>NW_026991720.1:63372500-64622500 GCF_029215605.1 Mirounga angustirostris | reverse complement strand
CATGATGGCTTGTCACTCCTGGAACATTCTGGGGCAAACCAAATGCACTCCTGTAGGTCATTTCCTCAAGCTGCAGGTTATGAAAATACCCATGCTGTTGAAAAACATTCATGGCTCCACTCTCTCCCAAGTATAGGTTGTAGGGTTGTCTTTGTGATTCAGGTGCCATTACACACACATGGGGGAAGTTTGAATTGTCCTTTGTCATCCATGTCATGTGAGCTTGTCAAAGAACCACAGCTTTCTTTGGGAAAATGATTTTTATATGTCCCAAAAGAAAATACAGCAGGATGGTGCTGGGGACCTACTGGATGATATTTTTTGGGATGGTGATTTCTTTTTTCAACCTGTAATATAGTGGAGAAAAAAGCTCTTTTAAAAATTTAGTCTGGACCTAGCCCTAGCACCATGTCAAATTGGAGAAACCATGAAACTTTGAATCCTCAATATTTCATTCCTGCTTAAACAAGTTATAGTGACACTTGTCTATTTTCTTCATAGGGTGATATTTGATTCATAATTCGATTATTGTACATTCTAACAAGAAAAAAGGAGAGGAATTCATAATGTTATAATTGATCAGTGTTAAACACTTTTTTTAAGATTTTATTTGTATTTATTTGAGAGAGAATGAGACAGAGAGCATGAGAGGGAGGAGGGTCAGAGGGAGAAGCAGACTCCCTGCTGAGCAGGGAGCCCGATGCGGGACTCGATCCCGGGACGCCAAGATCATGACCTGAGCCGAAGGCAGTCGCCCAATCAACTGAGCCACCGAGGCGCCCCTGTGTTAGAGACTTTTAAAATTCATCTCACTCCCCTCCATATGCCAACCCATACCTCACCACAGTGTAACTAGAAACTCATATAAAGCAGTCACACAAACTAGCCTCTGCCTTCAGGTAGCTTGCTAACTTCTTAGAGTTATACACATGAAAAAAAGTTGAAGAAAATGAGAATACGGTATAAAATAAGTGCTAAATTAAGTTAAAAATGAATACTTTAGGACAGGATTTGGGGTTGTGTTGATTGTTCAGTCCACTTAGCAAAGAAAATCTCTGAATACATTACTACTTTAAAACCAAGCATTAGATGGCTTAGACTTTTTAAAGTATTGGATATAAGTTTGGATGTCTGGCAGAACTAGGGTATCAACTTTTATTAAAACAATTTCTTCTAGAAAAAGACATGAAATATTCATTGCTAATATTAAACCAAACTTCCTTTTATATTAAATCTAGAATTAGAATAGGATACTTTTAATTTTTATAACAGTAGGTGCATTATTCTATAGCAATAATAGCTGCAATTTAAAGGCTTGGTGGGTGCTAGGTCTGTGGTGTAAACTGTCTCATGTTATCCTCCCAATCTTCTTAGGAGCCAGGTATCATTATCTCTGAATCACAGATGATGAAACTGAGGTCAGTGCTTTGGTCAAAGTCACACTGTTAGACATTGATAGCGATAGTTTTCAATGCCAGGCTTTGTTCTTACTATATCACAGAATGCAGTTTGTGGAGCAAATTATTATTGTGATGATGTTTTCTTCCTAGATGTCATCACTGCTTTAGTGGAAGTCACAGTTTACTGCTGATCTAAATGCTTGTTGAACACCTATTTATTCCTACTTACCAGATTGTCATCATCAGACTTAACTGCTTTGCCATTTGATGACCCTTACCTCTTAGTTTCCTTAGGATTAGGTAGATGTGAGGCCACTTTGGCTTTCTTTGCTAAGGAGTTTTGGATATGTCTTGGTCCTGGTCTTCTAGCTTGACCTCAAATACACCAAGCATTTGATGCCATAGTTAACATTTACTACCACTGACAGGAAGTAGCAGCACTCAAAGCTTTTCTGTAAAAGAAAAAAAAAAAGCCCTCACAAATCCAAGATTCAGAACAATGGAAATTACCCAACATACAGGAAACTTTGCTTATCTCTCTGGTGATATTTTAAAAATAGAGCATTAAAAAGGAGCCTAAATTAAAATCTCCATTCCCAACTGTTTGCTCTAATTATTGTTCATGGAATCATTCCTTTGCTTCTTAATTTTGTTTTTTACATCAGTGTATGCCTTAAAACTGGGGTGAATGACATCATATGTCAGGGGATTTGGAATCATAGTGTTTAGCAATTGCTAAAATCATGAAGTTTCACAGAATTTTTGTTTTATATTAAAAATTCATAGAAGTAGTATACTTTAATCATTACATATTCTTAACTATTTTCATATAAATGTATTGTTTTAAATTACTTTCACATAGAACTGATGTTTTGGGAATATATGCCACATTTTCCAGTGGTTTGAGCTATTTAGCCCCAAACAAACTCACGTTTTCTGGTGATGCATGTCCTATAGTTTGAAAATCATAAAGTTAAGGAATTTTCTTCAAGAAGATCTGTCTGGTGTACTGAGCTACTCATTATTTATTCAACAGGTTTTTTTTTTTCAGCGTTCACTCTGATTAATGACTATTCAAGCATTGTGTACAGACTTAAAGCTAATTTCATCAAGGTCCTTGCTTTCATGGTGGCACCTTTAATATTAAATAATAATAATAAATAAATAACCAAGTAAACTAAAAAATGTCACATATTGATCAGTTCTGTGATTAAAATAAAGAAAGATATTGTGAGACGGAGTAAATGGGCAATTCTTTAGACCTGGTAGTTCAAGAAAGATCTCTCTAGGGGTGTGATATTTTAAATGACACCTGTATGATAAGAAGAAGCCAGCTATTCAAATCATATATTGCACTAATTTCCAGGCATATAGTTCCATGATAGAGCAAAAGTGCTAGGGTGGGAATGAGTATGACTTGTTCTTTTACCAGAAAGAAGGCTAGTGGCATAAAGAGCGAGTGGAAGAGAGGTGAATGGTGAGGCAAGGCGATGAGATTGTCAAAGCCCTTACAGATTATGGTGCCCAGAGTTTGGGTTCTATTCTAAGCATGAAAGATGTCAGTGGAAAGCTTGAAAGGGAGAGTGACATGATGTGATTTATCTTTTTGAAGATCACTCAGTATGCTGTGTGGAGAAAGGATTATAGAGGGTAAGAATGGAAGCATAAATGAGCAGTTAGGCGGGCTCTGAACTGGTGCAGGTGAGAGATGATAGTGGCTCAAACAGGAGTAGTAGCAGTGACTGTGATAAATTTGGGATATGTTTTAGAGGTAAAGTCAAAAGGACGTGTTTATTAGGTGAACAGAAGCACTAGCGTAAGAAGAAGATAATTGTCAGAGATTTTAGCCTGAGCAACTGGGTATGCCACTTGGTAAGATGGAGAGGATGATGATTTGAAAGAGTGAGTCAAATCTCCATTTTGGGAAATTCACCATCCAGGTGAAGAAGTCAATTAGGATACAGGAGCCAGAGAAAGGTCAGGTGGGTGTGTTCCACTCAGAGAGAACTGCAGATACAAAGCCCCAAGTCTGGACTAAATTTGTTGAGTTTTAAGACCAGCAAGAGAACTAGTGTGTCTGGAGCATGAAGCAAGAAAGACACCAGTAGAAATGAGGTCACAGAGGTTGGCCTCAGGCAGGATCATTCAGGGTCTAAAGGTCATGCAACAGAGTTTGGACTGTATTCTGAGTGTGGCAGTAAGTCATTGGCGGGTTTAGCCCAAGTAACACAGTGTGATCAACATTTTTCAAAGGATTACTCTGGCTGTTACGTAAAGAATTGATGGGGAGAGGGTGGTGCAGGGAGGAAGAGTAGAAGAGGAGGGAAGAACATACTAGAAGGCGATTGGAGCCAGGGGTATGAGATACCTTGCAGTGTGTGGGTGACTTCTGCACAGACACACGTTTTCACACCCATGTTCCATATGCTCTTTGAACATCCAACTAGAGAGTCAGAGAGGTGAAGGATCTACTTATCATTATAGAAACATAAATTTACATATTTACATAACATAAGTCATTTGTGCATAGTTTTAGTCTGTACTCAATTTTCTAGGAATGTGAGTATGTGTATATTTAAGGAAGTACTGTCCTTGTTTTGTTCAGAACTCTGCCAACAGCTATTCACTAACTTGGAAAATCAAGTCATTGATGGCAGTGCCTCCATAGTATTTAAGTGGCCAGTAACTCACATCTATATCCACCTGCATTTGTGTCATCTTATTGACGGTTCTTTGCATAGGTACAAGCATCTGATACCAACATGTCTTGGAGAGTAGTAGTATCCATACATTTACATGTTGAAGTACATCTTATGGAACACTGTACTGACTTTTTGAAAAATGTGTGGGTTAAAATATCAATGAATTTTATTTCAGAGTGCTGAACTATTGTTATATAAAGGGAACCACTAGTGTGATAAATTGAGAACCACAGATCTAGGTAATGATGGATAACATAGGTTTCTGGTGATGACTGATGTTAAGCTAGATAGACTTAGATCTGATAATCTCTTAGAGTAATGTAATTACTCTAAGAACAGACAGCTAATTGGCCACAGATACTAATTTTGAACCCAGCTCAGACTGTTCCAAAGCCCATATTCATTACATCACACCCATCAGTGTAAGTATTTATTTTCAGAAGTTTATTTCCTGTAGTAGAGTGTCCTGCTTACATCCTTAGCCCAGGGAAAGTATTTTAAAGCTGTCCCTCTACTGGTAATAAAGTTGTTAATTCAGCCAATTTAGTGGTTAAAATAATTAAATTTGGATGGTAAGAAGAGATACAATAATTATTTGGTCTATTATATGAAAGATAAATCCTGATTGATTTGGGCTTTCTTCCCCCCCCCCCCCCCACTTCTCGTTGTTGGGATATCTTGCACAAAAGGCTGGGTTTTTATCATGGTTTCTAATTTAAACTTGAAAATAGTTTCTATTTGTTTTTAATTATCTTCCTCTTGTCACAAGCTTATCTCCTATTGGTTAGGTAAATACTTCGTAACTATTACAAATAGAAAACACATACAGATTTTTACTTTAAGATTTTAGAACTAATACTTGTTTACTAGAAAAGCTGTTCAGTTTTTATCTCTGATTTCCCTTTGTAGAAATTCACTTGGTAAAATGTTCTCTTTGGTGTCAATATCAACAGTATTATTATTCTGTAGAAGAATAACTGAGAAGGAATTAACTTGGCAGTAATTCTCATGTAGAGAAGTAATTTTGAACAGACATGACAGTTTTGTGAGCCATAGTTCTAGGGACTGTCACCAAAGCATTTTAATTTTAATGTAAGAATTCACAGCATTTTAGAAAAATAGTTGCTAGGAATATATCACCAATATTTTGTTACTATATCAAAGGATTTTTTGATAGGGTTTTGACAATGGGGAAATGTAAGTTAAAATACTAAATATGTCTTCTTTTGTTTGGGCCACTTTGCATTGGAAATTGACATGGTAGTCAAAGATTGATTTTTAACATTTCACTTTTATTGTGAGGCGGTGAATAGCTCGGATCCACAACATCATAGGAGATTTCTTAATCTTCACGTTGCACCTTGCTCTTCATGGTGATTTGTGTCTGGCTTTGTCTTATGGATAGAAAGGGAAGATGCACTTTCTTACTGCGTTGAAGATGTAAAAGAAATTAATTACACTGCCTGTGGTTACTATCTCCACAGAATCAAATTACTTGGTTTAGGAAATATTTCATCTGTTAAAAATCCAGTGTGGACCAGAGATACTGCGCCACAACCAAGTAAGAGGTGCAACCTCAAGATAAATTTACTTTTCATTACTCGGCCTGTGAAAGGCAGGGCAACACATGCCCAAAAGCTGTCCCAATGAGGCACCAGAGACACTGTCATCCTTTCATTATCAAATTGAATTGTCAGCCATTCCTATTTAGGATCATTTATGAGTGGTTTGAATGTTACTTAACAAGCTTTATGTTGCAGAGTAGTGTTACATATTGCCAAAGAAGGAGGTTTCTCTTGACTTCTGTTTATCTTTTGGCATCAGTGCTTTTGACAAGTAGCAAATGAAATTCCTCTTCTAAAATTAAATCCAGCTTCATTTCTGTCTTTCACCCATAAAGGATGAAACATTATTTGCTTCTTGGACAGTTCCTGTACTCTATCATCTTTCATTACTTTTGTAAGTTCTGTCATAAATGCTTTAGCTCTTTGGCCTTGGCTTCTAACTGCCTATTATAGAGATAAGTGTCTGGGTTTGATAATATAAAATCCTCAAATGTTGCTTTACCTGCAATTAAAAAGTACTTTACAAGCAGCATTAGGGTAGGATATAATCTTTCATTTCTCTATTGTATTTGCCTTCTCACACAATTTTGGTTCTTTATGGCCACGAAGAGCAGTGTTTTTAAAACATTTGGGACAGTTCCCTTTGCTGAGGTCCATACCTGAACACCTGCCTCTGGACACCCTCATGGGGCTGTCCCACAGCACCTTAAACTTGACCTGATTGCTATTCCTTCCGGTGTTTTCTCTGTTGTAGAGGTTGACAAATTGTGGGCCTTGGGCCAAATCTAGCCTACTGCCTGTTCTTAGATGGCCTTACAGAAAGGTAAGAATAGTTTTTACATCTTTAAGAGAAAATGAAAAAAATATTTCATGGCATGTGAAAATTAGATGAAATTCAAATTTCGGTGTCCATAAAAATGTCTTAATGGAACACAGCCACACTTACTTGTTCATGTGTTGCCTGTGGCTACTTCGGTGCCACAAAAGCAGAACTGAGTAGTTGTGATGAAGACCGTCTGGCTTTCAGAAGCTTAAAATGGCCTGAGCTATCTGGCCCTTTACAGAAAAAGTTTGCTGACTCCTGCTCTATTTGAATGGAAGATTTTGCCACTCTCTCCACTCTTAATCTCCCATCATCAAAACTTCAGAATTCTCTACCAGCCTTCCCTCTTTCACATGCGTCTCCTGTTGGTGTAGATAAGGAGCATCTCCAGACCGGACTCCTCTCCTTTAGTCTCATTTCCGCAGCTTTGCACACGGGTCCTTGCCATCTATTGCCTGGACAACTGCAACAGTTCTCCTCCACCCCAGTTTCTCTCCAATCAAATTCACATTCTATTTGAGTATTAAAGCTGTTGTGTTCAAATTAATAAATTAGATCATTTCTATCCCCTATTAAAGATGTCATCAGGACCTGCTTCCAACAGAATCAAGCCCAAACTCTTCAGCATTGTAGCACATCCCTTCATGCATTGGTCCTGGGTTCTCCAGTTTTATCTCCTCTGGCTGCTGTACCCTCTACTCGCACCCTTGCAACCCCGAGTCCTGCAATGCAGTACTTCTTATTGTCTGCTTAGTATGTGGCTGCCTTTTCTTTACTGCCCTTTTACTGCCTTCTAAATTGCAAACTCAAGTTTTTTTGAGATTCAGCTTAAATGTCATATTTGAGAATCCTTTCCTAGAACCTTCAGGTAAAGTTCATTGTTCTCACACTGCATCTCAGCACTTGTGTAGATATCGGAGCTCTTCCTCCTTCTTGTATCCTTAGAACGTAGCATTTGTCACGAAGATAGTAAATATTCATTGGCTGAATAAGTGCTCATATACTTTTAGATTCTTCATTTTAATTTTGAATTCATTTTCATTCAAAATTCTAAAATAATAACCATCAAGTCTGTTAATTCTGTCTAGTCTAGAATGAAACTCTGATTTGTGGGCAATTACCCAAAAGTCTCAGATAGGCATCTATAAGCACTATAGTATTCATTATTTAATTTTGTGGTTTTCTTTTCCTTTTTTTTTTTAAGATTTATTTATTTATTTTGGGGTGGGAAGAGTGGGAGTGTGGGGCAGAGAGGCAGAGGGAGAGAGAAAGAAAGTCTTTTTTTTTTTTTAAGATTTTATTTATTTATTTGAGAGAGAGAGAATGAGAGAGAGCACATGAGAGGGGGGAGGGTCAGAGGGAGACGCAGACTCCCTGCCGAGCAGGGAGCCTGATGCGGGATTCCATCCAGGGACTCCAGGATCATGACCTGAGCCGAAGGCAGTCGCTTAACCAACTGAGCCACCCAGGCGCCCGAAAGAAAGTCTTAAGCAGACTCTGTGCTGAGTGCAGAGCCCGACAGGGGGTTCGATCTCAAGCCCTTGAGATCACGACCTGAGATCACGACCTGAGAGCACAACCTGAGCTGAAACCAAGAGTTGGACGCTTGACCGAATGTACCACCCGGGAGCCCCAAATTTTGTGGTTTTTCTAACTTGCAACATTATGTACCAAGGTACAAATCAAATGTACTAATTTATCTGTTAACTCTCTCCTTTCCAAATAACTATTCGTGACCTCAGTGTAAAACAAAACAAAAACAAAAGCAAAACCCTTTCTATTCTGAATTTTGTTATTTGTTTTATGTTGGCCTACTCTTTACTATAGTTTTTACTACTTGTGTAGGCAGTAGTTAAATTTTCAAGTTCAGTTTTCAAGAGGAGCAAGTTATGCATAAAGAGTTTGTGAACATGTTTCAGTTCCTCAAACTGGCCATTCGTTTGGAGAATTAGCTAAGCTCCTGATATTCTCTCATTCTCCCCTGGTACTGTCCTTGGATTCACATTACTGCTTGTTAGCAACTCTGTAGAAGGCTAGACATGGAGCTTATTGAGATATTTTCCCCGTGTCCTGTAAAGACTGGTTAGAGGGAAAAGAATAGAAAGCCGTCTGAAGGAAGATTTTAAGATTATCTATGAATTTCATTCATCTGTTATTTTCATGGCTCCATTTAGTATGGATAATAACAGTGAGACAAGCTTCTGATTATATAGTACTCTATACTTACTCAGAGTGCTTGCGCCTACCTTATGCCTCCTGCCAGGAGGGCCTGGGTGGTATTGTTAGAGTGATTTTTTTTAAGTGAAACTGAGGCTTGGAAAGGTGAAATTACCTGCTAGAATTCTTACAGTTCATTAGAGCTGTGGCTGAGATTAAAACCTAGTTCCTGACCCCATGTAGTTTTTCTGTGGTTTTGTTTTCTTCATATAAAAATATATTGGTTATGAAGCTGTTGTCTCTTGGCTCTAAAGCTCCCTTCCCATACTCTGATTTGTGGTAAGGGGGCTAGGACTCAGAGTGCTTTTCTTTACCAATTGGCTTCTTGTTGGGTTCTGCCGGTAGGTGGATATTAGGAGGGTAATATTGTGCCTGCTGCTCCTGTCAGCATTCACCTAGCAATAGCTGACAGAAGCTTCTTTGGCCTCGCCCATTATATCTCCGCAGAACTACCAGTGCCTGTAGTGCAGGGTCTCTCTTCAGAGCTCTGGGTCCCAGGGCTTTCTGTCAGCTTCTAGGTCCGGATAGCCACAACCCCTGTCCTCTATTTTTCTAGCATTAGAGGTGGTAGCTGTTCTTTATAGTTATGTCCATGCTACTTTAGTGTTCCTTTCATGCTTTTTCATGGGATGGCTTTTTATGGCTACACTGGGAAGCTTAAAGGAAGAAAACAACAAACTCATGTCTCTAAAAGGCATTGAGAATATATTAACAGGTAGAACACCCCGGAGATCACTGTCTTCTATAACCCAGTGATGATCATGGGACATGCTGGCATTGAGATAGGCTTTCTGATTTCACTGGGGATGTTGGAATTCTGGAGGCGAAAGGCCCAAGTGGCAGACCCTTCAGTACCTGTGAAATCAGTTTCCCGCGCTGTCTGCTCTCTGTTGAAATACTTGGTTTTGTTTGGTTTTCCTGACAGCATGCTGCATGACAGCATGCTTAGTACCAGAAGTGGTCCTGGAAACACACTTTCAAAGATGATATTTGGGCATTGGTTTGTTTGTACATCGTCTTGAAAGTAGTGCTGACCTCCTTGCTTATGGTATGCAGTGGCACACAATTAAACTATTACCTGTGATGAAGTACCCAGTGAAGTATTGAGGAGATCAAATGGGTACTGAACTTGACTTGTATGGCAATGATAACAAGTACCAAGCCTATGCGGTGGGATGGCTTTTTATGGCTACACTGGGAAGCTTAAAGGAAGAAAACAACAAACTCATGTCTCTAAACCCTTGTTACAGATCACCATTAGAGAGAACCAGGGCTCGCAAAAGAGCCCTAAAAAGATTCTCTTGTTTCTTTTTGCTTTAGAGTTAACCTCACTAAAAACAGACCGAATATTATAGTAGGCTTCCCATGCTTGATGTTCCTGGAATTAGTTAGCCCAGGGCCCTTGCCACATAAGGGGATGTCCATTCTTCCCAAGAGCCATCCCAAACATCTCCTATTGTCTCTAGACCCATCACTAGAAGCAGCTTGCAGAATACTCCATGGGAACAAGTGTAAAGTCTCATCCAGGATGAGATAGCCTATATTCCAGAATAACTGTAAGATTTTGCTAATTTATATTGAATAGTTCCTAAGAGTTTTAGACTGAGAGAGAACACTTACAACTGGATTAGGCTAAATTTATTGATATGATAAACCTGCTAGAAATTCATGATGTAGTGTTTTAATTTGTGAAGTTGGAAGTGATTCTACAAATTTGGTTAACTGACTGAAACTTTGAGTTAATGGTAGTCTGCATTCAGTGAAGTCAAAACTTCCAGCACTACCATGGCGTAATACCAAGGAAGGAATCAAAAGGCGTACGGAAGGAGATATTTTGCAGTAGATTTTCCTATGTGATTATCACAATCAATCTCTCCCTGCCACCACCACCAAACATGTATACTGTATTCCCAGCGAGAGCCCCAAGGACATTCCTTAATTTAGGCATTGAGAATATATTAACAGGTAGAACACCCCGGAGATCACTGTCTTCTATAACCCAGTGATGATCATGGGACATGCTGGCATTGAGATAGGCTTTCTGAGTTCACTGGGGATGTTGGAATTCTGGAGGGGAAAGGCCCAAGTGGCAGTGCTTATGACAGAATTAGTAGAAGGCAGCAGAGGAAAAGTGGCATTGAGTATAGTTTTTTCCTGCATGGATATTTTGCTTATAAGTAATTATTATGGTACCCATAGGAGTAAAAGATTACGGGCACCTTATTAAATGTTCTTTAAACTCTAGGAAGATAAAACTCTAGATCTGGTGACCAGAAGCTTGAGTCACCATGAGAGAAGGTCCTGGTCTGTCACCAAGATTCCAGACTAAGCCAGTTCACAGATCTAGAGGCCAAGTCCTCCTAAAAATGAACCCTGAAATATTGCCACAAGTATATGCTTAATCTTTCTCCAAGCTTTCCCCCAAAGGGACCTACGGCCACTAACCAGGGCAACTATGTACTTGGGAGAGGAGAATACCCAGGAATTTTTAGAGATCACTAAATGTGTTCTCTAAATGTATGCTAATTCATGGGGTCCCAAAATAATAATGCAGTCCACCAGTCAAAGTGGAGATATGGGTCAAGTGACACAGGGATGGGACTAGGGTGAAGCAAGCAAGGTATTTAGGGCACTAGAGTTGATGATGTACCTGCAGGTTTATGCAAACCTGCCTGAAGTCTCAATCCTGCAGTAACAAAGATAGTTTTAGAAAAACCTTATCCCCTCAGTGGGTTCATAAAACCACCCTGTGAGTATTGCCTTAATATCTGTGTGTATAATTGGAACACACTTATATGGAAACTGTCAAGTTCAACACATTGGCCCTGACTCATGAAGTGAGGGTTACTCTTTTTTTAAAGATTTTTATTTATTTGAGAGAGAGTGGGGGGCGGGGAGGAGCAGAGGGAGAGGGATAAACAGACTCCATGCTGAGCTTGGAGCCCGATGCGGGGCTCAATCCCGCAACCCTGAGATCATGACCCTGAGATCATGAGCCAAAATCAGGAGTCAGATGCTTAACTGACTGAGCGACCCAGGGTCCCCTGAAGTGAGGGTTATTCTGGCAGAAAGGGCATGTGTAAGCTTCTGGAACTTTCCATCTCTGCCAGAATGGTGAACCTAAAGTAGTACTGCATCCCTAGGAAGACTGCAGATCATTGCTAATATCAAAAACTTGAAATATGCAGTGGTGGTGATTTCCATTGTGTCCTCATTTAATTCACTTGGTTGGACTTTGAAGAAGATGGATGCATCTTAGAGAATTACTGTAGATTATCTTAAATGTAATCAGGCAGTGATTCCACTTGCAGCTGTGCTTCCAGATGTGGTTTCTTTACTGAAGCAAATCAACACAGTCCGTTGGACCTGGTACACAGCTATTGATCTAAAAAGTGCTTTTTTCTGTGTAACAGTTTGCAAAGATCACCAGCAACAGTGTGCTTTTACTTAATATAATCAACAGTGCATCTTTGTAGTCTTGTCTTAGGGTTGTGTCAATACTCCTTCTCTCTGCCTTAATTTAATTCTCAAAGATTATGGTGGTACAAAGTTTGGTTGGTGAATTTGGATTTGGGAGACAGCATATACCACAAATGTGCTGCTCTACCATATTTATTGAGTAATTCAAAATGAAGCAAGAAAAGGCTCTGCAGTTAGTAGCACAAGAGTACAAAATGCTCTCCTGCTTGAGCTTAATGAGCCATCAGATCCAATAATATTTGTTGTATCTGGAAAATAGAAATGTTTGTGGAACTTCTGACAAAGGAGAATTGCAGTTATGATTGCCAGGGTTTGGAACAAAGCAGTGTCTACTTCTACAGATATATCTTTCTGAAAAACAGTTCCCAGAAGATGATCAGGCCTTGGTACAAATAGAATGCTTGATCTTGGACCATCAAACGACTATGCAAATTTAGCTTCCATCATGAGCTGGGTATTCAGTTAGGCATGAACAGTTATAATTTATCATTAATGGAAATCTAAGTTTGAGGTTATGCTTAAGCAGATACAAAAGGCATGAGCAAGTGTCTCAGACTTTTACTGCACATATTCCTACTGTATTACCCCTCCCCTTTAATTGCATAATTAAGGCCTCATGGGGGAATTTCTTATGCCTATTTGAGTGCTTAAGAGTGCTCAACTTGGTTGAGGTAAATTCATGATCTTTTTGGACAAGTCAGAGTGTGAAGATGTTTGTATTCTACGTGAATGTTCAACAAAGGGCATCTACCAGAGAACCAGCTCTGAGTAATCATGTGGATAAGATGACCCCTACTCTGATCTTCAGTTTGCTTCTTTTCTCAGCCACTCTCATTCTTGCTCAGTGGGCCCGTAGACAAGCCACAGAAATAGAGACTATTCCTGGGCTCAGCAACGTGGACATCCCTTACCAAGACTGGACTGATTACTGCCAATCCTGAGTGACTAACCTGATAACCACAAAGGTCAACACTATATTCTCAATATGACACCATACCCAGTTGGAGAGGGGGAGCCTCATCTAAGGGAAGGTTGATTATATTAGATCTTTTTTAATTATCTAAAAATTAAGGTGTATTAATGACTTCTTGATTCTGTTAGGTTGACTATTACTATTTAAGCTTAGAAACCTGCATGGATCCTTGATTTCCATCTCTCTCTAGCTCTTCACTCTTTCCCCATCCATATTTCTTATTGTTAGAAGGAACCTATTTGGCATTACTCAACACAATATGCTTTTCCATACCTTTGTGCCTCTGGAAGACCCAGCTTCTCTATTCTACCAACCAAAATATATCTAACATTCAAAATCCATCTCAAGTATCACCTCCTTTAATTTCTGACAATGCTTTATATGCCTTCGTAGCATACCATTCCCCAGGAATATTGTAAGAACACATTACAAATGCATGTTTACCTTTACTAAACTGTGTATCCAATGAGGAGTTGGCAGTCCTATCCATTATTGCATACTGCTCTTCTGATTCCAAGTCAATGGCTATCATGTTAATGGTTCTTAGTACATATTCAGTGAGTGAATGGAATATGCTTCTCTTTCAGTTTTTAATCTTTTTACCACTATATTGAATCACAATGATATTGGGGTCTGTAGGTCAACTTAGTTAGTGATAGTAAAACAGTGTGATGTATGAGAGACAAGCATTGGTCTTATAGTCAAAGGCCTAACTCTGGAATTTGTTAGCGATGTGACCTTGACAAAGTCATCTATTTAACCTCCCTGAGCTCCAATTCCTTCTTTTCTAAAAGGAGGCTACTTTTAACTTTGTAATACTACTGTTTCATGAGTTACATCAAAAAAGAAATAAATTATAATATAGAATCAATTAACTTAAAAATTTTTTCTTTCGTATTTTTCATTTTTACATAGTTTAAAATAATTGCTTAAATATTGCAGATAAAAGCGTTTTTGTTTTTCTTTTGAAGATGATCAATGCTTGAAACTTTGCTTGGATAGAAAACATAAATCTTTAAATAATTTATTATGCATTTGTATATATGAATATGCAAATTTTACATGGGATTAATTTAAAACTGAAAATATTTATAACATGTTATTACAAAGAATTTGTCCTACATTTTGAATCACTATAGTGACAAGAGCCAAATCATAGTCTATGAAGAATTCTTAATTCTTTTCTTCATTCAGAAAAAATCATCAGATATGAGGAACTTAATGCCTGTTAGTTTATTCATTCCACTGACATGAAGAAAGATGCCTGATTCACCCTTTGCTTGTCAAGGTGTTTTAAATTTTGCCTTTGGGTCAAGTAGATATTAAGAGATATATGTGCCTCAATGCATGTTTTTATATGCCACCTCAAAAAATTACTTTTGCAGAATTTCACTTATTGCATTGATGTTATGCTACCAAGCATACCATGAGGGATGCTATAGGAAATTAAGTTCATTATTGATAGATTGCTACCAAGAATATCCTTAATATTCTGGGGGCGCCTGGGTGGCTCAGTCAGTTAAGCATCTGCCTTCGGCTCAGATCATGATCCCGGTGTCCTGGGATCGAGCCCTGCATTGGTCTCTGTGCTCGGTGGGGAGCCTACTTCTCCCTCTCCCACTGCCTGCCTCTCTGCCTACTTGTGCTCTCTCTCTCCCTCTGTCAAATAAATAAATAAAATATTTTTTAAAATCCTTAATATTCTGTATACCCTGCTATTCAACATATTGCCCATGGACCAGCAGCACTGACATTACCTAAGAACTTATTAGAAATTCAGAATCACAGGCCTTAAGTGTAGATGTACTGTCAGAATCTGCCTTTCAATAGGATCCCCACATGATCCATACACACATCCATAAGGCATGAGAAGCATTGGGCAACATCACCCAGTAGTGTCTTTAATCTCAGATTTCTCATAAAATTATTTTATCATAAAATTTATTATAAAATAATAAAATTATTTTGAGTACTCATAATCAAGGGAAAAATCAATTTCTCCAAAGCAAGTGTTTTTTTTTTTCTTTTTGTTACACCTGTTTTTTCAATTTTTTGAACACCGTGAATGTTGTGGTTTATCCTATTTATCCCATTTCTCTCTTTGCCTTAGCCACATCTTACAGCTCGTGTTACATTTGTTGAGTACTATATGGCAGGCTTTTTTGAAAATACTTTTCTTAACCTTTTGCTTGTTCCTTTGTATGTTGTCCACCTTTTCCTTTTGCCTCGATACTTTAAAAAAAATTGTTATGTGGTATATTGGATGCCTCAAATATTTTGTGGAGTGAGGTAAAATATAAAGAAATAAACCCAACATCAGCAGCCTAAATATTTCTAGGATTTGTTATATGGTTTGAGCATTGCAAACCTAGACCACTCACTCTTCACCACCTACCCGTCTGAGCATCATAATTAATGTTCACTATGAAGATCTTGAAGGCACTCTGGGGGTTACAGTTATCAGAGAAGTATTAATCATGCTCAGCACACTAGGCTGTACTTACTGAGCCAGAAACATGAACTAATATGTTTTATAAAGATTTTAAACAAGAGTGGAAAACCCAAAAGATTTCTGACTAAATCAGAACATTCACTTCAATTAAAACATCCCATTTCATGAGCACACTGGTGAATATCAGTCTTTAAGCCTTTTATGGACAAATTATTTTTCTACTCTTTTTTTTTTTAAACTGGGTCTATAATAATTTTCTAGGAATTCAGAAATCATTTACATCAAATATGTACTGATAAAACAAATAGCAGGTAAATTCTGAGTTAACATCAGGCTATATATCTTTACCAGCAGGCAGCCAAATGGTTGAACCTACTGCCTCAGGAGGCCATTGAACCAACTCTGGTAGCTGCATAATTTTATGACCAGTAATATAGCTCGCACGTTATACATGCTAAGACAGGGGTAATCAGATCTTATGCTTCAGGGTATAAATTAATCACTGCAGGGTTCAGAAAAGAATCTCCTTTACCCTATGAACAGAATTGAATAATTAAGCAGTGGCTGTATTGGTGTTTTTAAAGCCTTCTTCTTAAGGATCAGCACTGGTTTTGAGAACAGTTCTGAGGCTTGGTGGGGGTGTTCCAGCTCTTGAGTAGAAGAGGAGGGGCGCGATAAAGTCGAGCAGTTTTTTCTGGCAGCCAGGCAGGTTGGGTAGCTTCCTGATACCACACTGTTCAACCTGATTTTCATTAAAAGCTCCAAGTGCCTGCTGTTAAAATATCTCCAGGCAGCTGGGGCAAATGGGCCTCCGTGCCTATCTGGAAGTCTTGAGGTGGATTTTCATCTTTTAATCAAGTCTCCTTGTAAAGTGGGGAGGGTGGTTTTTTCATGTGTGGGGTTCTTTCTCCTTTTTCTACAATTCACATTTCACATTTTAAAAAAAGCATCTTTATCTGGGATTGGGGAATTAAACCTTGAGTTCCTTTTCAGTAAAATAGGCTCAAGGGGAAACTGTTAATCAAATGGCATTGAAGGCCAAGTGTGATCAACTACCTAGCACATAAATCTCTTCAGGTTTGCTTACATGGTTATTGAATGAAACATGTCAAACGTGGTTTTGTGATAATGCAAGGATACTGTATTCCATGGAAAATAAATTTTATTTCCTATATCCTCCTGCTATACCTCCGTATTCAGCAGTTTTAAATTTAGACAAAGCAAAATAACTTTCAAGTCATATCCCAGGAGTATTCCTAGTAAAAGGAAACTGAAGAATGAATCATTTCTAAATAATGACTTACATGAGTGACCTAGATACCCAGTACTCCTAGAGATGAAGGCCAAAACTTTATTGACATACCTATTTATTGACCCCAGTAGCCTTCTAGATGTTTGTATATTTGGTTTTCTTTGCCTTTTCGTTGTTTTCACTTTGAAATAAGTCAGCTATTATTGTGTTGTTAGTCCAGCGGTGAGTTAAATGTATTTGTGCAAAATAGTATGATTTCATCAAAAGATTTACTGTATCCTTCCAGTGAGCACTGAGGCAGGCATGGAAGTTGAAATGAAGGCAGCGATTTTCTCTTTAGAAGCTCATAATCTGGTTGGGAACATAGGACATACTAAAAAAAGTTACATCATGTTATAAGCAGTGTCAGGTTAAATGTCAGATAACTGGTGTCAGCAAGGCCTATGTATGTTCAGAAAAAGGGAGATCAGCATGACCTGGCATGATTCATGGTAGGAGGCCAGACTGACGCTGACCCTGAAGAGTATGCATGTTTTGTAGGGGTATGGGGGAGGGTATTGTGAACGAGCATGGGAGTGTACAAAGTCTGTGTGTTTGGGGACTCATGAGCATGGTGTGGAATGCCCATCATTGCAGAATGAACAAAGACTTGAATCCAAGAGGGAGTTGAACTGAGAAGGACTGAGGATATGTTTTAATGATAATAGTAAGTAGGGTTAGGTAGATAGGAGTCTTATCCTTGAGGAACTTGAATACCAGGCTAAGTAATATCCTACAGAGATTAGGAAATCAGTGACTTTTTTTTAGTACAGTTGGCCTGTTGAAGGCATATCTCAGGAAGAACAACATGGTTATAGTATGGAAGGTAGATCAGAGCAGAGAAGGGCTGGGGTCAGGGATCCTGGTTTGAATACCTTCCAGTTGTGACACAGTTATGTTTATATTATCTGCCATTCACTTTCTGGTTTCACAATCAGAGATTGTGATTGATCATATTGGTTTTTGTTTCTGTATTTGTTTTTCTGGAAGCTCAAGACTGTCCTCTGCCAAAAGAGAGATGAGAGATGGGTTTCGATTTAGCAATGAGCACTAATGTGCCAGGAGCGCTGCTACTGTCTCTTAGGCACTGTATTCAAGTATCTATGTGTTTGGATGGACAGTGAACACAATTAAGTATGTGTCCCTAAATCAATGTTGACTTCAGTATGCATAATTTCAGGATCAATTCTCTCTTTCTCTCTCTTCCAGAAAAATAACCAATATTTTTACAAAGCTGTTTTCTTGAATTAAGCATGCATTAAATATTTCATCTAGACAATAAATCTTTGTGTCAGCAGCTATCATAATCTCACCAGATTTCATACTGCCACCTTTTTATGACACTCTAAGATAGCAAAGTAAACCAACTCCTCAGACAAATGAGCAGTTCCAACTGCTCTGAAAAGTCAGTCAATATTGGTAGAGTGCCCACTGAATGGAGAATTCTTTCCTCTGTGCCCTGGGAAGATATGAAGAATTAGATGACTAATCTGCCTTTGGAAAGACTGCAATAGAATGAGGGAAAGAGGGAAAGCACATATTAAAAGTTTAAACTAAAACCTAAAAAGACCCTTCAAAGAGTAACAGTTCTGAACCAAATAATCACTTTTTCCAGTCACTTCACAAACATCATCACATTCACCTCTTGTATCAGCTCTATGGATTATATTATTAGCATCCCTAATATTTCAGATGAGGAGGCTGTAGCTCAGAGAGGTTGGCCATCTCATCTTGCTCACAGTCACATGGTGGCAGAGTCAGATTGGACCTCGTGGTTCTCTAACTTTTGCGCTAGGTCTCCTTTAAGGCTGCTATAATCAGTTACGAAAAGGCAAAAATGCCAAAGTTATTGTTTTTTAATTCCAAATAAAGTGATTTGGAATGTTGTACAGAGTCTTGCTTTGAAGCCAACCGGGGCTGTGAAAAAGAAAGTAACCCAGAATAGGTAAGAGTCTTTAAGAGAACATTTCAGATCAGGAAAATGGCAGACTTGTAATCAGAATACAATAAGGCTACAAGCATGGGGTGGGAAATAGGAGTAGTCAGTTGAGGTGAGAGATGAAGGGAGATGTATCCTCAAATTAGCAGCATTACTGGGACTTGAAATCCTGATTAGAAAATTTAGTGCTCGGCACATATAATGTGATTGACATATGCATATTAAGATTATGGTGCCTTGTGATGCTGAGCACTGATGGGAGTTCATGTGGTGAAGACGGAGAGAAGGAACCGGCGTCTCCAGGTGTTCAAAAAACTCTGAATTCCTTGGCTTTTGGAGTTAAAGGGTATTGAGATATATTTGTATTCTAGGCTGATGAACCGTGAAGGGTAACTGATGAAAAAAAACCAGAATGGATATTAAGCTAGTATGCACCAGTGTTAAAATATTTAAATACTTTTGTATTAGTTGGTAAATAACCACTTCCCTGAGCCATTGGCATGTCTTACCCACCCCACCCCACTACTGTGCTGGGCGCTCTGGCCACTCTGGTCTCTGGCCCTTCCACTAGGATAATTCCTCACCTTCCTAAGGTCCAGCATCTAAAGAGTTGACTAGCACGGCAGAAAGCCTCCAGGCAATGCCCTGTTGCCCCAGCACCCATCCTCATATACAGTTGTTACCCATTTAACATGCCAAATAGTTGATTGAATGTGACTGAAAATGCAGCCATTTCTTAAAGATTTATTTATTTATTTGACAGAGGGAGAGAGCGCACGCACATGTGTGCGGGGGAGGGGGGCAGAGGGAAGAGGGAGAGAGAGAATCCCAAGAAGACTCCATGCTGAGCCTGAGCCAGCCTACTGGGGGTTCTATCCCAGGACCCTGAGATCATGACCTGAGCCAAAATCAACAGTGAGATGCATGACCGACTGAGCCACCCAGGTGCACCCCTCCTCCTTTTATTTATTTATTTTTTTAAAGATTTATTTATTTATTTTAGAGAGAGAGGATAATGTAGCTATTTCTTCTCATACTCAGGTTGTGCTATTCCTGCATTTTTCTCCCTCTCCTTTTTATTCCTTCGTAGGCTCCTAAAGGGGCATAAAAACATGACCTAGGGGATGATACATCCCTGCTCTTGAATTAAGGATGCCTCCAAATGTACTAATTTTCCATATTCTTGCCCCTTTTTTATGCTACTACTTGTGAATAGGATTGAATAATGACAATCATCTTGCTTTTTACAATGTTCACATCTAGTTTTAAATGGTTTGAGATTAATAAATATTAAACCATAAAATAAAAAAAATTGGATTGTGTGTCTGTAAACATGTATCTGTGTGTATACAGAACTAATATTAATATGTGTATGTATACACACACACATATCTACACATTCATTTTGGCTTGACTGTTCAGAGTTTAAAAAATCGTAACTATTGATACTCAATAATATATTAATATATTCTTAGCACAATATTTCTTTAGGTGCTTCTGTCATTCCTTATGATGTGGCACTGTTCTTCCTTTGCAGTTCTCCTTGAAATGCACTTGCCCTCTCTCAAAATCGGGTATTTATACAGTCATACTTAATGTGAAAAAGGGATCTTTCTTTGCACATATTATATGTAAAGCAGGCTTGAACTCAGCTTTTGATTAAAACGTAGTTGTGTGGCCTTCTAGCTCAGCTTTAATTGCATTTAAAATTCTTTTCTGCACCCATGCTGAAGATCGCAAACCAATATTAATAAAGTAGGCTTAGAGCAGTGCATCACCTGAGCAATGGCTTCTTGACAAAAGTTATTTACCTAACTAGAGTTTCATTTCAAAGTTAACATGTCTCTGTGCTACTTGAATAAAGCACTCATCTGAAAACTCTGTTAGACATTTTAACCCAGTTTAATTTATTCCCTGAAAGTTTAATCCCCTTCTGAAAAGAGTAGTTGCAAATTTTCCAGAGTCACAATCCACTGAAGTGAAAAATGTTTAATGACATCATAGGTACTGAGCTTCAAGAGTTTAGTTAAAAATCTTCTTCAAAATATAAAACAGGGTAAGAGTTAATAGGATATTTTATATAGTTATATTTCAATCCTATTCCAAATCTTTCTAAAGTCACTTGCATCTCTACCATTAAAGCTCTATGAAATGAGTTACTTAGACTTCTCCAGGGATTGGGGGTAAAAAAACACTTAAATTTTAAACCAAAAAGCAAATTTCTTCTGAGCTTTGACATTTAAGTGGCTCATTCAGTCATTTTACATTTTATAAAACTCTCTTTGTAATCACATCAGCCAAACAAAGCAAATATTAGGTGCTGACCACCCGCAGCTTTCTACCCAATTGTGTGAGAAAGGAGCCCACAGTGCACAACACAGGATGCTTTGGCACCCATGTAACATCAACCCAGACTTGATTTTATACAGTAAATTGTGCAACAGAAGTCTATTTATCTGTTATTGAAATATTTTTGGTCGGACTGCCAGAGAGTGAGGTTATAAAAACAGGGGAGGAGAGAAAATAAAATCTGAATTGACTTTGTTTTTGGCACAGTAGAAAGCATTTTGGTCCCCTTTATAGTCTCCTAAAAATCTAATTATTCATTTGGCAGATATACCTCTCCAGCACAACTGGATAGTTGTTTTAAAATATGCAAAGCACAGATTTCAGATTTAATAGGAGATAATGACCACTTTATAGCCTGTCAGGTCATGGCCTATTTGGCCTAGTTACAGAGATATTGCTTCATGGTTCAGTGCTCCGAGAGCTGATGATGGCTCCAGGCCAGCAAAGGTGTCGTTGACATAATAGAAAGTAAGGGTTTCTCTGGAAGTCTAATGGGATGCTAATTAAAGAAGAGATCAAAAATGTCACGGCTTGGATAGTACAACTCTGATGGGGACATTGGGTGGTATTTCTCTCTTCTGTATCATGAAAAAGAAAAGAACGAAGGATAGGAAGGAAGAAAACAAATAGGAAAAATCTATGGTTTGAATCAGGTTTCTTTGTAAAGTCATACTTTCACTTCTAAAACTAGAATTATTAGTTTAAATCATATTATGTTTGGAGTACTACCACTTCAAAAGGGTAACAGTCCTTTGGTTGCCAAATGACTTGGAAAGTCATCATTTAGGCAATTCCCATGGATAAGGGCATCTGCCTTAAGAGTTGGGATGTGAGCCCATGGCCTGGCTTGTGTCCACACTCTTACCACTATGCCAAGACACCTAAAATGTGCAATTTTTTCTACATGAATTTAAATGATGTGAATTAAATTCTTTAATACAAAGTTAACTACGTGGATCGATATAGCCATCTTGATGAGTAAAAATAAAACAAATTAAAGAAATTGTAAATAATATCTACCATTTATTGAGAAGAAACGTTCATATACATTGTCTCTAATTCTCAAAATAAAGCTGGGGCAGGGTATTAGTATCTCTAATTTACAATGAGAAAATTGAGGTTTAAGACTATGGCTTTGACATTGTCATTTGGCATGAAGCACCTGCTTTATACATATATCAATTCATTATTTGTACACCTGAGCACCTGGTATAGAACAAACAATGTGATTTGTTAGTTAGCTCTTTTGGGGGAATGATGATTTAGATTATACTTGAAATAGAAGTTCTCTATCCAAAGTTGAAGTGTGAGGATACCCCTACTTGATCAAAGTCAATTGGCTCATGCCTATCCAAGGAACTGAATAACCATGTTCTATTAAATAGCAATAGATAGTATTACCACCTTTCTTTGGTAATGGCAGAACCACCCTGGACTTTTGAGCCAGAATCTGAATGTTCCTTCCTGGATACACGGTTCTAAGGAAGTCTTTTTGCCAATGGGCCCTGGTTTCCTACAATCTATCACTGAGTTATTGGTATCTACATCCCAGGAAGGTTTTTGGACATCAGTCCACTCATATAGTGAAAATTATAAACATTATGCAAATATTATGGTGATTATGTGGTGAAATGATAAAACACTCTGCAAATATTACTTAAAAATCTTCTGATTCAAACAACAGAATGTCATCCTTGAACTGATAAGTTTAGTGAACACAGGAAATAGATTTTTTAATAACCCCACAAAAATTAGCTTCATTTAAACAAAATGTTAAATGAAAGAGGCCACAAAATGGCAAATTTAATGAGTTTGTTAAAAATAGTAAAAAATTATATATAATGCAAATTAATTATCTGTAAAACTATATCAGTCTAAATAATTTACAAGGATATGCTTTAGCATAGTACAATATTATTCTCTCTGCATGTATATTCAAAGCACTGCTTCCTACACCCTCAAATCAAGGAATACTCCTTCCCCACTATCATCTCTGTCAATTAAAAGCCTTAGAACTGTATTTTTTTAAAAAAGATTTTCTTTATTTGACAGAGAGAGACACAGTGAGAGAGGGAACACAAGCAGAGGGAGTGGGAGAGGGAGAAGCAGGCTTCCCGCTGAGCAGGGAGCCCGATGCGGGGCTCGATCCCAGGACCCTGGGATCATGACCTGAGCCGAAAGCAGATGCTTAACGACTGAGCCACCCAGGCGCCCCAGAACTGTATTATAAAATGATTTTCAGTGCCCATCAGACAAATTGAGAAACATTTTACAAATTAATTAGCCTATAATCTTTACGTTTTATAAGAATATAAAGAATAAGAAACAGAAAGAAAGGCTGCTAAAGGGTTATGACAAGTAGGTGCAATGCATGACGCTGTACTGGATCCTGGACCAAAAAATTAGTAAACATGTAATGGATATTGTTGGAACAATAGATGGCATTTGATATTGACTATAGATTAAGTTATAGTAATGTATTAAGGTTAAATCTCCTGATTTTGATAGTTGTATTATAGCTATATAAGATAATGCCACTTTTCTTAGGAGCTATTTCAGACCTCTTTTTTTTAATTGAGGTATAATGGACATATAGCGTTATATTAGTTCTAAGTGTACAACATAATGATTTGATATTTATATATATTGTGAAATGATTACCACAATAAGTCTGGCTAACATTTTGTACCATACATAGTTACAAATTTTTTTTCCTTCTGATTAGAACTTTTTCCAGAACCCTTTTAAGGATAAATAGGCATAATGTCTCCAAGTTACTCCGAAAATGTCTAGGAAAAAAAATCCATATACATATATACATACATTTATTCATACATAAGAGAACAAGAGAGCAATAAAGTAATAGAATGAAATTAATTAGTGGATCTGGGTAAAGGGCATATGTATGTTTTTTATAACTTTCTGTAATTTGGAAATTATATCAACATTTTAAAATTACAGAAGTATAAACATAAATACTATTTCTATACAGATTCAGATTAAGATGGATCATCCTCACAGCGTATCTAAAGAACCAAGATTACTTAGTAAAGTATGATCTCACTTAAAAATGCATTTGACTGTTTACAACTAATCTCTTCTTTTAGAAAAACACGTAAGTCTCACATTTTCCTTTAACATGTCACACTATGAAATAAATATTTTGACTAAAATCAAATCAATGGTACATTTCAAATATGCTATTTAATACTGTACATATTCCAGCTGCCCCCCCGCCCCCCCCCGCCCCCCCCACACCAGTTCCAACATGATCCTCAGCAAGATTACAGCTCATGTTACTGGCTTTCTGTTAGCATTCCCTGTTGAGAGTCACCAACTCTCAAAGCTCATAGCAGGAAGGAGAGGGCTACAAAATACTAGGACCTTTATTTATTAAAGAGTAAAAAATACTGATGTTGGTTTTCTAGAATGAGCAGATGTACAGAAGGATTTGAAGTGAGTAGAATGAGTTCCCAAAGTTTTGAAAATTTTTGAGATCATAAGTTACTTAGCAAATGCTTGTTGATGGATTTATAAAAGAGAGACTCTGGCAAACTTTTGCTTCAACTTTGCTTTTGTAAAAAAATAAGTCTTCTGAAAAATAGAAATTGACAAGGTTTTTGGAAACAAATATGTGTCACTTTCTTTTTTAGAGATGGAAGAGTAATTCCCTCTGTGTTGTAATTTGCTTAAACCTGTGACTGTGGTTTCCTCATTTTGATTCTTTCTTCCAGCAGAGCAGTCACTGTTCAGACTTAAATCTTGGAAAGTCTGAGCATAGGTTGTGTACACAGTCAACTGACGGGATCCCAAGCTGTATTTGCAATGCATTAGATTAGTGCCTTTTGTTTTAGGCTTGGCAAATGATGCTATATTTCCATAGTAGCCCTTCCTTTCACAAAATGAAGAAACTCTTTAGCAAAGATAAGCCAGTTCCTTCTTTTGAAGTTGACACCTGATTTCTAGAGCTTTAATAAACTCTGAAGGAGGTACAAAGCACCAACTCTCAATAAAAGTGAACTTTGGAACACACAAAAAAAGTGGACTAGATGCCAGAAAACCTTCACTACAGTTTTAACTCTGCCCATAACAACCTTGTAAACTTTAGGCAAGTAACTTCAGCCCTGTGGGATTCAGCTTCCTAAGTTATAAAACATTGTCCAGAGAGGTCCCTTTAGCTTCAGGTGTTTCAGGATTCTAACTCTCTCAACAGTTGTGGATTTTTGTGATACAGACGCAAAGCAGAAATATCACAGCTATAGTGTGTTTATTTACAATCTAGCAATGCTAGAGGAAAGCCAAAAATGCCTTTAAGACTCACATTTTTTAATAACAATTTAATTTGTACTGTTAATGGACACTTTAACAGTTCAATTTTGAGCCTTTGCAAACACACCCATAAAAATGGTTGTAGTGCTTCGCATTTATAAAACCCACTGCATTTTCCAAGCAAATGGCATTTGTGCAAAGAAATAGCCTAACACATGCCTGTCTGTTTCAAAGTAATTATTATTTGTCAGTACAAATGCACATTTGAATAGTGCAAAGAAAATGTCCCCCCCTCCCGAAAATTTGGCAGGCTCTCTCATTGAAGGAACTTCTACTATTAGAATCCCATCAGCATTTTTTAAAATTACTATCTTTAGGATCACATTTCCAGAAATTCAAGAAAGAAAATCCAGAGAATGGCACTAACTTTCTTGCTGCCCAAGAGACCACAACTCATTGTTTTGTTAAGTTTTTCTGATGTCTGTCAAACCTCCAAAATGCAGTTATGTTCATCTAGGCAATATTGTTCTTTTTCACTTTTTACTTTTATTTAAATGAAAATACAGTTATTTGGATATTTTTTTCTGAGACATTTCTGACTGGTTGTAATGGCCTGTAGGGGCCACTGATTTGTATTTTCCTAGAAAAATATCATCTTTTCTCTTCTATCACTGTGTATGTTTACAGAATTACACAAAGCCTCCATGAAGGCTTACAACATAAGCCTGTTTATGGCAGAAAATGAGTGGTTTATCTGCTTATGGGGCAAGCTTATCTGCAAAAGGATATCATTATGGGTGGGTGGATACTCTATTCAAAAATGCATTTATTCATTCAGCCGACATTTGTAGAGCACCTACTTGGAACCTGGCATTTTCTAAAGTGTAGTAAAAAAAAATAGTTATCAAGGCATTGGAGGGATCTACCATGGAGATAACAGTTGAAAGAAAGAAAGAAAGAAAGAAAGAAAGAAAGAAAGAAAGAAAGAGAGAGAAGGAGGGAGGGAGGGAGGGAAGGAGGAGGGAGGGAGGAAGGAAGAAAGAAAGAGAAAGAAAGAAAAGAGAAGAGAGAGAGAGGGAGGGGGCATGAGGGAGGGAGAGAAGGAAGGAAGGAAGGAAGGAAGGAAGGAAGGAAGGAAGGAAGGAAGGAAGGAATATAGATAATAGTATTACTTTCATGAATGAACAGTACAGGGTGCTCTGAAGGGATCAAAGATTACTGTGGAAATGAAGTTTAAACTAGGCTACAGAATGAGTAGGAGTCAATTAAGCAAATGGGAATGGATTCCGGGCGCCTGGGTGGCTCAGTCGTTAAGCGTCTGCCTTCGGCTCAGGTCATGATCCCAGGGTCCTGGGATCGAGTCCCACATCGGGGTCCCTGCTCCACGGGAGGCCTGCTTCTCCCTCTCCCACTCCCCCTGCTTGTGTTCCCTCTCTCGCTATCTCTCTGTCAAATAAATAAATAAAAATCTTTAAAAAAAAATGGGAATGGATTCCGAGGATTCCAAGGATGGGCAAGCAGCCTGTGCAAAGGTCCTGAAGTTGGAAGAAAGAGAACATATAAAAAATGTGTTCAGATGTGATCAGAACTCTGAGGCCAAAGGAAAGAGTAGCCAAGATGAGGCTGGAGATATAGAAATAGGGTGCATTGACTTAGACTATTTCCAAATAAATAATTATCAATGCCTTATTCCTGAACACACCATCTATCAGGAATTGAAGACTCACAAGAGCTTCATTAGTTGGTGATGACTTCTTTAGTAGTTCCTTGAGCAACAGTAGCTCCTTCCTGGTCTCTGCGGCTCACAGAAGAGGTGGCTTCCAGGGGCTGTGTCAGTCAGCAGTGACCACAAAGTTTCCTGGTCCACCTTCTTCTTTCAAAGAGCTCTGGGATCCTTGCTGACAATTCTGCCTGACTTCAGCACCATGAATAAGGACAGCTGTCAGATGTCCTAGCTGTGCCCTCTAGTGGCAGCTAGAGTGTTACCCAGCTCTTTTGAAAAAGGATAATTAAACTACCTCTCAGAGTTTGGAAATAAGTGAGTGTAGGGACATAACAGGGAAGGAAAGTCTACAATTACATCCTCTCCTTCTTTCATTTATCCTGTGATACCTTATATCCGCAGTGTTCATGGCAATACAAACTACTAATGCTGTAATAAGTCATTTTATTTTTTTTTAAGATTTTATTTATTTATTTGAGACAGAGAGAATGAGAGACAGAGAGCATGAGAGGTAGGAGGGTCAGAGGGAGAAGCAGACTCCCTGCCGGGCAGGGAGCCCGATGCGGGACTCGATCCCAGGACTCCAGGATCATGACCTGAGCCGAAGGCAGTCGCTTAACCTACTGAGCCACCCAGGCGCCCTGTAATAAGTCATTTTAAAGTTCATTAGTCTTTTTTTTTTTTTTGGTGTTGGGAAAACTGGACAGCTACATGCAAAAAAATGAAACTGGACCACTTTCTTACATATACCATACACAAAAATAAATTCAAAATGGATTAAAGACCTAAACATGAAACCTGAAATCTTAAAAATCCTAGAAGAGAGCACAGGCAGTAATTTCTCTTCCTTGACTTCTCTTGACTTTCTCTTCCTTGACTTCTCAGACATCAGCTGTAGCAACATTTTTCTGGAGATGTCTCTGATGTAAGGGGAATAAAAGCAAAAATAAACGATTGGAACTACATCAAAATGAAAAGCTTCTGTCCAGTGAAGGAAATAATCAACACAACTAAAAGACAACCTACTGAATGGGAGAAGATAGTTGGAAATAACATATCTAATAAAGGGTCAGTATCCAAAATATATAAAGAACTTATACAACTCAACACCCAAAATCCCCCAAATAATCCTCCATTCCTTTCATGACCTGTCTCTTCCCCAAATAATCCAGGCAAAAGACATGAACAGACATTTCTCCAGAGAAGACATCCAGACGGTCAACAGACACATGAAAAGATGTTCAAACATCATCAGGGAAATGCAAATCAAAACTACAATGAGATATCACCTCTCAATGAGATATTACCCTGTCAGAATGGCTAAAATAAAAAACACAAGAAACAACAATGTTGGCATGGATGTGGAGAAAAAGGAACCCCCCATGCACTATTGGTGGGAATGCAAACTGGTGCAGCCACTGTGGAAAACAGTATGGAGGTTCCTCAAAAAAATTAAAAATAGAACTATTCTATGATCCAGTAATCACACTATTGGGTATTTACCCCCAAAATATAAAAATACTAATTCAAAGGGATATATGTACCCCTGTGTTTATTGCAGCATTATTTACAATAGCCAAATTATGGAAGCAGCCCCAGTGTCCATTGATAAATGAATGGATAAAGAAGATGTGATATACATATACAATGGAATATTATTCAGCCATAAAAAAGAATGAAATCTTGCTATTTGCAACAATATGGATGGAGCTAGAGAGTATAATGCTAAATGAAATAAGTCAGTCAGAGAAAGACAAGTACTATATGATTTCACTCGTGTGGAATTTAAGAAACAAAACAAACAAAGGAAAAAAAGAGAGAGAGAGACAAACCAAGAAACAGACTCTTAACTATAGAGAACAAGCAGATGGTTACCAGAGGGGAGGTGGGTGGGGGGATGGGTGAAATAGGTGATGGGGATTAAAGAGGACATCTATCATAATGAGCACAGAATTATAGTATATACAGGTGTACAATATAGTGATTTAACAATTCTATACTATACTATACTATACTATACTATACTATACTATACTATACTATAGAATTGTTAAATCACTATATTGTACACCTGAAACTAATATAACACTGTATGTTAACTATATGGGAATTAAAATGAAAAAATTAATAAAAGTAAAAAAGGAACAATTAAAAGCAGCTATCTGATACAAACTGAAAAAAAAGTACATTAAAGGTCAAGGGGATCTCAGAGCTGTGACTGCACATACATTTTCATCCAAACTCCCTATTATGACTTCACTTACAGCATCCTGTCATTCTGGGGCTCTGTTTCCTCCATTCCTTTCATGACCTGTCTCTTCCTATACCATAAACTTTGGGTGAACATCCTTCTTTGATTTAATGGCATTGTTTACTTAATTCCCTTGGTAACAATAAAAGCCAAGTCTTTTTCTTTCTGCACTCCAGGCATGCCACTATATCTGATTAACATAAAGCCATAGCACCTAGATCCAGAGGCCATCTTTTCATTTGTTTATGAGATATCTCTTCCTAAATATCCTTTTTCCTGAGTACCTGGCTCTTTGGTATGAGATTCCACATGCCATGGGAATAGGGGAGAGGCATAGGACAAGACCAAAGTGAAATCTAGCCCAGGTTTGTGGACAACAGGTGCATCTGGTTCCCAAACTGGCAGTAATGGGGTCAGAGATCTGTGGAGGATACAGGGTGTTTACCCGGTGCTAGGAATCTTATAAGAAAAAAAATCAAAGAATGGATGTAATCTTTTGGGAGGGGCTTTAGGAAAAAAAAAACCAGATTGGTTTAAGAGCTTTCAAGAGATTATTTTGTTTGTATGTGTGTGTTTGTGTGTGTGTGGACACAGTGGCCTTTGAAGTTCCCTGTGCATAAGTTGTATCTTCCTTGAGCTATGTTGAAGAGCTGTTAGGGCCTGGTGTTCTAGGTGTATGTTCTTTGACTACATCTTGCTCTGGTCAAGGCATGATCCAGAAATATTTATTTACTCAATGTCAGAAGTTTTTATGTAAGTCAAACTCCAGAGCATCATCAACTTTTGATGAAATGATGAGGGGTCCATTCCCTTTGCTAGATTTTATATCTTCTCAGAACATTGTATTTGTTGCACTTCAGGAAGTAGGAGATTCCCAGTCCACAGGACTTTTATGGGAGTATGGAGGGACTGTACTTCCGGGAGCTTAGCCCTCTATCATATTTCTGGGTTGGTTGTCCAGCTTGCTGTCCACTTTGTACCTGGAAAGCTCTGAGCAGTGCCGCCCACACATTATAGCTTGATATGAATGATACCCTAGAAGAATTTTTGTACCTATTTAGGATCTAAATGGCACAGGGATGATATTTCCCTGTAACTAGTTTCTATCATTTCATTTATTTTTTTTTAAAGATTTTATTTATTTATTTGACAGAGAGAGACACAGCGAGAGAGGGAACACAAGCAGGGGGAGTGGGAGAGGGAGAAGCAGGCTTCCTGCTGAGCAGGGAGTCTGATGCGGGGCTCGATCCCAGGACCCTGGGACCATGACCTGAGCAGAAGGCAGACACTTAACAACTGAGCCACCCAGGTGCCCATATCATTTCATTTATATAACGTATTTTTCCTCTATCAGAAGGTTTCCAGATCAAGATCTTAATAATCAGGGTAAATAGGCATATTGTCTCAAAAAATATCAAAGTCGTCATTTCCTCAGGAATTTGAGCTTCTCTTGGATAAGGTGTACTATTATTACTACTCAGTATGTAGATATAGGTTGCTGAAAATAGGGTTGGAAGGCAAGTCAATCCTTCCTCATTTGGTCCATTCTAGATAGGCATGCACTTTAACTTTAAGAAGCTATAAACCTTCATTAGCATCCACATAATAAGCCTTTTTATGGAGAATCACTCATATTAACCTTCAATTCAGAAAGAAAGACCCCAGATCTAACCAGCTATTCTTACATATACAACATTTCTCTTTTCCTCAAAGACATCTGGACTTACTGACAAATTCAAATCTCCTTAAGGGTAATGACAAAAAATGATGCTGAAATGGCTTTATTTCAGCCCAGAAATTGTCTTTCAACATGTTATTTTACATATTTTGTTCATTATATTAACCACATATCCAGAGGTCTTAACACTAGATACTCCTTATATATTTTAAATGGAAGGAATAGGAAGCCTGAGTGGCTCAGTGGGTTAAGCATCTGCCTTCACCTCAGGTCATGATCCTGAGTCCTGGGATTGGCTAGCTGCTCACTGGGGAGTCTGTGTCTGCTTCTGCCCCTCCTTCCTGCACTTGCACTCTCTCTTTCTCTCTCTCTCGCAAAAATAAATAAAAATCTTCTAAAAAAATAGAAGGAATATAAAATACTAACACAAGAAGCAACTTTTGCAATGCAAACCTGGGTAATCCATAATTACACTTTGAGAGAATGGGTTAAGTGGGGCTAAGTGGAATAATTACTCTCAATTTCTCATCAATATTAATGTGTTTATGTGTCAAAATTTACAAGTTTATACAGTAAGCATGAAGGAAGGGACAATATTTTCACAGGATGAAAAAGTGTACTTCTCAGGAGTAGAAACAGTAGTTCATGGCTCTTCATAAGGCATGTTTTTTCCTCTGCAGCTAAAGAACCAAGAACATTTTAAATACAATTTTTATAAGAGTACCTACAGGAAAGGAATCAAAGGGAAAGCTAATGATGATGGTTATACAAACTTGTGAAGAGCCCAGTTATCCATGACTCAGAACAGTCTCCAGTACAGTAATGTAGGGAATAGTTAGAACCCTACGTTAGAAGTCAGCCATCCTCCATGGGAGCATGAGAACTCATGGGGTAACATACCTAAAATTCTTAGCCATTTGAGGATTCTTCACACTGATAGAAACACCATATTTTCTAGTTTTTGAGGATGACATGGAATATTCAATTTGGTCAGAATGCCTTCTCTTAAAGTTACTATGTTAAAGATAAATTATTGCCCACATTTGCCAATACTAAATCATAACATAATCAGCTTGCTCACTTATCACCACCTACTGCTAAAGATGACCACAGAGCTGTTATAACTATGCTGATTTCCATCTCCGTTTGTTTGGATCATTTGAGCAGATGTAATGTCTCCTGTGAGAACCAGGAATAGAATAGCTGTGTGCATTCTGAAAGCCTTGTTTTCCTTTTCTTGAGGATTTCATAACCTAGCCAAGCATAATAGCTCTCACATGTTGAACTCCTACTATTTCCCATATTTTTATGTGTACTATGTATGAAATGTACTTTATTTTCATGAAAACCCAATGAGTGAGGTATCATCTAATTAGAGAAAATGTGGTCCTAAGGGATCACTAGTGATAAAGTAGCCTTCAATCTCTGACTGCAAAGCCCATTTTCTTAGTTTCTATGCACTACAACCTCCCAGCACCTACTGTGTTAAAGGAGAGGCACAAAGTTCCTTCTCTGCTTTTCCATTGTTAATGCAGCACTGTTGCTCCTGGAGCACTGCTTTGCAGCAGAAGGAAATGATGTATTTTTGATGTATTAAAACACTAACCCATCTTCTCCAGCTTATCATATATAATACAAGCACTCCAGGTATTGTCAATGTCAAGTGCAGACTCAAAACTTGTAAGAGAGAAATCTCTGAGGGCCACCCCCCATCTTGATTGTGACTAAAGAACAATGACCTTCACTGTTGAAATAGGTGTATGTAAGAATATAAACCACACAGGTAATGTATGGAGTGATTACTCTATGCAAAGTACTCCCTTCCCCAAGGTACAAAATGTCATAGTATAGAAGAACATCCCTCAAAGAGTTAATAGTCCTCTTAGGAAAACTTGATAAAAAAGAGCCCCACATGTCTAGAAATATCCGCATATTTTTCTCTAAACTAGCTAAGAAAGGGGCTGGAGAAGGCCTTGGGCACATGTAGCCCCCTTGTGAAATTTTATAATGCCTGAAATAAAGAAAATTCAATTTTTTTTGGAGAGAAAAAAAATTAAGCAGAACAAAATGAATTAAAGGAAAATTATTATTATTAATTATTATTATTATTATTATTATTATTATTTTGAATATTCTACCCAGTGTAAGCCTATGGTAAAGACATTTTTTAGGCATGGACAACTTAGTGTATCCCCTATGAACTCTTTCTGAAAGAATCACACAAATCCATACATCAATGAAGATTAAAATTCAGCCCAAAAGAGGAGAGAGTGAGGTATCTGCAACAACAATGGCAGAAAAAGTAGTAGAATCAAGGTTAAAAAACAACTGGAGGTAACCTGGCCATGAAACAATGTAATGATTAAGGATCTATCACAAAAGGTAAACAAAAAATGGAAGTCTGGTCCCTCCATGTTATAAAATTTTATATTCTCCTTTAATAAAGTTGATACACCTGGATGTACTAAGAGGTATGCATCTCTAAGATATTTTATTGATAGGGAAATATACAATGTAATTCATAAAATATGACACTATATATATAATATTTATATGTGAAAACTAAGATATTTAGAAGCAATATACACCAAAATTTTGACAAGTTTTACCTCTGGAGAGAGGGGTGAGATTGTAAGAGAGCAGGGGTTGATGATGAAGACAGGCTTTTACTGTCTACTTCATAAATTCTATAACATTTGAATGTTCTGATAAACATATATTAACGTAGAATTGCATGATTAAAATAATTTTAAAAAAGTAAAGGACACAGCCTGTGTAGTAACTAGGGGGTAGGTCTTTCACTTAACAGCAATGATCTGGTCAAGCTCTTTTTGAGTTTCTGTATCCCCGTGTGTAAGCTAAAGATAACAATATTGTCTTTAAAGTGTGTGTGTGTGTAAGTGTGAGTGAATGTGTGTAGTTAATTAATTAATTAATTAATTAATTAATTAATTTTAGAGAGAGAGAGAGGCGGGGCTCGATCTCATGACCGTTAGATCATGTCCTGAGCCAAAATCAAGAGTCTGATGCTTAACCAACTGAGCCATCCAGGCGCCCCTGTGTGTAGTTTAAATTAAATACAATGTCATACATCAAATACTAATTACCATGACTGGAATATGGTATGCCCTTATCCAATAGAAGTTAATAGTATGCAACATATATTCAACATAGCAAATCACAAAATTGTCAAAATGAAGTAATCATAGATCAAGACCATTTTGTTGATTAGTTATTCACCGTTGAAAGATATTGCTTAAGCATCAAGTTGTTTAAAATTTTTGGCTTAAGTATTCATACAGTTGATGAAATAAATACATAATTTTCAAAGTAATCTTGAAATTATTTATATTGAATAGTAATAGATCGACAGTAAAATGTGCAGGTTAGTGGAAATTAAAAGGCATCTTATTGCTCTTTTATGAAAAGAGGTTTTATAAAAACTTCTGGAGACACCTCTCATAGGATACAGTATATGTAAAGGAGTGAAATGTTTATATACTGTCTCATAAGGCCAGGAGAATAATTGAGGGGGCAGTATAGTTGAGGAGTGGTTTGTTTTCTAAAAGTGGTATCTTTCAACAATATCTTAAATGATACTGTATTGACATCATGATTGTAAGCCTATAATGAAAAGATTAGAGGAAGCGATGTGAAAGTGTGGTCCTAAAGTATACAGAGAAGGAGCTAGATCGAAGTGTGGCTGCTCTTACATGCTTACATTCCACCATCCAATGGCAGTCTTTTCTCCTTAGTTCCATACACATGTCCTGCCCCAGGCAATCTCTCTTCATGTTAAACCCAAGCTCTGTCTTTGTTTATGGTTGAAGGAAATGACCCTTCTCTTTGTACCTATTTTTGGATGTTCTTAAATACACGTGTACTTTAAATTGCATCCATCTAATCATGTTAAGAATCTTTATGATCCTCAGTGTCTCTAAAACAATGAGACAGACAACACATAGAATTTGTGGAAATGGTATCATTGGACTGGCAAGCCAGCTTCTTTGGAACGGGTGTGGTGACTTTTGACATGGAGAATTATATTCAGTCAGAAAGTGTATTTGGTGTTTTCACTGATACAGAATAGATTATTTGTAGAAGAAGTTTCACAATGCTTTGCCTTTTTTGGAATTGGGTTCAGTAGATGTTGTCAGCTTTTTCTTTTGTACTCATCTTTATGCCATAGTCTTTACTTTTGTTATCACTCAGATATACTGACATCAAAGAATCTTTAGGTGACTTTGAAAAAGAAACTCTTTTATTATGTTTGTAACATCAATAGTAGAAGGTGTTCTGGATGTAAGGTTTCTTTTTAATGATTTTTTTTATTCAGTAGGGCTCAAAATCTTTCAATTTTATATGTATATTTATGTGTTTCAAAATTGAAAATTCTTAAGATGTAAAGCAATATGAGAGAATGAGTCACCAGTGATTCCTGACTGCAGCTGGGAGCAGATCGATTAAGCTAGTTGCTCTTTCTCATCTTGGCATCATCTCTTCACCACTACTAAAACTAGCTTCAGTAAGGTCATTAGTAGTGGATTCAAAGGAATTTTTTTTTTTTAATTTCCTGTTCCCGTAACTGTACCTGGCACAACAGCGTATGCTCAGTGTTTGTTGAAAAGAAAAGGCCTGAAGTTGGCTCTACCTTCTAAGAACATGGTTAATTCTAAAGCATGTAGCTATTAATATCAAGAAGTTTTTAGTAGTGGATTCAAAAGTCAAGGGGCTTCTTTCCAGGTGTTTATACTATTCAACGTTTACTTGGAATTTGTTTTTGTTTTTTTTTTAAGATTTTATTTATTTATTCATGAGAGACAGAGAGAGAGAGAAGCAGAGGCAGAGGGAGAAGCAGGCTTCCCGCGGAGCAGGGAGCCTGATGCGGGACTCGATCCCAGGACCCCGGGATCATGACCTGAGCAGAAGGCAGACACTCAACTGACTGAGCCACCCAGGCGTCCCTGTTTCCTTGGAATTTGAATCTGCCTATGCCTGCCTTTCCTCTCCCCAACTTTTCTTTGTTTCTACAATAATATTTTCTTTCTAATATTCTCCTTTGTTTCTACCTATCCTGGCTCCTCTTCTGCTTGTCCTCAAAGCACTGGTATTAGATATTGTTACCAACCTTCTTCTGTGTCACCATGTTCTATCTGAACAATACATTTCCTTCCTACTACAAAATCAACATCACTATCCCTCTCATTTCTGCAGACATTCAGACCCATGTTACCAACTTTCTTTGGATAGCATCACTGGAATGATTTGCAGGCACTTCAACCTCCAATTTTCCTCTGAGATTTAATTATATTTTCCAGCTAACTTGTTACTTCTGTATTCCCTGCAGATGCCAGGAAACTCATTAATTCAACTTTTCATATTCCTGCTTAGTTAAAAAGTCATCAAGCTGAGGTAATCCTACCTCTGAACTATCTCATATCCATTTTTCTTTCTCTTTTTCTCTGCCATTGCCTTGGTGAAGTCTCATTTTTACTTTCTCAAATGAAGTATCACAATTAGTTATGTAATGAATCATTCTACTAGTCATTCTTCCTTCAAGGTCTCTCCCTACCAATTCATCCTTCAATGTCTACTCAGTGATTTTTCTAGAGCCAGAATAACCTAATTAAAAGCAGAATAAATAAACAAAAGCAAAACAGACACAAACAAACAAAAACAAAAGCAAAACAGAACAAAATTTAGTGATTCCCCACTACCTATAAGTTTAAGTTCAAATGCCTTAGTAGGAACATCACAATTTGACCCTAGCCCACCTTCTTCAATTTCTACCCCCTTCTTACAACTTCTCCTTTTCCTCCTTTTCAATGCTCTCTGAGGCTCAGCAGTAAGGAGCTATTTTCCATTCTTGTATTTAACATGCCCCTTCTCAGCTCTGTGCTTTATACAGTATATTCCTTATGCTTGGATCTCCTTTAGCCTCTTCTCTCTCTGTTGAACTCCTAAGTGTCTTTTATCTCCCAGATCCGAGGATTATTTCTACTGTTACATCTTCTCTACCTTTCAACTTTGATTCTGACTACTAGAATGTTGTACATAGTGTTAGTCACATCACATTGTTACTTGCTTAATTGATTTCCCCATTAGACTGTGAACTTCTTGAGGGCAAGGACCATGTCTTATTAGCTTTGTATTCCTATTATTTAACTCAATATTAGCAGAGTCTCACTATATTTATTGAACTAAAAACCAAAATAAGTCAGGATTACTTATGCTCAACAGGTCTGGGAATTTTCCTAAGGACCCTTCTTGGGTTTTCATGATTGATAATCTTTTAGACATTGCCCTGCTTCTCTCCTAATCTAAATGAAAGGAAAGGGGAGGGGAAGAGAGAAATAAGAATATTCAAGACTGTGTTGTTGACAATTACAGCTAAACCTACTTTGATTCTGTACTCAAACTGAGATGTTCTGGAGAGGTTTCTTGACAGCACCACTGCAAGGCTTTCACATTACAAATAAATGCTTTGCATTTGGTAGTTGAGCAGTTTAATGGCTGAACTTGTGCTCATTCTTTGTTAACTTGAGTTTTACTATCTACTCAGCTTGCCATATTCTTTGGTTGTCACACCAGAACTTTTAAAAGAATGTGCTTTCTTTTTAAATTGTTAGCTTCACGGTTTGGTTATGTAAAAGGGAAATTTTCTTATAAAAATATTTTTTTGGTTTCATATCCTATTATTATTCACTTACAAAAGTATTATCCAGTGAGATTCGGAGGTTAAAATATTTGAGGATGTTAATAGTAATAATAATGTTGAACACTCACCATGGCCCAGGCACTGCTCTTAGTGCTTTAAATAGAGTGTCCTGCTTGATTCACAAAACAGCTCTATGAAGGAGGTAGGCATTCTTCTCCTGTTTTCTAGAAGAGAAATACATAAGTGTAAACAAGTTGAGCCACTTACCTATATCATATAGCTGTTACAGATCACGGCCTAGATTGGGATTCAGGCCATCTAGCTCCAGAACTCACACTCATAGTCACTACAGATGTGGAGAGTATCATTTAGAACTAAGTATCTGTTCTACCCAAAATTCAGAGGTTTATTTGCCTGTCAGTCTTAGCATCTTTATTGAATAGATTGGCTCTTTAAAATCCTATCTCCTACTTCTACATTTTTTTCCTTTCACTTCTCATATGCTGCTGGTGGATTGCACTCTAATTCCCTTTTACTTCCTTCTTTTGGGACAATTCATTACTGCTTCATGAGCCAGTGCACCATGGATGCGTCTCATTACAGCCCCTCTCCTAATCAATTGTGTTGATGCTGAGATACAAGTACCGAAACCAAATATGTGCCTGTATTTATTTTTCTTGTCATGCAAAGAATAGGAAACTACTTATGTAATTCCAGGTAAAAATTGAGAATAGGATATGCATTTATTTCTTGTAATTCTTTTTTTTTTAAAGATTTTATTTATTTATTTGACAGAGAGAGACACAGTGAGAGAGGGAACACAAGCAGGGGGAATGGGAGAGGGAGAAGCAGGCTTCCCGCCGAGCAGGGAGCCCGATGCGGGGCTCGATCCCAGGACCCTGGGATCATGACCTGAGCCGAAGGCAGACGGTTAACGACTGAGCCACCCAGGTGCCCCTCTTGTAATTCTTTTGTACTAAGCATAAATATAGAGGCTGTGTTAAGGACAACATTTATATAGTCAGGCAAGTGGAGATTTGGATGTTTGACCAATCAATTAGATTTCATCAAGACAAAATAAAATAAATACACAAAAAATAAACTCCGAAGCTAAAAGAGCTGTACTACTCTTATAAATTGTTTGTTTTAAATTTTATACTATAGCTACTGTTATAGAAAAAGTTATTTTGAAATGCACTTCTTTCAGTGAATTAGTAGAACTGTAGTTGTTTTTGTTTTGTAAATTATAATGATATAATATTAACTATGGAAGTACTAAGGATTATACTTTTCATATTAGAGTAAAAATTGTTCCATAGAGGACTGACTTTATTATCAGGCAGAGAGGATAGATAGGAAATTTCATGCTTTTCCCTTAAGAAAGCTCATACATTTCTATGCATCATCCCCCTCCCCAAAGGGTATTTCCTTCTCAGTCTCATCCCGTTAAGACTTAATATATAGTCCTTGTTAAAAAACAAATTGAATTTTGATAAGGCAGCCACTTTGCTGTTACTGCTCACATACTGCTTGAGTGTGATCCATTTCTGGAATGTTTTGGAATGAAAGGAATTTGCAAACAGGAAACAGTTTGGGTGCAGGGGGAAAAGAGGAGAGACCAATTTGAGGGTTGAGGACAACTGAAAGGGAATTACCTAGCACTAAAAGAAAGATGGGTATTAAAGAGGGTACGTGATATGACGAGCACTGGGTGTTATACTCAACTAATGAATCATTGAACGTTATATCAAAAACTAATGATGTAGTTATATCCTGGCCAATTGAATTTAAATTAAAAAAAAAAAAAGTCGGCAGCAAACACAACCTTCTTTCAATTCCCTATATTTGCCCCAAGTTTGTTCATTTTGGTTGGGTATTGATATGTTTAAGAGTTTAGAGATTTTGTGCAGGAGGGTGATCTTTACTTCCGTTAGATGTGGCACCTCCACCACAATCCATGCATTATTTCTGCACCTCATCCCATCCGTAGGGTCTGATTCTCCATTGGTCAGTGTTTGTCTCTCCTCTATTAACCTCTGTGCACAATGGCCTTCTGGATCTTTCTATAAGGGCATCACAATTGCCTTGAGGATCACAGTGGTTGCAACTGGACCCAGGCTAGTAGTTTGAAATGGTGACAGAGCTTTTGTGTTAGCCCACCCAATATCATAGTCTTGGTTTTTCATGGTGCAGTCATGAGGTATAAATCCATTTTCATGGATGAGAGGCAATGAGTTCATGTGGGACTAAACTTGCAGGGTTTCTTAAGCTCAGCATTACTGGGAAGAGACCAGCTTCAGCTGGTAGTTTTTCCCAGGTGGGAATGGCTTCATACCACTCATACTGTCTCAATTTGAACTGGGTAGAGATAAGACCATTTGCCAGCTGGCAGTGGGAAAGCTCATTGATCCTGAGGAATTTGTGAAAAGACAACATTACAGATCTAAGTGACTTTGTTCTAGCTTAGATTACCAAGGCCTCTTGCATGTATATCCCTGGGGAAACACATCCCATGTAGGTTCTGAGTACTTGGCTATGTAATCAAGAGCAAAGCTACCCTCAAAACAGATCTCCATATGTACCACTTGGTGACCTCCTTTCTCTAGTTGTCTTCACATAGCAGCTTGGGATTTATAAAAATAGCTGAATTTAATTGAACCATTTCCATGTCTGAGCTACCTTATGAGGGAGGCACCATTGTTACCCTCACTTTGCAGATGTAGGAAACTGAGGTAGAGGGATGTTAAATGACTTGACCAAGGGCACACAGCTTGGCAGTGGCAGAGCTTAGCATAGATTCCAGGGAGACTGGCTCTAACGTTTATGCCCTTACTCCCTAGGGATTGGGATAGAGTCCTTTTAGCACAAGTGATGGAGTAAAAGGCTACTCTCAGGCCAGAGTTGTACCTTAGGCCTTCCTGCCTAAGTCTATAGACAGACCTCTAGAATGCAGTTCTAATGCCTAGTAGACCTGAATTAAAAAGCTTTCCAGCAATGGCCTCTTATTTTGAGAGCAGTTCGGAAGGGGACTGGAGGCTCCAAACGAAGCTGCTGAGTGGTAGTCAGACTCATGTCTGAGATAGGACTGAAGATGGAGGTTTATTGTGAAACTTGGCTTTTTTTTTTTTTATTTTAATTTTTTTTTAAGATTTTATTTATTTGCAAGAGAGAGAATGAGAGACAGAGAGCATGAGAGGGAGGAGGGTCAGAGGGAGAAGCAGACTCCCCGCCGAGCAGGGAGCCCGATGTGGGACTCGATCCCGGGACTCCAGGATCATGACCCGAGCCGAAGGCAGTCGCTTAACCAACTGAGCCACCCAGGCGCCCCTGAAACTTGGCTTCTTAATGGGCAGTGTGGGACTCTCTTTGGCAGACTTACCCTATAGGCAGTCAGTCTACATCTTAAAAGGTTTTTTTTTTTTTTGTATTGGCTGTTTTAATTCCTGTGGGTTCTTGGCTGTCTTCCCTACTGTCCTTGAGGCCTCCCTGTCAGGATCAGAGGTCACTGCTTTAACTTTAGGCTAATGAGTGCATTGTAGATACTCATTTCTTTCTTTTATTTCTTCTATACTAAGGCATAGATATAGGAGCTGTGCTAAGGACATGCTTGTTTAATTTGGCAAGTACAGATTTGGATGTTTGGTCAGTAAGTTAGATTTAGGGTTCCTCTGAATCCCTGGTCTAGTTGGGGATCTAAATCTTCCCAAAGAGACAAGACCAGGGTCCCAGGAGGATGGTTTCTTAATGTGACTCTCACATTCCAACCTGAAGTGACCTCTCTGTCATTGACCATGTGTTGTTTGTTTCTCTAGATTGTCAGTTATCTCTAAGATGTTGTGTATTAGATGTTTTCATTTATGTCCCTTTTCCTAGACAACATTTTAAGCCCCTTAAGGCAAAAACATTATGTCTTTTTTTTAAATTTTATTATGTTATGTTAATCACCATACATTACATCATTAGTTTTTGATGTAGTGCTGCATGATTCGTTGTTTGCGTATAACACCCAGTGCTCCATGCAGAACATGCCCTCTTTAATACCCATCACCAGGCTCACCCATCCCCCCATCCCCTCCCCTCTAGAACCCTCAGTTTGTTTCTCAGAGTCCATAGTCTCTCATGGTTCGTCTCCCCCTCCAATTTCCCCCCCTTCATTTTACCCTTCCTACTATCTTCTTTTTTTTAACATGCAATGTATTATTGAAAAACATTATGTCTTATACAATATGTTCCATGATAATAATAGATGATAATAAACATGTTTTGTTTTGACCAGTTAAAATATATTAGAGTGTCTTTGCAGAACTGACTTTTCTTTTTTTTTCTTTTTTTTATTATTATTATTTTTTAAAGATTTTATTTATTTATTTAACAGAGAGAGACACAGCAAGAGAGGGAATACAAGCAGTGGGAGTGGGAGAGGGAGAAGCAGGCTTCCTGCTGAGCAGGGAGCCTGATGCAGGGCTCGATCCCAGGACCTGGAATCATGACCTGAGCCGAAGGCAGACGCTTAACGACTGAGCCACCCAGGCGCCCAGAACTGACTTTTCTAATAGGACTGTGGCACAAATTACCAAAAGTCTTTAGGATGTTGGTTGACGTATTTCTGAGAATCATACAGTTTTAAAGCTTATGGTAATTTTGAAGTAGAAAAATAACAATGATTTGTAAAATTTTTATTTTAAAAGTGTTTGGATTTGGGGTGCCTGGGTGGCTCAGATGGTTAAGCGTCTGCCTTCGGCTAAGGTCATGATCCCAGAGTCCTGGGATCGAGCCCCACATTGGGCTCCTGGCTCAGCGAGGAGCCTGCTTCTCCCTCTCCCTCTGCCTCTCTCCCTGCTCATGCCTTCTCTCCTTCTCTCTGTATCTCTGTGTCTCAAATGAATAAATAAAATCTTTAAAAAAAAAAAGTGGATTTTGGTGCTAAGAAATAATTACTTTAGTTTGATTTCTGTTTGAATTCAGTTTGCTTTACTCATGTTAGGTGGTCTTTTCCTTGTCAAAGTCAATATTTTTATATAGTCTTTCAGTCATGTTTAATGGTTTTTATCCACCTACACCTCCTCTCTCCCATCTCATATAAAAATGGAAGTGGTATTTTATCATGTCTTAACAAATAAATATCAGCCAGATGCTAAAGGTAATTTAAGTGAAGTGTCCTCATTTAATTCTGAGCCTCTGAGAAAGGGCTTGGATCTGTGTGTTGGGTGTTCTCAGATACGGAGATGTAAACATAATTTTTCTGTTCCATTTTCAGGTCACATGTGCCAATTTAACAAATGGTGGAAAGTCAGAACTTCTAAAATCAGGAAGCAGCAAATCCACACTAAAGCACATATGGACAGAAAGCAGCAAAGACTTGTCTATCAGCCGACTCCTGTCACAGACTTTTCGTGGCAAAGAAAATGATACAGATTTAGACCTGCGATATGATACCCCAGAACCTTATTCTGAGCAAGACCTTTGGGACTGGCTGAGGAACTCCACAGACCTCCAAGAGCCTCGGCCCAGGGCCAAGCGAAGGCCCATTGTTAAGACGGGCAAGTTTAAGAAAATGTTTGGATGGGGTGATTTTCATTCCAACATCAAAACAGTGAAGCTAAACCTGTTGATAACTGGGAAAATTGTAGATCACGGCAATGGGACATTTAGTGTTTATTTCAGGCATAATTCCACCGGTCAAGGGAATGTATCTGTCAGCTTGGTGCCCCCTACAAAAATAGTGGAATTCGACTTGGCACAACAAACCGTGATTGATGCCAAAGATTCCAAGTCCTTTAACTGTCGCATTGAATATGAAAAGGTTGACAAGGCTACCAAGAACACACTCTGCAACTATGATCCTTCAAAAACCTGTTACCAGGAGCAGACCCAGAGTCATGTATCCTGGCTCTGCTCCAAGCCCTTTAAGGTGATCTGTATTTACATTTCCTTTTATAGTACAGATTATAAACTAGTACAGAAAGTGTGCCCCGACTACAACTACCACAGCGACACACCTTACTTCCCCTCCGGATGAGGATGGACATGGGTGAGACTGAAGCCTGAGGAATTAAAGGTCATATGACAGGGCTGTTACCTCACAGAAGAAGGTCACATCTGTTGCCTGGAATGTGTCTACACTGCTGCTCTTGTCAACTGGCTGCAAATGTGCCAGTGGAAATCAATCTGATGTAATTTCTGCCCAGTCAGCTTCATCTCTCAGCATAGTTGTAAATCACCACAGATTTTAAAGGCACACTTGAAGACATGCTCTCACACATAGATGTACACAAACACATATTCTTATACATTTCAGCTTGCATCTGTCACGGTTCCTGTCAAGAGGGCTTTCATTGTCTGACTCATAATGGTTTAGGATAAACTTTCATCAAGCAAAAGGATTAACTAGACAGTGAATGGTTTCTAACACTTGCTGTTATGGAAATCTCTTTTAAAGTCTTGAGTACATGCTAATCAATAATCCCCATTCATGCATTCCTACTGCTTGGAGTAGCTGTACTGGTAAATACTACTGTAGGAGTATATGCTTGTTAAAATGGAAAAAAAAATGTGTCTTTAGAGCTCAGTATGCTTTATTTTATGAACACAACAAAGTGTAGTAAATTTTTTCCAGCATATAGTAGGCACATTCAAGGTAATATAAGATGGCTCTTTTTTTCTATGGAGGGAGCCTGTTTTCAGTAAAGATGAGCAAACATTTGGAATTTACATGTGGGCAGACATTGGATTACAGCTTTCATCACCAGTCATTGGACTTTTGCAAAGTGAGACCAGCTAAGGCTGCTTAAAACAAGTTCTGATCATTATATAAGAAGGGAAATGCCTGACAGACACCATGTAAGTTATAAGTGTCTGTCTTATCTTTACTACACATATTGTAACAAATTCAATATCCTAGTCTTCATTTGTATGAATGGTTTGTATTGTACATAGTTTAACCCAGTGTTATTTGAGCTGCTTATTAATATTAACTTGTATTTGTCTCTGCTTGTTATTGGTTAAAAAAGAAAAAAAAAAGGATATGAGGAATCCATTTTATCAATGTAGCTGTGACCTCCATTAAAAAGACAAACTTAATGTACAAAGCATTTATTCAGCTCAAGTATTGTTGAAAGCTATACATATACAACATTACAGTCTGTCTGTATTTAGATATTTTATTTCTGGACAAAATGAAATGTACATAAAAATAAAATGCTTAAAGTTGAGTTTCAATATGTGCTTGTGTAAGATGGTGATTTAAGTGGTTCTGACAAGAAGAATGTGCTGGAATACAGTAATGGTTTTGCATCTCATGTCTCTAAATTTGTACAGAACTATCTAAATTGCTATTAGTTGCTCAGTCAAAACAACTTAGGAGTTTCAGTCTCAAGCCTGGGAAGCAGTTGTGGCATACGGCATTGCACACATTTTTGGTTTACTGTTGTGCTAGTGATTCACGAATACCAAAAATCAATGAGCAGAAGAGACAATTGAGGTCTCCTAAATATTATAGCTATTTTTTTTTTCCTGTGTAGAGTCTATTTAGCAGGGAGACCGAGAAGAAGGTAATTTTTTGTGGCTGACTTTCTCTGATTTACTGTAATCACTCAACCGAGAAAATTACAGTAGCAGTGAAGGGCTTTGGTGTCTAATATACTTACACCAAATGGGATCGACTTACCTATATAGCATTGTTTATGGACAGTAAGCTTTCTTTTAAAACATAATTACTGTATGTAATCCCAGCAAAATAAACAGAAGAAGAAATATGCAAGATAACCCATTTTTAGAGTCACAAGTGGGTATTGAGATAGAGTCTCAAAGGTTAACCAAAGAAGCCAGATTAAAACACTAACCCGTTCTCATCTTCCCTTCATGCTGCATAGGGATAAGTATGTTTTCATACAGAAAATAATCGAAGTACTACAGGGAACATAAGACCACAGAGTTCTAAAGTGAAAACTCAGCAACTGATTTGACTAAAGAGAGCCTTCAACTGCAAATCAAAGACACATCGTTCTGTTAAATGTCCATCTCTCAAAATTCTCCAATATATCTAGACAACCATTTCTATCAATGTATTAATTAATTTGCCATGGAATTTAGAAGCTAATGTTGGAACAGACTCTCTCTGGCACAACAGGCAATAAATGCTTCATGAGTTCCAGCTGTGGGATGTATTTGCTACAGATAAATCTTATTATTCTGGGATTTATTTATCAAAATGATCACTTAGAAGTTAGCTGTGCTTAGCAAAAAGGAGAATAAATGAGAAGGGGAAAATCATTTAAAAAAAATTTTTAGGACCATTTGATTAGTGGATCATGACTCCCATTATGTGGTCTGATCTGTCCTTTTTTATTTTATTATTTTATTTTTTTAAGATTTTATTTATTTATTTGACAGAGAGAGAGAGCGCAAGCCAGGGGAGCAGCAGGCAGAGGGAGAGAGAGAGGGAGAAGAAGACTCCCCTTTGAGCAGGGAGCCCATGTGGGGCTCGACCTCAGGACCCTGGGATCATGACCTGAGCCGAAGGCAGTTGCTTACCCGACTGAGCCACCCAGGTGCCCCTAATCTCCTTTTTTAATTCAAAATTCAAGATGAGATAAAAATACATTTCAGTCTCCACCCATCTGCCCTGCTTTCTAACCTCCCCATGAAATGTTTTATAAACATACAGACCATAGCTAACAAACATCCAATGAATTTGAATTATTTTTCTGTAGTTTTTCTTTAAAAGAAAAGAAAATGTAGCGAACTTCCAACAAGAATTTCAATTTTTTTAAATCCAAACCTTCAGAAATCCAACCTTCCAATTCCAACCTCCAAACTCTTTTTTCTGGCCCTGTACACACTTATCCAAATTGCTACATCATCAACACCTCCATCTGTAATATAGAAAAGTCATGATGATGTAGGACTTTGTATCCAATATACTCTTCCTGTTCTGGACAAGGATCATGATGAATATGAAGATTCTAAGGTTTAGATTAAAACTTTTATTAGACCAACTTGTTGATTTAACAAACTAGTTAGTTTTTAATTATGCTAGAAATCTATTTGTTATTTGGAGAAATTAAATTTTAAGTTGCCCTAAGAAAATCACCTTTTCTAGAATCTTAAATACTATTTCACCCCTTTGCTAAGATACAGAAAAAAACAAAAACAAAAACAAACCTGCAAGGGGGAAATAGATAGCACTTGATGCAAACATGGGTTTGTTGTTAGCTGTTGTTCTTTTCAGAAACATTTTAGTAAAATTGAAATTATTATGAAGAAATATTGCAGGCTCTTGCCTCATGGAAGAAAAATGATACGAGTTACTGGTTTATCTACTTATGATAAAAATAATGCATTGTCATGGCATGGTTTCAGTCGGGCATTTTTGAGTCCCTGGCTCTTGTTAGAATTTCTCCGCATGAGTAGAAGGGGTATAACTGTTAATAGAATAGTATTAAAGTTCTGGAAGTAATTATTCTGCAAGTAATTGAGATACTTGTTAAGTTTAAAACTGCGGACTGGGAATCTTCATGTTCCTACATTTCAGCAATAAACTGTAAGCCATATTTTTGCACAGAATAGATTAAAAGAAATCATGAGAAGCCTGAGAAAGTGTTCTGTCTTTTCCCTTTTCCCCACTGTTTTACATGTAAGAAACAGCTTAACCAATATAAACAGCTCTTTGGAAAAGCAATTTGCATCTCCATCATCAACTTTGAATGCGAAGTTTTAGCCTGAAGCAAATTCAAATGGCTGGGTTTATAAGCCTTTGAAAAATTTGGCTGCTGTACCAGTTTCAGATATTTATTGATATTTATTCAATTATCAATCTATTTACCTATTTATATTTATTATTTATCTTTACATTTTTATTTAAATAAAATGCAAATTAGTAGATGCATTAAAAATACAAAATTTAAAAACATTAATGTGTATAAAAGATGATTACTATTTACCTAGTTTATAGGAGACAAAAATGAGTATCTTTAAGCCAGAATTGAATCCTGAAAAGCTAGTTGCTACAGCAGGCTTTTCTCAGGAGTCCCGTGCATACCAAAGACTGATTTCAGGGATTGAGAGCATAAAGAAAACTTCCTTAATTTAAAATTGTTGTGTATCATTGTGTTTTATATCCAATACTATCAGAAATATTTTTAAGTAACAAATTTACAACTACTTTTTACTAGGGTGGCAAAGAACACTATTCTCATGAGAGAATTTTAATTTCAAGTTGTTGGTGTGAGCAAAGTCTAGTGACACAGCCTAAAATTAGGAGACTACCAGTGTCAAGCAGCTGGCCAAGTGCTGCAAGTTTGATCAAAAGCACTTGAATATTTATGGTTCTCCATTTGCAGGAACATGCCTTTTATCACTGATGGATTGGAGGATGACTCTAAAGGTCCCAGAAGTGATGGATTCAGAAGGCTTAGAGACCTTCTGTCGGTGGCTGAGTGGCTGTTGCTGTTGGCGGGGCCTTTAGAGTTGCCAGGTGTTGATTCTCCCAAATTCTAACTAATGACTTAGACATGCAGCTAAAGCACTGCTCACATCATCCTCACCTGGCAGCAGCTAGCGTCTTCTTTCCTACTTCTCTGTCAGGGCTCCAAAGAGACAACTAGAATGTTACTGATCTCTGATGGTCAAATTCCTTTATTCAAACACAGAAGTAAACTTGGCCACTGAGATTGTGACTGTTTAAAGAAATAATGCAAGAAAGTTGTTGGAATGTGCTATTGCCAAACAAGTAATTTTTCTCAAGTAAAATATCTGCCATTGCTTCTGTTACTGCCAATTTTCACTTTGTCATTTTTCTGAAACCCAATTTTAAAATTAATTTCTTTTTTTGCAACTTATGAAAGTTTTCAGTTAGAAAGCATGGCCAAGTGACATCACCTAATCAGGTTGAAAATATTTCATGGACTTTTTAAAAAATTGAAGTATAATTGGTACATAAGGTTATATTAGTTTCAGGTGTACAACATAATGATTGTATATTTGTATATATTGCAAGATGATCACTACAATAAATCTAGTTAACATCCATCACCATACATAGTTACAAATTTTTTTTTCTTGTGATAAAAACTTTGAAGGTTTACTCTTAGCAGCTTTTAAATATGTGATACAGTATTATTAACTATAATCACTGTGCTGTACATTATATCCCCATGACTTGTTTATTTTATAACTGGAATTTTGTACTTTTTTGACCCCTTTCATCCATTTTGTCTACCACCCCTTGCCTCTTTCTGGCAATCTATATCTTCTCTGTATCGATGAGCTTGGTTTTTGTTTTTGTTTCTGTTTTTTGATTCCAGTATAAGGGAGATCATACTGTATATTCTTTCTCTGATTTATTTTACTTAGGATAATGCCCTCAAGATCCATTCATGTCATAAATGGCAAGAGATCGTTATTTTTTATGGGTGAATAACAGTCCATTGCATGCGTGTGTGTCACACACACACAATTTCTTTATCCATTCATCCATTAATGGACACTTACATTGTTTTCATATCTTGGCTATTATAAATAAATAATGCTGCAATGAACATGGGGTGCATATATCTTCTTGAGTTTGTCTTCATTTTCTTTGGATAGATACCTAGAAATGGAATTACTGGATCATATGGTAGTTCTATTTTTAATTTTTTGAGGAACTTCCATACTGTTTTCCATAGTGACTGCACTAATTTACCCTTCTACCAAAAGTGTATGAGGGTTCCCTTTTCTCCACATCCTTGCCAACACTTGTTACTGTCTTTTTGATGATAGCCCCTCTGACAGGTATGAAGTAATATCTCATTGTGGTTTTGCTTTGTATTTCCCTGAGGATTAGTGATGTTGAGCATCTTTTCATGTGTCTGTTGGCCATCTCTATGTCTTCTTTGGAAAATTTTCTATTCAGATCTTCTGCCCATTTTTTAATTGGATTTTTTGTTTGTTTGCTATTGAGTTGTATGCATTCTTTGTGTATTTTGGATATTAACCCATTATCAGATATATGATTTGCAAATTTTATTCTATTTACTAAATTGCCTTTTCATTCTTTTGATGATTTCCCTTCCTGCATAGAAGCTTTTTAGTTTAATGTAGTCCCACATGTTTATTTTTGCTTTTATTGCCTTTGTTTTTTGTGTCAGATCCAAAAAAAAATCATCACAAGACTAATGTCAAATAATTTACCACCTATATTTTCTTCTAAGAGTTTTATGGTTTTAGGTCTTACATTCAAGTTTTAATCCATTTTCAGTTAAGTTTTGTGTATGGTGAAAGGTAGTGGTCCTGTTTCATTCCTTTGCATGTAGCTGTCTAGTTTTCCCAGCACCATTTATTGAAGAGACTGTATGTTCCCCAGTGTATATTCTTGCCTCCTTTGTTGTAAATTAATTGACCAAATGTGTGTGGGTTTATTTCTGGGCTCTCTATTCTCTTCCATTATCTATGTGCCTGTCTTTATGGCAATATGATTTTGATTACTATAGGTTTGTAATTTAGTTTGAAATCAGGGAGTGTGATGCCTCCAGCTTTGTTCTTTCCCAAGATTGCTTTGGCTATTCAAGGTATTTTGTGGTTCCACACAAATTTTATTTATTTATTTATTTATTTATTTAGATTTTATTTATTTATTTGAGACAGAGAGAATGAGAGAGAGTACATGAGAGTGGGGAGGGTCAGAGGGAGAAGCAGGCTCCTAGCTGAGCAGGGAGCCCAATGCGGGACTCGATCCCGGGACTCCAGGATCATGACCTGAGCCGAAGGCAGTTGCTTAACCAACTGAGCCACCCAGGCACCCTCCACACAAATTTTAGTATTATTTTTCTAGTTCTGTGAAAAATGCTGTTAGTATATTGATAAAAATCATATTGAGTCTGTAGATTGCTTAGGGTGGTATGGACGTTTTCATAATATTAATTCTTCCAATCCATGAGAATAGAGTATCTTTCAATTTTTTGATTCTTCTTCAGTTTTTTTCATCCAATGTCTTATAGTTTATAGCTTTCAGTGTACAGAATATTCATCTCCTTGGTTAAATTTATTCCTAAGTATTTTTTAAATGTAATTGTAAATGGCGTGTTTTTAATTTCTCTTTCTGATATTTTGTTCTTAGTGTATAGAAATGTAATATATATTTGTATGTTGATTTTGTATCCTGCTACTTTACTGAATTTGCTTACTAGCTGTAACAGTTATTTGGTGGAGTCTTTAGGGTTTTCTATATATAATATCAGGTCATCTGCAAATAGTGACAGTTTTACTTCTTCCTTTCCAACTTGGATGCCTTTTATTTCTTTTTCTTGCCTAGGACCTCCAATGTTGAATAAAATTGGGGCGAATGTGCATCTTTATCTTGTTCCTGAGCTTAGAGGAAATATTGAGTATTAGCTGTGGGCTTGTCATATATAGCCTTTATTGTGTTCAGGTATGTTCCCTTTATACCCACTTTGTTGAGAGTTTGTATCATTGGATGTTGAATTTTATCAAATGCTTTTGCTGCATTTATTCAGATGGTCATATTTTTATCCTTCATTTTTTTAGTGTGGTATATAATTTTGACTGATTTACAGATGTTGAAACATTCTCCCATCCCTGGAATTAAGTCCCACTTGATTATAGTGTATGATCCTCTTAATATATTGTTGAATTCAGTTTGCTAATATTTGGTTGAGGATTTTGCACCTATGTTTATCAAGGATACTGGCCTGTAATTTTCTTTTCTTGTGGTATCCTGCCTGGTTTTGGTATCAGGGGAACGCTGGCCTCATAAAAGGAGTTTGGAAGTGTTTCCTTCTCTTCTATTTTTTGGAAGAACTGGTGAAGGACTGGTATTAATTCTTCTTTATATATTTGGTAGAATTCACCAGTGAAGCCATCTGGTCCTGGACTGTTGTTTTGGGGAGGTTTTTGATTACTGATTCAATCCCCTACTAGTAGCAATCAGTCTGTTAGATTTTCTATTTCTCCATGAGTCAGTCTTTAAATCTGGAAAACAAAGCATTAAAGAACCAGCAATGTTGTAAATGAAGTCATAAAAATTACAATCACCTCCATCAGTTGATTCAGTCTCCTATAATTAATTCTTATTTTGCTTCATCTTGGGTTAGCAGCTTTATGAATCAATCAGTTTTCCATTAGAATTTTAGAAATTCTAACCCAGTTTCAGTGTTATGATCTTAAAGTTATCAGAATCCTGTGCTTGTCAGAGTCTTTTCTAAGAATCTCCTTGAAGGTATAAATACTTTGCAGGAACACTTTTGCAAAAGGATCAGAATAAAACAATAACTGTATATAAATGATAAAAGACTTAAAAATGACCATGGTTGAAGATCTGGTGTGAGCTTATTATAATGTGATTGATAAGGAAATTTGGTTATTTCTGTGACATACATTGTAAAGCAATAAGTAAAATTATAACTGATAACATTATACCCAGAACACATCAGGATTTTAGGAATTTTATTTAATTTCTGAATGACTTATTTTAATTACCCAAATCTCCCATATAAATATGATCTAAGATTACTTTTTATTTGACATTTCCCATGAAATTTAACAAATAAGCCTAAAGAAATTAACATTTCTCTTTTTATAAGGACAGAGAGCAACTCTTTTGATATCTTCTAGGAACCCTCTAGAAAATCCCAAGTTCACTCAAGGGCAAAAAGACTTCATTTAGAAATTGATTTGGGGAAGTTTGCTAAAAATGTCAAAAGATTCAAAACATTTGATCAAACAGGATCATAGGTCACTGTGAAACAATACTTAGTTATCCATTTAGCCAAAGTGTCAGAAGATTCTAAGTCAAATAGAGAAAGTTACATTGTTGTAAAAAAACAAAACAAAACAAACACCTTAGCTCTTTTAATAGAGAAGACTCATTTTTTGTTTGTTTAAGTAGTCAAAAACCTGATAAAGATAACATTGAACACAAACTGTTTTGAAAAGACACAGAATCGTTGTTTCCTAGGTAGATTACATTAAAGAAAAATCTTTGTTTATAAATTTCTTATTAAGAGCAGACCAATAATCTAAGAAAAATTTGTTCTTTTAACAGAGAGAAAACCAAATTCTAATTTTATACCAGTACACTTTTGATATTAAAACTCCTTTTCCAAAAAATTTAAATAAATCCATTCCAATCTTAGCTTGACCACACATAAAATTTCTCTCTCAAGATTCCTTTTCCACAAACCTACAACTTTTTAATGTCCATTCATCTTTTGCCCCACCCCCCTTTTTCATTCTGGAACAATCATTCTATTTTAAGACAAAGTTCTTTTCTTTTTTCCTCTCCTTCCCCCCAGAAAACCCCCCATGTTTTTCATACCTTTCCTTACCCAAAAAAACACATACTATTTTCCTTACCTACTTTTCATACACCATTGTTTCTTTTACCCTTATTATTTCTAATAGTTTTATTACATATTTTAATTCTGAATCTTAGAATCCTTAATTGCTAGGTAGCAATTGTGGACTGGCAAATTTATAAATATATTTACTAATTTCTGAAGTATATTCTTTCTCCTAGTAAATTTTTCAATGTGACATAGATCATGTTTACTAATAGATCCAAATATCTTCTTTCTGTAAAAATTTTAAAAAAGACAAAAGAAGATAAACTTATGTTTAACATTTTAATGTTTTTTATTTGGAAATAATCTTGATAATCAATGAATATCAAATCAATACTATTTATTTTAACAGCATAAAATTTTATTTGCATTTATTTAAATTAGTTGCTTTTAACAATTATGTTTGGATTAGACATCAAATAGCTCATCTTTTTTTTGGTTTTAAATTCTGCTATTCTTTTTTTTTTTTATTCTTATGTTAATCCCCATACATTACATCATTAGTTTTAGATGTAGTGTTCCATGATTCATTGTTTGTGCATAACACCCAGTGCTCCATGCAGAATGTGCCCTCCTCAATACCCATTACCAGGCTAACCAATCCTCCCACCCCCCTCCCCTCTAGAACCCTCAGTTTGTTTTTCAGAGTCCATCGTCTCTCGTGGTTCGTCTACCCCTCCGATTTCCCCCGCTTCATTCTTCCCCTCCTGCTACCTTCTTCTTTTTTTTTTTTTTAACATATATTGCATTATTTGTTTCAGAGGTACAGATCTGAGATTCAACAGTCTTACACAATTCATAGTGCTCACCATAGCACATACCCTCCCCAATGTCTCTCACCCAGCCACCCCATCCCTCCCACCCCACCCCCCACTGCAGCAACCCTCAGTTTGTTTCCTGCGATTAAGAATTCCTCATATCAGTGAGATCACATGATACATGTCTTTCTCTGTTTGACTTATCAAATAGCTCATCTTAACTTATTTTTGTTGTTGACAAATTTTGTAATATAAAGACAGCATGAGCTTATTTACCTAGTTAAACCCAGGTAGAAAATGTTGTATGTTTGCATTAATGTTGACAATTCTGAAGACATTATTGTTTTTATTAAATTAACAAACTTAAGCTAGCTTTTATCTATCAAAGTTTGTCTCAGATCATGTGAACTTGAAAAACATTTGGGTTAGTTAGTATATTTCTGATAGTTTTAGAAATACTTTATATAAACTCTTATTTTTCTCAAAGCCAATTAAATAGATCTCTTTACAGATTAATTTTAGCAATACCATCTGAGGTAGAAAAACATCACCTATCTATAATATATATATATATGTATATATATATACACATAGACATACATAAACCTACAGACAGATGTAGAGACCTTACAGTTTTCATTCTAAAATTTTAGCTATAACATAACTTACTAGTTTATAAAAGAACATTTGGATCCAAATTGTGTTTCTAGAAGATGAACAAAGAAGTTAAGGTCACCTGCTCAGATGGCTAAATTTGATTACTAAAGATTTTTATTTGCATGGTGTAAGAATCCTTTTAGAGCTATTTTTGGAGTCATTTCATCTTTTTAGAAGCTTCTGGATACCAATCAAAGAATGCATTCGATTTTCTCTGAGAGGTTTGACACCCTCTCTTGTCAAGGACGTCCTTTAAGACAGACTTACATAAGTTAAAGTTTCTCCACTACAATTCCAAATTATCCAAAGTTCCCTAATTTTCTAAAAAGGTACAAAATCCTGGTTCATAGTGGGTATACACTGTGGAAGCAGGAATTTGACAGAGGTGAAGAAAGTGTTTTATACTAGGTGGAGTCCATCTTTGCCTTTAGATTCCCTAAGATGTCTTAAATATGAGGTGACCTATTCCTTAATAGCTATTCTAAAACACAGCTATTCCAAATCATGTATTTTCCCCACTTTTGAACAGAATAAGGTGACTTATCGAGAAAATTCAACAAACAAAATACAGTCATGCATAATAAAGTTGGAGAGCTCAAAATGCAAAGAGAGCAGAGCATGGGTCAAAGAGACTTACCCTCAAACTCCAGGGTCAGGAAGAAAGCAGTGAACTCAATGGCCTCTGTGGATACCAGCACCTTTTTGCTCACTGGCCTCAGAGTCATTGAAGGGTCCTCTTTGGATCCCATTTCTGATGCCTTGAACTGTCAAAAGTTCAGAAATAACAGAAGTAAAAACAATGAATTACTGAAGTATTAATTAGTAAGTTTATTACACACACACCAAAAAGTTTGCAAACCAGGAACACTTAAACCAAAATGTGGAGTGAGGCTCAGGGGTATATTGTTATAAAGCAGCTTATGTAGTGAGAAGGCAGTGACCACTTACTCTTCACAGACTGGTATTCAGATTTTCTTAAATGATAGGGAATTAGTTAACGGTTGCCTCATATCAATTTTGGGAAGCAGTTTAAATTTTGCTTATGATTTTCAGAGGCATAAGCAAGAAATGACTCAGGATAGGTTAGTCTTGCAAAATAAGCTAAAGTAAGCTGTGTTTGTAGGACTATACTGCTTTTGTCCGCTCAGGGAATTTTTTTTTTTTTAATTGACATATAGCTGATACACAATGTTACATTAGTTTCAGATGTACAACACAGTGACCTGACACGTCTATAGTCACGCTAGGCTTGCCACTAGTGTAGTTACTATTAGTCACCATACAGTGCTGTTACAATGTATTTCCTATGCTGTTCCTTTTATCCCTGTGACTTATTCATTCCATAATTGGAGGTCTTCAGGGACTTTTTAAGGCTGGTCTCCATTTGTTTTTGAGTTTCACAAGTTAAAAAAAAAAGGGAGAGAGAAAGAAAGAAAGAAAAGAAAAGATGGAGCCCGCCAGCTTCAACAAGGCAGGGGGAGAGTGTAGATGGCTTCCACCACCCTCCGTCCCAGACAGTATCTCGCCTCTCAGGCCAGTGCTTTAAAATTAGCCAATGAGCGGGGCGCCTGGGTGGCTCAGTCAGTTAAGCGTCTGCCTTCGGCTCGGGTCACGATCCCAGGGTCCTAGGATCGAGCCCCACGTCGGGCTCCCTGCTCAGCGGGAGGCCTGCTTCTCCCTCTCCCGCGCTCCCCCTGCTTGTGTTCCTTCTCTTGCTGTGTCTCTCTCCGTCAGATAAATAAATGAAATCTTAAAAAAAAAAAAAAACTAGCCAATGAGCCTCTTTCACACAGAGTCTGGGAGCTTTTCACGTGGCTCGCACTGGGCTGGGCCCTGGAGCAGGCGAGGCTGGGCACGGGCCCTTTAAGAGCCGCTCCTCAGTTCGCACAGCCTTGTGGGTCTCACAGAGGCAAGCCTGGTGGTTTTCGCAGTTAGATGTCTTGGCGGCTCCTGTCTCAGTGCAGTTCCTAAAAAGTTGGGGTGCCCGCCCTGAGGTTCAAAACTTAGCTCCTTAGAGAGAAGCTCCAGCTTTTGCCTTCCTTCCGGTTTGTGGCTCGCCGTGCGGGGGTGGGCTTTATGGTGAGATTGTGTGTGAGCCTCTCCTGCGCTCTTCAGTGTGTGGCTTCCCTCTCCGTTCTCAGTGTGAAGGAGTGGCTCTGCTAGTTTGCTAGTTTTGAGGGGTTTTTTCAGAGGAAATTGTTCCACAGGCAGCTGTAATTCAGTGTCTGTGGGAGGAGGAGAGTTCAGGAGCTTCCTGGTCACCATTTGAACCCGACCCTGCCCGGGAACTTTTCCAGAGAGGTAAGCAAATGTTATTTTCTTTTACTGCTCCCTTCACCCCAAAGAGATCGGCATGCAAGTCCCTTGTAATGGCTAATATTTATTGAACACTTAAAGATGAGCCGTTTACTGTGCTGAGAAGTTTCAATGTGCTCCCTCCATCATTTATGCTCTACAGCCCTCTAGTCGCGGCCCCTGTTGCAATGAGGAATCTGATGCCCCCAGGCATGAATTAACCAGTCCCGTGGCACAACTCTTTTCTCTTTTCTTTTCTTTCGACTTATTTATTCATTTGAGAGAGAGAGAGCATGAGCTGGAGGGGCAGAGGGAGAGGGAGAGAGAAACTCAAGCGGACTCCATGCGGAGCCCAGAGCCCCACACGGGGCTCAGTCTCACAACCCTGAGATCAGGACCTGAGCTGAAACCAAGAGTCAGACACTTAACTGACTGAGCCACGCAGGCGTCTCCAAAGTGGCATAGCTCTTAAGTGATAAGATCTAGGAGTGCGATCCCATCTCTGGGGCTCCAGAGCCTGACTTTTTATTTATTTTATTTTGAAGATTATTTGACAGAGAGAGACACAGCAAGAGAAGGAACACAAGCAGGGGCAGTGGGAGAGGGAGAAGCAGGCCTCCCGCGGAGCAGGGAGCCCGATGCGGGGCTCGATCCCAGGACCCTGGGACCATGACCTGAGCCGAAGGCAGACGCTTAACGACTGAGCCACGCAGGCGCCCTGAGCCTGACCTTTTAAACTGTTAATCTTATAACTCCCATTTTTTTGTTCTTTTTCAACTTGCGGAACAAAAATATGCAAAATTAGCGCATTTAATATGAACACAGGCAGAGTATATTATATGGAAAAGACATGAATAATTCATTTAATCCATTTGTTCTTCTTCAACAAAAGCTTAATGATGCCTCGGAATCCTGTGGCAAATTCAGCCCTGGCCCTGGCTTGGGCAGAAACCAGCTCTGCAATGGCTTGTCTATGCCAATCTACTGTGGTAGCCAGTGTGGTTTCCGAAGTCGCTTTTTGTGAAATCATTCTTGTTTTGAGGGCAGAAGTGTCTTTGAGCTTGATGAGTATGAAATCTGATGGTCAGGGATGAATAGTGCTATAATCTAATTTTGAATTACCTAGCCTCTTCGTAGGAATCTCCTTTCAGGGAAATCCTACTGTATGTTTAGGAAATTTTCAGCAACATGGCTTTAGTTTTTTTTCTCAAAAATAAGTCAGGTACTTTTAATATGATTTTCAGTCAACTCTGTGCCTTTTCATCATTTGTCTTTCTGCACTTCTATTATAGGCTTTGAATTAGGTTTTTTTCACAAAGGGAAAACAAAAACACTTGATGGTATTTTCTACATAAAGTTTAATTGGTTAGGAGGATTTGGAAGGATTGCTCAATCCTCTTTTCAGACATGTTTCATTATTTCTTTGTCATATCTTACTCTTAGAACAAAGGCACCAACAGATTATAGCCATTTTCTTGCTTTACTTCCTCAAGTTGTTTAGAGACCCAGCTTTATACACAAAACAGGAATTGGAGTAATCTTAATATTTTTGCCTGTTGTACCCCGGCCCTCTATTAACAGTGATACTTGTTCCGATTTTTTCTCTTACTCATGTTTTGCTCATGTTCAAAATTAATATATTCTTTAAGAGAAAGTACAGTATAAAGGCAAGTTATATTCCATTGGTTTAACTAGAGTCGTCCTCAAATTTTATCATGTTATAAATAATTTATGAGCTCTTCCTTCATTGTTAACTGACCCTGATAGCTACTTTTTTATTTTTCCCCAAATTTTAGGGAAAATTGAATTTATCATTAAAATAAAACTTGTGTTCAAGTCTAAAATATGTCTAATATTTTACTCTACATAAGTTTTAAAAAACTAAGGGAGTAGTTGCATTTACAAATGGAGTTCTTTATTTTCTTTAGTTCATAGATTTTTCTCTTTTTTTCTTTCCCTGATATCTGTTAGATATTACTCATGCAGGACCTTTTTAAGTACGTGCTTTCAAGCCTCCATACACATTTTTTCTCTCTTTTTTTTCAATTTAAATTCAGTTATCCAACATATAGTATATCATTAGTTTTTGGTGTAGTGTTCAATGATTCATTAGTTGCATATAACACCCAGTGCTCATGACATCATGTGTCCTCCTTAATACCCATCACTCACCTCCCCTTCCGCAACTCTCAGTTTGTTTCTTCTAGTCAAGAGTCTCTCGTGGTTTGTGTCCCTCTCTGATTTCTTCGCATTCAGTTTTCCCTCCCTTCCCTTGTGATCCTCTGTGCTGTTTCTTATATTCCACGCATGAGTGAAACCATATGATAATTGTCTTTCTCTGATTGACTTATTTCACTTAGCGTAATACCCTCCAGTTCCATCCATGTTGATGCAAATGGTAAATATTCATCCTTTATTTATTTATTTATTTATTTATTTAAAGATTTTATTTGTTTATTTGAGAGAGAGAGCGAGAGGGAGAGAGAGAGCACACGAGAGGGGGGAGGGTCAGAGGGAGAAGCAGACTCCCCGCTGAGCAGGGAGCCCGATGTGGGACTTGATCCCGGGACTCCAGGATCATGACCTGAGCCGAAGGCAGTCGCTTAACCAACTGAGCCACCCAGGTGCCCCCCCTTTTTTTTTTTTTTAAAGATTTTATTTATTTGACAGAGAGAGACACAGCAAGAGAGGGAACACAAGCAGGGGGAGTGGGAGAGGGAGAAGCAGGCTTCCCGCCAAGCAGGGAGCCCCATGTGGGGCTCGATCCCAGGACCCTGGGATCATGACCTGAGCTGAAGGCAGACGCTTAACGACTGAGCCACCCAGGTGCTCCAATATTCATCCTTTCTGATGGCTGAGTAATATTCCATTGTATATATGAACCACATCTTCTTTATCCATTCTTCTGTTGAAGGACATCTCGGCTTCTTTGATAGTTTGGCTAATGTGGACATTGCTGCTATGAACATTGGAGTGCAGGTGCAAATTTTTTCTTTACTTCTCTGGACCATGTGGGCTTTCCTTGACTTAGGCAACTATAGCTTCCCACATTCAGGCCTTTGCAGCTCCTACAAATTTATTTTTAAAAATTTAGCAGGGCTACTGGGTTTGACCAAAAGAGTTCCTTTGTTTCTTGCTTTGTTTTCTTTTGGCTTGAGTTATATTATATCATGGGAAAAAGCCTTGTGCTCTCAGGGCTTGAGGATCTGAGAGCAGAAGGTTCTCATTTTGGGATGGAATCTGGGGAAGCAGCAAAACTTGCTTCAGAGTTGAGATGGCTGTATGGGATATCTAGGCCATCAGGAATGGGGTATAAAAAGTGTCATGAGAACAGCAGAAAGTTTTCTCTTATATACAACAGTGTCATAAACTTGGCAGACCCCAGTGTAACCACAAGGCCTTGAGGTGGAGAGGAGTATAGTATGCAGGAGCAATCTACCCAGACCTCGCTGCTGGAGCCCAGATGGGATGGGTGTCTCAGGGGAGGCCAGTGTGGACTGATAATGATTGGGAATCAGGTACCATCTCCTGCCAACACCGTGGCATTATACATGCCCCATGAGTTTTATGCAACCTTGGGAACAGGTTGGGAGAACCCCTAGATAGATTGAAATTGTCCTCAATTGGTTGAGATTTTAGTGTTCTCCATATGGTAGAATTTGGGCATAAGATAAAAATTAAGTTATAGAAAGGTAAAATTACATTTATTCCACAGTTGATTATCTCCTAGATACGATTTCGCTCACTTAATAGAATTTCTTGATATATAGTATATAAAAGATGCAATGTTAGTATACTCATTCTGAAACAGAGAAGTTTTAATATGGAGATACCTACATTAAGGACAAAGGAATATATTAAAACAAAGAGGATTTGTGACCTTTATGATGTTTTCCATCCAGTATCATCCTTACCTTTATATTGATTTAAATAATCTTTATTTATGGTTTTGGATTAAAGGGATAATTATAGAAACAAGAAGGGGATAGGTAGAAGATAATGTTTTCAACTCACACCTTTTTTTATTTTTTATTTTATTTTTTAAAAGACTTTATTTATTTTATTTGGCACAGAGAGAGAGAGAGAGTGTGCACAAGCTGGGGGAGCAGCAGGTAGAGGGAGAGGGAGAAGCAGGTTCCCTGCTGAGCCAGGAGCCCAATGTGGGGCTTGATCCCAGGACCCTGGGATCATGACCTGAGCCGAAGGCAGACGCTTAACTGACAGAGCCACCCACGCACCTCTCAACTTACACCTTTAATCATCGTTTTTCCTCCCTTTTTCATTCACATTTTTACAGTTTATGGCTAAATGTAGAAATTGATTTCAAACACTGACACACTAAAAGGAATAGAATGTTTAGGATATCTTATAGGGCCCTGCCAAGGGAAATGCCCTGCAGCGAGAATAGGACTGAACCTAATTCATCAGGCTTCAAGTCTAATGCTCTTTTCATCACATTCCAATTATGCTTTCCCCATTCTCCCTGGGAGCTCCTACTTATGTGTCTGCAAAATAGTGTTTCTAGACTGGAGTCATGATTTGCAAATATGTCCCAAGAATCCCTAAATTTTCAAGGAGGTGGTTCCAGGGCCTCTGGAGTGGGACATGAAGGAGGCCAAGAGGCAGTGGTACAGCGTGGTCTGTGTAACTTCTCACACAAGTGCTCACTTATCCTTTGACTCATATCTGTGGGCTGCCTACTATGTATCATACACGGGTATAGGTCCTAAGAATACAGCAGGGAACAATATAGACAAGGCCCTGTGTATCTTAGAATCTAGTGGGAAAGATAGCACTCACCTAACAGATACATCGCATGTCTGGTATAATGGGTGCTATGAAGACAAAGCAGAGAGAGGGTACAGAGGTTTATTGGTTTTTCAAATTTAATTTTTATTTTTTGTATTGCTGTTTTAGAAAAGTGGCTCTTCTGCGTGACATTTAAAGAAAGTGAGGGAGCTAGTCATATGGGTATTTAATGGCAAGAGCATTCCGTGGATAGGGAAAAGCACTCATAAATACCTGAATCACAGGCTCGTTTGGTAGTCTTTTTTTTTTTTTTTTTTTTTTTTGGTATTCTTTTAAGCAAAGGTAAACCAGCTAGAGTGGCTGGAGCAGAGTGAGCACTGGAGAGAATCTTAGAAGATGAGCTAAGAAAGGAAGCAGGAGTTCAACTTTACCTATGAATAAATGTGAAAGGAACCTTCAGAGCCTTTAGAGCAGATGAGTGATAAGATGTGACTTATGTTCTAAATGGACCACTCTGATCAAACTATGGAGAATGGAATATTTGGGGGAAGAGTGGAAGCAGGGATACCGGGCATGAAGCTGCTGTAATTATGCAGGTAGGAGGCAATGAAGGCTCAGATTTAGACCATAATGGTAGAAATCATTAGATTCTGGATATATTCCAAAGGTAGAGCCCAGGATTGACTGTTGGGCTGGTTGTGATGTGTGAAAGAGAGGAGTCAATGATGCCCTATTTTTTTGTCCATAAAAACAAACATATTTTACAACGTTTCCAATTCACTAGAAGTTATAGATATGCATGCACCTTCTGACCTCTATTAACTAATAAGTTTGCTCTATTTCTTTGGAACTCATGGAAGGGAAAGAATTGATATTATATTTTAAAATCTGTATATCTGGTTTTAGTCCATTCTCACAGTTACTTTTATTGTTCTTAGAAGCATTGTGAGATTTGCATAGTTTCTTTAGGTGTTTTTTTTTTTTTTTAATGTACAAAGAACTCTTTCACATAGTATAAGACTTCATATAATCCATTGTTGAAAATCTGAGAGAAAAATTGCTTTTATGTAAATTGGAAGGAGTAAGTAAATAGAAAAGTATAACATATAAATCTCTTCATGTTCAATTTTAAACCCATGATACCCAATTCATGTCGAAGTAGACCTACATATAATCCGCAAATAGGGCAGGGGTTCCAGAGCTAGCTTTTATGGAGGCTTAGAAACTCCCCAAATTATATGTATGTTCCTCTTTCTTGGACGAGAGATCCTATTCTCCATCATATTTAAAAAGGAGTTTTTAAAGTAAATAAGTTCAAGAGCAACAAAATTGGATGACCAAGAATTGTGATCTGATGGGCGGAGCCAAAGCTATCAATCAATAAAAGGAAATTTAGGAAGATGTTATGTAGGTTTACTTTAAAAGTGTATCTATTTTATATTTAACTATCTGCAACTAATGTGGCTAGGAAAGAAAGACCATTTTTAATGTATCGTAAGCCTTTGGAAAAAATTGAACAAATAAAACAATAATTTAAATTTCGAAAGTATTTACCTCATCCTAAAATGTCTGCAAACATATTTGAGACATACTTGAAAATCAGGTGTTGGCACCAGAATTATCTGTTAATCTACAAAAAAACTTCAAAATCTGTGAGTACTAACATTAGACCAGAGCTCAGGATTTTTAGAAATGTGCAATCAAAACTTTGAAAACTGAGATGGACTCTACAAATCACAAAATGGAAATGCTATAATAATTCATATGGCTAGAAAAAAAAATTGATTGTGTAGTTGGGTGTGTCATTGTGCACTGGCTAATGTATTTAATCCATTTAGATATACTGTAGTGGGACAACTGATTCAAAAGTATTGTGCCTGGAGATTAAATATGTAGCATTCATATTCATCTAGAAATTTAAATATATGTGGAGTTTGAATAGACAGTTATGGCTCTAATGGTTGATGCTAAATTTCCTCAAGTTGTTAAAAAACAAAACAAAGCAATAACAAGTCTAATTGCTCCACTTCATTATGTGGGAATTTAAATTCTCTTAGGATTCTCAGATAACATTTAGTGTTCTTCTGTTGCATAATAATAGTTTGGTAGTTCAGTTAAGTATCTTAAATACTATATTTACCCCTAAATATATTGCTGTTAGTGATTGATCATGGGGGAAGATGTAGTTCTTTGCCAAATAAAGACCACGGCAGGAAAGAATAATTAGAATAATTAGAATATTTCTAAATTGTGTTCCTATTTCATCTTCTCTTTACACTGATGTGTATTTAATTTGGTGATGACTAAATTTGATGATGTTCCACATTTTCCATCATATTCGAATGGCATAAACCTGAATTTCAAATTTGTGGTCAGTTCCTGTGGCTTACATCTTTATTATTGTAAAAAATGTGTTGGTCTTGAAAACAAAGTGGAAATAAAACAATGAAGGATCCAAAGTTGTCTTTAACTCTAGTTATCTATATGGCTAAAATTTCTGAATCAGCAATGTGCTTTGAGTTGTTGGCTGTTCTTTTCTAGTAATGTAGCCGGCACTGACAGGGTCTCATCCAAATCCCTACTCCCCTCAGCACTTCAGCCTATATTAGTTCAACTTCCAGCTGCCAGCCCTTGCATTTCTTTTCCAGAAGGCTCTCTGTTTACTGGCCTCTGCTATGCTATCTGTACAGCAGGCAAGAAGTGCCCAGGAAATAATGCTCTGCAGGGACCCAGGCACAGGCTTCCAGCAATGACTGGAGGAGCCCTCAACCACTGATCTTCAGGTGGGATAACTTTCATATGTGTGAGTTGTACACTTGTTTGCCAAACCCCTCAGTAATAATTTGCTTAATGGAGCACATTTTATTGAATTTCTTCCCTTCCCTCCCTCACTTCTTCACTCCATTTCTGATGCCTCCTATAATCACCTCCAGTATAAACTACTTTCATTCAAATCTTTGTCTCAGGAAACACTTCTGCAAAATTCACATTAAGACAAATTGAAATGGCAAAACTTTTATTTGGTCATGATGCTTGCTCTCAGTCACAAATATAAAATTATATATTTTATGAATATATATTTTAAGAATCACATTTTTTATGTATAATTTGCATAGAATGAAGTGCAATAATTTTAGGTGTATAGTTCACTCTTAAAACATCCCCTCATGCCTTTATTCACTTCCCCACCACTTAATCTGCCCTCTCACTAGACAGTAGTTTTTCATATTTTATAATTTGATATAGAAGGAATCATACAGCATGTAGTCTTTTTGCCTGGCTTCCTTTGCTCTGCATTATGTTTTTTTGAGATTCATTAATGGTGTGTTCTATGATGCAATAGTTTTTTTTTTTTTTTTTTTTTAATTTCCAAGTAGTAATCCATTGTGTAGAGATAATACAAGTTGCTTATCCACTCACCTGTTGATGGAAATTTCAGTTGGTTCCAGTTTTTAGCTATTTTGAATAAAGCTGCTTTGAACACTTATGAACCGCCTTTGTGTGGACCTACATTTCCATTTCTTCTGGGTAAATACCTTAGAGTAAAATGGCTGGGTTGTATGATAAAGATATGTTTACTAAGAAAAAAAGAACAAACTGGTTTACAAAGTGGTTTTATACATCTCACATTCCCACCAATAGTCTATAAGAGTTGCAGTTGTCTTCCCCAACACTAGGTATTGTCATTCTTTTTAATCTTAGAAATTCTAGCGGGTATGATTTTAATTTCATTTTGCATTTCCCTCAGGATCCCTCTTGATGCTCGGTATCTTTTCAGATGCTTATTGCTACTTATATATATCTTCATTTTGTGAAGTGTCTGCTAACATTTGCCCATTTTTAAATGATTAAGTTGTAGAAGTTATTTATTCTGACTATAAGCCTTTGTCAGATATATGTACTGCAAATATCTCTCAGTCTTAGCTTGCCTTTCATTTTCTTAGTAGTGTCTTTAGAAGAGCAGAATCCAATTTGTCATTTTTTTATGGTGAATCAATTTTGGTATCTTGCCTAAGAAATCTTTGTCTACTCTTTATTTTCTTCCAGAGGTGTTATAGTGTTAGCTTTTTTGGTTTTGATCTATAATGCATTTGAAGTTAGCATTTGTTTTTTTGTTTGTTTGTTTGTTTGTTTTTTATAAAGTTTATTTTGTTTTTTTTAAAGATTTTATTTATTTATTCGACAGAGAGGGAGATATCGAGAGAGGGAACACAAGCAGGGGGAGTGGGAGAGGGAGAAGCAGGCTTCCCGCTGAGCAGGGAGCCCGATGTGGGGCTCGATCCCAGGACCCTGGGATCATGACCTGAGCTGAAGGCAGACGCTTAACTGACTGAGCCACCCAGGCGCCCCTGAAGTTAGCATTTGTTTGTGGTGTGAGGTAAAGAGTTGAAATATTTTTTCCAAATGAACATGGTTTTTTCAGCAACATTTTTTGAAATGACTACCTTTTCCCTGTCAAATTATTTTGATAACTTTACCAAAATTAATTGAAAGTATACATGGGGTCTAATATTAGACATTATTTTGTTCCATTGATCTATATGTCTGTATATTTCGATGTGTTTTGAATTCATTTTTTTCTTATTTCAATATATTTTCTGGGTTTCCCCGTTACTTTTTTGAGCCCACGGTATATTTAGAAATACGTAGTTCAATTTCCAAATATTTGTGGATTTTTCAGACTTTTTTTGTTATTCATATTTACTTTAATCCAATTGCAGTCAGAGAATATATCCTACATAATTTCAATCTCTGTAGATTTACAGAGATTTATTTTATGAGTCAACGTATGGTCTATTTTAGTGTATGATTCACAAGAATATGTGTTCTGCTATTGTTTGTTACAGTGTTGTGTAATGTCAGTTCTGTCAAATTGGTTGATACTATTTAAGTATTCTGTATTCTTACCAATTTTGTGTATACTTATTTCCATTGCTGATAGAAGAGTATTGAAGACTGAAACTATTAATTTTAGTTTTATCTATTTTGTCTCTCATTTCTACCATTTTTTTGCTGCATCTATTTTGAATTTCAATTATTAGGTACATACACATTTAGGATGTTGTGTCTTCCTGAAAAATTAAAACTTTTTCAATATGAAATATCCTTCTATAGTTTTAGTAATATTCTGGAATCTTAAGTACACTTAAAAAATTAATATAGCCACTCCATCTTTCCTTTGATTAGCATTTTTATAGTGTACTTTTTTTTATCCCTTTATCATTGACTTACCTATGGCTTTATTTTTACACTGTTCCTTAAAGATAGCCATACAGTTAGTACTGTGATGTGTTACTCATATTCTCCTTCAATAAAAAACTTCCACCCCCAGCTTTTGAGAGTGTTGTCCACAGATAGGCTTCATGCTTCAGATCCTTCATGTATTACCTCTGTTGCAGAAGGTTACCTCATCATATCTTTTGAGAGAACTGGAGAAGCAAAAGCTAGTTTGAAGATTTTCGTTCCTTGTAGAATTTGCTTTCTTCTGAATCACCTTTACACTTCACATTAAATTCTATAGGAACGAATAAGTCATGGGAATAAAAGGCACAGCATAGAGAATATAGTCAATGATATTTTAATAGCATTGCATGGGGACAGATGGTAGTTACACATGTGGGGAGCACAGCATAGGATATAGAGAAGTTGAATCATTAAGTTGTACACCTGGAACTAATGTAACATTGTGTGTCAACTATACTAAGAAATAATAATAATAAATATGTTAAAGCAGAATAAATTTGAAAAAAGTTGAAAACTAAATTTATAGAGAACCTCTGAGTTTGTACTTGAAGAAGGTGATATAAGCAGTTTATCCCAAATAATGTGTACATGAAATATTTAATTGTGATGACCTAGATACGTAATGTTATACAGTAGTATCTGAATTACTAGCATTTAAAAATGCACTTGCATTTTATTATACCCTTATTCTGAATCAAGGGGCCATGATATAACATTTATACTAAATCCCCACTAACAATGGCAGAGGTTTGACACAACTAGGTTGTGGCTTTTTTCTCCTTCAAGGTGATTATTTACTCTAGCATTTGCCTATATTAGAATAGGAACCTGTACATAGCCTACTTTAGCAGTACTAGGGCATAATGTGCAAAATAAAAATCTTTAATGCTATGAAAATTAGATAAACTATTATTTTTTAGTGTTTTTTTCACCTTAAATGCAGAGATTGCATGGAAAGACCTATTTTAAGAAACATATGGATTTTTTTTTTTTAAAGATTTTATTTATTTATCTGAGAGAGAATGGGAGACAGAAAGCATGAGAGGGGGAGGATCAGAGGGAGAAGCAGACTCCCCGCCGAGCAGGGAGCCCGATGCGGGACTCGATCCCGGGACTCCAGGATCATGACCTGAGCTGAAGGCAGTTGCTTAACCAACTGAGCCACCCAGGTGCCCGAAACATATGGATTTTCACATAAAAATAGTTTGTGAAATACCATAGATTTAACTGGGAAGGCATTTTAATTTTGGCATAGTATTCTGTTTTTTAGCCACTGCTTAGCTTTACCCAGAATATATATATTTTTTCTTACATGTAAATAATTCCTCACTTTATTAAAAATATTTGAAGAGATCATGGGGTGCCTGAGTGGCTCAGTTGGTTAAGTGTCTGACTCTTGATTTTTGACTCAGGTCATGATTTCAGGATTGTGAGATTGAGCCCTGTGTAGGGCTCCACACTAGGCATGGGGACTGCTTAAGATTCTCTCTCTCTCTCTCTCTCTCCCCCTCCCTGCCTTTTCTCTCCCTCTCAAAAAAAAAAAAAAGTATTGAAGAGATCAAATAGTAATTCAAATACTAAGCTATTTATTTATTGCAGGTGTATTTAAATTCTTTTTATGAATGCTTTTTTTTATAATAATTAAAGGTTCACAGCAAAATTGAAGGAAAAGTACAGAGATTTCCCATATTCCCCTGTCCCCACACATACATAACATCTCTTCCTTTTTGGAGTGGTGCATTTGTTATGATTGATGAACGTACACTGATACATTATAATCACCCAAAGTCCATAGTGTACATTAAGATTTACTTTTGGTGTTATACATATTATGGTTTTGGACAAATGTTATAAAGATAATACATCTATTATTATGGTATCACAGAGTATTTTTACTGCCTTAACAATCTTCTTTATTCTGCCTATTTATTCCTCCCACTTCTTTAATGCTTGCCAACCACTGATAATTTCTACTATCTCCATAGTTTTGCCTTTTTGCCCTTATATTTTTAAAATTTCATTTAACAAATAATTATTGAGCATACACAATGTTCCAGGTATCTTACTAGGTTCTAAAAGCACCAAGATGGATGTTTTTAAGAGGTGACACATTGTATGGGCACCTGGGTAGCTTAGTTAAGCATTGGACTCTTGATTTCAGCTTAGGTCATGGGGTCATGATCTCACTGTCATGAAATTGAACCCCATATTGAGCTCTGCACTGAGGGTGAAGTCTGCTTGAGATTCTCTCTGTCCCTTTGCCCCTTTCCCCTCCCTCTTTGCATGCCTGTGCATGCCCTCTCTATTTCTCCAAAAAAAGAAAAACAAGAGTTGACACATTGTAGATGGGTAAAAGTAACTTATATCCTATGATTGGTACTATAATATTTTATAGTATAATACAATATATAATATAAGCATGATATAAGCATGATGTAATATGTAAGGTATATTGCTTTGCTAACCCTGGCAAAGAAATAAGATATTTTGCCTGTAGATAGCATGGGAAGGCACTCTAGTGTATGTTCGCCCTCCAGCAGATCCTGCAACAAGGGTTTGAGTATTTATTTGGGAAGTAGAAAAATGAGATTAGGAAAGAAGGAAGCCAATTGGCTTATAGGTGAGCAGATGTAATTGTTTCATACGGGACTAGAAACGGCATAAAAATAAACTGAGCATACTCTGAAAGATATAACACTAACTGGAAACCTTAATTTAGGCATTCAACCTTGGTTCTAGGACAAAGAACAAAAGATTTTGCGGAATCTCAGACTTAAGATATTCCTGTAGGAAAAAAAGTGAACTTACTGAGCTCTTTCTCTTTCTCTGTATTTCCATATCAATATATTTAGATATCTAGTGTCAGGGGGCAAGAATTTCTGTCCCCTCAAAGGTCCTTCTAGCTGGACTAAGAATCAAATTGACATAAGACAGATTAATGGGAGAAAAATCAAATTTAATAGCATATGTATAGGGAATCCACAAAGACATGGAAATTCCAAAAACAGGCAAGCAAAGTAAGGTATATATGTCCTCCTGAACTAAGGAGAAGGGTGTAGGGGTCTGGAACTTCAGAAGAAAGGACTGTAATTCACAGGACAATAAGAAGAACAGATGTTTGGTAATTAGGTGCTTGCTCTGCCATACAGATGTTCACTCAGATAAAATTTATCTTTACTAATAACACTTTTTCTGGAAAAGACTTCCAATTGAGATTCTTCTGTATAGTTAAGAGAGGGGCAAAAGTTTCTCTTGAGCGCCCAGGGTCTGGATTGCCTTCAAATGAAAATAATCCGTGTGCCAAAATGGCACATTCGGCGGGGGAGGAGGCTGTCCTGAACCTCTTCACTAAATATGTAGATATATAGATTTTTTTTAAAGAATTTTCCTAATCAGTCCAAAGTACTTTGAAGGCTCAACTTGAAAGTAATAAATTATATGTTAAAAAAGAAAAAAAAATAGCAGGAAGGGAAAAATGAAGGGGAAATTGGAGGGGGAGACGAACCATAGACTATGGACTCTGAGAAACAAACTGAGGGTTCTGGGTGGGGGGGATGGGTTAGCCCAGTGATGGGGATTAAAGAGGGCATGTATTGAATGGAGCACTGGGTGTTATATTCAAACAATGAATCATGGAACACTACATCAAACACTAATGATGTAATGTATGGTGATTAACATAACATAATAAAATAAAATAAAAAAAATATCAGACTAGTATGAAGCTGAAGTTCTCTTCCAAGAGTATCTCATTTCTGGGCATGTTTTGTGCAGCCAGTAGATAACTTTTATTGTTCTTTTTAGCTTAGGATTTGATGAGAATTTGTGAGACAGATTGTTGGGGTTGATAAGAGAGCCTGCCAAAATAGCATACTTTTTGTCTACTCAGATTTTATACAACTTGAGAAATTAAAAAATGAATTTGGAGGTCAAAAAATGAACTCTCTTTGATAGTGACTCTCTGTAAGGATGCGATTTATTGTTAGAGCCAAATCCATGTGATGTTCACACCCCAGAATTAAGCTGATGTATCTAGTAGTCAGGGCAGTACATTTCTCCACACAGACAGCCTGTCTAGGAAAGACTGAGTAAGCTGAGAAGAATTCCTGCTCTTAAATGGCAAGGCTGTTCTCAAATAGAAGCAGGGTAGAGCTGAGCTGAGTGTGCCCAGTGATTCTTCCATTACTTGTTGGGTATACCATTCTGTTCCTCAGGAGTGGACATAAGGAGGGAGCAGAAAAAGGCTAGAAGTAGAATAGATTTTTTCCCTGTGGATTTGTATTGGAGTGGTGGCAGGGGAGAGTTGTTCTCTCTTTTATAGGGATTATATTAAAAAAAAAAAAGATTGGAGAGATTCGTGAATAAGTTGATCTAATATTTTCCCCATTAAAAGAAACATTTGGGGGTTATTATTGTTTAGAACAAAATGAAGAAAGTAATTTATAACTGCTCATAGTAATGATGATATGGGGGAAATCACATATCAAAACATCTCTTAAACTGAGAATTTTTTATGTGTTTAAAATTTGGTTATTACATTTTGGGTGTCACCTTTGTTCTAATCAGTGAATGTAAAACAATTTTAATAATATATTTAACTGAAATTTAACTTTGCTCCAGATTAATCCTAATTTAAAAGTATCACAGTATTTTTTATAATGTACTCTACATCATTTTCCAAGTTATACTCTATAGCTGCACCTGTAAAGGAAAACACTCACAGTCAAAAGATAGCATGGTCACATTAGTTGGGGAAATACTGGGCTAAAAGTTTTGCTAAAAGGTTTCCTCACTACGACTATAGAAGTTCTTAAAATATTTAAAATTTCAATATAAATTGTTAATCTTACAACATTTTCAAAACTTACTTGACCTTTGTCATTTCTTTCACAGACTACTTCATGGGACCAATTTTCTTTGGATCATGCTTTGGAAAATAGTGTTTTCAATTTCTAAAATTCTTTCCTGTATGTTATTTTATTTTGTTATCAGAGTTGTCTTCTCAGGTTGGCCCTAATATCAGAATATGAGAGATGAGGAAATTGAGGTATTGGGTTACATCATTGGATCAAGGTACAGGTCTCAAGAAATGTAGGAGTTGAACATGAGACTTCTGACCCCTCCTCTGTTAGTCTTTCCACTGTGGTGTTATTTCTCATTAAGTACAATGCAGAGTCCATGTACATGGGTGAATGCAGTCAATTGAAAAGTGAAAAGAAAAAAACAAACAAAACTAACTTAAGCATTTTCATAATAATAATATGAGGAAATTTACATTCTTGAGAATAAATGTTTTAGGCATATTTTCTCTTACTGGATTGATGACTTAATGATTCATGCAAAAAAAAGGATGGAAGTACGGTGTGTTTGTGCCAGATGCTTTCCTTGGGAACCTGAATCCAGTTCATTTCTTTGACTTTGAGATAAGGTGCTGAGGTGTATTAATTTTCTAGAAAAATTCTGGCATGGTATGAGTAGAAGAATATCACTCTTCCATAAATACTAGAAAATTTTCTCTTTCTTTTTTTTTTTTTTTTTTTTTTTTTTTTTTTAAAGATTTTATTTATTTGCGAGACAGAGAATGAGAGACAGAGAGCATGAGAGGGAGGAGGGTCAGAGGGAGAAGCAGACTCCCTGCCGAGCAGGGAGCCCGATGCGGGACTCGATCCCGGGACTCCAGGATCATGACCTGAGCCGAAGGCAGTCGCTCAACCAACTGAGCCACCCAGGCGCCCGAAAATTTTCTCTTTCACTTGGTATTTGAAGATAAAGAGTTCATTGACATATTTTTTCACTAACCAGTATATTAAAAACGACTCTGTAAGAGGTTCTTTATTGGAGATTGTGAAGAAAATAAACATGAACCTGATCCTGATTTCTGAAAAGGTATTTTTTTGTGAAACAGGAATGAGATAACTTGATAATGCAGTCTCTCTAAAAGTGATTTGATAACTTCAGTGCTAAGGGCTTTACTCATAAGAGGTTCATCTTCTACTCATTTGCATGACATTTTATGGGTGAAACATCCCCTTTAGCTGAAGCTAGGCTGGTGAAACATTCTGTCTGGAGCAAAGATTTTTATATCTGAACAGATTTTGTGTATCAACTGATAGTAAAGGATTCTACTGTCTTGGGTTCTTTCACTTTTTTTTTTTTTTTCTTTTTTTAACGAGTGTTTTTGCTCAGGGTTGCTATTTATTAGTAGCTGAAAATTGTATGGAAATGCATGGGGATTCAGTCTGTTTCTGAGGTGATTTATATGCAAGTAAATCCTGTAAACCATCACCCCAAAGCATATTTATGGCTTTAAATATCTTTCTGTTTCTACTGCTCTTTAGCAGGCAGGAAGCATCTCATTTTGGATTCAAGTCTTCCAAGAGGGAGAGAAAGTAGTTAATATAAGGTTTTGAGGATATTTTCTTAAAGTTTGCTTCCATTATTGACATCTTTTTAAAGCTGGAATACAGACAATCTGGTCAGCATTTAATTCTTTATATTAATTAGTTGAGAAGGACAGTTCCCACACTCCGACCTGTGTTGACTTGAGTCCACAATGTGTAGATATGAAGGCAAATTAGTTTTTGTTTGTGATACTAGAGGTAGAATTGTAAAGGAAAGGGATGTTGGGAAAGATGTTCTGTATGGATTTGCTTTTTAAGTTCTTTTGGTTTCACTTAGTGCAAATCGTTTTACCTCTCTTGAGTCTCAGATTCCTAATCTGTGAAACAGATGTAATAAAATTTACTTCTGAGGGTTATAAGGATTGAGTACAATAGAGTTTATAGAGTAACCTCACGTGGTGCTTTACATGAAGTGGATACTCTGTGAACACTAACTGTTCTGATTGATTTTAGTACAGGGTATCTTTTAACCCCTAAGAATACAAATGTAATGTCAATTACAACACATACTGTTTATTTAAAGTTCACAGAAGCAAGCAAATAGGCAAGTAAATAGGATTTACTTGCACATAAATCACCTCAGAAACAGACTGAATCCCCATGCATTTCCATACAATTTTCAGCTACTAATAAATAGCAACCCTGAGCAAAAACACTTGTTTAAAAAAAAAAAAATGAAAGAACCCAAGACAGTAGAATCCTTTACTATCAGTTGATACACAAAATTTGTTCAGTGGTGCTTGAGCTGAAGTTATTCATAAATAATTGTTTTTTCACTACTTATGTTTATACGTCCATAAATGCACCTTTAGTCTAAACCAGCAGTTCTCAACCACCTACATATTAGATTTGACAGAGGAATTTTAAAAATTATATAGGGATACTCAGACCCCCACCTCACATCACTTAAATGAGTATCTTGAGGGTAGAACCTGTGCATCAAGTAGTTCTTAACAGCTGTTCAAGTGAAGTGCAGCCATACATGAAAACCTTTGGCCTACTGTCCATTTGGCCCCAGACTGATATTTGCATAAATTATCTGCAATAAGACAATCTATATAGGTTAAGGATATAAGTGGCATGTTAGGCTGTAATGCCTAATCCATTCCCTAAGCCTTTATTGCCTAGGTTATGAGCAAGATTAGAAATTTGCAGTAAAGTCATGTTTAAAAGAATCTGCTTAATAGGCTGTTAGGAATTGCAAAAATAATAAGTAGACAAGAGCATTTTCAATTGGAGAAACACTGAAAATGGTAGGTTATTGATTACTGATAAGACCTCCATTTTATTATTATTTGCAAACAAAAAAACAAACCCAAAAAACAATGGCAACAACAAAAAACCATGATCAACTCTTAACTGAACTCAGCAAATTTTAGCAGGTGAGAATGAGCAAGCTGGCTACTTTCTTTTATATAAACCACCTGCCTGGAGACTGATAATGGGTTTGATCTCCTTAGCCAGAGTGAGAAAGGAAAAGGCATGTTCCATTATCAGATCAATTATGCATTGACTAGATGCCTAACTTGGGTGGTGTAGCCTAAATTTGCTTTTACTCTGAAATCCTGGATTTAATCAGTGTTTGTGATCCTAGATCATATTAACATCCCCTAGGCAGTCAGCTAGTGGTATTCATTTAGTATATCCATCTTTCTGCCCATGTTGAAGTTGTATATCTGAACATTCATAGGCCTTTTGCAACAGTAATTTCAGTGTGGGTAATAAGTGGTTTTTTAGTCCCATATGATTTAGATAGCTGTCATTTTGTATAAAATGGGTATATCCTTGATGACTGGAAGAACACATTTCTCTTTGTAGGTCCCAATGTATTATAGTAAATGTGCACACAGACATATCTGGATGACATTTAATGATAGTATGCATCTATCTGTTTCTAAAACTTAAGCTACAGTTAATACTATAGCTTCCTATTCTCTCTGCAATAGACCATACATTGGCCACAGTATTAGTAAAGATATCTTTTGCTATAAATTATCTACAGATTGAGTAAGAAAACCACACCTATTTGCTTCACTGGAGTCTGTCCAAGAATTACTTATATTAATCCATATTTTTTTTTCCAGTGTGAAATGAAGGTGTTAGTGCCTAAAGGAATAATGTGTTGTCATCTGGATTAGTAGCTAGATTGATACGTGGACTACTCTGAGGGGAATGTTAAACATACACATGGAAATGTTTTCTAAAGTTACAAAGCACAGTACTCAAAAATTCTTCACTCCTGGATAATTTCAATTGACTGTCTATCTTGAACTAAAAAATATGCAAATTACCCAGTTTCTTCTTCCCTTTATATTTGAGCCATTTCTTTTGGCATATGATTTTATATTGTGGGACTCTTTGTTATTTGTGCAGTCTTGTTTAACCAGAATGCATACTTCTCTAATGGCTTACTATAAGCCAGTAGAACCTAGTGCAATATTGAGAATGTATCTTCCATGCTAATGAACTTGGATTCTATCAAATTACACCATTTTATGTTGCTCTAGGTAAATAGTAGTTTCCTTGCTACTAATTTCTCCAAAAAGGAAGATTTTTTCCTTTTTCTTTTTTAAAAAAAATTTTTAAATTAACATGTAACGTATTATTTGTTTCAGGGGTACAGGTCTATGATTCATCAGTCTTACACAATTCACAGTGCTCACCATAGTACCTACCCTCCCCAGTGTCCATCACCCAGCCACTCCATTCCTCCTACCCCCCTCCACTCCAGCAATCCTCAGTTTGTTTCCTGAGATTAAGAGTCTCTTATGGTTTGCCTTCCTCTCCGGTTTCGTCTTGTTTCATTTTTCCCTCCCTTCCCCTATGAGCCTCTGTTTTGTTTCTCAAATTCCTCATATCAGTGAGATCATATGATACTTGTATTTCTCTGATTGACTTATTTTGCTTAGCATAATACCCTCGAGTTCCAGCTGTGTCGTTGCAAATGGCAAGATTTCATTTTTTTGATGGCTCCATAATATTCCATTATATATATATGTATACACACATACCACATCTTCTTTATCCATTCATCTGTTGATGGACATCTTGGCTCTTTCCATAGTTTGGCTATTGTGGACATTGCTGCTGTAAGCATGGGGGTGCATGTACCCCTTCAGATCACTACATTTGTATTCTTGGGGTAAAACCCAGTAGTGCATTTGCTGGGTCATAGGGTAGCTCTATTTTCTACTTTTTGAGGAATCTCCATACTGTTTTCCGGAGTGGTTGCACCAGCTTGCATTCCCACCAACAGTGTAGGAGGGTTCCCATGTCTCCGCATCCCTGCTAACATCTGTTGTTTCCTAACGTGTTAATTTTAGCCATTCTGACTGGTGTGAGGTGGTATCTCATTGAGGTTTTGATGTGGATTTCCCTGATGCCCAGTGATGTTGAGCACTTTTTCATGTGTCTGTTGGCCATTTGGATGTCTTCTTTGCAGAAATGTCTGTTCATGTCTTCTGCCCATTTCTTGTTGGATTATTTGTTCTTTGGGTCTTGAGTTAGATAAGTTCTTTATAGATTTTGGATACTAGTCCTTTATGTGATATGTCATTTGCAAATATCTTCTCCCATTCTGTCAGTTGTCTTTTGGTTTTGTTGACTGTTTCCTTTGTTGTGCAAAAGCTTTTTATCTTGATGAAGTCCCAATAGTTCATTTTTGCCCTTGCTTCCCTTGCCTTTGGCGATGTTTCTAGGAAGAAGTTGCTGCGGCTGAGGTCGAAGAGGTTCCTGCCTGTGTTCTCCTTTAGGATTTTGATGGACTCTTGTCTCACATTGAGGTCTTTCAACCGTTTTGAGTCTATTTTTGTGTGTGGTGTAAGGAAATGGTCCAGTTTCATTCTTCTGCACGTGTCTGTCCAGTTTTCCCAACATCATTTGTTGAAGAGACTGTCTTTTTTCCATTGGACATTCTTTCCTGCTTTGTCAAAGATTAGTTGACCATAGAGTTGAGGGTCTATTTCTGGGCTCTCTATTCTGTTCCATTGATCTATGTGTCTGTTTTTGTGCCAGTACCACACTGTCTTGACGATGACAGCTTTGTAATAGAGCTTGCAGTCCGGAATTGTGATGCCACCAGCTTTGCTTTTCTTTTTCAACATTCCTCTGGCTTTTGGGGGTCTTTTCTGGTTCCATACAAATTTTAGGATTATTTGTTCCATTTCTTTGAAAAGAGTGGATGGTATTTTGATGGGGATTGCATTGAATGTGTAGATTGCTCTAGGTAGCATTGACATCTTCACAGTATTTGTTCTTCCAATCCATGAGCATAGAATGTTTTTCCATTTCTTTGTGTCTTCCTCAATTTCTTTCATGAGTATTCTATAATTTTCTGAGTATAGATTCTTTGCCTCTTTGGTTAGATTTATTCCTAGGTATCTTATGGTTTTGAGTGCAATTGTAAATGGGACAGACTCCTTAATTTCTCTTTCTTCTGTCTTGTTGGTTATAGAAATGCAGCTGATTTCTGTGCATTGATTTTATATCCTGCCATATTACTGAATTCCTGTATGAGTTTTAGCAGTTTTGGGGTGGAGTCTTTTGGGTTTCCCACATAAAGTATCATATTATCTGCAAAAAGTGAGAGTTTCACTTCTTCTTTGTCAATTTGGATGCCTTTTATTTCTTTTTGTTGTCTGATTGCTGAGGCTAGGACTTCTAGTACTATGTTGAACAGCAGTGATGATAGTGGACATCCCTGCTGTGTTCCTGACCTTAAAACTCTGTTTTTCCCCATTGACTATGATATTTGCTGTGGGTTTCTCATAGATGACTTTTATGATATTGAGGTATGTACCCTCTATCCCTACACTGTGAAGAGTTTTAATCAAGAAAGGATGCCGTACTTTGTCAAATGCTTTTTCTGCATCTATTGAGAGGATCATATGGTTCTTGTTCTTTCTTTTATCAATGTATTGTATCACATTGATTCATTTGCGGATGTTGAACCAACCTTGCAGCCCAGGAATAAATCCCACTTGGTCGTGGTGAATAATCCTTTTAATGTTCTGTTGGATCCTATTGGCTAGTATTTTGGTGAGAATTTTTGCATCCATGTTCATCAGGGATATTGGTCTGTAGTTCTCCTTTTTTATTGGGTCTTTGTCTGGTTTGGGGATCAAGGTAATGCTGGCCTCATAAAATGAGTTTCCTTCCATTTCTATTCTTTGAAACAGCTTCAGAAGAATAGGTATTAAGTCTTCTTTAAATGTTTGGTGGAATTCCCCTAGGAAGCCGTCTGGCCCTGGGCTCTTGTTTGTTGGGAGATTTTTGATGACTGCTTCAATTTCCTTAGTGGTTATGGCTCTGTACAGGTTTTCTGTTTCTTCCTGGTTCAGTGTTGGTAGTTTGTTCATCTCTAGGAATGCATCCATTTCTTCCAGATTATCTAATTTGCTGTCATATAGTTGCTCGTAATATGTTCTTATAATTGTTTGTATTTCTTTGGTGTTGGTTGTGATCTCTCCTCTTTCATTCATGATTTTATTTATTTGGGTCCTTTCTCTTTTCTTTTTGATAAGTCTGGCCAAGGGTTTATTAATAATCTTATTAATTCTTTCAAAGAACCAGCTTCTAGTTTTTTGATCTGTTCTACTGTTCTTTTGGTTTCTATTTCATTGATTTCTGCTCTGATCTTTATTATTTCTCTTCTCCTGCTGGGTTTAGGCTTTATTTGCTGTTCTTTCTCCAGCTCCTTTAGGTGTAGGGTTAGGTTGTGTATTTGAGACCTTTCTTGTTTCTTGAGAAAGGCTTGTATTGCTATATACTTTCCTCTTAGGACCGCCTTTGCTGCATCCCAAAGATTTTGAATAGTTGTGTTTTCATTTTCATTTGTTTCCATGAATTTTTTAATTCTTCTTTAATATCCTGGTTGACCCATTCATTCTTTAGTAGGATGCTTTTTAGCCTCCATGTATTTGAGATCTTTCTGACTTTCCTCTTGTGATTGCGTTCTAGTTTCAAAGCACTGTGGTCCGAAAATATGTAGGGAATGATCCCAATCTTTTGGTACCAGTTGAGATCTGATTTGTGACCCAGGATGTTATCTACTCTGGAGAATATTCCATGTGCACTAGAGAAGAATGTGTATTCTGTTGCTTTGGGATGGAATATTCTGAATATATCTGTGAAGTGCATCTGGTCCAGTGTGTCATATAAAGCCTTTATTTCCTTGTGGATATTTTGCTTAGATGATTTGTCCATTTGAGTGAGGGGTGTGTTAAAGTCCCCATAATTGTTGTATTGTTGCCAGTGTGTTTCTTTGATTTTGTTATTAAGTGGCTTATATAATTGGCTGCCCCTGTGTTAGGGGCATAGATATTAAAATTGTTAGATCTTCTTGTTGGATAGACACTTTAAGTATGATGTAGTGTCCTTCCTCATCTCTTATTACAGTCTTTGGTTTAAAATCTAATTTGTCTGATATAAGGATTGCCACCCCAGCTTTCTTTGATGTCCATTAGTATGTTAAATGGTTTTTCACCCTCTCACTTTAAACCTGGAGGTGTATTTGCATCTAAAATGAGTCTTTTGCAGACAGCATATCAATGGGTCTTGTTTTTTTTTTTTTTTATCTAGTGATACCCTGTATCTTTTGCTTGGGGCATTTACCCCATTTACATTCATGGTAACTATTGAAAGATATGAATTTAGTGCCATTGTATTGCCTGTAAGGTGACTGTTACTGTATATTGTCTGTGTTCCTTTCTGGTCTATGTTACTTTTAGGCTCTCTCTTTGGTAGTTTGGTGTTCACAAATTCTTTTAGTTTTTGTTTTTCCTGGAAGCTTTTTATCTCTTCTTCTATTTTCAAGGACAGCCTGGCTGGATATAGTATTTTTGGCTGCATATTTTTCTCATTTAGTGCCCTGAATATATCATGCCAGTCCTTTCTGGCCTGCCAGGTCTCTGTGGATAGGTCTGCTGCCAATCTAATGTTTCTACTGTTGGAGGTTACAGACTTCTTGTCCCGAGCTGCTTTCAGGATTTTCTCTTTGTCACAGAGACTTGTTTTACTATTACATGTTGGGGTGTTGACCTATTTTTATTGATTTTGAGGGGGGTTCTCTGTGCCTCCTGGATTTTGATGCCTGTTTCCTTTCCCAAATTAGGGAAGTTCTCTGTTACAATTTGCTCCAATATACCTTGTGCCCTTCTCTCTCTTTCTTCTTTTCTGGGATTCCAATTATTCTAATGTTTCACTTTATGGTATTACTTATCTCTCAAATTCTCCCTTCCTGATCCAGTAGTTTATCTCTCTTTTTTTCAGCATCTTTATTTTCCATCATTTGGTCTTCTATATCACTAATTCTCTCTTCTGCCTCATTTATCCTAGCAGTTAGAACCTCCATTTTTTATTATACCTCATTAATAGCCTTTTTGATTTTGACTTGGTTAGATTTTAGTTATTTTATTTCTCCAGAAAGGGTTTCTCTAGTGTCTTCCTTGCTGTTTTCAAGCCCAGCTAGTATCTTTATAATCGTCGTTCTGAACTCTAGTTCTCACATCTTACTAATGTCCATATTGATTAGATCCCTGGCAGTCGGTACTGCCGCTTGTTCTTTTTTGTTGCGGTGAGTTTTTCTGTCTTGTCATTTTGTCCAGAGGAGAATAGATGAATGAGAGAACAAAATGCTAACAGGGTAACAGCAACCCCAGAAAAATATACACTAAACAAATCAGAAGAGACCCGAAACCGGGGGAAAAGAAAGGGAAAGAGAAAAAAGAAAAAGAAAAAAAAAAAAAGAATATGATCAAATAGGATCAGGCTTGTGAATAGATCAGTGCCACACACTAGATTTTGGGTGTATTTTGGTCTGTTAGAAGAAACTGCCTCCCAAAATTTTATTTTATTTTTTTATTTAATTTATTTATTTTTAAAGATTTTATTTATTTATTTGACAGAGAGAGAAAGAGCGCGAGAGCAGGAACACAAGCAGAGGGAGTGGGAGAGGGAAAAGCAGGCTTCCCATCAAACAAGGAGCCCGATGTGGGGCTCGATCCCAGGGCCCTGGGATCATGACCTGAACTGAAGGCAGATGCTTATTTAACAACTGAGCCACCCAGGTGCCCCTGCCTCCCAAAATTTTAAAGAACAAAAAACTTATATATGTAAAAAAAAAGGGTAAATATGATGAAGGGATGGAATAAGAGTGTAAAGATGAAAATTATAAAAGATTTTATAAAAGGAATTGCTAAGAAGTTGGTTGAAAAAAGAAAGAAGAGAAATTTAAAGAAAAAAAAAGAGAGAATGTGATCAGGCAGGAGATTAGAACAAAGCCATACACTAGAGATTTAGGGTATATTTTGTTAGAAGAAACTGTATCCCAAAATTTTAAAGAGAGAACAACTTATATATATACTAAAAATAAGGTTAACTACAATGAAGGGATAGAATAGGACTCTAAAAATGAAAAATAAAAAAAGACTTTTTAAAAAAGGGATTGATAAGATGTTGGTTGAAAAAGGGAAAAAGAAAAATTCAAAAAAAAAAGAAAAAGGAAAAAAAAGAAAATTAAAAAAATTAACTTTGAAAGACTAAAGAATCATGGTAAAAAAGCCATGAATTCTATGTGCTGTATTCCCCTATTGCTGGAGTTCTACCGTTCTCATTGATTGGTAAACTTGGTCTTGGCTGGCTGTTCTTGCTGATCTCCTGGGGGAGGGGCCTGTTGCAGTGGTTGTCAAATGTCTTTGCCAAAGGCAGAATTGCCCCACCCTTACCAGGTCCGGGCTAAGTAATCTGCTGGGGTTTGCTCTCAGGAGTTTTTGTTCCCTGCAAGCTTTCTGTACTGCTTTGGAGGACAAGAGTGAAAATGGTGGCCTCCCAACCTCTGCCCCAGAGGAGCTGAGAACTCGGGGCCCCACTCCTCAGTGAGCCCCCAGAGAAAAGCAGTCAATCTCTGCCGTCTCTAAACCCAGCAGATTCCTGCGGTGCGCTCCCGTGCCGCTCCTACCGGGGGAGGAAGGGGAGTCTCCCCGGATCTGCCGCTTGTTGGGTCCCTGTTGGAAGAGCAGTGACCTGACTGTGCTGCGGATCACGGTTTAGGGCAACCCCGAGTTGAGAGCCCGTGCCTGGGCTCCGCCTCTGCGGCCGGCTTCCCTGCTCCGATACCTGGGAGCTCTGCAGCACTCAGGCACACCCAGTCTTTCTGTGACCCCGAGGGTCCTGAGACCACACTATCCCACCGAGGTTTCTACCCCCCGCTTAGCCACTGGAGCGACGTCCCTCAGTGGAGCCAACTTCTAAAAGTTCTGATTTTGTGCTCCGCTTCTCTGTCACTTTCCGGTAGCTGGCTGACAGAGGCCCCCTACCCCCGCCATCTGTCTTCCCGAATATCACCTCAGATTCACTTCTCTACACGTCCTACCTTCCAGAAAGTGGTCACTTTTCTGTTGAGAGAGTTGCTGCTATTCTTTTCTTCACTCTCCTGTTGAGTTTGTAGGTGTTCTGAATGGTTTGATCCCTATCCAGCTGAATTCCCAGGACCAGACGAAATTTAGGTCTCCTATTCCCCCACCATCTTGTTCCTCCTCAGTTCCAAGCAATTCTGAAAGCTGGGTGCATGCTGACAGCTCTATCTAGGGTCCAATTCTGCTTCCTGGGAGTGGGTTTCTAGGCTTTTGGCTCCTTCCTCTGGACTCTTAGCTTCCTGTCCTGAGTCATCTTTCCTTTTCCATAAGAATAGTTCGTATTTGCTGCTGAATAGTTTCTTATTGTGCATTCTTCACAGGAAGGTTGAGAACACTGTGTATCTCTCCATTAAGCGTTTCTTAAAGAATGAGAACTCTTAGTGTTTAAGCACTGAAAAGCTCTGATACTTTGTGCTCCTAGCTGACATCATTCTTTATGGTGTCCTAGGAATAGCTCTTGGTATACCAGGAAGTATATTGTGGTGGCCAGGGGGCAAGGGGCATGGAGAGATTAGCAACAGGTAGGAGTGAAGAGATGTAGGTGGTATCAGATGATATATGCACCTCTTGCTTTGTGAAAACTTTCCTTCTCCCTTCCTTGGAAAGAGTGTTTTGTTAAAATATACATTCTTGTATATAAATTGTATTCTTGAGATGTTAAAAGTATTTCATACATTTTGAAGCTATACTCACTTTGCTTATTTTAATGGATTAAGCAGTATAATTTTATCCACAAAGATCAAGATTCCTTAGTTTTATTATATAAATTTTTCTGAGAATAATTTTAGGAAAAAATATTAAAAATGACATGGAAGAAAAGTACTACATATTGAATTTGAATTGAATGAATTTCAAAAGAAAACAAAAATATGTGTATAAGAAAGCATCTCTTGGGGCGCCTGGGTGGCTCAGTTGGTTGAGCGACTGCCTTCGGCTCAGGTCATGATCCTGGAGTCCCTGGATCAAGTCCCGCATCGGGCTCCCTGCTCGGCAGGGAGCCTGCTTCTGCCTCTGACCCTCCCCCCTCTCATGTGCTCTCTCTCTCTCATTCTCTCTGTCTCAAATAAATAAATAAATAAATCTTTAAAAAAAAAAAGAAAGCATCTCTTGGTTTAGTTTTATTTTTAAAAATGAAATTAAAGAAATTCTTATTGCTTTCTTTAAAAATTTTTTTTCAGACTCATGTAAGTATTTTTATGGATTTGCTTTTTTTAGCTTTTATGAAGTACTTCCCCAAATGCTCATAGTGGGGTGTTATTAAATATTAGTTAATTTTCATTAATTTGTACTCACATTTTATATTTTTGCCATCTGTTTCCTTCTTGTAACAGAATACATAACATAGACTGGTATAAACCTTTTGAAGGACAGTTTGAAAGTCTGTGCTGAAATGCTCATAAACTTTGGCTCAGAAATTTGCTTTAAAATGCTCATAAACTTTGGCTCAAAAATTCTTCACTAAGAATTTATCCTTAGGTAATAATCAGGATTCCATATAAAGATTAATGTACAAGGACCTTTATTACATCTTTTAACATGCAAGAAGACCATGTAAAATGAAAAGGAAAAAAGGTTAAATGTCTAATAACAGAACTGTTAAATAAATTATGGTATATCAATACTGTGGAATACTATATGCTTTTAAATTCATATTTTCAAAGGGTATGTAATGGCATGAGAAAGGCTCATACTAGAATGTTACCTGAACAACTCAGAATTGCAGGCTCTTTGTGTAATAGGGTCCTGGTTATTGTGATGTGTTGTTAGCAGTGCTGTGAATGTAGCATTGTGTGTTTCAGTACATTCAGAAGGACATGTATTGAGTGTTAAGAGAGATTACTGCTAATTGGTGGCACTACAAGTAATTAAGAATTTCTTCCTTATACTTTTCTATATTTTTTCCAGTTTTTCACAGTAAATATATATAATTTTGCTGTTAGAAATAAGTTACAAAAGAAAACTGTATCATTGTATATCCCAGCAAAGATAAACAATGGACCCCAAAGACGATCATTTAAAAATACAATGTTTTGTTAGTAACTGGGAAACAGCCTGCAAGGTGACTGTTCTGTAATGAAGAGAGGGGTCATCCCAGTCAAAGAGAGGGAGAGGAAAGATGCCTCCACTGACCTCATGCCACACTCAAAGGCTTTGTTTCAGCTCTGGTATTCTCAAGTTCAACAGCCTTGGTAGCAGCAAATATTTGGTTCAGATCAATAAAAAAAAGCTGAAGTAGTAAAGTTTTAAACACAGTAATGTGAAAAAATAATAAAACCTTTTCAGAAGCAATTGGCAATAAGTATCACAAGCCTTAAAAATGTTATTTTTAGACTTACTAATTTCAGTTCTGAGGATGAGTCCTAAGAAAACAATCGTAAATGTTGAACAAATTTTATGTACAGATATGTTTAGTGAAGTGTTATTTTCAGTGGAAAAATATGGGACATAAATCTGTTCTTGGAGAATCATTAAGTCAATTATAATATATTTACTTGTTGAACTATCGTGTAGATGTTAAAAATACAAAAGTTATGAAAATGCTTAAGATAACCGAAAAAGTAGAATATGTCAGTGAACCTCATAAAAGGTTTAATAACTTTGCATAAAGGAGACCTTTATGGAAAAAAGAATGGAATAAAATATACCAAAATGATTAATGTGGTCCTATTTGAAGGTAGGCTAATAGGGTGATTTTTTTCTTTTATTTTTCTCCATACTCCAAATTTTCTTTTCTATCCTTTCATAAGGCAAAATAAACTTAGCTAAAAAAAAGATGCTGTTAGAAAATGTTTGCATGATTTTATAATGGATTAATTCCCAAAGAAATGGGACATTTAAAGAATATTCTGATAAGTTCCACCTTGACTATGACTCAATTCTCTTCATGGCTCCACTTCCATCAGTCCTGAGGCAAGTAAAAATCCATCTCCAAACAAGTTTCATGCTCCCAGTAGTCCATTTCCAAATTTTATGCTAGAGCCCTGGATGCGCATTTATCTGAAGATGGTATGAGGAGAGGTGGAATTAGACCATGTTCAACAATGAAAAATTATGTTTGAAAATGAGTTTGGTTGAGAATTTTTCATTTAAATTCTTGGAAAGCAATGGGATAAAATCACGCTAATCCCTGCATTCAAATCTCTGCATAAGAAATAAGTAGCAGACAGGGAAGGGTGACTTGATGTGAACACAGGAATCTGTAAAAAGAATGTCCAGTTGCACATTTCTTGTAGTGGGGTGCACAAAGGAATTTTAAGAGTTGAGATAGAGTCTTCAATTCTTGTTCATTATTCTGCTGTGATGTAAATCTCATTCATTGACTTTAATCTCCAGTAAGAGTCAGTTGCACACATAGCCTTATATCAATGGCTGTTTTGGAGACTGAAAGAATCAAGATGCTTTCCACTATGGAGTGATTGAGTGAAGAAAAGGAACAATATATATTGGACAGCAAGACAAACTGAACCAATTAAGAGGAAAGAACCTGACACCAGTGATGACTAGGAGGGATATAAACCTCCCAAAATTTTAAGAAAAGTTGAGATACTCTTTCACATTTGGTTGACAAAAGCCAATTTTATTTGTATTTCAAAGGGCAAGGTGACACCAGTTGGCATAAGATTTATAGTTGTAAAGGGCAGAATTTATATATAAGCCTGGGAACTCAATAATGATCCAACTGATGTTGAGTAAAATCAGAATGGCAATCACTCTTGCCTCTGCCAATTTTTCTTTTATTTGTAATACAAGAGGTTTCTAACATCACAGAGATAAGGGAATTTATTTTCTAAAATTAATTCATTAACCCAACAATATGTTATACTATCTAATATATTCTAGGCAGTGTTTTAGGCACTATGGATACATTGATTTGTATAACATACAAAAAAGCCCCACCCTCTTAGGACTTACATTATTCTAAAGTTAAAATCTCAGAGAAAGAAAAAATCAACAACAAAACCAGTGAGATACAGACAGACAAGTGAACTGTGTTTAAGTGTCCATCTAGTCATATTCTAGAAGAGAGTGGTTATTTTGTGGTGACATTACAGGGACATTACAAGGACTTTAGTAGATCTGGAGAGATGAGAACATTATGTATCTTTGAGTAATGTGGGGATCTTGTTACTAAATGAATGGTTTAAGATTGAGAGTTCTAGAGTTTTAGGGCCAAAATAGAGTTGGATTGAGAATAATTATCTAGAAGGAATTTACTCCACTATCTGGTTGGAAAAAATGGAAGTAGATTTGGGTAAGAGATGAACTGTGGAGTTAAATAGTGAAAATGCTGGTCAGAATGGACCTCATGGAAATTTTCTATTTTCTTCCAACGTTAGCGATATTATTTATTTCTAAGCCAATGGGTCAGACCATATGTTAAGAAGTCTCTTGACATCATATTGAGGATTGGCTCTCCCTGAATCATTCAGTACACTTTAATAGCAACTTATGTGAAATAAACACAGAAGGAAAATTCAATGAAGATTGTGTAGTTTTAATTACCATTTAGTCATAAATAATTTAATATGGCTTCTATTAGGGAAATGTTGCAGAAGAGTAATCTCTTGTGGTACTTCTGGATTTACTGGTCAAATGAGTTTGGAAAACCATTTCCTTCATGTGGGTTCACAATGCATGTTGATCCAGTAATGTCTGCAAGGCATTCAACAATAAAGAAAACTCTTTAGCTTTGCTTACTCAGTTTTCTGAATATTGTTGAACATAGAATCTAGTTTATTCAGATCTTTATTTTAATATTTTCTTGTTTTGAGAAACCTCACTTATCATCCCACGAGTATACTTTGAAAATGCTACTCTAAATTGATTTAAGTTTTATACTAAAAGGATAACTATGTTAAGAAGAGAATGTACTTGAAGTTTATGAATGTTGCATAAATCTATATATGTTAGGTATTGAAAAACCTGAAAAAATATTTTTTGAGGTCTTTGTGATTATTTTTTCTATTGAAAGTCAAAATGATTTGAAAATAGCCAGTACGTTCCTAGGCCATACATGGCTGATAGCAATTTGTTGTACAAATTTGCACTGGTAGATAATCGAATTTTTATCACTCATTTCAAGCTGATTACATTCTTTGAAGATGTTCTACTTTTTCCCGACTTTGCAGCCGAGGCACACATTAGCTGGGCAATTGCTTGCAGTTTTTGTTTTCCATTCTCTAGCTTTTAATGCCATTTGAAGATCCAAAAACTTTCAAGAAGCAGCAAAGCAAGAAAGTACTATCCTGCTTGCTAAAAGAAAATAAAACCATTTTCAAGGTATGTTTATTCCTCCAATTTCATGGATGCTAAAATCCATGAATGGGCTTCATCTTCAAGGCCATCTTGAGCGGAATTACACTGCTTTGCATCTAATGTTGGATTTCTCTATTTGGGAGTCTTTTTCCTTTTTCTTAATAAAGATGAGGAGCAGAATTTCCCAAGATTAGCAAAACTCTGTAATGAGTTGGGTTTTAGACACCTGACAGGATATGCTAATACAAACAAAACTGCCTCTCCAAAAGAGTAACACCATCCTATGGGCAAAATAAAACCAGGCAAAATTAAAAAGGCTGTGTCTTTTTCCTTCTGCTGCTAATTAAAATGTTAGAATTATAAAGCTAATGAGTAGATTTCTTGTCCTGTATAGAATTGTTATCTTTCCTTATTAAAATATCATTAATGTTTAAAAACTATTTATATTTCATTTGTGCAGAGAGACTGTTTGTTCTAGAGCAAAGTTCAGATGAATGGCTGGATCATGAAGGACATTAATATCAATAATACATGTTGTTATGACTAAAAATAATCCAATAAAAGAAGTCAGCTTCAAAGTAAGACCCAAACAGCTTTTAGCTAAATTGTAATCCTACTAAATAGAAGGCCCAAAGTGAGTTTGTTAAAGATATTAGCTATCAAAACCAAACAGAAATTAATTAAATTAATATCTATCAAACTGACATGTATATCTTATGGGCTAGGCATCATAATAGATACTGGAAGGATAGAGCACAAAGTCAAAGTCCCTCTTGTAAAAAAGTTGCAGTCAAGTAGAGGAGAAAATACAATAAATAGGCAATTATGCCTTGCCCAGTCTCCAAGAGGAGGAAGGGAATGGCAATTTATGAATGTTTCCAGAGGAAGTGAGTCTGAATTGAATTTTTTTTTTTAAAGATTTATTTATTTGACAGAGAGAGAGTGAGAGAGGGAACACAAGCAGGGGGAGTGGGAGAGGGAGAAGCAGGCTCCCTGCCGAGCAGGGAGCCTGATGCGGGGCTCGATCCCAGGACCCTGGGATCATGACCTGAGCCGAAGGCAGACGCTTAACGACTGAGCCACCCAGGTGCCCCCTGAATTGAGTTTTTAAGGGTAGCTAATAGACCTGGTGAGCTGAATCAGTGGAACATTCCAGGTAGAATATACAGTATGTGCAATGGGACAGAGTGACAGGAGTATGTTGAGTTCTGACAATGGAGATGAGTTAGAACAAGGCCATAGTGTAAGGGATTGGCGTGGGATGAGGCTGGAGAAGTGAGCAGGAGCCAGATCACAAGGAACCTTGCATGCTGTGTTAAAGAATTGAGATTTTATCCTGTCGGCAGTGAGGGTCATTGATATATCTTATTCAAGGACCTCATAGGTCAAATCCTGCCAGGCACGTTGTTATGGTTAGGATGGGTAGCATTCAACATCACGTGGTGGTGGTGCAAATGCTGGTAGTGGTAGTGATGAGTGTGTGAGAGAGATTTTACGACTCTGATGGGATTTATGGGCCTTGGCACTGGAGCAATGGTGGTGTTGGAGAATGGACATTAGGATGTGAAGGGCATACTGCAATAGTGAAGTTGATGTAGGTAGCATTTCTTTTTGCTATTAATAATTCATGATTGGAGCCAAATATCAGAATTTTTGTCTGCTTTTTCATCCAAATAGTGGTGATCTTGCTTGCGGTGAGGCAAGAAGGTGTATGTCTCTGGGATTCAGGTCATAGTCTCAGTGTTAAAGACACCTCCTTTCCTGCTCATGTCTGTCTTCCTTGGTAGACTTGTTTTACCTCTTCAATTATATCTTTTATGTCTTTCAAATTTTATTTCTCTCTGTAATGTAATTTAAATTTTTCCCAAAGTGAAATAGGCAGCTGATTATGAAGTCAAATCTAAAGCCACCTTGTGCTGAGTATATCAGTGTTATTAATCAAATGTTCAGACATTTCCTCCAATTCGTCCTTCATAGAGCTGTCAGATTCTTTCCCTTAAAACACTTTTTTCAAGTTTTCATATATATATAAAATAAGTAATATATATAATAAATGTATAATAAAATAAATATACAATAAAATCTTTGGTGACTCTAATTCATATATGATGTAATATCATTTCCTGATACATGGAAGTAATTTATTTTTATCACAAATACTGATTGGGCCCCAAGTTGTCTTAGTACTCCAGTTACATGCATACATACATACATAAGTTTATATAAAGCTTCTTGAGGTACAAGGAATAAAACTCAACTTATTTAAAAAGTAAAGGAATAACACGGATGGAGCTAGAGAGTAGTATGCTGACCGAAATAAGTCCGTCAGAGAAAGACAAATACCATGTGATTTCACTCATGTGTGGAATTTAAGAAACAAAACAAATGAGCAAAGGGGGAAAAAAAGAGACAAATCAAGAAACAGACTCTTAATGATAGAGAACAAACTGATGGTTACCAGGGGGGAGGTGGGTGGGGGATGGGTGAAATAGGTGATGTGGGTTTAAGGAGTGCACTTGTTGTGATGAGCACCAGGTGTTGTATGAAGTGTTGAATCACTATATTGTACACCTGAAACTAATAGTACATGTATGGTAGCTAACTAGAATGTAAATAAATACTTGAAAAAAAGTAAAGAAATAAAGTGAGAGTGTTTTTTGCAAAGGAGTTAGACTTAGGAGTTATTAGCAGGTATTGTGAGCTATAAGAATGAGGAATTGAAAAGTCAGTCATTCTGCTATTTCTTCCCCAGGCCTGCATGGTCTCTAAGTCCTGCTCCTCTCCATGTACTTGTTTCAATTATCCTGTGTCTAAAGACTGGCTCTGTTTAGGTGTGAATGGAAAACCCTAGTCTAGACTGGATGCAATCTCTTCAGTCAAGTCCCCAGTAAAAAATAGCTGATGTGCTATGGTGAGCACTTTGAATTGTGTAAGACTGTTGAATCATAGACCTGTACCTCTGAAACGAATAATACATTATATGTTAAAAAAAAAAAAAAAAGATAGTAGGAAGGGAAAACTGAAGGGGGGGAATCGAAGGGGGAGACGAACCATGAGAGACTATGGACTCTGATAAACAAACTGAAGGTTTTAGAGGGGAGGGGGTGGGGGGATGGGTTAGCCCGGTGATGGGTATTAAGGAGGGCACATATTGCATGGAGCCCTGGGTGTTATATGCAAACAATGAATCATGGAACACTACATCAAAAACTAATGATGCAGTGTATGGTGCTTAACATAATAAAATAAAATAAAAAAAAATAGCTGATGTCTGTGTAACACAATTCTACAGTTGCAGGAAAGAAATCCTAATTGGTTCATCTTGAGTCGACTATTAGCCCACTATTAAGGCCAGGGGGCTAGGTCACATGAGACAGTGTTCACTCAGTGGGGCTATAGAGCAGGATGTCTAAGAAGAGAGAATAGAGAGTTTCTTTAAGAAGGGAGCATGGGGCAGGAAGAAAATAATTGGCCCAGCTTATTCCTGAACCTGCTACTACTCCCCTACCCTTTTTTTTTTTCTCTCTCAGAGCATCTAACAAATCTCAACTTAACCTAAATTTTAACTCTTTAATTTAGATGCTAATAAGCAGTGAAATGACCAAACCATGGACATGAATAAGGAAAAGGTCTAAGGGGAAACTCATGAAGAAGATAATGAACCCTTAAATAATCCAGCATTACCTGGCATATCTGTGACCTACTGTCTGTAGGGCAAGAGGACTCACTCTTCTTCCCAAACGGTTGGTGTGGTTACAGAGACCTGCATTTTCCTCTGCCAAAGTAGAACAAGCTGAATTAGTTCTATGAATCTTTCCTGGAAACTGCTTGGTGCTTAACCTTTCCTCACCTTCTGCTAGCAATTCAGAAGTGGTTATTTGTCTTGTTTCTATTTCTGCTGTTTTATTCTTCATTTTTCACAAACTCTAACCTTAGTCTATTACTTTGCTTCCTTAATAATGAGAATAAATGTCCCCAAAACAAATCATCTAAACTTCAACCCATTTAACACATCCCCTTTCATGTGGCCAAAAGCTTTCTGAAGTTTCTTCCCTTTAGTACGTATGTAATGATGAGGATTTATAGGTACAGGAATGTTTTCTTTCCCCTGTAGGTGATCCAGGGTTATACCTGGGGGTGAAGGATAATGGTCTTCTGCTCACACCACTTTTAGCTTTGGGTGAAGTAACAGTAGAGGTGCTGAACAGGCACTGTCATTTTGATCCTGAAGTAGTTGCTCTACAATGAAAATAGGCAAACTGGTTCTCACTGGATTTATGTAGTTGTGGTTTGACATGTGGTCTCATTTCAGGATCTACCTTCCCTAAATGATACCCTCTCCAATGAACAGTTGTCTACTTTGACATTCACAGAAAAACAAGGGAAAAGAATTTTAAAAAACCTTGAAAGATCATTTACTAATTGAAATGTTTTTTTCAAGCTCTTGATATTAGGGGTTCCACAGAGGTTATATCTGAAGCACTAGAGAGTACAGGAGTAAAGGTGAGTGGCTCATTCTCTTTGAACTACAGGAGCTCCATAATCTCAAGTGTTTTACATCTATATAGAAGGTAGACCACTTTCACTTGTCAGTCCATTGACCTTTTCATTTCCAGTTACTGCCTTTTCCTCTGCACCTCAACAACCTACTTCCATAGTCATATCTTGTCCTGTAAGTTCTCCATCCTCTAATTGCTAAGTCAAGAATTCAACTTTCTGGCCCAAATCTCTCTTACCAGTTTACTTCTTCAATAATTCTCATGATGTCTGTTCTTAGATCTTTTCAGTTCTTTCCATCCCCTGCCTCATTTCCCAGTTCACCAGCTTCCATCTTTCTTTACCACCTTCATACTCAGTTTAAATCCCAAGGCCTACTACATAAAACAAGAGCAAAACCAAACAAACAAAAACTCTCACTAATATCATCATTCCCTTTTCCCTCTCCTTTTGCTACACCTCTCTGGCAAAATCCCATTTCTGATTGAGCCCAACTGCCTGTGCCCAGGTAGCACAAAGATTTTAGAGAAAATATACAATAAAACAGAGGGCTACTTCTATCAGTTCATGACCTTTAACTTCGGTTCAACTTTTAGTATTGTTCAATCCTGGTTCATTTCTCTGGCCAATCCTCCCACCCTCCATATTGATTTTTTTTTTTTTTTTAAGATTTTATTTATTTATTTGACAGAGAGCAAAAGCAGGAAGAGCAGCAGGCAGAGGGAGAGGAAGAAGCAGCCCCCCTGCGGAGTGGGGAGCCCGACTCGGGGCTTGATCTGGGACCCCAGGATCAAGACCTGAGCTGAAGGCAGATGCTTAACCAACTGAGCCACCCAGGCGCTCCTCCATATTGATATTTTAAAGTTTCTCCACTTTTCTCAATTCTCTAATGTCCACCATCCCACTCCCAATTTGACTTCCTTTGTGTCAGCATATTATCTTACTTTCTATACATGGGAACAAAAGAGATAGGAATAGACAAAAGAGAACTAATTCTCAAACTTAATTGTTTTTCTACCCATTATCCTCTCTTCCTATACAATGGGACAGCTGGCCCTTCAAGTGCTCCTGGCTAAGTCTAAAGTAACTCCTTCTGTCTTTTCAGAAACTGTATGCTATTGCTTATTTTCCTACTCTTTTTAAATTGCTCCCAATTTCTCCTTCTCTGCTGGATTATTCTCAGTGACAGTTAAGCATGTTCAGATCACCACCATTGAAACAACAACAAAAAAAACCCCCAAAATAACAACAACCTTTTGTGGTGCATCTTCTCAAAGGAATTATCTATACTCAGTGCCCAATACTCAACAAGTAGTTTTGAATAAATGAAGAAATTACTTAAAAATATTTAATAATTTAGCAAAATATTTTATTTTGATGATTATCCTTGCATAAAGGTTTTATTTATTCTTTAAAAAAATTATTTATTTAAATTCAGTTAGTTAACATATAGTGTATCATTAGTTCCAGAGGTAGAGTTGTTATTCATCTGTTACATATAACACCCAGTGCTTGTTACATCATGCCTTCCTTCATGCCCATCACCCAGTTACCCAATCCCTCCACCCACCTCCCTCCAGCAACCCTCAGTTTGGTTCCTATTGTTAAGAGTCTCTTATGGTTTGTCTCCCTCTCTGATTTCATCTTATTTTATGCATAAAGGTTTTAAAACTGCTGAATGTTTATGGAGGTCCTATTGTACTAAGCGTTGGGGATATAGAATATGTAGCATGGTTTTATCTCTTATGATAGGCTTATAGCCTAGCACAAAAGACTGGCAAGTAAACAACATTATCAACACAATATGATATGCTATATGAAGGTGTATATCTGGGACTACAGAACCATGTTCATAAGTAATAAAAAAAAAACTTTTTTTTTCATGACCTGAGCCGAAGGCAGATGCTTAACGACTGAGCCATCCAGGTGCCCCTGAAAATTTAAAATGGAAGCATAACACAGTTTTCACTGAGGCTGGAAAAAATTAGGACAAATGTATTTTTAAATTAAAATAGAAAAATGTTCTAAAAATAGAAAAAAAAGTTCTAGAGAACCTCATAGTGAATATTCTGTCCACAAATTTTATATACATTCTATTTTGTGAAATCTTTTAATTTGGGTCAGAAATTGCACAGTTATTTTAATTGCAGGCAAAACTCTACTTTAAAATCCTCTGCTTGGGTGCCTGGGTGTCTCAGTTGGTTGTGTATGCATTTGGCTCAGGACATGATCTGGGGGTCCTGGGATCAAGCCCTATGTTGGGCTCCCTATGGGGAGTCTGCTTCTCCCTCTCCCTCTGCCTCTGCCCCTGCTCATGCTCTCTCACTCACTTGCTCTCTCAAATAAATAAAATCTTTTAAAAAAATAAATAATATAAAATCCATGGCTTGACTGTTAAATCTTTCCAATATTTAAATGAGTTCTATTTTTTTAAGATACTGCTGATTCTTCTTTCTATAGTGAGTTCCTGGTGCCTCTTGCAGTTCATAAATTACTTTTCAGTTTACTAGCTTTGGTAGAGTATAAGGTATCAAACCAAATATCCTAGGAAGAACAATTAGTAACACTGAATTCAAAAACAATCTGAAGCCATTGAGAGATTTACAAATTGTATAAGACTTAGGAAAGATTAACTGTGTGGGTAAAGTCAAATAAATATTGAATGATCAAAGTAAAAATAATACATTGTGGCATTGGGGCGCCTGGGTAGCTCAGTCGTTAAGTGTCTGCCTTCGGCTCAGGTCATGATCCCAGAGTGCTGGGATCGAGCCCTGCATCGGGCTCCCTGCTCCACGGGAAGCCTGCTTCTCCCTCTCCCACTCCCCATGCTTGTGTTCCCTCTCTTGCTGGGTCTCTTTGTCAAAATAAAATAAAATCTTAAAAAACACACATATATATATATTGTGGCATTTATATATGGATATATACAGATGTGTTTGTATGTATATGAAATAATAATATTTAAGCATTAAATGATCAATAATTGCATTAAATATAAACGGACTAAATAGTATAATTAAAAGAAAAATATTGCCAGACTAAATAAAAAAATGAAAATTATTTAAATATTGCTTATAAGAGGGGAAGCTTAAATTTAAAGTCGTGGAAAGGTTAAAAGTAAAACTATAAAAGATACCAGAAAAGGCTAATACAGTTACCTCATATCATAAAAAGTAGATTTTTATGCTAAAACACATTCTAGAGATGGACAATTTAGTACAGCTACCTAATATCATAAAAAGTAGATTTTTAAACTAAGACACATTAGGGATGGTGGGATAATTTAAAGTAAAAGAAGGTCAATATATCAGGAAGACACGTTATTCTTTATTCACATAGTCCTAATAACATGTATTCGAAGCATATAAAGAACTAACCAAATCCATAATCATAGTCTGAGATTTGAATGTATTTCTTTTAATAAATGATAGAATAAGCAGATAAAAGATAAGTATGTTGAATATTCAAGAATGTAATGAACAGGGCACCTGGGTGGCTCAGTTGGTTAAGTGACTGCCTTTGGCTCAGGTCATGATCCTGGAGTCCCAGGATCGAGTCTCACATCAGGCTCCCTGCTCGGTGGGGAGTCTGCTTCTTCCTCTGACCCTCCCCCCCTCATGCTCTCTCTCTTTCTCTCTCTCATAGTCTCTCTCAAATAAATAAAATCTTTAAAAAAAAAAGAATATAATGAACAAGTATATAATTATATTAATACAAGCTTATGTAATATACAAGTTTACTCATATATCTTATATACAAGCATATAATTATATTTTAGATAAATATATACACATATAAACAGAAAAATATGTATGTTATATAACCAACGATTGCAAAATACACCATCTTTTCAAGGCCATTTGAAAATTTTGTCAAAATTGACCCATAGCATTTATATAGCAAGCTTTAATAAATCTCTAGGAATTGAAATATTATAGATTATGGTTTCTGACATTGAAATTAAGCTAGAAATTAATAATAAAGAGGGAAATAAAGATAAATTAAAAATTGTAAGTTAAGCAATACTTTTCTAAAATAGCTATTGGTTAAAGAAATAAATCATAATGAAATTTACAAAAGATTTTAATTGAAAGATCATGAAAAAATACCATTTAAAAGCTTGTAGAATGCAGCAAATGATGGCTAAGAGAAAAATTTATAGCCTTAAATAAATATATTAAAAATAAGAGTAAAAATAAGTATTGATCCCAATACATCAGAAAAAGAACAGTAAGTTAAACCTAAAGAAGATAGAAGGAAGATGAACCATGAGAGATGATGGACTCTGAAAAACAAAATGAGGGTTCTAGAGGGGAGGGGGGTGGGAGGATGGGTTAGCCTGGTGATGGGTATTAAAGAGGGCACGTTCTGCATGGAGCACTGGGTGTTATGCACAAACAATGAATCATGGAACACTACATCAAAAACTGATGATGTATGGTGATTAACAACAATAAAAGAGTAAAAAAAAAGAATAGATCTAATACAGAAAAAATAGAATGTATTTTGAAAAATGAAATTCATGTAAATATGATTTTATCCCTAGAAAATGAAAAACACGAAAGCTTTGATAGTGCAAACTGCACAGAAAATAAAGCTGGACCAAATTAAAAAAAAAAGATAGAAGGAAGACCATAATAAAGATCATAGCAAAGATCAATAAAATAATAAGCAGACCTAAAATAGAGAAGGTCAAGAAATCCAATAATTAATTCTTTATAATGATCAATAAAATTAACAAAGTTCTAGCAAGGCAAATGGAGAGAGGAAAGAGCTATAAAATTTCAATATCAATATCAATAATAAGAAAAGAGATATAGAGATTCTATAGATTTTCTAAAGATGGTAAGATTATAAAGTTGTTTTTGTTTTTGTTTTGAGAGAGAGGGTGAGTGGGGGAAGGAGCAGAGGGGGAAGGAGAGGACAAGCAGACTCCACACTGAGTGTGGAACCTGATGAGGTCTTGATATCAGGACCCCAAGATCATGACCTGAGCTGAAACCAAGAGTTGGATGCTTAACCGACTGAGTCACCCAAGTGCCCCAAGATGTAAGAGATTATGAACAATTTTTGTGCTGTTAAAATGGAAAATGTAGGAGTAATGAGAAAACTCTTAGAAAAATGATCATAAGGGAGCCTACTTACAGCCTTTGGGCAGACAATTCTCATCTAAGTTTTAAAAATAAGAAAGCTATATTATACTTTTATAAAATTAAAATCTTTTTTTTTTTTTTTTTCCCCAGGGCACCTGGGTGGCTCAGTTGGTTAAGCATCTGCCTTCAGCTCAGGTCATGATCCCAGGGTCCTGGGATCGAGCCCCAGTCTGGTTCTCTCCTCAGCAGGGAGCCTGATTGTCCCTCTCCCTCTGCTGCTCCACCTGCTTGTGCTCTCTCTCTCTCTCTCTCTCTAATAAATAAATAAAATCTTAAAAAAAAAAACCCAAGCTTTTTTTACCAAAAGCTATATTACACTTTTATAAAACTAAAACACTTTTTTTCCCACCAAAAGTCATTATTATATGGCAAAAGGGAACTCTTATTGAGAATATATAATGGTCTTCTATAAGTCAATGAGAGAATGATGGAAAAACTAACATAAAATTGGGCAAAATACTCAAACAGGTACATTATAAAAGACGATATTCAAATGGCCAAAATAAGATATGAAAAGGGGCTTAACCTCATTAGGTCTCAGTTGAAATCCATGAGCTCCAGCTGCCTCCCAGAATGGCTAAAACTAAATGACATGTACTTGGAATTGGCAAGGTTATGGAGCAACTGAAACTCTAATGCATTGCTGGTAGAAGTGTAAATTGGTACAGCCATTTTGGAGAACTGATAAACTGGAAAACCTGAAACTAGCGAAACCCTATGACTCAATAGTAACATATCTGGGTACGTAACTGTCAGAAATGCATACATATGTTCATTAAAGAAAGTGTTCACAGCATTAATAGTAATAGACTAAAAAACTGGAATCCACCTCAACGTTCACCAAAGGTAGAATGGATAAATATGTTGTGATGTATTAATATAATGGAATACTAGATAGCAATGAATATGAACACATTTATAACCCCAAAGCAAGGACAAATCTCACAAACATAGTGTGCAGTGAAAGAAGGCTGAAACAAAGTGTACAAATTGTATTGTTCCATTTGTATAAAATTCAGTTCCTCGAAGGAAACATCTCTTGTTTTAGGGTCCAGACACTGATTACTGTTGAGGGGAAAGGTGGTGTCTGAGAGGGGAACAAAGGAGTCTGAGCTGCTACTAGTGCTCTGCTTCTTGCCTGGGCAGAGTTAGATGGATGCATTCACTGAACATTCATGAAATGTATGTACATTCATTGAACAATATAATTATGATGTGTGTGCTTTCCTATGTAAATGTGGTACTTGAACATAAATATTAAAAATTGTTGGGATGCCCTATAATTTGGGATATTTGGAGTTACAGGGAGTTAATGTGGAAAAGAAAGTCTGTGGGCGCCTGGGTGGCTCAGTTGGTTAAGCGACTGCCTTTGGCTCAGGTCATGATCCTGGAGTCCCTGGATCGAGTCCCGCATCGGGCTCCCTGCTCAGCAGGGAGTCTGCTTCTCCCTCTGACCCTCCCCCCTCTCATGTGCTCTCTCTCTCAGTCTCTCTATCTCAAATAAATAAATAAAATCTTTAAAAAAAAAAAAGAAAGTCTGTTATTGCTTTTTAAAAAAAAAAAAAGATTATTTGAGAGTGTGTGAAAGAGCAGGGGGTAGGGGCAGAGGGAGAGAAAGAGAATCTCCAGCCAACTCCCCACTGCGCCTGATGCGGGGCTCGATTTCATGACTCTGAGATCATGACCTGAGCCGAAACCAAGAGGCAGGGGCTTAACCAGCTCCACCATCCAGGCTCCCCAAGCCTGTTAGTGCTTTAAGCAAGGGAAATTTTCCATCAAAAAGCAAGACGGTATAATAAAAGACATGGACTTTGGAGTCAGGAATTTTTGAGTACAAATTCTAAATTTACTGTTTACTAGCTTTATGACTTTGAATACGTAACTTTATCTAATAATCTTCAGCTTCTAAAAAAAAATGCCTCTGAGGAATATATAAAATGTATCAATAGGCCTGGAGCCTTTGTTTCCTAGGATTTTTTGTATTTAGCACTGCTTAAATAGTAAAGCTATGCTCCCAGGATGGCCTACAGCCAACAGATGTGGCTTTGGCGGTTACTATATTTCTGCCTTTACTTATTGGAAAAAGGCAATTTAGAAAAATATAAGGCACTTCTTATACTCAAACCATAATTAATTAGCTTTGCAACTCTTGCTCTTTGGTGGTTAGCTCCTAGGCACGCTAAAACATAGCGGCAACAAACAGACTAACCATTTTCCTATACAGAAACTTAAGTCAGGAAATTCATTTATCTCATCTGTGCCAAAAGCAAATTTCTTCACAGTCCTCCCTGCTTTGCCTTTTAGGTGACTCAGAACACCTGGTTGCCAATTGCTAGCTGACGATAATTAGCTTTCAATTATCACCAATTACATTTTCACCTGTTCAGTCTGCAAATTCCTGAATTTTTTGGCTTGTCCTATTAACAAGTTCTGATCTCTTCTGCCTTCAGTACACCTGCTCTGTAAGAGTGGGGAAACAGTTCTTCCACTGGGGAATTTCCCCTTCATCTGCCATCCTGTCCAGTTTTATCTGTCCGGTGTTAGATGTGTACATGCTCTGCAAAGAGACACTTAGAGAGGCCCAGGTTCTTAGTCTCAGTCTTAGGTTTCCAGGGTTGTCCTGCTTTCCTGCTTTCACGAAAGTGATTCTGTGACTCTTCTCACTTTGTTCAAAAACAGCTAAATATTTATTTCTATAAATTGACTTTCTTAAGAGATAACCAAAATAATGGCCAGACAATATAAGGAATGAGTGAATTTTTAACAATGGACTTCTCCCAAATTTGATAATGGATTAAGATTCAATAAACCAGGAAGTGAGATGAAGTTATAGGAGATAATGTAGTAAGATTTTGAGAGAGAACATTAAAAATATCCTAGTGAAATTTTTGGTGGTTCTATTTGAAGATATTTATGTCAGTTACACAAAATATACTCATGAAATGTCTGATAGGTGATCTTAGAATAAACATAAAATAAAGTGGAGTGCTCTAAATATTATAATACCATGTGCATGGCAATATTATAATATAGGGTAATATTAAACTTAGTACAAATTGGATATGTGACATTGATTTATGCATTAAATATGAACACAGCTCATATATAAGGAATTTAAAATTTACATTGAAAATACAAAATAAAATAGAAAATGATTTATTTGCATCATAGTTTCCTTCACTTTCTACTTAGTTATTGTTATAGTAATCAAGTTATAAAACAACAAAATCATGACATTAAAAGTTTTAAAAAGAACAAAAATATAGCACCTTCTATAACTTTATAAATATTTTATTTTGCATATTTTTTCATCTTTACCAACATTTACCTTATATTCTTGCAGCCATAGTTTACAATAAATATTATGATGTTTTTAAGTGTTTAATGTTTTTCTGTGACCGTAGGTTTTATTATTTTAATGAGTGCAGATTAATTCAACAAAATGATATAATCTAAATCATTCACTTATTTTGGAGCATTAGTCTTGCATCTGTTTCTTAAGTTATTATAATGACATTATTATAATGGACATTGTTCTGTTTTTATAACTTTTAGTGTATTTGTGGGGAATTACGTGTCAAAAGTATGATCCAATTTTTATGTACCTTGATATATTGCCAAATTGCCTTTCCAAATATTGTTTATCAATTTGTGTTTTCTAGCTCCAAATCTGCATTACTAAAATGGTGATGTTTTTAACTTTTACATTTTTTTTATTAGAAAGAGTGTATTTTTATCTTTTGAACATTACAAAATAATTCATCCTTAATGAAGGAAACCTGTAAAATTGGAAAATCATAGAGAAAAATAAAACTAAAATTACCATGATTATATGACCCAGAAAGTCCCTTAATATTTTGGAATATATTATTTCAGACGTTAGTAATTAGATATTTTAAAGCCCCATTATACTGTTGATATTTTGGAACAGTTAACAATAACCATGTTGTAGGCTAGTCTTCTCAATTATATTTTGAATTTTTTAGACGTAAGCATCATGTCTTATATTTAATTTGAATCTACACTGGGCAAATCATCGTTCTATCACATGAAAGATATTCAGATTCTTTAAAAATTGTTGAAAATTTCCTGGAAGCAGACATTTACATTAAAAAAATCTAGTTGGAACTGCAGACTTATTTTAAGATAGTGCTATCTCCCAAATATGACTTCTTTGTATATTAATTCATTTACTCAGGGGACATTCATTTTTTAAAGTATTTTATTATTTTTATTTAAAAGTATTTTTTATTTTATTATTATTACTATTATTATTTTTAAAGTAAGTTCTGTGCCCAGTGTGGGGCTTGAACTCATGACCCTGAGAATAAGAGTCACATGCTTAACAGACTGAGCCAGCCAGGTACCCCTCAAGGGGCATTTATTAAGTGTTAAGCAAAACACAAGGAAGGACATGGTCATTTTATTAAGATGGGCCATAGGCTAACCAGAAAAGGCTTCATTCCAAGAGTAAAACTTCACCAGAATACAGAAAGACAAGTAGGTCTTCACAAGGCTTAGGCAGGCAATATAAGGTAAGTATTTCAGGAAGGAGATGCAATATGATCAAAGATTCAAACATATGAGAGAACCATTATACTGACAGCAACTTCATGGGAAGAAGAAGTGTTAAGAAATGAGCCTACAGAGAGAAACAGGCCAGATCAGAGCGGGCATGAGTGTCATGCTAAAGATAGTTACCAAAGGCATTACAAAGCAGGAATTGACTTAGTAATAGGAAAATACCTAACTATGCAATTAAATAAGTTAGATATGGAAATTACTTCTCAAATGCTAAATTAGATGGTCATTGCACACATATATGTTCACAACCTGAGCAGTGAAAACAGTATGATTCATGAACATCTCCCTCTATGGTAAATGAATAAAAAGGCACTTTTTGGCTTCATCTCAACTAAAGTTTAACCTTCAAGTCTTAAACACCATTAAATACCACCACATTTCTTAAAACAGCAGGTTATAACTTTGCAAATATATGTAATAGATGATGACCTATTGCCATACAGATGCTTTCATCTTGAAACTATTTTTAAAAATGGCAGGAAATATAAAGAAAACAAGAAAAAAAGATAGACTCTATTACTCGGGAATAATAGCTAAACTAAGCCATCATGGATGGTCAAAGACCAAAAAATATACTCAATGCATGGTTAGCAGTTTTAAGTGGAGTAGTTTTGTCAGACCAAATATGTGGCTCTGAGCATACCTCAAAATATATGCAAGTGATGTCATTTGGCCTACAACAGCATTAATGCTGAGTCTGAACGTGCAAGAGCAAGTATAGTAGCATTCAGTGTATTCTCTTTGTATTTAATCATTCATGAGTATTACAAATAGCATCTCTGAAACCTTTTCAGGGTCCTTCCATCAAGATTTGACTCATTTTATTTCAGCTGCCAGGAGATGTACCAGGCACTATAAGGCAGTGCTGCAACTTGCTCATCCCTCAGACTTCTATAGGAAATTTGTGCAGAATAGAGAAAACATTTATAGTAGTACCTAAATTCTCTAAACTGGCTTTGATTTCTTAGCCTCAGATAAGAAAAGTTGAGTTTGTATTGGCTTGATTATTTAATTCCCTTTCTATTTTTTGTGATTTTAAGATGTTCATTCTCATTGCAGAATTATAGTCTCTGGGGTTTTATGCACTTGTACACCACTGAAATTTTTCATTACAAATACTAAGAAATGTAGTCAACAAGAAAGAGATTATGGAATCTTTGAAGATCCGACAAGTACCAGTGAGTTTGCTATCTCTATTTATTTGGATGGTCAGTAACTGCTTGCATTGATAATCTACTTCTATATGAACTGCTTGCTTCAGTGGTTCACTGATACTATGATTGATATTTGTGCAGTTTAGCACATATGTAGAAAATATACTTTATTCTATCTTGGATTGTGATACAATTTTTTATATCTTTATCCACCTGTTTAGAATTAAGTGTGTTGACTAATTTTCATTCTTATGGTTATCATACTCCTTTAAAAATGAAATCATTATGAAAGACAGATAATTTATTTCATTGACATGAGGAGACAAGGAGTGAGGAAAAACCCCAGAAAAACTAGGTCTTTTCTCTCACTTCTATGGCTTCTCATTTCCTGATAATTAATGAGTTTATATATAAACCACCTGTACTTATTGCCCTGTTAAAAAAAGGGTGGGGGGGCAGTTCCTGGGTGGCTCAGTCAGTTAGGCGTCTGACTCTTGATTTTGGCTCAGGTCATGATCTCAGGGTCATGAGATCGAGCCCCGTTGGGCTCCGTGCTGGGGTTGTAGCTGCTTAAGATTCTCTCTCCCTCAGCCCCTCCTAGTCCCCACCCCCCCTCATGCATGCATCCATGTGCTCTCTCTCTCTCAAAGAAATAATAAGTAAAAAATTAGAATAAAATTTAAAAAAAAAATTTAAAAAATGCTTGAGACCTGAGGTGACATCTAAATGTTGAATTGTATGGAGTCAGTTAAGATTATAGTATTTCTATACTATAGAATGCAATCCACATATTGCAAATGTTGTAGAATATTTAATGAAATGTGGCTTCCAGATTGTTCTGTTTGATATGAAATGTTGGCAATGTTCTGGGTTTCAACAGATTTATACCTCCTAGCTTTCCCTATCCCAAGGGGTAGATATGTGAAATAATTTTGGTCAATGAGACGTTAGAAGAAGTTTTTAGGTGGGAGCACATTCAGTTAGCACTTACCATCTGTCTTTCCCCTTCATTTCCTGGAACACAGATACAAAGATGAAGGTAGAACAACCATTTTGCCTTCTTCACAAGACAGCAATAATGAGGGTGGTCGTATTTTCTAAGGAGCTTATATTTGTGTTGGCATTGTGGGTCTGGCATAACAGAATTATTTTACCTGTCTCTGATCTTATAGCTGTGTGAAAAAAGAACCCTTGCTCTTTTTTAAAATTTTAATTGCAATATAGTTAACATATAGTGTTATATTAGTTTCAGGTGTACAATATAGTAATTCAACAATTCCATACATCACCCAGTGCCCTTGTAACAAGTGTACTCTTTAATCCTTATCACCTGTTTCACATCCCCCCACTCACCTCCCCTCTGATAACCATCAGTTTCTTCTCTGTAATTAAGAGTCTGTTTCTTGGTTTGTCTTTTTCTTTTCCTTTGCTCATTTTTTTCTTAAATTCCATATATGAGTGAAATCATATGGTATTTGTCTGTCTTTGACTTCTTTTGCTTAGCATTATATTCTCTAGTTCCATCCATGTTGTTACAAATGGCAAGATTTTATTCTTATTTTATTTCTTTTTTCTATTTCTATTTTATTATTTAATTTCTTTTTTTAATAGCCAAATAATACACACACACACCACATCTTCTTTATTTTTTTTTTTTTAAAGATTTTATTTATTTATTTGAGACAGAGAGAATGAGAGCGAGAGAGCACATGGGGGGGGGGGGTCAGAGGGAGAAGCAGGCTCCCTGCCGAGCAGGGAGCCCGATGCGGGACTCGATCCATGGACTCCAGGATCATGACCTGAGCTGAAAGCAGTCGCTTAACCAACTGAGCCACCCAGGTGCCCCCACCACATCTTCTTTAGCCATTCATCTATTGATGGGCACTTAGGCTGCTCCCATAATTTGGCTATTGTGAATAATGCTGCTATAAACATAGAGATGCCAGTCTCCCTTTGATTTGGTGTTTTTGTATTTTTTGGGTAAATACCCAGTAGTGCAAATAATGGAACATAAGGTGGATCTATTTTTAACTTTTTGTGGAAACTCCATATTGTTTTCCACAGTGGTTGCACCAGTTTGCAGTCCGACAAACAATGCACTAGGGTTCCTTTTTCATCACATCCTCACCAACACTTGTTTCTTGTGTTTTTGATTTTAGGTGATATCTCAGTGTAGTTTTGATTTGCATTTCCCTGATAATGAGTAACATTGAGCATCTTTTCATGCGTCTGTTGATCATATGTATGTCTTCTTTGTAAAAATGTCTATTCGTGTCTTCTGCCTATTAAAAAAGAATCCTTTCATGATTAAACCATTGTAGCTTAGGTTTTCTGTTACTTGTAGCCAAGTTCAATTCTAACTCATATAATAGAAAAAAATATTTATAATGTTGAATTGAATAAAGAAAGAAATGTGTACTTTTGCTTCTGGCCCTAAGGGAATAACTAGTATGCAATTACCCTCTCCACAGAAAAATGTAGAAAAAAAATGGACACCAAACCAAACCACTGTTTTCAAACACCAGGTAGCACAGAACTGAGATTCCCTGAGAGAAGAGAAATACGTTCGGCCTTCCTTTTGACCAGGCTTACTGTCTGGGGGAAATTTCTGGGTGGCAGCATAAGAAAGGAGAATCCATGCCGATTTTACGAATCTTGCTGATTTAAGGAGAGAAGGAGTTGTCCAATTAAAAATAGATATATAAAGAAAGAAATATAATGCAAAATCATCAAGAAAAAATCAATAGAAGCAGTTAAAGAAATTACTAAGATGATGGAATTTGTCAGACAAAAATATTAAAAAGGTGTTATGCATAGGATGTATAAAAATTTAAAAAAGGAAGATATAAAAAAGAAGTAAATGGAACTTCTTAGAGATGAAAAATAGTGTCCAAAATTAAAATTTCACTCCAAAATTAAAATTTCACTAAATTGGATTAATAGCAGATTACACACTACAGAATAAAAGACCAGTGAACATTAAGACACTGATCTTTTTGGGGCGTCTGGGTGGCTCAGTCAGTTGGGCGGCTGCCTTCGGCTCAGGTCATGATCCCAGGATCCTGGGATCGAGCCCCGCATCGGGTTTCCTGCTCCGCGGGAAGCCTGCTTCTCCCTCTGCCACTCCCCCTGCTTGTGTTCCCTCTCTCGCTGTGTCTCTCTCTGTCAAATAAATAAAATCTGTGAAAAAAAAAAAAGACACTGATCTTTTTATGTCTCCGTAGTTTTTCTTTTGCCACAATAGCATATAGTGGAAAGCATTTAGCATATTACTTTATCAGATTGGCATCTTTCACTTAGCAATATGCATTTAAGACTCCTTCATATCTTTTCATGGCTTGATAGCTCATTTCTTTTTCCTTCTTTTTTCTTTGACCACTTACTATTTAGAAGTATTTTTTTTTAATTTTTAAAAATGGCCCTGAAACAAGTTTATATTTATTTGAGGAGATATCAAAACTTTAACCCTCCACAGAAATGTTAACTCAAAATGGATTATAGAACTAAATTTTAAATCTGTAACTATAAAACTTACAGAAAATACACAGGAAAAAAATGAAGGCAACAGTTTCTTAGGCAGGGCACAAGCACAATTCTTAATAGAAGAACATTGTAAAATTGTACCCCATTAAAATAAAAAACACCTAATTACTGATAGATAGTATTAAAAAAAGTGAAATAGAAGCAACATACTGTGAGGAAATATTTTTTTTATTTATTAATTTTTAAATTTTATTTTATTATATTAATCACCATACATTAACATCATTAGTTTTTGATGTAGTGTTCCATGATTCATTGTTTGCATATAATACCCACTGCTCCATTCAATACATGTCCTCTTTAATACCCATCACTAGGCTAGCCCATCCCCCCAACCCCCTCCCCTCTAGAACCCTCAGTTTGTTTCTCAGAGTCCATAGTCTCTCATGGTTCGTCTCCCCCTCCGATTTTCCCCCCTTCATTCTTCCCCTCCTGCTATCTTCTTCTTTTTTTTTTAAACATATAATATATTATTTGTTTCAGAGGTACAGGTCTGTGATTCATCAGTCTTACACAATTCACAGCACTCACCATAGCACATACCCTCCCCAATGTCTATCACCCAACCACCCCATCCCTCCCACCCCCCCACCACTCCAGCAACCCTCAGTTTGTTTCCTGAGATTAAGAATTCCTCATATCAGTGAGATTATATACTTGTGTTTCTCTGATTGACTTATTTTGCTTAGCATAATACCCTAATATTATATACCCAATATACCCTAATACCATAATACCCTCTATTTCCATACATGTCGTTGCAAATGGCAATATTTCGTTCCTTTGGATGGCTGCATAATATTCCATTGTATATATGTGTGTATATATACACACACACACACACACACACACACCACACCTTCTTTATCCATTCATCTGTTGATGGACATTTTGGCTCTTTCCATAGTTTGGCTATTGTGGACAATGCTGCTGTAAACATTGGGGTGCACATACCCCTTCAGATCACTACATTTGTATCCTTGGGGTAACTACCCAGCAGTGCAATTCCTGGGTTGTAGGGTAGTGCTATGTTCAATTTTTTGAGGAACCTCCATACTGTTTTCCAGAATGGTTGCACCAGCTTGCATTCCCACGAACAGTGTAGGAGGGTTCCCCTTTCTCTTCATCCTCGCCAACATCTGTCATTTCCTGACTTGTTAATTTTAGCCATTCTGACTGGTGTGAGGTGGTATCTCATTGAGATTTTGATTTGTATTTCCCTGATGCTGAGCGATGTTGAGCACTTTTTCATGTGTCTGTTGGCCATTTGGATGTCTTCTTTGGGAAAATGTCTGTTCATGTCTTCTGCCCATTTCTTGATTGGGTTATTTGTTCTTTGGGTGTTGAGTTTGATGAGTTCTTTATAGATTTTGGATACTAGCCCTTTATCTGATAAGACATTTGCAAATATCTTCTTCCATTCTCTCAGTTGTCTTTTGGTTTTGTTGACTGTTTCCTTAGCTGTGGAAAAGCATTTTATCTTGATGAAGTCCCAATAGTTCATTTTAGCCCTTGCTTCCCTTGCCTTTGGTGATGTTTCTAGGAAGAAGTTGCTGCGGGTGGTGTCGAAGAGGTTGCTGCCTGTGTTCTCCTCTAGCATTTTGATGGACTCCTGTCTCACATTGAGGTCTTTCAACCATTTGGAGTCTATTTTTGTGTGTGGTGTAAGGAAATGGTCCAGTTTCATTCTTCTGCACGTGTCTGTCCAGTTTTCCCAACACCATTTGTTGAAGAGACTGTCTTTTTTCCATTGGACATTCTTTCCTGCTTTATTGAAGATTAGTTGACCATAGGGTTGAGGGTCCATTTCTGGGCTCTCTATTCTGTTCCATTGATCTATGTGTCTGTTTTTGTGCCAGTACCATACTGTCTTGATGATGACAGCTTTGTAATAGAGCTTGAAGTCCGGAATTGTGATACCACCACCTTAACTTATCTTTTTGAACATTCCTCTGGCTATTCGGGGTCTTTTCTGGTTCCATACAAATTTTAGGATTATTTGTTCCATTTCTTTGAAAAAAGTGGATGGTATTTTGGTAGGGATTGCATTAAATGTGTAGATTGCTCTAGGTAGCATTGACATTTCACAATATTTATTCTTCCAGTCATGAACGTGGAATGTTTTTCCATTTCTTTGTGTCTTCCTCAATTTCTTTCATGAGTATTCTATAATTTTCTGAGTATAGATCCTTTGCCTCTTTGGTTAGATTTATTCCTAGGTATCTTATGGTTTTGGGTGCAATTATAAATGGGATCGACTCCTTAATTTCTCTTTATTCTATCTTATTGGTCTATAGAAATGCAACTGATTTCCGTGCATTGATTTTATATCCTGCCACTTTACTGAATTCCTGCATGAGTTCTAGCAGTTTTGGGGTAGAGTCTTTTGGGTTTTCCACATAAAGTATCATATTATCTGCAAAAAATGAGAGTTTCACTTCTTCTTTGTCAATTTGGATGCCTTTTATTTCTTTTTGTTGTCTGATTGCTGAGGCTAGGACTTCTAGTACTATGTTGAACAGCTGTGGTGATAGTGGACATCCCTGCCTTGTTCCTGACCTTATGGGAAGAACTCTTTTTTTTTCCCCATTGAGTAGAATATTTGCTGTGGGTTTTTCATAGATGGCTTTTATGATATTGAGGTATGTATTCTCTATCCCTACACTGTGAAGAGTTTTAATCAAGAAAGATGCTGTACTTTGTCAAATGCTTTTTCTGCATCTATTGAGAGGGTCATATGGTTCTTGTTCTTTCTATCAGTGTATCGTATCACACTGATTGATTTGCAGATGTTGAACCAACCTTGCAGCCCAGGAATAAATCCCACTTGGTCGTGGTGAATAATCCTTTAATGTACTGTTGGATCCTATTGGCTAGTATTTTGGTGAGAATTTTTGCATCCATGTTCATCAGGGATATTGGTCTGTAGTTCTCCTTTTTTATTGGGTCTTTGTCTGTTTTTGGGATCAAGGTAATGCTGGCCTGATAAAATGAGTTTGGAGGTTTTCCTTCCATTTCTATTCTTTGAAACAGCTTCAGAAGAGTAGGTATTAATTCTTCTTTAAATGTTTGGTAGAATTCCCCTGGGAAGCCATCTGGCCCTGGGCTTTTGTTTTTGGGGAGTTTTTTGATGACTGCTTCAATTTCCTTAGTGGTTATGGGTCTGTTCAGGTTTTCTATTTCTTCCTGTTTCCGTTTTGGTAGTTGATACATCTCTAGGACTGCATCCCTTTCTTCCAGATTATCTAATTTGCTGGCATATAGTTGCTCATAGTATGTTCTCATAATTGTATTTCTTTGGTGATGGTTGTGATCTCTCCTCTTGCATTCATGATTTTGTTGATTTGGGTCATTTCTCTTCTTTTTGATAAGTCTGGCCAAGGATTTATCAATCTTGTTAATTCTTTCAAAGAATGAGCTCCTAGTTTCATTGATCTGTTCTATTGTTCTTTTGGTTTCTATTTCATTGATTTCTGCTCTGATCTTTATTATTTCTCTTCTCCTGCTGGGTTTAGGCTTTATTTGCTGTTCTTTCTCCAGCTCCTTTAGGTGTAGGGTTAGGTTGTGTACTTGAGACCTTTCTTGTTTCTTGAGAAAGGCTTGTATTGCTATATACTTTCCTCTTAGGACTGCCTTTGCTGCATCCCAAAGATTTTGAATAGTTGTGTTTTCATTTTCATTGGTTTCCATGAATTTTTAAAAATTCTTCTTTAATTTCCTGGTTGACCCACTCATTCTTTAGTTGGCTGCTCTTTAGCCTCCATGTATTTGAGTTCATTCTGACTTTCCTCTTGCGATTGAGTTCTAGTTTCAAAGCATTGTGGTCCGAAAATATGCAGGGAATGATCCCAGTCTTTTGGTACCAGTGGAGACCTGATTTGTGACCCAGGATGTTATCTATGTAGTTTGGTGTTCACAGATTCCTTTAGTTTTTGTTTTTCCTGGAAGATTTTTATCTCTCCTATTTTCAATGACAGCCTATCTGGACATAGTATTCTTGGCTGCATATTTTTGTCATTTAATGCTCTGAATATATCATGCCAGTCCTTTCTGGCCTGCCAGGTCTCTGTGGATAGGTCTGTTGCCAATCTAATGTTTCTACCATTGTAGGTTATAGATCTCTTCTCCCAAGCTGCTTTCAGGATTTTCTCTTTGTCTCTGAGACTCGTAAGTTTTACTATTAGATGTCGGGATGTTGACCTATTTTTATTGATTTTGAGAGGGGTTCTCTGTGCCTCCTGGATTTTGATGCCTGTTTCCTTCCCCAAATTGGGGAAGTTCTCTGCTATAATTTGCTCCAATATACCTTGTGCCCCTCTCTCTCTTTCTTCTCCTGGGATCCCAATTATTCTAATGTTGTTTCATCTTATGGTATCGCTTATCTCTCGAATTCTGCCCTCATGATCCAGTAGTTGTTTTTCTCTCTTTTTCTCAGCTTCTTTATTTTCCATCATTTGGTCTTGTATATCACTGATTCTCTCTTCTGCCTCATTTATCCTAGCAGTTAGGGCCTCCATTTTTTATTCCACCTCATTAATAGCCTTTTTGATTTTGACTTGGTTAGATTTTAGGTCTTTTATTTCTCCAGAAAGGGTTTCTCTAATAACTTCCATGCTTTTTTCAAGCCCAGCTAGTATCTTTGAAATCATTATTCTGAACTCTAGTTCTGACATCTTACTAATGTCCGTATTGATTAGGTCCCTGGCAGTCGGTACTGCCTCTTGTTCTTTTTGTTGAGGTGATTTTTTCCGTCTTGTCATTTTGTCCAGAGGATAATAGATGAATGAGAGAACAAAATGGTAACAGGGTAACAACATCCCCAGAAAACATATGCTAAACAAATCAGAAAAGACCTGAAACTGGGGGAAAAGAAAGGGAAAGAAAGGAAAAAGAAAAAGTTAAAAACAAACAACCAAAAAAACAGAATATGATCAAATGTGATCAAGCTGGTGCATAGATCAGTGCCACACACTAGATTTTGGGTGTATTTTGGTCTGTTAGAAGAAAGTGTTTCCCAAAGTTTTAAGGAAAGAAAAACTTATATATGTACAAAAATAAGGGTTAATACGATGAAGGGATGGAATATGGCTATAAAGATGAAAATTATAAAAGATTTTTTTTAAAGATTTTATTTATTTATTTGACAGAGAGAGACACAGTGAGAGAGGAAACATAAGCAGGGGGAGTGGGAGAGGGAGAAGCAGGCTTCCCACAGAGCAGGGAGCCCGATGCAGGGCTCGATCCCAGGACCCTGGGAATATGACCTGAGCCGGAGGCAGACGCTTAATGACTGAGCCACCCAGGCGCCCCTCTAGAAGATTTTATAAAAGGAATTGATAAGATAAAATTTGGTTGAAAAAGAAAGAAGAGAAATTTAATAAAAATAATAAAAAGGGAGAGAATGTGATCAGGCAGGAGACTAGAACAAAGCCATACACTAGATATTTAGGGTATATTTTGTTAGAAGAAACTGTATCCCAAAATTTTAAAGAGAGAACAACTTATATATATACTAAAAATAAGGTTAACTACAATGAAGGGATAGAATATGACTCTAAAAATGAAAAATAAAAAAAAGATTTTTGAAAAAAGGGATTGATAAGATATTGGTTGAAAAAGGGAAAAAGAAAAATAAAAAAAAATAGAAAAAGAAAAAAAAAGAAAATTAAAAAAATTAAGTTTGAAAGACTAAAGAATCAGGGGAAAAAAAGCCATGAATTCTATATGCTGTATTCCCCTAGTGCTGGAGTTCTGCCGTTCTCATTGTTCGGCAAACTTGGTCTTGGCTGGCTGTTGTTGCTGATCTTCTGGAGGAGGGGCTGTTGCAGTGGTTCTCAAATGTCTTTGCCAAAGGTGGAATTGCCCCATCCTTGCCGGGGGGCAGGCTAAATAATTTGCTTGGGTTTGCTCTCAGTAGCTTTTGTTTCTTGCAAGCTTTCTGTACAGCTTTGGAGGACAAGAGTGAAAATGGCAACCTCCCAATCTCTGCCCTGGAGGAGCTGAGAACTTGGGGCCCCACTCCTCAGTGCACCCCCAGAGAAAAGCAGTCAATCACTCCTGTCTCCCTGGTCTCTGGCCACACTCCGTGCTCACTGGGCCTGTGACTGAGCATTTCTATCTCTGGCACATGACCCCGTTTGGAGTCTCCAAACCCAGCAGATCCCTGTGGTGAGCTCCTGCGCCACTCCCCCCGGGCAAGGAAAGGGAGTCTCCCTGGATCTGCCGCTTGTTGGGTCCCTGCTGGAAGAGCAGTGGCCCGACTGTGCCGCGGATCACGGTTTATGGCAACCCCGAGCTGAGAGCCCGCTCCTCAACTCCGTCTTTGCAGCCGGCTTCCCCGCTCCGATACCTGGGAGCTCTGCCTCACTCAGTTCCCCGGTCTTCCTGTGACCCCAAGGGTCCTGAGACCACACTGTCTCAGTAAGGGTTCTACCCCTGCTTAGCTACTGGAGTGACGTCCCTCATCGGAGCCAACTTCTAAAAGTTCTGATTTTGTGCTCCGCTTCTCTATCTCTTGCCGGTAGCCGGCTGAGGAGGCTCCCTCCCCCTGCAGTCTCTCTTCCTGTATATTGCCTTGGATTTACTTCTCCACATGTCCTACCTTCCAGGAAGTGGTCGCTTTTCTGTTCAGAGTTGCTGCTCTTCTTTTCTTTGCTCTCCTATTGAGTTTGTAGGTGTTCTGAATGGTTTGATAACTAGCTGAATTCCTGGGACCAGATGAAATTTACATCTCCTGTTCCGCCATCTTGCTCCTCCTCCAATATTTTTATTTTTTATTTTTATTTTTAACTTTAATTTTTTTCATTTATTTGGGAGAAAGAGAGAAAGCGAGCACACAAGTTGGGGGAGGGGCAGAGGGAGAGGGAGAAGTAGATTCCCCTCCAGGGCTCGATCCCAGGACCCCGGGATCATGACCTGAGCCGAAGGCAGACGCTTAACTGTGCCACCCAGGTGCCCCTGAGAGAAAATATTTTTAATATATTTATTTGATAAAGGACTTCTATCCAGAATATATAAAGACCTCTTACAACTTGAAGACAAGAAACATGTCAATAAAAAACAGACACTTGAACAGACACTTTGCCCGAGCAAATATATGAAGACTTATGACATTAAAGATGTTCAACACCAGTAGTCATATGCAAATTAAAGCCAGTACATAATCCCACTCTATACGTATTAGAATGGCTAAAATGTAAAAGAGAACACCAAATTTTGGTGATCATGTAGTGTCTATAACTCTTACACATTGCTTTTAGGAATATACAATAGTTCAGTCTCTTTGAAAACTAATTTAGCATGTTTAAAAACAGTTAAACATGAACATATAAAACTGGGGCAATTCTACTTCTGATTATTTACCCAGAATATTAAAGACATGTCAACATATGTTGACATGTCATTATAGCTTTGTTTACAATAACTAAGAACAGGAAACAACCCCGAAGTTTCAACAGATGAATGAATATACAAATTTGTTTCTACCCATACAATAAAATCCTCTTTAGGAAAGAGGATTTTCCTTTCCTCAAAGGAAAAGACCATTTCCTTTCCTCAAAGGAAAAGACCATTGATATATACAACAAGATGGATGAATATCAAGTATTATTTTTTTTAAAGATTTTATTTATTTATTCAACAGATAGCGAAAGAGGGAATACAGTCAGGGGGAGGAGGAGAGGGAGAAGCAGGCTTCCTGCTGAGTAGGGACCCTGAAGGGAGGTTAGATCCCAGGACTCCTGGATTATGACCTGAGCCGAAGTCAGACACTTAACGACTGAGCCACCAAGGCGCCCCTGAATATCAAGTATTATTGTGTGCAAAAGAAGTCAGGCTCAAAGTCTGTGCTGCATGATTTCATTTATATGAAAATCTAGCATAAATGAATCTCTGGTGACTGAATGCAGATCAGGTTGCCAAGAGCTTGGAGTTTGGGTGGGAGTAATGACTGGGATAAAGTTTTGAAGTGTTGAAAATCTATAACTTGATTGTGGTGGTGTTTAGACTAGTGTATATATTGCCCAAATAATCAAATTGTACATTTAAAATCAGTGTATTATATTGTATCTAAATTATATAGCAATAAAATATATTAGAATGCAAAAAGTTACAATAAAATATAAAGATATTATACTCTTGATGTAACATACATGTATATATATGTATATATATACATGTACTTATATGGACAATATAACATTTGTAATACCACATAATATAATACAGCAGATGGCAAAATATGCCAGAAAGCTTTAAAGCCATATTTCAATAATAATTACTATGTTTTCCTCTCAGTATTATTATTTTACATATTTTTCAAATGAGCTCACATTGACTTTATAAACAAAAAAAAAAACATTAAAAAGAAAGCAAAGACCTGAGTTTCCAGGGTTGAAATATACACTTTAGGTTTTGACTTCTTAGGCAGATTTACCAACAGGGATCTAAGCTATTTCCTCTGGTCTTTTATATATACATCATGATCATTTACAAAAATTAGATTTTGTTCCCTTAGCCCTGAGTTATCTGTGAAAACATTACCAATTTTTATAATGTCTAAATGCCAGAATTAGTTTTCATTTGAAATATAAATAAGACTTGATTTGATTTAACAAAATGATAGTGTTTGGAAAAATCTTACCTTTATATATCCTAAACCCAGTATCTAGTGTTTTCAGAAAATCAGCTATAAGAGAACATATTTTAGTTCATTTCACACTGTGTTAATTGTGTAACACGCTGTAACCATTACCTTTTACCAGCTACAATTACTCTTCTAATGAAAACTGATGAATTTAACAAGAAATTATTAGATCTGTTTGATCTAACCACGAACAAGTGGTTGATGGGAAATACTCCCTAATGAATATTTCATTCCCCTTCCCACTCCTGCCTTCAATTTTATAATTGAATTACATACCTCAATTTAGTTAAATAAAGAAATAATAATTTAAAACATTTAGTGTATAAAATACCATAATATGTAACATAAGCTATAAGGAATTGTCTCTTGCAGACCAGAGAAGATATTTCCATCCTGACCACTTCTGCCAAGTGCTTTTATTCATCCAATGTTAGAAAGCACATATTTGTTTTTTTTCTTCTAAAATTTTTCTTCTTCCTCACTTTTCTGTTTCCTGTTATCTTTCAAATATATTAATCTATTCTCTTTGTTATTGTCCATGAAAACCATCATCATTTCTAGTATTTCAATATGCTTAAATTCTGACTTACATCTTTTAGTGGTCTCCCATTACCTTTAGAATAGTGCTAATACCTTAGAATGGTCTAAGAAAGCCTATGGGACATGTTTCCTGGCTACTTCTTCACACCACCTTCCCCATGGCATCCAGTGCTCTGGCAATGCAGGACAATTGGCTACTCTTCAAACATTTCCTGATGTTCATAGAGGCTTGCCTCTGTGTATTCACTTTGCTCTGCTTAAATGCTTGTCCCCAAACTTTCTCTGCTTCCTACCTCACTTAGTAAATTTCTGCTTATCATTCAAGGATCAAATGGAAACATTTTTTTTCTCAGTAGGAGGGCAAGATGTCAAAGTTTGTCATAAGCATAAACTTCATCTTAAGAAATTTATAAAGGGGCGCCTGGGTGGCACAGTTGGTTAAAGGTCCAACTCTCAGTTTTGGCTCAAGTCTTGATCTCAGGGTCATGAGATGGAGCCCCACTTTGAGCTCTGTACTCAGCATGGAGTCTGCTTAAGTTTCTCTCTCCCTCCCCTCTCCCCATTGTGTGTGTGTTCTCTCTCTCTCTCTCAAAATAAATAAGTCTTTTTTAAAAAAAAAAAGAAATCTGTAAAATGATGTATATTTTTGAACCCATTCTTCATATCAATTTCCTAATTCCCTATTTCTACTATGTTTACAAACAGAACCTTCAGAGAATTTATAATGAAGAGCGGGAGAAGGGTAGATCAATACCCCATTCACCTCTCTCCTTCTTACCTCTTCAGTGGACACCAAAAATGCAGAATTAATAAAACTGTGGGAGTGGCCTTCAACCTGTTATGGGAGAGAGTTGATGGCTATAGGATATGCCATTTAAGTTTTATTTTGGTTTTGCTAATATAGTGACACATTAAAAAAAAAACCCTTAAAGTTAAACTTTGCAAACTGACACTGATAACAGGGCCTACCCATGGTAGTCATATCTTTGCTCACAGAATCTTGGGATATTTTACCAACTGTCATTAGTCTCTTAAGTATATTCAGCATCTTAAACATATTTTAAATATCTCTGCTCAAATTTTATTTGAGTAGAAATCCTTTTCCTATTTAAGACACCCTCCCAACTTTCACCCTTATTTCAGCACTAACCACCCCTCTTATTCGGCTTCCTTCCCCTCGTAACACATTTTAGTGTCTTATTACATAGTTTTCTGTTTTTTGTTTTTTTTTATGTTTGCTGTCCATATCCCAAACAGACTTTAAGAACCGTGAGTATGAGAGCAGTGTCTACCTTGTGGTAGGCATTTAATAAAATTTTGAGAAATAATTAAGGAAGTGCACCCTGAAAAAGGCCTTTTCCATATTGTATAATTTCTAACTATTGCCTCCCATTATCATAAGAACCAACATCCCATAATAAATAGGTTACATATTTTTTTTCTTCAGTTTGGTTTTTGTCACTGGTTGCTCAGTTGCTAGTTTTCCTTTGGGTTCTTGGACTATTTTCATATGTGTCATTTGTTCATTTGCACCAGAAAAATCACAGAGTGAAATGGGATGCTCTCAACATGGAAAAGAAAAGGACTGACCTTCAAATGTGGGTGTGAAGTCTGAGATCTGTATGAGTTATCTCAAGGCCAGAACCAGAGTTAAGCTATACATGTAGCCATTTTAAGAGTACATATAAATTATCACTTGATAATTTAACTATTATTTATTATATGTAAAAGTTTATACCAAAGTTATTACCCATATTTTTCTCATGGAATACCTTTCTGGTAGAAATAAGTGCATGAACATTTTAAGGCTGTTACACATTCATTATTTTCACTTAGATTTTGATATGTTAAAGATATATGATTTGGAGTAGGGGAATAAAAAGAATTTTTCATTTACTCACATTTTCTTTGCCCTTTTAAAAATTTATTTCTCCTTGTTTGCTGCTTTTGGGCATAATGCTAGGTGTTTTGAGAGGGGGAAACTTTCCCTTTCCACTACTGAGCTCAGGTAGCAGGGTACTGTGAGACAGGGAATTAAATTATGATGTTGCTGCTAATCAGCACAGATCTTGACACATGATATTTGATTATTATCTTAGGTCTGTAATTACAAATGTTATTTAGCAAGAAATTATTTATCTCTCTTTAGAACCAGCTTTGGTAGTTGACTCTATAACCTCTAGAGTTGAGTCAATACACAGGTCTGATTTATTAGATTCTATAGAAAAATGAAGAAGTCCCTTTTTTATTTCTTAATGTATTTTCATGATTTATTTACTGAACTATAATTAACATACAGTGTTATATTAGTTTCGTGTGTACAATATAATGATTTAACAATTCAACATTGCTCAGTGCTCAAGATAGGTGTACTCTTAATCCCCTTTATCTATTTCACCTCCCCTCTGGCAACCTCTAGTTTCTTCTCTGTATTTGAGTCTGATTTTTTTGTTTCTCTCTTTCTCTTTCTTTTTTTTGTTCATTTATTTTGTTTCTTAAATTCCACATATGAGTGAAATCACATGGTATTTTTCTTTCTCTGACTTAGTTCCCTGATTTAAAATTAGCTTGTCATTAGTGTAACCAAATCCTCTCTTGTCCCAGAAAAAAAGTGATTTTCAAAGATTATATAATATACAGAAAGAAAAATAAAACAGATACACAATTATATTACAGAATTGAAAAAAATGATTATTTTCTTGTGTTTGTTACATTGTGGAATGATTTTTAAGTACCTTTTTGATGCTAGCATGACTCAAACTCTATGCCCACATTTGGAGAATTAATGCCTCAGATTATCCAACCTCAGTAAATACAAAGCAACAAAGAAACAAAAAATAAACAAAAAGAAAAATTGGTAATTTATTACCAATTGAATAATTTCCATTTAAGCATTCCCCTCTCCCTGCCCCAAGAAAAAGGGCATGTACACATATTTAAAGGATAAATCAGAGGCTGGAAAAGAAATGTGTAATGCTTGGGACCCCCAAAATGGCAAGACCCAGAATATATAAAGATTCTTGCATTCAGCAATCTAAAGAAAAGGAAACCTATATGTCCAATAAACATGAAAATATATGTATTCTCAATAAAAAACAGGAAAATGAAAATAAGATATCAGTGAGATACTATTTCAGCTCCAGCAAAAAAGTCTGACAGTTTCAAATGTTGATGAGCATATGAAAAAATAGTAGCTATGAAGGGGAAGAAATCAGAGAGGGAGACAAGCCATATGAGACTCTTGACTCTGGGAAACAAACTGAGTGTTGCAGAAAGGGAGGTGGGTGGGGGATTGGGGTAACTGGGTGATGGGCATTGAAGAGGGCACGTGATATGATGAGCACTGGGTGTTATACTGAACTAATGAATCATTGAACATTATATCAAAAACCAGTGATGTACTATACCTTGGTTAATTGAATTTAAATAAAAAATAAATAAATTACCTTTTTAAAAACAAAGAAATAGTAGCTCTCCTACACATTATAGATATAGATTGGTACAACCTCATTAGAAAGCACTTCAGCAACACCTAATATAATTGAGGGTGCAGATAGCATGCAATTCAGTAATTCTATCCTTAGTCATACTTCTAGAGAAAGTATTTCAAAAACAACTTGCCAACCACCAACACATGAATGGGTCCAACCCATGGGTCCTCTCATTATCTGTCTGATATCTGAGTGCAGTTATCACACAAATTAACCCAGACCAGAAGAATTGTGAGAATTAATAAATGTGGTTTCAGGCCACCAAAGTGTGGAGTGATTTTTTTCACTAACATACCCACTCATGTCTATGTCATATATAAATATTTATATAAATATAAATACAGTGAAAATAGGATCATATTACTCCTGTGGAAGAATAATATAGAATAATATTTTTCCCATATGGGGCAAGATGTTTGTTTTTGTTATTTTCTCTGTGGCTAGAGAAAACCAGAAAAATAAGTAAAAAGAGAAGTATATTTCCTTTCCCATTCCAAAAAAGTAGCTGAGCCTTTTGTGTCCTGCATGCAGGCTCTCTTGCATCCAATGATCTTTGGGGACCTTGGTATTTTGTGATCACAAGGAGAATTTGCTTTGTCTTCATCCTTTGAGAAAGGTAGTTCTTCGAGTTGAAGTGGTTGAAGTGCCTAGATCTGGAAGGAAAAGAAAAATGTGGTAGTTTAGGTTATCCTAGAAGCAGACACTGAGAAAAGGAATTGAGTACCAGAGATTCATTTGGGAAGTGCAGAAAATAACAATAAGACAGAGGAGATGTAATTAGGGGAAGGGAAGGAGACCAATACAAGGTTCATTACTCAGCCTACTCCTACAGGGCACTTGGAGCTCAACCCTGTAAGGAAACTATGAAATGGTACAAAACACCTGACTCAAAGTCATCTCATCACCCTCTGCAGAGGGTGAGGGAGCTGGAGTATTTACATACCACCTCCAGTGAGCTGAATGAAGCCTGTTCTAGTGGGAGGACAGCATTAATTTCCTGGAATGTTCAGACTGTTATTTGGGAGAAAGGCTCTTTCTGGTTCCAGGAAAAAAAAAAAAAAAAATCCTCAGGCGCAGAGAAGTTCATTGGAGAACAATGAGAGAGAAATGGAGGGAACCTTATGGTATATGGCCCAGAGATCTTCCCTGTAAGTGGGCAAAGGAGAAGGTTGGTTCCTGTGGAGATTTCAGAGACTGGCCTATTTGCCCAAAGGTTGGTGAGTGGAGACTGGGATGGCTTCAGGTTGCCATGGTTACTCTGAATCCACACCTCAGGGGCAGAGTAGAGGCTGATTCTGGGTTTGCTCTGCTTGCCTCTCAGACTACCAGGTTCTCAAGGGTTCACAGGCTGCAAAGAGCAGACCCTAGGGCAGCCAGGTATAGCAGAAAGAGAAACAGGGGTTTCAACCTTGTAAGCCCTTGGAGACATTGTTAGGGAGTGAAATGCCCCACCACCAAATGATTAAAGTAAGGTTTTTATCTCATTGGTAAGTATGACTAAGGATAGAATTACTGAATTGCATGCTATCTGCACCTGCATGATTTAGAAAAACAAAACCATGTAAGGTTCCTGCACCTAAGTGGTAAGCAACAAGTTAATACTTGCAATGCATAATATTTTATATTATTAATATATGTGCAATATCATTTTAATCTAGTTGTTGTTTTCTATTATAAGGATGTATCATAATTTATTTAACCAGCCTCCTATCATTTAGCATCAATGTATTTTGAGTAAAAAAAAGATGATCATCCTGGAATTTTAGCTATGTGAGGCTGCAAATTTCCTCAGAAGAAACCCCTAAATGTGGAATTCTAGATAAAAGGTGTGCACAGATTGAGTTTTAAAATATGTTGCAAAATTGTCTTTCAGGATAGATATATCAATTTGTACATACTTCTAAATGTACTTGGGGTCTTGATGATGTGTAAGTAGCATTTCAAAGCCTATCTTAGTTATATACAACTATCCTAACTTCCCTGTCCTAATCTCTTATTTCTCAAGACAACAGTTAAGTCATGAGTTATCAGTACAAGTGTATAAAATGGTGCCAAATTTTTCTTAATTAAACTAGCTGATATTCTTCCTGCTTTTGAGATATTTCTGGAAACTTTGAAAGACATTTTTTTTCCTTTGATGTTTAAGTTATCCAAATTCATTTGGTTAATGTGCTTGCTTTTGCCTAATATTAAATTCGGATTTGATTTAATGTCAGGGAGTTACTAGAATTTTAGTTCTGTGACTCATTTTTTCCAGTTTTGTTTTTTATTATTTTATTATTTATTTAGTTTTCATGATAGAGTACTGATAAACAGAATTCTGTGTATATTATAAATACCACTTGGTTGATTTACAACACTTGGAAATCCCAATAAGTAAAAGGAAAATGAAAGAGATTGTATCTTTGATAAGATTAGTCTCATCAGGAGGTAATATTAAAATTGGCTTTCAGAATATAATCAAGCATTTGTCCAGTTATCTTTAATTGATCTGCTGTAAAAACGAGAGTGCAAATTGCAGATGAAATTGCAGTGCATTACAAATCAAAGAAGAGGATAAAATAAAGCAATAAAATAGGATGGGGATTATTCTTTTCATCTGGGTACTCCTGGGCTACTTAGTATTTTTCCAGTATTGCTAGTGAGGGAAAAAAGTTCAACAGCTTAAAATGAATGTGCACTTTAAAATGAAGTGAAAAGGAAAGTTCTCACAGTTTTGGTTACTTTTCACTCAAGAAGGGAGTTCCATGACAGACTGCTTGTTACTGCCTTGTCTGACAATGTAGAGAAACCAGTCACTCAGGCAGCATGGGTGAAGGAGGGGAGAGAGGGGATAGAAGTTAATGAGGCTGAATCTCCCTAGTGATATTACTGCCTTACTCCCTGTTACTAAGTTAGGCATGTAAAGATGTCCATTTCTTTTGTAGCCAGGAATGCTCAGAGAAGCAGATAAGATCATGGATTTGGGCTTCACAGAGACTGAACCTTAACTGTCTCTTACTTGCTAAATTGCAAGTTCTTTAATCTCCTGGAGCCTCAGTTTTCTTGTCTATAAAATGGGAAAAATAATTGTGACAATTAACAAAGACAGAAATGTGTGCATTGTCCAGGTTTGTGTGTGTTGTGTATTAATTCTTGAAGGAGAGTTATTTTAATTTCCTGTTTTTGCCACTGTTCGTATTACTATTATCATCATTATAATGCTTTACTTTGGTTGAGGATTAGATTATTTAGTAGAAACGAAGGTAGCATCCCACAGGATTAACCTTCCTATAAATCATATTTAAAGCTAAATCCCAAATGATTCTTTTTACCATTGACTGTAGAATAGGCTTTCTCTGAGGTCTGTGGAAGGAGGGTTCTTACTAAGATACTTAAAAGTCTGTGTCATTGTCCAGAAACTTCTTACACAAATGTGAGCATTTTTAGGACTCATTATTGAGAAGAGATATAATACAAAATAGTTCAGTGGTTACCAAAACTGGATGATGGTTAAAAAAATCACTTGGGGGGGATTTTAAGACAGAAACTGAGGTCCAATCCTAGACCTTCTGAATTAGAGTTCTCCTGTGGGTTGTCTGTATGATAGAGAACATTTCTGATGATCAGATTGATGTGCTACTATATTTGAAGACTAACTTTTAGAATTGTTATGCCTTTAGTAAGGTGGACTAAATACATTCTTCCCCCTCTTATGTCACTTAATATTCATTTGAGGATTAATTTTCAGAAATGCAATGAGGAATACATGTGTTCTCCCCCTTCCCTTTTACTTTTCTAACAGTGTGGACCTTAGAATTACTCTAGTCTAGTTCCATTCAAATACAAGGATCCTGGCACTCTTTCCCCATTCAACAAAAGGAATACATATCACTCTATGGATGCACCTCATTTATCTCAAAGCAATCCCTTCCGTTGGAGCTAAAAGTCCTCTCTTTGTAACAAACATTCACAGAAATTGGGGAGATAATCCTCTGATGTGCTTCTGTTTGTGTATTTGGGAGTATCTATTATTTAAAATTCAATAATTTACACAGAATGCTGGGAAATAAAATGCAGCTGTGGTTTGTGGGAGATGGCTATGAGAGAAGCCCAGTGCCTTTTCTGTCCATTGGGTTTTCTTCATCCAGGATGTCATAGCTTTCTCTTCAGACCAGATCTGAAAAAAGTCCATAAGGCCTACAATGACCAAGCAGACAGCATACATGAATGAAGCAGGTGGAGACCATTGCAAAATGGTGTCCTTAATTGACTAAATTGAATTCTTTCCATATCATTTTATTTGTAGATTTTATTAGTAGTGATAGTCTTTACTTCTCAGAAGATGTATGTATTCTTCCAGTTTTCTTGACTACCAGGGTCCTTTTGGTAGAGCTTTCTTTTATTTTTAAATTTTGATAGAGAGATGAGTCCAACAGATATTTCATTTTTCCCTGAACTCCGCTTTAAGAAAAGTGACTGTTCAGGTGTGATAATAAATGGCAGCTGACACTGGGCTGCAGTATCTGGAGACAATAGGAGGAGTGAGGATGATGATGAATGGAAGAATTCACTTAATATCTAAGGGGAACCATGTCTTTGCTTACTGTTGCAGTGTAGGAATAAAGACTTAATGTTTCTGGATCTGATATCTTTTTCTTTCAAGAGGTCTCCATATTTTTAAGAGATAAAAATTAATTAAAAAAATTTAAAACACATTGTTGGTTTATCAAAACAGTTTTGTGGGGTAACATGTGGCCCATCTTGTACTTTCCAATAGCATCCATTCTAGACTTTTAATTATTTCAAACATAAAAATAACTGTAGATACTTGGCATTGATTCATAGTGATGCTGTACAGTATTTTTCTTTTTCTTTTTTTTTTTTTAAGATTTTATTTATTTATTTGAGAGAGAGAAAGAATGAGAGACAGAGAACATGAGAGGGAGGAGGGTCAGAGGGAGAAGCAGACTCCCTGCCAAGCAGGGAGCCCGATGCGGGACTCGATCCCGGGACTCCAGGATCATGACCTGAGCCGAAGGCAGTCGCTTAACCAACTGAGCCACCCAGGCGCCCTGTACAGTATTTTTCTATGTTTAGTAAAAAATGATATTTTAAATTTTGAATTCTTTACAGTTTTAAAGTTATACATTTCAAACATTTGGAAAGAATGTTCACTCTATGTAGAGTCACAGAATGCCAGTTTTAAGTGTTCTTAGGGAAATTTTCATCTTTTATTTTGCAGATGAAGAAGCTGAGGGGCAAATGGAGTTGCTGAAAGTTACGCATTTAGTTAGTGGTAGAGTCAGGGTTTGAACCCAGAATTCCTGAGTATTACTCAGCACTGCCCTATCATTCTACTGTCATGTCTTCAATTTGTTTATTAGTTTGTTTATTATAAGTCCTGCAAAACAAGATTCAGTGGACAAAATTTCCTTATGCAAACTTTTCTACTGATCTAGTCCATAAGGTGACAATGCACATATATTTGGCACTTTAGGAAAATTTAAAATGACTTCCTAAATGTATGCTTTGTTATGATATTTCAACATAACTTAGATTAAGTGATAGCAGAAGTAAAATGAGCAAACTGGTGTCTTCTTTTTTTTTTTTTTAAGATTTTATTTATTTATTTGAGAGAGAGAGAATGAGAGATAGAGAGCATGAGAGGGAAGAGGGTCAGAGGGAGAAGCAGACTCCCTGCTGAGCAGGGAGCCCGATGAGGGACTCGATCCCGGGACTCCAGGATCATGACCTGAGCCGAAGGCAGTCGCTCAACCAATTGAGCCACCCAGGCGCCCTGTCTTATTCTATATATTACTAAATGACTAGTTTTCTGCTTAATTGATTATATTGCTCATATTTTCATTTTTGTATAGTAGGCTTCCTTTTAAGCCTCAGGAATTGAGAAGTGAGGCATACATTGTGCTGCCTTTATTATTATTAATTTTTTCTTGGAATGCATGAAGATTGAGCTTTCTTTGAGTCTTTTTTTGAGGGGAGAAGGGGGAGGTGTCTTTATTTATTATAACTAGCAAATTCCAGACCATTTTCCAATAGAATTCAGATCTTCTTGCCCAATCATATTTAGGAAATAGCAGGTGAAATGCAGCCATGTAGTCTATTCAGAATCCGCTATTTCTTGGTGCTGAGAGATGAAGCCCAAATCCCATTTGCAGTGTTTATTACCTCTCAGAATCTGTGAGCAAGCATCTTTCCTGGTCCTTTTACTTGTCTGTCTTGTCTATTGGCTATCCATTTTCCATTGTTGTCCCAGGTTGGCTGCCAATGGTACGTTTCTCAACCACTTAATAACTTTACTTAGACAGATTTATAAGAAACCCAGTGCTGTCAAGTCCCTGAGATGTATAGATTGAGGCTTTCTTCCTCTCCTCCACCCCTTCCAACTTTGCAGTATAAGTCTGTCTCCTTAATAGCACTTTGGTCTTAATAGACTGTGTCTCTCAGGGTCCGGCATCAGCTGCATTATTGGAGCATGGCTTATGCTCATCTCTTTTGAGCTAGACTGCAGTTAAATAGGAGCAATTTATTTCTGGTGTTGTCAATATCACATTTCATGAACCTGAAACTCATTACATTTTTTTTTTTTTTCAAATTACCTTGCTTGGGCTTTGTAAGGGCATTTTGTATTTGCCACAGATCATTCTTTTAGATTTGGAAAGAACTGAAACTTTTTGTTACACTTCTGATTGGTATAATAGGGTGCCATTTAGGCTAAGGGTAGGCAGAAGAAAAGCACAGCTTTTGACTATAGAAACTGCACTTGCCATACTCAATCACAAGGACAGTGGCTTTGGAGCTTCTAGATCATGGTGCAAAGGAAGGAAAAGAAAGAGCCTCTTGCATTAAGAAGTTTATAGTATTGTAAAGACTGGGAATATTTTTTCAGAAAGAATTTAAGAAATATATCTGAGTGGCAGCTATGATTATAAAGGACAATGTCTTAGTGGATATTGCAATACTGGACTCAAAATTGTTTTTTTCCTCTCATGTACATTTTGTGTTGCAGTTGGATTATCTATATGTTCCTCTAAGAGCAGGAGTTGACAAACAAATATGCACCACCTGTTTATGTACAGCTCATGAGCTAAGAATTTTTACATTTTTAAATGGTTGAAAAAATCAAAAGGCTAACTTTCATGACATGTGAATGTTACATGGAATTCACATTTCAGTATCCATAAGTAAAGTTTTATAGGAATACAGCCATGCCCTTATTTACTTATTAGGTATGTGGCTGCTTTCATGCTATAACAGCAGTGTTAAATATGTGATAAAGATTGTTTAGTCTACAAAGCCTACAATATACACTCTCTGTTTCTTTATGGAAAAAGTTTGCCTGTTCTAGAATGCAGTGCTGGGCAACCAGACATATTTTTTTCTTTTCTTCTCCCCATACCACTACTTAGAGGAAACCCTGATAACAAGAGATACAAAGTCAAGCCTGGCTCTCTGCTCAGTTGGAGTTGTGTCAATGAAATGATTTAAGGATACAGCAAAGTTTCCTCTACCCACCAATATCTCATTTGGTGTTCTGTCAAGATACAACTCTTCTATCCTTGTCTGATCTGAGTCATTCTTTGAGTTCAATGTCCAAAGGTGATGGAAAGGGTCATTATTTACAGAAGACTACAAAAAAAATATTTTAGAGTGGAAAAAGTCCTAGACTGAGACTTAAGAGACTTGTCATCTATTAGGACTCACCAATGAATGACTCAGCTACATGCACTTGAGCAAGGTGCACTTTTTTCACTTTTTTGAGCTTTTTGGACTTTTCTTTTTGCACTTTTCTCACCTGTATGGATTATGAACCACATGCCTCTAAGGTCTGTTTTAACTTGGAAATTTGATTCCATGTTTCCCAAGATATGAGAGGGAAGCCTTGTGCATTATTTGAACTTCTCTCATTACTGTGATTGAATTTACGACCTAAATGAATTGTTACTATGTAAAGATGTAGATATTTTGTCCATTGGTACATGTTATTCACCACCCTAAAACCAATGCCTAGTGCAAAGGAGATGCTTAATCATCACTTTTGAATTAGTGGATAAATGAATGTATGAATGAAATAATCTAATAATTATAATAATTAGCCTATTTAGCACCATGTCCCTTAGAGTTTTAGGAATCCCCCCCTTTTTTTTACTGGGTTTTATCTTTATGATTTGTCTTCTTATTTATAACCTAACCTTACACTTGAGAACTGGGAACAAGCATACTCTTTAGCTATCCTTCTCACAACCATGGCTTAGATTCTCAGAATGGCCTCACACAGGCTTTGCTTACATGGAACAAACAGATCAGTCAGTTCAGCTGATGATATACTGACCCTCAGCAGAACTCCCCCTGCCAGGCAGGCTGAATTCCTGTAAGAAGGAATTAGAAAACTTAGGGGGCTGAAAAGTAGCCACAGAACACTGAGTCAGAAGAGAAAGCACCTAATTTTTTGTATTAATCCAAAAATTTGACAACTCTCACTAATAAACTTTTATACTTCTGAAATTTGTCCAGAACGAATGTTCCAGTAAGTGTCAAGGTATTGATGAGCATATGTTGGTTTTGTAGGTTTCTGCAGTGAGAAGTTCCTGTGGCTCCAGTTTTTTTCTAATTTCAGAGGGCTCCTTATTTCTAAACAGCAGCTAATCATCTTTAAGGAAGCAAATACACAGCCTTTATCATTATGAAGTTCATAATTTTGTTTTAAACTTTAAGAAATAAGAAATATTTATAAATGGGCTTTGCATTGAGAATATTTGCCTTGACGAAGGAGCTATTGTAAAGGAACCTCCTTTATTATAGGTTTTGTGTGTGTGTGTGTGTGTGTGTGTGTGTGTGTGTGACTTCTATAGAGCAGTCAGCTTTCCGAGATCTAGAAAGTTAGAAAAAGCTATTAATGTGTGTTGGTCTAACACCTAACTTCACTGAATCATGAGAATTTAATAAAGATGTTTCTTAGCCAAGCAAATGTAGCATCTCATAAATACAATTAAGTAAATTAAGTGTTTGCCAAAGACATGCTTGTTTACCCTCATTGTCCTGTGGTTTCATAGGCAATGGATCTTGAGATGGTGACAGTTATTACAAGAGTAGCATGGGCAAAAAACCAAGCCAAAACAAAATTTAAAACATACCTATAATTATTCTGTCTTCCGAGCTGAATGGTATCAATGTAATCTATATGTGTGTCATACTGCTGTCTGCTAAAAATCACTGTTGATTACTGATCAGAATAAATAACTATTTGTTTTTTGTCATTGTGTACCTAATATTCATATGAAAATCGATGATTATGAAGTATGAAGAACAACTCTGGATCTCCCTATAACTAAGAATCCTAGTTTGTAGAATGCATTTGGGAAAGTTGATGTGTGGATAAAGAGGGAAAGATGGTATCTCATCCAGATGGATATTTGTTTACTTTTTTTTTTTTTCCTACTCAAACAGAAATAACTGCTATATGTGTCCTTAGACATGTAAGAGACAGGATAAGAAGACCTAGTTGCCTTTGTAAGTCAGCCTTTGATAGGTCTCATTTTAAAGACTTCTATAGAAGACTTTCTCCATAACATTTCTGTGTCAGTCAGCAATCATTTAAGTAAGTTTTCTCTTTCCAAATTTAAAGGTTCTGGTTCTTCACCTAATTCAAATATTTATAGCAAAAGTGGAGTGGATTAGGATGATGCTCTTTGATTTTAATATCATCATGTCGATACCAACATAATTATGTTTATTGTGGGCACATTGATACCATAATGAATGATGAATAAAAAACCTTGCCAAAGAACAACAGATTATAATAATGCTTAGTGTTTATTGAGAACTTCAATGTGCCAGGATTAGTTCTAAGTAATTTGTAAGTTACAACATTTATTTTGAAAATAGTCCTGTGAAATACTCATCTTCCTTTACATTTCCAGATGAGGAAACTGAGTGTTAAGGCAAATTGCCAAAGTGACACATCCAGAAAGTGACAGCACTAGAATTTGAACCCAGACAATCCCATGTCAAAGCTTGTGTTCTACCTAATTTGTTTCTTTTTAGACGTATTTCTGAACTTACTGTTTTGTCACAAAAATATTATTAATTTATTAAATTCAACTTCAGTAGTTGCATTTTGTAAAATCTGTTCCCCAAAACAAAAGTTCCATGAGGTAGTAACTCTTATAGGTGGTCACCATGCCTGAATATGTTTGGAAAGTGATGGCGTGAACAATGAGATCAGTTTCTCTTTTGCAGGCCTTCTCAGGGCTTGTGCTCTCCTAATGCAGTGTTAAGACTAGGAGAGTATGCAGTGTTTTCCTCTCTTGAACATACCTTGGGAAATACTTTCACACTAATTTAAGTCTGTAGACCAGCATTGTCTAATAGGATAGCCACTAGCCAAATGTGACTATTTAAACTTAAATTAATTGAAATTAAATTTACAAATCAGTTACTTAGGTGCATTAGTCACATGTTAAGTGTTTAATAACCACATGTGGCTAATGGCTACTATACTGGGCAGTGCAGATATAGAGCATTTCCATCCTCACAGATATTTCTGTTACCACTGCTGTTGACTTCTGAGCCTGCATTTCTGGCTAGATGGGAATAATGCTTTGTTAGGTTACTAAATGACACAGGCAGACAACAATGGCACATAAAGGTGAACCTAGAGATAAAAACAGTGCCTTTTGACTGACTTTAATTTTTCTACTGGAAATGGATCTTTTGATTAAAGTAGAATTGTGGTATTTATGAATCACTAATTCCTTATATTTTTGGTATAATTGGAAAGATTTGTAGGGCTTGAAATTTAAATAAATATAAATAGCAAATTAAAATAGGGCAGAACATTGAAGAAAAGATAGATTAGTAATTGATCTTGAGAGCGAGAAGCTGGATGTAAGGATTCTTCTGTGTGCTGGATACATAAATAAAATCTAACTAAGATTCACCTGGCCTCAAATCCCAGAGAAACTATTGTGATACCTAGCTTGGTAAGGTTAATAATACAAGATGGACCCTCCCATCAAAGTGGCAAGGTAATAGACTAGACCTAGGGCTACTTTTGGATACTTAGTCAGGAATTCTGAAAGCAATGATCTTTAGGGATCAGGCAGGTGAGGCAAGTAGGAAGGGAAAGGAAAGGGAGATAGAAAAGGGATTGGGAGGGTAGGTATAACACAACAGGGACTTTCCCACATCAGTACTTCTAATGTTGGCTGCCATTGTGTCACATCTGAATCATAACTTCTCTGTAGTAAATGGAAATAAAAAAAATCTCATACTTAATAAAGTGAATAGGGAAACTATTTGAAGTTAGGGGACAAGGTATATATTTATATTACCATACCTGGGTGACTACAAAGCAAGACATTGCCACTGTCTGGAGCTAGCTACTCTGAATTGCAAGTACACCATCTCAGATAAAACCAGTTTCAGAAATTTCTTTAAGTGAATACCTGCAAACATCTATAATGTTTGGTGGTGTTAAATATTATCCATATTAATGAGATTTAAAAATGTTGTGAAGACTGAGGTTTTTATTTAAAAGACAAAGAATAAAAATATATTCATACCAAAAAAACCCCACACTTAATAAGTAATAGAGCCATATGGTTTATACTTTGAGTCTGCCTTCTTTCATCTCAAAATTATATTTGTGAGATACGTTTATTGTTATTCCATCTAGTGGTGGGTAATTGGTTCATTTTCACTGCTATATAATATTAAATTGTACCTTATACAAATATACCACAATTTATATATCCAGTCTACAGTTGATGAACTCTTGGGTTGCTAATATTTGATATTGTGAATAATGCTGCTATGAATATACTTGTTGTTTATATATTTTTTTGTGCACAAATGATGCATTTCTTGGAATGGAATTGCTGGGTCCCAATGTGTGTTTATATTTTGTTAGTACTATCAAAAAGTTTTCCAAATGATTATACAACTTCCTCCCAACTTCCAGAAGTGTATGAGAGTTCGAGATGCTCTACATCTTTGCAAACACACAGTATGGGCAATCCTTTAAATTTTAGCCATTCTTGTAAGTGTGTGGTGCTATCTTATACTGCTTTAAAATTTTCATTTCTCAGATCACTGATGAAGTTGAGAACCTATTCATGTTTATTGGCCATTTGGATATCTTCTCTCTTGACCTGGCTATTCATTTTTTTCATTATTTTCCCATTTTTCCTACTGGATCAATTAGCTTTTCCTTCTTTCCTTTTATTAGAATTTTTGTATATTCTCAGTATGCATTTCTTATCCACTAAATGTGGATACCTAGGGATCTTAATATACAATTTTGCCTTATTAAAGTTCGTTATTAATGATACTTTCATGTTTAATATAATGACAGTAAGACACTTTAATGTCATTTATCTCCATCCTGACTCATATGCCATTGCTGTCTTGTATTGTCATTCAATATATAGTTAAGACACCACAAAACGTTGTTATTATTGAATATGTAGTGAAGAATTTGATTTGCCCACATATTTTATCATTGATTTGCTTTTTTTTTTTTATTCATATATTTTGTGTGAGAGAGAATGAGAGAGAGCACATGAGAGGGGGAGGGTCAGAGGGAGAAGCAGACTCCCCGCTGAGCAGGGAGCCCGATGTGGGACTCGATCCAGGCACTCCGGGATCATGACCTGAGCCGAAGGCAGTCGCTTAACCAACTGAGCCACCCAGGCACCCCTTGATTTGCTTTTTATTACATCCTGCATTTGGGGGTTATTTTCTTTATGCATAAAAACATTTTGAACATATTTTAATGGATGGTGATAAATTATCTCAGTTTCTGCTTGTCTAAAAATAATTTTTGTCTTCATTTTAAAAGTTATTTTGACTAGTTATAGAATTATAAGTTAATGTTTTTTGTTTATTTGGTCTTCTAGTACATTGAAATATCAATCTGTTGTTTTCTGGCTTCTATTGTTGCCATTAAGAAATTATTTTTTTATTATATTTTTGCTTCTTTGAAACATTTTGTCTTCTTTTTCTCTGGTTATTTTTATATTTTCGTATATCTTCATTTTTTAGCTGTTTTACTATGAAAATGCCTAGGTGTTTTAACTTCATTTTTAAAAGTTAATTTTTAAATATAAATGGTTTTGTTATTTAAAGTTTTGTTTATATTTATCTCATGTAAGGCTCATAATGATTCTTGAATCAATTGGTTTTAGATTTATATAAGTTTTGGAATACTCTGCTATTTTTTCTTCAAATATTGCCTGCCTTATTCTCTTTTCCTTCTAGGATCCCAATTACACATATGTTTTAACTTTTAACTATATCCATATATCTTTTAAGCTCTTTTATGTATTTTACATTCTTTTATCTGTCTGAGATGGGTTTTTCTTATTTACTTTTCAGTTTTCAAATTCTCTCTTAAGTTATGCCTATCAGTCTGCTAAACCTATATATTGAATACTTATGTGCTTTTCAGTTCTAGAATTTCTATTTGATTCTTTTGTAGTTTATGGTTTTCTCAAAATTCTTCATATTTTCTTCTAATTTTTGGAATATATGACTCATATTTAGAATATACGTCCTAAAATTCCATTATGTGGCTTTATTTAGTTTATATCAGTAATTATTCTCTTAGTTTAGAGAACTAACTGTAAAGAAGTTTGTTCAGTCATGTCTTTAATATGCCCTATTCATTTATTTATGGCATGCCCAAAATTGTACATGAAAAATCATATAGATATTTTGAAGCTCTTGATGAAATTATATTCATCTGGGAAGGACTTACTTTTTTTTTTTTTAATTTATTTATTTGAGAGAGTGTATGAGAGAAAGATCACGAGTGGGGAGGGGGTAGAGTGAGAAGCAGACTCCCTGCTGAGCAGGGAGCAAGATGTGAAATTCGATTGCAGGACCCTGGAACATGACCTGAGCCAAAGGCAGATGCTTAACCAACTGAGCCACCCGGGTGCCCCATGGAAGGACTTACTTTTGCTCTTGAAAGATAGTCAGGCTGCAGACACATGTAATCACACAAACTGTATCAGTACAATCAGGGGATTGAGGTAATTTGATTTTGGATTTCATTCTCTAACAGTGTTCAGTGTATTTCTGGTACACAGTATTCCTAGACTGCAGCCCTTCATGGTCAGAATTCAGTGTGTGGTATGTTTATCAGACCCTCCTCTCTGGAAGGTGGTGAATCTCATTTTCTTTCCTGCTTTTGTGAGCCTACTGAAAATGGTGCTCAGATTCTCAGCATCTCAGCTGACATTTTGATATGGCAAATGCCTAAACGTCAAAAGAATTGCCAGGCTCAGACTACGAGTTTTGCTTCCTCTCTTTCTTCTTGGTCCTCCTAATTCTTGCTATGTTGGTAGCTTTTTGGTGCTTAAGTTGTAGAGTTAAAAAAATAAATAAATAAAAGGTCCAGTTTTTTCTAGTTGCTATCGTGATATAGTTTGTCCAAAACAATGCCATCTGCCACTGTCAAAAGTAGAGAACCTCTACTGTATTTCTTTGTTTCTTATTCTTTATATTTTATAGCCTCACCTTATCACCTAACACTGATTTTCACTGTATTCCCTGTTTTTAGGATAGCTTATTTTCTACCCTTCCTCATCTTCAAGTGTGCCTGCCATTCCTAAACCTTGATTCTTTGATAAAGTTTCTCAAAAAAAAAAAAAAAATCCTAGATTTTACTTATGGTATAAGGGAGGGGTATCAGTATGGCTTTTTGATAAGCGAAGTGGAGACTGGGTGGGGGGATAGTAGGTCGTTACATAAATTTTCAACCCATCCTCTCATTTGCAATTCTATATTTTCACCAATCTACTGGACTTTTAGTGTTTCCAACATGAATTAACAGCTTTTTACAATGGGGGTATGGAAAAAAAGATAAATTAATGTGTTGAGGATTCAACTGTGTCCCTTTTTGTGTGTGTGTTTACTACTTAGCTCAGTGCTAGCTATAGGTTAGATAGTTGTTTTGGTTGACTCTTTGGAAAATTTGTAAGAGTTTCTTAAAAAATATCTCAAACAAGAATAATGTTAAGAATTAAAATCACGTATGTATATAAGCACTTGTATATTACCTTACATAACAATATGTTAAGGTTAGTTTTAGGGCTATTTATAATTATTTCACTGGGTATAATATTCACAACTGGGTACACTTTTTACAATCATGAACAAAAAATTCACTGAACATACCAAATAAAAGTCTGGACTCTGAGAAAATTAATGTAGGAAAATCATGGAATGTGTTAATGTAGACAAATACTTGGCAGTTTTAATGAATCAAAAATAACTCTACCAACCAATCATGTGAACACTACCTAATAGAGTCATCAGAGGGACCATACATGGAGGAATTAGAGCCAGGAATGTAAAAAAAATTGGAACTCTGGTGGTGAGCAGGAAGGACAGTTTCAGTATTACTTCACAGTCCAAGAGCAGAGTTTCATTAGGGTTTTATGTTTTAGTTTATCTGCTATTCATTATGTAACTAAGGTTATTGACATTATTCTTTTTATTTAGTTATTTTTCTTAGATGTTGTGAAACAAGGATATTAAAATATCCTCAATTCTGGAAGAGAGTAACATTTCATTTGGTTTGAAATCATATCCTACTCTGAAGCCATGTGTAAGTGGACCAGGGGAAAGGGTTAGAAAAGGAACACTAGCTATTTCCCAGGCTGGGCATTGGTGAGGCGTTGCATTAAGGTGGAAAGGACATGGGCTCTGAAATCAGGCTGACTTGGGTTCATACTCACTCGTTCTATGCTCTTAATCATTTCAGTTTAGCATTGAAATGGAATAATGATATTCACTTCAGAACAAGAAATAATATTTGCAAAATCAATTTAGTACCTAGTTAATACTTAGTAAAAGTTAGCAGCTGTGATTTTAACCTGGTCCCTACTTTTCACCTCAGCTTCCTCTCCTGACACTCTGTTTTACTCCTAACATATTCTCCTGCCATACAGAATTCTAAAATTTCATGAATATTCCAAATATTTTTTCAACTGTGAGTTGTTTTCCGCCTTCTTTACATGTAACTTTGTCTGGTTAAATCCTACTATTCCTCGAGGTCTCACTTTAGATACCACTTTCTCAGAGAGCCTTCCCTAAACCTCCAGATTAGGTTCAGTGGCCCTTCTCTTTATGGTTTTACAGAACCCAATCATGTATTTTTTGCACTGTGTTAAAGCTGCCTATTTACTCATCTATCTTTCTTACTATTGTAAGAGGGTAGAGACTATGTCTTTTTTATTGTTAAATTCCCAGTGCCTGTTACTAACAGGGGACTCTATAAAACTTATTGAGTAAATGACTGAATGTTTCCTGGGGATTCATCTGTAAACGTGTCACAACTGATAAGTAGAATTTTTGGTTTAATGGACATAGCATTCCAGAGATGGAAAAATACACTACACAAGTGGTTACATAGTGGGTCATTGAAGTACAATTATTACAAGTGCTATGAAGAAAAATAATGGTAGGAATAAAAGCTTGTAACAGGGAAGCTTGGCTAAATTCTGATTGGAGAATTGTCAATCTGTGAAGGCTAATCTTATGTGTTAACTTGACTAGGCCACAGTACCTAGTATTTGGTCAAACACTAGTCTAGATGTTGCTCTAAAGGTATTTTTTAGATGAGATTAACCTTTAAGTCAGTAGACTTTGAGTAAAAGAGATACCCTTCATATATGGGTGGGTCCCATTAAATCAGTTAAGGGTCTTATAAGAAAAAACCTGAGATCCCCAATGAAGAAAGACTTCTGAACCAGACTGCCCTTGAACTCAAGACCACATCAACTCCTTGTTGGGTTTCCAGCCTACCTTGAAAATTTTGGATTTGTCAGCCACCACCATTGTGTGAGGCAATTCCTTAAAATAATCTTTTTATATGTATACATCTTTTTGGCCGTGTCTGGAGAACAGAACTATATACAGCCATAGGAAGACAACCCTGAGGAAGTGATGTTGGTTTGAACTTTGAAAGAGAAGCAATTGGTAGTGGAGGGAGTAGAAGCCACATTTAACAGAAGGTAAAACATGTCCAAGGGCCTTCAGGTGGGAAGACACTGCATCTTCAAAGAATGACTGCAGGGAGTGCAGGGATTATCATGAAAGGTGCTGGATAAGGCAAGCAGAGTCAGGTCATGCAGAATTGGTCATTGTATTTGGAGAAAATTCACAGAAGACCATCTTTGTTGTATTTGACAACAATTATTTTATTTTTTTTTTAAAGATTTTATTTATTTATTTGACAGAGAGAGAGAGAACAAGTAGGCAGAGAGGCAGGCAGAGGGAGAGGGAGAAGCAGGCTCCCCGCCGAGCAGGGAGCCCGATGCGCGGGGCTCGATCCCAGGACCCTGGGACCATGACCTGAGCCGAAGGCAGTGGCTTAACTGACTGAGCCACCCAGGTGCCCCATGTATTTGACAACAATCATTAAACTACTTTATAAAATTAGATCTGCATACATTGTACTAGCCATAATTTAAATCATCTGTATCCTTTTCTTCTCTACATTAATGGAATGATCAAGAGTGAACAATTACCTGCTTTTTACTACCCAAACTGAGGCACATACTGAGAAAAGTAATGGAAACAAATCCTATGAGGCTCAGATAGATGTTTGAAAATGTGAGAAAAGATCAAATATCTGCAACATTGAATCAAAACATCAGCAAAACATTAGCAGAGCTTGAGTGAGCCTGACAAAAGTTCACAAAACAATTCACTTGAGATAATGAGAAGGAAATTCATGTGTGAGGCAGGCAGAATGAGATTCGGGTTATTTAATATTCCTTAGTTACTGTACTTTAAAAAAATACAATTTGGCCTTATCCTAAAATGTCAGTGCACATTTTTGTAAATTTCACTGCACATCTATTCATTGTGTAGCTTCTTTTATACCTTTTAATGCTTAGTGCATGTTCTCAGTATTGTGAAATATTTCTGAAGCAATACATGTAGTAGTGTTAAAGAAGTAGGAAAAAAGCAAAGGGTAAAAGAAAAAATAAAGCAAAAAAAAACAAAAAACAAAAAACTGGAACAGTTTTATTGTAGATACATTTACAATAATCCAAATTTCAAAAAATCAGAATATATTTTACAGGAAAGGATATGAAAGCAAAGGAACACAGTAGGTGTATCCTATTTTTTTTTTTTTTTTTTTAGATTTTATTTATTTATTTGACAGAGAGACAGCGAGAGAGGGAACACAAGGGGGGGGGGATGGGAGAGGGAGAAGCAGACTTCCTGCTGAGCAGGAAGCCCGATGCAGGGCTCGATCCCAGGACCCTGGGATCATGACCTGACCCAGGCGCCCTGTATCCTATTTTTTTAAGTCAGTGTTTCATAGATAAAAAGTTAAATGTGATAGTGGGAGAATGAATTCTTTAGGATAAAGCTGAACATAAGCCACTTTTTTTCCCCCCCGAAGGACTTAGTGAATAACCTTATATAGGAGGAAGTGCATTAATTTCTGCATCTTGTGGAGATGCCTAAATAGTTGCACTAATAGCAATGAGGACAGGGTGGTAACAGCCAGGACCCACTGTTAATCAAGTGGCCAATGCCTCGGGAGCAGAAATGGCTGACCAAATCTTGGTAGTAAATCCACTGAGGATATAACACATGGAGTGTTAACAGTCAGTTGTACATTGGGCCATGGGGTTAATTTAATTAAAAGACTTATTTGCATTTTTTTTTCTCCAGATTTATTGAGGTATAACTGACATATAACATTACATAAATTTAAGATAAATAGTATAATGACTTGATACACATATATAGTGAAATGATTATCACAGTAAAGTTAGTTACCACATCTATCATCACCTCACAGTTACACTGTGTGTGTGTTTGTGTGTATGTGTGCATTCGTGTGTGTGGTGAGAACACTTAACATCTATTTTCTAAGCACATTTCAGGTATACAATAAAGTATTGCAGTTAAAGTCACCGTTTTCTATATTAGATCTCTAGAACAGATTCATCTTACAATTGAGAGTTTGTACCCTTTGACCCACATCTCCTCATTTTCCTCACTCCCCAGCCCCTGGGAACCACCAGTCTACTCTGTTTGATACGAGTTCGCTTCTTTAGATGCCACATATAAGTAAGATCATATAGTATTTGTCTTTCTCTGACTTAATTCGTTTATTAAAATGCCCTTAAGATTCATCCATGCTGTCACAAATGGCAGGGTTTTTTTCTTCCTTTTTTAAGGCTGAATAATATTTCATTATATATACCATGTTGTTTTCATTCATCTGTTGATGGATGCTTAGGTTGTTTCTATGTTTTGGCTATTGTGAATAATGCTGCAATGAAGTTGGGGGTGCAGGTATCTCTTCAAGATGATTTTTTCTCTTTTGGATATATACCCAGAAGTAGGATTGCTGAATCATATGGCAGTTGTATTTTTAATTTTTTGAGGACCTACCATACTGTTTTCTATGGTGGCTGCGCCAGTTTACGTTCCCACCAATGGTGCTCAAGGATTTCCTTTTCTCTGCATCATCACCAACACTTACTACCTCTTGTCTTTTTTATCACAGCCATTCTAAAAGGTGTGAGGTGATATCTCATTGTAGTTTTGATTTGCATTTTCCTGATGGTTAGGATGTTGAGCACCTCTTCCTGTGCCAGTTGGCATTTGTATATCTTCTTTGGAAAATTGTCTATTCAGATCCTTTGCCAATTTTTTGATCAGGTTATTTGTTTTTTGCTATTGCATTGTATGACTACTTTATCTATTTTGGATTTTAACTCCTTATCAATCATATGGTTTTCTAATATTTTCTGTCATTCTGCAGGTTGCCTTTCATTTTTTTTTTTCTTTTGCAGTAGGTTTTTAGTTTGATATAGTCTTACTTGTTGATTTTAGCTTTTATTGCTTGTGCTTTGGGTGTCATATGCAAAAAAATCATTGCCAAGATTGATATTAAAGAGTTTTTTCCCTATGTTTTCTTCTAGGAGATTTACGGTTTTAGGTGTTACATGTAAATTAATTAATTTTGAGTTCATTTTTTTATGAGTGATGTAAGATAGGAGTCAGGTTTCATTCTATTGCGTATGAATATCAGCCTGTAATTTTCATTTCTTTTGATCTTACCTGATTTTGGAATCAGGATAATGCTGGCCTAGTGAAGTGAATTTGGAAGTGTTCCCTTTTCTTGTATTTTTTGAAGGATTGGTGTTAATTCTCCTTTAAATACTTAGAATTCATCAATGAAGCTATCTGGTTCTGGGCTTTGCTTGGTGGGAGGTTTTTGATGACTGATTTAATTTGCTTACTCCTTAATGGTATGTTCAGATTTTCTATTTCCCAATAATACAATCTTAGTAGGTTGTATGTTTCTAGGAATTTATCCATTTTTCTAGGTTATTCAGTTTGTTGGCATATTATTGCTCGTAATAGTCTCTTAGGATCTTTTGTATATTTGTGGTATTAGTTATGTCTTATATCTCATTTATAATTTTATTTGAGCCCTCTCATTTTTTTCTTTGCTAGTCTAGTTAAAGATTTGTCACTTTTATCTTTTTAGACACCAACTCTTAGTTTAGTTGACCTTTTCTGTTTTTTTTTCTGGTCACTATTTCATTTATTTCTGCTCTAATCATTATGATTTTCTTCCTTCTACTAACTTTATGCTTAGTTTGTTCTTCTGTTTCTAGTTCCTTGCAGTGTAAAATTAGGTTGTTTATTTGAGAAATTTTTCTTTTTTTTTTGCATTTTGCATTTTGTAGTTAAACTGTCTGATCAAAAATTTTAGAGGGCAGACAAAGTTGCAGTGCTTAGTCTTGGGGAGTGCCTTAATAAAATTAGAGTAGGCTTACTCTTATACATACTGGCCCCCATATTTGAGGATGAACAATCATGGTTTTTCTCATGATAATGACTTTTTTTATTAGAAGCCATGATTTCTAGGGAGTATTGGGGTGCAAGTTCAAATATTGCTATCACTGGCATTATCTCATTAATATACATTTTAAATTGTGGAAGCAGAATATAGATTATTGAACAACTACTCAATATTTAACAAAAATGATTTCATTTAATTCTCACAAACAGTTCTATGATGTGAACATTAATACTTCATTTCATAGATTTAAAAAATGGCTCAGAAAGGGAGAATAATATGTTCAAAAGGAGAAGAACTTATGGTGTGCCTGGGTGGCTTAGTCGTTAAGTGTCTGCCTTCGGCTCAGGTCATAATCCCAGGGTCCTGGGATGGAGCCCTGCATCGGGCTCCCTGCTCTGCGGGAAGCCTGCTTCTCCCTCTCCCCCTCCCCCTGCTTGTGTTCCCTCTCTTGCTGTGTCTCTTTCTGTCAAATAAATAAAAAAGACTTAAAAAAAAAAAAGGAGAACTTATATTCAAACTCATTCTGTTCACCCCCCAAACCTGTATAATTTCCAGTGTACTCATTTGAGCTAAAATAATGTAAAAGTAATACTTAGTTCAGAAATACTCCATTGCTAATGTTGCACCCCAGAGGAAGTCCAAACTAATATATAAATGTTATATATTTTTAGAGATTAAAAATAATGCAAATGTTCCTAATGCCATGAAGTTCTTTGGAAATTCAGCTTCACCTTGATAATCTTTCTCGTGTTCCTCTTATCTGGGTCACCAACTAGTTTGGTTTTATGTTGATTTCGAAGCTTTTCCTCCCGGAAATCTTATGTCTTCATATTCTTAAAAAGCTATGTATTTTTTTTTTTTATGTTGGCTAATATTGTGATAATCAATTGTCTTTTTATCTTTATCTTTTTCTTTGTTTCTTTTTTTTAGTTAGTCTGTCCTTGCTCTGGATGATTGAGAATAGGATAGATCAGATAGATTAGAAGATGCTGAGCATCCATGATACTGTTAACTGCCACACCTTTAAAATCCTGTTTGTAGTCTTTGGAACAAGAAAGAGAAAAGATAACCACTGAATCCTTGACTTTCAACAATTTGGCCTCTTTCTTTCAACATATAAAAACTACTGGAGGGCTTCTTGTTCTCAGAGTATTGCTATGCTGCTAATGAGTTTAACTTTTAAACTCAGCTATCAGATGATTTATAAGTTAAAGTGTACTCATCAGAAGCACTGAAAATGACCAGAAGATCACTTATGGGAATACAAGTCATGTAAAATCTGGGCCAGTGACCAGCGATACAGTTCAAGGTCCAAGGAATTGGCTCACTTCAGTTGAGTCCCTTCTATTAAAATTATTTGTTGATCGCTTACTTTTTAGCCACTTCCAGGTTGCACTTCAGAGTTATTTCTTTAGTAGAATGCATACTTATGGATATTGAGAAGGTGTGAAATTAGATCACCAGGGACATGACTAAGTATTAGGGCAAGTTCCCTGAGTTAGAGACTTAAGTCCATTGGGAATAAAAGAATCCTTGTTTCTTCAACCCTGAGACCACTTTTGGGTTTTAGTCTATTCATTGTATATCCTTACATCACCAGTATCATCTTGACTGTGTAGTAAAGATATCTAATTCATACATAATTCAATTCAAACCAAGATTCTTAGATCCCAGCCTGGTACTCCTATATCACTTTGTCCCTCTTGTCTTCGAGGAGACAACAAGGGGACAAGGAACAATTTGAATAGAACTCACCAACATAAATAATTGCCAGTTTTGTTCATTTCTTTTTATGCTGCACACTCAACAGCTTGGGAAATTAGCATCGTGAACTTCAGTAGTGAATTTTCTTGCCAGCAGTGTTTGCTACGTAACAACATAAAAGTACTCAACTCCTGTTTTCTTACTAAAATTTCCCATCTTCACTGAGAAATAGATAAGCTGCAACTCCTGATTAATTGTATTATAGAACAAACAATTACAGTGAAGCAATTTGGTTTTAAAAATTAAGCTGTTGTGGGGGTGGGGGACTTTGATTAAACCTCACAAATTAATAAATCGGCCATGATGTCCAGACAGAACAGTGCTGATTTTTGTTTTTCTTGGGCAGCCAGCCTTTGCTATTGGATATAAGATATTATACCCAGAGAAGATTAGTGAATGGCAATTTTAAAATTATAGTAGTTCTTTGCTGCATGAAAAGAGTTTTAAAAAATGGTGTTTTCTTCAAATCACATTGCTTCCTGAAAATGACAAAAATGAAAGAACTAGTTATCTTAATTTCAAGAAGTGTTATCTCAAGCAACAATAGCTCAATGATTTTGTTCTTCTTTTTAATGACCTAACCCTGGAATAAATGATTGATAATGTTTGCTTTACAGTCACACCAGTAAAATCGTATCATGATATGATCTATTCATTTTTCATGATAGATTACATTGAATAAAATCATATTTAGGCAATATCTAACATATACCATCCTTTTTCAGATATATCTAAATTACAACAAACTGGGTCTTCTAGCCTGCAGATTGCTGTATTTCCGCAACAGAAATTTAGCTTCCTCTTTCTCATAGCCTCTACTTAGATAGCCAGGGTAAATAATTCTCGTAATAGTGATATCACCATAAAATTATGTGGATTATTTTTGCATAAACCCAATCAGTCTCTGGAAAGCAGATATGAAATAGACTTCTGCTCTTAGAATATCATAATTTTATTAATTTAGCCAAATATACACATTGAGGTGTACAAATTTATTATACATAAAAGTATACAAATGAAAGTAATTTTGAAACCATATTTATCTTACTGTAGTTTCTCTTAGTATGTAAATTTTAAATATGGCTTTATGAATTAAAATAAAATAAACTCTTATTTGGAGGCATTTTATCTGAAATCCAGAATTTATTTGCTTAGAAGATTTAAACTGTGCTATGTTAACATAAATTAATACCAACTTAATTTTATTTTATTTTATTTTTTTAAGATTTTATTTATATGAGAGAGAGAACATGAGCAGGGCGGAGGGGCAGAGGAAGAGGGAGAATCAGACTCCCTGCTGAGTGTGAAGCCTGTGGGGCTTGATCCCAGGATAAGATCATGACCTAAGCTGAAGTCAGATGCTTAATTGAATGATCCACCAGGGTGCCCCAAAACCAACTTAATTTTAAATGTTTTTTGTTTTATTAACCCTAAGTTATTTACAAAGAGAATGCATTGTGTAAAATAAGATTTTTGGAGACTGAGCTTCTATGACAGTTCCTTAACAAATTGATTTTTGACAACCTTCATTAATAAACTGCAATTTATTTATTATAAAATAAGAAGTAAGTTATTTTCAAGAATTTTATTTCTGGTATTAATATTCTATAAATAAGTTTTATGGAAACAGACCTTTGCTTTGTTTTGGAAGACATGTCACTTTGGGCACCTTACCAGCATTGACCAGCATTGACCTGTTGAGTACTTGGTATAATGAACTTAGCTACAGATCCTCTTTATATCAGATACAAATTTACAATTACATAAAATATCACTTCAAAATACTTTATGCGCAGAATTTTTTAAAAAGGAGAAAACTAAAGAGAGGACCATAAATAAGAACTGAGAGGACATTAAAAACAATTGAGATCATGAGGTCAAATTCCTTAGTCAGTCTTGGTTCCAGGTCAAACTGATGTGAGACATAAGTGCATTATTATTACCCTGTAATTATACTTTACACCCTTGAACCTTTCAGTGCCTCAAAACTTTGATTTACGTGCCAACCAATCATACAGGGTGGGAAGGGAGGGGGTCATCTACATCTAAGTATTAGAACATACTTATTTTGACATACATGTGTTCATTTTTCCTTTCTTTGGGCTAATTTCTTTTTAGAGAGGTGTCATCAAGCATGGAAAGGGAAGAAGAAGAAAAAAAAAAACCATGTAGACAGAGTAAATATGCATAAGCAAATTGAATTAATTAGGAAAAAAAACAAAACTTTATCCCTTGCTCTAGGATTTAATATGACTTTGAGAGTACATAATCTCTGCAAGAACAATTTGGAAAATAAAAGAATGGTATTCTAGTTTCAATATATAAAAAAGATTAAGTGTTCTGAATGTAATAATAATAAACTCAGAAAAATAATGAAATTCACTCTGATGCTAATATGCAAGCACCAGGGGGGCCCTAGGAAAAATACAACAATAAAATCTAGTTTCACATTAATTATGCCATTTGACAAACTGAACATTGAGTTGCTTATGTCCAATAGCCCTTATATAGGCGAGATCACAGACAGTCTGAGATGTTAAAATCCTGGAAATCCATCTTCCCAGGAGGATTGTTGCCAATTAGTTTGGGACTAAAGAATCCTGCCAGGCATGAACCTGCCCAGCAAGGTAGAGGATCAGAAACAGGAAAAAAATATTTTATGAGAGAGTGAAAAAATCAGCAGCTCAGCTGGCAGCACAAAACTATGCTTGAAAGCAACTTTAGGATTTGGAGGCTTTCATAATGGATTGCATTATAATTTTAGAGGTCTGTTTGAGGAGATTTGTTATATTTCTGGCATTAGAAAATTGTGTAAAGATTATATGTTGTGCTTACTTATTATGATAGCCTGTACCTAATGAAGAATCTTATCAACTGCTGTGCATATATTACAGTGCAATTGATGGGAACGTGATGGGCCAATTTCATCACTTTAAAATCAAGGAAATATTCCTGGATATTTCAACATCTGTAAAATTGATAAGGTGAATCCTTATTTTCTGAGTCTTCATTTGGAGATGAAACATCATGATATGTAGGAAAAAAAATCCTCTACTCAGTAAAAACAGGAACCAAAATGTGAATATAACTTTCAAATAATTGAGCAGCCCTGTCACACAGAAAGAACTAGGATATGAACGTTAATAGGCGTGAGTTAGTTTATGACTTCTAAAGAAAATGGAAACTACATTTTATTTGCATTATTTTTTTTAAAGGTTTTATTTATTTATTTGAGAGAGAGAGAATGAGAGAGAGCACATGAGAGGGGGGAGGGTCAAAGGGAGAAACACACTCCCTGCCGAGCAGGGAGCCCGATGTGGGACTCGATCCAGGGACTCCAGGATCATGACCTGAGCCGAAGGCAGTCGCTTAACCAACTGAGCCACCCAGGCGCCCAGTTTGCATTATTTGTTCATTCCTTATTTCTAAACTCTTTAGCCATGATTTTATTTTGAGATACCAGAAGTCCATGCTTATTGGGTAGAGGATGGCATTCCAGCTACTCTTTGAAAACCTACAAGTTTGCTTGCCTTCACTGGGCCTTTTGTCAATTTCCAACTTGTGTGTCATGATACAATTAAGGATAATTAAGTGGAAGGATGAGTAACTAAATGCCAAAGCCAGAAGGATTTAGGAATCACGAATTCACTCTGCAATCATAAATGAACTGAATATAGCCTGACTAGATACTTTTTTACTATTTTCTTACTGAAATTCTGTACTTCCTTGGCCTCGGTGATTATACAGTCTTCTACTTTTCCTATTTCTTTTTGGAGTAAGAAGCAGATAAAACCCTCAATATATTCCTAAAGCATTCGGGATACCACTAAAGATCCTGTAAATATGCAAATAGTACCTACTGGATGATTAGCAAACTGTAGAGAGGTGGCAGGTACTGGGGACTAGATGAACACTCATCAGGCAAGGAATAACTTCTGGAAAGAAATTTTTCCTAATACAGAAATTAACTTTATGAAGCTGAGGTCCAGAACATTTAAGTTTTTGAATGTGTATCAGTCAGAATCCAAGCAGAGAAACAGAATTAGTAGGAGATGTATATTAACACATTTATTGCAACTTATAATTGTGAGTGCTGGCTAGACAAGTCTAAAATCCATAGGGCAGGCTGTTAGGAAGGGCAGACTGGAACACTCAGGCATAGGCTAAAGCTGCTGTCCATGCATATAATTCCCACTTCTCCAGGAAAGCTTCAGTTCTGCTCTTACTTCATTTCAACTTAGTGAATCAGGCTCACACAAATTATCAGGGATAATCTCCCTTACTTAAAGTCAACTAATTATAGACTTTCATCACATCTTTAAAATACTTCTGAGCAACACCTAGATTAGTGTTTGGTTGAATAACTGAGGACTGTAACCTAACCAAGTTGACACCTAAAACTACACACAAGTAATTCTCATCGGACTTTCTGGGGTAGAAAAAGAGGGAACTTTGAATTTAGTGAGGGTTGAGCATTAACTCAGACTTCGCCTGCTATTACCTATGGGATTTTGAGTAAATTAAAAAACCTTTCTGTGCTTCTTTATTTCTAAAATTTGGCATGTTCTTTTTAATGAACTTTGTCATTACCAAAATGGAGATAGTATTAGTTTAACCCACTTCTTGGCACATAGTCAGCATGAGTGCTCTTCCCTGAGAATTCACATCTTATGGTTAGTACCATGATGTTTCCAAATAACAGTGCTTTGTACAATTTTAGATGAGTAAAAAAAAAATAATAGCGAAAGCAATGACGCAGAGGTCGTAAAATATATTGAAGTCTATAAGGTATATTCTCAAGGTTGTTGGAATGAGGCCTAAATTTGAGTGTTGTCTGAATTAGGGAACCATTCTGACAATTTGGTATATCACTTAGTCATTTCAAATCTCAGCTTTACTCACTTATAAAATGGGCAAATAACTACTTGCTCTATTACTTTACAGGCTAATTATAAAGAACAAATAAAAATGCATATAAAAGAACTCTTTAAATAGCTGTCATATTCACAAGTTTTTCATCTTGGGAATTTGAGAATTATTATAAAGTAATTTTATTTACTATTTTTTTTTACAAATAATATTCGTAAACTAAGAGTCTTCCAAGTATTAATTTAAAATTATATGTCTAAATTTATTACATATATATTATAAGTGCTATGATTTCTGATTTATTCTAATTTCATCTGTCATTAATTTTCTTACTTTGTAAGGCATATACGACTCTAACATTTTTTTCTATTTAAAGATTTTATTTGTTGGGGTACCTGGGTGGCTCAGTCGTTAAGTGTCTGCCTTCAGCTCAGGTCATGATCCCAGGGTCCTGGGATCGAGCCCCGCATCAGGCTCCCTGCTCAGCGGGAAGCCTGCTTCTCCCTCTCCCACTCCCCCTGCTTGTGCTCTCTCTCTCGCTGTGTCTCTCTCTGTCAAATAAATAAATAAAATCTTTAAAAAAAAAAAGATTTTATTTGTTTATTTGACAGAGAGAGAGAGGGAGAGAGAGAGAGCACAAGCAGGGGAGTGGCAGGCACAGAGGGAGAAGCAGGCTTCCCATGGAGCAGGGAGCCCAATGCAGGACTCAACCCCAGGACCCTGAGATCATGACCTGAGCCAAAGGCAGACGCTTAACTGACTGAGTGACCCAGGCGCCCCCAACTCTGACTTTGTGAATAAAACTAGAAGGGGGAAGGGCACCTGGGTGGCTCAGTGGTTAAGCGTCTGCCTTCCGCTCAGGTCATGATCCCAGGGTCCTGGGATCGAGTCCCACATCGGGCTCCCTGCTCAGCAGGAAGCCTGCTTCTCCCTCTCCCACTCCCCCTGCTTGTGTTCCCTCTCTCGCTGTGTCTCTCTCTGTCAAATAAATAAATAAAAATCTTAAAAAAAAAAAAATAGAAGGGGGAAGTAATAGTTAGAAGAGGCATGTCTTTTTTTTTTTTCTTTATATTAACATATAGTGTATTATTTGTTTCAGGGGTACAGGTCTGTGATTCACCAGTCTTACACAATTCACAGCACTCACCGTATACCTACCCTCCCCAATGTCCATCACCCAGCCACCCATCCCTCCCACCCCCCTCCACTCCAGCAACCCTCAGTTTGTTTCCTGAGATTAAGAGTCTCTTATGGTTTGTCTCCCTCTCTGGTTTCATCTTGTTTCATTTTTCCCTCCCTTCCCCTATGATGCCTTGTTTCTCAAATTCCACATATCAGTGAGATCATATGATAATTGTCTTTCTCTGATTGACTTATTTCACTTAGCTTAATACCCTCTAGTTCCATCCACGTCATTGCAAATGGCAAAATTTCATTTTTTGATGGCTGCATAATATTCCATTGTATATATATACCACATCTTCTTTATTCAGTCATCTGTTGATGGACATCTAGGCTCTTTCCATAGTTTGGCTTTTGCGGACATTGCTGCTATAAACATTGGGGTGTACGTGCCCCTTCGGATCACTACATTTGTATCTTTGGGGTAAATACCCAGTAGTGCAATTGCTGGGTCGTAGGGTAGCTCTATTTTCAACTTTTTGAGGAACCGCTGTACTGTTTTCCAGAGTGGCTGCACCAGCTTGCATTCCCACCAACAGTGTAGGGGGGTTCCCCTTTCGCCACATCCTCGCCAACATTTGTCATTTCCTGACTTGTTAATTTTAGCCATTCTGACTGGTGTGAGGTGGTATCTCATTGAGGTTTTGATTTGTATTTCCCTGATGCTGAGTGATGTTGAGCACTTTTTCATATGTCTGTTGGCCATTTGTATGTCTTCTTTGCAGAAATGTCTGTTCATGTCTTCTGCCTATTTCTTTTTTAAAGATTTTATTTATTTATTCATGGGAGACAGAGAGAGAGGCAGAGGCAGATGGAGAGGGAGAAGCAGGCTCTCCACTGAGCAGGGAACCCGATGCAGGACTTGATCCCAGGACCCCGGGATCATGACCTGAGCCAAAGACAGACGCTTAACCGACTGAGCCACCCAGGCACACTCTGCCCATTTCTTGACGGGATTATTTGTTCTATGGGTGTTGAGTTGGTAAATTCTTTATAGATTTTGGATACTAGCCCTTTATCTGATACGTCATTTGCAAATATCTTCTTCCATTCTGTCAGTTGTCTTTTGGTTTTGTTGACTGTTTCCTTTGTTGTGCAAAAGCTTTTTATCTTGATGAAGTCCCAGTAGTTCATTTTTTCCCTTGTGTCCCTTGCCTTTGGTGATGTTTCTAGGAAGAAGTTGCTGCGGCTGAGGTCGAAGAGGTTGCTGCCTGTGTTCTCCTCAAGGATTTTGATGGATTCCTGTCTCACATTGAGGTCTTTCAAACATTTGGAGTCTATTTTTGTGTGTGGTGTAAGGAAATGGTCCAGTTTCATTCTTCTGCATGTGGCTGTCCAGTTTTCCCAACACCATTTGTTGAAGAAACTGTCTTTTTTCCATTGGACATTCTTCCCTGCTTTGTCAAAGATTAGTTGACCATTGAGTTAAGGGTCCGTTTCTGGGCTCTCTATTCTGTTCCACTGATCTATGTGTCTGTTTTGTGCCAGTACCATACTGTCTTGATGATTATAGTTTTGTAATAGAACTTGAAGTCCAGATGCCACCCGCTTTCCTTTTCTTTTCAGCATTCTTATGGCTATTCAGGGTCTTTTCTGGTTCCATACAAATTTTAGGATTGTTTGTTCCATTTCTGTGAAAAAAGTTGATGGTGTTTTGATAGGGATTGCATTAAATGTGTAGATTGCTCTAGGTAGCATAGACATTTTCACAATATTTGTTCTTCCAATCCATGAGCATGGAATGTTTTTCCATCTTTGTGTCTTCCTCAGTTTCTTTCATGAGTATTCTGTAGTTTTCTGAGTACAGATTCTTTGCCTCTTTGGTTAGATTTATTCCTAGTTATCTTATGGTTTTGGGTGCAATTGTAAATGGGATCAACTCCTTAATTTCTCTTTCTTCTGTCTTGTTGGTGTATAGAAATGCAACTGATTTTTGTGCATTGATTTTATATCCTGTAGAAGAGGCATGTCTTAAAGATCATTCTAATTAGCATTAAGTATATTTGAGGTTACATAAAAACTCTTGTTCATTTAACCAAATTTATTATGAAATAAGTTAAATGAAAAGTTTTAGCTCCTTTATAGATAGAATTTTTTTCAACTGCAAACACCATTTGTGCTTTATTTAATCAGAATATTTCGGATCTAAAACATTACTTTTTATATACTAACTTGTCATTTGTTTGTAATCTGGGGCCACTTATATTCAGCTGCACCTGTGAGGTTGTCTAGCACAGAATGGCTGTTTCGGTTTTCATGGGTCAATACATACACAAGCACACATACTCATTTATAACTAGTTCCCTTTGTTGCCATTAGTTGACAGATAACACCTCAGAGCACAATAATTGCAGCTGATATGACAGAAAGCATTTTGGATAGCAGGACAAATTTTAGAGATATTTACCTACATTGGATTGAAGATTATTGAATTGGATTAACTAATTTCTCAAAGATGTTAAACAACTAAACAAAGAAAATCCTTGATCTAGTCTAGAGGATGAGAAATTCAAAGATGTTTTAAAATATGTGCTCCATTTATGTATTTGCATCATTTGGGTTAAGTAGACTTACAGACACATTTAGATCACAGATTTGACTGAATTACCTTAAACATATGTGGACATTGTCCTAATATAAATACTCAGAATGTGAATTTTAGAAAATTTTATATCAAGGAGAGTCTTTCCATTTTTAACCACTGAGTTAATTGACCAGTGAATTGGCTAGACCTTTCCCAATTCAGGACCAGTCTGGAATAAGAAACCCTCATTATAATGTACCAATGCTTAGGTATGTGACAGAGCAAGTACAAATATTATTTGTAGAATCTAGGTGGGAGACACATAGAAATGCAATGCATTTTTTTCAACTTCTCTGAACATTCAAAATCTTCATAAAATTATTTAATTGGGTATTATTTTTTGCAAATCCTATATAGTATTACAGCAATGGGCAAACTCTCCACAAACTCTGTATTTTTGTATTCTAATACCTCTAGAAATCTTAGCTAAAAAATACATATAGCTGTTTAATTCTTATATCTAGTTTTTGTCATTTTGTCCGTTGAGTATATGTTGCCAAAAATTATTCTTAACCAGGTCTAAAATGGGACATCCTTGCATATACGTAAATCAACACAAAGAAATCATTATTGGGCTGTTTGGGAAGAGTTATATATTTTATGTTACCAATTATGAGTTGGTTAATCTTCAAGCAGAATGTATTACTCACAAATTAGTGACATAAGATGGGTCTCCCCCTCCCTTCCATTTAGTTGCATACTGGATGACATTTCAGTTGAGTTCTATATTTATGTTCCTTTTTTACTTTAATTTTTTTGCCATATAATATTTTAAGTTTAATCAAAAGTCAACTTGGAAAGGCCATTCTGCCTAAGGGATATTTTTCCATTAAGTATTATGACATATTGGTGGCCTTGAGGGATTATTGGTTTTTGAAGAAATATTAACAGCTGGAAATTTGCATTTTAATACAGTTCTCCTCAGCTACTCAAGCAATTTTATTTTTAAGTCCTGTGACAGGTTTCAAAGCTTTAGTTCTAAAGCAGTCTAGTCAAGTGGAGCTAATTTTTGTAATAATTTTATTACAAATAACTAAGTTTCTAATACTTTTTTTTTTCACCTGAAAATTTTAATTTAAGGTGTCAGGGAAATCAACACCCAAATTTTATATCTGCACTAAAACGAGACTTGATAATTGGAACAAGTGAGGAAGAATTCTTTTTAAGTCTCTGCTTTGAAAAATTGAGGAATAAGAAAATAGCACATCTAATTAGGTTTCTCTGATTAGTAGTTAAAAATGAAGTTGATGCAAAGCAACCCTTCACAACAATTGTTTCAGTCTATCTAGGTAGTTGTCTCTTAGGGAAATGATTCCTGGGAGCAGTAGAAGGTGCTGTGAAATGAGAATGGAATCCTTCCCCCTTGATCCTGGTATTAAATACATACTCAGAATTGCTGTTGAAATTAATTGAGGATTCTGAGTCAGGATCAAGCAACTGATCACTTAAAATGATGGCAGTGAATAGAACTGAATGGTAGCCTTTATAATTACAAATGGATTTCTCTTCTAAAAATGACTAAGTGGCTAAATACCTTAAGATGGTATAATAGGGGACACCAGCTTCCCCCTTTCATTTTCAGTCTGAAATGAAAATTTATTTTTTTAAAAGATTTATTTATTTATTTGAGAGAGAGTTGGGGGGGGGCAGAAGGAGGGAAAGAATCCTGAAGCTGACTCCGTGATGAGCAGGGAGCTCAATGGGGTGGGGCAGATCGATCCCAGGAACCTGAGATCATGACTTGAGCTGAAATCAAGAGTCAGCTGCTTAACCAGCTGAGCCACCCAGACACCCCTGAAAATTCAATTTGTTAGTCACATCTAGACATCTGAAATGATAGGACCACAGCATGGACAATTGCTCATTGGTTAATGGCCAAATCAAATAACCATGGTTTCATGGTTTTAACATATTGTAGTATACATAATGACATTCTGGGAGAAGGGAAGATTGGAGAAGGAAAAGTAAGAAAAGGGCACCTGAACTTATAGCAAATGGATGTGTGCACTTCTTACAGTATTAAATCAGCATTATCACTAATATATGTTTTCAAAAAAATCTTAGTTTGCAAATAGTTGTCACCTACTACTAAATTCTAACCCTACAACTTTTTTTTTTTTAATTTAAGTTCACCCATATTTGGTCATTTTCTTTAATATTTAATTCTGTTTCAATACAGGAAAAAAATATAAGCATAAATTAGCCATGGCAAACTAAGCTTTTCTTCTTTGGGTAACATTATTTTGTTGCTTGTTTAAACTTTCATGGATCTATTAGAGCTATAAAGCAAATGGGTAGGAAGAGTTTCTAGCAATGTTTTAAGTGGTGTCTATAGTATTCTTTTGCTAGGTGATGTTAAAAAACAGTATCACAGAAGAACTAGAATCCTATTCAAAAACACAAGGTGATTGAAGTAAATCACTGTTTCTTAGATATAGGGTAAAGATTACTTTACCAACATAATTCAAGCTAGAGTGGGTTTTTAGGTCTAAATTATATGACTATCTTGCTCTATCACTTGCACTCTATTGCTTAGATAATCTGACCAGTGATGACTATTGGATGATAGAATTTTCTTGGACAGTGTCAAATATAAAAACAGCAATCAATCTATGACAAAAATTTTATTGACTCATGGGATATTTGCTTATAATACTTTTAGAACACCACATAATCTGTGGTGTTATACATTGTATTATGACTTTGAGTATCTTAATAGAATTTTAGTGTGTTAGAAAAAGCATATGCCTTGGAATTATATATAAATAGGTTTATATTCTGTTTATATCACTGTAACACTGTAATATGGATAAGTAATTTATAAGCCTCAATTTACTCGTCTCTAAAATGGTGATTACTCCTGCTCTTCTCTTAAGGGGTAAATCAAGACAGGATTGAACAAGATAAAGACAGTGTAACACTTTGTAATTTGGTACAGAAAATATGCTCCAGTATATACTGGCAAATACTGGTTGTCCATCTTCCTTTGCTTCCAGGAAATGTATCTTTATCTTTTTCACAGTTTCTCAAAGGCAAAATACACTTGTACGGTACTGATTTACTTGTGAAAATGCTTGGGCAAAAGGGTATGAGTCTCTATTAGGAGACAAGTACTGTTGGTTCTAAGGAAACTGCATGAATAAGAAAAACCAAAACTCTAACAGTGCCTTTTAATTTAAACTCCTGCAATTTTCCTGGCTTCCCCCTTGCTCTGAGTCTAAGCCATACCAGCACAAAACTGTCTCTTGATCAACCCATGAGTTTCTCACAAGTTTGTTTATGTGCTGTTTCCTTTCTTTTGTTCCTCTGTGGTTGATCTTGGTGGGGGGAAAGGGAACCAGAATTCTTGATAGTGCTGGTTCAGTATTTGATAAGAAAAGAAACAAGAACAAAACCATATGGGTACTTGTGTCAGGCACTGTGCTAGGTGCTGGATACCAACTGGTGAACAAAACAGGAAAGACTCTTGCATCTTAGGATTTACATCTCAGTGGAGAGACAGGTTTTAAACAAATATGCAAACAAGGACATAATTTTGATGAGAAGAAAACATATTCTTTGACAGAGGAAGTGATATTTAAGTTTAGAATTGAGAGATCAATAAGAGCTAGCCAGGTAAAATGGATTTTGTGATTGTGGCTTGAGCTGGTGGTATGGGAAAACATTCCAGATGAAGGGCAAAAGCATGTGATAAGACTTTCAGTCTCTAAAATAGTGGTGGGAAAGACCTTGGTTTATTTAAAGATCAGAATGAGAGCCATTGAGGCTAAAACATAAAACATACATATAGTCCATGAGAACACAGACTCAGCTGTCTTTCACTGTTACACCCCAGTGCCTCGAATATCACCTGACATGTAAATGTGCTTCCGGAATTATTTGTTGAATAAATGAATTCATATTTAGTGACCTTCTAATAGATGACAAGTCTTTGGCAAGCTCTTGTTTCAAGTTTTACTGTTTGGTGTCAAGCCCTAAATTCTTGAAGTATTTAAGGCTATTTTTAGGTATTTTGACAGATATCTTGCTTGGTATTCATTACTCTTCAGATGTATGAGTGTGGGTGTGTGTATACTTCTCACAGTTTGGGGAATTGTATCTCCCCTAGTTTTATGTTAGGACAAGCATATCATCCATGTGCATATGTCTAGAAGTTCCAATATAAAGTATTTTAAAGGGTCACAAGTAGCTTTTTAAAAAATATGTCCAAGTAAGATGTCTGATAAATAGTAAGACAGAACAATGACTTTCTTTCAGTAAGCAGTAATGAGGAGGATAGTAGGTTGGGTGTCAGGCAGAGCTGAGGCTGGTCTCTGCTTTGCCATTAGTAGTTGGGTGTGCCTAAGCAAACTGCTTAACCCCTTCTGTGCCTCAGCTTTCTCACCTATGAAATAAACCTAAACATAATAGTCAGTGAAATGGTGAATGAATTCCATCTGAGATATGTGAAACATGGCCAGTAAGGAAGGTCACAGAAGAGCCCAGATAGATGTGACAAAGTCCTTCCCCAGGAGTCATAGCCAGGCAAATGTGACTACACAGTCTTATTTTAATCTGGGGGGTATGTATGTGGTTTTTGTATATATATTGAAGTAGACATAAGAGTAGTAAGTGTTGCTACAGGTACATGTAATGTGACAACAGAGATAGGAGAGGAAAAATGTCTCCAAACAAATGTAAGGCCTCAGAAAATAGAACAGTCTGGGGGTGCATAAAGTAATGAGGGGAAATGACCCATAAATCTGCGCAGGTTCCCAGGACAGTCCCATATAACAACATTGTAAAATAGATACATGTTATGAAAACTCTGGTCATTCAAGGATTATTCAACTGAAAAATCTAAAGGATTTCTGTCTTCCAGGAGTTCTCAGTGTAGTGCGGGAGAGAAATATTTAAGAAATGTATTCAGGAAGGTGAGAGATTTGTGTGTTCATATGAACCAAAGTGCTTAGCAAGGTCATGCAAGGCTTTTAAGGCAGGTGACATTCGTGGATGTGTTCTGATCTGAGAGACTGCTGAGAGATCTTCCTTGGTATACCTGACGAACTCCCTCAATTGTGAATTGTTTATACAGCTAAGCCATTTAAGTATGGCCTAAAATTTTCTTAGTCTTTATATATCCAATTGAATCCTTTCAATCTCTAAAATCCTATGGAGTAGTAAAACATTTGCAAAACATGGTTGGGATCTTTGCACTAAAACTCACTTATAAAAGCAAAATATGTCATTATAAACTTACTCTTTTGTGTTTCTTATATCCTTCTTACTTGCTTTTCAATGACTTCAACCAATTTATTTTATTATTGGGAAAAACAAAGTTGCTGTTGATGTGAAGATCAAAAGAAAACTGTCATATGCATTCTTGTTTGCTCTCTGAATTTTTGGGTTAAAAATAAAATGAGAGAGTGGGTATCAAAACACTAGCCCCTTTGTAAATTGATAAAAGTATTAGACCTGGTTGTACAAGGAATGTTATTTTAAGTGTCAAAACCCTTTCTAGAAAATGAGCCAATAGGATTTGCCATAACCAGGATATATCGCTAATTCAGTATTTATTAAACAGCCATATCCAAGTTAGCAGATCAGTAGGAAGGAGTGGAGGAGGAAAACTTGAGACATTGAGACAAGGCTTATAAGAAGTAAAAGAAAAAAAAAAAGCACCTGAAATTCATAAGTGGTGAAGGAAAATGAGCCATATATATGACTTAGATAACACAGCCTTTTTAATAATGGCCCATCTAATATAGCCCTTATATTGTACCTTGTAAGCCAGGAACTCATAGGTATTAACCAGTTTCATATTGGTTCTAGTAACTTAGTGAAAGTAAAAACTGAAAAGTTTAAGTTTTTTAAAAAAGATTTTATTTATTTATTTAACAGAGAGAGACACAGTGAGAGAGGGAACACAAGCAGGGGGAGGGGGAGAGGGAGAAGCAGGCTTCCCGCTGAGCAGGGAGCCCGATGCGGGGCTTGATCCCAGGACCCTGGGATCATGACCTGAGCCAAAGGCAGATGCTTAATGACTGAGCCACCCAGGCACCCCTAATTTTTTATATATAAGAATAGTATCATATTTATTTGCAGTTTGAATTTATAGGTTAAGATTTTTTTCTATGTATAAAATACTTTCACACGTTTTATTTTCATTTTAACTCCCAACAATCTTGTAGAGTAAAATTTAGACTCCCTTTCCAGATGAGGACACTGACTCTTAGAAAAAGTTAAATAGTTCAGTGTCATACAGGCATGTGTTATATATATATTTGGGGAATGGCTGTCATTGCTATACTGATGAAATTAGACAATGTCCATGTTTTTGCAGAGCATGTATTTGAGTGTGTTCTGTGGTGGAGAGAGAAAAAAAAAAACCACATGAATAAACAGGGTAATTGCATGTAGTACTTAGCACTAAGTACTATGGGAGGAAGGGGATCTGTGCCCAATTAAGTGGTCAGAGAAGTCATCTCTGAGGAAATGGCATTTGAACTAGCAGCTCTAAAATAATAATGGGTAAAGATGTTTCAGGCAGAAATTTGTATCAGGAGACGCTACAGCGTTATTTTTATACTGAGTTATCATGACATAGAGAAAAGGCTCAGTCTGAGGTCTGTATAGCACATAACTACTTTGAATGTTTGTTGTAGGCACTACCTTTTAAAAATGTGTTTATACAGTTATTTCCTATATCCATGCTTTTTAGTATTCAAGAGTGTCCTTGCAACCATGGCAATAATTCTAAGAGTAAGTTAGGTCCAGGCTGTGCTTTCTTTCTTTAAAAAAATTCTTACATTCTCTGGCAGCTGTAATACACCATGAATATTAAATTAAAATCAATTGCACACTTACTTATCCTACTCTAGGGATAAAAAGCATAAGCTAACTTGGAATTAACTTCCACTTTAAAAACATGACTTCATTTCAAAAGCTTAGGGTACTATCTGAGAAAGTTTGATATCCTCATGTCTCTTTCTTAGAAGTCTTATGCAGCTAGTTTGGGTAGAAATAGGAAAAAGGAACAGTATTAAAATGTACATCAAGCAGACATGAGATTAACTCAGCTTTTTTTTTTCCTGGATATTTTAGTACCTGTAGCATGTGTAGTAGATAGGCATGGGATTTTCTCCAAATATGTGTGTTCTCTTATTCCTACTCATTAAGCAACCATCTTCTTAACTAGGGAGAATCTTAATACTCACCTGTTTAGTTCTCACCTCAGGCTTTGCCTGCTATAAGAGGGGGCACTTAGGAAGTCCCAGAGGAGCCACATGTTGGAAGGAGTATGATTCCAGGACTCTGGCTAATGCTGAGCCCCAAGAGCTCAGGCTGACCATGGAGTGGTCAGGTCTGCCCTCAGATGTGAACACAGAGATATGCATCCCAGGTTATTTATGATAATGATGAACTGTTACTTATGGGGTGCCTGGGTGGTTCAGTTGGTTGGGCATCTGCCTTCGGCTCTGATCATGATCCCAGGGGCCTGGGATCAAGCCCCTCATTGGGCCCCCTGCTCCTCAGAGAGCCAGCTTCTCCCTCTCCCTCTGCCCCTCCCTCTGCTTGTGTGCACTCTCTGTCTCTGTCTCTGTCTCTGTCTCTGTCTCTGTCTCAAATAAATAAATAAAATCTTAAAAAAATGTTACTTATAATGATATATTTATGATTGTATGAAAGTTTAGGGGGTAAGGGGAACTATAATTCATGCCTTAGGGAAGGGTCAACTGAAAAGCAAGAACATTCTATGAAGACCAAGGAAGATGAGGTAGAGATAGTGTATAACAAAGTGGTTGGCTATATGATTTTGTAGGCAGAATGGTTATTGGAGTTGAAGATATAAGTTAAGAGGTTTTAGCAAAGGTGTGGTATCGAAGGCTATGGGATGATTGGTATTATTTAGGGAGAAGGTATGAAGGTGGGAAGAAGTTGCGGAGTCATGTACTAACTAATTACAACATTTAAAGATAAAGTAGAGAAGATGTAAATCAGAGATTAAAAAAAAAGAAAAAGACTAGGGCACTTTGGTGTTATGGAAGCCAAAGAGAAAGAAAGTGTTTTCAAGCAGTAAGAATTCAGTTATGTTTCATCAATGCTGAGGGACAGAAAGGATAAGGACAGAAATACCTTTATTAGATTTAGCAAAAAAAAAAAAAAAAGGAAAAAAGAAAGAAAAGTTTCTTGATCTTCCCTAAAACATTTCTGGCATGCTGGTGGGCAGAAAGAAGCCTTAGTAAGGTAGGTTTAGGAATAAATGGGAGGTGAAAAAATGGTGACCAGCTATATATTCAAGGAATTTTTCCAGGAAGTTGGAAAGTTGGATTATGAATCTGAAGTGGAAATATTGGACAGTAGTCGGAGTGGGGACACAGGAGTCCATGAATGTCTTATCTGAGAGATGGGAGACAGTATAGAATTCAGAATGTTTTAACAGTGTTGGGCCAAATCCAGTAGAGGAAGAAAAAACATAGGAGGAGGCAGGAGTAGGAGTCTAGGTGGAAGGACTGGCCTTTAATTTGAGGAGAACCACTTATTCCTATTTCTAGTTGGATTAAAGGGAAAATATGGATAGACATGCAAGAAGGGAAATGGCAGGAAGTTGATAATTTGCACTTTTCTGAAATGTAGCTGGTAGGAGTGGGATGGAAAGCTATTAAGCACATGAAGCTATTTCAGATGTAGCATTTATAGCCATCAGAATTCTACTCCAGTGGCTTCTCCTTATGGTTTCCATTTGAGCTGTATTTGTACTCCATTTACTGACCATCAGGAGAGAAGGTAGTGATTCCAAGAGGACCACATCTAAACTTCAGCAAACATTTTTTCCCTTCGTTACCCATCTCTAGGGGATGGGTAAGGTTTTCAAGGCATTACAAATTGAGCCAATTGTAAAAATGTGAAGGAAAAATCCTACCATATACTGAATACCATCTATGGATCAGACATTTTCACTTTAGTCCTACACTTTTCTGTGAAGGAAGGATTCTACTTTAATTTAGGAAATTGAGACATTAAGAAACTACAAGTCGTATAGATAGCAAGCAGCAGAGTAGGATTACCCCCTTTTCCTTCGGGAGAAGTATGATGATATAAATCAGCCCAAATGGCTTCTTCTCCCAGGTTAGAGCAGATTGCATAATACTTCATAGCTCTGGAAACAGAAACTCTAAAGGTTCTCTGTTAGATTCATTTCAAACATTATTTTTGTTGACAAATGATTAAAAGTACCTCCATGCAGAGGATTGTGCTCATATTTAGAACTTCCCTACTGTAATACATGTCCCTCCTTTACAAAAGAAATTCAGTTAAGAAATGTTAAAATTTCTAAGCACTGGGGCGCCTGGGTGGCTCAGTCGTTAAGCGTCTGCCTTCGGCTCAGGTCATGATCCCAGGGTCCTGGGATCGAGCCCTGAATCGGGCTTGCTGCTCGGCAGGAAGCCTGCTTCTCCCTCTCCCACTCCCCCTGCTTGTGTTCCCTCTCTCTCCATGTCTCTGTCAAATAAATAAATAAATAAATAAATAAATAAATAAATAAATATCTAAGCACTAACAAGCATATATGAATAATAGATAAATGACAGATGAATCATGTTGCTATATCAATATTCAATTATATATTTAAAACAATCTTTTCTGAAGTTATTAAGAACAATGACCAGATATCTGCTCTTCCCCAAAATACTTGTAACTACAATTCAATACCCACTTTAAGTGACTGAACTATCTAAGGAAAGAATTATTGAATAGTTTTTTTTTTTTTAATACATAGGATCTAACTGTGTTGCCTGGCATTTAGTAAACAAGTACTTAATATTGGTTGGTTGAATAAATGAAAAAATGAAAATAAAATGTAGTGTTTTAGTTAATTCTTATTCCTAAATAATACCCATGGCATCTCTGGAAATGATGCTCAGTTAGTGAAAAGTACACTCTTAAAGATTAGTTCCATCCATGCTGGCTCATCATGTGGTCATATCTCTATCATTTACTCAATTTATGTACCATTTAAGGACAGAATAAAGTTACTGTGATTACAACTGAAATCAGATTGATAGAAGCCTTCTAAAATGGGCAAAGGGAAATCTATAAGTGAGTGTACCATTTTTCACTTTTAAGTCAAGTATGAATGATTCATAGTACTTCCATACCTATGACATTTTCATTATTAAAAGTTTATTTAATTATCAGTTTTATGCCTTTTTCTATTAAGAAAATCATATTTTATATTGACCATTCTTTGTGAATGGAGTTATCAATGTCATTTAACCCACTTGGAAACCTGAATATTGGTTCCATTACGCTGATGGGGTTTGCTATTGACAGGTTAAATAGGGTACATTTTCCCAGGGCTCTGGCAACTTTTCCACATATTCAATTGAACTCTTTTGTGCTAGTAATAGAATATATATAAAATGGATTTCATGTTGTTTCCCATTTATTTCTTTTAGGTTTTGGAGTGGTGATAAATTCAACGACAATACCCTCTCCTTATTGTTTTTTAGATTAATTTATTTTGCTCCTATTTCATTATAAATACATGACAGGAAGTATAATAATCATTGCTTGTAAATTAACAACTGGACACATAGACTAACCATATTTGTTATTTTCTGTTAATGTGGGTTGTTTCCAGTTTGTCAAAGTACATTAAAAACATATTACGATATTATGTAAGCACTAAAATTAACATATTTTAATACACGCACCTATTTTTGTCTTCCATTCCAGATTGGAATCCATTACTAAGACTGATGTTTTATTCCTTTTGTGCTTGAAATTGAATTCTTCATCAGAATAGATAGTAACTATTTATATGAGAAAATTAGAATTCCTCCAAATAGAAGAGGATTTCCCCTCCTAGTTAAGTTGGTTGTCACGCTCAAATTGTATATTTTGCTTTGTTGTTAGCTCCAATTGTTTTTGAATTGGAAAGCACTTGCCATGTCATTGAATTATTATAAGTAACACAACAACGTGAAATCCTAAGAGTTCTTTGCTTAGTAACTGCTTGGCAGGAACTACTTTCTCTTTGTCACATCTTCATCCTTGCTACTTTCTCTGGTAACTGGTAACCTGGCAAAGGATTCTATTATCAGGGAGTGGCTTTCTTAATATCCCTTAGAGCTCATATCAGATTTCTATTTAGGAATTACCAGGACAACACATATTCTTTCTTCTTCTTCTTTTTTTTTTTTTTTTTAGGACAGCATGTATTCTAATTATACTCTACCAGCTGCAGTAAAACTTACTATATTTCTACATATTTTCAAGGTAGATGCTGGTATATCGTCTTGAGTGGAAAAAATTGACAGAATGAAAATCAGATAGCAACCCTAGACTATAAATATTAACTTCTTTTGTAAGACACTTAAAAAAATCTAAAATGTGCCAAGAGATTTTTTAAAAGGCATATCTATTTCTTTATAAAAGAAGAATGGCATTTTTTTCATTTTAAAATTTTATTATAGATAATTTCTCACACATATACACATACACAGACACACAGAGAATAGGACATTGAAGCTCTGTGTCCACCATCTTCAAAAACTCAAATTCCTGACATTATATAAGTGGCTGATCTAAATGAATTAATGACTGTGGATTCACAAGAAAAGTTTCCTGATAGCCTTTCTGCCTGAAAAATTAAAGGTGTTCCAGCCTTCTTCTCCTCAACTAATATAGTACCTGATAGGAAAGTCTGGGATTGTATCAGGTTAGGGCAATATTGCAATTATATTAATACAATCACATCTTTATTGAACAGCACAATTTCTTTCTATGAAAAAGTTAAAGAAAACAGAGTAGACTTTGAATCTTACCTAATTTTGAAGAAGAGAACTGAAGGAATTCTATATGTATTAGTCCAAGCTAGACTTGAGTTACTATCTATAAATAGAGAAGGGCTATTAGCATATTAATTAATTAGGATCACTTTTGCATTTTTATTGTCATGAAAAAATATCTGTGTTCTAATTTAGATCTCCCTGTTATATTACTCTCATTACTGCCTCTCAGTAAGAGATAATCAGCTTGAAATTTATATGAGTATGTGAATAATACTGGTTTACATTTGGCAGAAGAGACCCATTCGGATTAATATTTCAAAGCATGACACTGCTTCAACACAATAGGGTTGTATTTAGATTATTAGAGAATTATGCTTTACAATATAGCTGTTAACAAAAGAAACAGCAATGATGAACTTTGCTTATAATTCTTTTATGTATTCATACATTGACCTGCATTTATTCTTTACCCAAGAAAATGATATGCAGATACACTCATATATGTAATATATGTGTGTACTTACACTGAGAAAACAAAGGTGGTCTTAAAGCTAAATGTATGAATCAGTGCCTGGCTTGTGCTAACTGAAGAATATCTCACAACATAAGTAAATTTCACAATTTAAAATAAGGAGTAGAACAAGCATATGTGGTAATTAGGAAGGTGGTGTAAGACTGCTATACGCTATACATAGGACAACAGGAAAAAGTGCTCAGAAATGAGAAAGTAATGGACATCAAAGGAGATAGCAAAGAGGCTGGCAATGGAAATGTCCTGAGATGTTTTGAGTAGTTGTATCCAGAGAGCACTAGAATTCTAGAATTAAACTTGCCTATTTTAACCAGGGAACATTTGGCAGCCTTGAAATAATAGTATAGATTAAGTCCTTAAATATTAATTTAAAAAAAATGAGTAATGGGTTATAGTCCAATGGCTAATTTCTCTTGTGTTTTTTATAGCTGAACTTCCCTATCTATGATGAACTTGTTGGAAAAACAATAGCATAGATGGGCCATATTTTTATCTGATCAATATGTATTTAATAATTATACCCTCATAATTTTCCAATAAAAATGTGTCAGAACAACTGTTCAACAATCACAAATTTTCGCCATTTGATAACAAATTCAGGAAACATATCTAATTTACTTTACAATATTAAAAGTAAGAATTTTATTGATTTGATCCTTTTATTATCTAAGGAAAAAAAGAAAAACTTGAGTTTAGCATATCATCCAGTGCATAAATACTTGTTGAATTTAAATATTCAGAAGAGAAGCAGGGCTGGTCTGGTGGTGAAACTTAGCTTCCAGAAGGGATTTGAGTCCATTATTTTCAGGAAGATCCTCTCTATTACAGTAAATATAAAGATACGTTTGCTTATTCAGCAGAGTATACAATGTTAACCAACTGTTTTGCTTCAATACACTTATTCTTATTAAAGCTCCAATTATTGTGGAGAGATGTTTTTTGATTAATGTTGCTATTTCTATTTGATGGCTTTGCCTCAAGGTTATAACTGTTTTGTGAAACATAATGCAGTTTAAGCTTGTTAGATCGATCAATTCTCATATCAGATAGTCATAAATATTTACAAACATCTTTTAATCTAAAAGTTACATCATAATATCTTTCAGAAGCTCTTCAGTGCAACCCATACTAACCAGCCATCCGTGTGTCTAAAACTGTTTATTTTTATAGATGTATTTGAATATGAAAAATGATACAGAAGCATATAGGATGTTGAAAAATTACACGGTGTATAGATTAGTGTGTTACTGAATTCTATATGAGGCCTTGCATGGTTTTTAAGAAGACAAAAGGTGTTGCATAATAAACATTCTCACAACATTATTTGGGGTACAGTGTGTTATTATATATAATACATGACTTGGGATTCAAAGATAAATATCAAGACAATCAAATGCAGACAACTAAAGGTTATTTGCACTCTATATGTATTTATAGAGTTAGTGCTTCTTTGAACCTGAAGGGGGAACTGATGTTTGGAGAGGTACATTTTGGTGTCCAAGCAGCTAGCTAGATTTCTCATGGATGATTTCATTTGGCTCATGGCTGAGGAAGATGTCAGAAATCCAAAGGGGAGCTTTGAGCATTATTGATACTAGCTTATATAAGTCAGTATAAATACCTTGCAATTAATGCAAAAATTGACTGATAAAAACAAAAATATAGCCAAATATAAATGATCAGCTACTCTTGCTTAGAAATTTTGTCAGTATATGCAGTACTTATTGTAGCATATTAATCAGATGAGTCAGATTGCCAATAAATAAAGCATTACCATATTTCACAAAGGATATAAAAGATGGATCTAAGACTTTACGTCCTCCAGAAAGGAAAATCAAGACAAAAATTTAATATGCTGGATGTACAACACTCTGTTGACTTGGGGAAATCAGTATCATTATTATTTTCCATCAGTGTCCCATGGTTTAACTTCTAGTATGTGTTATAAAGCAAAGAAAAAGAGACTCTTTCGGAAGATCCACATGACTTGATAGAATAGTATTCATGTTCATTCTGTTGATTCTGAGTACTACTGGCTACTTCCTCACACAATGGTGATTTTGAAAACATCAAGGCTGAGCAACACAAAAGAATTCAGTAGGGGCTCCGTAGTGATTGTGGCCCCATGATCTCCTCTACAAGATACAAAATGATACTCTTCAGAGAAAGAGTGGAGCTGGACTGCAGTGAGGAGAATCTTGGAGCTCCATATTTGATAATTACTCCTTTGTGTGAAATGGAAAGAAGTACCTCAGTCAGAAAAAAATTAACAATTTATTCTCATAATGTCCAAAAGTAGAAAATATAACAAAGCAGTAGACATATTACAGTACTTTTCTTAATTCTTACACCGCATGAATGATCTATGGCTTTTTCCTTGAAATAATTCACATGTAATAGTATGGTATGTTGAAGGTAAGGAGACACAGGCCTCATGAAGTGTAAGTATTGTTACTCATTACTTGTATATGTACATATGGATACACACACCTAAATTATGCATATTTCTTTTCATATTTATGAACACATATATTGTATATAGTTATATTGCCTTAAAGTTAATGATCCTTAAATGCTGATAATGTCTAAAGCAATGATAAAAATTCAAAAACTTTTTGAAGTAATTTTGTTTCTATTTCCAAAACAAAGTACTGTTTTAGTTTAATTTAATGTATTTTAATGTTTTAAGTTAGAGTATAATTTAACATATTTCACATCAGAATGTGTGATTCATTAAAGATTTTCTAGGAGCAGTCAGGGCCTTGGCCTGAATCTTGAGTTCTAATCTTAAATAGACCATTACCTTGTTGGATGACCATTACAAATGATTTCAAATCTTAACTAAATTATTTGGGGAACAGTAATTCATGCTTCACTCTCCTGCATCAGTATTTTTTCCATCAAAAGGATTACTCACATTAGTAATGACATATTCTGTTATTTCTCCTGTCATAAACAATAAAATTGCAATAATCTTTTTCAGATTGTACTTTTCCTTCCCCCTGATACTCCATTACAATACCTCCCTTAATTGAAAAAGTCCTCTGATGATCTACCTGTGTTTGTGCTCTTCAATTCTTTTCTTCCTATTCATTTTTTTTTCTTTTTAAGATTTATTTATCCATTTTAGAGAGAGAGAAAGAGAATGGGGGGGGAGTGACAGAGGGAGAGGGAGAGGATCTCAAGTAGACTCCCCACCGAGCACAGAGTCCTATGTGGGGCTCAATGTCATGACCCTGAGATCACGACCTGAGCCAAAATCAAGATTGATGTTTAACCGACTGAGCCACCCAGGCACCCTATTCATATTCATTCTTAAACTTGTGTATATCTGCCTTCCTCTTATGCAGTCAGGGAAACTACTATTGTCAAGGTTACAATGACTCACATTGTAAAATGGAATGGATAATTCTTAGTATTTTACTTGACCTATCAGTTACATTTGACATGACTGATCATTCATTTACCCTTGAAACAGTTCTTCAACTTGGATTTCTGTCTCCTTTTGGTTTTTCTTCTATCTTGTTATCACCTTACCCCCAATATTCCATTGCTTAGTATTCCTTTCTGTTCAACTCCTAGATGTGGAAGAGCATAGGGCCCAATTTTTGGACCTCTTTTCTTACGGCACACCCTCTATTTCTTTTGGATTCATAGCTTTAAATACCATGGTATCAGTGAAAATCAAATCAGGATACAGAACCACATGGTAATTTCAACAGGGAAATTTTAATACAAATAACTGTGTAACAGGATTGCCTACTAAGGGGAAAAGAACTCTGAAGCATTTAGGAATGCAAATATAAGGAATAGCAACTATTTCTAGGACTAAGACAGAACACCCACGACAGAAACAAACATGGAAAAGGAATTTTTTCCCCCAGGGAAGAGGTCCAGATTTTATTGGAGAGATAATGACCATGGCCAACTGGATGATTGACAAGTCACTGAGATATTGCACCATGGAACTCTCAGGGAAACTGCCTGTAGGGACGATGCTCTGGGAAGCCAACTCCTGGGGTTCTGGGAAAGCTGCCCATGGAGATGTGCCATGTCCTCCTGATTGCCTCACTATGCCAAAAGGAGCACATTCCCAGGAATAACAGTGACTCCCCTCCAGTGTCCCTCTAGAACCTACTGAAGAAGCATTTCCCAATACCAGCCAGCAAGGGAACAAATATGCTAGTATTACACATAGGATAAAAAACAGTGGATGTAAAGACAAGAGGTAATAGATTCAATAACTGATACAACTATCCCTACGCTGTGGAGTCATATACATATATATACACACACACTCATATATATTTAAGTAATATACAGATGCTTCTAGATACGTATATGTTTGCCATATTTATTTCATATTGATGTGTCTATATATCTCTATATATCTACCTATCTGTAAAATAAATAAGTGTGTGTGTATATATATATATATATCACTGTCTTCTCCCTGTGTTCCAGGCTACTATATCCAATTGCCTGCTTGACATCTTCATTTGATTGTTTAATTGATATTTCAAACGTAGCATGAACTTTGGATCTTTCCCTTAAACCTGCTTTATCCATTGTCTTTCCTGTCTTAATAAATGACAACTCCATCTTCCCAGTTACTGAGTTCAAGAACTTTGGAATCATTCTTAAATACTCTATTTCTCACTTTTAAAATCCAATCTGTTAATATATCCTATTGACATTATATTTAGACATTTCCAGATTTCACCATAGTCAGTACTGCTGCCAGCATGGATGTCATGAGCTTTATCTTTTACCCATTTACTTCAGTGCCATCCTTACTTGTTTCTCAGTTTCTGTCCTTGCTTCTCTAACATCTATTTCCAATGCAGTAGCTACAGTGAATCTTTTAAAAATAAGTCAATTCATGACACTTCCCTGTTCAAAACCCTTCAGTATTTTTCTGTCTTACAGAAAGAACTAATATCCTTAAAATAGTCTATAAGACCAACAAAATCATTTCACAGTGTTTTTTTTTTTTTTTACTCTCCCTCAAACATTCCAAACATGCTTCCACCTCAGGACCTTTGTACTTGTTCCCCTTGTAGTAGTATTTGATTAAATATCACTATCTCTGGCCATCTTAAATAAAATCTAAGTTTGCCTCACGGATCCTGTGCCCTCCTTCCTTCTTCTATCTTAGCTCTTGCCATATGAATTATCATTATCTAAAATACTATATTTATTTTACTTATTTTCTATTCCTGATGTTAAGATTCACATTCCATGAAGGCAAACTTTATTTATTTGTTTTGTCCACTGTTGTGTGATCAATGCCTATCCCAAAGGAAACATTGAAGACATATTTGTTGCATTAATGATTAAGAAATAGATGAATTAACAAATAGATGATTATTTGATAAAATGTTAGGAACACAATGATATCATTTGTGTTATACTCAAAGTAATATTTAAGTTTCAGAAAAAGTGTCCATTTAAAATAGTTTTAAAATTTTCCTCTCATAAAATGAAGCTAATATTTTATTTGTACTTAAATATAGTTATTTCCTTCACTTCCTCCTTCCATCCAATATAAGTACATATAGGGAGAATTCTACTTTTTTGATGCTATGTATTATTGTAATGTACGACTTTTCTCCAGAATAAAACTATTTTTCTTTCTCTCTGTTTCTGGCTAGGATCGATGTCAAATGAATCATAGTCTTGAATAAATAGATGTTTTAAAGTACAGAAACAAACTATTGTGTATATCTTTAATAATTTCTTAAAAATAGAACTGTGTTGTAGGTATAAATACACCATGCTCATTGCATTGATTATAGGAGGTGATTAAATACACTTGTTATAAAGTATGCATAAAGAACATAAATATAGTTCTAACATAAATATTGTTTCATATATTCTATAATGAATATTAAAATTTTAATTTATCCTAATTCTGTTCATCTCTATTTTTATAGGATAATTGAGATGCCATAAGTCTTTTTAAATGCCACAAAAATTAGAGACATTATACCTTTCCCTCTTGAGATATTTCTTCAGAGAAAGCTAAGGGATTTAGTCATTCCACTGACCACACACCAATATTAATTGTAGCACATACAAAAATTATAATTGGTGATGATGTTATTTTTCCACTGGGAATAATTTTAAAAAGTAGAATCTAAAGCACCATTTAGCTCTATCATCTTCTACCTCCTGAGATGACACATCATACTACAGGTGTGTCTGTTCACCAGCAATAGTGCAAATAACCCATAGTTCTGTTAAATTACTCTCTTAGCTTTTACTGAGTCAGTACAACAGGGGCATTTTGCACATCATTGGAAAGCGAAGGAAACTATTTCCAGATCCTTATCACAAAATGAAGGATTGCTCACAGGATTGCTTGCTTAGCATTGTTATCTTCTTTGAGAGGGCCTCACTGACCAGCTTATTATCAATCTTACCAAAGCATACTTGATCAACCACCTTTCTGTGTTAACACTGTATGAAGTCCTCTATGGGCACTTTTTATATTTTATATTAATTGTAGCATAGTGTCTGGCAAATGGATACACAAAGATTCTCACTGAATATATATTAATATGAATATACATATGACTATGTATATGAATTAATGGGCATATTATTGAAACAAAACAAATTTTATTTCTGTGTTTTAACATATCTCCCTAAAACATCTTAAGAATTTAAAGGAAATGATGGTCATTATGAGTAAATATATAGGTCCAATTAGAGAAATAGAAACTATAAACATGGAAATTTTAAAACTAAAACTATAATTTCTAAAATATAGGTTTCAACAGATAGACTTAACAATGAATTAAGATTGTAAAAGAATGGGTTACTGAATATGAGTACAGATTGATGTAAATTATCCAATCAGAAAAATGTAAACCTAAAGGAATGAAATTTAAAAAGAAAGAACAGTATTCCAGTGACCGATGAGATATTACCAAGCAATATGAAATGTATGTAATTGTAGTTCTAGACAGATAGAGGGGGATACAATAAGGCACAACATTTTTAGAAGACATAATGGTTGAAAGTTTCCAAATTTTGATGAAAAACATCAAGATATAGATCCAAGGATATTAGCAAAGAGCAAGCTTGATGAATATAAAGAAAAATAAACCTAGGTTAGGATTCTATATTCAGTAAAAATAATCTTCAAAACTGTAGATAAAATAAAAACTGTTTCAGAAAAATAAAAACCAAGAGAATTTTTCATCAGCCAACCTGCAGTATAAGAAATGCTGAAAGAAGTCCTCTAGGTTGAAGGGAAATGAAACCAGATAAAAATTTAGATTTACAGAAAGGTATGAGGCCACCATAATTGGTAAATATATGAGTAAATATGAGAGAATATCTTCTTTCCCTTCTCTTATTTAAAAGAAATTAAGTAAAAGATGACTTTTTATGCTTATGATATATGTATAATTAAACTAAATGATTTAGTAGGACAAGGAATGGTGTAAATAAAATTTCATTGCTTCAAAGTTCTTACATTTTATGTGAAATTATACAAGAATAATTCTAAGTAGCTGTGATAATTTGAAGATGCACATTTAACCCTTAGCTCTAAATAATACAAAGAGGTATAGAGAAAAAGCTAATAGAGCAATTTAAATAGAATGTCAGAAGATACTCGGTTAATCAAAAAGAAATTAGGAAAGGAGAAACAAAAAAAAAAAAACAGGTGGTATGAAAAAATAACAAAATGATGAACCCCTAAACATAACTGCGTTAATAATTACATGAAATGTCAATGGACTAAATCAATACTTTAATTAAAAAGCAAAAATTGTTGGACTAGATCTGAAGCTGGCAAACTTTGGCCCATGGGTTAGCCACCTGTTTTGGTAAATAAAGTTTTATTGGAACACTGTTACACCCATTAACTTACATATTACCTTTGGCTATTTTTGTGTTATAATAGCAAAACTGAGTTATTTGTAGCTCATGACTCATAAGAAGCCTAAAATATTAGATATACAACCCTTTAAGAACATATTTGACATTGCAGATACAATACTGCTTGGCCTTTTCTTATCAATTTGAACATATACCTACCCTATGTATCTGAATTATTTACTCAAGAGCAATAAGAACTTGTATCCACAAAAGAGTTGTACACCAGTGTCCATAGCAGTGTTACGGATAGTAGTCACGAACTGCAAACACATCAAGTGTCCATCAACTAGAGAATGGAGAAGCAAATTATGTAATATAATGAAATGCTATTCATGATGAAAAGAAGGATGCAACCCACGGTTGAATTTCAGAAACACTGTGTTGAACAAGAGAAGCCGCAGGGGGAAAAAGTACATACTGAATGAATCCATTTATATGAAGCTGAAAAACAGGCAAGATTAATCTGTGTCTTACAGAATCAGAGCAGTGGTTATTTTTTTGTGATTGGGAGTTGTTTGGAAGGAAGTGCAAGAGAATTTTCTGTGGTAATGGAAATATTATGTATTTTAATTAGGTGGTGGTTATAGCAGTCTATACATGTATCAGAACTCAAGGGGTTCTATACTTAAGATCTATACATTTGAGATTAAATAAATGTTTCTCAATTAAAAAAAAATAGAAAAGAAAAATACACCCCCAAAGAAGCAAAGGGGAAAGTATTTTATTCCTAAAATTCTAAATACATACTACTTTTGACCATGCAATATTTTTTTTTTTTTGTCTAGTAAAATGTTAATCTTGTTTTGAATACTGGTCTAAAAGGAGATGATGAATTGTCCTTCCGCAAATGACCTAAATTATTGTTTTTATCTTATTTTTTAGAAAGTAATTTGCTGTTAATAGTTGTATTTACTGACTTCGTAATAATGTAGATTGAACGAGTAAGGCTGGTATATCCCACTCATCTGTTGCCTGTTGCATTGATGACAGTGTGTTTTGTTTTGTTTTGTTTTTCAATATACACAAACTGCAAGCCTTTCAGGATATACATTGATTTCATTACAAAGCATGTATTTGGTCTTAGTCTCCAAATTTCTACAGTAGCCTTGGAAAATGTTTTTAAAATTTGAACATTTGTGAGTAATTGTAGGATTCTATGAACTTTATAGAATTTAATGATATCTGTAATAGCAAGTTACTAATAAGACATAACATTAAATTATAACAGTGATGTACTGTGAAAAAACAATAATTACTATTGTAATAGAGGGTTGAGGAATTGTTTGAATTAAATCAATGAGGAAAGTAAAAAAAAAATCTGTAAGAGTATCTGTGAGAGACAGAAAAAGAAATTGTATATTTAGATATGAAGGTAATTTCTTTGTATTAAGGACTTCCCAAAAGCTAGGATTGGCAAAACTGCCAAATAAAATTGGCCATGCCATAGAAGAGGGATTTGTGAAATTTCTGGATTATGTGAAAATGATGCCTATAAATCTCACTATTTCTATCCAATTTAAACTATACTGCACTTCTCTTTCTACCAGAGATAGTGAATGACTATGGGCCATGTGTACAAGAGGGTACATGCAAACAGTCATTTGTCTCCTGAACCTTAACTTTATATGTACTGCTGATCAAACTCTGGTTGTAGTTCTAAGGTAAACACATCAGGAAAGAAGTAGGGCTGGCAGGGGGGAATATGGACCTGACGAGTTCCCTACATAAATGGCTCAGTGTATACATTTGCTGTTCTCCTTTATGATTACATGCAGCTCTCCAGTATAAAAAGAAAAGCAACCTACTGTTTAAAATGCATTTAGGGGGCTATGAAGGTCACAGTTGAAGTGTGAATTTATTTTAGTTGGTTTGAGTTTCAATTCTAATGCTTTTACTTTACTGTGTAAAATCTCTCTCTTGCGGTTTTGAAAATTGCACTTGTACAGAGAAAGGTCTCATTTAATTCAATATTACTTTACTTTTATATACAGTCTTTCTTTAAAATCATGTTCCAAAGGCTGAGTTAAATAATACTGCTTCAAAGTAAAGTCAGGGAGAGAAAAAAGCAGGTGTCCACCAAAATGGTGAAACATTAAGATGGATAATTTCAATATCATTACCCACAGTGCCACATCTTTGGAGGAATCTTATTGTTGAGTCAACCTAGGAAGATTCATAGCTAAAAAATTACCTGTAGTATTGTTATAGACTGTCTATTCCTTACTCCACACTTTTGGGGCCCTTCTCTAGTATTGCCATATTTATTTAATAAATAAAAATACATAATACCAAGTTAAATTTGAATTTCAGATGTACAATAGATGTTTGTTTTGTATAAGTATGTCACATGTAATATTTGAGACATACTTATCCTTAAAAATATATCCATTTAATTTAACCGGATGTTCTATATTTTATTGACATCCTACTTTTCTCACACTCAAATACCCAGGGGTAAACAAAATGATGGTAGTTCTGGTGATCAGTGTCTCAAAGAGAGACCAATGAAAAGTTTTGCTTAAGACCGTGGTCTTTTAGGGGCTCAGTTGGTAGAGCATGCAACACTTGATCGCGGGGTAGTGAGTCTGAGCCCCACATTGGGTGTAGAGATTACTTAAAATCTTAAAAAAAAAAAAAAGACTCTGGTCTTTAAATACAACTCAAGCTATCATTATGATTTGGCAAAGTGAGTATGTATTAGAGGGCAATGATAGCTTTACGTTGAGAACTTTCTCTATGTGTCATATTTTCTAGAGGGAGAATGCAGTGACACCAGTGTTATTGTGCATATTTGATTTTAATTATCTCCCAAGATTCTTGGTACTTCCAATATCCACACCTCCTGGGTACTGCCTCAACTCTTCTTGTACAGACATACGCTTCCATTCTGCAGATTTCCAACTCCTCACCTAACCATAAACTCCAGTTCCCAGAACTTTTAATCACCTTGAAGCCCTATTTGCCCTTTCATGAAACACAATAATATCATCAACAATATAGTTTTTTTCTATAAATCTACTTTTTCAGATTTTTAAAAAATAAAAGTAGTCACATTACCAGTACATTTCACAGGGTTGGAAAAAAAAAAAAAAACTGTTCTCTTTACCCACTCATCAGACTAAAATTGATGATAAGGTATCATAGTTTTTCAGGCAGGCTGATGATACTTTTCGCTTTCATATGGGCTGATTAATTCAATAGAGAATGTACTCCCCTTAACAAGTGGGCTTATCATCCAAGACAGATTTATCCATCCTTTAGAGGATTAATGGTACTGTGAATATATCAGGAACTCAAAATGCAAACCTTTCTCTTGAATATTTTATCTACTCTTGATAAACCCTACTTAATTCTACTATATCCCATACACTTTATTTACCTTACAACAGGATTTAATCTCTAAATATATTACAACATTTTATCTTGTGAATTTATTTACCATTGAGGAGGATCAAAACAATATGTATGGTAATGACATTTAGAAAAACTGTTACTTCTCAAAACCTAGTGTCAGCTCACAGATAGCTGTGGAGAAGAAAAACTATGAACCCCACTGAATACAATTAATACAATCAGAAGCTTTATAATTAAGAGTAAGAGCATGAATACATGTGTAATCATCCTTAATATTGGTGTCTAGCAAGCAAGCTTTTCAGGATTCATTAAAGAGTTTCACTGATACTTTGTAATAGGATGTGAATAATAGGATTAATATAGCTATGGGCAGTGTTAGGTCAGCTGGCAATGGATCAATCCAAAAAGCAGAGCATATTAAAAGGATTATAGATTAGCAATTAGATGGCTTCACAAGCAAGGAGTAGTTCCTTGAGCATCTCTAAAGGTTAAGAGAGATAGAATGTCAATTTTTTCAGTTTATAATCCAGTAGTGCCTGAAGATGAAAGAAGAGATGGAATTTAGGCTATGATCACAATTGACATAATCAAACCAAACCATCCTTTAGTATCAGCATCTGGATTTCAAAGGGAACAGATCTTAGTATAAGGCAAATGGAACACTTGTGATACGGTAATGAACTAGTTCAAAGGACAAAGGTGTTAAGATTCGGAGAGAAATGTCACAGTCAGTTATTCAGATCTTATATTCAGCATTAAGCTTCCAAGCATTTGTGAGATCCCATGGTGTATGTAAGTGAATTCTCAATTTCTGTGGATGAAAATCAATGCTGTGCATTATGACTTTCACATTTTATTGAAATTTCAGCTTGACACATACTTTAAATTTATCAATAATATATAGCTATCTGAGTTTCTGTCTGTTTTATCGTTTTCCACTGAGGTATTTCCAAGGGGTGGTATTATACTGTTTTGATTACACCATATATAAAGAAAGTCTGGTGTAAGAACCTGCTGATATTTAGGATTTGATTTTTGATGATTTATAAGTTCATGACTAAGGAATTTATACCAAGGAGCTACTGTAACTAAACTGTTTCCAGGAAACAGTTTTTTTTTTTTTAATGCCTTCATAAAATAATGTAAAAGTATTACTGTTCAGGAGTGTAGAGTATATACCACTATTTATTTGGTTTAACAATCAGCATGAAAGCCTGGGAAATATGCCTGCCATATCACATTAAACAAGAGTGTCTGGAATGGGCCTTACATCTCTGGTGTGTTAACACTGTTATTCTGACCTTCAGCTCTTCTGCAGCCTTTGACCTTCTTAATTAAGCAGTTTGGCACTATAAAAAGTTTAGTGTTTAAGAGCAAAGTTTATATAGTGGTGCTTTTTTCATGTGTAAGCTTCTCCAGAGCCTTCTGAGCTCACTTATCAATTTCAATTGGAATTGAGCTCACACATTTCCATGCACAGTTCGCTCATATGTTCAGGTGCATAGTGTCCGTGTCTGATTTACTACATATAATTGGTAAAGGAATGCAGCCTATGGCTATGTCAGGACAACAGAAAAGCTTATGGTCTTAGAGTCCTATTTCAAATTCACTCGCCAATTAATAAATATATGTTGAGTCAACCTCTGTTAAAATTGGCATATTTTGTCATGTTCAATGATGTTAATATAAGCCTTTTGTTAGATAGTTATCTGAGAATCATCTGAGAGTTAGTGGCTCATTTTGAAAGAATGCATTATTAGACTTCTGTGGAATTGTGGTATGAGCATTTTTAGTAAGATGATGTTTGGCTTTCCAAAAAGAAAGAAGAGTGACTGTGGGCTGTTTGACTCAAAAGTTACAGCACTCATTCCCATATGCGTAGTGCTAGATATCTGCCACCTAGAAACTTCTCTGATACTTTATTTTTTTATAAACATCAAAATAGGGCTCTATATTGCTATATTGCCTGGAAATAATAAGTAAATGAATGAATAAACAAACAGACATCAATATAATTTATAACTGTTGCAGTATTACTCAAAAAGGATTGGGTATTTTAAAATTTAGAAACTATTATGGGGATGGTGTGGTTTAAATAATAGTCATATTGCAGGTGTGGAATTTACATTTTTGAGCCCAGAAGACATCTAAAACCACAAGCAGTCATGCTTCAGGGCAGTTGGTCGGGAAAGGAAGTTGCCTTTGTGACTGTCAGCAAGGAAAGGAGGCCACATGTAGATAGTGCCAAAAATTGGGAGTCAGATGGTCAAATGGTAGGCTTGAGTTTGCTATTAAGCTGCTTTTTAACTAGACAAAAAATTTTTGTGTATAAACATATCAGATAAGGTAGTCTGGTCTATATCCATAAAACAGACTAAGGCTTATTTTTTAAATAAAACTTATTTTTTTTTCAGAAAGAGTTTATTAAATATGAAAATAATCTGTTCCTTTTTTCAATTCCTAGAAATTTTTAGGGTAACTTTCCAAAAACCTTTTAAGTTCTTGATCTTTTCAGGTGTACTTTGCCTGCTGTTTTGTTTTTTATATAAAAAACCCTCTCATTTTATAGAGATTTTCAGGTTTAATTAGAGTCCAGTTACACTTAATATATTTTGGTGATTTTTAAAACAATTCATTGTATTCTTATTTTCTTTTCATGGTTTTTGATTTTAGAAATGATTTATAGCTTACTTTATTTCATCATGTATTTTTAATATTTCTTAAGTTTATTATTGATTTGTTATAATGAATGCACTTAAAATTAAGACTTAGCTCAGTATCACTTAAAATATAGATTCCAGGTTTCATTTATATTTCTATGTGATTTCATATTTTATTCTAGCTTTTATCTTTTAAATATTTTTATTTAGGATAGTGTTCTAAAAATATCAGTAGTTGGTTCTTTGTTCATATTCTGAAATTTATGTCTGGTTTTATTATATTAACTAGGAAGGTTTAGACTACATGATTGTATTAATTTGATTTTTAAGACTTAAATAGGGTGATAAGTTAACAATAAGAGGTTAATTATTTTTGCCTATCACATTTAATGTATCAGTTTTATTATCAGCTTAGAAATGCTTTAAAGGTAGTTTTTAACCCTAAATCAATGAGCATATTATAAAAGGAATTCCAGGAAAGTGATTTAAAATTCACCAAAATTTCTACTTATCTAGTATGACTGGAATGTCATAAAGTGTTTCTCAGAGAAGTTTCGTAATTAAGTTGTACAGGATGAATTGATTTATTTAGCACCAGAAACGGGAAACTGTAGGCCTGGCAATGGGAGAGCATGCAAAGGCACTCAGAGTAGGGAGCACTTAGACAAGAAGGGTCTATATGACCCCAGGTTCCTGGATTGGTAACTGAGTGAATGGTGATGTGCTTTATCAACGTGCAAATCAGGCAGATTTGGAGAATAAAGATACCAAGTCCAGTATTACTTAGAGAGCCATGCAAGCATACCATTATTTTTATTTTTCAAAGCAATTTCAATGTAACTATCCCATTTTTTTTTCTCACAACAAAGTAGTGCAAGAAATAAGACAGTTAACATCTCCCTTTTACATATGGGAAGGTTAATTAAGTGAGTTGTTGAAGGTCGCAGAGCAACTCAAGAGTGAACTCAGGAATCACATTTTGGTTTCTAATTTGCAAATTCAGGGCATTTCCTGCTATATTACTAGAGATTCACACTGTAATTATTTAACATTCCTTAATGCTTATGGGTTATGCACTATTTTGAAATAAAGTAGATGTTCATTCATATCATTCAACATATATTCACATACATATATGAGAGAAAAGAGTCACCTTCCTGACATAATGATATTAATTTATTACTTCTTTTTATAGATTTCTAATATTAAAATTCCCCATTTTCAATTCCAGGAGAAACTATAAATGATAGCAAAAAATAAAAAGTAAAGTTTTTAGACCATGATAACTAGTTCTGGAGAAAAGTTATTTCTAAAGGCAAGAATTTAGCTTAACTGGTGAAACGAAAACCATTCCTTTCATTACAAATAGCTTAAATGTGTAGTCTCATAACTCCCCCCAGGCAGGAACTTCAAAGCCTCCCAAAGCAGTCTTGGAACAGGTTTCTTATTTTCCATTTGAACTTCTTAATTGATCTTCTCCACTACCTGCTATTCATGCTTTGGAAGTAGAAGGAAATATGAATCTGAATTTTAGCTGAATCAGACATAAACACAAGCTAGGAGCTAGAGTGAAATCTGCCATTCTGTCCAGCTCTTTTCTCCCTAACCCTCTAAAACTTTCTGAGCTCCAGGTTTTTATAATAAATCAGATTGAATTATTCACTTGCATTTGCTAAGACATTTGTACTTAAAAAATGGGCTTATTTGTGAAAATACAGTAGCAGTTTTATAAGAAACACAAGAACATGGGCAGTGTGCACACTCCATTCTGTCAAAAGTATGTGCGTATGATTTCAAGAAAATACATACTTGTGATAGAGCCCAATATATTGCATGGTTTGTATTTATTTACTTCCATGAAGATCAGTGCATAGGAGCTAGGATTGTAGAGGGCAGAAAGTAGCATAGGGTAAAATTAGTTGCTACTTTGAGATCTAAGGCAGCAGGTATTTTTTAAAGAATTGGCTACAATAATATTTCTGGTCCTATGTATTCTAGAAACTTGTCAAAAAAAAAGGGGAGTGGAATCTATTTTCTCTCCCCTTAAACCTGAGTGGGGCTTTGTGATTGCCTTGATGAATAGAATGTGGTAGAAGTGACATTACATGACTTTTAAGGTTATGTCATTAAAGGGGAATTGAACCTCCACCTGTCATTCTCTCTCAGGAAACATATCTGAGGAACTCTAGGATTGTGTGCAAGAAGTTGGGATTCCTGAAGCAGCTGGGCTAGAGAGACCACAGTTAGAGATCACATAGAGATAAGGAGAGATGCCTGAGGACCCCTACCTGGTTTTTTTTTTTTTTAAGATTTTATTTATTTATTTATTTGAGAGAGAGAGAGAGAGAGAGAAACAGCATGGGAGGGAAGAGGGTCAGAGGGAGAAGCAGGCTGCCCGCTGAGCTGGGAGCCTGATGTGGGAGTCGATCCCAGGACTCCGGGATCATGGCCTGAGCTGAAAGCAGTCGCTTAACCAACTGAGCCACCCATGTGCCCCAGACTCCTACCTGTTAAAGCTCCCAGCTGTTTGAGTCTTCCCAGCATCAACTGTCAGACGAATGTGCAAGCTCTAAGGTGATTCCATCCGTAGTTTTCAGGCTGCCCTAGCTGACACTGAGTGGACAAGCTGCCCCCACTAAGCCCTGCTCAAATTGCAGATTTGTGAGGAGATTCAATATCATTACTGGGTTAAGCCACTAAATTTTGGGGTGGTTTGTTATACAGCATTTGATAACAAAGAAAAGATGTTATGCATACTTTAAATTGCATGATGTCAATAAATTCAGTCCTTGATTATTTGGGAAATAATATCAGTTTGTTTTATTCATGCACTTTTATTGTTCTCATATCTCTTCTTCCCATCTTTTGGAAATTGCATTCCTATCATTGCTATATTGGGAATGTGAAAAATAAAAGTAACACTAGGTAATTTAGTTGTGTTAAAGTATTTTTATTAGGAATAGCACAGAGAATCATAGGGGAAGGGAGGGAAAACTGAATGGGAAGAAATTAGAGAGGGAGACAAACCATGAGAGACTCTTGACTCCAGAAAGCAACCTGAGGGTTGTGGAAAGGGAGGTAGGTGGGGGGTTGGGGTAACTGGGTGATGGGCATTAAGGAAGGCACATGATGTGGTGAGCACTTGGTGTTATATGCAACTAATGAATCATTGATCACTACATCCAAAACTAATGATGTACTATATGTTGGCTTATTGAATTTAAATAAAAAAATAAAAAAAATAAATCACAGGATCAGAATAACCAAAAATGGAATTTTATATAGCCCCCAAATCCATTTTATGGTCACAAGGATGGGCGATGGAGAACTGACCTCTGAAGTTTTCCATTCAAGCAAATTTCAGTATAATTTGTCAGATCCATTCTAACCAAAAATCTATATGCTTGAAACAATTTACTTATGTTCATCTGAGATAAGTACATCTAAAATTCAACCCCTTTTGAGTGTTTCTCTATTTGTTTGGGTATTTTATTCATGTATCTTATTTTTAACAAAGCAATATAAATGTATTTTGAACCTTGGCATTTGTGATAAATATTCATCAAAAATTGAAAAAAAGTAGCTATAGTTGAGAGAGGATGGGGAGAAAAATTGGCAATAGTAGGATGAAAAAAGTTGCAGGCATGATTTTATTGTGATTTCCCATGCAAGTCCATGTTACTTCAGGCAAAATATGTTTGCTGCATTACAGGTTGAAATTGACACATAGTCTTCAATGTTTCTGCCCCAAACTGTAGGGTAATATTTTTTAAAAATCAGTGTCTCTGGAAAACAGTGGTTCCTCAAAAAGTTAAAAATAGAACTACCCTACGATCCAGCAATTGCACTACTAGGCATTTACTCAAAGAATACAAAAGTACTAATTCAAAGGGATATATGCATCCTGATGTTTAGAGCAGCATTATCTACAATAGCCAAATTATGGAAAGAGCCCAAATGTCCCTCTACTGATGAATGGATAAAGAAGATGTGGTATGAGGGAGGCAAACCAAAAAATAGACTCTTAACTATAGAGAACAAGGTGGTGGTTACCAGAGGGGAGATGGGCAGGGTGATAGGTGTGAAATAGGGGATGGGGCTTAAGGAGTGCAGTTGTCGTGATGAGCACCAGGTGTTGTATGGAAGTGTTGAATCACTATATTGTACAATAGAAACTAATATTACATGTATGGTAACTCACTGGAATTTAAATAAAAACTTAAAAATAAAATGGAAAAAAATAAAATTCGGATTAAAAAATTATAAACAAAAAAGTCAGTGCCTCCCTATTCAGATGACAGTTTGGCATTTCCCTTTATTAGATTATAAATCTAAATCGACTGAACAATTCCCTATGTTCCATAAAAGTCTTAAATACAAGTCCATGCAACAAAAAGATGGAATTGTTATTTAACAATATGTACAAAGAGGGAACTGGGCTGGACATGCAGCATGGATACCACTAACGATAACCACAGAAATGCCTTCAGGTTCTCGTTCCAGTGGGACAGAGGCCCTGCCTGACTTTCATAGACACTTTGCTGTTCTTGCCTTCCAATGTATAGACGTTTTCTCATGGATGGAGCCTTTGGAAGCTTCAGCTCTTTCCATGCTTTTGCTAGTTAACAGGAATGGGCTTCAGAATGCAGGTTCACTCCTTTAAAAACAAAGCCTTCATTTTCTCCCTGCTGGTGCAATTATTGTATAATTATACTTATCAGGTGCCTCCACCAGCTTCTAATCACACATTTTCCTGTCAGGGTTGTCTCTCTGGTTGCCCACAGTCATTCTGGCACACACACATACATACACGTACAACTATTTCCTGACCCCTTGGAGAAAGCACAGATAATATTTATAGAAATATTTATAGAAATGCAAACATACACTGCAGCAAGAGTATAAGGAAAAGGGTGGGTTGAGGGAGAAGAAAAATGTTCTCCAGTAAGACTGTAGCCTGAAAAGAAAAAAAAAAGACCATGATATTGTATAATTAATTGTATAATTAAGGACTAAACCACTAACTTTTGATCTTTTTTTTTTTTTAAGATTTTATTTATTTATTAGAGAGTGAGCGAGAGAGAAACAGCATGAGAGAGGAGAGGGTCAGAGGGAGAAGCAGGCTCCCTGCTGAGCCGGGAGCCCGATGTGGGACTCGATCCCAGGACCCTGGGATCATGACCTGAGCCGAAGGCAGTCGCTTAACCAACTGAGCCACCCAGGCGCCCTAAACCACTAACTTTTGGATGTCGTATAGTAATAGTTAACTATGCATGCGCGTGCGCGCGCGCACACACACACACACACACCCCTATATGTTTGTAAATAGCTAGAATATTTCTGTATGGAGATACAGGAAATGCATAACAGTGGTTGTCTTCAGGAAAGGGAAACTGGTGTCAAGGGGAAAGGGGTTAGGAGGGAGATTAACTGTATTATTTGTTTTAATGTGTACACTGCGTCTTTTGAATTTTGTGCCGTATGAGTATATTTTCTATTCAGAAGTAAAATAATTAAAAACTCAGCACTGTGTTAAGATATCAAGCAATAGGGGCGCCTGGGTGGCTCAGTCGGTTAAGCGGCTGCCTTCGGCTCAGGTCATGATCCCAGGGTCCTGGGATCGAGCCCCATGTCGGGCTCCTTGCTCAGTGGAGAGTCTGCTTCTCCCTCTCCCTCTGTATCTGCCTGCTGCTCTGCCTACTTGTGCTCTCTCTCTATCTCTCTGTCAAATAAATAAATAAAATCTTAAAAAAAAAGATATCAAGCAATATGGTGTATTGGTAGGTTATTTGTTTTTACTGGTACATGCCATTTTTAAGAAAAAGGAACCAGCAGAGGGAATACTGGAAATGCCTCTGCACTGGAAATAGTAGGATTAGTTTCTGAAGTGTTTTAATCCTGAAAACTCACAAAATCTTATCAGAAAATAAGCCAGCAGTAAGGCTTATTAATGAAGACCCAAGCAGTTTCTGTAGAATACTCAGTGATATTTTGAGGATAGACTGATGATGAAAGTGAATGAAATATGTTAAAACATCTTATATAGTCCTTTAATAGGCTGTCAAAATAAATAAATAAATAAAGGCCACAAATAATATAAAACAGTAAAAACCAAACCTTGACTTCAATTTTTCTATATTACTTATTTAAATAATATACTTTTTCCCCATAGAGTGAACAATTTCATAGAGCAAAGCACAAAGAATGTGTATGTGTATATGTGTGTGCCTGCCAGACTGATCTATTTATCACATTATTAATTAGCAAGGATGTCTGTATCAAAGGTTTTCATTGTGAAATGTTGCCTAATGGGGATTGGAAAAAAAGTGAGAAAATACCACTTGTGGTAAAATTTCAAATTACTGGTGATTAGTGGAATAGAGGTAGAGAATAATTCTAAGCGCAGGAGAGGGAGGTGTATCTGTATAATTCAGCTAATTAGGTAAGTTCTATTCAAAATGACAAAACGTAAATTTTAAAAATTCTTCTTCAAAATCTTCATGATAGAGGAAGGTATATATATCACCGTCACACTCAAACACACACACCGTTGGTTTTGCTATGAAAGTAGCAAATTGTTCCCTGGGAGCAAAACATTGCCAGAAAGGCATGCTTTATTATTTTAAATTTTATGCTTTTACTAGTTATAGATCTATAAACTGTGCTGGTTGTTAAAATCATAACTTTAACAAATGACAAGAATTACATGGTTGCAGTAGTTGTGCTAAAATCATCACAAAGTCGAAATTATAATTACAAAAAAGAACATAATAAATAAAAAACAAACTATAAAACTACTGTTTTGAACACCCACTAAGTGCCAAGTATTTTATATTCATTATCTTTAATTTTCAGAACCACTGTCCTCCAATTGCTTTGATTGTTGCCTTTCCCAATCTCAGTAATTACTAATAAATTTGCCCCAAGATTATTCCACAATCTTATCCCTTTCTCTCTATTTCTACTGCTTCCACCCCCTGCTAGTCTAGCACAGCCTCGAACTCCCTTGTTCCTCTGTATCATGCCTTTTGTTTCCTTTTTAGCTCCTGAACTCCACTTAAATAGCCCCATAATGGAGGGTTCCTCCTTAAGCATATTACTTAAAGTAAATTGTACCCTAACCCTTCATTATCCCCTCTCTTGGTCACCAGTGGCTAATCTCCACAGCACTTCTTACAGTCTGCACTTATTTTTCCCCATTTGTATACCTTTCTATACTCGAATAAATTATCATTTAAGTTTGTGCACAAAATAAGGGCATTTCTAAACAAAAACTTAGAATTTATCTTGAGGAAATACTAAAAAAATATATACCAAAAAAAGAGATAATAAACCCAGAACAAAAACAAAATTAAGTAAAAGTACTATATTACTATAGTAATGATCAATTACATTTATCATATTTAAAAATAATTTAAAGGGGAACAGCTTTCACCTGTAAGATGAATAAGGTCTGAGGATCTAATGTAAAACATGGTGACTCTAGTTGATAACATTGTATTCTATAATTAAAATTTGCTGAGAGAGTAGAACACAAATGTTCTCACCAAAAATTAAGTAATTAATTAAAAAATAAAAAGATAAATATGTGAGGGGATGGATGTATTAATTAGGTGGGAGGCCTCCTTTCACAATGTGTTCATGTGATCTCTCACCCTGAGGTACACTTTAAATATCTTACAATTTGTCAGTTATACCTCAAAACTGAAATTTTAAAAAAGGCAGGGGGCATGACCTCTATGTCTTTAAGTCAGTTTCTTTGAAAATCTAGGTGAATGGACAATTTTCCAGGAGAAAAACAGCTCAACAAGTAATATAAAACAAAATAGAATTTTCCAGTTGAACAGTACATCAAAAACTAATGATATTGGCTAATTGAACATAATAAAAAATAAAAAAATAGAATTTTCATAGTTTTGTAAGTTAATATTTAAAATATCTCCTTCCAGAAATGTCCAAATCAGAAATTCTCATTTTCAAACATCAAAGGAATACATGATACCTATTGTATATAAACCCTTCCAGAGAATAAAAAGGAAAATTCTCCCAAATTCCTTTCGTTGGATTATTATTAGGAATAATATTGATTTTCCTTGATAGGAAAATATTTTAAGAACTTGATAGGCTCTAAAATTATAGCTTAGCATAAAGGAACATAGATGTAAAATTCCTAAATAAACTGACAAATTGAAATAGTGTATAAAAATATAATATCTTGGAGCACCTTGGTGGCTCAGTTGGTTAAGCATCTGCCTTCTGCTCAGGTCATGATCTCAGGGTCCTGGGATAAAGCCCTGAGTTGTGCTTCTTGCTCAGCGGGGAGTCTGCTTCTCCCTCTCCTTCTGCCCATCACAGAAAAAAGGAGGATATTTTATTTGATATTTATTACATTCTGAGAATATAGTTAAATAGAAGTTCTACTAGGTCTTTGTAGTTCTCCCCTCACAATAAAATACATAAAATCATTATGGATACTACTAGTTCTTCATTGTTACAGTGAGAGAAATGAGAACATGGCAAAGGTGCAGAGTTCCCCATAGGGTGTGGGTTTTAGTATTGTTTTATGAGAAAGTATAGTCATTGTATTAAGGAATTCAATAGATTATACATTTTCAATCACCATTAATATTTAAATTTTATGATTTATTTAACTTTTGAATCTCATTAATAGTTAAGCATTATGATTTATTTAAATTGATATTTCATTAGATTTTAAAATTTAACATTAATCAAATTAAATATAAATCATTAAATCCAGTGTTATTAGAGACAAATCATGAAGTATCAGGAAGATGAGGAATGAGTACATTCCAGGAGATATAAATAAATAAATAAATAAATACACACACACACACACATATGTATTTACAAAAAAGGCACTGACTATAGTCATTGTTATGGAGGTGTACTTGAAATTATCCATTTCTAAAATACAGTGACTGGGTTTGCTTGCTTAATTTTACCTGCAACTATCTTAAAATTTTATAGCTAAGTGTTTAATAAATTATTTTATTGATGACTACTAAATTTAGGTTAATATACATACCTACACACATATAGATATGGATATAAAATTGCCATTAAAGGTTTTGTTATTATATGATACTCAATGTATCTCTTATATGTGATCACTTCATTATTTTGTGTTCCTCAAATACAGCATAACTGCAGCTTGTTTATAGCCAGAATTCTTTTCTTTTACAGGGTAGAGAATGAAATGCAATACTATGGTTTCTTTCCCATCTTATTCTAGTTCCCTGACAAGGAAATAGGAAGTGTTATCAACTTCAGTTTCAGGTTCTTAGTTACGATTTCTCTTTGTGTAATAAAATATCATTTTTGTGAGTTTACTTCTTTTGTTTTGTAGTCACTGACCTGGCCTCCAAAAACATGATTTCATAGAGCATTTTCTTAGACAGTACTTCCAGAAATGTCATTACAGCACTAGAGAATTGGCAATTTCTGTGCCAAGATGTCATCCTAATAATACTGTGTCTGAGGAAATAAAGCTGGGAGAAATAGCTAGCAGGGTGATGAAAGACAGATTTGCCTCATCTGTAAATAACAGTGATTTGTGGAATGATGATCTCACCAACAGGGCTTCTCTCCTCCTCCTCATTAGGATATTGTGCAGTGCCCAGTGAAGCTGTCAAGCCCCTGATGGGAACTGGGAGTGATGATGGAAAGCTCCTGTTTTATTTCTCATTTTAGTCACTTGTGAATGTAGCTCTCTCCGTTGCAGAAGGGAAAAGTCAAGTTGTGATGAACCTCTTCTCATCTCTCCTTGCTGCTGGGAGATTCTTCTCTGGGCCAGAGTCCTGCTTACTCTGCAGTTCAAGTTAAAGCACTTTAAGGGGGCATGGTTAGGTAATGGTGGAAGAGTCAGGGCTTATATTAATAACTTACACTATGGTTGCTATTGCCAAGCTCTGGGGAGAGTTTCCTCAGCCATTAAACCAGAAAGGAATGAATGAGTTCAGTTGTTACCCCTAATCAAAATTGTCAAAAGGATAGTGTCCATGCTCCTTTTCAATCACATTGCATAAAACCTGCCAATATCACCGTGCTCATGATAACATAATATTTGCTGAAGAGATGAAACTGCATATGAGAATATATTTTATTTATTTTTTTTTATTTTTTTTAAAGATTTTATTTATTGATTTGACAGAGAGAGACATAGCGAGAGAGGGAACACAAGCAGGGGGAGTGGGAGAGGAAGAAGCAGGTTCTCGGCTGAGCAGGGAGCCCGATGTGGGGCTCAATCCCAGGACCCTGGGATCATGACCTGAGCTGAAGGCAGACGCTTAACGACTGAGCCACCCAGGTGCCCCAAGAATGTATTTTAAAAGAGAGATCCACTATAGACCAAAGGACAAGGACCTGCATTAATAAAAGCAGCTCCCACCAGGGACCAAAATGTGTAACTACAGGGGACTTAGGGATGGATAGCAAAATTGGTCTGGCACATAGTCATTTCTATAGTTCTGATTAGAAAGAATGTCAGTTATATACAAGCTAAGGTAAATGTGACCCCAAAAAGGTAATTTCCTATATTTTCCTCTCTACTTCTGACAATTTGGTGTTTTCATCTCCTTCTCAGAAAAATGTCACTCCATGTCTTCTACTTGGAACCAATGATGATCCTGTCAAATTCTCTCTTTTTTGCTAGTTTTTTAGATGAGGAAACTAGAGACATTAAATGATTTATCTCTTTTTTTTAAAAAAAAAGATTTATTTATTTGAGAGAGAGAGAGCACATGTGAGGGGAGGGGCAGAGGCAGAGGGAGAGAGAGAATTTCCAGTAGACTCCACTCTGAGCATGGATCCAGATGCCGGGCTCAATCTCACGATCTTGAGATCATGACCTGAGCCGAAATCAAGAGTTGGACAGTTAACTGAATGAGCCACCCAGGTGCCCCTAAATGATTTATCTCTTAAGTGACAGATCTAGGACTTGAATTCAGTTCCGTTTGGTGTCGAATCCATGTTTTTTTGTTAACACCGATATATGGTCCCTCATCCCTTTTCACTTCCAAGTGCCAGAAAATCCAAGTTGAATTAACTTAACAACAGGGGTTGCTTCCTAGAGTAAAAACTGAAAACTCCAGAGGCAGTGTGTTAGACAGTAATTACTACTAGTCCAGTATCCAGTTTGCCCTGCTTCTAGCTATGTCTGAAAGCAAGAGTGACCTCAACAGACCATATTCTACCTGGAACTCTCACTGTAACAGAGTCCAGAATGTTCCATAATTAGATTAGTCCCAATGGACCTTTTCAAAGTTATCTTCCTCTAGTCAAGTATTTGCCTTTTCTGCATCAGTTAGGCCTGCTAGTTGCTGGTCCAGGAGCACACACTGTGTGTTTTTTTCCCTCAACTTGAAAAGATAACTGCTATTGCTCTGTCCAAACTTAATTCTATTAGTTTTTAAACATCTGCTTTAAGACCAATGTCTTCAACAAGGCCTTCTGTGTTACCCTTAGTTTGCTTTGATGAATTCTTGTAGATTTTGTGGGTTACTATGTTACCTAAGTATCAAGTCAAATCAGAGCTTAGACTACATTAAAGACTGGTGAAGAATGAGTGTGGTGATTGTCCTATCTTACCTAACTCTTCTATGGATATGTCAGAGACTGTGATAATGGTAGCTAACATTTAATGAGCAATCTTTGTTAGCTACTGTTTAAATTCTTTGCATGTATGAGCACATTTCAAGCACATGAAAACCTTAGGGAGATGTGCTTGTATTATCAGGATTTCACAAATGAAATTGAAGCAATGAAAGGGTAGGCTACTTGCAAAGGTCATGGAGTTAGTAAGTGCCAGACCCAAGATTTGAATCCATACTCAACCACTGTAATAGAGTTACTAAGGATACAGTTCTTTAAAAAGATGATAGTCTAATGGTTGCTTTTCCAACAGCTAAAAATTGGGATGGAAAAAGAACTTAAAATAACTTAAAACCATTTCAGAATGAAGTGGGACAAGACATGATAAAGAGAAGTTTGGGGGTAGATATGTTTACTGTCTTTAAGTATTATGCAGGCTGTCAAATAAGAGAGGGATTAGCTTATCTTGAATAGACCCAAAGACTAGAATTAGAAGCATTAGGCACATATTTTCACCTAAATATAAAAAAAGCTATTTCTCTCCATCAGAGCTGTCTGAAAATAATTTCAGAAAAGCTTTTTTTGAGAGAGCAAATTTCCCATATCTGGAAGTTTCCCCACATTAGGTTGGTTGACATTTCTGGCAAGAGTGTTCTCGATGGGATTCAAATATCAAAAGCTAGTTAAAACACACATGTTTTAATGGCTTAAACATTCCATGAATAGTTAGAGGATTATTCCTTCTGGCTGCTGGGGTCTGGGAGGTAATGTAATGCCATGGGTATATCGGGACTAGTAAGCCACGAAGTAAAGTTGTAAAATAGACAATAAGAAGAGACATGGGGATAGGTGATGCACGTGTGAGCACATTTCATGCACATGAAAACTTTAGGAGATATACTTGCATTATCAGTAGAAAAAGATAAATCATGTCATCTAGATCTGGGCCCAGTGAGGCCGTGCTGGGCAGAGTAGCTACGGTGGAGACAGCTGACCCACCAGACTGCCTTTCCCTGAACTTTCACATGTTCACACGTTTAATGGTGGTTTAGGGTTGGCTTAGCTTGGTTGTTATCTTTTCCCCTGAGAAAGTTTTTTCCTCTTTAGTTTGGAAGGCAGAGCTCTGACTCTGTTGTGGAGAAAAAGCTATTAAAAGGAAATTGTGGTTTATAAAATGGAGACACTTTTTTAAATCATATTTCAAAGGATTTGAGGGGAAAGACAAGAAAATCAATAAATGCATGGATTCCTTTACACTTTAAAAAGACAATTCTTTCCTTTCTAAAGTCTGTTTCTGGGTGTTCCTGCTGTGAAATCAGCCCATAACACCCAGATTTAATGGAAATTTACTTGGTAAAAGGCTAAAATAGTAAACAGAACAGTGAGGAGTTCAGCAGCTTCTCTCCCATTCTACCTTTTTTTTTTAAAAAAGATTTTATTTATTTGAGAGAGAGAATGAGATAGAGAGAGCATGAGAGTGGGGAGGGTCAGAGGGAGAAGCAGACTCCCCGCTGAGCAGGGAGCCCGATGCGGGACTCGATCCCGGGACTCCAGGATCATGACCTGAGCCGAAGGCAGTCGCCCAACCAACTGAGCCACCCAGGCGCCCTCCCATTCTACCTTTTGACAACAAGTGATAATATCTGCATTGGAAACCATGTAATTTTCAATCTGATTATTTGTTTGTCTGTTAATTACTTATTTATTTTGTTAGAGGACGGTTGGTATTTACTTTCAATTCTGAAGTATAGAATCAAGTCCTTTCTATTATAACAGACAATAATATTTTACAGATTTTTATCTATGACAAAAAATTGTTTATGATACAGGAACTTTTTTCTCATGCTACTTTGGCTAGGGCAACCATAAAGCAAATGTTGTTCTATGCAATACTTTAGCAAATGGAAAATCACTATAATAATAAAATCCCAGGCAATTTGTGAGGGCAGATCTCCATTTTATATGCTTGGTGGGTTATTCTAAAAAAGCTAATCCGTCTTGAAAATAAAGAATATTCTTTGCTTGAGGGGATTTTTCTGTAAACCAAATCCCTTATAAATCCCACTGTCTTCAGTAATTATAAAAAGGAAGACTCTGTCTTCTGTAATTACTCTTTGCAACAGGAAATTGTGTCCTCGTTCATCCATAGCTTTTTATTTTTGCTGGGAATACTAGAACATATTATTTTCTCTCTTTCTCCGCCCCCTCCGTCACATGTACTCAGAAGAAACAATATATGTACCCTTTACTCTGTTTGCTTCAGTAGCAACATTTTGCAAAACTATAATTCAATAACCACAACATTGTTGTTGACTGAGTGGAGATAACGCAACACCTCCCACATACCACAGCCATTCTTCCTGTTGCCATTTTTCTAGCCACAGCCTCTTTTCTCCTATCTCCACCCATTCCTTAACCCCTGCCAACCACTCATTACTTCTCCATTTTCATAATATTGTCATTTCAAGAATGTACATACATGGAATCAAATCATGTCTTAATCTGCTCCTGCTATCATAACAGAATACAATAGAGTGGATAGCTTACACAACAGAAATTTATTTTCTCATGCTTCTGAAGTCCAAGATAAAGTTATTGGCCAGCACAGTTCCTGGTGCGAGCTCTCATGTCTTTCTGGTGTCTCTCCGTAAGGGCCACTGTTCCCGTAATGAAGTCCCCACCCTCATGACCTCATCTAACTTTAACTGCCTTCTAAAGGACCCAGCTGCAACAGCATCTGGGAGTTAGGGCTTTAATGATGTATGAATTTTGTATTTAATGTATGAATTTTGGAGAGGCACGAATATTCAGTCTGTGATACATAATATGGAAGCTTTAAGCTTTTTGCACTCATCATGATTTTCTGATTTATCCATGTTGTTGCATCAATAGTTTGTTCTTTCTTATTGCTAAGTAGTGTTCTTTGGTATGGATATACCATAGTTTGTTTAATCCTTCATCTGCTGAAGGACATCTGGGCTGATTCCAGATATTAACGACTACAAACAAGCTGCTGTAAACATTTTTTTGTACTGTGCGTGTATGTGTATGAGTGTGTGTGTGTGTGTGTGTGTGTGTGTGAATATGACTATTCTTTCCTTTGGGATAAATGCCCAGGAGTGCAATTGTTGGGTCATATGATAGTTGCATACTTAGTTTTTTGCGAAAAATCTGTCAAACTGGTTTCCAGAGGGGGTTCTACCTTTTCACATTAACACCAGTGACATTTTCTTTTTTTAATGACAGGATTCCAAATGAAGCATAGAGTTTCATTTCCCCATCCCAAACTGAAGTGTTTTTTTTTTTTTCATTTTTGTTTGTTTTATTTTGTTTGATTGGTTGGTTGAACTTCTCCCATAATCCACATGCCATCATATGCCTTTGTACTTAGACAAAAACACAGGACTGAAAATTAGTGACAGTTCTCTTATGTCTTGCAGTCAGTTACCTAAATTCTCACTTGTCTTATTAACAGAGACATCAACAATTTTCCCCTTCAAACTTGTATATATCTTTTATATTGTTAAAAATTGAAATAATTTAGACAGCTCAAATGGGGTCATATGGGCCAACTGGCATGTGATTAGTTTATTACTATTATTTCATCTTCTTGCCAAACAAAATCACATTTTGAGACTTGCCTGACAGATGAAATCTCTGTCTTGCTGTAATGATTCTTTGCAGGTTCAGATCCTTGCAGAGTCTCTAGCGGTCTTTAAGAGAGGATGGGCTCCCTTCTTCAATGCCAGCCTAGCCAATGCAACTTCCTGCTTGGTATCCTGAACTTAAAGGCCCAGACATTAGCTCTTTCAGTGAATATACAAAAAGACTCACCTTGAGACAAGCTAACCCAAAAGTGTTAAATTCGGCCTGGCTTGGGCACCTGCTACCTAACATTCTCAGAAACACTTTTTCCCCTATTCATTCAACGCAATCCTCCTCTGAGTTTACCCAAAAAGTTAGTAATTTATCTTTTAAATTCTGAGACCACAAAGGTCTTCTGAACTCCTTTCCTAGATAATTGGGCTACTCAGTCTCAATTCATTCTTCAAGGAAAGCTACTCTCACAGATACCAAAATGATTTATTCCTTAACAGTAGAGTGAAGTTCATGGCCCTTCTCTCATCAAATTAAAAAAAAAGAATTATTCTTTGACAGATACTTCAAATGAAAACTGTTTTAATATCTGAGAAGAGGATACTATAGATATGGTTCCCATACTAATTTGACCTTAAAATCAGTTTTTACAATGTCTCTTGGGGCTAGTATGTTATTAATATTTGTATAATGTTTTGTTTTTCTAAAGCTTAAATTAAGGAAGGGGGAAATCGATTTTGAAAAGAAGATTGTGGAATTAGGAAGGTCAAATGACCCTCTCAAATTTGCACCAAAAGTTCTGGTCCAGGTCCATTTACAATTTATCTTTAAACTGTCTCATGGACGGGAACATGCAAAATGCTAACTATATCCCAGGAATTGTTATTCTAACTGAAAGCTTTAAGGAGATCCATAAATGTACTGTCTCTTAAATTTCATGTTCAAAGACTTTTTATTTGCAGAATAGTGAAAAAAAGATAATATGTACTTGTATTTCATAAATATACAATATATATAATCTCTGGTCCCTGAGGTTTGTCTTTATTTGCAAGGTCACTTGCTTGCTTTGTGAGTTATCTACGCTTCGTCTTCTCAATCACTGAAATGAATGTCTTTGTAGAAACCCAATAATCTTGAGACTGAAAGAAGTAACATATTGTCCTAAGGATAGAAAAGTTATAAGGAATAAAATCGTACATTTTTTTATGGCAGGCATCTGAGATGGCATTTAGTGGGGGAAAAATGCCTTTTGCTCCATAGAATGGCAAGTTAATGTCATAATAGTATTACCAACTTTGTGAGTTGCTCCTTTTTCAAAGTCACATCATCAAAAAAAAAAAATCTCAAGAAAGGGTAAAGCAAAACTATTTTTGGGGCAAAAATATATTAATTTTCTGGCTGAATTTCTGTCTGTTATCTGTATAATTATGGGTTTGACTTAACATCAGTATACAGGAAATTCTTTAAAATAGGGTTTTTTTTATGTTAAATTGTGACAACTGCTTTGATTTTGACAGACATCCAGTGAAGTGTTTCTGATGCAATATGACAGTGGCCGCCATGACATTAATTGCATCTTTTGTTGGAAAATGCCACATGTAACATTTCAAACAGAATCCAAACACCAGGATAACTATTCATTTATTTTACTTCGCAACAGAACTCTGAAATATTAGCCTTCATTTTGTCTTCCTCAGTTTCATAATTGACTATTTCAACTCGATGCACTGATCACATTAGCCAGTGCTATCGGTTAACTAGACAGTCTAATCAAGTATGTCTGTTATCAACAGCATATTAGACCCAATCCATTTAAAGAGATGTTAGAGTTGTAAATTGTATTTTATTTTAAGGGTAAAATTAATTTGAGAAACAAACAAGTCAGTATCATTTTCCCAAGAAAGTCATAAAATGTGAAACACAACTTCAGTTTTGATATGAATGTATATGAGAGAATGGAAATTAATCACTTCAACTGGAATTACAGTTTCTTGGGTTCCTTTTCTTTTTTTGACAGGGACATCTTTCTTAGCATGAGTTGCACTAGCGTTATGGCTAAATTATTGCATTATATGCATTCATATATTTATTCATGTATTGATTTAATAAATATTACAAAATCTATTCAGTGCCAGACACAGTGGTGAGCAAAATAATAACTAGTTGCTGCCTTCATGAGGGTTGCATTATATCAAATATTTCTTTAAAATAGTGCATAGTGGAACGCCTGGGTGGCTTAGTGGGTTAAGCATCTGCCTTTGGCTCAGATCATGGTCCCGGGGTCCTGGGATCAAGTCCCATGTTCGGCTCTCTGCTCAGTGGGGAGCCTGCTTCTTCCTCTCCCTCTGCCTGCTGCTCCCCCTGCTTGTGTTCTCTCTATCTCTGACAAATAAATAAATAAAAATCTTTTAAAAAGATGAAAAAATAAAATAGTGCATAGATGGGATGCCTGGGTGGCTCAGTCGGTTAAGCGTCTACCCTCAGCTCGGGTCATAATCACAGGGTTCCTGGATCGAGATCCACATCATCTCATTGGGCTCCCTGCTCAGCCGAGAGTCTGCTTTTCCCTTTCCCTCTACCTCTCCCCCTGGCTTGTGCCCTCTCCCCCTCTCTCTCACAAATAAATAAAATCTTTAAAAAAAATATTGCATAGTTAGTATCATCAAGTGACCCCTGTTTTCTTGCACCTGCAATCACCTTTAACACTTGGGGTATAATAACCCTTTATCTAGAATCAGAAAGTCCAAATTTTACTGTAAATTTTTTTTTCATAATTCCATTTCATGGCTTCAAGTTGTACTTCTCGCCTACCTATTACTTGAGAGGTTTTTTTTTTTTTTTTTTAATCCATATCCATTTACAATACCACAGTACCAACTTTAGGAAATTAAAATATCCTTGTCCATTTTCTGATCTGTCATTGTCATGGCAGTATACAGAAAATAAATAACGGATGTGGAAAATTTAGTCAGAGCACAGGAAATACTTTCACTGGACTGACTAATGTCTTTTGTGTTCAGTAGTGATGATCAGTTACTATTTCATAATAGCTATTTCCAAATTGATAATGTCAGTGCATTTACCAAATTTGTATTCATACTGTTGCAGTTTTTAAAAAGTTGCTACTAGCAATGGATGCCATCTGATGTCCTTGGAGATATTAGCCAAAATATAAAATCCAATCTCTATTATTGATGAGGCCACTGGAGAAAGATACATTTAGAAATGATTAAGAATATATTGATTATCAGATGTTATTTGGATATTGAAGGGACTAAATGTCCTCCCCTTGCTGTTTTGAATCTTGGGACATTAATCAGTACTGAATCAAATGATGCATTATTCACTTGATTACATAAGATGTTATCATAGGCTGTTCACAGAGAAATGGAGCATGCTTTCAGACTTGACCCGTTACTTAAATATAAGTAATCTTCAAAGTTCTGTTAACATCTTTTTTGTTTTATCTTTACACTTGTTTTGAGTGAATTTGTCTGTTCTTATGACTTCACCTATTTTAATGGCTCTCAAATCTAGACCACTTTTCTAAACATAATCTTGAACACTTTGTTCTTTTTATTCTTTGAAATTTAACTGACTTGCTCTCCCAAATTCTATTCAATATCTCATGTTTCTCAAATTATTGTTTCTTTCAATTAGCTGGTATGAAATATTGGTAATGGCTTTATTTATCCCTTCACTCTAACCTCCATCTCAAGGTTACCAAAATGGGCAAGTTTTTCTATCTTCTCTCATGTAGGTGTTCTATTTTTCATTCCTACTGCCATTTCTCTACTTCAGGCCATCTTGTTTCTACACACTCGTATATATACACATTTGCCTAATACCTGCTATTGCCTTTCAATATATACTTTCTTAGAGTTCTCCTTAGAAAATACAAAACTGGTCCTAGTCCTTTACTGCTAGGATATCTTATTATCTCATCATTCCAGGCTCCTGACCCTGATATTCAAGGCCTTCTACTCATTTCAGTCTCTGCCTCATTTGATTTCCTGCCTCTATTCAGGCCCACTTCCAAACCATTCTCCTCGTACACCAGACAGACACATTAAAAACGTCAATCAGACCATGTCCTCACGTGTTTATAAAAACAATATTATAAACTTCCTGTCGCTCTTAGAATACAATCCAGCCAGCATTCTCCAGCCAAAGGGCTATACATGATCTGGCCTTAAGTGCCTGCCTAACTTCTCAGACTCTTATTTATGCCACTCTCCTCCTTGCTTGCTACATTCTGGAAACATTGTCCTTGATAATCAAGAGTATATCCTTGATAAGGTGTTGTTTAAGTACTAACCAGGATGGTAGAGAAAATAATGTGTCTTGCCAACATAAAAAAAGTGGGGGGAGTAGGAGAGAATTATATGGAGAATAATTGCTATAGTTCATTTCACATTGCCAGTAATAAAGAAAACCGGTGAAGTCTTTATCACTAGGAATTTTCATTAGAATGCTTCTGTGTTATCATAGAAGTCTGAAAATGGTCAAGTTGTGAGTTTTGGCATAATTCTTGAGTTTGTATGGATGTATGGACATAAATGTGCAACTTCACTCATATAAACACAGTCAAGCAGCAAAATTATAAGTATACACAGATTGTCCCTATACTCTGAGTGAGTTATGTTTCTGGAAAAAAGGCAGATTTTTCAGAATTTTAGCAGATCTTAAAATAGTCATCTTAACTTTTTCACGATCTTAGTTAAGTTTAAAATAGTTACCTACTCGAGTGTTTTTTGGTACTTTTTTCTTGGTGTTACTTCTGATCTCGTTCACCATCATCAAGACGCCAGTCTCATTACATTATATTTATAGACACAATTGTTTTGTAATGTAATATTTACTAAAGATTGGTAAATAACTACATTATGTGCAAGACGGAAGATGAGCAAGGGAGGTTGAGTTACTGCAGCCTAGTTGGGATACTTCAAGAACACTAGTAACTGTCTTCTCTTGTATACTCATATTCCTCCTTTAACTTCTTTAATTTAATTTCCTTCTTCTCCCCAAGTGGGGTAACTCTTATGAGGTTTTCTAAGTTACTGAAATGGAATCAAAAGACATTAGGTTCTGGAGGTGGGTTACATTGGAGTCTAGAAGAAAATCTTTAGGTTGCAAGAGTATGTAGATTGGCCCTAAAATTTGTTGTTGCATTATTTCTTTGTGCATTTGTTTTATTAGCTGTCAGCAATTACAAGAACTCTATGCATCTTGAATAGATTTAATGAAGGGTTTATCATTTTTATGTGGGGCACAGACGAAAATGAAAGGCCTGGCTGGTTATGTCCTGATATATTAACAAAGGTCATACAGAACAACATTCATTTGTCCACAGATCCATGAGTTGTCATGTCGTGCCATGTATAATATTTTTAAAACATATTTAAAAATTAATTGCATATCTCTTTTTGGACCATATCAATAATCAACATTTGCTAGATATTGTAAACTGAGCTGTCAGATGACAATTTGTGTTACTTATGGGAAAATTGACAATTTTGTGTCAAAATTAAATTAGGAATTTGCCAATGGGGAATTGTATTTGATTTGAAATAATTTTTTCATCTAAATTATATTTTTGAAGAGTTTCCTCCAAGAGAATATTTAAACATTCCCTTAATTTTTCTGGAATCAACCCATCTAACTTTCAAAATGCTCTATTTCACTTGTTCATTCATTTTCATAATTAGAATCCTGAAAATTTTACAGGAAGCTTTCTGTTTTTACAGTTATTTGAGCTGTGTTTGTGGATGATTTAGGGACAGAGAATTAAATCTGCATGAAATCATCACATTTCTCTAGATGTCACCATGAAATTGGTATTTTCCCCTGAAAATTTCCATGGAATTACAAAAATTATTGCATCTTTGTCTCTGGATATCTTGCATGGAAATATAAAGGAGGCTGAGTCAATCTTTCTTGTTCCTTAGTTCTTTGTATAACTAATTATTCATGAATCTCTTAACTAAGCACAAGTAGAAAAATATATATGGCTTATAATAACACTTTGGAAGGAGGAGAGTCTTACTGAATGTCTAAATTCAATGATCCAGTGAGCCCTAAATTCTATTTCCAATAAATGACAGTCTGTGACATATACAAATTGTGCTTTTGTGCCAGTTTCACAATTAATGGTAATATCTGTAGCCAAATAATTCATGTAATAATATGCATTATTATTAAGATTATCTAAATTGATGAATTAACCATATGGAAGGCTATTCTTTTTTACTGTCAGTGGAAATGGCCTTTCAAGTGTAATTTAAAATAGGTACTCAAATCACAGACACACACACACACACACACACACACACACACACACCCTTTAAGTTGGTATGGGGTATCTTTAAAAATAATTTCGCCCTTCCTATGTTAGGATTATACATCCCCACATTTTTGATATCATGTTTGGATATGTGATGTGCGTTGCTCCTTTTTATAAGACAATTATGGCCTTTCTGCTACATTGACACCACACTTGGTATATGATTTGCCTGGGCCAGTGGAATGTCAGTAAAGGGACTTTGTGCCACTTTTAAGTATATACCTTAAGAGCCGTTGTATGATTCTGCCATATTGTCTTTTCCTTTTGTCATCAAACTGACAATTCTCTAGATGGGGTTCCTCCTTTATTCCAGACTACCTGAGTCCTGAAGTAAAGACAAAAGAAATTAAGTTGTTGCCAGCCTACAATGAATGTGACAGGATTGAGAAATAATCCTTTATTCTTTTAAGGTAAATCCATTGGTAATATGGATTTGTTTGTTACTGAAGCAAAACTTAACTCAAAATTGACTAAGAGTGTGAGCAAGTCAAATTTAAAATTATTTAAAATTATTGTTGAAATAGAAAGAAGGCCATTTATTGATATTTGTTTTCTCATTTTTTGAATAAAAATAAATGTTATTCTATTTACCCCACTTATTTCTGAATATGTGACAATTGGTCTTGACATATAATATCAAAACCTAATTTAATTGATCAAATATAACATAGAATCAATGATAAAGGTGTGTTTTAACATTTTTGTTTTATTTAAAATATTTATAGGGCGCCTGGGTGGCTCAGATGGTTGGGCGTCTGCCTTCGGCTCAGGTCATGATCTCAGGGTCCTGGGATCGAGTCCCGCATCGGGCTCCCTGCTCCTTGGGAGCCTGCTTCTCCCTCTGCCTTTCTCTCTCGCTCTGTCTCTCATGAATAAAAAAACAAACAAACAAACAAACAAACAAAAAAAAATAAATAAAAAAAAAATAAAATAAAATATTTATAAAAATTCCAGCTTATGATCTGGAGTAAGCAGATCCATAGTTAATTCTTTTAATGGTATATCCTGTTTTGATAGAGTATCTTCTCATAGAGGAAAAGAAAATAGACCTAATACCAATTATTCTAGCTTAAAAACACCTGATTCCTGAATTACTTATTTATTTGTTTATTTCACAAATAATTCAAGGAATATTTGTTTGCTGCCTACCACTATAATAGCATGTTGCTACTTATTGACTGTTAACTTTATATCAGGAACTGCTCTGTGCATTTTTACCTTTATTGACTTAATTTAATCCTAAGGTTGACACTATTATCTTCATATAACAGTTGAGTAACATTTTACAGTAAGGTATGTGAAAATTGGGTAACTTGCTCATTGTACACACCAAATGAATTTAGATTTGAGCCCAGTGAGTCTGGCCCTAGCATCCACACTGTTCTTAAACACTAGCCAGGCTGCCTTTCACACAGGTATGTCATTTTTATTTGCCAGTAATTATTTTAATTCTGGAAACATAGCAATGGACAAGATGGTTAATAGTTTAATGTAATGGAGTTATAATAAATGAGAAAATAGCTATTATAATTTTAATTTGTGATATATGCTTTAAAGAATCAAGGGGGGAACATGAAAGAGATGAGTGAGAAGCAGCAATATGTGTGGAAAGAGGAGAGTCAGGGGAGTATGATACCTGAAAACCAATGTAAAAATTGTTTCAAAAAGAATGACGTGTAACAGTATCGTATGCGGATGAGTATCGAATAGATTTTGGGTTTGCTAACATGAGATTCTTTGGTACAGTTGAAAAGGATATTTTCAGTGGATTTGTGGGTATAAAATCCTGATAGAGATTGAGAAAAGATTGAGAACTGTTTCTGTAGTTCTGAAGTACTTGGTTCCCTGAATAAGCATTTCCCCTGAAAACAACAATCACGGTACCATAAGCAATAAAATGCTAAAAAATTTAATATAAATTTGGGAAAAATTAATAAATTGCTTAGTGAAGAAAATAAAGAATCCTCAAGAGGCAAAAGACAGTATGAATATTGGAATCCAAAAAGGTAGAAGAGGATACTCAAGCCAGTTTTGAACTGTTGGACCTCTCCTTAACTCTGGTGATGATAGAAGCTAGTATTGATAGCTACAAGATAGATCGGGATCAGGGAACTAATCCTAGCACCTGCCCAAATAGAAAATCAAATTGGAGATGCTGAAATAAGGCTGAGACCCCAGATGGATACAATTGTAATGTAAGAGGGAACTAAACATAACCTCACCCCAAAATAGAAAGTAAAAAAAAAACTTGTCTATTCAAACTTGGTGCTATATAGACAGGGGAAAACTCTGCCTTGAGTATTTGAAAGCAAATTCTGGATTGTAGTCTGGTTTTGTGTCCTATCTGCTAAAAACAAAATAACAACAAAACAAAAAACAAAAGCTGTAATCTGAAATACTTTAAAAATGGTTCTGACTTTGTTGTGCTCCTGGAAGCCTGGCAACCAAAAGTATATTATCACTGGAGGAATGCATTTTCAATACCAAATTGAAAATACTAATATAAAGCATAAGAAAACCAAACCAGAGATAAGAATTATAAAATACTTGAGGAACCTAGGCTCCATAAGAGAGCTGCCACAAACAATTCATGGCTAAAATAAGTTCACATAGTATTTAAATATTGCAATTATAATTTCACTATTTTAAAGAGGAAAATATAAGTCAGAAATGAAAGAAAAAAATGAAAATTAAAAACAGTGTGGATTGGTTAAACATTAAAATGACACAAGTGAGGAATTAGAAAGCTTGAGAAATTAGAAGCAAAAAGTTGCAAAACTATAGCACAGAAAGATAAAGAGATGGAAATATAAGGAGAGGGTAGAAGACGTTGAAATTAGGATGAGCATATCTAATATATATCTTTTCAACAAAGAATAGATAAAACATATGAGAAATAATATTCAGAATAAAAATTATGACAAAGGGACCAAAACAGATTCAGGAAACCTGCCAGATTTAAATATCTCACACAGGATAAATAAAACATTACACAGATGCAAATAGATCATAGAGAGACTTAGAACATCAAAGTGAAGTTCTTAGAAGTCAGAGAGGAAGAAAAGGAAAGAAAAGAAAAACAGTTTATTTGGAATTAAACGGGCAACCAAGAAACTACAGGAGAGGTAAAAGACACTGGAGTCATATTTTCTGTGTACTAATAAAAAATATCCTTTAACCTAAAATTATATAACAGGCAAAGCTATCTTTTGAGATTTAGGGCTTAAAATTAAGACAGTTTTCAGACAAACAGAAGTAGAGGGCATTTAACACTAATAGAACTTACACCAAAAAATCATCCATAGAATGTATTTCAGGGAGAAGGATTTTGATCTAATTTGGAAGGTCTGAGAAACAAGAATCAATGACAAGAAACTGGTTAATGTGTGTGTTATAAACAGACTTTTCATGAAAAACAAGGTGGAACGTTAATAGGGTTATGTGAAAAAAGACATAAAATGCTGAAAAACATTATCTCATAAGTTAGGAAGAAGGTGGTCAAGATAGTGATTTGTCTCTTTATACTGTTTAAGAGGAGCACAGATACTGAACATTATAACTCCTGTTAAATATCCTGTGAAAATCACTAAAATAATAGATTTTTGTATAAATTCAAAATGAAGAAAAGGGAAAAATGGATTGAAAAAATAATGAATACATTATTATAAATGTAAGAGGGAAGGAGGAAGGGAAAAAGGAACAAGAAAAAAGTAGAAAAAAGAACAAATCTAAATGAATCAATAATCACAAAAAGTGTGCAATCAAAAACAGTAATTTCAGATAGGATTTTAAAAGACTGGAGGAGATTATGCTAAGTGAAATAAGTCAGGCAGAGAAAGTAAATTATCATTTGGTTTCACTTATTTGTGGAACATAAGGAATAACATGGAGGACATTAGGAGAAGGAAGGGAAAAATGAAGGGGGGGGAAATCAGAGGGGGAGATGAACCATGAGAGACTATGGACTCTGAGAAACAAACTGAGTGTTTTAGAGGGGAGAGGGTGGTGGGTTGGGTTAGCCCGGTGTTGGGTATTAAGGAGGGCACGTACTGCATGGAGCACTGGGTGTTACACGCAAACAATGAAGCGTGGATCACTACATCAAAAACTAATGATGTATTGTGTGGTGATAAACATAATAAAATTAAATTAAAAAAAAAGTCAGCTACATTCTACCTTAAAGAGACTCACAAAAACATAAGAATTGTTGTTTTGGTTTACTTTTGGTTTTTGATTCAGTGTGTAAGGAGCATAGAAGTTGTCCCTTTGTCCTAACAACAAGTAAATAGTTGAACACACTGAAAAATTAACAACTCTTCTTATATCATTCAGAGAAGTGAGGTCACAGGGCAAACCACTGCCACCAAATTGGAGAGACAAACACAGGAACACAAAGAATAACAACTTATTGAAACATAAACTCTCAAGCAGAAATCTCCACAGGAACCAGTACCGGCATAGGAAAATCTGAACTGTATTTGACAAGTTGTTGGGGCTCAGTGTGAACAACTCAGAGGGGTTAAAAAAACTGGGGTGGGGGGGCTACACCTTTGTGAGTTTTATCTCCCGAAGCTATACTATGTTCTCATGGCAAAAATCCTTTCATGCTTCCAGCAGAGGGAGAAGAAAAGGAACCAGTATGAAATATGCCAGGGCATTCTGTCCTTAGCAAAGCTTGCTCTTAGGAGAAACTATTTAAAAGTCCAAACTACTGAAGTTTTTTCAGAGCCTAAATAACCTAGTGGAAGGGAAATACCACCTAAGCCCACTGTAGCTTCCCATGTGCAGAGAGGGAAATACTTTAATCCAGCCCACTATAGCCATATTGTCCCACACAATGACAGGGAAAACCTGAGAAACAATCGTGGATTCCACAGTTCAGAAGCAGAGTCTCTCTAAAAGACTGAGACTTAATTATAGGACTACAAAATGCTTTCCCTCCCCTCATATTTACCACCACATTACTAAAGGCCTATTTATCTCAGTTTCTTTTACTCAGTACAACAAGTCTGGCCATCAAGAAAAGATTACAAAGCATACTAAAAGGCCAAAACCACAGTTTGAAGAAACAAAACAAGCATATGAAGCCAACTCAGAAATGACAGGGATGCTAGAATTATCAGAATCTGAATTTAAATAACTTGATTAATGTGCTATGGGCTCTAAAGAAGGATAAAGTAGACAGCATGCAAGAACAGATGGGAAATATAAGTAGAGAAATGGAAATTCTAAGAAAAAATTCAAAAGAAAACTTAAGAGATCAAAAGCATAATAGAAATGAAGAATGCCTTTGATGGACTTATTAGTAGATGAGATATACTAAAGAAAGAATCTTAGAACTTGAAGACATGTCAATAGAAACTTCCAAAAATGAAAAGCAAAGAGAAAAAAGACTGAAAGAAATATATAATAGAATATACAAGAACTACAGGACAACTACAAAAGGTATACCATATACATAATAAGAATTCCAGAGAAGAAAAGAAGGAAAAGATGTATTTGAAGCAATAATGACTGAGAATTTCCCCAAATTAATGTCAGACACCAAACCACAGATCCAGGAAGTTCAGAGAACACCAAGGACGATAAATGCCAAAAAAATCTACACCTAGGCTTATCAAATTCAAACTTCAGAAAATCAAAGATAAAGAAAACATCTTGAAAGGAGCCAGGAGAGGTAAGACTTACATATAGAGGAGCAAAGGTAAAAATTACATGTGACTTCTTTTCAAAAACTACACAAGCAAGAAGACAGTGGAATGAAACACTTAATACATCGAGAAATAAAAACTGCCAATCTAAAATTCTTTACCCTGTGAAATTATCATTCAAAAGTTCAGCAATAAAGACTTTCACAGACAAACAAAATAAGGGAATTTGTTGCCAGTAGACCTGTCGTGCAAGAAATATTAAAAAAAAAGTCTTAAAAAAAGAAAATGCTATATGTCATACACTTGGTTTCACATGATGAAAGAAAAAGCATTACAGAAGAAATAAGTAAAGGTAAAATAAATTATTTCATTTTCGTATTCTTGGTGTAACAGATAACAGTTTGTTCAAAATAATAGCAACAATATATTCAATTATCTATATTTATGGATAATATAATAATAGTTTATATATGGTTATATATGGTTTCATATATATGAAACAAATTACAGCAATGATATAAAGGACAGGAGAGAGGAATAGGATTATTTTGTTATCATAAGATACTTGCATTACCCATGAAGCAGTATACTGTTATTTGAAAGCAGACTTGGATTAACTTAACTGTAAATGCATATCACGAACTCTAGGACAGCCAATAAAATAGGTAAAAAAAGAAGTATAACTGATATGCTAAGAAAGGAGAGAAAATAGAATTATATTAAATGTTCAATTAAAACAACAAAAGGCAGAAAAAGAGAAGACAAAAAATAGGAATGAAGAACAAGGGCAACAAAGGCAGTAAACAACTATGATATGTACTAATCCAACTAGATCAATCATTACCTTCAAGGTCAATGGTCTAACTATAGCACTTAAAAGACAGTGGATTTTGGAATAGATCAAAACAAGACCCACAAGAAGTAGAATTTAAATGTAACTACATATATAGATTGAAAGGGATAGAGAAGTGTATGCCATGTTAACACTAATCTAAAGAAAGTTATGTTAATTTTAGACAAAACAGATTCAAAGCAGGGGAAGTTATCAGGATAAAAAAGGGGGATTACATAATGAGAAAGAGTTTAATTCTCCGAGAAGACATAACAATCATTAATGTGTATGCTTCTAACAACAGAGGATGAAAATACGTGAGGCAGAAAACTGATAGAATTGTGAGGAGAAATAGACGAATCCACTATTAGAGTTCCAGACTTTAGCACCTCTCTATCAGAAATGGAGAGCTCCAACAGGCAGAAAATCAGTAAGGACATAGTTGAACTTAAGCACTATCAATCAACTATATATAATTGACATCTATCAACTACTTCATCCAAAGCAGCAGAATAGACATTCTTCTCAAGCTCACATGACACATTCACCAAGATAAATGACATTCTGGGCCATAAACACACCTTAACAAATTTAAGAGAATAGAAATTATACAATGTCTGCTCTCAAAGCACCATAGAATTAAACTAGAAACCAATAACAGAAAGGTGGTTAGAATACCCCAAAATATGTGGAGATTTGAAAAAAAAATACTTCTGAATAACACTTAGGTCAAAAAAGAAATCTCAAGAGAGATTTAAAAATACTGACACGGAATAAAAATAAAAGCACAACTTAGCACAATTGTGGGATGCAGCAAAAGAACTCCTTAGAGGGAAATTTATAGCATTGCATGCATCTTTAAAAAAGAAAAAAAGACCTAAAATCAATAATCTAAGTTCCCACTTTAAGAAACTAGAAAAAGAATAGCAAATTAAATCTAAAGTAAGCAGAAGAAAACAAATAATAAAAATTGGAGCAGACATCAATGAAATTGAAAACAGAAAATCAACAAAACCAAAAAGCCAATTCTTTGAAAAGATCAGTAGACTTGATAAGCCTCTATCCAGGCTAACTAAGAAAAAAGAGAAAAAACCCCACAAATTACTAATATCAGAAATGAAAGAGGGAGCATTACCACAGATCCATGGACTTTAGACGGATAATAACAAAACATTATGAACAACACTTTGATCAGAAATTTGATAATGTAGATGAAATGGACCAACTCCTTGGAAGACACAATCTGCCAAAAGTCACACAAGAAGAGACAATTTGAATAGATACATCTAAATAAATCTATAAACTCACTAAGTTGCAAAGGTTTCTTTAGCATATCATATCAAAGGTTTATTTCAGCAAACTGTAAATTCCTGTCTAATTACATTTGGTTTAAAATAATTACATGGGATCATGAAACTGATGCTCTGATAGCACACAATGTTGAGATAAACAGCGTGGGAGATCAGCTGTCCCAAGCATTAATTCATCACCAGATAGATTTTATAAAGTGAACAAATAGACCTTCTCTTTTCAACTTAGATGTATATTTATAAAAATAAATGTATATTTATAAAAATAAAATCAGGGAAACTTTGGCAATTTTGCATGCCTTCACAAGTGTATACTAACATTTCTTATTCACAAGGGAGAGAACCAAAACCTCAAACACTGTGTTTGTACTGGATTTTTGTCCTTGGTTATTGGTCTACATACAAAGAGAGCTGAAAGGGACCTTGAATATCCATTTAATCCAATTGCTTATTAACAGTAAAGAACTGTGTCAGCTTTCCCTAACTTCCCAAATTCTTATGACATGCCCATTTATATATATTCATAGCACTTTTTGTATCTGTTATTGTAATGACATATTAAAATTGCTTTTTACTTGTCTGCTTTCCACTAGAATGAAAACTCACTGAAGGCAGTAGCTATGATGTTAGCATTGAATCTCCAGAATATACAGGGCATTTTTTTTTTTTATCTAGGACTATAATGATAATGATATGATACATATGTTATATATGGCATATTCTCGTATGATACAATATGATATATGATATATGTATGTGTATCTATCACCTCCCGTATCAATCCTTCCAGTACTGTGAGGAGTGTGCTGTTTACTTATTATTCCCTTTTTGCAGAAAACGAAATTAAGACTCAGCAAATTAAATGAATTTATGTAAAGTCACAACACACTTAGTAAGTAGTGGATTCAGGATCCAATTGTAGCACTTTAATTATAGTTACTTCAATAACCATTATTTTAAACTGCCTATCATAGAGTAAATGCTGCCCCATAAATATTGTTGAAAGCAGATTAAACAAATCTAATTGAGGGAATAGACAGGTAAAATGCAATTATGATACAATTCAATATTCTAAATTATATAAAATCAATAAATACAAGGTATACTGTACATTTTATACTGCCTATATACTACAACACTCAGAGTAGTCAGAGAAGCTTCACAGAACAAGAACATTTTGAACTGAAATTTATACTACTATTTTTAAGAAGCACTTTTAGTTCAAATTAAATGAGAAATTTTATCTTCTTCAGAGTAATGCCCTCATAGGTTCTTATTCTGCTTTATCAGTTTATTTAGTTGGGACTTAGTAAAATATACTGTAAATCATTTTTAATCATTCTTTTTAAAAATTTTTAAATTTTTAATTTTTTTCATCCTTAATCTTTCTTTTTTAATTTCATTTTTTATTTTATTTTATTCCATTTTATTTTATTTTGGCTTTTTTATTATTAACATATAATGTATTATTTGTTTCAGGGGCACAGGTCTATGATTCATCAGTCTTACACAGTACACAGCACTCACCCCAACACATACCCTTCCCAATGTCCATCACATAGCCACCCCATCAGCAACCCTCAGTTTGTTTCCTGAGATTAAGAGTCTCTTATGGTTTGTCTCCCTCTCTGGTTTCATCTTGTTTCATTTTTTCCTCCCTTCCCCTATGATGCTCTGCCTTGTTTCTCAAATTCCACTATATCAGTGAGATCATATGATAATTGTCTTTCTCTGATTGACTTATTTTGCTTAGCTTAATACCCTCTGGTTCCATCCACATCATTGCAAATGGCAAGATTTCTTTTTTTTTTTTTTTTTTTTAATTTTTTTATTCTTATGTTAATCCCCTTACATTACAACATTAGTTTTAGATGAAGTGTTCCATGATTCATTGTTTGTGCACAACACCCAGTGCTCCATGCAGAATGTGCCCTCCTAAATACCCACCACCAGGCTAACCCATCCTCCCACCCCCCTCCCCTCTAGAACCCTGTTTGTTTTTCAGAGTCCATCGTCTCTCATGGTTCGTCTACCCCTCCGATTTCCCCCGCTTCATTCTTCCCCTCCTGCTACCTTCTTCTTCTTCTTCTTTTTTTTTTTTTCTTAACATATATTGCATTATTTGTTTCAGAGGTACAGATCTGAGATTCAACAGTCTTGCACAATTCACAGCGCTTACCAGAGCACATACACTCCCCAGTGTCTATTACCCAGTCCCCCCATCCCTCCCACCCCACCCCCCACTCCAACAACACTCAGTTTGTTTCCTGCGATTAAGAATTCCTCATATCAGTGAGATCATATGATACATGTCTTTCTCTGTTTGACTTATTTCACTCAACATAATACCCTCCAGTTCCATCCACGTCGTTGCAAATGGCAAGATCTCATTCCTTTTGATGGCTGCATAATATCCCATTGTATATATATACCACATCTTCTTTATCCATTCATCTGTCGATGGACATCTTGGCTCTTTCCACAGTTTGGCTATTGTGGACATTGCTGCTATAAACATCGGGGTGCACGTAGCCCTTCGGATCCCTACTTTTGTATCTTTGGGGTAAATACCCAGTAGTGCAATTGCTGGATCATATGGTAGCTCTATTTTCAACTTTTTGAGGAACCTCCATACAGTTTTCCAGAGTGGCTGCACCAGCTTGCATTCCCACCAACAGTGTAGGAGGGTTCCCCTTTCTCCGCATCCCCGCCAACATCTGTCGTTTCCTGACTTGTTAATTTTAGCCATTCTGACTGGTGTGAGGTGATATCTCATTGAGGTTTTGATTTGGATTTCCCTGATGCCGAGCGATATTGAGCACTTTTTCATGTGTCTGTTGGCCATTTGGATGTCTTCTTTGGAAAAATGTCTGTTCATGTCTTCTGCCCATTTCTTAATTGGATTCTTTGTTCTTTGGGTGTTGAGTTTGATGAGTTCTTTATAGATTTTGGATACTAGCCCTTTATCTGATATGTCATTTGCAAATATCTTCTCCCATTCTGTCGGTTGTCTTTTGGTTTTGTTAACTGTTTCCTTTGCTTTGCAAAAGCTTCTTATCTTGATGAAGTCCCAATAGTTCATTTTTGCCCTTGCTTCCCTTGCCTTTGGCGATGTTTCTAGGAAGAAGTTGCTTCGGCTGAGGTCAAAGAGGTTGTTGCCTGTGTTCTCCTTTAGGATTTTGATGGACTCCTGTCTCACATTGAGGTCTTTCAACCATTTGGAGTCTATTTTTGTGTGTGGTGTAAGGAAGTGGTCCAGTTTCATTCTTCTGCATGTGTCTATCCAATTTTCCCAACACCATTTGTTGAAGAGACTGTCTTTGTTCCATTGGACATTCTTTCCTGCTTTGTCGAAGATTAGTTGACCATAGAGTTGAGGGTCCATTTCTGGGCTCTCTATTCTGTTCCATTGATCGATGTGTCTGTTTTTGTGCCAGTACCATGCTGTCTTGATGATGACAGCTTTGTAATAGAGCTGGAAGTCCGGAATTGTGATGCCACCGGCTTTGCTTTTCTTTTTCAATATTCCTCTGGCTATGCGGGGTCTTTTCTGGTTCCATACAAATTTTAGGATTATTTGTTCCATTTCTTTGAAAAAAGTGGATGGTATTTTGATGGGGATTGCATTGAATGTGTAGATTGCTCTAGGTAGCATTGACATCTTCACAATATTTGTTCTTCCAATCCATGAGCATGGAACGTTTTTCCATTTCTTTGTGTCTTCCTCAATTTCTTTCATGAGTATTTTATAGTTTTCTGAGTACAGATCCTTTGTCTCTTTGGTTAGATTTATTCCTAGGTATCTTATGGTTTTGGGTGCAATTGTAAATGGGATCGACTCCTTAATTTCTCTTTCTTCTGTCTTGTTGTTGGTGTATAGGAATGCCACTGACTTCTGTGCATTGATTTTATATCCTGCCACTTTACTGAATTCCTGTATGAGTTCTAGCAGTTTTGGGGTGGAGTCTTTTGGGTTTTCCACATAAAGTATCATATCATCTGCAAAGAGTGAGAGTTTGACTTCTTCTTTGCCAATTTGGATGTCTTTGATTTCTTTTTGTTGTCTGATTGCTGTGGCTAGGACTTCCAATACTATGTTGAATAGCAGTGGTGATAGTGGACATCCCTGCCGCGTTCCTGACCTTAGGGGGAAAGCTCTCAGTTTTTCCCCATTGAGAATAATATTTGCTGTAGGTTTTTCATAGATGGCTTTTATGATATTGAGGTATGTACCCTCTATCCCTATACTCTGAAGAGTTTTGATCAAGAAAGGATGCTGTACTTTGTCAAAAGCTTTTTCTGCATCTATTGAGAGGATCATATGATTCTTGTTCTTTCCTTTGTTAATGTACTGTATCACATTGATTGATTTGCGGATGTTGAACCAACCTTGCAGCCCAGGGATAAATCCCACTTGGTCATGGTGAATAATCCTTTTAATGTACTGTTGGATCCTATTGGCTAGTATTTTGGTGAGAATTTTTGCATCCATGTTCATCAGGGATATTGGTCTGTAATTCTCCTTTTTGATGGGGTCTTTGTCTGGTTTGGGGATCAAGGTAATGCTGGCCTCATAAAATGAGTTTGGAAGTTTTCCTTCCGTTTCAATTTTTTGGAACAGTTTCAGAAGAATAGGTATTAATTCTTCTTGAAATGTTTGGTAGAATTCCCCTGGGAAGCCATCTGGCCCTGGGCTTTTGTTTTTTGGGAGATTTTTGATGACTGCTTCAATTTCCTTAGTGGTTATAGGTCTGTTCAGGTTTTCTATTTCATCCTGGTTCAGTTTTGGTAGTTGATACATCTCTAGGAATGCATCCATCTCTTCCAGGTTATCTAATTTGCTGGCATAGAGTTGCTCATAATATGTTCTTATAATTGTTTGTATTTCTTTGGTGTTGGTTGTGATCTCTCCTCTTTCATTCATGATTTTGTTGATTTGGGTCATTTCTCTTCTCTTTTTGATAAGTCTGGCCAGGGGTTTATCAATCTTGTTAATTCTTTCAAAGAACCAGCTCCTAGTTTCGTTGATCTGTTCTACTGTTCTTTTAGTTTCTATTTCATTGATTTCTGCTCTGATCTTTATGATTTCTCTTCTCCTGCTGGGTTTAGGCTTTATTTGCTGTTCTTTCTCCAGCTCCTTTAGGTGTAGGGTTAGGTTGTGTACTTGAGACCTTTCTTGTTTCTTGAGAAAGGCTTGTATTGCTATATACTTTCCTCTTAGGACTGCCTTTGCTGCATCCCAAAGATTTTGAACAGTTGTGTTTTCATTTTCATTAGTTTCCATGTATTTTTTTAATTCTTCTTTAATTTCCTGGTTGACCCATTCATTCTTCAGTAGGATGCTCTTTAGCCTCCATGTATTTGAGTTCTTTCCGACTTTCCTCTTGGGATTGAGTTCTAGTTTCAAAGCATTGTGGTCTGAAAATAGGCAGGGAATGATCCCAATCTTTTGGTACCGGTTGAGACCTGATTTATGACCTAGGATGTGGTCGATTCTGGAGAATGTTCCATGGGCAGTAGAGAAGAATGTGTATTCCGTTGCTTTGGGGTGGAATGTTCTGAATATGTCTGTGAAGTCCATTTGGTCCAGTGTGTCATTTAAAGTCTTTATTTCCTTGTTGATCTTTTGCTTAGATGATCTGTCCATTTCAGTGAGGGGGATGTTAAAGTCCCCCACTATTATTGTATTGTTGTTGATGTGTTTCTTTGCTTTTGTTATTAATTGCCTTATATAATTGGCTGCTCCCATGTTAGGGGCATAGATATTTACAATTGTTAGATCTTCTTGTTGGATAGATCCTTTAAGTATGATATAGTGTCCTTCCTCATCTCTTATTACAGTCTTTGGTTTAAAATCTAATTTGTCTGATATAAGGATTGCCACCCCAGCTTTCTTTTGGTGTCCATTAGCATGGTAAATGGTTTTCCACCCCCTCACTTTCAATCTGGGGGTGTCTTTGGGTCTAAAATGAGTCTCTTGCAGACAGCATATCGATGGATCTTGTTTTTTAATCCAGTCTGTTAGCCTGTGTCTTTTGATTGGGGCATTTAGCCCATTTACATTCAAGGTAACTATTGAAAGATAGGAATTTAGTGCCATTGTATTGCCTGTAAGGTGACTGTTACCATATATTGTCTGTGTTCCTTTCTGGTCTATGTTGCTTTTAGGGTCTCTCTTTGCTTAGAGGACCCCTTTCAAGATTTCCTGTAGGGCTGGTTTTGTGTTTGCAAATTCCTTTAGTTTTTTTTTGTCCTGGAAACTTTTTATCTCTCCTTCAATTTTCAATGACAGCCTAGCTGGATAGAGTATTCTTGGCTGCATATTTTTCTCATTTAGTGCTCTGAATATATCCTGCCAGTCCTTTCTGGCCTGCCAGGTCTCTGTGGATAGGTCTGTTGCCAATCTAATGTTTCTACCATTGTAGGTTACATATCTCTTCTCCCGAGCTGCTTTCAGGATTTTCTCTTTGTCTGTGAGACTTGTAAGTTTTACTATTAGATGTCGGGGAGTTGACCTATTTTTATTGATTTTGAGAGGGGTTCTCTGTGCTTCCTGGATTTTCATGCCTGTTTCTTTCCCCAAATTAGGGAAGTTCTCTGCTATAATTTGCTCCATTATACCTTCTGCCCCCCTCTCTCTTTCTTCTTCTTCTGGGATCCCAATTATTCTAATGTTGTTTCGTCTTATGGTATCACTTATCTCTCGAATTCTGCCCTCATGATCCAGTAGTTGTTTATCTCTCTTTTTCTCAGCTTCTTTATTTTCCAGCATTTCATCTTCTATATTACTGATTCTCTCTTCTGCCTCATTTATTCTAGCAGTTAGTGCCCCCATTTTTGATTGCACCTCATTAATAGCCTTTTTGATTTCTACTTGGTTGGATTTTAGCTCTTTTACTTCTCCAGAAAGAGTTTCTCTAATAACTTCCATATTTTTTTCAAGCCCAGCTAGTATCTTTAAAGTGATGATTCTGAACTCTAGATCTGACATCGTACTAATGTCCGTATTGAGTAGGTCCCTGGCAGTCGGTACTGCCTCTTGTTCTTTTTGTTGAGGTGATTTTTTCCGTCTCGTCATTTTGTGCAGAGGAGAATAGATTAATGAGAGAACAAAATGCTAGCAGAGTAACCACGTCCCCAGAAAATATACTCTAAACAAATCAGAAAAGACCTGAAGCAGTGGGATAAGAAGGGGAAAGAGAGAAAAAAAAAAAAAGAAAAAAAAAGATAAAGATAAAGATAAAAACAACAACAAACAAAACAAAAGAACAACAACAAAAGAAAAACCAGAATGTGATCAAATATGATCTATATGGTATATAGATCAGTGCCACACACTAGATTTGGGGTGTGTTTTGGTCTTTTAGAAGAAAGTGTCTCCCAAAATTTTAAAGAAAGAAAAACTTATATATGTACAAAAATAAGGGTTGATATGATGAAGGGATGGAAAATGACTGTAAAAATGGAAATTATAAAAAATTTTATAAAAGGAATTGATAAGAAGTTGTTTGAAAAAAGAAAGAGGATTTAAAAAAAGAAAAAAGAAAAAGAAAAAAAAAGGGAGAGGATGTGATCAGGCAGGGGAATAGAGAACACCATATACTAGAGATTTAGGGTATATTTTAATCTGTTAGAAGAAACTATCTCAAAATTTTAAAGAGAGAACAACTTATATATATAAGCCAAAAATATGGGTAACTACTATGAAGGGATAGAATATGACTCTAAAAATGAAAAATAAAAATGTTTTTTTTAAAAAAAGGGATTGATAAGATGTTGTTTGAAAAAGGGAAAAAGAAAAATTCAAAAAGAAATAAAAAGACAAAAAGACAGTTAAAAAAAAAATTAACTTTAAAAGACTAAGGAATCATGGTAAAAAAGCCGTGAATTCTATGTGCAGTAGTCCCTTAGCGCTGGAGTTCTGCTGTTCTCATTGATCGGTAAACTTGGTCTTGGCTGGCTGTTCTCGCTGATCTTCTGGGGAGGGGCCTGTTGCCGTGGTTTCCAAATGTCTCTGCCGGAGGCGGAATAGCCCCGCCCTTGCCCCCTCCCGGCTAAGTAATCTGCTCGGGTTTGCTCTCCGGGGCTTTTGTTCCCTGCGAGCTTTCCGTACAGCTTTGGAGGCGTAGAGTGAAAATGGCGGCCTCCCAATCTCCGCCCCGGAGGAGCCGAGAACTCGGGGCCCCGCTCCTCAGTGAGCCCCCAGAGAAAAGCCGTCAGTCACTCCCGTCTCCCCGGTCTGCAGCTGCACTCCGTGCTCAACCGGCCTGTGACCACGCGTTTCTATCTCTGGCACCCGACCCCGGGTGGAGTCTCCAAACCCAGCAGATCCCTGCGGTGCACTCCCGCGCGGCTCCTCCCGGGAGAGGAAGGTGAGTGTCCCCAGATCGGCCGCTTGTTGGGTCCCTGCTGGAGGAGCAGGGGCCCGACTGGGCCGCGGATCGCGGTTAATGGCAACCCCAGCTGAGAGCCCGCGCCTGGGCTCCGCCTCTGCAGCCGGCTTCCTTGCTGCGTTACCTGGGAGCTCTGCTGCCCTCAGGCACCCCCGGTCTTTCTGTGACCCCGAGGGTCCTGAGACCACACTGTCCCGGAGGGTTCCACCCCCCGCTGAGCCACCAGAGTGACGTCCCTCGGCGGAGCTGACTTTTAAAAGTTCCGATTTTGTGCTCCGTGGCTTTATCACTTGCCAGAAGCGGCCGACGGAGGCCCCTCCCCCGCCGTCTATCCTCCCGAATATCGCCTCGGATTCACTTCTCCGCACGTCCTACCTTCCAGAAAGTGGTCGCTTTTCTGCTGAGACAGTTGTTGCTCTTCTTTTCTTCGATCTCCTGTTGAGTTTGTAGGTGTTCAGAATGGTTTGATCCCTATCCAGCTGAATTCCTGAGAGGAGACGAAATCCAGGTCTCCTACTCCTCCGCCATCTTGCTCCGCCCCCCCCTTTTTTTTTTTTTTAAAGATTTTATTTATTTATTTGACAGAGAGAGAGACAGCGAGAGAGGGAGCACAAGTGAGGGGAGTGTGAGAGGGAGAAGCAGGCTTCCCATGGAGCAGGGAGCCTGATGTGGGGCTTGATCCCAGGACCCTGGGATCATGACCTGAGCCAAAGGCAGACGCTTAACTGTTGAACCACCCAGGCGCCCCAAGAGTTCATTTTTTTGGTGGCTGCGTAATATTCCATTGCGCGCGCGCACACACACACCCCACATCTTCTTTATCCATTCATCTTTTGATGGACATCTTGGCTCTTTCCATAGTTTGGCTATTGTGGACATTGCTACTATAAACATTGGGGTGCAGGTGCCCCTTTGGATCACTACATTTGTATCTTTGGAGTAAATACCCAGTAGTGCAACCAGTTCTATTTGTGTTTCTCTATACTTTTGTGAAAATGAATGAAATCACATTAAATAATAACCTCCTATAACTGCTGAGAATGAAATATCCTGGTCTTTTTCTCATTTGTTAAATTCCCTATTCTTAAATTAACAGCATTTGGTTTAATAGACTGGCGTTTCAGAAAAGGCATCCTTTTTTGGGTGAAACTAAGCAATTCCATGCCACTGATGTTCACTTTATATTTTTAAGATTTAAAGTAATTTGATGCAATAATGAAATTTTTGTGTGTTTATCCATGAAAAATTAATGCTAAAGCAAATCTTTCCAAATGATTATCTTTTTTTTTCTTGGAAGAACTTAAGATCATAATGCAACTAAATTTACTGATTTTAATTTTAAAAACACATTATTGTTTCTTTAATTTATAACTTCTCTGATAGTCATTAATGTTTGTCTTGCCTTAGCTATTTCCCTCTTCTTCAACTAACTTGAATTTAAAGTACAGGATAACATTTAAACTTTCAGTTAAAGGAATAGTCAACTAAAATGAAGCAATACCTCAAAAAAAGTATTTAAGTGCTCTGTCACAGGGAGAAACATTTATACAGGGTTTGTGGGTTGTCACATTGAAACACAAAATTTAAAATTTCCCTAAGGTTTTGAATTCTCCCCACTCCCAATTTAAGATGATATCATTTAAGACATACAAAATAGACATTTTTTTCTTAGGATAGAGATTTTCAATGAAACCAAAAGTTCCAATAGTCCTAGTACCCAAATCTTGGTTTCTACCAGTCTCCAAAATGGTACTAGGTCTCCTTGGAAAATGGCTGACTCTAGGAATGAGGTAGGAAACATGCATGATGAGCCTGGAGCATTTAGTAGCACCTGTCCAAGGTACTATAGTAAGGAAGGAAGTGCCCACCTTCCTCTGAAAAAACAAAATCCACAATGACAGAAGTCTGTCAAAAAAACACAGGAATAAATTAAAACAGCTCCTGATGGTCAAAACTGAAACAATTTGAGCAAAAAAATAAATAAAATAGAACTAACATAACCTAAATTATAAAATAAATACAAGTCTGAATTGACATAAATAAATGATTGAATGAATAAATGAGGAGAATAAACAAATCCTCGATGCAGGAAGAATTTCAGATGATCTTTGTAGATACTTAGCCCTCTGGGAAACATAACTGAAGTTTAAGTCCCCACTTCTTTAATGTGAAATGTACATTATGACTTCCTTCCAAAGAGTACAGTTTGGGAAGGGGAATAAAAGGGTAACTTTATAGTGGAGAAACCTAACACTATCTCAATACAGGTTATCAAGGTAATATCAACAGTGAAAAGTTATACTGGTAATCTGAACCCTTGTATGATGTGATGAGAATGACACTTTACCTCTGCAGTCTTCCTCCCCAAAATAAATTACTCCAGTCTAATCAAGAGAAAAAAATATCAGACAACTTGGATAACATTCTATAAAATATCTGACCAGTACTTCTCAAAACTATCAAGGTCATCAAAACAGAACAACAACAACAAAATTTGTCAAAAATTATCACAGCTAAGAGAAACCTAAGGGGACATGGCAATTAAATGTAATGTGTCTTAGATGGTATCCTGGAACAGGAAAGTAACATTAGGTAAAAACTGAGAAAATCTGAGTGTAATATGGACATTAGTTAACTATAATGTATCAGTGTTAGTTCACTAGTTATAACAAATGTATCATACTAATATAAGATGTTAATAAAAGGGATAACTGGGTGTTGGGAGTTCAGAAACTCTCTGTACTATCTTTGAAATAATTTTGTATATCTACAACTATTCTGAAATAGCAAAAGTTTGTTAAAAAAAACTAATTGGTTAGTCAGGTTAGAGGTTCCACCAGGATATCCTGAAAGATTGAGCTCTCTTGGTTTTTGCCCATGAGTGATAAAATTGGGAGATAAAGTATTTGCTGTAGTAGATTAGAGAGAGGCTTTGGTGAATCCATTTGAATATAGACATTGAACATACCCTAGTACAAATATTCACACTCAAATGAGTAACTCTTCTTTTCAATATGTTGATTTTTCAATACTATAACTTACATGTGAGAGAAATTTGCCTTCAGCACAAACTACCCATTGGGGCTGGTCTAGCTGACTTGGAGTTATGATCTTTCTTTTTCACTAATCCACATATATACCCCACTGTGTCATAGAGGAAGGGCTAATCTTTAATTGAAGACACATAAGTATTTGTACTCCCTTCTGAATCAATTGTATTTTGGGAATACAGGTAAGCTTTTTCATTACTTGAAAGGGACAATAAAAAGCTCCATAAAAAATAATAAATCATGCAATATTGGTAACTTAGAATCTCTTGATATGGTGACATTCCATGAGAGCACACTTAACCATATCTGTCTCTAAAAGCATTTAAGCCAAATCCTCGTCTTGGCATAAAGCAAGTAGTATGTTCATTGCCTCTGCTTATTACATTCACATGGGGATGGGGATTTGCTCAGACTTGCTCTCAGCATTAGGATGACTATTCAGAGAAGTCAGGACTGTAAAGACCCAAGGCCAATTTTTCCTCATGCCTCACAGTTGTAATTTTTGTCCTCCACCAGAATTTTAATCTTTTCTGTTCAGCTATTCTTCTTTTCCCAGTTAAAGAACTATACTCATCTTCCTTGCTACCTAAACCTTTCTTTTACCTGTGCCCTGCAGAACCTCTCTTCCAGCTGGGAACAATTCACGAGCTTCTTTAAGTAAATACGGACCATTTTTCCATTCTTTTCTTAGTTGAATTTGGGGTGTTCCCCGGATACCCTTTTCTCTGTAGACTTCTTAAATAGTCACTTTGTATGTCTATATGGCATGTGTCCCCAAACATCAGAAGTGAAGTCATTTACATTTTTTCCTAAAATTAAGAATTGACTATTTTGAATAGATGATAAATTTAAAAAGTCAAATGTTAATATTGATGTGTTTTCCAGTCATGCTAAACTTAGAGGCCCTTCCTTCCTTCCTTCCTTCCTTCCTTCCTTCCTTCCTTCCTTCCTTCCTTCCTTCCTCTTTCCTCCCTCCATTAAAAGTACATATTTAGCATTTTCTTTTTTTTTTTTTAAGATTTTATTTATTTATTTATTTGTCAGAGAGAGAGAGAGCGCGCACAAGCAGGGGAGCGGCAGGCAAAGGGAGAAGCAGGCTCCCTGCTGAGCAAGGAGCCCGATGCGGGACTCAATCCCAGGACTCTGGGATCATGAGCCAAAAGCTGATGCTTAACAGACTGAGCCACCCAGGCATCCCTACTTAGCATTTCTACATATGAGGTACTTAACTGTGTTCTGAACACAGCAAATTCCTTGTTTTAATGAAATTTACATTTGTATCGGTTATCTATTGCTGTGCAATTTACTCAAAACTTATAAGCCTTTATTATCTAGCAAATTCTGTGTGCTAGGAATCTGGGCATAATATCACTGAGTACTCTGCATCGGAGCCTCACAAATACGTAATCAGCTTCTCAGCCAGGTCTTCAGTGTCATCTTCATGTAGTTGCTGGCAGAATGCAATTCCTGATGGGTTGATTTCCTGAGATCCTGATTTCCTTGTTGGTGGTTGGTCAGAGAGAGAGAGAGGGAGAGAGAGACTGCTAACAAGATCAAAGTCAGGGTCTTTTGCCACTTAATTGTGGAAGTGACAGCCATCACTTTTCTGTAGTCTACTTGTTGTTCAACATGAGTCAATAAGCCCTGCCCACACTCAAGAAGAGGGGATTACAAAAAAGCATAAGTACCATGAATTGGGGATAATTGAGTGCCATCTTTGAATTCCGCCCATCACAACAATCCAGCAGGGAACCTCACACTCTCACTTCCCCTTTCTGTACCACATACTCTGCCTCTATGCCTTTGCATGCCTTTCTCTCTGCCTGAAATGTGCTTCTACAGCTGCCTCTTCACTCCCTTGTCAGTGTATTTCCTCAACTTCAAGATACAGTTCAGAGTCCTATCCTTAATTTTTGTCTAAAATTTTGTCACCAAATAAAAGGTAAAATAGATTTTAAAAAATTATAACCATATAATGCTGAAACTTAAAGAGACTAAAGATAACATCTTGTTTCTTCTTACAGACGTTGAGTAGGAAAATTTATTTTTCCAGTGTCATATAATGATCCAGACAAGAAACTTAGTTTCTTGGTCCTGATATCTTTCTGCCAATCTTACTTCTTCTCTAAAGCTAAGTGATACTCTATTTCTGATTAATAAACCTATCCAGTGACTGTTTTAATTCATAGTAATGGCTTCATTTTTTCGTCATTGGTAACCATAAATGGATAACTGTTAGTATTTCAACTTTAGGTTATACGTTATTTTTCCATGGAGGAAGATGTATAAATGGTCTTTTTTCCCAGAGATGGCCTGGAATATTTTCCTAGGGTAGAAATAATTTTATAAAGGGGAAATTGACTATTTTCAGATTATTCATTATAGAAAATGCATTAAATTTATAGAACTAACCAAATGGAATATGAAACAACAATCCTTATGAATAAGTTGATGCATTAAAGAAAGAGGCTGATTTCAATTCAGAGTATGTTGACCTTATCTACTCAATATTGGTTAATGTAAAATAGTAATGATTTCTTTAAGATGCACATTGTTTTAGAGACTTCAAGTGTGTGTGTACATATATGGATATTAAGAACACAGACAGACACCCATAGCATTTAGAAGGGCATTTGAAAAATAATTAAAGATAAGGCAGTAAGCCTCTTATCCAATAACCCTTTATTACTTGATACAGAAAGAGTACTGTTGAACAAGTGAGAGTACATAGCTTTCAAAGTTTGAAGGTCCATGTTATATATCTAGATTGTGCACAAGGATGTTGAAATCGGCATCTACGAATAAAATGACAAACATCAGTTGCTCTGCTTGATTTGTGATAGTGAAATGGATGTAGAAGCATAGTTCCTTGTATGATTATAGGCCTTTTACCAAAAGAATAGGAATCTTAGCAGTGAGTTTTCTCTCTCACTGTAACACTGATTCATAGTTTAATCATATTCATGTTATTCAAGTATGATTGACCCCCCCCACACACACAAATTTTCCATTCTTTTTTTGAACTTCCATAATGGCCAATTACTCTGACATTAAGAAATTATTTCAAAACTGATCTTTGACTGTTTCTAATTAGATTAATTTTTTTTATTCTTATGTTAATCCCCATACATTACATCATTAGTTTTAGATGTAGTGTTCCATGATTCATTGTTTGTGCATAACACCCAGTGCTCCATACAGAACGTGCCCTCCTCAATACCCATCACCAGGCTAACCCATCCTCCCAACCCCCTCCCCTCTAGAACCCTCAGTTTGTTTTTCAGAGTCCATCGTCTCTCATGGTTCGTCTACCCCTCTGATATCCCCCCCTTCACTCTTCCCCTCCTGCTACCTTCATCTTCTTTTTTTTCTTAACATATATTGCATTATTTGTTTCAGAGGTACAGATCTGAGATTCAACAGTCTTGCACAATTCACAGTGCTTACCAGAGCACATACCCTCCCCAGTGTCTTTATCACCCAGTCACCCCATCCCTCCGACCCCACCACCCACTCCAGCAACCCTCAGTTTGTTTCCTGTGATTAAAAATTCCTCATATCAGTGAGGTCATATGATACATGTCTTTCTCTGACTTATTTTGCTCAACATAATACCCTCCAGTTCTATCCACGTCGTTGCAAATGGCAAGATCTCATTCCTTAGGATGGCTGCATAATATTCCACTGTATATATATACCACATCTTCTTTATCCATTCATCTGTCGATGGACATCTTGGCTCTTTCCATAGTTCGGCTATTGTGGACATTGCTGCTATAAACATCGGGGTGCACGTACCCTTTTGGATCCCTACTTTTGTATCTTTGGGATAAATACCCAGTAGTGCAATTGTTGGATCATATGGTAGCTCTATTTTCAACTTTTGGAGGAACCTCCATACTGTTTTCCAGAGTGGCTGCACTCGCATCAACAGTGTAGGAGGGTTGCATTCCCATCAACAGTGTATGAGGGTTCCCCTTTCTCCGCATCCCCGCCAACATCTGTCGTTTCCTGACTTGTTAATTTTAGCCATTCTGACTGGTGTGAGGTAGTATCTCATTGAGGTTTTGATTTGGATTCCCCTGATGCTGAGCAATATTGAGCACTTTTTCATATGTCTGTTGGCCATTTGGATGTCTTCTTTGGAAAAATATCTGTTCATGTCTTCTGCCCATTTCTTGATTGGATTCTTTGTTCTTTGGGTGTTGAGTTTGATGAGTTCTTTATAGATTTTGGATACTAGCCCTTTATCTGATATGTCATTTGCAAATATCTTCTCCCATTCTGTCGGTTGTCTTTTGGTTTTATTGACTGTTTCCTTTGCTTTGCAAAAGCTTTTTATCTTGATGAAGTCCCAATAGTTCATTTTTGCCCTTGCTTCCCTTGCCTTTGGCGATGTTTCTAGGAAGAAGTTGCTGCGGCTGAGGTCAAAGAGGTTGCTGCCTGTATTCTCCTTTAGGATTTTGATGGACTCCTGTCTCACATTGAGGTCTTTCAACCATTTGGAGTCTATTTTTGTGTGTGGTGTAAGGAAATGGTCCAGTTTCATTCTTCTGCACATGTCTGTCCAGTTTTCCCAACACCATTTGTTGAAGAGACTGTCTTTTTTCCATTGGACATTCTTTCCTGCTTTGTCAAAGATGAGTTGATCATAGAGTTGAGGGTCCATTTCTGGGCTCTCTATTCTGTTCCATTGATCTATGTGTCTGTTCTTGTGCCAGTACCATGCTGTCTTGATGATGACAGCTTTGTAATAGAGCTGGAAGTCCGGAATTGTGATGCTGCCAGCTTTGCTTTTCTTTTTCAACATTCCTCTGGCTATGCGGGGTCTTTTCTGGTTCCATACAAATTTTAGGATTATTTGTTCATTTCTTTGAAAAAAGTGGATGGTATATTGATGGGGATTGCATTGAATGTGTAGATTGCTCTAGGTAGCATTGACATCTTCACAATATTTGTTCTTCCAATCCATGAGCATGGAACGTTTTTCCATTTCTTTGTGTCTTCCTCAATTTCTTTCATGAGTATTTTACAGTTTTCTGAGTACAGATCCTTTGTCTCTTTGGTTAGATTTATTCCTAGGTATCTTATGGTTTTGGGTGCAATTGTAAATGGGATCGACTCCTTAATTTCTCTTTCTTCTGTCTTGTTGTTGGTGTATAGGAATGCCACTGATTTCTGTGCATTGATTTTATATCCTGCCACTTTACTGAATTCCTGTATGAGTTCTAGCAGTTTTGGGGTGGAGTCTTTGGGGTTTTCCACATAAAGTATCATATCATCTGCAAAGAGTGAGAGTTTGACTTCTTCTTTGCCGATTTAGATGCCTTTGATTTCTTTTTGTTGTCTGATTGCTGTGGCTAGGACTTCCAATACTATGTTGAATAACAGTGGTGATAGTGGACATCCCTGCTGCGTTCCTGACCTTAGGGAGAAAGCTCTCAGTTTTTCCCCATTGAGAATGATATTCGCTGTAGGTTTTTCATAGATGGCTTTTATGATATTGAGGTATGTACCCTCTATGCCTATACTCTGAAGAGTTTTGATCAAGAAAGGATGCTGTACTTTGTCAAAAGCTTTTTCTGCATCTATTGAGAGGATCATATGATTCTTGTTCTTTCTTTTGTTAATGTATTGCATCACATTGATTGATTTGTGGATGTTGAACCAACCTTGCAGCCCAGGGATAAATCCCACTTGGTCGTGGTGAATAATCCTTTTAATGTACTGTTGGATCCTATTGGCTAGTATTTTGGTGAGAGTTTTTGTATCCGTGTTCATCAGGGATATTGGTCTGTAATTCTCCTTTTTGATGGGGTCTTTGTCTGGTTTTGGGATCAAGGTAATGCTGGCCTCATAAAACGAGTTTGGAAGTTTTCCTTCCATTTCTATTTTTTGGAACAGTTTCAGAAGAGTAGGTATTAATTCTTCTTTAAATGTTTGGTAGAATTCCCCTGGGAAGCCATCTGGTCCTGGGCTTTTGTTTGTTGGGAGATTTTTGATGACTGCTTCAATTTCCTTAGTGGTTGTAGGTCTGTTCAGGTTTTCTTTTTCTTCCTGGTTCAGTTTTGGTAGTTGATACATCTCTACGAATGCATCCATTTCTTCCAGGTTATCTAATTTGCTGGCATAGAGTTGCTCATAGTATGTTCTCATAATTGTATTTCTTTGGTGTTGGTTGTGATCTCTCCTCTTTCATTCATGATTTTGCTGATCTGGGTCATTTCTCTTTTCTTTTTGATAAGTCTGGCCAGGGGTTTATCAATCTTGTTAATTCTTTCAAAGCACCAGCTCCTAGTTTCGTTGATCTGTTCTACTGTTCTTTTGGTTTCTATTTCATTGATTTTTGCTCTGATCTTTATTATTTCTGTTCTCTTGCTGCGTTTAGGCTTTATTTGCTGTTCTTTCTCCAGCCCCTTTAGGTGTAGGGTTAGGTTGTGTACTTGAGACCTTTCTTGTTTCTTGAGAAAGGCTTGTATTGCTATATACTTTCCTCTTAGGACTGCCTTTGCTGCATCCCAAAGATTTTGAATAGTTGTGTTTTCATTTTCATTGGTTTCCATGTATTTTTAAAAATTCTTCTTTAATTTCCTGGTTGACCCATTCATTCTTCAGTAGGATGCTCTTTAGCTTCCATGTATTTGAGTTCTTTCTGACTTTCCTCTTGTGATTGAGTTCTAGTTTCAAAGCATTGTGGTCTGAAAATAGGCAGGGAATGATCCCAATCTTTTGGTACCGGTTGAGACCTGATTTATGACGTAGGATGTGATTGATTCTGGAGAATGTTCCATGGGGACTAGAGAAGAATGTGTATTCCGTTGCTTTGGGATGGAATGTTCTGAATATGTCTGTGAAGTCCATTTGGTCCAGTGCGTCATTTAAAGTCTTGATTTCCTTGTTGATATTTTGCTTAGATGATCCGTCCATTTCAGTGAGGAGGGGTGTTAAAGTCCCCCACTATTATTGTATTGTTGTCAATGTGTTTCTTTACTTTTGTTATTAATTGCCTTATATAATTGGCTGCTCCCATGTTAGGGGCATAGATATTTACAATTGTTAGATCTTCTTGTTGGATAGACCCTTTAAGTAGGATATAATGTCCTTCCTCATCTCTTATTACAGTCTTTCGTTTAAAATCTAATTTGTCTGATATAAGGATCGCCACTCCAGCTTTCTTTTGGTGTCCATTAGCATGGTAAATGGTTTTCCACCCCCTCACTTTCAATCTGGGGGTGTCTTTGGTTCTAAAATGAGTCTCTTGCAGACAGCATATCGATGGGTCTTGTTTTTTAATCCAGTCTGATAGCCTGTGTCTTTTGATTGGGGCATTGAGCCCATTTACATTGAGGGTAACTATTGAAAGATAGGAATTTAGTGCCATTGTATTGCCTGTAAGGTGACTGTTACCATATATTGTCTGTGTTCCTTTCTGGTCTATGTTGCTTTTATGGTCTCTCTTTCTTAGAGGACCCCTTTCAAGATTTCTTGTAGGGCTGGTTTTGTGTTTGCAAATTCCTTTAGTTTTTGTTTGTCCTGGAAGCTTTTTATCTCTCCTTCAATTTTCAATGACAGCCTAGCTGCATAGAGTATTCTTGGCTGCATATTTTTCTCATTTAGTGCTCTGAATATATCCTGCCAGTCCTTTCTGGCCTGCCAGGTCTCTGTGGATAGGTCTGTTGCCAATCTAATGTTTCTACCCTTGTAGGTTACATATCTCTTCTCCCGAGCTGCTTTCAGGATTTTCTCTTTGTCTATGAGACTCGTAAGTTTTACTATTAGATGTCGGGGTGTTGACCTATTTTTATTGATTTTGAGAGGGGTTCTCTGTCCTTCCTGGATTTTGATGCCTGTTTCCTTCCCCAATTTAGGGAAGTTCTCTGCTATAATTTGCTCCATTATACCTTCTGCCCCCCTCTCTCTTTCTTCTTCTTCTGGGATCCCAATTATTCTAATGTTTCATTTTATGGTATCGCTTATCTCTCGAATTCTGCCCTCGTGATCCAGTAGTTGTTTATCTCTCTTTTTCTCAGCTTCTTTATTTTCCATCATTTGGTTTTGTATATCACTGATTCTCTCTTCTGCCTCATTTATCCTAGGAGTTAGCACCCCCATATTTGATTGCACCTCATTAATAGCCTTTTTGATTTCTACTTGGTTAGATTTTAGTTCTTTTACTTCTCCAGAAAGGGTTTCTCTAATAACTTCCATATTTTTTTCAAGCCCAGCTAGTATCTTTAAAGTGATGATTCTGAACTCTAGATCTGACATCGTACTAATGTCCGTATTGAGTAGGTCCCTGGCAGTCGGTACTACCTCTTGTTCTTTTTGTTGAGGTGATTTTTTCTGTCTTGTCATTTTGTGCAGAGGAGAATAGATTAATGAGAGAACAAAATGCTAGCAGAGTAACAATGTCCCCAGAAAATATACTCTAAACAAATCAGAAAAGACCTGAAGCAGTGGGAAAAGAAAGGGAAAGAGAGAAAAAAGAAAAAGAAAAAAAAGAAAAAGAAAAAGATAAAGATAAAAACAAACAAAAACAAACAAAACAAAACAACGACAACAAAAAAAACCAGAATGTGATCAAATATGATCAGGCTGGTATATAGATCAGTGCCACACACTAGATTTGGGGTGTATTTTGTTCTGTTAGAAGAAGGTGCCTCCCAAAATTTTAAAGAAAGAAAAGCTTATATATGTACAAAAATAAGGGTTGATATGATGAAGGGATGGAATATGACTGTAAAGATGGAAATTATAAAAAATTTTATAAAAGGAATTGATAAGATGTTGTTTGAAAAAAGAAGGAAGGGGATTTAAAAAAAGAAAAAAGAAAAAAAAAGAGAGAGAATGTGATCAGGCAGGGGAGTAGAAAAAAACATATACTAGAGATTTATGGTATATTTTGATCTGTTAGAAGAAACTATCTCAAAATTTTAAAAAGAGAACAACATATATATATATGCCAAAAATACAGGGAACTACTATGAAGGGATAGAATATGAATCTAAAAATGAAAAATGAAAATGTTTTTTAAAAAAGGGATTGATAAGATGTTGGTTGAAAAAGGGGAAAAGAAAAATTAAAAAAAAAAGAAAAAAAAAACAGTTAAAAAAAAAATTAACTTTGAACGACTAAAGAATCATGGTAGAAAAGCCATGAATTCTATGTGCAGTATTCCCCTAGCGCTGGAGGTCTGCCGTTCTCATGGATCGGTAAACTTGGTCTTGGCTGGCTGTTCTCGCTGATCTTTTGGGGGAGGGCCTGTTGCCGTGGTTTCCAAATGTCTTCGCAGGAGGCGGAATTGCCCCGCCCTTGCCGTCTGGGCTAAGTAATCTGCTCGGGTTTGCTCTCAGGAACTTTTGTTCCCTGCAAGCTTTCCGTACAGCTTTGGAGGCGGAGAGTGAAAATAGCGGGCTCCCAATCTCCACCCCGGAGGAACCGAGAACTCGGGGCCCCACTCCTCATTGCGCCCCAGAGAAAAGCAGTCAGTCACTCCCGTCTCCCCAGTCTCCGGCCGCACTCTGTGCTCACCCGGCCTGTGACCGCGCGTTTCTATCTCTGGCACCTGACCCCAGGTGGAGTCTCCAAACCCAGCAGATCCCTGTGGTGCACTCCTGCGTGGCTCCTCCTGGGGGGAGGAAGGTGGGTCTCCCCGGATCTGCCCCTTGTTTGGTCCCTGCTGGAGGAGCAGTGGCCCGACTGTGCCGCGGATCACGGTTTATGGCCACCCCGAGCTGAGAGCCTGCGCCTGGGCTCCGCCTCTGCAGCCGGCTTCCCTGTTCCGTTACCTGGGAGCTCTGCCACACTCAGGCACCCCCGGTCTTTCTGTGACCCCGAGGGTCCTGAGACCACACTGTCCCGGAGGGTTCCACCCCCCGCTTAGCCACCGGAGTGACGTCCCTCAGCGGAACAGACTTTTAAAAGTTCCGATTTTGTGCTCCGTGGTTCTATCACTTGCCAGAAGCGGCCGACGGAGGCCCCTCCCCCGCCGTCTATCCTCCCGAATATCGCCTCGGATTCACTTCTCCACGCGTCCTACCTTCCAGAAAGTGGTCGTTTTTCTGTTCAGAGAGTTGTTGCTCTTCTTTTCTTCGATCTCCTGTTGAGTTTGTAGGTGTTCAGAATGGTTTGATCCCTACCCAGCTGAATTCCTGAGAGGAGACGAAATCTAGGTCTCCTACTCCTCCGCCATCTTGTTCCGCCCCCCTTATTAGATTAATTTTTGAACTATCTTCTTGCATTAAATTTCTCTTTCATTAAAATGGGAAGAGCGATGTGTGACAACGTTAAGGTGAGTAGAAGGAACTTAAGTGGCTCTACCATATTTAAAGCATGAATTCCATGAGGCACAGCCTATTCTCTATTGCATTCTCTCTGTGTCTATGCTTAATCTAGAAGTGGAACTATTTGAATTATGATGAAAAAATGTCATGGCTCATTGAAGATGGTAGATAATGATAATGAGCCAAGGTTTGTAGCCTATCCGTGCTGGCTGCCTAATTTGTTCTGATGGGTTCACTCTTCTATGCCTGGAGGGTCAGCATTAGTATTTGACAGCATCCTTATGAACTTCATTTTGCAAAGAGCTAGGTCCTCCTCTTGTGCTTATGTGATGTGTGACAGTAGGAATTAGGAAATTCCAGGGACCCCACTTAAAGCTTGTTCTCTGGAAAAACAGCCAAATGAAAATGCACAAATATCTGCCCTCAAAAATAAGAATATTTTCTGGAAAAAAAAAAGTGTCGTTATTAAACTCAGCATGGGAGACAATCTGAACCGGGACCTTCATCAATCAGATTAACTACTTTCCAAGATGAAAACAGACGAGGCACAGTGTGAGGCTGAACAGATATTTATCAAAAGCCATATTAATAAGCACTTTCAGCTTTTTCCTGACAGTTTCATCTGAGGTTCCATGTTTAACATTTGAGTATCATATGTTTTTGTCAGGATGAGGCTGCTAAGAGCATCAATTAATTAATTCCTTTGAAGTACGGTTCAGTAAGGTAATAAAGTAACTGTCCCTAAAGCCACAACCAGGAATGGTAAGCAACATTCTGGAGCTAGACAATTTGTTACTTCAGAAATTAAAAGCAAAATGTCTTCTTAGGCCCACCTAAGAATACATTCAATTGTATTTTTGCAAAGTGGCAACAAGGTAATATATGCATTTATATATGTATAGACACGAACACATATGCAGTATGCATAATTGCCTATCTAGCTGAGATATTCCTCATTTACATGCTAGTGTACAGTGTAGCACCAAATATATATATATATATATATCCTCTTTAATTTGTGTTATCTAAATGGGCTGTAAATAGGGCAAAATTAAACTAGGAAAAATATTGAGGAGAATTTTATATTATTAAGATCATCAGCTGTACTTTAGTGTTTGAGGAAATTAATTTGGTGCGTTAAAAATATCTCAGCTCATGGAAATTAACACTTCAAGTAATGCAACTCAGAGTATGGAAGAAATTTGTACCTTGCACAGCCAGATGTAGGCTACATATATTCAGGGACATATTCTGCCATCTCCACTTTATGCAGGGCACATCAAAGGCATGGCTAATGTAGTTTTCATTTCAATGATGTAATATCAGCAATTGGCAATCAACCAAACCACAGTAATCTCAGAGAGACTTTGTGTATGTAAAGTGTCAAGCCAAAGTGGGAAATAAAAATAGGGCAGGTGTGTGCTGATGCGGGTTCATCTCACGTGGGATGTTTCTTCAGTCTGGAGGCATATTTCCTATGAATAATTTAGAATGAGCTCTCTTTTACTCGGAGCTTCATATTACCCTGTCTGCCTACTGTGATCCAATCTTATGACAAAAATCTGTTTCATAAATTCCTGGATGAGATGATCCACTTTGTAAAACACTCAGACTCACAAACATAGAGGCTAATGGGAAGTGGCATGACTTAGGGGAGTGCAACCTAGTCTGGGAGTTAGGAGGCTGGCTTAGCAAAGCAAGTAAGGTGCCTTCTTCCTCTGATCAACTGAGTGACAACTCTCAGAGGCTTGGATTTTAACCTTCCTACTATTGTGATTTGGATCCATATGTTATGCCTCCCTTTCCTTTCCTTCTCTTCCCTATTCCTACTCCAGGGTAATTTATTTTTTCTCTTCTAATTGATTGGACAAGAAATGTAGGAGACATTGATGTTTAATCAATTTATACTCAATTTTCCAGGATAAGGTTTTAGCAATTTTGGGTCTCATTATCCATTTTATCGGCTGGGATTTCAGAGGTCCTTGAACTGCTCCTCTCTTTATGGAAGGCTGGCATATCAGTTCTCCAGGTATGAGCAAGTAGAGTGGTGATAATACATTGCTATGGAACAAGTGATAGAAGTTTGAGTCCTTAAACAGAACCCTTTCAAACCTCAGTGGTCAGATGTTTTTGAATCAGCTCTTCAAAATAGATATTTATAACGTTAAAATATTCTCTTGCTTTGTACTTTTAAAGGCTATTCATGTACAACATCTAATTTTCTGTTCACGATAAACCAAGACAGGACAGGTTTGAACATATGAAGGAGGAGGTTGTCCTAGTGGAAGGCAAGCGGGGGAGAGACTGGAAGTGACACAGTTGACCTTATTTTAGTTATAGAGCCACAGCACCTGTGATGACGTATGAGCTGAAAGGAGAATGAGTCATGGGGAAAGGTGAATGAGGATGGAGAAAGAAGGTGAGATTCTCCACTTTTCCTGGAAGTGGGGCTTTCCAAAACATGGGACTTTCAAAAAGGCAACTACCTCATTCTAATTATATGGGTAATTGACTCCCAACTGATTCTTCCTTTCCCCATCACCCTTCATCCTCTTTGTGGTATGTTTTACTAAATTACCATTTTGAGTTTCTGTTATAAATATTTAGCTTATGGTAAGTTGGAGTTGTTATAAGTCATTCTGCAGCCTTGATTTGCGCTCTTTTTTTAGAGTTCCTTTTAAATCCTATCTTGTCATTTGCTTCATGCATTTATTTCCTTTAAAATCATTTCTCTTTTAATCTTACTTATTTTATGGTTTATTCTATTTTTTCACTTCTACAACATTAATATGGCTTAAATTTATTACCCAATATTATTAAAGTGAGAACAATTTATTTCACACTTATTTATTAGATACTTATCGTATGCTAGGCATTACCCATTAATAATGTATGAACTAAGTTCAGTTTAGAACCATATCTAAGCCACTTGTACTGGCCTGTTTGTTATTCTGAGTGTGAGGTTGAATATTGTTTCTGATGGTTTTCTCCGTGTGCACCACTCTACTAGATTTTCTGCTTGTGACTGATGCCAATTTTTCCTTGAGGTGTTTATTTTTTATATTAATTTAAAAAGAACTCTAAAAATATGTATATTAATACATAGATTAAATATTTGCCTTCTTAACCAATATTTTATTTATTCACACTGGTTTTTAGTCATTGTACTTTTAACAAATGTTATCCTATATAATTTTCTTGATGCCCTATTAAGCATTATTGTAATCTTCACTTTAGAACTGAAGAAAGAACAAGAGAAACTTAGTCTATAGAAAGTCACATACCTATAACAGATAGACTAGTATTAAAAGTATGTATATATATAATTTCAAGCCCATGTGCTTAACTCTCTTTTATGCTACCTCCCTATCTATGCTGTAATTATTTCCCCCAGGCTTTTCCTTTAACTTTGTGAACAGTTTCTTTCCCCATAAAAATTGTTTAATATTTATGTAGTCCAATCTATCCAAATTTTCCTTTAGGGTGTGTACTTTTGCTGTTAACTTAGGCAGTCTTTACCCGCTTCAATATTCTATAAATATCATTTATATGTTCCCCTACTTTAATGTTTTAAACTTTAAAAAAATTGTAATTACAGATCTTTTCACAAAGCTTATGAAATATAAAGTGTCTCATTCAGAAATATGCGCAAATGTCCATACACAGAAAATTTTACCTGCAACTTCAGGAGTTCATAGAATCTCTGAAACCTGTGCATCAAGGGCAAAAGAGTCATGTTTTGTTTTTGTTTTATTTTATTTTTTTAAAGATTTTATTATTTGAGATAGAGCAAGAGTGAGTGAGCGAGCAAGCAAGAGAGAGAGAGAGCTTTCAGGAGCAGGGGGAGCAGCAGAGGGAGAGGGAGAAGCAGGTTCCCTGCTGAGCAAGAAGCCTGATGTGGGACTCGACCCCAGGACTGAGCTGAAGGCAGATGCTTAACCGACTGAGCTACCCAGGAGCCCCTGTTTTTGGTTTTAAACATTCCTTAATTATTTTGAAACCCATTTTTGTATAAGTTCTTTAGGACAAATTGTGCCCCTCCCCCAACTCATATGTTGACATTCCCAGCACCTCAGAATGTGACAGCCTTTGGAGAGACGACCTTTTTAAAGAGTCAGTAAAGGTAAAATGAGGTCATAGGGGTGGGCTCTAATCCAGTGTGCCTGAAGTCTTTCTAAAAAGAGGAGATTAAGACGTAGATGCACACAGAGGGAAGACTATGTGAAGACGTAGGAAGAAGGCAGCCATCTTCAGGCAAAGGAATGAGGCCTCAGAATAAAACTAACCCTGTAAAGGCCCTGATTTTGTATATCTAGACTCCAGAAATATGGCAAAATTTATTTATGTTGTTAATCCACCCAGTTTGTAATACTCTGCTATGAAAGCCCTAGCAAATTAATACAATGAGATAGAGATCTAGTCTTTTTGTTTGTTTTGCAAATGAGTTTATTATCTCAATACCACTTACTTAATAACACATTACGCACTGATTGGAGAAGCCACTTAAATCATTTTAAATCCATACCATGTGTGTGAAGTGTATACGTTGATCTATAGGGTGTATAATACACACACATATATGCATACACACACATGAATTTCTTGTTCCATTTTCACTCATATGCTATAATCATATGCCTTTAATTATCCTTGTTTTGAATTAAGTTACAGTATAAAGAAAGACAAGTCCTCCCACTTTTTTTGGTTGTTGTTCTTTTTATATCCTTTCTGTGCCAACAGAACTATAAAATTGTTTTTCATATTCCAAGACAATTCAGTATTTAGCTAGAGGTAGATTGGATTAAATTCACTGTAAATTCACTGTTGAGGAGAATCAACATCTTTGCAATACTTCGTCTTTAAATATAGGGTAATGTATATGGCTCTCTATTGTCCTTATTTTTTGTCCCTCAGTCTGGTTCTTCCCATACTCTTACATATTTTATGTTTTGTCTGCTCCGAGATGTTTTATATTTTTGATGTTATTAAGAATAGAATTTTCTTCATATTTATTTCCTACTAGATTTTTGGCAGTATTAGTAAAGCCACTGCTGCTGATGATGAAGAAGAAGCATCTATTGTAGTCCCATTATCTCTCCTTATTTTCTTTTTCTTAGAATCATTCTTCTTTTTTTTCCTTTGTCTTTGTCTTATGCTAACCATTTTGGGATTCAAATATATCACAGAGTCATTAACAGACATTAAGATAGGTGGTCTCAAATGGTTTGGCCCTTAGGGTCTTAGAAGAATACCAATTCTGAAATTTTTAAAGATCTTTTCTGAAGATCCCTCCTTCATATTATCTGTCTTTATGACTGTGTTAAGAGCAGAAGATAACTGTTTCCTTCTTTCGTACATGGCTTTCAGGTACTCCCCTGCTAGATCCTGATACTCATTTTTTTTTCTTTTAAGCCAAATAAATAAAAGGAATGGAGAATGGCAAATTTCTTGTCTGTCTGTGATTATTATTGTTACCTAGGAATCTAATGTATTGTCTTTGTTCATCTTATTGTATTTTCTTCTTTGTTCTTAACATCCTGCTTCCTTCCTCCATATTAACTGTATACATAAGTACTCACAAACTTTCTAACAACTTGCTAAACTAAGGCTATCACTCAAAAACTTAACTCTTTTATAAGCTATTCCTTCCCTACTTAATGAATGGAAAAAGACCTTTGCATTCTGCCTAGTGGACTCTTTTATATGAGATCCAATGAGAGGTGTAGGAGCAAGACTGTGGAGGCAGTGGTATTGGTTAGAAGGCAAGAATGTGAAACAAAACAAGTTGTCTATTTATGTGGATGGGAACATGAAGAATCTAAAAATAAATTAGTTTGTAATTCTGAAACAGAACTGTCTGGGAGTCTCAGGGAGTGGGTAGTTGCCTATGTAAATTTAGAGTTTAGGAAACAGATTTTCTATAGGGCACTGCTCCGGACTCATTCTCATTTTTGTGGCTCCCCTCATCTCTTAAAAGCCACATAGTCCCCAAATTAACCTTTGTATGTTTCTAATGTTTCCCTGATTTATTTTTTTAATTTATACCCCACTCAAATTGCCTTTCAACTATTTTTTTTTTTATATTGCAACTGTTTTCAAACTCTTTTTCCTTTCTCCCTCCTATAATGCCCTCTCCAGACTCTGATCAATATATTCATTAGTCAAAAAACCTTGTTTTAAACTATTACAGAATAAGTCTATGCTTTTTAGCAAGAGATAGGAGCTTGCTTAATTTTTTTTCTTCCTCTACATGTTAACTGGGCTCCTATGATACACCAGGCTATTCCATGTTTGCAGCTATGAATAAGACAGAGTCTTTCCCCTCACGTTGCTCACACTATAATGGAGATGCCAGAAAGGTTAATCAAGCTGTCTTTGTATTCAAATAAGCTATGGCACCTTACTTTGAACCTTATGCAGCAGACACACTATCTGTAGCAATTGCTTTTTCCAAAACATATATATCCTTATCTTTGCAAATGGTCTTCCTTGACTGTGATATCCTTTCTTCCAACTATAAAGTATTAAATTGTATTGGTAAATGTATATAAAAGAAACATTATTGAAACTTATAATGGGCTTTCATATCATTTTTTTTTAAAGACTGTGTAGCCCAGAAATCCTGTTTGTAAGTTAAACAAAGGTTTCTCCTCAGATCCTCCCAGAAGTGTTTATCTCACAGAGGGGCAGAGGGAGAGGGAGAGAGAGAATCCTCAAGCAGACGCCCCACTGAGCACGGAGCCTGATGCAAGGTTCGATCTCATGACCTTCCAAAACCAAGAACTGTGCTCAACTGACTGTACCACCCAGGCACCCCTAAAACAGACTTTAAAGAACATACACAAAATAAAGTATAACATAAGCAGATGACTTATATCAAATAATATATCTTAATTTTAACTAATAGGATGATTTATTTAATTATTATTCTCTTTACTAAGTACATATAGGTTCAACCTGTGACCAGACATTTAAAGCATGCTTTGGGTGTTTAACCTCAGAGCCAATAAATGTAATGTTTCCAATATTTACTAAAATGCTTTTTTAAAAAAAAATTCTACTTGTCATTATACTTATATCAAGAAAAAAATGCTTATAGATATGGATGTAGGATACATACAAACAATGAAATATTAGACAAAGTTATATTGCCCAATTATCATACTAGCATAGTCTTTACTGAGAGAGGTACAGGTCAATATCCAATTTCTTACTTGTGGGTGATCAGTTGGACATTTTAAAAAGGCATCTCCTGTTCTCTTTGTCAAGAAATTACAATAACACAGTATGACAAGAGGCAATGAAAGGAAACAGTATTTAATGAAAGACTTACTGTGATGAAAGAATTGTAAAAATGAGACAAATACACACAAACCCCCATCAACATGGTTAGCCGCTCTGGCTTTAGGTTGTTACCATGTGCTAAGAAGAAACCAGTGAGTTTCTTAATCTTTCTGCACATATCAGTTCCTCACTTATAAAATGGACTTAATAGAAGAGCCTGCACATAGAATTATTATGAGTACATGAGATGATGCATGTACAACATTTAGCTGTCGTCTTTTAAAAAGTCAGCTCTTTTGCGGTGCCTGGATGGCTCAGTCATTTAAGCCACTAACTCTTGATTTCAGCTCAGGTCATGATCTCAGCATTGTGGGATCAAGCCCCATGGCCAGCTCTGTGCTCAGCTCGGAGTCTGCTTGAGATTCTCTCTCTGCCTCTGCCCCTCCCCCTACTTGTGCACGCACGCTCTCTTTCTCTCAAAATAAATAAATAAATAATAAAATCTTTAAAAAAAAAGCCTTTTGCTATTTCTGTTTATAATGGGAATCATAGTGATATGTACTTCCTCAAGTAGGCTTCATATCGCTCATCTTCATTATAATGATGCCCGTTTGGGTTGGCAGTGAACATTAGTGCTAGTGAGAAACAGCATGATGCTGCATGAAATAAGGAGCCCTTGGTTTGGAGTTAGCAGATCAGTTTGAATCTGGGTTCCCCCACATATAAAGCATGTGAGCTTCGGCTTGTTTCTTAACTTTTTTTTTGTTTGTTTCTTAACTTTTGTGTGTGAATTTCTCAAGTGTAAAATAGGGATAAAGGTAAGTACCTTTTGGGGTTTGATTGAGATATAAATTACAAAATAATTTGCTCAGCACAATGGCAAACTGTCTCAAAAATTAGTACTCCCTTTTCCTTTAAATCTTGGGGCTTGTTTAGCTTGATTATTGGTTCATATCCATATGATTCTATGGAATGGATACTATTTAGTTTGGGTAACTTGAAACCATTCATTAAGCAGTTGGTTGACCAACTGTTTACCTGTTGGATATCAGTTAGAGAGGGTACAGTTGCCAGCCAGTCACCCAGGTGGAGACCTGACTGGCCAGTAATACCATTATGATAATATTTTGGTCTTTATACAACTGGTTCTTTACAATAGGGTTTTGCATGTGAGCCTTGTAAAATTTCTGTGAGGGTGAGTAGAACAAACAAATGAGATAAAAATACTGAAGTAAGGAAATGGCCTTACTTATGCCAGTGCCTTAGAATATACTTGATCTCTATCACCTTGGCTTAGAGAGCTCATTCTTTGATGTTAAATGCAGTTCCATCAAGGGGAAATGGAAGAATTTAGAATGCTATATTATAATTAAAAATATGTTCAGTTTTCACTACCATCTCAGTGTCCTTCCATTAGGAATCCCTCTCTATGTCTGGACTCATCTGCTCACCATAAAATTCTAGGCCTGCATTTTTTTAAAAAAGTTAAAGCCATTCCTCCTTGGGCTTTGATGAGCATATTAAGAAGTCATGATCTTGTGTTAAGGCAGCGTATCTTCAACTGAAAGGCAAGACTTCCTCCAATTTAAAGAGCTTATAGGAACCGCTGCTGAGCTTTGTCAAGTGATAGATAATGAGTGCTGGTGTTTCCTAAAGGAAGGTGCTATTCTTGGCTCATTCTTTGTCTTGTCCTGGTCCAGAATTTAAAACTAGTAAACCAGGTGGTTTCTTGGTAGTGGCAGTATCTATCATACAAATGAAGAATTATTTTGTTTTTTATTATTTGGGATGATTGCTTTTTTTATTGTATTAAGAGCAGCAGTAGTAATAGTAATATTTTTAATAGTATATTCTTGGGCCTCATAGGTTTAAAAATTTTTTTAAGAACAAATTCATTAGTAGAATAAGCCTAAATTATTCTTGCAAGCAAGTTCTCTGGGTTTTATGAATTTGGGAATAGCAAGCGCTTGATATCTGCTTATGTAGGGAGGGTGCCTGAGATGTAAGTGATGGAACTGCTTTAGCGGAGCAGGAGTGGCTTGATAATAAGCGTTCTAATCTCTCTTCAAGATGGAGAATAAAACCCCAGAGCTTTGTGGCCTGAGGCGGAGTAGCACTGATGGATCATTGCAAGCTTCACTGGCGTTGATGCAATCTAGACAGCAGAACATATTTTTGCATTTTTCTAAATATGTAACATAATTAGATAATTTTATGTTTCTATTTATTATAATTGCACTACATTCCATTAGGCCTCAGGGCATAGTAAAATTTGAAAATGCCAACAATTAAGTATTTTAAGTCACCTAAAAATCAGCAGAAATCAAAGTCATACTCTTTCCATAAGGACTATCAACAATTTCAATTTAGACAATTCCTTTTTTTTTTTTTTTTTTCAATTTAGACAATTCTTAACAGAGTAACTAAGGCCTGTCAAGTTTACAGAAAAACACAGTTTTGAAAACATGAGAATGTATTGTGCTCTTGATAGCCTGATATACATATTAGGCAAGCACAAGTTGGAATAGGTTAGCTAATTCATAGTACCATGAATAACATGCAGGCTTCTGAAAATTCAGTATTTTTTATTTGACTCAGTTCTTTCCCATAAGCTAGAGAGTTTGAAGTCAGATCTTTAGCTCATCTATAGAATTCTCTGAGACAGTAAGACCAGGGACAATCAGAAATAAAAATCCATGTCCTGTGGCATCTTTCAAAACTTAGGGATACCTTTATACTTTATTCACCATTTTATGTACTTTAAACTTTTTTATATTTTGAGGATTTTTATTTTAATAAATATATTAAATATGTTACATTTTTTGGTTGTCTGTATATTTCATGCAAGGTGGTAGGTATTATTCCACTCCTAAGATAAATAGCTGGAAATTTAGATGGTTTGTAGGAGTTAGTATTTTAAATAATTCTGAAAAAATATCTTTTTCAGTAAATATATGAATTTCTAATGATTTTCTTAGAAATAGTAAGATAAAAATCTCAAATATTTTTATGTTACTGAATAATAAAATACATTTTTAGTTGCATAAATATTTGCTGGACCAGACAATATGAAATCTAAATGTTTTTCATTAGTTCATTAAATTTTTTTCAGAAGTTTTTGTGAGACACCAGTAACTAAAATCATGAATGAAAGTAGGCACATTTCTACTGACCTTCCAAAAATAAAAGGACTGTAAGAGAATTCTGTGAGTTTTGTATGTCACCACTTAGATAACCTAGATGAAATGGACAAATTATTAGAAACAAATTAAATTGATGAATTGAACTATAAACTGACTCAAGAAGAAAAAGAAAATCTAAACATTAAGAGCTACAAGTAAGGAGATTGAATTAGTAATCAAAAGCTTCCCCCAAAATAAAAGTCCAGAGACCAGAGAGTTTCATTGTTGAGTTCTACAGAACTTCTATATTTAATAGAAGAGAAGGGAATACTTCCTAATTCATTCTATGGGGCTGACATTACCTTGCTATCAAGTCAGTTAAAGATATCATAAGAAGAAAATTACAGACCAATATGCTTTATAAATATAGATATAAAAATCCTCAACAGATTGCTAGCAAACCAAATCCAGTAGCATATTAAAGGATTATATACATGACCAAGTGGGACTTATCCCAGGAATGCAAGAGTGGGTCAACATAAGAAAATCAGCCAATGTAATACCACACATTACTAGTATGAAGGGGGAGAAAAAAATCATCTCAATTGATGCAGAAAAGGCACTTAATAAAGTAGTCCAATATCCCTTCATGATAAAAACATTCAATAAACTAGGAATAGAAGGAAATTTCCTCAACACAATAAAGAACATTTATAGAAAACCTACAGCTAACATCACACTCAATTATGAAAGACTGAAAATTTTCATCTAAGATAAAGAACAAACTTTATTTGTCTAAATGGAAAAGCTGATTTTCAGATTCATATGGAATTGCAAGGAGCTCCAAAGAACGAAAGCAATATTTAAAAGAACAAAGTTGGAATATCACACTTCCCAATTTCAAAATTTACTACAAAGCTACAGTAACCAAAACAATGCTGTACAGGCATATATCTACATATGCCTACTTGCATATATAGAGAGACATATAGACTGAACTGAGGGTCTAGAAATAAACCCATATAACTTAGCAATTCCACTCCTAAGGATATACCCGAGAGAATTGCAAAACAGACTCAAATAGATACTTGCACACCATTGTTTACAATAGACAGAAAGTGTAAACAACCCAAGGGCCCATCAACAGATCAATGAATAAATGATATATAGAATATACATACAAAGGAATATTATTGCCATGAAAAGTAATGAAGTTCTGATATATACTACAACATAGATGAACCTTGAAGACAGTAGGCTAAGTGAAATAAGCCAGACACATACAAATATATATGATTCTACTTTTATTAAATATCTAGAATAGGTAAATTCATAGAAACAGAAAGTAGAATAGAGGTTGCCGGGACTTGGAAAAGGGGGCAATGGGAACTTACTGCTTAATGGTTACATAGTTTCTTTTTGGGATGATGTAAACATTTTGGAACTAGTGGCCTTGCACAACATTGTGAATGTAATTGTGAATGTAGCTAATGACTTAAAAGTGGTTAAAGTGGCAAATTTTATGTTATATAATTTTATCACAACACAAGCTTTTTAAAAATAAGTTCTTGTGGGTTTTCAGATCTGTAGCTAGATCTAGCAATTGCTAGCTTTTATCTAGAGCTGTGTTCCAGCTCTATGGATTTTACGACCAGTTTCATTGTACACTTAAAATAACCTTATGAGGAAAGTACTTTCGCTATATCCATGTGATAGATAAGGAAAGTTAGACCTAAAGATGATTTTCCCAAGGACACACAACTAGTGGCAGGTACAGGATTTAAACCCAGTCTGGTTCCAGAAGCCACACTTACCTACCACACTGAGCTGTCTGTACTCAACCACCATATTCTCTAGCCATTAGTTTTCAGAATATTCTTGGTGTAATATTTCAATTATTTTACATTAAAACATACACCTTAAGTTGTGTATCTTTAGATAGCATTTGGGATTAATTAGTGTGACCAAAAATTCATGTCCTTTCAAACCTGTGAATGTGACCTTATTTGTGAATAGGGTTTTACAGATGTAATCAAGTTAAACATACAGCCATACTAGACTAGGTTGGGCCCTAAACTCCATGATGACTTGTGCTCTCTAAGAAAAGGGAATTTTGGAGAGAAGCCCAGGTGGCAACCAAGGCAGGGATTGGAATGATGCAGCTGCAAACCAAGGAGTGCCAAGAATTTTGAGCATCACTAGGAAGAGGCAAGGAAGAACCCTCTCCTAGAATCTTCAGAGACATCATGGCTCTGTGACACCTTGATTTGAGACTTCAAGATTCCAGAGTTGTGAGAAAATAAATTTCTCTTGTTTTAAGTCATTGAAGATCGTGATACTTTGTTCTGGCACAGTCCAAGGAAACGAATATAGATAGTGTACAGCTATTTTTTTTAAATTTTGCAGATGTGTTTCATTGAGATTCAGAATCTTCTTGACTGATGTTTCACTGTAGGATATTTGTATCTATTTTTAAGGAAAGAAAATCTGCTTGCAATTTTAAATAAACAGCTATGTGTTATAAAAGTTGTAAAATTCTAGTGGTACTAATGCTGGCATTATATTTTGATGATAATAAGCTTTTATTCTATAGTTTTGTCCTAGCAGGTGGTAGAGAGCATAAAGAATAATCATATTTTAAAAGTTCTATTATTAAAATACGTTTGAAGAAAAATGAAGAATTTGTGATTATATATTGAAAATGAAAAAATAAACAGACAAATTTCACAGTGATTTTGCTGAATTATCGATGTTGACTATATTTAATAATCATCTGCTCTCTTTTCCCCTAATAGACATAAGTACAGGCCTAGTTTATGTGAAATAAACTCTGAAAATGCTATCACATGCAGCATGACACTTATTTCCATTGCTAGAATACACACACACACACACACACAAAATCAAGTTCAATATGTACATAATTGAAGAAAACCTTGATAGTTGAAAACAAAAGAAAAAGTTATTGATGTAAATGGAATTTAGACAACCACTAAAAGGTAAAATTCATTATGGATTTATTTGGAAGAACAAAGTATCTAAATATTTAAGGAAAACAGAACCAGAGATTGTACATTTTTTTGCTGACCTTTCAAAACAAGTATTAAAACATATATTTGTTTTTAAAATAAGGCTCTGCCTGTAAACGATGAGGCTCTGGAGGAATTTTAAATGCTTAATTGTGACTATAATTTTGAGATTGCTTGTCCTTACTAAAAATGAGACTCAAACCAGTTGGATTGGGCAGAAAATCTAAACAAGGCTTGACATTCTATTTTAGGTGCTGGTCTCTATATTGGATATTGGGCTAATCTATGACCAAAAAAAAGTAAGAGAAAATTTGCCATCACCATTATTTGAAGTATTCAGTACAACAGAATTTTAAATGTAATTTTTCAAGTATTTTAATGTTTATTGGAAACTGATTTAATCTTTGATATATTTTGACCTTCTGCTGGGACCTGGGGAGAGCAGTAAACAAGGCAGTTATGATCCTTGCCTGCATGGAGTTTCTAACTGAGCAGGAGTGACAAATGTTGAGCAAATAACTATAAATAATAATTTTATTAGGTAAATAACAAATAATGAAATAATTAACTGCAAGAAATGTAATGGAAAGAACTTACTATATTAGATTCTTGGTTGTAAATCATAGAAACCCAATTCAAATTATTTTTAACAACAGTGGGAAATTAATTAATTAATTAATTAATCTGTCAGCAATATGTAAACTGAAATGGGGAGGGATAGATTTGAAGTTGGTGGGACCTATATGGAAGTAAGTGCTATAGAAATGGAAGTATGTGAAGTAGAATGGGGGTGTAAGATTGAAGAATGTAAGATGAATGAGAGGGTGTTATAGATGTTAAAATCAATAGGACTTCCAACCAATTTGATGGAAGAGAGTGAAACAAAGGAGTTAAAATGAGTTTGAGGTTTTGACTCTATTACCTTGGGGGGTGAGTGGTACTATCAATGAAAACGGGAATCAGGGCCAAAAATTCGGCTAAAAATAAATCCTCCAAGAAAACTGAATATCGGGAATAATCAAAGAAGTATGAGAAACCAAGGGAACCTATTAAGAGCCACCGAAAACACCAGGAAGGAAAGCCAGGAAATAACTGCTGGTTTTGGAGACAGAATATCATTAAGGGCCTTTGAGAAACCCCTTTTTGTGTTGCAATGAGGACGGAAGCCACACATGAAAGGATATGAGGTGTTTCACTCAACTGTTTGGCATCAGTGTTCGTTCGCTCTTACCAGCCTTAATCCTTGACATTATTCTTAGTGCCCCCTCCCTGCCCCGCCTTTTCACCACTTCCCACATCTAATTCATAAACACTTTCTACGGATTTTACTCACTAAATATCTCTCAAATCTGCCCACCCCTCTCTTTTCCCATTCCCACCATACTTTTTCCAAGCCAGATCTACCACTGTGTCTCTACTTAATCACTGTAATAATATCACTCAGTCTATTCTGTGCATAGCAGCTAAAGTGATCCTTTAAAAACCCATATCTGATCTTGGCACTATGCAGTTGAATATCTTTTAATATCATCTTTTTTCTCTCAAGATAAAGACCAAACTCTTCAATATGGCTCTTTTAGCTATGAATGATTTAGATGTGATATATTTCTCCAGCCTCATTTATCATTACTCTTCTCCAAATATTACAGTCCAGTTACACTGACTTCCTTTGAGTTTTTCAAATACATTAGTCTCCATTATGTACTGGATTGAAATATCTATTGGGCAGGAAGATCTATCATTTTCATTATAATTTCCTTTTTGCCTTCCTTAATACATGGGTTATAGTAAGGTAGTACGTTTTTAATAAATGCTTGTGGAGAAAATACATGTGATAGGGTACTTTTCCTTTGATGATGGTAATGGGGCCCAGTATCATAGTATAGTTTTAGAAGACATTCAAGGTCAGTAAGACCTACTTTCCAAGGATCTTTTATGAGCAGGAAGAAGTCTTTTTGGATAATACAAATAGACAGGAAAACTGCTGACTTTAGATATTTAAATCATTGAGCTGCCTGCTCAGAAGCACGATTTAAATCTTTATCTGAAGATATTTACTCTCTCATAGAGTTCAACTAGTGAAACCACTTAGTATCTCATACTACCTCTGACCTTCAGTATTTATATTTAAATTTCCCTGTTAGTTCTGTTTATAATCTCTAGGGCAAACATCAGCCTTATCAACCTGCAAGGAATTTGGTAATATTGTATACATAAATGTACATTGTCATTGGAATGATTTTAAATACTTATTAATATTTGTATTTCTGGAAACTTTGATAGATATAGATTTCAAATTAACACAATTTTTAAAATATTGATTGATTTGCTCATAATAAAATTTATGTTAACCACTTAGTATTTTATGTAATTTCATAACAAAAAATTATTTTCCTTGTGTAGGTTACTTGTTAGTTGGCTTGTTTTATTTTTTCTGCCTTCCATGCTCCCCTCTACTATGATTGTGGGTTCCTGGCTCACTTCTGTTTCCCTAGTATTGCATATTTCAGTGAACAGCACCTCCATCCTCTTGGTTGGGTGAGCAGATTCCTCCCTTTTCTTAATCCCCACATGCAGTCCATCAGATCCAACAACCTAAAGAGCACAGTGTTTGTGGGCATTGGATAACATACTTTCCTTTTTGCTTCTGCTGACCTAGGGGTAGTATGTAGATTCCCCAAAGAGAGAGAGAAAGGGAAGCCAGCAAAAGCTGTATCCAGTATTATGACCTAGGTTCAGATCTCCAACGGTGTCAATTTTACTGCACATTATTTGTTAGAAATGAATTGCTAAATGTGGTATTTGCAACATCCATCTTTATAAGGTCTCTTTTAAATACCTTTACCACTTTTTGAATAATGTAAATATCTATAAAAATTTATCTTCATTCACCCCTTTCTTCTTTGTTTTTTTATTGTTCTCATGCATCTCATTCCTACCTATATTTTAAATAATGAGGCTTTATTATTACTGTTTTAAGCAGTCAATATTTATTTAGATTTATATGCACATTTATCCTTTTTGGTAGTCTTTGTTTATTTCTGTATTATAGTACCTTCATCTGGAATTGTATTTCATCTACCGGGAAGAACTCTTTTGAAGTTCCTTCTACCTTTTGGGTCTCTTGTCAACACATTTTTTCAGTTTTTTTAGTGGAAAAAAGTTTTTATTTGTCCAACTTTTAAATGAGTGTTTTTACTGGATAAGTTCTAGATTGACAATTATTTACTTCCAGTCCTTTAGAGTTGTCATTCCATGGTCTTCGACTTTCAATGTTTTTGTTAAAAAGCCAGGTATCAGTCTTGTTGTTAACCCTTTGGAAATAACCCTCCTTTCTTCATTTTTGATTCTCCTATACTTTTTCTCTTTGTTTTTGGGTATAGCAGTTTTACCATGATGCACCTGAGTGTTTTTTCTTTTGTTTTTTTTTTTTCTTTTCTCTTTCTTTCTTTCTTTCTTTCTTTCTTTCTTTCTTTCTTTCTTTTTCTTTCTTTCTTTCTTTCTTTCTTTCTTCTTTCTTTCTTTCTTTCTTTCTTTCTTTCTTTCTTTCTTTCTTTCTTTCTTTCTTTCTTTCTTCCTATCTGTCTGTCTATTTATCAGTCATGTTTGGAGTTCAAAGAGCTGAAATTTTTGACAGGATATGCTCTATCAATTTGGGAATATTTTCACTAATACCTATTTTAATATTGATTCTGCCTCATATTCTCTCACATCACTTTTTTACATTCCAATTAAAGATATATTTAAGCTTTAATGATGTTCCATGTCCCTCTCACTATTTTCTTCTTTTTCCATTCTTTTTCTTCATGTATTTGCTTCAATCTAGAAGTTTTCTACTCATCACCAGTTGTCTTTTCTGCTATGCTAATCTGCTCTTAAATACATCTATTGATTATTTATTTTCCAGTCCCAGAATTTCTGTTTAGTTGCTGTCTATGGATTCTAGCTCTTCAGTCCCATTTTATATCTGTTTGTTTATTTTAGGGACATATTAATAAGTTATTTTAAATCCTATCATCCAAACTGTCAAGTGAAGAGACAGGAAGACATTAAGAGCCATAGGTACCGTTGGGGGCAGTGAGTATTATATGGACTTCAGAGTGTTTATTACCATTATCATGGCAAAGTTAATATTCATAACAAAATTCAAACTATGTTCTCTGGTAACCCCAATATCTAGATTATCTAAGTGTCTCATTTTATTATGTGTTTATATTTTGGGTTTGTTTTTTTTTTCTGACTTTCATTCTCTTGGTCCTTTTTCTGTCACAACTTGTATTTTTAAATAAGTGCTTAATGTTTTATATAAAATAATTTTAGAGCCTCTGGATCATGATGTAGTCACTTCTCACTATTTTTGGTAGTTATGTTATAAAGTCACTGAATTAATGGATATTGAACCAGTGTTCCTAGAGGAAACACAAGATTAGGTTCCTAGGGGCATCTGGTCATAGTATTTTCATCAATCAATAAAACACCCTTGTTTTATGTGTGTTTCTATTTAAAGAGATTTTATTTAATATATGTTGTTGATCCATTAACATGGAACTCCTGGCCAACAGCACTTTAACTCATGCCTAAATATAGTCTATCTAACATGTATTTTCTCTGTAAGGCAAATAGCCTTCTTACACTTAGGAGCACTAATCAGCACTATGCTTTGGTCTCGTTTTAAACAATGGAATCACAAAAAGAGGGAAAAAAAAGCAAAATATGTGGCACTAAATATATCACAAAAAGGACACTTATTTATCGTATGAGAACTGAAACAAGGCAGAGTGTCTGTCACCTGTTCAACTTCAGCTGAGAATGTGCCGGCCAATTCAGATTTTTCATTGCTCTCTTCATGTCCACAATGACCATAAAAAACAAACAAAAAAACAATAACACAAAACCGTGTGTATTGATTTTGGGGGGCTACAAATAAATTTTAGTGAGTAGACAAATTTGCATATTTGAAATCTTTGAAGAATAAGGATTGACTGTATCTGTCCAAGACAGAGTTTAATTTCCTCCTTGCAGGAAAATTATCTTTGTCCAATCAGTGACTGAAATGTTTATAGGATCTTATTTAAAAGCATTTAGAAATGTTCTTCTTCATTGGTGAACTTTAAACTCCAATTTTTGTCTCACTTACACCATATTATTTTTAAAATGAGATTTTAGCCTGTTAGCAGCCATCTTTTAAACACTTAACCAGTGCATGTGCAGCTCAGGAATCCCCAAATGCCTTGAGGAAACTGTGTAAAATACTAGACTCTTACCTTTACCATCTCTCTCTATCCAGGATGAGCTTAGCTCCTACCTTCCTTCTTGCTTCATTGGAGCCCTGAACTACAATTCTCTACTTCTTAACTCACTAAGACTTTGCATTCTCTAAGCCATAACTTTCTGTTTGAACTCTATGCCCTGCAATGAAATTTAGAAAAAAAAAAATGCCCCAAGGGAAAAAGCAGTGGTGAATATCAGGCTCTCTTCAATACATTTTATTTTTTTCTCTAGGACCTTTGTCTTTCAAATCCGTAGTGCCTGAATTGTTTGTCTATGATTCCAGATGAATATTTTTCTATTTTTCAAAGTTTACAGTTGGTGGGAAGGTTAGTCAATATAAGCTCTTCCTTTTATAGGCTGATAGAACAAAATCTGATATGTTATCTATTACATGAATAGTGAAGAGACATTCAGTGCACTTACCAAAAAGTTTAATAATTACTATTTAAACAAATATTTTAATGCCTACTATGTAACAAGCACTTGGGATATAGCATTGAATAAGTACATATAGTGGCTTTTCTTAGGAAGTTTAGCATCTAATGAACAATACAGAATATTTTTAAAAAATAACATTGTATTATAAGGGTTATAAGAGCAGAGATTCATTGTGCTGTAGGGATGTATCTGAGGAGTCCTAACTGGGACTTGTGAATTCAGGGAAGAATTAATAGAAGACAGGGTATTTAAATATAATCCTGAAGATTGCATAGAAAGTCAGGTAGGAGGTAGGGGGACTGGGGAGAAAGGGGAAAGAGAACATTTTTAAAAGTTTGTTAAAATCATAGAAGAAAGGGCGCCTGGGTGACTCAGTTGGTTAAGTGACTGCCTTCGGCTCAGGTCATGATCCTGGAGTCCCAGGATCGAGTCCCGCATCGGGCTCCCTGCTCGGCAGGGAGCCTGCTTCTCCCTCTGACCCTCCCCCCTCTCATGTGCTCTCTCTCATTCTCTCTCAAATAAATAAATAAAATCTTTAAAAAATTAAAAAAAAATCATAGAAGAAAGAACTGGCTTTTAAAGGAACTAAAGAGAGAATTATGCCAAAAGAATGAAAGTAGATGAGATTAAAAAGGAGACAATTCACTGGGGTTTTCCAAAAGAGCTCTCATGATCCCATGGCCTTACCGTAATTAATTTACCTAATTGCCTTGTGTTGGCTCTTTAGGTTTTCTATTTAGAATAATTTCTCATTAACACTCCTAAAGAACATTCTTGGAGGAAAATCTTTTTTGAATATTCATGTTAAATTGTAAAGATTACATGTGTGGTAATCATAAGATATTAGCAATGTTTATTTGAAGATTTTGTTGTATGCTGTGAATTTGATGTTTAGAAAATCTTTACCTTTTTTTTGTGTGTTCCCACTGGAGGCATTTGAGAGTGCTGAACCTTTTCTAGTCTGGACTTTATGCTTTTGGTAAAAATTCCACAGCAGTGAAAACATTTCCTTCTGGAGGCAATAAAGTTGCTTTAGAGGCAATTTGTATGGCCTGCTTTCCTTTCTAGTTGCTACATCTTTTTTCAGTTGGAACATTTTGATAAAGATTTCCCCTTAGAACTGTTATTACTGGTTTACTCCTTACAATACTACGTACTTCTTGTGACAAAACATTTCACTTTTCACTTTGCGTGTCCCTGCTTCTCTGCTAATTTAATAGCAGTTTAGTTTTCATTGGTTACCCAATTTCAACACCTTCTTGGCTAACCAAGGGGAATATCACTTTTCCATAACGACTTTGAGTCACATTTTGACTAAAACCAGGTTGTCATTCTGATACAGTTCCTCTCAAGGGTGAACTTATTTTATTGGGATAACATTTCAGAATTAATCTATGAATTTTATATTTACAAGCATACTCAATAATATTCAATACTCAAATATATAGTAGAAAATTGTAATTACAAAAAGTAACATCATTTCCCTAAATTGCTAGTAATATAATATTTATGTGAATCATGTATAGTATAAAGCTGGCAAATTATTAAGTATTTAACACTTAAACATTAAAACATAATATTCTTACTGTAGGTTTGAAGGCTTGCAAATATTTAGCTTATGTATTCAACTTTTTATCTAAAGAATAACCTGTTTTAAAGATAATTTAAAATTTGGCCCTTAAAGGACTATATTGGGTAATGATTTGTACTCCTTATTAAACAGATGATTTTTAGGGAATATGTTCATTATTGGAATTTTTTGTTTGACGTTATAAATTTGGTAATTTATTATTTTCAAAGCCAGTATATTATAATGCCTTTTTACTAAAGAAATGCATTGCTTTAATTAAAATAATTTATTAATTTACAGAACACTAAGAGAATTTGTCAAAAAGTAATTAAATTGTAGTAAGAACAAACAGTGGTTTTTCTTGCAAAGTCATTGGTTGTTAGGCAATGAGGATCTCTTAACCTTACAACTCCTTTTTCCTTAGCATGGCCTCATAGTCTTCTGAAAGAAATGATAGGGGATACATGAGGATTTAGGTCAAAACCCCATTTGAATCAGTATTACATATTAAAAACTTCCTGAAATTTTCAATAAATTATGACTGAAAATTATGTTAGAATTAATTTATACAAGGATGCAAATGAGCTTATTAAAAAATAGCTTACTGTTGTGAATTGTATAAGACTGTTGAATCACAGACCTGTACCTCTGAAACAAATAATACATTACATGTTAAAAAAAAAAAAGAAGATAGTAGGAAGGGAAAAATGAAGGGGGGGAAATCGGAGGAGCTGATGAACCATGAGAGACTATGGACTATGAGAAACAAACAGGGTTCTAGAGGGGAGGGGGGTGGGGGATGGGTTAGCCTGGTGATGGGTATTAAGGAGGGCACATATTGAATGGAGCACTGGGTGTTATACGCAAACAATGAATCATGGAACACTACAGCAAAAACTAATGATGCAATGTATGGTGATTAACCTAACATAAAATAAAATTTAAAAAAATAGCTAAAATGTTTAAATTCTTTTACGATCAGCATTGGAAATATTGAATATGTTAATCAGGATATTAAAAATTGTATTTTATAGGATTTACCACTTATGAGGAATTATTCATGAGAAACCTTGAATGTCTATGAGCGATCTTTCTTGTTCACCACTGTGTCTGGGGTGCCTAGTGCAATACTTTAGCCCTAGCAGGTATTTAATTATAGATGGGTACAATGAAGTGGTGAAAAGACTGACTCAATTAGAGAGGTAGCCTAGACAACTCTCCAGCAGTTCTATCTAACTAATGAGTTCTTTTAACCCTAATAATAATGCTTTCAGTTGTTATTGTTATTTCCCTTTTCTAGGAGGAAAAAACATATAATAGCAGTATTTGCAAATTACAATTTATAAAATTCTCATTTAAGTAAAAATCACAGCTCTACTAGTATAAATGTGATTAGTTGAAGGAGTAGCTAATGTATACTACATGGTTACTATGTGCTTGGAACTGTTCTAGGTTTTTACAGTTAATCTTTATGTCAACTCCAAGATAGGTAAAATTATTCCCTCCAGTTTGTATTGTTATGAATTAATATTTTAAATATTCCATCTCTATATATATTATCATACAGAGTACACTTTTTTCAAAAAGTGATAGATTTTCTCTTCTGTTAAAATTATATACAGCTACTATAAAAAAGTCAAAGTAGTCCAAAAAATGCAATGGAGAAAAGGAAAAGAAAAGAAAAGAAAAGAAAACACCCAGAAAGCATCTGAGATATTGATTAATGTTGATCCAGACTTACCTCTATAAAAATATGAAGGCATATAGATAGAACTAATTTTAAAAACTGGCATTATGTTATACATGATTTTAATATAAACCATTAAATAAGATATACTTTACAAAAGGAAAATAAGTTCAAACTGAAGCAGTTGTTAAATTTCTGATATGTATTTCTTTACAATAAATGACATTAAAATTTCTCCACTTATAAAAGAAATATTATGAAGAGCCTTAAGGTTATAAGTTCATTATGTATGTTTCTTATAATATTATATTTCAATTTTAAGGTGTATGAATTCTTGACACAAATGATGAGGAAATGATCTCAATTCTATTTCTTCATCTCTGTATTATATTATTTAATTGTACTTTTGTTTTTAAATTGTCAAGGTACATGCTCCTTATTTGCAGTTATGAAACCTTAATTCCGTCCTTTATTGAGTACTAGCTTTATAGTTACATATATAAAAAATATATTCACTATAGTATCTCTATTTTAGGATTTTTCAATTTGGTTAATCTGTTAGTCTAATGTAGTTTACCATCTAATATAATTTTCATGTATGCTATATTCCCAGTATCCAAGCTTACTAGAGAATGCCTATTTGTTGTTGTATTTTTGAAAGACAAATTGCCTACATGTAAATTTCTTTTGCTACCATCCTTTCTTACAGAATTTTTTAGGTATTATTATACTGTATTCTGAAGTTGAGTGTTATTATGGAAGAGGCTAAAGAAAATATTTTTAAAACATTTTATATGATTTGTTTTAATTTTTACTATTAAGCTCTTTAAGTTCAACTCTTTAGTTTCAAAACTTTTTTCAATTATATTATATTGGCCCATTTATTCCATCTTTCTATTTTTCTCCTGAGAGTTGCCCATTATGTACTTTTTCTTCCAAATAAAATATGTTATTTGTAATATCTTTTATAAATGCATACTTTTATATATGGAGTTGGATAATATCACATATATGTTAAATATAATAAAATGGGAGAATGTTTGTAGATGGACTTGAATAATTGGCTAAAACTTCAGTGTTCCTACATTAAAAGATTAGTGTTGGTTGAGTCAACATCTTTTGCTTTATAAAGAATAAGGTACAAGTTCTTAATGGCATAAGCCAAGCCAAGAATAATGTTGTTTCTTGTATTTTGTCTCATTTGTTGAGTGATTTCTTTTTTTATAAAAACGTAGTTCTTAAAAATGCTGATAGAGCTCTGGGTTAGTCATTTTATCCACTAACTTTTTCAAAGCTTTATTTCTATTCAGTATGATTTGAAATTTAGAAGAAAATCTTAGAACATTGAGCCATCTTGGTGATCTGTGCTTATTTTAGCACAGTTTCTCTAGGAAAAATATTTTCTCTTCATCTTCCATCTTGTACTTCCAGTGATCTAAACGATAGATTGTTTTATAGCATTTCAGTTAAGGGATATTTATTTTCTCATCCTTCTGCCATAAATCTTTGCAATATCTTAATGTTACCTGGTAATCTCTAACAAATTCCAATTTCCGTAGCATTTCTACTCTCTGTGCACTCAATTTCTAAGAGATTAAGCTCGCTGGAGCTTCCCTAATATCTGTTCTTTCTTAGAACTGAATACTAAACTCTTTCTTCAATTCTGTAAACTGTAAAATACCCTACAAATATATATATATTTTTTCGTTTGGTGTCTATTGCTTGCAACCAAATAACTACTTGCAAGTAAGAGAATAAAATGATTTTTCTTACCCTTGAAAATATCTCTGATCCCTGGCAAAAAAATAAATTAGACATTTGCAAAGTCATATGTGGCATGAAGTATTTTTCTTAAAATATTTGTGATAATTTTATAAATCTTTCCATGTAAAATGTAAACTTGATCTTTACTGTTGTTCAATCTGTTCTTGGAGTAGGACATTTTCTCCTATTAAAATTTTTTAGTAGTAAATATTGTTAACAGGATAAGAGTGACATAGAGATTTAAAAATGAAGTGTAGTAGGTAACATAGCAGAACTGAAGCAGAAGTTTTGCAGTGAGCCTTGAAAAATTCAAAGGAACTCCCTTCTTGTCTTTGAGAGAATGAAACCTGATCTACATGAAGGGAAACCCAGAGGGACACATGGTGTCTTGTCACACCCTAATATGCTATAAGAGAAGGTCATAGTGTCAGGCTATAACTAGCGTATCACACTGATGATGCGAGAAATACCATGAGTCCTTATGACACTACCTTTATGGCTCTGCTCAGCTAAGATAATGCAAATATTTTAAGGAGTTTTCCCTATATCTAACATCCAAATTACTCTTCCTCTGGAGGCAGCAAATACTGGAAAGTTTCTTTAAAGCCTATACTTAGTAAAAAATAAAATAAAATAAAATAAAAAAATAAAGCCTATACTTAGTAGCAAAAACAATTAGAGAAGTTCATCTTTTAGGGCTCCAGAATTACGGAGAATTGAATGAATTTACTGTTCTCTATATTAGTTTTTTTTTTTAAAGATTTTATTTATTTATTCATGAGAGACAGAGAGAGAGAGAGAGAGAGAGGCAGAGGGAGAAGCAGGCTCCCAAGGAGCAGAGAGCCCGATGCGGGACTCGATCCGAGGACCCTGGGATCATGACCTGAGCCGAAGGCAGACGCTTAACCATCTGAGCCACCCAGGCGCCCTCTATATTAGTTTTATATTCTAAATATGGCTTACAATTTATTTGAAGTTAAATCTATACAGAAATACCCACTAAAGAATCTTTTTGAGAAACTTTCAAATCCTACATTTACATAACAACAACTACATTTTTATAAAAACAGTTCTAATTTTACCCTCTGATTTCGAAGAGAGAGAGAGAAAGAGAGAGAGAGACAGAGAGAGTTACTGCATTGTTTGAACCTAGCAGATGTTCCAATGAAAATTTTAAAGGAGACTTGGATACCAAATGTATTGTTTAGTCTTATGCTCAGCTATTAACTCTGTTACAAATAAAAGATTTTTACAGAAATTTTAGTCCCAATTAGAAGGTCCAACAAAAATATAATATCTTATGTCCTGTCAATAGCCAACCTAAAGACATGCAAGAGTGATAGAATGATAGATATGTAACAAAATACCCAAGAATTGTATAAGTGACAGTGTTCATAAAAGGGAATCAGTTTTATAGCAGTCAAATTAAAGCAGGAACCAGTTCCTGGCCACATGAAGATATTCCTATTGTGGGCTGAATTATGCATTCCCCTAAATTCATATGTTGAAATTTCAACCCTCAGTACCACAGACTATAATCATATTTAGAGATAGAAACTTTAGGAAATAATTAAGGTTAAATGAGGTTATATTAGTAGCCCTGATCCATGTAATTGTATTTGGAGATAGACTCTTCAAAAGGTTTGTTAAGTTAAAATGAGTGCAGTAAGGTAGGGCCTTATTCCAGTATGACTGGTATCCTAGGAGCATGCATATAGAGAAAAGACTATGTGAAGACACACCAAGAAGACTCCCCATCTGCAAGCCAGGAAGAGAGGTCTCAGGAGAAACTAAATCTGCTGAAAACTTTGATCTTGGACTTCCAGACTCCAAAATTGTGAGAAATAAATTTCTGTTGTTTAAGCCCCCCAGTATGTAATATTTTATTATGTCAGCCCTAACAAACTAATATAATTCCCATCTTCCAAAAGTTCTCTCTTTCATGATAGTGGATGTTTTTGTTTGTTTTTGTTTTTGTTTTTTAACCTCTTAGTATGAATTAGATCATTTTCTGTTCATGTGGAACCACAGTATAATCAAACCACTATTTATAGTATAGCTAATTTTTCAAGCTTCTAAGTGTCTAATGCAGCACAGGCATGCATACTAAACTCAGTTGACTATTGCTATGTTTTTTTAAGAACCCCATTTCTAATTCTACAGCATATGCATTTGTTTTTGTGGTATACTAAAAATTCAAGTACATCTTATTGAAACTCTCTCTGCTAGAGAAAAGTCTAGCAAAAGAAAAGTGTTTTACTGAATTAAATTCATGGTGCTTATACAGCCTAAGAACATACTCCCAAAGATCTCAATAATACATTTCACTATTTTTGTAGGCTGCAAAATTTCCCAGCATGAACCTTGGACTGAATCATTATTCTAAAGCCTATTTTTCCCTATAACATCAATTGAATATTGTATCCTCCTAGCTCAATTAAGTGAAATATAGGTGGATGAAATAGAAAAATGGCTGCATTCAGTCTTGGAGGATTTCCTTTTATTTATGTACTTTCATCAGGTTTTGATTTGAGACTGTTGATGACCACTGAGAAAGCAACTGATCATTGCTTTCATATAAAAAATCCCTGGTCAAGATATAAGCTCTGGTAATCATTTACTCCTTGCAATTGATACTCCTAAAATCAAATTTCTTGTGGTATCCTTTAGCCTGAATTCCAAATGTATTTGCACACATAGAGATACTATAATGGAATCAAATAATCAAAAGGTACTATCCTCCTGATTGCCAACTACCCAACTACCACTGCAGGGCTGGTCTGCTCTTGGTTACATAACTTGATTTCAACTGAATGGATGTTGCCGAATTCTATAGTATGTACTGGTTTTAAGGAGATACACAGGAAATCACCAGACCAGTATGTGCAAAGGATAAATACTGAGTAATACTGAGCGTCTAACTTCAGTCAGGCACCTGCTTTCCTTTGACATAACATTAATCCCTTGTAGGAACCTTTAAAATATATATATTTGTATCCCCAGTTTAGAGAAGAAACTGAAGCTTAGATAAGGCCAAAATATTTACCAAATGGATGTCTAATGCTTGCTCAGGATCAGTTCGTCTAAAACCATTTTCGACCAACTGAGTCATCTGTCTCTTGTAAATACATAGTAACTCACTGTACTTACACTGTTGCTTGTGACATTTAAGGTCACTGTGAGCACTGAGATACAACAGTTTTAGCAGCAAGTAGCCATCCCAAAGAAGAAATATTTATATAATGAAGCATTTGGCCAGAAAAACAGTGTTAGATGGACCATGTCAGCACAGCACATATAGTTTCTCCATATATACAACCTGAATCTGCTCACTTGGGTTCTTCTCTTAAAACTGTGTCCTGACTGACATGATTCCACAATTTCTAAGTAAAAACACTTAAATTTAGAATTATGCAATGCTTTCTTTTCTGAAGGAGTTAAGTAGATTTTTTAAAAATCTGACTCTTAATACATGGGGGTAATGCTCATATTATGGTTTGGGGGTTATAAAAACAATAATATTTATTTAGAACTCATGCGTATGTCTCTATGCTAAATTATTTCACACATGTTAGGGTGGAGAGGCAGAACAGCTTAAGTTGTTTATTTGAGAAACAAATCCTGTAGGAGTATATCATCATTAATATGTATATTCACTGTATTATTGCTTTACTGGCACATTCCTTTCTTATTTGTCCCTTTCACAACTCAAAAGAGGATCATTCAAGACTCAGTTACTTGTCATTCCTTTTTGACTAGACAAAAAGCAAAGAAAGAAATGAAGGAAGGCATTCGCTTGTGCTAAGAAAGCCTCCTTTAGGAAGCTGAAAGGGACTGTAATTAGTTCTAAAATACCATCTTATATCCACTGTGCATATACTTTTCCACACACAAAAAATTGAACATTGGAGACCAAAGGGCCTAGAATGTAATATGATGCAGCTAAACTCCATTTAGAAATAGTTGTAATGCAATTCCCAGTTGCTGGATTGATTTGATCTTCTTATCTTGAGAAGAAATTGAACTCAGCAATATCACCAATATTTTCTAATTCCTTTCTGATTATTGTTATAAACTGACGGTGATTGATTTTGAGTAATTATTCTGAAAAATGAATTAGATTAAAAAATAATCTTCCTGATTATAGAGGAGTCTAGTCCATTTTTGTAATTAGTCCCTTTTTAGAAAAAACGATGAGATCACATTTGATTAACGCAATGGATTTCTTACATGCTGTTTGACTTTGCTTTGAAAAAAAAAAACCCTATATGTTAAATGCCAAAGTTTTAGTAAAATCCCAATTGTGGGTAAAATTCTTTTGGAAGGAAGTGGTATATAATTAAAGTAGACAGAATAGCAGAAGCTGGGGGCCTGAAGTGTGTATTCCTGGCTTAGCCATCAGTTATTTCTGTGAACCCAGATGACCTCTCTGGGTCTAATTTTCTGCATCTATAAAATGAAGGAGTTCAACAAGATGCTCTCCAAGGTCCTTTCCCCTTCTAACATTCTGTTTTTATGTATTACATAATTCCATCTTATGTAAATTAATGGCTCATTTTCCATGTAGCGCTCTAAAGGAACATTGGAGGGCGATTAAGGGAAAGTGTAAAGAAAGACTGTCTAATAGGGGAAATCATAGTTCCTTTATGTTTCATTGCTTATAGGAAGGTACTCTCAAGAGTAGTGCTTCTTAAACTTTAATTTGCATTCCAGTCACCCAGGAATCTTGTTAAAATGCAGACTCTGATTCAGTAGATTTGAGGAGAGACCTGAGACTATGCATCATCCCTAGCACATTCCCAAGTGATATCCTTGCTGTTGGTTCCACAGCACGTTTTGAGTAGCAAAGCTCTGACTGTAAAACAAAAGTGTATATAAGAATCTGGGAAATAGTTAAAAATTCAGATTTTGGGGTTAAATCCAGAGACTCAGAGATTGGGATGAGGTCTGATCACAAATTCTGAATTCTTAACAAACATCCTGTGTGATACTTGATGCCAGTGGTTCAAGAATCAGAACCTAACACGGTCATGGAGTCATGGAAGGGATTTATCTACTGGCTCTTCTCTCTTTCGTCCAGGTTCTTTTCAGACTTCAGCGAGTGACTAATTTATTACTGCATTTGTTTTCAAAATAACCTTGCAAAGGCAGTTTTGTGGTTTGCTTTTATTAGTCTTTTCATTTCATGAATTATCTGTTGTCCAGTTAGAATGTGTAGTGTGGGCGCCTGGGTGGCTCAGTTGGTTAAGCGACTGCCTTCAGCTCAGGTCATGATCCTGGAGTCCCGGGATCGAGTCCCGCATCGGGCTCCCTGCTCCGCAGGGAGCCTGCTTCTCCCTCTGACCCTCCCAACCCTCCCCCCTCTCATGTGCTCTCTCTCTCAGTCTCTCTCTCTCTCAAATAAATAAATAAAATCTTTAAAAAAAAAAAAAAAAAAAGAATGTGTAGTGTATGTAGGGCTTTTGTTTGTCTTTTGAATTTGAAGTCCAGGGATCCTTCTGCCTCCTTGACAAGTGTGTGTGAAGTCACCATAAAGGAAGCATGGTGTAGTGGAGAGAAGACCATATGTGAACTAAGACAGCCCAAGCCCTGGTTCTCGCACTGCTAACCATTCATTCATTCAGTGTTTTTTTTTTTTTTTTATACCTGAAACTGGGAGATCTTGGGCATTACCAGTTAAATTAGTTACTAAATTACTAGCTGAATTAGTTAGTATGCTCAGCTTAGCAATAATGATTAGAGTTTAGAGGGATAAATTCATAGAAGGCTTCAAAGAAGTCACTAGTAGTTCTTTGATCCTAAGTGAAGTATTTGACCTATCTATTTCATTTTGAGCATAATAGAAAATAGGGGATTAATATGTGAACTGAACATGGTATGCATATGACTGGGCATGTGGCTCTGCTGGGTAATACTGAAGGTTTGTTAAAGAAATAGTCATTTTCGGGCGCCTGGGTGGCTCAGTTGGTTAAGCAACTGCCTTCGGCTCAGGTCATGATCCTGGAGTCCCGGGATCGAGTCCCACATCGGGTTCCCTGCTCTGCAGGGAGTCTGCTCCTCCCTCTGACCCTCGCCCCTCTCATGTGCCCTCTCTCTCATTCTCTCTCTCAAAAAAAAAAAAAAGAAATAGTCATTTTCAGGGCACCTGGGTGGCTCAGTTGGTTGAGCATCTGACTCAATTTCAGCTCAGGTCATGATATTGGGGTCTTGGGGTCTGGCCCCGCACTCAGTGGGGAGTCTGCTTGAGGATTCTCCTGTCCCTTTCCCTCTGCCCCTCCTCTCTCTCTCTCTTTCTCTTTCTCTCTCTCTCTGGTATAAGTAAATAAATCTTTGAAAAAAAAATAGTCATTTTCATTTTGGAGACTGTACTAGTCAAGGTTCTCAAGAGAAGCAGAATTAATAGTAGATAAAGATATGAAGATAGAGATAGAGTGAGAGAGATAAGAGAATTATTATAGAAATTTGCTTATGCAGTTAAGGAGGCCAAAAGTCCCAGAATGTGCTGTCTTCAAGCTGGAGAACCAGAAAAGCCATTGATGGGATTCAGTGATTGAGTCTGAAAGCTTGAGAATCAGGAGCTCTGATGTTTAAGGGCAAGAGAAGATTGATGTTCCAGATTAACCAAAGAGAGAACAAATTCACCCTTCCTCTACTTTTTGTCTTGTACAGGCCCTCCACAGATTGCATGATGTCTGCCACATGCGGGCGGGCCATCTGCTTTACTCAGTTTACCCATTAAAAATGCTAATTTCTTCTGGAAACTCCCTCACAGAAACACCCAAAAATAATGTTTTACCAGCTGTGTACCCCTTAATCTAATAAAGTTGACATCAAAAAATTAACCACCATAGAGGCAGAGTGGGGATAAAGAGCATCAAAACTCCACGTAAAAAATATAGAGGCAAAAATTGGCAAATTACATTAAAAGACTTAAATAACTTCTATCATGTGATAAGATAATTTCTGTTCTGTGGAACTAGGCCAAGAACCTTCTCTTGCTCTTCCCGTGTTCATCTACAGTGCTCATTCAACAAATATTTACTTATTAGTCTTCAATCCTGTAGCAGAAACTGTTCTAGATTCTAGGGATAAAGTAAGGAACAGTTATAATAAAACTATCCTCAAGTATATCCCAGTGTTCGAAGGAAATATTAGAAGGAGGGGCAAACAAATAAGAAAATTAAACTTTTTTGCACACCACTGGTGGTGGTGAAATTTTCTATGGAAAAATAAAAATTAAGCAGGAAAAGAGAATGGGGCATATCGGGGTGATGGTGATTATAATTTCTTAGGGGGGAAAGTTTTCACTGAAAATGTGACATTTGACCAGGGACCAGAGGAAGGTGAAGAGTGAGCTCTAGTTATATGAGTTCTTTTTTTTTTTTTTTAGATTTTATTTATTCATTTGACAGAGAGAGATATCGAGAGCAGGAACACAAGCAAGGGAGTGGGAGAGAGAGAAGCAGGCTTCCTGCAGAGCAAGGAGTCTGATGCGGGGCTCGATCCCAGGACCCCAGGATCATGACCTGAGCCGAAGGCAGACGCTCAACGACTGAGCCACCCAGGCGCCCCTCTAGTTATATGAGTTCTATCAAGTTCTCTGGACAGAGGGAATAGAAAAGAAAGATGCCCTCCTATATGTGGCAATTTCAAAGACCAGCAGAAAAATCAATGTGGCTGGATCACAGGGAGCAAAATTGAAGGAACATATTGCTCAAAAACTCTTTGTGCAATATTAAGAATTTTGGATTTATTTTGAGTGAAATAGGGAGTGGGAGCAGTTTTAAGTAGACACATCATGTGCTGTGGTTTTCATTTCAAAAGGATTGCTGTGGCCCTTGTGTTGAAAACAGATACTAGGAAAGAAAGAGAGGTCAGGGAGATGAACCAGAATAGTTGTTAGCAAACTACAGGCCATAGATCAAATCTGGCCAACTTCCTGTTTTAGTAAATAACATTTTACTGAAACAAAGCCACATTCATTCAATTGCATATTGTTGATGGCTGCTTTCACAATGTGGCAGAGTTACAGTTGTAATAGTTATAGTTGTAATGGGGACCTAATGGCCTGCAGTATCTAAAATACTTACTCTTCAAGGCTCTTCGGAGAAAAGTGCACACTTCTGAATTAGAAGTAATTGTGAGAATCCAAGTAAGTGGTAATGGTGGCTTGTATCAATGGTGGTAGAAGTATCAGAGATAATGAGAAATATTCAGACACTGCAAATATTTTGAAGATAGAAACAAAAGAATGTGCTGAAAGAGAAGAGGCATAAGAGAAGAAAGGTACTTGTGAATGACGTTTTATTTTTTGGCCTAGGCAATGGGAAGGATAGACTGTTGATTTATTTATTACTTTTCGAAAGATTGTGGGAAGGGCAGGTTTGGAGGTTTGGCAGTACAGGTCGTGAGTTTAGTCTTTGGGATGGCTAACACGTCACAATAGTTGTCCCTGTTTGGTAGCCAATAACACATCTAGAGTTCAGCGGAGAAGTCTGAGCTGGTGATACAAATTTGCAAGTTTTCAGCTTACAAAATTCATGGATGAGATCATAGGACAGTAGTGATATAGAAGAAAGAAGTTTTAAGCTTAGAACTGAGGCTTGGGCCTTTCCAGGTTTTTGGGGAGGTCATGGTGGTATTTTAAACCAAAAGTGGAATGAGAAGGAGCAGCTAGTAAAATGGGGAGAGAAAGGAGAACACATAAATCCTGATGATCAGTGAAGTGTATATCAAGGAGACCATCATCAGCTGTATTAATACTGCTGGTCGTTCACATAAGCTGAGGATAGAGAATTTATTATTGGCTTTGAACAATGTGGAGATAGTGATAACCTTGAGGGAAGTTTTGGTGGCATATGCAGTGAGATACTGATTGGACTGCATTCAAGAGAGACTGGGAAGAAAGGAACTAAGAACAGCTTATAAAGGAGATGTTTAGAAGTTTTCCTCTATGGGAGAGCAGTTGAGGTAGCAGAAGGATGTGGTATTGAGGATTGCTTTTTTTCCCCATTTTTTTAAGATGGGAGAAATAGCAGAATGTTTATATTTTCTTGGGGTAATTTAGTCAAGAGGGAAAATAATAATATCCAAGAAAAAGAAAAATTTCTGGAGTGATGTGTTTGAGCAGGTGTACAGTGAAGGGATGTCCTTCAATGAAAGCACAGGTTATTCATTCAGAGTAACAGAAGGGAAGGCAGAGTGTGTAAGCACAGATACAAATAGGTGAAGAGATAAGATTATAGCAGCTTGGGGCTTTCTCTTCTGATTGCTTCTTTTCTTTCTTTCTTCTTTCTTTCTTTCTTTCTTTCTTTCTTTCTTTCTTTCTTTCTTTCTTTCTTTCTTTCTTTCTTTCTTTCTTTCTTTCTTTCTTCTTCCTTCCTTCCTTCCTTCCTTCCTTCCTTCCTTCCTTCCTTCCTTCCTTCCTTCCTTCCTTTCTTTCTTTCTTTCTTTTCCTTCCTTTCTTTCTTTCTCCCTCCCTCTTCCTTTCTTTCTCCCTCCCTCCCTTTCTTTTCCTTTCTTTCTTTCTTTTTCTTTCTTTCTTTCTTTCTTTCTTTCTTTCTTTCTTTCTTTCTTTCTTTCTTTCTTTCTTTCGCACAGGAAGCAAGGTCAACAAGCTGAAAGGCTAAAATTCACAACAAACATAAATTATAACAATATTGTAAAATGAAAATATTCTAAATAGCCAACTAGAGGATAATAGTGAGATAAATAATCGTTCGAAATTTCAGTAAATGGACTGTGGTGCAACCATTAAAATAACTTTCTAATATGTTTAATAACATGAAAAAAATCCCATCAGACAATATTTGTGGAAAAAGAAGACTATGACTCTTTATGTTCTAGACTATCATCATCACAATTTGACAAGTTGTATAGATACTAAGATTCCAAAGTCACAGTACTGGGAAGTGATGGCCTGGATTATACCTCAGGTCTATCTGATTTTAAGCTGATTACCACACAGATTAAATTTGCATTTTAAGTACCTGCATCACAGAGTTAATTGAAATTTAGCCTTTATTTTTTTTAAATAAAAGCGATTACAGAGATAAGTTTCCTCTATCTTCTACTTGAGTAATTATTTCAACTGCAATATGTAACTTCTTATATAAACTAATTTCATTTCTTTCTAATGTTCCAGGTCATCACTTCGACCTACTGAGTTTATATGAAAGTTTCTTTCTGTCATTCAATACCTGAGCTATATACCTTTGTCAACACATTCATTAGCCAGCTCTTTGTCATTTGTAAATTTAAGTGTTCCAATGAAGTCTTCGTGTAAATCACCAATATCTGCAACATGGTAATTCATTCTTTGAAAATAGTATATAAAAGTGATAGAATTATGTGAGCTTCTTTGAATGATGCAGGAGACCTTATATAACTAAATAGAATGAATAGAGTAGAATAAATAGAATGAATTTTAGGTGTAGGTGAATCAGGAAACAAAACCCAAATTTATTGTGGATCACTCCTCTCTGATGATTTCTTTAGCAAAAATGGTTTCAAGTTTCAGGTTTAGCCTCAAAAGACCGTTTTAGGTTTTCTCCACACATGTTACTTAGCCTTGGCCTTTAGCAGCTAGCACTTAAATGAACTTAACTGGTTCCATGACCATAAATAATATTTGCCTACATGCTGATGACTCCTGAATTCATATCTTCAGTCCAGATCTCTTCTCTGAGCTTCAGTTACACATATTCAACTGTCTTTTGGACATCTCCCCTAGAGTAATTCGAACACAATACATTAAAAACAGATGATTTGAGCTTTTTGCCACATCTACTGTGAGATGAAGAACATTCTCAGTGGTCAGACTGTCAACATTCTAGGAAATGTCAACATCAGTCTGAAAGGACACAGGGTTATTTTCAAGGACCAAGGAGGAACTCTGCAGAAGGACTTCCATCATATCAATGTAGAAGTCAGTCTCGTTGGAATAAAAGAGGCTACGTTTTGACAAATGGCAGGGAAATAGAAAGGACCTGGCTACTGTTCACACTATCTCTAGTTATGTATGGAACAGGATTAAGGGCATCACTGTGGGCTTCTGTTATGGAACAAGATTTATGCCACTTCCCATCAACCCTATTATTTAGAGTGGACCTCTTGTTGAAAATTAGAAATTTCTTGGTTGAAAAATACACACTCACAGGGTTCAGATGAAGTGGGGCATTATTTATTCAGTATTTTCAAGTCCAGAAAGATGAATTAATTCTTGAAGAAAATGACATTGAACTTGAATCAAATTCAGCTGCTTTGATTCAGCAAGACACAACAGTTAAAAACAAGGCTATTAGAAGAAATTTGGATGCTATCTATACCTTCAAAAAAGGAAAAGTTCAACAGACTGATGAATAAGTTGTCCAATATAGAAACAACAAAATGCTGAATGATTCCTAGGACCTACTTGTGAGGGGTGCCTGGGTGGCTCAGTCGTTAAGCGTCCGCCTTCCGCTCAGGTCATGATCCCAGGGTCCTGGGATGGAGTCGCTATGTCTGGCTCCCTGCTCAGAGGGAAGCCTGCTTCTCCGTCTCCCACTCCCTCTGCTTGTGTTCCCTCTCTTGCTGTGTCTCTCTCTGTCAAATAAATAAATGAAATCTTAAAAAATAGATACAGTGAAAGACCTCTATTAAAAACAAAAACAGGGCGCCTGGGTGGCTCAGATGGTTAAGCGTCTGCCTTCAGCCCAGGTCATGATCTCAGGGTCCTGGGATCGAGTTCTGAATTGAGCTCCCTGCTCAGCAAGGGGAACCTGCTTCTCCCTCTCCCTCTGCTGCTCCCCCTGCTTATGCTCTCTCATGCTCTCTCTCTTCTGTCAAATAAATAAATCTTAAAAAAAATTTTTTTTTAATTAGTCTGAGTGGTTTCTATTTCTTTCATTTCCCCACAAAACAAATATTTTTTGAAAGATCATTCATGATCACACTGTACTTCTCCATTTAAAACTTCTCAATAGCTTTCTGTTGTGGAATAAATCTGAAAAACTCTTTGACTCTTGTCTGGATTTCTACCCATCATGCTTCCCCTCACTTTTTCTTCAGTTGAGTTGTTCTTTGTCTGCTTTGAAAACATGGAGGTTTTCCAGCCTGAGAGTCTTTGTATCCACTCCCAGCTCTGCCTGGAGCATTTTCCCATGATTGTTATTCTTTAGATCTCAGATGAAGTGTCACAAACTGAGACAGGTGTTTTCTGACCATCTTGTCTGGAAGATTTCCCACTTTGAACTTCTGTTTTCCCTCTCTAGACATCTGCTTATTTCTCCTACAGTAACTCCCATAGCCTTTGGGTATCTTGTTTATCCATGTGTTTCATTGCTTATTTTGTGTCTCACCAATTTCTCATAGTTTGTCACTGAAACCCAACTGCCTTTCACATTAGATTAAAAATAAATAATTTTTGAATGAATAGATGAATGTGCTATTTCCCTTCCTTGAGGAAACAATACTTCACTTACAGAGTTTATAAATCCATTAGTTTTCAGGTAGAGTCAATTGATATTTAGATTACAGGTGATAATTGCCTTCTTAACACTTTCACATTCCCTACTTTTAGCATGAAAGAATTCTGTTTTAAGCAATTTCTAGAGCCCTTTGGTATATAGACTTCTACATTTTTTTGTCTTCTTTCTTCCTGAATAATTCCAATGGATATTTATAGGGAAAACACTTAGCTGGATACCCCCAACTGTTTCTCATTTTCACTCAGGTTCTTACCTCTAGGTAGATGCTTTTCCTGTTTTAACCACCTCTGAGCAATTTTAAAACTGCACAAATCAAAATGCAAATTTTCAAAGCCAAAGAGGTTTCTTTATCCTACTTCCACCATTTGCACAGCCTGTCTACATATATTTGTAGAAGGTAGTAAAGATAAGGCAAGAAATGAGTTTGAGTCAGGGAGAAAAGTGTTTAATCCAGAAAGCTCATCTCAAATGACTAAAATCACAGCATGAGTCAATGCATTTATTAAGATGCTGCATAGCCAGCTGAAATAGATCATATTTTTATATCACCAACCGTGCCTTTGGCAAATAATCATGACCATAGCCACTCAATTTTAATTTTAGAGATGCCATTTCCAAACTCTCAGTGATCTTTAACAGAAATTCCAGAATCCCACAGAAAGACATGATCAGAAGTCATATCATGTTATATCACAGACTTCTGCAATAAAAGTCATTAAAATTAAATTGTCTTTGGAGATTTACTGAATTTATGCATAACATATCAACTTGACTATCCTTTTGTATCGTAGAGAATATAAGCAATGTTTCCTTTCGGATTCTGCACTAGTCTGATGGGCCAAGTGGGCTGTCAGAGCCCACTGTTGATCAATATACTGGCCCATATTACCCCATGTTATACTTCCCTGGAGTTAGAAAACATGCTTACTTTCACTATCTCATTTAACCTTTGATCTATCAACAGGCACTCAAGGACATAAAGACCTTGTATTAGTCAGGGTTCTTCAGAGAACTAGAACCAACTATGTGTGAATATGTGTGTGTGTATAATTGAATATAATATATAGTGACATATATAATTGAATATAGCATTGAATATTATTATTGAATATATATCAAATAATATAATGTTGAATATATTATGTATATATTGAGATCTTGGCCCCAGAAAAGGGAAGAGCAATTTGTGAAACAAGGAGAATGAAAATGAAAATAGCCATTCCCATTGCCAGAGGGGAGCTGGTTAGGGAAAGACAGAAAGCAAAGGATAAAACCATTCTCCTTGTCCTTTCCTTCTCTCCTGCTCCGTCACTTTCCTAGCTACATATTAGAAAAATTTCAAGGTTCCCTTAGAGGGACTGCCATTTACAACATGTGGCCACCCAGGTGGTATCTAAGTCAGTAGCATAACCACTTGAAAAAGGGCAAAAACAGACTCCCCATTTTCCCTAGGACTTTCTAGTTTTCTTTTAAGCCTTAGAGAAGGAGGTGGCAGATAGCTGGGGTATGGTCTGACTCGCCACTTCACACCAAAGAATATCCAGTTGGGTAAAAGAGCTTAGAGAAGGGGAAGGTTGGGGAGCAGTGATGCCTCTGCAGTATCCACAATGCCTGAGGCTGCAGAGAGGGTGCCTAGTTGGGGTCTGAAGACCACTAAATGTACCACTTGGCAGAGTAGTAGCCTGCCTAGCCAGACTAGGGAAGAGTGTCATTAGCCTGACAAATCAGGAAACAGGTTATAGGTTTCACTCACTATAAACATCAGCAGCTGTTGTCAGTTGGGCATTGGAGCAAGAGATAATGCACTGGAGCCCAGGATATTTCATAAGAACCTATACACAGGGAAATTAAAGTCAGAGTAATGGACAATATCATCTCTGCAGAGTATGTACTATGAGAAAAGGGAGGTAGAGAAGAGAGCTCTGAATTGGAATCAAGGGTACCAAATAAATAAATAAATAAATAAGGAAAGGAAGGAAGGGAGGAAGGGAGGAATTCTGAGTAAGGAGTGTCCCAACTGTATTGACTGCTACTGACTAATGATGAAAAATCTCCATTGGACTTGGAATTTGGAAGTTATTAGTAACCATTATAAAAACAGATTTTATGAAGGGATTAATCAAAGACAGAGTGCAGGAGCTGTTGAGTAACTGAGAAAGTGAAGGATGAATAAGGAAGTAGAGGTAGCAGCTATAGTCCTTTCAATAAATTTGACAGTGAATGCGAGAGAAATCAGGTAATTCTTGGAGAAGGAAGTAGAGTAAGACAAGATTGTTTTTTGTTAGTTTGTTTTAAGGCAGAATCCTGAGCATATTACATTGTTTGGAGGGAAGAAACCAGAACATTGAAAGAGTAGGTAGTATTCCCCATAGACTCTGAGGTGAGCTGGAAAGGAATCATGGCCTTTATTTTGCAAATAAAAAACCTGATGCTTTACACTAACTGGTTTGTTGAAGGTCACAGAGCTGGATAATCCATCTGGGCAAGAAGCAAGACATTTTTACTTAGTCTTTTTCTCTTCTTTCATTATATTGAATATCTTCTTATGCATTATATTGAATATCTTCATATGCACACTGGTGGATGCTGTGACTGCTTAAATGACCTCTAATACTCCATTCCACTTACACTGAATTCATACTACTGAGGATTCCAAAGTAACACCTGAAGTTTTCCTGATCTTTGTATATGAGGGAGTCATAGTTGTAACTCTTGTTGCTGTTTGTGAATTTCTTGATGCTGTTTTTTTCTAAGCATGGAGGGTTGCAGTTTGTCCTTTGTAATCCTTGGGGAAAGCAAAAGAGGACGCTCAAATGAGGGAAGATAAAACACTTGTAGTCTTGGACAATGGGTAAAAGGGGATGAATGACTCTTCCAGTTCTTGGTGCTGGGTCAACTAAAGAGCAAAATTCTTTACCTTTTTCATGAGTTTGAAGGAAACTACAGTGGTCTTTTCTAAATGTAAGGGAATTGGAAGGAGAACGGGATTGACATTACTGGCACTAATTTTTAATATAAACTAGTAAGAGCTAACATTTATTAAGTCCTGGCCATGTGCCACCACATTAGGGTGATAGCACTTAAGTATTTAACTGGATCCTTACAGTTGTCTTAGGTACAAAATGTTTCCTTCATAGGAGTGGAGACTAACTGATTTAAGATCCTTACTCTACCACTTACAAGTTACATAACTTTTGGTCAGTTATTTAACCTCTTGTGCTTCAGGGTCCTTATCCATGAAATTTGATGGGGTTCTTATTAGGAGCAAATAAGTTGACATTTATAAGAGTTCAGAATGTCAGAATGAGCAATATCTAAGTGTTTGTAAAATAAAATAAATATCTGATTTAAAGCACATATTCCTTCCATTCTACCAGCCCAGAACTACATATCAATTTCCCGACTCTCTTGTTGGAATTGGTAATGTATTTTTCCAGAGCGAAATAAGCAATTATAATTCTTATAATAGTATAATTCAAATAAATCATAGATTAAATACAATTTTGTGGACTAAAACACTAATGACCATGCATCATAGTAGGACCTGGAATATATTTTCTTATAGAAGCAAAAACAAGTATCAAAGAAATCTTTCTTGTGGAATGGGTTGGAGAATGCTTGTTGATTACGTACAGGAAATGGGGGAAAAAAGATAATACCTTCCAGTTAGTTCTTAGTGAGATAGGTTCTTCATTCCTATTCACCTGGTTCAGTTCAATTATTTTTTTTTTTTTTTTTTTTTTTTTTTTTTTTTAAAGATTTTACTTATTTATTTGACAGAGAGAGAGAGACAGCGAGAGAGGGAACACAAGCAGGGGGACTGGGAGAGGGAGAAGCAGGCTTCCCGCCGAGCAGGGAGCCCGATGTGGGACTCGATCCCAGGACCCTGGGATCATGACCTGAGCCGAAGGCAGACGCTTAACGACTGAGCCACCCAGGTGCCCCCTCAGTTCAATTATTTAATAGCTGGAAATACACCTAGGAACCACAACAGAAGATTATCTGAATGTTAAGTGAAAGAGAAGGGATGGAAGGGCTAACTACTGCTTCATGAAATTTTACCCTCTAGTCATCACTGAATTGTATGTCCAGTGGTTTCCGAGTAACTACAGTCATTTGAACTTGCATTAGACTATCATTTTGGTGGGGTTTTTTGCTGGTTTGTTTTGTTTTGTTTGGACTGGTGACAACACCTATTCTCCATAAAACCCAGAGATTCCACTGCTTCAGCCAAGTTTGTAAGGGTCTTTTACGATTCCTGTTTTCCTTACCAGTTGAGTTCTTATATGTGAAAATGCTTTGAAAAATAAAAAGCACTACAAAACATAATATTTACTTTTATCGCACTGTTGTTCTTTTCTACATTTAAGAACTCTAGTGGGATAAGAAGTACTGAGTTTACTCTGAATTACTCTGAAAGTAGGAATCGGCTTGAGAAATTAGCAAGCCTTGAGAAATGGGATGGTTTTCCTGCTTCTGAACTGTGTCAACTGAGGGTACTATGAAGGTTAGGAGAAGAAAGAAAGAAACTGGTTAAGAAGATAAGCAGAGGGCACCTGGGTGGCTCAGATGGTTAAGCGTCTGCCTTCGGCTCAGGTCATGATCCCATGGTCCTGGGATCGAGTCCCGCATCGGGCTCCCGGCTCAGCGGGGAGCCTGCTTCTCCCTCTGACCCTCTCCCCTCTCATGCTGTTTCTCTCTCGCTCGCTCTCTAAAAAATAAATAAATAAAATCTTAAAAAAAAAAAAAAAGATAAGCAGAAATTCAAATGAATGAAGTATGCTTTTATCTTTTGGAAAATCTCTAAAATGCCCAACACATGTTCAATAACTCCCAATAATAATTCCTAAATGTCTTGATTTGGTAGTATATAGATGAGTTAAACATACATCATTTTTTTCACTGGCATATTGAATAGAATAATTTCATTAAAAATAAATTTCATAATATATAAATTTTATACATCATTGCCCAAGAATAAGAATACATTAACAGCTTTAATGAATTAATCATACTCATGAATTATTTTCAGAAATCTATGTATTTTAAGTTTCTGCACATATGCATTCTCTCCAAACAAAATATAGTGAGCTCTTAACAGTTTACTGTGTCCATGAGTATACTTGGGGTGAGTTAGGGCAGTATGTTGTTACCTTCTGTTTACACTTCTAGTCTACATTCCACCCTGAGGGAGGAGAGTGGTATAGGGGTATTTATTTCCCTAAGTGTCTCTCTGTTAGTGGGTGATCAGTTGACTGTGCCCCTATAGGAAAGGCTGACTTCCATCAGGAGGCCCTCTCCTTATAGCTATGCTCTTTAGGTTCCAGTAATATCTTTCTCCCATTGCCTCTTTAGACCTATACAGTAGTACATTTTTTCTGTTATTACTTGCCTCAGTGTATTACACTATTTATTCATAATGTCTTTATACCTTGACACACTCTTGGAAATAATCCCTTTAGTAAAACCTCAGATTACCCCATTTATTTTTATTTATTTTAGTTTTTTTTTTTAATTTTATTTATTTATCTGACAGAGAGAGATAGCAAGAACAGGAACACAAGCAGGCGGAGTGGGAGAGGGAGAAGCAGGCTTCCTGCTGAGCAGGGAGCCCGATGTGGGACTTGATCCCAGGACCCCGGGATATGACCTGAGCTGAAGGCAGACGCTTAACGACTGAGCCACCCAGGCGCCCAGATTACCCCATTTAAATGATCCATCTGTTTCCTGACTGATCTGTTTTTTGTGTAAGGAATGGATTCCCCAGAGTACTGAGTTTTGGGGTAAAAGCTTCAATGCCACATCTTCTTTTACTGCAATAGCTCCTGTTGGTCTCCCTGCTTCTACTCTTGTTCCACTAAAGTCTATCTTCAACAGAGGAACCAGAGTGATCTTGCTAAAATGTAAGAAAGATTAGATCATATCTCTGCTCAAAGCTCTTGCAGGGCTTCAAATCTAAAAGTTCAAGACACCTCATTGGCCTTAGAACCCTAGCAATCTTCCCCAGTCCATGGCTCTCTTACCCCTGCTCTAATCTCCCTTCCTAGCAACTCTGTCATATATTCCCCTGCTCTAGGCCTTTCACTGTTTCTTAAGGACACCAGGCATTCTCCCCATGGAGGATTTCAGCACTTGCTATTTCTACTGCCAGTAATGCCGTTCTTCCTCATGGCTCCTTCGCTCACCAATCAAATTTTAGCATCTAAATTTGGGCTTTCCTGAACACCCTGTTTAAATGAAGCGCCATCCTGCCTTAAGCTTCCTCACACAGTGTGTTATTTTTTCTCCAAAGAACTTATCGCCAATTAACATTTATTTTATGTCATCTTTCCCTTAAAAATGCATAAAAATTGGTTTATTTTTTTTTGCCCCGTACTCTGAATGCCTAGAACAGTGCCTTACAATTAGTAGGAACTTACTACATAGTGATTGAATGAATGAATGGGTACAGATTACTCCCTGGAGTTTAGTCACATTTTATTCAGGTCAGAGTGATTTTAATTATAGCATAATACTAATTAAACTAATTAAATTCAATCATCTAAGAAATTATTGAAACTAACAGTTCTATGCTGAAAATTTTTGTGCTCTTGATACTTACATCTTTTTAATATACACAAATAGGCAAATTACAAGTCTTAATTTACTCTTAAATCAACAGTTGTAGATAATGTAAGCCAAGTGAATCAGTAGACCTAGATTTCTGAACTAGCTCTACTAATAACTTACATTGCATAACTTAAAGCAGAATCGCTTTAATTTCTCTGTGTTACAGTTTCCTTAGCTGTAAAACTAGAGAGGATTAGATGATTCCTAAGTTTTATTCTTCCTTTGAAATTCTGAGAGGTGGTTATATAAAATACCTTTTGAATATATGTTTATATATTTTAAAATGTCACTGAAATTATAGTGTAGTCAATGCTAAGTATTACTGGTAAGTGACATCTACAGGAAGCACATAGAACTTGTCTTTTATCTTCTTTGTTAACAATATATCACTAAATCTCTTTCCGGAAGATAAAAATAGAATAGTCAGAAGACCAGTGATCTTGGATAACTATTGATTGGGACCAAAATATAATTTTTAGTTAACTGTTTTCACTAGTATAATGAGAATATATGAAATGTAAATGAACTATGTCAGGACAGATAAAATATGTCAGAATGTCAGATTATATTGCAATAAATATTTTTGCCTTTTGTATTTCTAGAAAATTACTGAGTACCATCTCACAGATTTTCAAATCTAAGCAAAGACTTTAAATGATCTTAAATGAGTAGTTTAAATTGAAGATGAACCTTTTATATTTGACATATTTTTCACCTTTAGGATTCAAACTTAACTCCTGAGAAATTCATGCAAAATTTATAGAAGTGTCCAGATGGTTCTCTTTATCTATTTATGGATCTGAAAATATGATGCCACAAATTTCTAAATTTTCCTCAGTGCCGGTATTGTGCCAACACAGCAAAAAACAGATGCTATTTATCACTTTTGAATTTTCACCACCAGGAATGTTATTAATTTTAATGAAAAAATTGTGTTACACCTTGCATGGAGTTGACCTTTTGAGCTCTCAGACAAAATGTACTACATAACTGTATTATTGGTATTATTGTTATATATACCACTATATATATATAGTGGTATTATTGTTATTTGGAAATGAAATAGAATTTTTATCCTTTTGTAATAGCATGATAGACAAAAGTACTTGTATCTCCTGTAATCTTTTTCTCTGTGAAAAATGTTAAGTCCAATATTCGTTTTGGGAATAAATATTTCCTATATATATGCACATTTTCTTTGAAATTACTGGTAAGTAAAAACAAGTAAAAATACACAATTATTTGCATGCTTCCAGCAGGTAGCTGGAAATCATGCTTTTCTTACATTCATTGTCTTATCTGCCTCAATTGTTTTCAATAAAATCTGAACTAAAATCATTAGTTATTAATATACCCAACCCTATAAATGTCTTTTATCCTCCTACAAAATAATTTTCTTATCCTGTAGCAATTCATCTTGATTAAGAAACTGAAACAAATTCTCAACTGAGTAAAAGATACAGTGTCTGCTCATCAGACATTTGGACAATGGAAGATTCTTTTGTTTGGAAAACTAAGAACTCACAATTTGTAGCCTCTTATAGCTTGATGATATTTGTTTCCATCATGCCATTTTACTTATTGCCCAATACATAAGAGAATGCTTTCTACTGGCTTCAGATGTGGTCTCATAATGGGCACCATTCAAAGAAAAGGCTCTCTACATGCATCACAATTTCTTCCTTGCTGCTGCCGTTTCATATGCACTTAGATGATACATCCATCCTCGTTAGGAACCACTCTTCCTTATGGACAGAGTATTCCCAACAATCAATCAAGCCAGTTCTTCTCTTGGATTTAAAATATCCTCACAACATTCATTCTCACCGTTTCTCTTTCTGTGGTTCCCAATTAACAGCATCTTTGCTTTTCTCTTTGTTTTGTTTGTTTAGAATAGTGCCGCCTACCTTTATTTATGCCAATAGAATGTAACAGACTTTATGGGTAGGAGGAAGCAGCTGATACGAAAGGCCACATTAGGAGAGGGCATTGCCAAATACTGGATTTAAAAATAAATGGAATCCTCAAAGAGCAGCTCTTTTTTAAAAAAGTATGTATTATTATTGCTAGTAACATAGACAATGACTATTTTATACTTCTAGTCATCTACAATTCAATATTTATAAAGCACATTTCTGCTTTTCATGAAGCTTAAATATTCTAGGACTGTTATTTTTGTAATTTCACAAAAGCCTTCTCAAAGAACGTACATTCAAGTTAGAAAGTAACCTGATGTGGAAAAGGGAACAATGACACATGCAGTTGAGAGATTGTGTGATATAGTGGAGTAAAAGTAATGAAGGAATAGCAGACATGGGTTGCATTTTGATGTCTGTCACTTGCTATATTTGTGATTGAGCAAATTCTGTGGTCCCTATGTTCTTTAGTTTTCATACCTAGCAATGAAAGAAATTCATCTTTGATTGAATGGAGCTGTTTTGCTCCACCTTTTATGTTATTTGAGAATTTATTGATAATGTTTGTGAAAGCACTTCAAAAGATAAAATGTTTTAAGATATTATCTTTAAACATCATTTAAAACTCTGCATTACTGTTTATAGACCACCACAAAATCACTTTTTCTCTCCACATTTGTAAAAATTGCTGCCCCTTTTATAAGAATATAAACAGATGAAAACTCCTTCTCATGACCTCCATAAGTCCAGGTTCTCTCTCCTTTTATCTATTGATTTTTGTTGTTATTGTCAGATTTTGTGTCAACTGTCTCCTGCCACTTTTAAAAATCCCTAAATGATAGTGTCACCAATAATTCATTACAAAGCTACCCATGCTTGGCTGTCAATTTCAAGATAGTCACACCAATTCCACTACATTTTAATGCATGTGTCTCAAAATAGCCTTTCTAAAGCTTGTGATCCACTAGGTTGAGGCCTAATGCTCATTTCCTATGCAAAGATAACTTTTTTTTTCACTCAAATTATCCATGGGTAGGCCAATTCCTTATAATAGCTCCATTTTCCTGATCACTAACTTTAGATGACATCACACCTTGTTTACTGGACTACAGCCCCTACTACTACTACTACTACTACTACTACTACTACTACTACTACTTGTTACTACTCTGGCTTATTTTTTCATCTATAAAACAGGGATGGAAATAATAGCACCTCAAGTTTTTTATTTGGATTTAGATAATAAGTAAAAAACAATGTATATAAATTTTTTGAAGGAAGGAGCCATATGGTATTTCAAGTATATTTGTATTTTCCCCATAATATTTAACATTAAAGCAGTTTTCTGCCTATGTACATAGTGTTTATCCTTTGAGGGCAGTGAGTGTCAGAGAGTTAATATATTCGTGTGCTCATAGATATATATATATATGTATATATATATAGATATATATATACACACACACATACATATCTATATATGTATGTATACATTTTGTTCAATTTCCTACTTTTTAATAAGCAGTTCTGAGTGATTACCATTCAAAAGAACTCTGAGAGGTAGATGTTACTATCCTCGTTTCACAGATGAAGAAACTGTGTCTTCAAGAAGTTATAACTTCTTGGGGCGCCTGGGTGGCTCAGTTGGTTAAACGTCTGCCTTCAGCTCAGGTCATGATCCCAGAGTCCTGGGATCGAGTCCCGCATCAGGCTCCCTGCTCCACGGGAAGCCTGCTTCTCCCTCTCCCACTCCCCCTGCTTGTGTTCCCTCTCTTGCTGTGTCTCTCTCTGTCAAATAAATAAATAAAATCTTTAAAAAAAAAAAGTTATAACTTCTTGGAATTACTCAGCTAAAGAGTGCAGGACAGGATTCCAAATACAAGTTCTTCTCTCCTAAGTAAGTGCTTCTTATACCACTTCATCTACTTGCCAGACACTATTTAGCCAAAGATAATGGGGTTGTAATTTAGATTAGCCTCCCCTATCTATTCCTCTTTCCCACTCCAAAGCTTGAGAGGAATCCCTTCATCAACTATTTTGATTGGCTGAGAAAAGAGACAGACTATTTTCCCCCCTTGGAACCCTGAGCAGGGTATGGCGCTTTCATTCTGCCCTCTGAGAACATGTATGACTTCCTCCACATTAAACCTAGTGATCAAATGTCTTTGAAATACTCTTCTCCCCATTCAAGCATTGTTAACTTTCAGTAAGTTTCCTCCCTCATGAATTGAGTAAAGACAGTAACTCCTTGAGAATGCAAGAGTCCCTTCATCGCAGTTTAGGTGTGTTTTAACAATATTCGTGAAATTCTATTATGTTATTGTATTGTGACATAAAACCGGCACCAGTTATGACAAATGATCACAAATGAAAATGATGATGACACAGTAGCTTCTTCTGGCCCATGATATTCTTAGTATTTTAGAAGTGAGTGTGTTTCCCTAGATTATTCATAAATTATTACATCATTGTACTCAATAGAGTCACATTTTCTAAGGTATTTCCAAAATATACTTTACAATGCCTTTCAGGTAGAAAGTTCTTGCATTCCTGGCTGCCCATTTCCTGAAACTTAATAGTTATTCACCTTAATCCTGTAAGTTCAATGTCCTATAAAGTAAATTTACTTCAAATGAAGAATACTTTCTATAAACATCCATGTGTATCATTTTCGTTCTCTGGTGAGTTTGAGTTTATTGCTCTAAGCAAATACTCCTTGATGTCATTTGTAAAATATTTCTGAAGAAACAAAGATGGCTTTGAACATGTTTTCATTTTCCCCCTTTTACTGAGATTATAATGCTTTTGAACAGTTCTCAAATGAATTTCGCCTTTCCTTTTTGTCTATTTCAAAAAAAGGAAGGCTTTGGAGAATAGGTTTTTTTTTTTTTTTTCTTTTTTAATACATCTAAAGCTTCTGTTACACATAACTGAAATTTCTGTTTAATACTTTAGATTTTCACTGGGAATAGCCTATGCTCAGTGGAGACAGAGGGAAACAAACCTATTAGTAGTCATTCCTATTCTCCATGGGAGCTCATGTCCCAGTCAACTGTCACCCTCGCTTCTCTGAACACAACAGGGATACAGCAGAGTCCCAATTCAAGCCGAATTTGGGGTGGGGTATGGGGACGATCAGTATGCATAAAGTTGGTGCCATTTGCTCTTTATTTTCATGAGTTATAGGTTCATGAAGGAAATACTATGGGGGAAGAAAATGGGGGACATGAGAAGCCAAATTCTACTTTACCTCTTCTATGCTGTTCTAAACATACCTGACCAGGCAAACAAGGAGAATGATTTTTCACTGTGGTGATTATCAAAAGCATGAGTCTGCTTCTTCATTCTTCATTTTTATAAGAGAAACTGAAAATGTAGAAGCTATTTTTATAGAGTAAAAGACTCATGCTATAGCTACCCTATACTTTCTGGGAATAGCTTTCTGTTTTCCCTCTTTTTAAAAAACGTACTATTCACGTTATATCTAAGAGTGTGAGTTCCTGTTCCGTGGCAGTTCTACTTGGGCCTCTTATGTGCCAGCAGAATGTTAACCAAGTCTTGATTTTAGAAATTGAAATATGATGGGCTATTTATTTACATTTTTTTAAAAAAGAAATTACAAGTTACATTGGAATAAATCTTATAAATAGGACACTTGGGGCTAAGTTTTAGACCTAAGAATTTTAAATTTGAGTTGAATAATGACAGTACTTCACACAAATACATGGCAATGTAAAAGTAAAATTTCAGTGGTCCTAGTTTTCAATATTTAAATAAATCAAAACTTGCATTCATAAAACGAAAGTACAGAAATGGATCTTGCTGATCTGTGATACTGGCTACAGACAAGAGATGAAAAGACTCCATAACATTTTAAAGTCGTGCCAGGACCAGTGGCATCTTCCACTCACATCCATTCTTCTTGCTTCCTGTTATCAAACAAGTAAATAAAAACACTCTAATCATGTATCTTCTTGCTAATAAAATTTTCTACATCTCCCTATAATGAATAAATAAATTCCAAAACTGGATCATGTATCCTTGATTTACCTTTTTCATAATTTTGACTTACTCTTCTCCAAAACAAACCAAAAAAACAAAAACAAAACAAAACACACATAAAACAAAAACCAACCACACAAAAACCCTTCTACTATCAAATAGTTCTATTTGTTAGTGCCGGATCTTTTCCCTTTGCATTAGCTTTACTTAAGCTAGAAATGCAATGTGTTAATACACACTTATGTCCAAACTCCTCATTACATATCCTCAATCAAGACCACTCTCTTCAAGTATATGTTCAAATTCAACCTCAGACATAAAGCCATCCTAATCATCTCTCCGAGTTCATTCTTTTGAGCACTTGTTTTGTACCATTTCTGGTACTTATCCTATATGACCTAGTATATTTTGGTTTACATATTTACTCAGTTATATTTTTAATTCTAGGAAAAAGGGCATCAAGTTTTTAACATCTCTGAATTCCTCCAGCACTTAAAGTAAAGCCCTCTAGAAAAGATGTGGATCAAAGAATTAATTGCTCTTGAATGCCTCTGAATAGCTTGATTCCACTAATTATAAATGAAAGATAGTCTCATTGTTTTTTAATTTACAATTTATAATGCTTGCATACTATTAAAGTCCATTTAGAAATTAAGCCTTTTCCAAAAAAAAATTACTGATTAATTTTACTGTCCTCCCTTTATAGTCTACATCTCCATATAGTCCACAACACGTTTAACTCCTTTTAAATGACTCTACCACCTCACTTCATTTTTTCATTGACAAACTTTCAATGGATTCCTGTGTTTACAAGATTTCTAATTATCTCAAACAACCTTTCTGTCTTATAACTACTCTTATGTAGGTCTCCTTCTTCTCCACCTCTTACTCTTCTGGCCTAGTTGGGCTCTTCATCTTCACAATATAATATTTTTACAACAAAGAATAAGACAAGAATGTTCTTTACACTATTATTATTTAACATTGTTCTGAGTTGCCAGCTAATGTAATTATTAAAGAAGTTACCAGCTAATGTAATTAATAAAGAAGAAGAAAAAGGAGACATAGAAATTAGAAAGTCAAATGTAAAATGATCACTATCTTCAAATAATATGATTGTTCATTTGAAAATCCTGAAATAATCAACTGAATTTTTATGAAAAACAAAGAGAATTCAGTGAGGTAGGCACAGAGTAATATAATTGCCTTCATATAAATTGTCTTTTTGTTTTGTTTATTTTTTATCAAGAGAAAAATTGACATAATTCAGGTATACAACATAATAATCTGTTATTTGTATATAGTACAAAAAGATCACAATGAATTTATTTAACACACATCTTCATCCATAGTCACAGATTTTTTTTCAAGTGATGACAGATTTTAAGTTCTACTCTCAGCAACTTTCGAATATGCAATATGCATTATTTTTTATTTTGTTTTTGAGAGAGAGAGCATGATTGATGGGTAGGGGCAGAGGGAGAGAGAAGATCTTAAGCAGGCTACACACTATGTGTGGAGCCCAACACAGGGCTCAGTCTCACGACCCTGAGATCATGACCTGAGCTGAAATCAAGAGTCGGATGCCCAACTAAGTCACCCAGGCACCCCTGCAATATGGTATTATAATCATTATGCTGTATATTACATTCCCATGACTTACTTATTTTAAAATTGGAAGTTTGTACCTTTTGACCCCCTTTACCCATTTCCCCTACTCCCAAACCCCTGCCTCTAGCCACCACCAATCTATTTTCTGTGAGTTCTTTTTTTGTTTGTTTGTTTTGAAACAAGAATTTATAAAATATAGCAAAAGACACATTTTTAGAACTTAAGTTTTTAAATTTGTATTATTTTTTTGAGTATAGTTGACATACAATGTTACGTTAGTTTCAGGTGTGCAACATAGTGCGCTCACTACACATGTAGCCACCGTTGCTCACCATGCACTGTTTTTACAGTATCATCGACTATATTTCCTATGCTGTACCTTTCATCTCTGTGACTTGTTAATCCCATTACTGGAAGTCTGTATCTCCCACTCCCATTCACCCATTTTACCCACTCCCCACTTCCCTCCCTCTGATAACCATCATTTTGAAGAAACAACATTTTTTATAATAGCAACAGAATGACTAAAAAAAAAGAATAGTCAAGACCTAAATGCAGAGAAGTTTAAAACACTACAGAGATGCATGAAAGGATATTTTGACATATGGAAATCATATCATGTTCTTGCCAAGAAAGATAGGAAACCATAAAGATGTCAGTTCACCATGAGTTAATCTATACATTGAATTTGATCCCAATACAAATACTTGTAGGATAAATTTATGAAACTGAAAAGGCCGATTTAAAAACATATGTAGAAAAATGAGATGTTTTCCCCAGGGTCACTGTGGTGCCCTGCCTGTGTTATGGTTTCACCCCATCCAAGCGAAACTCATCTTCCTATAGAACCAGGAAGACTCTACCCCTTTCAGAAACCTTTCTCCTCTACTTTCTACCCTCAACTCATAGTACACGTACTGATTCCTTCACTCTTTATTCGACACTTTGCTACTCTTAGGCATGCCTCTTGTGACTATATTTCAATTCTCCACTAAATATTAAGCCTAGGTACATTGTCTTAGTATTTCTATATATCTCTAAGTGCCTATCCCAGCATCTCAGTATGGTTTTAGCAATTTGGAGTGGAAATTTTATCCTGCTTAATTATGAGTTGTTTCTTTGATTTTTGTCTTTTAAAATGTCTCCCACACATTGGCAGAGTCTGTCTTAACCAAATTAAGCCCCAGGTTTAAAATTTGCCACTCTGTTCCAGATGTTCTGCAGTGCTGTGTTGGGTAAAATCGGGCCTAGGAATCTGAGCATATGATGTAGAAGTCTGGGGTTCAAACAAGCCTGGCCACTGCATGGAAGAGTGGGTGCCTATTTTGGTCCTATCTCGTAAGCAGATACAAAACAGAAGCTTCTTTAATAAAGCCAGCCTCAAGTGGCTCCATGTTGCCTGGTATCGTCTGGGCATTAGACAATGAGGAGGGAAGGTAGAAACTGAATTGAAAATGTGTGAAACTTAGTGGCAAGATAGAGCAGAGAAGAACTGAAAACACAGAAAGGGAAATCTGGGCAGCCTTGCTCTAGCTCTGGAGTTCAGCTACTCAGTCCCCAATTCAGATTATGAATCAAGAGAGCGCAGAAGCAAAGATCAATTCATTCATCACATCCTGTTAGTTTTTAGTGTTGAGGCATCCTGCAAATATTCTTTCCTTTTGATTTTGTTAATTTTTACTCAATCTGCAGGGTTTAAGTGCTGTAGTCTTGCAATCCAATACCTAAGAAAACAGAGAGATATTATAATGCGAGTGGCGATTTTAGAGCCTGGGCTTTACAAAATTAGCACATTTGAATTTGAAATCTGATTTTTACCACTAGTTGACTGTATGATTGTGGGGTTTACTTAACCTCTCCCATTGTCTCGACTAATAAAGGGAAGAATTAACCTTACTGTGAGAATTAGATGAGATTAGAATCCATTTGTGAAAATGCTGAACACTTTGCCTGACCCATGTATATCAATAAATATTAGCTTAAAGATGCAACCTTTATTTTTCTAAAGTTCAACACTATTCTAGTTCTCTTAAAAAAATGAAAAATTGTAAGAGCCGGTGCCTTGCTTTTACTTGTCCCTAAAATTCATCAAAAATCTCTTTCATTGTTCAGAGCATTATATATAGTAGTAAATTTATTTACTTAATTACTTACTTTATTTATTAAATTTATTTAAGAGTCAAACAAAATATTAATATCCGACTTTTTAACTAGAGTTTTCATCAGAATTTAAATTTGTAGGTTACTACAACTTCTGAATTACACTCAGCCGAATTTTAATGTCATTGTTTTCTCATGGCAATGAAATAATGGCAAACACTTATTCAGGGTGGTGCCTAAAACAAAACAAATAGGATCCTGAAAACTTTCTCCTTTTCAAAATCTGGCATGAATATTAGTAGGTGCAGACCATTCTCCAAGCTTCTCAGTTATAGTCCAGATAGTCTTAGGGATGTGGTGTCTGGGGTAAGTCACGGGTGTTTTCTGTAGCCCATGCTCTTCATCTATATAAAGGAAATAATTAATACCTGATTGCCAAAGCATGATGGGGATCAATTAGATATTTACAACAGTCTTTAAAGATACAAAATGCCATAAGGGCTAAGTGTTTATTTGCTTGTTAAATTAATCACAAAATGTAGAGATTTTCCAGGGAAAGTACGTAAACTAATGGAATGTTATTGCTCAATTTCAGTAGATAATTAAAATATGCAGTATCTTTATTTTTTTATAAGAATAATAGCTCTTTTAATTAGAGGATTGAAGAGAGGTTAAAATCAAGTTTCCATTGATCCTTAATGATCACATAGCAGAGGCGTTTCTTTATAAAAGTTATTGCACATGAGAAATGAAGAATCCATGAATCTATGTGCATTAGCATCCCCTTTATCTTATTAAAAGAACTTCGAGTGTCTGAAAGAACTGGCCATCCTTTTCCTTACTTCTAACCCTATTTCCAACACTATTCTCCTTTGGACACCTTATTAGTATCCACTTAATACAAAATTCTTAGCAAGTTTAACTATTTGTTTTCCTGGTCCATAACAGAAGCTCTTGGAGCCAGCACAGCGGAAACAGGAGAAACATTGTTTGATGCTGTAAGAGAGGGTGAAGACAGAAATATTACCGATTTCAGTACATTAGGCGATGGTTGTGCTGCCATGTTCGATGGCCTAAGGAAGTGGGGACATTAATGAAATGCTTTAGTGGCATATCCATCAATAGTATTTGAGAATAAAATGTGGGTGGAAGCTGTAGCATTTGAAAGGTTTAGTTTCAGACTCTGAGACATTTTGAATATGGAATACATTTTGTTTTACAATGTTATATACCATGAGATTCTTTTGCACATAAACTATGCTTAAAAAAAAAAAAAGAACTCTGTATTTAACCTAAGCATCGATAGTGCCCATGCATAGTTCTTCTCTGACTTCGTCCCTAATCAGCCAAGCAGAAATCTGAGGGAGAGAGAGAGAGAGAGAGAGAGAGTGTGTGTGTGTTGAACACATTCATGTGGTGAGAAATGTGTTTTGAGGTAGCATTGGAGGGTGTTTTGGGTAAGGTTGATTTGGCTTTAAATCTCAGATCCATCAGTCACATAGTTGAGAGACCTTGGGCAAATAACTGAAATAGTTTATTCGGTAAGATGGAGGTAACAAGAGAACATATTATATGTGTTAGTTGTTAGGAAGCCTTGTGTTTATGTTAAAATGATTAACCGAGTATCTAGTAAGCACAGAGTAAAAACTTTATTATTATTATATCTTATTAGCACAGTCTAGTAATAGCCTTGAAAACAATCCTCAGTTTATATTTGAGCAGCATAGAATAAAATCCACTCTTCACTTGCCCCGTCCCCTACCATCCTCTGCACAAAATCTCTAACTGATTAAACCAGTGATTCTTAATTTTATTCCAAGATTAACAGCTAATGGAATAGAGAACACTTTCAGTAACGGGACTCACCAAGTACTACTAAGGAGAGAGCTTCTCAAAAGTAGGTAGGCAGAGGCAGGGTGAGTTACAGAAACCTGAGAAGTGTGTAGAAACCTCTTAGAGTTTCTGATGCTTCTTCATTTTTCTTTGAAAATCTTTAAGCACAGTACTCTTGGAGGAGGTCGTCGAGAGGACGTGACCACCAGTTGACCCACAGGCTAGATCTGGGCAATCGGAGGCTCCTCGCCCTCTCCCCTTGCCCTTGTAATGTACATTCCAGCCACGTTCCCATAGCTGGAACTGTTTCAAGGACGTAGCTTTGAGAGAATAAGATGTTGTGGAGACCATCTGGACTGAAAACATGACTGAACCTCATTAAGACCTCTATATGAGCTTTTAAGATTCTAGGGGCGCCTGGGTAGCTCAGTTGGTTAAGCCACTGCTTTCGGCTCAGGTCATGATCCTGGAGTCCCGCGTCGGGCTCCCTGCTCCGCGGGGAGTCTGCTTCTCCCTCTGACCCTCCCCCCTCTCATGTGCTTTCTCTCTCTCAAATAAATAAATAAAATCTTTAAAAAAAAAAAAAGATTCTAGTGGGAGGGTACAGAGCTCTACTCATCTTGCGGCTACCCAAGACAAGCCTTGTAAGTAATTTCCTTTGTTTCTTAAAACTGCCACCTACCAATCTGGAGTGGCCTGCCTCTTTCTTCAGTCTCTTCTTGCCCTCCATGTACAGAGAGCAGTTTGCAAACCAGCAAATACAAAATGAGGACTTTGAGAAAGTAAAGAAATTATCTCAGGACTAAACCCAAGGCTCACTTTTCAAAGTATTTTGGAAATTCTTTTAAAAATTGTTGGATATTTTTTCATTTCTGGCATCTCCGTCACTGTTTTATGTTCTTATTGGGTGTGCAAAAGAGAACCATTCTGTCTATTAACTGAACACAGTTCTAAATTCAATCCACTTCTGGGAACAATTCCACAGGCCTTATAATTGTGGAATCATATAGATAGATTGCTTGTTAAGAATCTTGCGGAGCACAGACAGGTTAAGAGGGCTAGCCTTGGAGCTAGATACTCTCTTCACAGCCAGCTTTTTTTCTCCTACTTGGTTTGGCCCTTGAACAAATAACTGAATTTCTCTGTGCCTCAGTTTACCCACTTAGAAGACAGGAATAATTAGATGTTCCTTCACAGGATTTTCTAAAGTGTAAATGAGATCAAAGATATTTTTAAAAAGCTTATAATAGTAGAATGGTTTCAGGCTTATAATAACTGTTCAGCAATCTAACTTATTATTATTGTTATGATGTTATGCCGTGGTAAGGGTATACTCAAGTACTATATTAACAACCAATTAATTGAATAAAGACACCGTATACATTTAAGAGTGATCCTTAATATCCTTATATCAATATGCTTATGGATGGAGGAGTAACCAGAATGAAACCATTGGTTGTGCAGTTATGCTTAGTGGGGATATCAGTAATTTCAGCTAATAGTAATACCTAACATTTCTTTAGGGCTTTATAGTTTACAAAATTTTATGTATTACGCTTGGCAATTTGCAGAGAGCCTCACAATTGCTGTGTCATTTAGACGTGGCAACAATCAAGCAACTCTGGTTATTATTTTCATTTAAAAAAAAAAAGTGAGGCCAAAAGCAGTTAAGTCATCCAACCCTAGTCAAACACTAGTACCAGTTAGTGTAAGTCTAATAAAACAGACAAGAAGAGGGATAAGCTACATAGGGTGCTGCTTTTTCTCCTTGTTTCCATCTTCTCCCCTTGTCCCCTGTGCCCCTTCTTTTCTCCATCACTTCCCTCCCCTTCCCTGTCCCTTCTCTCTTATCCCCACTCCTCCTCTTCTTTTCCTTCCCTCCCTCCACCCTCCCTTCCTTCCTTTCCTTCCTTCAATTGTTTATCTTTCTTCTCTTACCCCCTTCCAAAATATGGATTAAACCTGACCCTCAGTGCCTTGCACTGAGCAAGATGCTGATACAAGGTCACGAAATACAGTCATGATCCCTCCCTCTTTGTAGATAACATTCTAGTGTCAGAGCCTAAACAAGTAAGCAAGGAAACAAATCTGTGAACCCAGTGACTACAGATTTTGATAATATAAGGAAGCAAATGAGGCAAAGTGGTAAGGAAATGAGCTGGGAATGGGGCTCCTTTAGGCAGAATGATCAAGATACACTTCTCTGCAGAAGTGGCAACTCTGAGAGCAGAAGGAAGAGGGGAGTCTGTCAAGTAAGAGCCTGGTGAGGTGTGTAGGGGTGTGAGAGGCAGACAGGTATAAGTTCTTTCAGGCCCTGGTATCTTTCCTAATGAAGTACTTGAATTGAATCTGGAGTGCAAACCTTCCAGGGAGCTGAGAGATTTTTTTTTTTCTCTTTTTTTTTTTTTTTTTTCAGGGTCATGCTCATCAGCCTTACTCTGAATGTCTGTGGTTACTTTATTGCATGGTTCTAGAAGGGCTACCACAGAATGTCTATTCTGGAGGTACCATCAGCTATTACAAGCGGGGCTTATCATGTATTAATTTGCCCCCAAAAGTGTCTCCAAAATCCTTTTCATGTAACTACTATATATTCAAGGAGCATTTAAAATTTTTCTGAAGGTTTGTTACAAGGAGATTAATTTTATTTTTTTTTGCTGCTTTGATCTCTAGAGCTCTTTGTTGTATCACCAATGAGATTCCTAGAGTTTCCTTTCTGGTCTGGTATAACAAATACAAATCTTTTGAAAAATAATACTGATCTAGACAGGATTAAAAAGAAATCTTATCCCTCAAAGGATGTAGTGAAAATACAGGAGCACATGGCCAGCTGTCCAAAAAAAAAGAAAAAACAAAAAAACAAAAACAAAACTTTTTTGGCTTTATTCTCCTCCCAGGAGTACAGTGAGCAGGTCTTTTCAGTATATATCTACCAGGATACTAGTAAGATACTAAGTGAAAACACCTTTAAAATATCTGTATCTGTCAATAAATCCTCAGGCTTATAAATCTGGTGGATATGACATGCTGTTATTATGTGACTCACCCACTAAGTATTTATTTTGCACCACGTAAGCCAAGCTCTTTAGTACCAGGTACAGAATGCCAAAAGATGTAAATATATTACATTTAAGGTTTCCTGCAGCATCTTTGGCATGTCCCATGAGACATCATCATGTATGTAGCTCTGAATGCTGAGTGATGTAATAAAGCAGGATAAAATATGGCTGCAGATTACAGTGATGGCTCTACGGCAGGCCTCTTCAGCTTTTTTCGTATTGAAAATTCAGCAGGACTATTGAAGTGTAATGGCACAGAACATCTTGTTAAAAAAAAAAGCCACAACCCTGTATGGTATTCTTGTTTATGGATGATATTTATTGCCTTTGTATTCTTATTGTGTGCTTTTGAAGTCAATTGAAATGCAAGGCTAATGAAACCTCCACCATAACACATTTATTTTTCCCTACCCCAAATGAGTCTACAAGATGTAAATGACTTGCATATATCAACTGCTCAGGTTTTATTGTTTTGGGTTAATTTATTCACTGTAATATTTTTAATGAAAGTAATGACTCTTACACTAGTTTGTATATTCATTCACATATTACAGTTTTATTAAATCATATTGGGAAAGTTCACAATGAAGGCGCCCTGAAATAAAGTTCCGTGTTTAGTCAAATATATAAATGTAATCCACTTACCAGATAGCAATGCTATATATTTTTCTATTTGTTGTTCTTCCTAATGTCAGTTCGTCAAAATTTTAAGTTTAGAGCAGTCTAGGATCTAGCATACTAGTAATATATTCCTATTACAGAATTTTTAAGAATTATCAACTTCTCTTTAACACCCAGAGTTTATTGTGCATTTTATTGATTGTGACAAGTTAAAACAATCACTTCAAATTTTTATCCTCAGTGTTTACATTTCTGTGAATATTTGAACTTTAGGCCAAAGCAAACATTTTTGTAGAATCATTGAAATTACAGACTGAGTAAAAACAGAAGCTTTTCAATATGCAACTAATTTCAAACTATATGTTAGAAAAATAACAACAGTTAGTAAATGGGATTGTTGTGTGATATCATTTGATAAAGTGACCCAAAATATTTTTCTTTATATATGTTCCTTTTCATATACCTGATGCCTGGTACTGGCAGGACACCTACGAGGCTCTCCCAAAATTTTGCTGAACAACCTACTAATAGTTAACTTCTTGTTACTATCAATCTGTTCACAACCTGGTCCTGTTATTTCCACTTTCTTCCCTAATTATTATTTTTTTTAAAGATTTTATTTATTTATTTGTCTCAGAGAGAGAGAGAGCACACAACAGGGGGAGCAGCAGGCAGAAAAGTTGGCTCCCCGCTGAGCAAGGAACCCAATGCAGGGCTCGATCCCTGGACTCTGGGATCGTGCCCTGAGCTGAAGGCAGACACTTAACCCACTTAGCCACCCAGGCGTCCCCTTTCCTAATTATTTATTATAAATTACTTCCCTTGCAGAAACTTAGTCTTAAAATTTTAGAATAATCTCCAAATCAACCTCTGTATAGGACCAAGTTCTGTCAATTATACCCTCAAAAGCTATTTCCAACTATGTTCCCTCCTCTCCATCCCTACTACATACTTCAGCCCTGTGCTTCCATGTCCCCTATTGCAAATAATCTTCAAATTGGACTTGCCAATATTGTCTATCACCAATCAATCCCTCTATTTGTCTTCCTAAACCATAACTCTGATCATGTAACTTCACTGCTCTAAAATTGTAAAGGCTCCTTCTCTTTGTAATCCAGATTCCCTAGCCTGGCATGTAAATCTAAGATCTAATGCCAGCCTACCTTTTTAGCTCTTTCCCATCACTTCTCCTCATTTATCTTATGCTACCACCAGTCTTGAAATCTCAGCATCCTCAGAATCCATTAGCTGTGATCATTCTCCCAATTTAGACTGCCTTATTGACCCTTGAGGTCTACCACTATAGCTGAGGTTCTACTCAGCTTTCTCTGATAAAACTATTGGAAAGTACTCATTTGTTTCTCACAACACCTGCCTCTCCCCCAGCAATGATCTGTCCGAACCTCCTTTAGATCTACTGAGGCATTAACAACAAACTGCAAATCATTTCTGTACTTTAAAATATTTGCCTTCTACAATAAAGCCCCTTGAAGGTCAATTTCTTGTTTGTTTCATCTCCATATCCTTTTATGATGCCCAGCACAAAGCCATGCACATGTGTTCAACAAACATTTGTTGAATTAAATTGAATCAACTGTAAAATACTTTACATTTTTAAAAACTTTAATTCTCCCATCTAATGTCTGCCAAATAACCCCTATCTCCTTTAATCTCTATTCAAAGCCTTATTTTCTGACTTACAAGCTATTTTAATTGCTCTTTCTTGAAGCAGAAGAATAAAGGAAGTGGGAGAGGAAGGAGAGAAATGCAAGATGTAGGTGTTAGGGAGGCACCCAGTAAAGTTAAATCTTACATGTGATCTGAAGAAAAAAAAAAAAAAAATCTGAGACCTGCCAGGTCTCAGAAGGCTGGTGCATGCTTCCTGCAGTAGAGAGTGGTTTTATACATTATATGAAAAACATTTATCACATGGTCAGCCTTTCCATTTTAAAGAAAATATGTTTTCTGAGTTTACAAAGACACTTTCTTCCTGATACTGATTTTCCATTCATGTGGCAGCAATTTTAAGTTCATCTCTGAGTGACAGCTAATGTTGCATCAGTGTGAACTAGTGAATGATAGCTTCCTAAGAAACAGCCAAGAAACCCTTCAAGGTATCAAAAAGCTTTCGGTGAATAATCTGTTTTTGATTTAGAACCCTGTAAGAAAGGGCTTTTTAAAGATGTCATGAGTTTCACTGTCCTTTTCCTTCTCTATACCTCGATGCTGCCTGGGATATTTATAGCACAGTAATGGTTACATTCTTTGTGCTCAGGGCAGAAGATTTTCATTTTTTTACAAAATTAATCATTCATGTGGTAGAAGGATTTTTTTAAGTCAGCCTTTGCATTTTGATCTTCAACTTAGTTTGACACCAACGCGCTTTTTTTGTTATTTTTGTTTTGTTTTGTTTTGTTTTCTAGATGACAACACTAAGAATTGATGGGAACTTTTTTTTTTTTTTTAAACTCAGTGTACCCAAGAGAATCTGGGATGACTGCCAGTTACAGAAATGGAGGTGGGAGATCAGTATGAAGTTATATCTCTCATTTTAATGTCTTGATATGTTTCATTAACCATGTGATCAGAAAAATTCTTCCTTATATTAAATGGGATCATCTTTTGGGTAATGACATGAAACTTTTTATGAGACTGTCAAGTCAGACTTTTCCTAATAATAGTGACCGTTTAATGTTTATGTATGTGAGCCCTTTAGTAAGTAGCTTACATACCCTCCTGATACATATGTACTCGTATTTTGATTTTACAGATGAAAACATTTAGGTTAAGTAAGTTGCCCAAAGTTACATGGACAGGACCTGGATTTGTATCAAGGTCCTTTTGGCTCCAAACCCTTGCTTTTAAGCACTCCATTCTGCTGTTTCCCGACAATGAGTTTGCAAGTATTCAAGCTACGATGATATAAAGTTTTCTCTTCTCATTCTTTTTGTTTTTTCCCATGGGAACATTGGCTATTATTTGTTAATGGGATATGGCAAAATCTTCTTCAAGTAGTAATACCAGTCGCTAACTATCTGTGGAGTTCTTTTTTTTTTTTTTAAAGATTTTATTTATTTATTTTGAGAGAGAGAGAATGAGAGACAGAGAGTATGAGAGGGAGGAGGGTCAGAGGGAGAAGCAGACTCCCTGCCGAGCAGGGAGCCCGATGCGGGACTCGATCCCGGGACTCCAGGATCATGACCTGAGCCGAAGGCAGTCGCTTAACCAACTGAGCCACCCAGGCGCCCTATCTGTGGAGTTCTTACTTGATGATGCTGACAGTTAATTGGATCTACAGCATACATTATAACCATATAAGGTTTCATCACCATAAGGCATTAGTCTTTTTTTTCCCTCCCAAGTCTCCTTTCCAATTTTAAATGCAAGCTTCTGGGGTTGATTTTCATTTCCAAGGCTTTCTTTTGCTTATATTTTCCATTTTGGGAGCAGATTAAAATTGTTCATTTTTAATGACGAACTCTGTGATATGAAAACTGAAACCTAGATGGAGATTTTGCATGATAGCAAGTCTGTTGTTTCCAATGCTTATTATCGCATTTTTGTTTAAAAAAAAAAGATTTATTTATCATTTATTTTAGAGAAAGAGAAAGAGAGAGAGAGAGAGAGCATGTGAGGGGCAGAGGAAGAGGGAGAGAGAGAATCCCAAGCATACTCCCCACTGAGCATAGAGTCCATCCCAGGGATCAATCCCACAACCCCAGCCGGGATCATGACCTGAGCTGAAATTAAGAGTCTGATGCTTAATCAACTGAGCCACTGAGGTGCCCCGGCATCAACACATTTTCTTTTTCTTGTTTACCTAGTCTAATTACCTTGTTCCTACTGATACCTACTTACTTGGAAAAGGGTTTTTCTTTTCCAGCTTCCCATTCTGTTGTTTTTAAGGGAGGCTCCCTGTAATTTTGGAGACATGATGTAAATATGTTAAGGAATATATAAAGCCACTGAATTTTTAAAAAATCAGTATTTATTTATATGTTATGTATTGTGGGCCATCAGTGACTAGTAAGACATGGTCTTAGTCTGCATTCTAGAATAGTAGATAGAAATTTACATGATTATTATATGAATTGAAATGAAAGGAGGATCATAAAATGAGTTGTGGACTTTCAGAGAAAGAAGAAAGTAATTCTGCCCAAAGGATTGCTAGAGAATTCCTTGGAATAAGTGGCATGGTGTTTGTTTTATGTTTGAATTTTTCCATGAAAGCATGTTAATTTTGTAATTAACCAATAGGATAGAGATGGTAGGCTTTCCACAAGTAGATAGGAGGCATCAAGGTAGAAAGTATATTTTCCATACATTTTAAATACAAAGTGTAAATTTTACCTTGAAAAACAAAACACCCACGCTTTGCTACTGACTTTTCTGATATCATGATAATCAAAGAAAGAAGAAAGCAGGGAAGTTAGGAGGGAGGCCAGAGAGAGTGAGAAGGGGCTTGCAGGGAGGAAGGAAGCTAAAGCAAATATTTTGGACAACCTTCTTAATCACAACTAAAAGCTGCAGTAGGTAGCTGAAGGAAGTGTGGGAATATCTGTAGTCACCCAGTTTTACAGTGTTGTCCTCCTCTACTTTTAACTGGTGTCTGCATATACAATTTAAACTTGTATTTGCAGGCTTTTCCTAGTTGATAATTCTTTCAAGTATGTGCACCTGATCCTCCCTTCAATAAGGCAGAGAGAATTAGGGAATTCTCTTTCCAAGTAGTTCTTGGTCATTTAACTCTTAATGTACTCCATTCCAGAAAACAATCCAATCCCTATTCCAGGCAATATTAGCTTGCTCTCAGGTGTCTAACAGTTTTCTAAGGACCATTTTTATCATGTCATAGTACTGTGTTGTGCAAATGATAGTTAGCTTATAAATGACAAGTAGTAACATTATAGTGTTTTCAATGCTATTCAGATTGTGAACAGCCAGAAACATCATAGAGCTAGTCTGCTATTGAAATAATAAAATAAATATTTTTATTGAAATGCATTAAGTGGTTAGGGAGTCATACACTGAAATAAAACAGAATAGGAGCACTTACTCAGCGATAAATTTGACAAGGGAATCTCAGAGCTCCTTTCTACATAATCATAGTACAGGGAAGGAGAGATCCTGTGATAGAATTTACAACAATGGTTTACCATTGAATGACTATAATAAAGAAAGTATGGAGGCTGAACATTTTATCAATTATTGAAGGATACTTGATGCTGCTTGGGCTTTCTGGATATAAGCTATCCTGATCTTCAATTACAAATGTAACCCAAACAAATTCCCAAGGCCCAAAACAGTGAGGTGCAGTTCCCTTTTCCTATGCTGATCCACTGAATAAGTGTGCAAAAATAATGCACACATTTATTTCATGTTTGGGATGGGGGTTGTAGTTGCCACTATTTTCAGTTACAAATATATTGAGGAAACAGAAAGAAAGAAAGAAACGGCTAAAGTATAAAATGAATCATAGGCATACTTGTGGATTTCCTTTTAGTGGAGAATGGTATGTCTCTGAAACAAAAAGGTGGGTTCAAATCTATAACGTCTTTTTGAACAGGAAACAATGTATGTACTTATCATTCAAACAATGCGGAATTATCAATAACATAACAATGTTATTGCTGGCTTCTGGATTATTGCTGTTGCAAATCAGGAGTAGTTAAAATTACAAGCTTGCTGACCATTTATTTCATCCATAAGTGTATAATGAACAGAAATCCAGGTCATAGTCATGACAGTTATTAGGATAATTTCCAGTTTTGCTAAAAGTGAAAATGTAGTACTTATTTTGAAACTTTTATTGAACGTTTCAACCAAAATGTAAAGCTCCAAATATGGAAGTTCTATTAGTGAGACATTGGCATTATTACCTCATGGGGATATTGGTTCATAAAATCCTAATAAATGGAGTTTCAGACATATTTTTTTAAATTTTATTTTATTACGTTATGTAGGTCACCATACATCATTAGTTTTTGATGTTAGTTTAGTTCATTGTTTGCGTATAACACCCAGTGCTCCATTTATTAAGTGCCCTCCTTAATACCCATCACTGGGCTAACCCATCCCCCCACCTCCCTTCCCTTTTAAAACCCTTAGTTTGTTTCTCAGAGTCCATAGTCTCTCATGGTTTGTCTCCCGCTCCGATTTCCCCCCCTTCATTTTTCCCTTCCTACTATCTTTTTTTTTTTTTTAACATATAATATATTATTTGTTTCAGAGGTACAGGTCTGTGATCCATCAGTCTAACACAATTCACAGTGCTCACCATAGCACACACCCTCCCCAGTGTCTATCATCCAGGCACCCTCAAACATATTTTTTGAGGAGACTACCAAGGGTCCAACCACCTTTGGACCTCCCAATAACAATATTTTATTTTGATTTTATTCAATCAACATCTTATGGACTAAAAAAATTAATCATATATTCCTAATGAGCTTAAAATCTTGTAAAACTTTAAGTGATCGTTACAAAACAATTAGTCTTAATAAATCAAATTGTTAGCACACATATCCACTCAAGGTGCATCATGGAATATTTGATCTTCATCACATCTTTAGGGCTAATGATTTTGAGTTCCCAGACAAAGAAAGGAAAGACACTTTGAGCATGGTAACTTGTCCTTTTAAAATAATATGCTTTTGTTTCTTTCCGTGCCTGTGCTAAACTGTTTACAGCTTCACTGCAAACTTTCATGCAATTTATGTACCAGCCACACTGATAGTTAACCAATCCCTCAAAATGTAGACATTTTCAAGCTTCATGCTGTTCCTTTACTCTTTGCATGCTTCCTTCTCTGTTTATGAAACTCTCAATGTTGGTGTTAGAAGTGGACTCTAACTGGTCCACTATTAATTCCATCTCAGTTGCCATAGCAATTGGTTCAGAGATGAGCACATGATATAAAATGATCTACTCAGAAAGAATCCTGGTTCTTTTGGTCAGAAAGTTGAAAAAGAGATAAGCTTTTCTCTCTATTGGATATAAGTAAGGAATAATAAACTTTAGGCTGTTGCAGATACCTCACCTGTGGTAGTGGAGACATTTCTACAGTAAATTTGAGGTTGTTTTTTGGTTCCATGCAACCAAGTTTAACTTGGTATAAGGAGATGTGCTATCTTCTCTCTCTCTCTTTTTTTCATCTCCATGACTTATTTTTAAGTTTGTACCTCTTCCTGCCCTTCACCTATTTTGCCCTTCCCCTCACCACCCCCCACCACAACCACCATTTTGTTCTCCAAATTCATGAATTTGTTTCTGTTTGTTTTGTTTTAGATCCCACATAGAAGTGAAATCATATGGTATATGCCTTTCTCTGTCTGACTTATTTCACTTAATATAATACACTCTAGGTCCATCCATGTTGTCCCAAATGGCAAGATCTCTCTCTCTCTTTTTTTTTTTTGACTTTGTGACATTGCATTGTGGATACACATCTTCTTCATCCATTCATCTATCACTAGACACTTAGGTTGCTTTCATATCTTGGCTATTGTAAATAATGCTGCAATAAACATAGGGATGCATATCTTTTTGAATTAGTGTTTTCATTTTGAGAGGTAAATATCCACTGGTGGAATTATTGGATCATATGGCATATGGCATTTCTATTTTTTAATTTTTTGAGAAAATTCCATACTGTTTTCCACAGTGGTTGCATCAGTTTACATTTCCAAAAACTCAGTGCATGAGGGTTCCTTTTTTTCCCACATCCTTGCCAACACTTGTTTTTTCTTGATCATTGTCATCTGCTCTTTAAAGCTTTGCATGACTATTCTACAAATACCCATTGCTTTAATTACATACTCTTGTTAATTCAATAAATATTTACAGAGTTCAGGAGAGAGGTCTTGGCTGGAGCTATAAAACTGGAAATGACATATGTGGGATAAGTGAGGGCCTGAGACAGGAAATATCACCAAGGAAGTGAGTGCAGATAGAAAAGAAGACCAAAGACTGATCCTCGTGCTATACCATAGATGAGGAGGATCCTGCCAAGCACACTGAGGAGAAGCAGTGGTGAGGTAGAAGAAGAACTAAGAGAGTATAGTGCCTTATAAGAAAGCAAAGCAAGATGACAGAAGTGAATAACTGTGTCCAGTGCAGCAGATGAAATAGAATGAGAACTAAGAAATCAACATTAAATTTAGTAATGTGAAGGTCACTGGTGACATTGACAGAAACAAGTGTGATGGAATTTTGGAGGCAAAAACTGATTAGAGCATATTTTAAACATAGGAGATGGAGATGGTAGTAGAGACCCCAAATATATGCCTGATGATGTTTAACCATTTCATTGCTTACCTGCCACCAGTATAAACAAAACAGCATCTAATGTCAGGGTCAAGGCAGAATACTTAAAAAATTTCTCTAATTTTTGAAGTTTAAATCTTTCATAAACACCAGGAGATATAAGATATATATATATATATATATATTTCCTTTAGCATCACTGTCAGAAAAAATATCATATTGAATTGACCAGTTTAATATAAAATTTTTAGTGTACTCTAGTTATTTCATTTTTAACTTTAATTTCAGATTTCATAGAAATTCAGAGTCTTTGTACTTATCTTCTCTCCATAGGAATATGGTAGAGACTATTCAAATAAATGTATTAATTACATGTACAGATGACATCTCTATAGTTACTTCTCATTTTCTAAATGTTTTCACACATTTTCTTTGGATAATTAGTGCATTAGCCAAAAGCAATTAAAAACATTTTTTTTTTTTTTTTGCCTTTGAACATTCGTCTAAATCCACAGATTCCATCTCCTGAGTCTACTGTTCTGACCCAGAGGCCAATTCATGAAAATTTACCATCATGGAAATGTATTAGACAAGTCAAAATATATATTATTCACTCCTTGGTATTTACCCAAATGAATTGAAGACATGTCCACACAAAAACCTGCACACAAAATTTGAAAGCAGTATTATTTGTAATTGCCAAAATGGAAGCAATCAAAATCCTTCAGGAGGTGAATAGCTACATTACTGTGGTACATCCAAATAATGGAATATTATTCAGTGCTAAAGAAGAAAGGATACATCAAGCCATGAAAAGTTGTGGAAGAAACTCAAGTGTGTATTATTAAGTGAAAGAAGCCAATCTAGAAAGGCTATACACTTATGATTCCAAATATAAGGCATTCTGGAAAAGGCAAAACTATGGAGACAGTAAAAAAAACAGGAGTTGCCAGGGGTTCAAGGGAGAGAGGGATGAATAGGTGGAGCACAGAGGGTTTTTAGGGCAGTGAAACTATTCTGTATGGTACTACAATGGTGTGTAGATGTCATTAGACATTTATCAAAAACTGAAAGAGTGTATAATACCAAGAGTGAGCCCTAATGTGAATTATGGACTGTGGATGATAATAGTGTGTCAATGTAGGTTCATTGATTCTTTTTTTTTTTTTTTAAGATTTTTTGTTTATTTATTTGACAGAGAGAGAGATAGCGAGAGCAGGAACACAAGCAGAGGGAGTGGGAGAGGGAGAAGCAGGCTTCCCGCTGAGCAGGGAGCCCGATGCAGGGCTCGATCCCAGGACCCTGGGATCATGACCTGAGCCAAAGGCAGACGCTTAACGACTGAGCCACCCAGGCACCCATAGGTTCATTGATTCTAATCAATATACCACTGAGGGGTGAAATGTTCATAGTCGGTGGGATTGTGTATATGTTTATGGGGGTGGCAAGGGAGTATATGGGAATTCTGTACTTTCTGGTAAATTTTACTGTGAACCTAAAACTGCTCTGAGAGATGAAGTTTATTAATTTAAAAAAAAATAAGCAACAACATATATATTCATATAATATATATACATAAAATTTTCAGTGCTTGACTATGACTAGTTCCATCTCTAATGGGTTGTATTGAATATCATTTGGAAGATTAAGAAAATCAATTAGTGTTCCCCAAACAGTTTCAAATGGTTAATTTTTAAAATGTGTAATTGTATAAAGCTGAATCTTACTTTGTTAGTTTTCATTTTGCAGGGGACTATATTTCTCATCTATTTGAGACACAAAATTTTCAGTGTATGTTTGTGTGCCACCAGCTCTTACCCACAACCAGCTGCTTGATTAAGAAAGGCCCTCTATTTTAAGTGACTGAATGAGAGTCATAGTAAGTGTGATTGACTGGGAGGTGTGTAAAGGGAGTTCAGTTGTGGGCCATATTCATAAACATTATATGATGGTCTAGGTGGATGGTTTGATTCAGTGTCTTCATAGGAGATACCTCATGTAACATTTTGTCCTGAGTGATAATAAAGAACAGAGATTACACTTTCTTTGGTATTTGGGGAAATAAAAGGACAGAGATGTGAGATAACCAAAACAAATTTAGGTATTGGTGTATCTGATACTCCCCAAAAACCTCCTGAGCTATTAATAAACTTCACCATATATGATCATCCTCACTTTGGTTGAATAGGGACTTCGCAGTTGCTCAGAACAAGCCTACAGGGATGAAGTTGTAGACTTCTACTGTGTTATGTATTTGCTTCCTGTTCTTTCAGAAAACATGAAATAGTTATAATGAAAACAAATCAACACAGCAAGGATTCCTAAGAATCATCCTTTCACTCCCCCTCCCAGGCTTCTCAAATCACTGAGAAATATTTGAGGACTTTGTTATCCCATTGAAAATTACTAGTCATGTCATCTTACCACAATAACAGTAAACACTAGTTACGTAGCCTCCCTGGGATTCACAAGATCAGGATTTAAGAAAAATAATCTGACTCCAAAGGCCTTGGCGTTTTCCTGATTAAATGGAAAAAAAAAAGGCTTTAAAATGAAGCCAAATGAAGGCATTGAAAATTGAAAATAAACAATTACTAACATTGTATTTTTGCTTTCTCTTATCATTTTATTTTCAGTTAATAAAGAACATAGTCTATTTGTACCTGCTTTTGCCTTAGGAGTTAGAGGACGATAATGAAAATATTTTACTATTTTCAAATTATAAGCTGTTGTTTCCAAAGAAAGTCAAAACTCATGTATATTATCGCATTATTGTTCTCGGGGGACTGCAGTCACCATAGTGATTGTAATTACATGGCTTCATTAACTTTATACATTCTACCTGTTATGGGGGGGTTCACATTAAGAAAATTTGCATATGCAGGAAATGAATGTCGTTTGCAAGGAGCTAATGTCATTAAATATTTAGGCAGTCCCTATCAGGCAAAGGGGTTTCCACTGGGATATGCTTTTCAGCGTGCCCTTTATAGTCATTGTGGGCACAGGAATCCATTTCTAAACCCTAAAAGTAAAACCTCTTTTTGAGGAAAATATTTAAAAAGAATAGCTATTTTAACAAATCTCATATGTGACTAGAATTTCAAACTACTGACATCAAGATTATTAGACTCTTGGATTCTAATATGGGTAATATAGTTCTGAAAAATGCCAAAACTTTGAATATTTGGGGACTCTTGCATGGTATGAGTGAGTGTGTGTGTGTGTGTGTGTGTGTGTACATTTATGCATGCACAACTTCACGGACTGAATGGCCTGTATTTTAAAACACCTGTTGTTATATGTTGGTACTTTTCTATTTTTATTGACTAATTTAATCTATTAACCATTAAAAATTTAAAAATTCTAATATAATTTCAGTTGAGGAAATAATGATAAACAGTAAACAAAAAAGGGAAAAAAACAGAAAGGAAGTGAATTTTTTAAATAATAAATTGAGATTTATGACTCCTACAACAGGTATATTTCAGACATTTTGAAGGGCAAGATAATAAAAAAAAGGGCTTTATATATGTTTTTTTCTGGAGTAGATGTCTCAACCTTTTGGTAACACCAGGGTTCTAGTCATCTGGAAAGGAAACCTATAAGGTGGGAGCAGGTAAGAAATGGACATTAATACCTTCCTACTGTTGCCCCAGTTTTCTTCAAGCATTGTTCAGAAGTTCTTGTCTCTAATTTCTATTTGCTGTACTAGGATCAATATCAACAATTAAGAGCAATACTATTAACAAACAGTAAAACACTCCCTGTGTACATCGGGAAATGGAGTGATATTTGGCATATGGCAGGGCAGAAGTAACTCCTAGGGAGCTTTCTTCCAAATAAGATTGGAAAAAATTCATGATTTCTTTGGCTATTAAAATTCATAGTAATTCACAGTAATAAGGAAATTACCTATTTTCTGGTACAAAATTGCATCCTAGGGAATTACATTACACATGTAAATTATGGTAGATTCTTTTCAGTCTACCTTTTTGGGTTAATTAATTCTTCAAGGGAGGTGATGTATGTCACTATTGAATGAAAAAAATCACTTTATACAGGGAATTCACATAGATCTCTTCAATTAGGGTTAAAAGTAAGAGTTAACAATGACATAGTTCAGAGGTAGCTGAGAAAAATAAATCTATTTTCAGCAAATTATTCCCATGTCTTCTGAGATTTCCTCTACCTAAGATGTTTACAAAATTCATGTTAAATATTTTAGAATGAATACATTGAGTAAATGAATTAAAATATACTTTTCCTTTTCTTTCATACAAACAATATTGATCTCCTTTTTTAGGGTGAGCTTTCCTAGGCTAAAAGTAATCACATTTTAGATCAAAATTACCACCTTATTTATTGGCACAATATCATGTAAGTTAATTTATGCCTACTTCTAAATGAAAAGGACCCCAAATCAATTGGTCTCCCATTAAGTGGGTTTTGTACTTGTTATTAATTTTGGATACTGCAATCACAGCCTGTTTATGTTTGTTGGAAAAAAAACCGCAAAGGCTTTTCTGTTTCTTTCTTTTTTTTTTTTTTTCAAAATAGTACTGAGGTCTATGGTCTTTTGCCAAGTACATCAACACTTATTTATTTTGTGCTTTGGAAAAAAGGCAACTGTTTAAATAATACTAATGTGATTAATTATTTTACTGTGACTGTTGAAAAATATTGATTGGTTTATTCAATAAATGTTTTTGAGCATCTACTCTTCTAACTCTTCTACTCCAGGGCTTGGCAACTCTGGCTGTATCCTGAATCATCTAGGAAACTAGATGTGATGGTTATTGTGGTGATTGTTTCATTATATATGTAATATATATATATATATATATGTAATATATATATATATAATGTGTGAGTATAAATATCTCAGACTATATATATATAATACACATATATATCTCACACAAATAAACATATCCATCACCTCACACCATTACCATTTCCTTTATTTTGTGTGTGTGTGTGTGTGTGTGTGTGGTAAGAATATTTAAGATCTACCCTCTTAGCAAACTTAAATATACAGTACAGTATTGTTAACTATAATCACATTGCCACACATTAGATTGCTAAAACTTATTCATCTTGTATAATTCAAACTTTATATTTATTGACCAACATCTTCCCATTTCTTCCACCCCTTAGCAGCTGGTAACCACCATTCTATTCTCTGCATCTGTAAGTGTGACTATTTTAGATATCTCATATAAGTGGAATCATGTGTTATTTGTCTTTCTGTGTCTGGCTTATTTCACCTAACATAATGTCCTCCAGATTTATCCATATTGTCACAAGTGGCATGAGTCCCTTCTTTTTTAAGGTTGTATAATATTCTATGATTTTCTTACTCCATTCATCCATTGAGAACATTTAAGATGAAACCTTAATAATAGGGATGCATGACTGCCACTTTAGACTTAGTACATCTGAGTTTTGGGGGGTGAGATAATGCTCTGATTGTTTTAAAGCTTCATAGGATTTCCGATGTTCAATAACAGTTGAGATCCACCGTTCTAAGTATTGTAGAGCATATAGAAAAGACAAATGTGGATGACAAGTATTTCCTGATATCTTGGACCTTCAAAAAAGGTAGTGAAATGAAGAAACTTAACTACACTGAAAACCATTTTGTGAAGAAGATCATATGAGCAATAAAGACAAAATACAGATCTAGGTGGGGTATTTTAATTTAGCAAAGTCTCCAACAGTTTCTGCATGAGTGCTTTGCTGATCTCTTTGAAACCTTACATTGTATCAGCACAGAGGGAGTGGAGATTCTCTTACCCCGGAGGATGGCACTGATGACCCTAGAAAATGGGAACAGTCTTCACTTGCTATATGCCTAATTAGTTGGAGATGGGGAGAATAGAGTCAGAGGAGAGGCTTTGCTTAGATATATAACTTTGGAACTCTATAACTACAGTTATAAATTTGGAATATAAATTGGGAACATGTTGATGCTACTTAAAAAACCCACAGAACTGATATACCTATGGAGAATAGTGTACATGGAGAAAATGGGGGGAAAAAGAGCACTCAATATGGATTACTAAATGTGTAAAATATTTTGAGTATAAGTGGAGGGAAATTAGCCAACAAGGAGACTGAGAAAGGGCAGTCAGGGAGATAGAAGGAAAAACCAGAAGAATATGGCCTCCCAGATTAAAGTGAGAACTTTTTTTTTTTTTTTTGAAAGAATGGCTAACCATCCCCAGTGGCAATATTTTAAGTTAGGTCCACATAGAAGAGTGTCCATTAAATCTTGCAACATAAAGACCAATGATGGGACTTGTAATTTTGGTCAGGTGATGGGCATAGAACCCAGAATGGAGTGGGTTATGAATGAATAGGAAATGAGGATATGGAGACAGCAAATGTAAATCATCTTTTTGAGAATTTTTGACTGTTAAGAATACTAAAGAACTAAGCAGTAGTCATTAGGCTTCGTGTACTGTTTGCTTTTATGCCTCTTTGGACAAATTAGGATACAAGTTATTGGTAGATAAATTAGAAAAAAATGCCCTTTCTGGTCAGATGCAGTTACAGCCAGGGTGCATATAGTGGAGAGAAGAATACACACTAGATTTCATCTCCTGGGTCTTTATTCAGTTGGGTGTCTTTGAGTAGTACAGTCTTACGTTGTATAGGACAATAAAAATTTGCTTAAAATAAGTGAGTATTATGTTGTACTTAGCTTTTGTATCAGTTTCATAATCTCTAAATATCATTCCCACTAGCTGATTAAAATGAATCTTAATATTCCAAGCTCTTGCACAGGGAATTCATCATGGAAATACTCAAGAAAGGAGTCTGGAATTTCCTTTTTGAAAGTTGAATCATATGTTGGTTATTTACTAGTGAAGGTGTCAGTTTGCCACTGGTGTGGAAGCAAAAGTGGTTGCCAAGATCAAGAGAGTAGTAAGTGAGTTAATTCCAGATTTGATAGGGCTGTATTCATTAAGTGAGAACTTTTGCAGAATCAAGGACAATACTTTCATCTTTGTATTTCCAGCACTTAGCATGGTGCCTGCGCATGGTAGGTGTTTAATCAGTGTTTGTTGAATTGCACTGAATTCTAAAGGGATAGTTTAATAGCCAAAAATAAGTAAGTACAGACAAGTGGCTAGATAATGGGATAGATGTCAAGAATGGTAGTTAATAGACAGACTGGTGTTGAAGTGGGTAAGCCACAGGGAAATTTACTTTCCTTGAGAACAGATAGAATAATGTCAAGCAAAATGCTCTCATTGAAACTTCTGTTATCCCAAGTGGTTCTGTTTCATGTCCTGTCCTAGGGGGAAAGCACTGAAGGATAATATATTGGAAGGCATATACTACAGATTGCCCTTTTCAGATAAATTGACAGTGTGATGGACCAAAATAAACATGTATTGTGGGGAATAGGTCATACTCATTATAGATTTTATTGGTAGTAAGTCAGGTAGGTTTGACACTCACTAAGACATGTATCAGTAAGCAATAAACAGACATCCAAGTGGGTAGGAGGACACAGGAAAATAAGGCAAAAAAGTAGGCAGGAATCCTGACAAGTGAGAAGAATGCTGAAGGAGGTAGGCAGGTATTTGCCATTATCATGGCTGTACAAAACATAGAAAAGTGTCTGCCTTAAGAACAGATTCAGGTCAAGACCAAGGAGAGTTTGGTAGGATAGCAATTTTAGAAATCAAGTAAATGGCAGTCCAATGAGGCAGGGACTCAGATACCAAAGGAAATGCCAGGGAACCGGTCAGAGTGTTACTATAGTCAAGGCAGACTTGATTCTTACTTGTTCAAGTTTTGAACTGGCCGAGGACTCTACTTATTGCATGAACTAGAAGGACTGCAGAAACTAAGAGGAATGCAGCCTGGCATACCACTGTATCCGCATTTCGCCTGCTATAATGCTGTTACTTTATTGACCACAGTGCTTACTTTAGTACATACACATGGCCTGCATTTTTATTTAAGTTTTCAAAAAATATTTTTCTCTTTTAAGAAAAAATAGTTCCCATAGTTGGGCTTTATGTGATTTTTTGGTATATTTACATTTTTTGGTGTATTTCCACTTCTTATTAGTACAGTGCTACCAATTGAACAAGTCCTCAACAGGTACTTGTTTAATTGACATGTCAACTTGTTCATATCAATTAGGTAAAGCTGACTATTCTAAATTATGAGGTTGAAGTAAAAATGTAGCCATGTGATGTTTAAAAGAGTGAACTCTTTCAAATATCCTGAACCCCATAAATGTTTTACATTTGAATGTAGAACATGAGTTTAATAGAGATGCCATAACTACTTTTGCATCTTTCCTGCAACACTTGGCTGCTACCATCTTGATTGGTTCAAGATGTTTTGTGAAATCTAACCTTTCCATTTTATGAAAGGAGAATAAAGCTTCTTCTCTCAATTGACTTGATGCATTGAAGAGAATTGCATGGGCAATCTCCCTTTATTACATTCAATGGTCCAAGGCACAGAGTAGCTTAAAAATGTGCTTTTAGAAATGATACTTTTCAGAAAGGTGCACTAATATGGCATTACTAGATATCTTTTTACTATCTTTTCACTGAAAAATGCAACTTTTAAGGAAAACTAAGTACTTCTATTATATGAACTTCGTCAACAATCAAATGACCATGTATGATTTGTTCTCCGTGTCCTTCCTTACAATAAATGGTTCTCAGAGTACCTCAAAATGAAAATGGTGGCACCCCAGGAACCTACACCTAGAGCCAGCATCCATTATGATGAATTTAGTTCCTATACAATGCCTTCTCCTTATTAACATTAATTATGTGGCAAAGGAAATTGGATGATTCATAAAAGCAGAAAGCATTTGGCTTGACCACATTATACAGCAGTGCAAATAAGAATTCTTAATGCTGTTTAACAAATGACTTTTTCACTCTTCATTAAAGCCCCTTGTTGCCATCCAATCTTGATTTTAGAAATTAAAGCTAACAACCAGATTGAGAAAATCAGGAAAGTGACAGCATGGGGCAAAGTCTCAAAGCCACAACTAACAGCATGAAGCAAAGTGAACCTCAAGCTATTGCTGCTCTCAGAGAAGGCTGCAGAGGGGAGGAATGAATTTGCAGGGAAACTCAATTACAGCAACCCTCAGCTATAGGAAAGTACTTGTGAATGTTGACATGAAAGCTTTTTCCCTTAATGTTTTAATTAAATACCTAGAAGCCAACGCTTCTTCTCAGTTAGTGTCAGAACACTGCTTCTTGGTAGATAAATGTTTATAGCAAAAGCTCAGCTGAGGGTTTCTACAAACATGACTCTAAGAACTGAGGAGGCTTTTGCTGAGGCACTTGAGATCAAGAAAGCAGTAGTGATTATAAACTAGCAGTACAATAGCAGGATGGTTTAATCCACCCAAATGTCAGTCATTGGTTTGCAAGTTGGCAATCCCACCTTCATCTTCAGACAAAAGGGCACTGGTTAGTCATCTGTTTAATTCTCCAGCTTCAGTGTGTCATTTGGATGTTGAAGGAAAATCCCTTGATTCAGTCTGCCATTTCTGACAGCCTCCCTCTAGACCCCATTAATAAGCCTTTTAGAGAACAGAATGCAAAGTAGGCAGCAGGCAGCCTACAATCAAAATGGAGATAGAATAGACAGTAGAAATGTCTTCCCTTTTTGAAGATGGTGTTTAGGTGACCTTTGTTGAAGAGAGTTGTTTTTTTAATCCCCAAAGTGTGTCTTCCAAGATATTAAAGCAGCATTTGTGGTACAGTATATTTGGGAGGTCATTTGGAATTTGGGAGTTTATGATAGGATACAGAAAAACTCAAGTGATATTTACAAAATGTGCAAACAATGGCATAGACAGGAAGCCAGCCTGGCTTTGGGCATGCCTGGGGAATATCCTTCAGAAAACAAATATGCCACTCTTTAATGTTGGTTTGAATCTCATTATAAAATTGCAAGAGAAATGAGATACACTTTGCCTCTGAAACAATGATTCCAGAAGCAAAGCAACTGTTCTCTAATAAACCAGTCCTGTTAAGATTTGTAGGATTTTAATGTGCTTTGAAAGCACATCATTTGTTAGATAAGGGACTCTTTCTATTGAACCTATTTTCCATTTTTCATGCATTAATAATTTCTAGGGGTGTGTGTGTGTGTGTGTGTGGACATTCTGAACAGCATTGCTTAATGTGTCACGTGCAGATTGATGTATCAAGTCTCTAGAGAAGTCCCATTCCAAATAATCTTTCCCCAGGCATTGCCTGGTCCAAGGAAGCATTCCAAAATGCCCAGTTTCCAGAGACACAAATTCAACCAGGAGTGGAGAACTTTAAAGGGACCAAAATGACAAGATCTCCTGTGTAAGTTCTTCACTAAAAAGGCAGTCTTTTAGAAACAGATTGGACCAGAATCTGTGTTGTGCTGATTGCAATGCAATCCCAAGTGGTTGGTTGTAATCAAAGACTGAGAAACAAGGCCACAAAAGGAGCAGAGATCATTTATTACCAGGGAGATCACTTTTATTTATAGAGTAGCACCAGGGAAGTCACTTATTTTTTATGCATCTAGTCCCTTAATAAAACACTAATAAAGCTTTTATGTACTTTTATATCTCAGTAAACCATTCAGGTATGCCTTTTAAAATATACAAAGGTGAAAATAGCTATTTTCTGCTAGGAATTTCTTCATAAGCTGTCCTATTAGAATATATGTTAACCTGAATTCACATGAGTAAAACAGGAAGAGCATGTTTTCTAAGAGTACATAAAAATGTACACACACAGTGGGTACTTAAATATGATACGGCATGTATATAATGCTTAGTAAGTACTGAAGATTAGATTGTATAAAAGAGGTGAATTACACGTGTGTGTGTGTGTGTGTTCCCACAATTTATTTTTAAAAGAAAGAAGTTAGACCATTAATAGCCTTACGCTTACCTATTTGACTGTCCTTGAACCAGTAGTGGTATCTGGTGTGTTTTTTGGGGTACTTCCTGCAAACTGCATTGTTAGAGAAGCATCAATCCCATTGTAAAATGATGTTTCAGGTCATGAGACTGGGGAGTCCTCTACTCATGTTCTATCACATTTACTGGTAGGTTTTATCAAAACATTTTGTTACTTTGTACATTGTAACTCCAACGATGTTTTTTTCTTGTATTTTTCACTCATATTCAGGTCTTTAGGGTTTTATAAACTTTACTTTTTTTGAGGGGGGAGGAGCAGAGAGAGAGGGAGAGAGAATTGTTCTTTAAAGATTTCATGTATTTATTTGAGAGAGAGAGAGAGAGAGAGCACACAAGTAGGGGGAGCTGCAGAGGGAGAGGGAGAAGCAGGTTCCCTGCTGAGCAGGGACCCCCCCCCCCCCCCGATCCAGGGTTGGATCCCAGGACCCTAGGATCATGACCTGAGCCTAAGGCAGACATTTAACTGACTGAGCCACTGAGACACCCTGGGAGAGAGAGAATCTTAATCAGACTCCACACCCAGCATAGAGCCTGACGTGGGGCTCAGTCTCACAACCCTGAGATCATGACCTGAGCCAAAATTAAGAGTTGGATGCTTAACTGACTGAGCCACCCAGGCGCCCCCAGGTCTTCAGGGTTTTAAACTCTGTTTATTTCATTAGAAGGGGTCCTTAGTAAATGTTCAGAGGAGGAAATGATACTTGCTATATCAACTTTAACAGAACTGAAGAAAAACATCTTGCATCTTATAGTGTGCTATATTACTCAGGTGAGAACTAATTTATTTTTATTACTTTTTAAACCACATATGATAACTTGTATTACATATAATGAAAGCATATTACTATGCTTTCAGTGATTACTTTTGCAGAAAAATTCATTTCAAAAAATCCTAATTTAACTTTGCATTTGAATGTTTAAATCCATATAAGAGGTGGGAAATCATATTTTTCTTTTGACCTCCCATGGTTTTCTCAGACTGGTCTCATGTCTCCTTGGAGCTTTCAAGTAGGGAGAAGAAGTTAAGCAATTAGTAAGCCGTCACTATAAATCACAGGCATTGCCAGTGGAGTGAACTCTGCCATGTCCCAGTGTAAGGACTAATCCTTGCAGAAGGCTGATAGCAGAGAAATTCAAGCCATGCAAATGTCCAGTCTGAAACCAGATGAGGGAGAGTAACAACAGGTGTGCAGTGTCACAGAATTTCCTACATTTGTAAGCTTGGAGTTACATATTTATTCAAACCAATACTACCATCACTACCAAACACTTTTTGTGTTGAACTATTACTGTTGTAAATGGAGCATTTGGGGTCTTAGACTAGTGGTCTTCAAATTAGGGTATTTGTAACCACGGAGGTAATCACCTACTTTTGGGTACCTCGGCAGAGCTGGAAGATATTATCTTCCAGATCATGAAATTCTATATGTACCCTTTCCAAAACTATTATGACCTAGCAGATCCGTGTGGCTTTTTCTCACCAGTCTCTCATCAGAACCCTCCTGCCACAGCTTTTCAGAGGAAAAGGGCTAACTCTCACCCACCCATTCCACATCCTATTGTGGCACAGTTCCAGAGTATAAAAAACTCTGGGGCAAATGTCTTTCCTGCCTGTGTGCCTGCCTGCCTCTCTATCTAGCAATTATCTGTCCATGTGCCCACTTCTCATTTCTATATCCATTTACCCATCTTTATACTTATATGTCTTAGAATTGAAAATCAAAGCTGAGATGGGTGTTTTTTTAAAGTTTTATTTATTTAAATAACCTCTACACCCAACGTGGGGCTTGAACTCACGACTCTGACATCAGGAGTAGCACGCTTTTCCAACTGAGCCAGCCAGACACCCCAGAACTGAGATAGGTTTAATGGTACTGATTCTTATCATGATATTTACAACAAAAAAGAAAGTCGTCTTTGCTGATATGAAGTGAGTCTGAATTTGTGAAAGATAAGATTAGCTTTGTTATTTGGGTTTTTAGACATACATTTTCCATAAATTGTATAATCTAAACCTACAGCTCTGAATTTTTAATAAAAGCATACTTAAAACACAGGTACAATATAATTTTGGCTGTAATTATATCCTTTGTTAAACTTAAGATGAAAACTTTGTCATCATAAACATGTACAAATGGATGCAGTTTTTCAAAATTTTTTAGGGGTACACAAACAAAATTCTGAATTCAGAGGCTGGACTAGTCTTACCCTTGTCATGGGTTAGCCAGAGTCAAAATCTAGGTAATTGTTGTCATAGCAAAATCATTGTATTTTTCTCTTCTCCTTCTTCCTCCTCTACTTCCTCTTCCTCCATCCTCTTTACTTTTCCCCCTCCTCCTCCTCCTTCTTCTTCCTCTTCCTCTTCTTTGAGCCTGGAACTAAAATGATTTTACATTTTTAAACGGTTACATTTTAAATGGCTTTCTAAGAACCTATTATATAACACTCTCAATTTTGCAACTTGGTGGAAGAAAATGAAAATATTTCCTACCTACTCATTTTTTAAGTTGGCCATCTGCTGATACAGGTGATTATATTTATGATAGTTGTTTTTTTTCCCATGAATATGCAAGGCATATCATGCTTCTGTGATCCATTTGTGCACATGTATTTCCTATTACATCTTATAGACAGAAGTTGTCTAGATGTTAAATATTTCTGTCATTCTTCTTGTACCTCTGCTTTTCTTTCTTGGTATTTGCCACACTGTACTAATTCATGTGCTTTGAGAATCAGACACAAAAGTGAGATTTGCTATACAAGAGGAGAAAATAAGTATGAAGAAAAACTTGGCACAGAATCAAAGAGGCTGGGAGACCTGTCAAACCAGCAGGTGGGTCTAATTCAGAGGAGGTAAGACAGAAAGAAGGTTGAGTAGGAAAAGGATTGGGACTGTGGAGAAATTTTAAGAATGTTTTGGCAAAAACGGTCGAGAGTGCTCAAGCTGCATGAGTTCTCCTTGGAGTCCACTGTCTTCAAGAATGCATCACCCTAGTATTTTGTTCTGCTTAGTCATTGGCTGGAGAAGCCTGCGAGAAGTACAGCCTCATCATGAACTGGGTGACAGATTTCAGATGACAGTATCTGGGGGTGTTGGTCAATTATGCTTCCTGCCATCTGTGATTTGAGACATGTTTTCATGGCAACCATACTTTGTAGCAAGGGAATATTAAGCCTTTTTTTTCTAAAATAATATCTGATATGAATATTAATATCCTTATCTCTCATTTTACTCTACTTTTTATATCTTGTTTTAGAAATCCCTTTCCACACTGAAGAAATAAGATCCATTAATATAAGATTCATTATATTTGTTTCCAAAAGTTTTAATAGTATTTAAGATTGGTTTCTACAATTAAGCATGGAGAGACAGGGAAGAGGGGAGAGATAAAGATATTATTTTACTTTATTTTCTTATGAAAACGGAACTGCCCAACATGGTTTTTCAGAGAGACTGTCTTATCTCCTCTGATTTTAAGGTTTACCCAGTTGCGTATCAAAGTCTCATATATGCTTCAGTCTGTTTTTTGGCTATTTTATTCCTTTGAGCTATTTGTCTATCTCTTTAAAAAATACAATGGTGTCTTCAATTACTTTATGTTTTAGTCAGAAAAATTCTTCCCTTTTTTTTCTTTTTTCACAATTTTCTTCATGGTTATTGGATATTAATTATATCATATTGAATATTGATTTTAAGGTTAGTTTGTTGAGCTTATAAAAATCATATTATGATTTTGAAAGAAATTACATTGCATATTAATTTAAAGAAAATTGACATCTTTTCTAATAGAGAATCTTCCAATCCAAATATGATAAACTCTTTTTCAGGGTTTATTTATTTTGTGCTTTAATAATGTTTCATCATTTTTTCCATAAATGTCTTGAACATATTTTGTTAGATTTATTCATAGAGATGTTATTGCTTTTTCTCATTTGTTATTGGTGGAGTGTAGAAATTTTTTCATGCCAATCTCCTAAGTCGAAATTTTGCCAAACTCTTATTATTTCTAAAATGTTTTCTATAGATGCTCTTGAAGGTTTTATGAGATAAGATATTCAAATAATAATGGTAAATTTACCAATTTTTCCCAAAGTTTATAAATCTCATTACATTTATCTATATGGTTATACTGGTTAAGATATTTTTTGATGTTAGTTATTCTTTTTTTTTCTGATGCTACAAGAGATGCTTTCAATATTTTATCAGTAGGTCCAATGTTTGTTTGTAGATATTTATTTTCAGTTTAAGGAAGTAACTTCCTGCACTACTAGTAGTTGATCATTGCACTAATGTTTTAGCCCTCTTGGGCCCCTATCTTATGGTAGATGGAGGAGGGTGGCTCTAGAAAATCTGTCAGACTCCTTACCTGGGGAAAGCTCTCTGCTTTGCCTCCAGTTTTCCTTACTCTAAGTCACTGTAATTACTGAAAAATGATCCTTTGCTTTAGCAATATCTCAACCTCAGAGTTCAATTGTGCATTCCTCTGAGGTCCTCCTTTCTCTTTTTCTCTTAGATTTCTGTGATTTCTTGCTTGCTCATCTATGCTTACATGCTTAAAAAAATATTTTATTCATTTTTTTGTTTCCCACAATAATATAGGTCTAGTAAATAATCTACCATGTTGGTAAAAACAAAAAATATTTTCAAATAATTTTTACTAATTTAAATAATTTAATAATTTAAATTACAATAACTTATTATTTAATAGTAATAATAATTAAATAATTTTTACTAATCCTAAATAGCTGTCATCAGAGTTGTTGCTTACACTGCCTTTGGGTATATTCCTAGATTTGTGAGTGGGAACTTGTGCAAGATTAGGTTGATATCCCCATACAATAACCTCTGTATTTCTGATTTAAATGTTGCAAATATTATATAATATATAATTATTTGAATAATCTAATAATATTTATCGGGGGGAAGTTTAGGGGGTGCATTAAGCATTATCTCAAAGAAGAGATTTTCTTTTCAAGTTTATATTATTAACCTTTTGATTGGTCATTTTATAACACCATAGAAAACAAGGTTTTAAAGTAAAATTAATTGTAGTAGGTTTTACATAGGAGAACTTGCCTTTAGTAAATATACCTTGTTAAAACATCAGTGAAGATAACGTAAGAAAGAAAAATAATTATTAAAAAACCATACAACAAAATCTGGGAGCTGAAATCAGATACTAATGTTAACCTAAACAAAGACCTGCACTTGTTTTAAAAGTCTGCAGTACACGGGGCACCTGGGTGGCTCAGATGGTTAAGCATCTGCCTTCAGCTCAGGTCATGATCCCAGGGTCCTGGGATCGAGCCCCGCATCGGGGTCCTGGCTCAGCGGGGAGCCTGCTTCTCCCTCTCCCCTGCTCATGCTCTCTCTCTGTATCTCTGTGTCTCAAATGAATAAATAAAATCTTAAAAAAAAAAAAAAGTCTGCAGTACATTTTGTTATGTCCTTACGTTTCCTTTTTTTCTGACACTTTAAAAGATGACATCTGGCTAATAGAACACTGCATGAAAACAGAATCATTGAGGTGATTGTGAAACATGAAATGTCATTTAGTGTGTAAGAATTGACAGTTCTCTCCTAATGAAATGTTCCACATGACGAGTCTTTACTGGGTAATCCATTGTATCCATTCAAAATAAATAGGGATTTTTAAGTAAGATATGTTATCTTTAGTACACCACAGAAAGAAGGTCAACACTAGAAATATAAAATGAATTATTTTGATTATCTGAATAATTCAAGCCTTGGCTATTGTTTTGATAATGAGGCAGGAACCCTGCCTCTTGGATACATTGCTGTGACCCCAGGACCTAAAAGGGGCACAATGCATAGTAGATCCCCAGTAAATCATTATTAAATTATTTATTAAGTATCAGCACAGCACTTTGGAGCTGCTAAAGTAAATTATATCCTCCTATAAAATTAATATTCTGGTTTTGTTTTTAGTAATGTCCTGCCCATTACTAAATACTAGACAGCTCTCCAGGTAATAGATACATGGTTATGAAAGCATCAATTAATTTACTAAATTAAATCAAATTTGCTGAAATAAAATCTATAAAATTAATAGATTCAAATAGTAAAAATGAAAAAAACCCCACAAAAGCTCTGTAAGGCAATACAGCAGTGATGAACCTTAGTCTTCTCCACCACTTTCCTTATTTTATTTTTAAAAAATTGTTCTTGTTTCAGTACACAGACTTGATGGTTACTTTCATATCTCTAAATAATAAGTTTACATCAAGCTTTCTTGAGCTATCATTGTAAATAATACTGATCCAGTTGCAGTACATGAGAATATTGTAGGTCCTTACACTGCCACTCCTAACCATTTTTCAAAATTAGTTATATTTCATTTTCCACCTATTTGTTCCTTTTGAAGCCATATTTTTAAAATCCCATCCTCTTCAATTACAACATGGCTATTTCTAATGGGCTTAATGTTTAGCATTATATTTTTATAAATTCTTATAGCAAGCACATTTTTGTTTCCATGTGTTCTTACTTTATGTAAATAGGCTTATACTGTATTGCAATCTGTTTCCCACATTTTATCAGTCAGCAGTATATTTTTAAGAGCCAGTCCTGTTGTTGTATTTACCAGTTATAAATATATTAACTATTGCCACTAAATGTTCATTTATCATACCAAGAACCAATATCACCAAGTCATTGACAAAGGACAATCAATTGATGCCAACGGTTAAATAACAGAAATATTGGTATTGTCTGACAAAGACATTAAAACAGTCATAATAAATGTTTCAACAATTACAAATATGTTTGAAACAAATGAAAAAATAAAATATCTTAGCAAGTAAATAGGAAGTCTCAGTTAAGAAATAGAAGATACAAGGAAAACCAAATGGAAATTTAGATGTAAAATGTATAGTTACAACAACAAAAACCAATAGGTGGTCTTATTCCCACAGAGTGGGGGGAATAGAAGAAAGAATCAGAAATCTTTTTTTTTTTTTAATTCTAGTATAGTTAAAATAGTGTTCTATTAGTTTCAGTTGTACAATATAGTGATTCAATAATTCTATACATTAGTCAGTGCTCATCATGATGAGTACTTTTAATCACCTCATCTATTTCACCCATCCCCCGCCCCTACCTCCCCTCTGGCAACCCTCACTTTGTTCTCTATAGTTAAGAGTCTGTTTTTTGGTTTGTCTTTTTTTTTTTCTTTCTTTCTTTGTTTTGTTTCTTAAATTCAACATATAAGTGAAATCATGTGTATTTGTCTTTCTCTAACTTCTTTCACTTAATATTATACCTGCTAGACCCATCCATGTTGTTGCAAATAGCAAGATTTCATTCTTTTTTATGACTGAGTAATATTCCATTATATATGTATATACCACTTCTTTATCCATTTATCTAATGATGGACACTTGGGCTGCTTCCATAATTTGCCTATTGTAAATAATGCTACTATAAACATAGGGGTGCATATATCTTTTCAAATTAGTGTTTTTGTATATTTTGGGTAAATATCTAGTAGTAGAATCACTGGATCATATAGTAATTCTATTTTTACTTTTTTGAGGAAACTCCATACTGTTTTTCACAGTGACCGCACCAGTTTGCATTCCTACTAACAGTGCATGATGAGTTCCCTTTTCTTTACATCCTCACCAACACTTGTTCTTTCTTGTTTTTTTTTTTTGCCATTCTGATATGTATCGGGTGATATCTCATTGTGGTTTTGATTTGCATTTCCCAGATGAGGAGCAATGTTGAGCATCTTCTCATGTGTCTGTTGGCTATATGCATGTCTTCTTTGGAGAAATGTCTGTTAACATCTTCTGCCATTTTTTAATTGGATTATTTGTTTTGTTTTGTTTTTTTGGTGTGGAGTTGTATAAGTTCTATATATATATATTATAGATACTAACCCTAACCCAGTATGTAATTTACAAATATCTTCTCCCATTCATTTAGTAGTTTGCCTTTTAGTTTTTTTTTTTTTTTTTTTAAGATTTTATTTATTTATTTGACAGAAAGAGACACAGTGAGAGAGGGAACGTAAGCAGGGGGAGTGGGGGAGGGAGAAGCAGGCTTCCCGCCGAGCAGGGAGCCCGATGTGGGACTCGATCCCAGGATCCTGGGATCATGACCTGAGCTGAAGGCAGACGCTTAACGACTGAGCCACCCAGGCGCCCTGCCTTTTAGTTTTGTTGATTGTTTACTTTGCTGTCCTCTATCTCTCCCTCTTCTTCTTCTTCTTTTTTTTTTTAATGAAGCTAGCTAAAGATTTATCAATTTTGTTGATCTTTTCAAAGAACCAGGTCCTGGTTTTATTGATCTGTTATATTGTATTTTGGTTTCTTTTTTGTTCATTTCTGCTCCAATCTTTATTATTTCCTTCCTACTGGTGGCTTTGGGTTTTGTTCTTTTTCTAGACCTGTTAGATGTAAGGTTAGGTTGTTTATGTGAGATTTTTATTGCTTTTTGAGGTAGGCCTGTATTGCTGTAAACTTCCCTTTTAGAACAGCTTTTGTTGCATCACAAAGAATTTATACTATTGTGTTTTCATTTTCATTTGTCTCCATTTAGTGTTTATAATTTCCTCTTTGATTTCTTGGTTGATTCATTCATTGTTTAGTGGCATGTTATTTAACTTCCATGGATTTGTGTTCTTTCCAGATTTTTTCTTGTGGTTGATTTCTAGTTTCACAGAGTTGTCAGAAAAGATTCATGGTACGACTTCAATCTTTTTTAATTTGTTGCCTTATTTTGTGGCCTAATATGTGATCTATTCATGGGCACTTGAAAAGAATGTATATTCTGCTGTTTTAAGATGGAATGTTATGAATACATCTGTTGGGTCCATTGGTCCAATGTGTCATACAAAGTCACTGTTTCCTTGTTGATTTTCTGTTTGGATGATCTCTCCACTGATGTAGATGATGTGTTAAAGTCCCCTACTATTATTGTATTACTATCGATTACTTCCTTTATGTTTGTTAGTCGCTTCTTTATGTATTTGGATCCTCCCATATTGGGTGCATAAATTTTTTACAGTTGTTCTATCTTCCTGTTGAGTTGGTCCCTTTGTGATTATATAGAGTCCTTCTTTGTCTCTTGTTGCAGTCTTTGTTTTAAAGTCTGTTTTGTCCTGTATAAGTATTGCTACCCTAGCTTTCTTTTCACATCCATTTGCATGATAAATGGATTCCATCACTCAATGTCTTTTGACTATTTTGTCCATTTGCATTCAATGTAATTACTGATAGGTATGTACTTATTACCATTTTTTACTTGTTTTATGTTTGTTTTTGTAGTTCTCTGATCCTTTCTTCTCTTGCTCTCTTTTCTTACGGTTTGCTGGCTTTTTTAGTTGATATACTGGGATTCCTTTCTCTTTATTTTTTGCACATCTATTACTAGTTTTTGATTTGTGGTTACCTTTAGCTTTGTATATAACATCTTATGCATTAAGCAGTCTATATTCAGTTGATTGTTGCTTAAGTTTTAACCCATTCTTTTCTTCTCCCCCCACCCCATTTTAGGTATATGGTGTTATACTTTACATCTTTTTATTTTGTGCATCCCTTGGCTGATTTTTATAGATATAATTAATTTTACTGCTTTTATGCTTCCTACGTTTTTTACTCCTGCTTGTGGTCTTGCCTTTCTACTCGAATTATTTTTAACATTTTTTGTAGGGCTGCTCTAGTGATCATGAATTCCCTTATCTTTTGTTTGTCTGGGAAACTCTTTATCTGTCTTTCTATTCTGAATCATAGCCTTGCTGAGTAGAGTTTTCTTGGCCACAGTTTTTTTTTGTTTTTGTTTTTTTCTTTCAGTGTTTTGTATATATCATGCCAGTCCCTCTGGCCAGCAAAGATTCTGCTAAAAAATCAGCTGATTGCCTTATAGGGTTTCCCTTGTATGTAACTGTTCTCTTTTCTCTTGCTGCTTTTATATTTATTTACTTATTTATTTATTTTTTCTTCTATTTAGGCTCCACACCTAGTGTGGAGCCCAACATGGGCTTGAACTAACAACCCTGAGAGTTGGACCCTTAACCAACTGAACCACCCAGGTGCTCTTCTTTTACTGCTTTTAACATTCTCTCTTTATCACTGTTTTTTGTCATTTTATTTTCTTGGTGTGGACCTCCTTGGGTTCATGTTGTTGGGGACTCTCTGATTCCTGGATCTGGATTTCTGTTTTGTTTTCTCTCTCTTTGTTGGGGATCTCACTGAGGTCCTCTACTCTTTTCTCAAGTCCAGTGAATATATTTATGACCATTAACTTAAATTCTCTATCAAGTATATCTCCATTTCATTTAGCTCTCCTGCTGTGATTTTGTCCTGTTCTTTCATTTGGGACATATTCCTCTGTCTCCTCAGTTTGTCTAACTTTCTGTGTGTGTTTCTCTGTGTTAGAAAAGTCAGCTACATTCCCTCTCTTGAAAGTAGTGGCTTATGAAGAAGAAGTTTGTAGTTCCCTGCAGTGCAATGTACCCTGTTTACCAGGACCTGGCACTTCAGTGATAATCTCCTGGGTGTGTTGCCTGTGTTTTACTGTTGTGGATAAAACACTATGCCTTCAGTACCGTCATATGCAATGGCTCTCTTTGCCTGTTGTGGGCAGGGTTTGGTCCCTGTGGTGTTCATGGGCCAGTCTGGGGCCACCTTGGATTGAGTTGTGTCAGACAAGGCATTTGCCAGAGATGAAGTAGCACCAAACTGCAGGGTACTTTCTCTGTTCTCTCCTAACATTCTTTCTGCCAAATGTTATAGGGATTTATCTTCCTTGTGCATGTTCCCTGTGCCTGAAGTGGCTGGTATGAGGTTTGTTTGTTTGTTCTCTGCACCCATGGAGCCCTTCTCTCTCCTGAACAGTCATGCTGATCCATTTAGCTTTCACTGCATCTCCACCTTTCCCACCCTCTTCAATCCTACAGCTAAGTGTGTAGAGTGTCTATTCTGCCGGTCTTTGGGTCATTTTCTGGGTTATTTACAATGATACAGGTGTTATCTAGTTGTATCCATGGGACAAAGTAAGCTTAGGAGTTTTCCTACTCCACCATCTTTCCCACTAGTCAAGAAATATTAAAGACAGAACAATGGAAATGACTCAATATGAAATACAGGAAATAGATTGGGGGTGGAGGGAGATAGGGCCTCAGGAACTTTTTAGGAAGTATAAGAAAAAAATCTTAAAATTCATGCCATTGGAATCCCAGAAGGAGAGGAAAGAGAGTGGGGTTTAAAAGGTATTTGAAGAGATGATAGCCAAAAACTTCCCAAATGTGGTAAAAGACATGAAAGTGCAAGGTCAAGAAGCTGAGTGAATGTCATATAGGACAAACACAAGGAAATCCACTCCAAGAACACATCATCATCAAACTTCCCCAAACTAAAGACAAATTAAAAAAATAAAGCATCAGTAGAAAAAGGTCATCACCTTACCAGGGGTGGGAGGGGGGAGGGAGGTTATCTCAAATGACAGCAGATTTTTCATTAAAAAAATGAGGCAAGAAGATGCAGAAAACTTTTCAAGTGCTGAAAGAAAAGAACTGTCAGGTTAGAAACCTGTATCTGGGAAAAACATCCTTCAGGAATGAAAGGGAAATCAACACATTCTTAGATGAAGGGAAGCTAATAGGATTTGTCACCAGCACAACTATCCCAACAGAATGACTAAAAGAATTTCTATAAACAGAAAGTATAAAAAATAAAACCTTGAAATATCAGGAAGGGGAAAAAAAAACAGAGCATAAAATATATAAGTAAATTCAATAGGGTTTCCTTCTCTTGAATTTTCTAAATTAAATTTGACAGTTGAAGCATAATTATAGCATGATTTAAAATAAATGTATGTAAAGGACCTAATTATGTTAATTATACTATAAATGAGGGTGGGTAAAAGACATAAAGAGAGATAAAATTTCTGTATCTTATTCAAGTTGGCAAAATGGTGACACCAGTAGACTATGTCGTTATGTATATATTACGTAATATCTAGAAAGCACCAATATGCTATACAATAGATATACAAATGTACACTCAAACACAAACACTACAGAGAAATCAAAATGGAATTCTAAAAAATGTTCAGGTAATACACAGAAAGGAAGGGAGATAGGAAAAAAAAAAAAGGAGATTACAAACAAAAAACAAACAAAAAAATAAAATGGTTGGGGCACCTGGGTGGCTCAGATGGTTAAGCATCAGCCTTCAGCTCAAGTCATGATCCCAGGGTCTTGGGATAGAGTACCGCATTGGGCTCCCTGCTCAGCGGGGAGCCTGCTTCTCCCTTTCCCACTGCCCCTGCTTGTGCTCTCTCTCTCTCTCTGTCAAATAAATAAATAAATAAATAAATAATAAATAAATAAATAAATAAATAAATAAATAAATAAATAAATAAATAAATAAAATATTTAAAATAAAATAAAATGGTAGACTTAAGCCCTAACTTATCAGTAATTACATTAAAGTGAGTAATCTAATACACCAATCCAAAGGCAACAATTGCCAGAATGAACTTAAAAGCATGATCAAATTAAATGTTGTTTCCTAAAAATACAATTGATATATAACAGAATAGGAAGGTTGAAAGTAAATAATTGAAAAAAATGTATAACATGAAAACTTTAAAGAAAGAATGAGTAGCTATATTAATGTCCACTAAAGTAGACTTCAGTGCAAAAAAAAATTACTGAAGTATGGAGTAAAATAATATAATAATAGGGGATTAATCCACAAAGAAGACAATAATCTTAATGCATATGCATGAAACATCAGAGCTGCAAAATTTATGAAGTGAAAACTGATAAAACTAAAATAAGAAATACATAAGCCTTCCATTATAATTGTATATTTCAACATTTCATTCTTGATAATTGATAGAACCTCTAGACAGCAAATCAGCGAGCTATATGAGAATTCAATATCATTGACAGCCAACAGAGTCTAATCAACATTTATAGACTGTTCTATGCAACAGCAGTAGGATACACATTTTTCAGTCAAAGCAGAAATCAACAACAAAAAGCAGTAGGATATTAATATTTTATCAGAAAAATGGATAGCAAATATTTTCTACTATTCTGTAGGCTGCCTTTTCACTTTGTTGATTTTTTTTCCCCTTGCTACACAGAACCTGTTTAGTTTGATATAATGGTATTTGGGTTTTTTTGTTTGTTTGTTTTGCTTTTGTTGCCTGTGCTTTTGGTATCATATTCAAGAAATCGTTGTCAAGGCCATTGTCAAGAAGACGTTTCCTTATGTTTTCTCCTATGTGTTTTACAATTTTAGGTCTTACATTTAAATCTTTACTCCATTTTGAGGTGATTTTTGTGTATGGTGTAAGATAAGGGTTCAGTTTCATTCTTTTGCATGTGAGTATTAAGTTTTTTAGCACCATTTATTAAATAGACTCTCCTTTCTCCATTGTATATCCTTGACACCTTTGTGGAAAATCAGTTGACTATATATTCATGGGTCTATTTCTGGCCTCTGTTTTCTCTTCTATTGGCCTATATGTCTGTTTTGTTCAAGTATCATACTTTTTTGATTGCTATAGCTTTGTAATTTATAGTTGATCCTTGAACAATGCAAGAATTAGGAATGCTGAGGGGCGCCTGGGTGGCTCAGTCGAGCATCTGCCTTCGGCTTGTGTTCCCTCTCTCACTGTCTCTCTCTCTCTGTCAAATAAAAAAAAAAAATTAGGAATGCTGACCCCCCACACAATTGAAAATCCACATAAAACTTTTGACTCTCCAAAAACTTAACTACTAATAGCCTACTATTGATTGGAAGCCTTACTGATAACGTACAGTCTGTTAACACATATTTTGTATGTTACAGGTATTATATTATATATTCTTAAAATAAACTAGAGGAAAGAAAATGTTATCAAGAAAATCATAAGGAAGAGAGAATACATCTAAGTACTATACTGTATTTATAGAAAAAAATCTGCTTGTAAATGGACCTGCATAATTCAAACCAGTGTTGTTCAAGGGTCAACTATATTTTGAAATTAGAAGTATGATGCCTGCATATATAAGGAACTCCTACAACTCAAAAACAAGAAATAAATAAGTAAATAAATAAATAAACAACTTATTAAAAAATAGGCAAAGACCATGGGGCGCCTGGGTGGCTCAGTTGGTTAAGCGACTGCCTTCGGCTCAGGTCATGATCCTGGAGTCCCAGGATCGAGTCCCGCATTGGGCTCCCTGCTTGGCAGGGAGTCTGCTTCTCCCTCTGACCCTCCTCCCTCTCATGCTCTCTGTCTCTTATTCTCTCTCTCTCTCAAATAAATAAATAAAATCTTTAAAAAAAATAGGCAAAGACCCTGAATAGACATTTTTCCAAAGAACATATACAAATAGCCATCAGGCATATAAAAATATGCTCAACATCACTAATCATCAGGGAAATGCAAAAGAACATATACAAATAGCCGTCAGGCATATAAAAATATGCTCAACATCACTAATCATCAGGGAAATGCAAATGAAAACACCAGTGAGGTACCACCTAACACCTTTTAGGATGACTATCAAAACAAAAGCTAATAAGCACTGGTAAGAATGTGGAGAAAAGGGAACCCTTATATAGTATTCATGGGGATGTAAATTGGTACAACCACTATGGAAAACAGTATGGAGGTTCTTCAAAAAATTAAAGATAGAGCTACCATATGATTCAGCAGTCCCACTTCTAGGTATATATCCAAAAGAATTGAAATCAGAATCTTGAAGAGATATATGCTTTCCATGTTCATGATAGCACCATTCAAATAGCCAAAACATGGAGGCAATCTAAATGTCCACTGATGGATGATGGATAAAGAAAATGTAGTATTTAAATACAATGGAATATTATTCAGCCTTTAAAAAGAAAAAAATCTTGCCATTTGTGATAACATGGATGAATCTGGAGGGCATTAAGCTAAGTGAAATAATCCAGACATGAAAAAAAATAGTACATGATCCTACTTATATGAAGAATCTAAGAGAGTCAAACTCATAGAAGCAGAGAGTAGAATGGGGCTACCAAGGGCTGGTGGGAGGGGAAAACAGGATGGTGTTAGTCAAAAAGTACCATTGTGGTGATATTTTCATGGGTTTATAATTATTTCCAAGGTCATCAAGTTGTGTATGTTAAATATTCAGCTTTTTATATGTCCATCAGCTTAATAAATGTAGAACCACTTATTCTTTAAAAAAAAAAAAGAAGACTATAGGAAAATATCCAAATACTTGGCAACTAAAAATACACTTCTAAATAATCCATGAGTCAAATAAGAACTTTCTGGGATTACTAAAAAAATGTATATTGAACTGAATGAAAATGAAAATACAACATGTCAACATGTGTAGGCCATAGCTAAAGCATTGCTAAGAATGAAGTTTATAGCTCTAAATGCATATGTTAGAAAAGAGGAAAAGCCTCAAGCAAAAATATGTTACTACTGTAAGAATTTACAGACGAGATTGGGCGCGTTCACAAAAAAAACAAAAAAACAAAAATAAAACACACTTAAAGCAAGCAGAAGGAAGGAAGTGATAAAGAGAAGAAGAAATCAGTTAAATTAAAAACAAAATAAAAACTTAATGAAACAAAAGCTAGTTCTTTGAAAAGATTAATAAAATTGACAAGTTTCTAGAAAGACTGACAATAAATGAAGACACTAATTACCAGGATTAGAAATGGAACAAAGGATATCTCTACAGATACCAAAAAGATAATGAGGTAATATAAATAATCCTACACACATAAGTGTAATAACTTACATAAAATAGAGAAATCTTTAAAAACTCGATGTCCCATAACTTAGCCAATATGAAATCAATAATTTGAAAGCTCTTAAGCTATTAACTAAATCTGCAATGGAAACATTCCCAAAATAAATATTCAAGTTCAGGCAATTTCATTGGAAATGAAATATTCTACCAAATGATTAAAAATTTATCACTAAGTCTACACAATCTCTTTCAGAAAAGAGAAGAGCACCTCCTAATTCATTTTAGGTTGAGAGTATTGCTCTGATACAAAACCATATAGCAGAAAAAAGAACTACAGACGGAAAGCCCCCATGAACATAAATGCAAAAATCCTTAACAAACATTATCAAATAGAATTCAGTAATGTATAAAAAGAATTATACCTCAAAACCTAGAGGGGTTTATTTTAGGAATGTAAGCCTCATTATTTTATTTATTTATTTATTTATTTTTAAGATTTCATTTATTTATTTGACAGAGAGAGACACAGTGAGAGAGGGAACACAAGCAGGAGGAGTGAGAGAGAAGAAGCAGGCTTCCTGCCGAGCAGGGAGCCCGATGCGGGGCTCGATCCCAGGACCTTGGGATCATGACCTGAGCCAAAGGCAGACGCTTAACGACTGAGCCACCCAGGCACCCCAAGCCTCATTATTTTAAATTCAATCTTGTAACCCACCATATTAACAGGCCGAAGAAAACACTTTTTTGCTAAGATCAGAAACAAGGTAAGGATGTTCATTCTCACCATTCTTATTTAACATAGTGTGGCAAATTCTACCCAGTGAAATAAGGCAAAAATAAGGCAACTATATGGCAAAATAAGGCAAAAAATTTTTAAAAAGGAGAGAAAAGGCATTTTTATTGGAAAAATAGAAATAAAATGTTTCCTATTTGCAGATGACATTATCATCTATCTAGAGAATCTCAAAAAATCTACCAAAAAAAAAAAAAAATCCTAGCACTAATAAGTGAATTCATCAAGATAACATGATACAAGATCAAGATAGAAATAGCAACTGTACCTCTATATACTAGCAATGAACAGGTGGACACAGAAACATTATAATTACAATTATAACATAATAACATTTACAATTGCTCAAAAAACAAAAAACAAAAAACAATATAAGTCTAACAAAACATGTATAGGACTATGTTGAAACTATAAAATGTTGATAAATAAAAGAAGATCTAAATGAATGTAGAGCCACTTCTTCATGGTTGGAAAACTCAGTATAGTCATGATTTTAATTTTCCTTAAATTGATATGCAGGTTTTAGCACAGTTCCTAGGAAAATCCCTGTGAAAGGTTTTGTAGGCATAGACACAGTTATTCTAAAATTTATATAGAAAAGCAAAGGAACCAAAATAGCTAAAATTGTTTTGAAAATTAAGAATTTTTAGATTATTTATTTATTTATTTGAGAGAAAGAGAGAGAGAGAACAAGAGGGGAGAGGAGCAGAGGGAGAAGGAGGCTCCCTGCTGAGCAGGGGCCCCGATGTGGGACTCAATCCTACCCTGAGATCATGACGTGAGCTGAAGGCAGACGCTTAACCCACTGAGCCACCCAGGCACCCCTGAAAATTAAGAATTAGGTAGAATTCAGTTGACTTGATTTTAAGGCTTATCATGTAGCTATACTGACCAAGACATGTGGTACTGATGGAGGATTAGTTACATAAATCAATGAAACAAAGGGGGAACTCAGAAATAGACCCATACAAATATGCTCAACTAATTTTTAACAAAGTTGCAAAACCAATTCATTGGAGGAAAGCTAGCTTTTCATAAGCAGGGGGGAAAAAAGGAAATCTCATCCAAAACCTAACATCTTACATAAAAATTAAGAAAAAAAAATTCACAGACTTAATTGTAAAATGTAAAAGTATGAAACTCTTAGGAAACAAACAAACAAACATTGAATTCTTTGGAATCTAGATCTAGGCAAAGAAGTCCTAGACTTGACACCAGAGCAGGAGCCACAAAAGGGAAAATGGACAAGTTGGACTTCATTTAAATTAACTTTTGCTCTATAAAGACAGCTGGATGGCAGTGCAAGTTACAGACTAAGAAAATATTTGCGAACTACATATTTCTGACAAATGGTTATGTATAGAATAAAGAACTCTTAAGACTCAATATTAAAAATAAAATCTGTTAGGAACTGAGAAGAAACATGAAGAGACATTACAGTGAAAATACAGGTGGCAAAAAAGCACATGAAAGCATGTTCAACATCATTAGCCATCAGGGAAATGGAGATTAAAGCCACAATAAAGTATCATTACATGCCTATCAGAATGACTAAAATAAAAACAAAAAAACAAAAACAAAACCAAAACCAAAATGGTGACAACATCAAATGCTGTCAGAATCAGAGAAACCAAATTATTCATACATTCCTCATTATATTGTGGGATGGGCACTCTGGAAAAGAGTTTGGCAGTTTCTTCAAAGAATACACATGAAACTATAAAACTTATGTCCACACAAATACCTGTACCTGAATGTTATAACAGGTTTGTTTATTATAGCCCAAAGTGCAAACAACCTGTATTTCCTTCAACATGGATATGGTTAAACAAACTGGTATAATCTTACTACAGAATATTACTCAGTAATTAAAAATGAATGAAGTATTGATACATGCCTCACCTGGAATGAATCTCTAGAGAATTATGCTGAGTGCAAAAATTCAATTCCCAAAGGTTTCATACTGTATGATTCCATTAATATAATATTTTTGAAATTACAAAATCCTAGAAATAAAGATGAGTGATTGTCACGAGTTAAGGAGGGCAACAAGTGTAGTTATGGAAGAGTAACATGAGTGATACTTGTGATTATAGAAATGTTCTGTATCTTGACTGTATTATTGCCAGTATCCTGGCTGTATTGCACTATAATTTTGGAACACTTTACATTGGGGGCAACTGAGTCAAAGGTACATAAATTCTTTCTGTAATTATTTCTTAAACTGCATGTGAGGATACAATTATCTCAAATTTTTAAAAGCATTTAATTTAAATATTGATAGAAACACTTTATGAGTAAAAACTCAGTTTCTGTTGAAGTTTGATTTTTTTTTTAAATCTACTTCTATTCCATTTAGTTGCAGGTGGTGACTGGTGGGGGGATGAGCTGTTCATAAGTTTTTACAATAAAATCATCTAAATTTTCAAAACATAAAATAATCCTTGTTTTGCTTGAACCCAAGGAGCCAAAATTTCTACGTATTTGTTGAAATCTGCAAATCTTTAACTCCCTTGAGCATGATTACTATGATTTTAAATTTTTTGAAACCAGTGATTCATGGAATAAATTTAATTACTGCTATTAGTAAGATAGCTTTAGCATATAATTTTTTATGCAAATGTGTATGTATTTTTATTTTATCTCCTTTTAACCTCAAACTTATTTATAGGACAGTTGTCCCATTTAAATGCACGTCCCATTTAAATGTTGGTTAGTTTGACCTACCTATATACAGAGCTCAGATGAGATGTTCCCCTGAGACTGTCCCTTTACTATTTTCTCTGCGTAGTAGCGATGTATGATTTTATTCCTTTTGTGCTTAGGTCTTGGCTGATTCATAACCATAGCTTCTATTCAAAGCCAAGATGAATTATAGGTTCTTTGGCAAATATAATAGAGTATACACTTACTTTAAGAAATGTTTACCATAATACTAACATTGTATTATAGGGATATGTATTTAGACTTCTAAGAAAAACATTTACAACATTATTTACAACACCCTCTTTCTTGCTGTTGACATTATGAAACTACTTTCTTTCTCACAGACTTTTACACTTTTCCTGAATGCCTTTGGGACACTGCCAAACTATGCTCATAGTCATTGTCATGGGGATGCTTTTGCATCCAAAACATAAACCTCTATGATTAAAAAGTGAACTGTGTTTTGGAAAATATATGAATAAGGAAGCAGAAGGTGATTAACAAGTTGTACTTATTAACATTGTTTAAAAAAATGTCAGGGAGTACTTTTCCAAATTCTCTGAGGAAATAATAAAATAAAATGAACCTAAAATGCTTTAGAAACTGTTTAGTTAGGAACTAAGAAAAATTTTTTGACTTACAGGTTTGTAAAGAAACCAAAATCTCTACTAAAGATGATAAATTTCTTCAACATCTTAGTATACAGTAGCAGGAAATTCTAAATTTTAAAATCCTCTTCCCCTAGACCAGGGTTTCCCAAGTTTGACACTGTTGACAGGGTCAATTAATTCTTGGTCACATAATTCAGAGGGCATCATGCACATTGCAGGATATTTAGCACCATTTCTGGCCTCTATCCACTAGATACTACTATGACTTTCCCAGTTGTGACAATGAAAATGTCCCTAGACATTACCAAATGTCACCTATGGGAGGCAGGGGAAAGTTACCCCAGTTGAGAACTACCAGTGTAGATCATTGATTGGCCTATCCTATGTTAGAATGGGAAAGTCAATGTCTAAGGTTTTGTGAGTCCTCTTTTTCATCTTCAGCAATGACTATTTCTGATCATCTTTACTCTACTGCAATATCCAGCCTTGTTTCTCTGGTCTCATCCCTTGCTTTCAGCTGATGTTTTTATCCTTATACATTAGTTAAATTTTCCTAGTGAGTTTCCTTTCCTATTTCAATATGATTCTTTCCTACCTTCTCTTCTTTCCTCAGATCTCTCATTTCGGGGTGTCTGGGTGGCTCAGTTGGTTAAGCGTCTGCCTTTGGCTCAGGTCATGATGCCAGAGTCCTGGGATCCAGCCCCACATCCGGATCTCTGCTCAGCGGGGAGCCTGCTTCTTCTCCCTCTGAAGCTCCCCCTGCTCCATGCTCTCTCGCTCGCTCTCTGTCAAATAAATAAATAAAATCTTTTAAAAAACGTCTCTCATTTCTTTTTCCTTCTTCCCCACTCTTAGTGAATCTATTTTTTTCTCATTCTTGATTTAAAAAGTTGCAACAAACAGGCAAGGGCATTCCACTGTGTTTTTCCCGCATATCCTGTTTTCTGTTATAACAAATGTGTTGACTCAGAAGATAGTCCTTCCAACTAGATTCTGGATTACATCTGCCTTTACATTCTTCATGCTCTGTCTTGTCCTTTCTCTTCTGCATCTTTCATATTTCCTTTTCTGGTTAATTATTCCCAGCAGCATTAAAACCTGTTCTATTATCTGCCATTAAAAAAAAAAAAACTAAATAAATAAAAGAAAACCAAAATAAATGTGATTTTACATTTTCCTGCAGAATTTACTCCAAATTTATGTTTTACTTTACTATAGGACTTCTCAACATATCCATCCATACTTTCCTTCTCCTCCTCCTCCTCTTCCTCTTCTTCCTCCCCCTCCCCTTCCCCTTCTTTTTTCCCTCTTCCCCTTCTTCTCCTTCTTCTTCATCTTTGTCTTCATCTTCTTTTCTTTTTCTCATTCTCATTCTCCTCCTCCTCTTTCTTCTTAAGACACATATATATCTACTTTCCATGTATTTACTCTTCAGTCTTTGTAAATTGCCCCAATAGCAATGATTTCACCGAAACTGGCTTCACTGATGGATTTCAGGTTGTAAAACCATTTTGGTGCTTCTTTACTTTTAGCTTACTTGATTTTCCAACATTGTCAACATTGTTGCACGTTTCTTTTATCTTAGCACCTTTTCTTTTCTTCTCTTTTTCAAATCTCCCTCTTCTGGTTTTTCTCCTACCTTTCTTTATTCTTCTTTATTTCTTTTTATTCTCTTTTTTCTTCATTGTTAGTTCTTAATTTCTTCCAATGTTTAAAGGTTGGAGCTGCCATTCTGATTTATATTTCACCTTATTTCTCTCAGAGAATTTAAAAAAATTTTTCTTCATAGAATTTATCATCTTTTGCAATTCATTTTAAGGATTATAAACCTGCCTTACTCACAAGATATAAATTCCTTGATGGCTGAAATCACAGCTATTTTTCCAGAATCCAGCACGTGCCATGGGACAACTAATGTTTTCGAAATGAGTGAATTAACTAATGAATAAATGTGATCTGAGGTGAAGCTCAATGGCCACCCTAATTTAAGCTAAGTTCCCTACTGGCCTACTCTTGTTTCTGGAATTTCTGCTATTTCTTTTATTTTCTTTATAATAATAATTTCTTGTGCTCATTGAAAAAGAGGAATGAATTCAGAAAACAATGCATAAGAGGTACAAAGGAAATTTACATACTTCTCGGTGTTGTCCAGGGCTTTATCTGTTCACATATGTTTAAGAGAATGTATGTAAGAGAATAGAAAAGGAAATAGAGGAAATTGTATCCTGGGCAGTATGTCCTGTAAGTTGCTATTATCAAAATGTTACTGGATCATATCTGTATGTTCTGTTTCACATATTATCTTTGTTAGCAATCCCATATTCTCAAAGAAAGGTAAAATATCTTTGATATTAATCTCCAACTTCCAATGAGTATCTGTCAAACACGCACACACACACCCATCTATTCTTTTGAGGAGTTTAATAAATGGAGTAAAGTTTATAGGAGGATTCTATAAGATCATGAGGAATTTGAAAAGGATGCCTAATTGCTTACAGCTCTGTCCTTTTCCCTTCCCATTAAACCCAACCAAACATTTAATTCATTGTGTCATTGTGATTGAATTGTGAAGTCACTCAAATAACCATTTTCTTTTCTACAGCATGATCAACTGAGGCTGTTGTTTGGTCTACTTTGTCAGCCCAACTGTTTGACTTGACTCTGTCATATGTTAGTGACAACAACTGGTTGTGCAGGTAATTTCAGGATGTGTGGAGCTTCGCAGGGTCAACTCTAGAGCAGGGAGAGACCTAGACTTAAAAGAAATATGAAACCTCTTTTTGCTCTGCCTTCAAATTAACTAATATACTCTTGTTTTGTTTTCAACTGCTCAGAATTCAAATGTAATTTAGAGACATGCTTCTTGTTATTTATAATTATTGTTTTATAATTTACTGGAAAGGTGTATTTCTTTTCTAATCAACACTTTCTGAATAAAATTGAATCTACTGATGATGTGAGATCTGATAATTCTTCATATCCAGACCCTAGTCATTGGCTCTGTTGTGCCTCAAAATCTCCTATGGCGCTTTTAAAAAATAGCAAGGCCCTATTCCCAGTGATTCTGATTTACTTATTTCTCTATGGGATCTATAACATAATATTATTTAAAAGTATCCCATAATAATTAAATGTGTAACCAGAAGTGAGAATGTTTTGCGAGGAGTAGGTCAGGGAACACTTCCATTATATTTATCCAAGGCACCTCTCCAAATTTGCCCAAATTAAAAAGAATGGACCCCCATAATATTTCCATCCCCACTAAAGCTTGCAAGTCACTGTTTAGGTAGACTTAGTTAAATTTACCTTTAGTCGGCTGATAATAGTAATAAGGCTTTGCTTCTGTTGCCTTACATAGCAGTCTATTTTCTGCCTTGTTTATATTATCTCTAGACCTACAGAGATCAACCTATATAATGTCCACTTCTTTTGACTATATCCTATATTGTTGGAAATCAGTGGAGATAGAGACCACAGGCACTTACTGGTAGAAAACACAGTTTAAGCATGAAGGCATACCCAAGACAGCAATAATCAAACAAAATATAGAGGCAGTAGGAATAGACAATATTGTTTATTTTAGTAAACTGAGTTTAATTGGACTATCATTATTTACCTCACAGTCCAGAAATAGTTCATACTTCTGAGTTGTGTCACTGGGCTGAAGAGGCAACTGAAATTTATAGGAATTTATATGCTGCATGGGGTTGGGCCAATAGGCAGTTGCATATACATCGAATACAGGCAAATTCTAATCTGGGTTCCAGAATAGGAAGAGAGAGTGTACCCATATTTCTCTGAATCAGTCTTTAAGGCAGAGCTCATTCACTTGTTAGCACCCTCCCAGCTACTTTTCTTCCTTCCTCTCTTTCTTACTTTCTTTTTTTTTTTTATTTAATTTTTTTTATTTTTTTAAAATGTTTTATTTATTTATTCATGAGAGTCAGAGAGAGAGAGAGAGAGAGAGGCAGAGGCAGAGAGAGAAGCAGGCTCCCCGCCTAGCAGGGAGCCCGATGCGGGACTCGATCCCAGGACCCCGGGATCATGACCTGAGCCAAAGGCAGACGCTTAACCATCTGAGCCACCCAGGCGCCCCTCTTTCTTACTTTCATCATACCTCCCTTTAAACCACTGGCATTTAACCCTGGCTGCATATTAAAATCACTTGGAGAACTTAAAAAGTACAGATGCCTGAGATTCATCTCCGCTGATTCTAATTTAATTGTTCCAATAGGGACCTGAGCCACTCTATCTTTTAAAAAGTTTCATAGCTGATTTTCACATGCAGCCAATATTGAGAACCATTGAATAAAGAACTTTTGTATTGTTGGGGAAATACTTTTTTTTTTTTTTTCTTTTTGGCAATAAAGGAATCATTGAACACATCTCATTTCAATTATTATAAATTGATCCAAATATATATACTTATATGGATGAGATAATTGTACCTTTTGAGAATAGGTTGTTAGACCAGATACAGACCTTCCCCTAACACTTAGTCTTTCCTTTCTTGGTAACATGTAAGAGATAACTAAAATCTGGTTTGAGGGCCCCAATTACTTTTTTCTTTTTTATCAGTTTTCTTTACTCTCAATTAATTTGACTATCTAAATGTGAAAAATGCACTCTTAGGTTATGATGTCAAGTTAACCAATAAAAGAAGCTAGAAACTGTAAGAAAGATATAAAAAATACTGGGTGGTTCCTGCCCTCAAGGAGTAACTGTTTAAGAATTCCATGTATAGGTGTAAGATAGTGTAACAGTAAATAATATTTACTAGTATATAAAATTTACATATACTATAATATATACTGTTAAAAATTATTTTAAGAAATCCACAGTATTAGCCTCCAAAAGAAGAGAAGAAATGAGGCATGTTGTAGGAATACACAGAATGGAAACATCATTATAGACTATAATAGTTTGTGAGTGTTTAATAGATAGGATTTATAAAACAAGGAAGATTATGCCCTATGATTAGGTTTTGAATGTCTCCTTTGGCAGAAGAAGGCAGAGGGCAAGACATAGCAGCTGAAAGAGAAGCAGTGTGAAAACAAGTGCAAAAGCTAGACAGGGCCAGGTACACTCAAGGAAAGAATGAATAGCTCATTAAAAAAAAAAAAAAGATTTAAAAAAGTTACTTGGGATTTGCTTGAACCATATATAGGACTCAATCTGTAAATGGCTTTAGACATCAGGTAAGGAGGTTGAAAATTACCTCTAATTAAGGGGGGGGCACTGGAACACTTTTTAAAATTTTAAATATGTAAAGGAAATAAGAAAAAACTCTCATTGATCCCCTTGTTTGCAGTCAGTCAAACTTCCCTTCACTGATATGAACTATACCATGGATCCTGGCAACATAAGCCCTCTGAAAATTGTATCAAAACTGAATGTCTAGTTTATTGCCAATCTAAAGGAAATGTTATTATATTGTATATTTAAAGGTCATAAAATGCTGTCAATGAAGTTTGTGATTTTTTTTTCTCAGATGAATGTGGTCATGAAAGCAATATGCAGGCAGATGTTTAATATAAAATATCCTTCACTTTCAGAATAAACAACATATGGGACAAGTAGCCATTTTACTTGATGTGCTGAAGTTGAAAATAGTTCAGAACAGATCTGTTTTGATTTAGTTTATCTCTATCATAGCACGATGCCAACCAAGATGTTTCAGCAGATTACAGTTAATATGGGAGCATATTGTTAATTTCTTTAACTTCAAAGCTGCTTTTTAAGTATCCTACTTTGTTCAATGATATGGCAATGAGAGATATATTCATAACTAGTGGAATTTAAAAGAAAACTTTTCTAATTAGTAAAATGATATGTGGGACTTTTATATTCTGAATAAAAAGAGAAGACATTCTAACCTGGGAAATGTTAGAATCAGAAAATATTATAAATAGGATTGATCTCTTTAATTGCTCAGATCTTGTCCAGAGAAGTAAATTGAGCTCAACTAATCCATTCTGTTCCTTTTTAGCATATTTATGGAAAATCAGGCAATTAAATGATGAAAGAGGGAAAAAATAACTGATGAATGCATTTTATAGTCACATATTTTATTTTTAGTTAGAACTTCGTGTCATTTTATTGCAATAAAAAGTATTTCATATCAACCAAAGGAAATTTAACATGTAAGTTGCATGTTAAAAATAAAATTTATTGTTTCCCCCCAATTCAAATGTACTATATTTAGACAACAAGAATGCTAACTATATAAAATGAATATTTTGGCAGGGAATTGATGGACATCATATATTAAAATGCGTTTACATTCAAATGTTATTTTTCTTACCCACCACCACCTCTTTGCCCTAAATAAAAAAATGAAAAGATATTTTAAAATTTGAATTACTTAATCTCAGAGATGGAAGGACCTAGAGGTCCAGCCAATACAAGACTCTTTTCTAAAGTGCCTCTGACAGTGGACACCCAGCCTCTGCTTTCATGAACATATATCACAGTGTTAATAGGGACAGGCTGCTGACCACTTCTCTAGGCCACTTGTCCTATTATTCAGCAAATCCTAATTTAGCTCTTTGATAAATGTGACAAAGGAAATAGAATATGTTCATTTATTTGTTTTTCCTGCCAAATAGAAAAGCAAATTGCTAAGTTAGCACAGTTCCATTGTTGATACTCTCTTCACCTCGCTCATATATAAGCACAACAGATGCTCTTGGCCACATCTTAAGCATCTGTAGATGCATCCCTAAATTACCCTGGCAGAAAGGATCTCCCCCTGAGGTAGCCCCAGTTAAACAGGTTGCCTGAGGATGATAAATTTCTGGGAATTTGTGGTAGAAAAAAACCTTTCTAGACAAAGTTGGGCTTGTCAATATTAAAAGATACCTTTTTACAGTTGTAAGAGGTTTGCATTCTCTGCCGAATCTCCATGTGAAAAGGAGGCAGAAAAAGTAGGGGCTTTCTTACGAGAGAGATGGAAAGTCAGATCTGTCTCCCACATTTATTGATTTTTGATCGTGGACAAATTAGGTAACCTTTTCAACCTCAGCTTTCTTGGGGAGAATAACAAATATGTTCTAAAGAGTAATTGCCAGTCTGTGGTGGATATTATTATATTTCTATACCTGTGTAGAATAAGGCACTACTTCACCTCAATCTCAATTTAGGATTCTGAATTGGGGGACAAAGGGCTCTGATTCTCAAAAGGGAAAAGGATTTTGAAATGGGCCATGAATTTAGGTTTACCTACAACTTTTTCACATGCATACATCAATTTACCTTTATATTACTTATTTATAAAAGTACTTCATGTTCACTTTAGAAAATACAGATACATACCCTGAAAGTATAAAAGCCTGTGACTTACATATTATGTTTAATGGAATAATTTACACGTTACTACCTATGTGACAGTATCTATAGTTCTTAGGCCCTATGTAAAAAATAATAGTTTTGGGCTCCCTGCTCAGCGGGGAGCCTGCTTCTCCCTCTGCCCCCCACCTCCTGATCATGCTCTCTCTCTCTCTTTCTGTCTCTCTCAAAAATAAGTAAATAAAATCTTAAAAAAAAGGAAATTTCCCTATTAGAAATTAAAATCTTATGAGAATGGTACACTAATAAAAATTGAAGATTAGTGAAAATTGAAGAAAAATGATTATAAAAGTTTTATAATTTTTAAAGAACTATTATTTAAATGGTTTATAAAATTAAGCTTAAAACATTATAAAGTCATTTATTAAAATCTTCCTTAAAATTATGTTATGGTCATTACCAAGGCCTTGAATTCTCTAATCCAAAGGAATTTATCACCTTTCAGGACAGATCAATGTCTGGGTAGGATTTTCCCGACTTTTGGCCAGATAACTTTATTATTTTGAAAGAGTGTGGGCTCTGTAATTCTGCTCACAATCAATACTCCTTCTACCATCTGCAAGCCTTCATCCAGCTGATCCTAAATGTACTAAATGACTTCCTGCACCTTAATTGCTGCCCAGTGTTCTTTCTTTTTATTATAGATCAGGCCCACTTCCTTGATTAAAACCACTAATTTTCTGATCCTACCATTTATCTATTGATTCACCACATTCAGCATACTCTTGAATTTCTATAAATGTATGCCCAAGTCCACCATTCCTCAAGATACAATATCTTTTCTGTGAAGACTTATTAGGATACACTTGACTTTCAGTGATCTTTCCTTGCTCTGAACTCCTAAAGCCCTCATTGCCAGCACTACTTTCAGGACATCACTTTACTGTGTGCACAGTGTGAGTCTGTCTCTTTCCCCCATCCCTCCTCTCCTCTCCAAGGTAGGCTGATAAACATGAGGAATTCTGCACACTTTATACAACAATATCTTACCCACTGCATTAGCTGCACTAGCTATTCAGGATAGATGGTCAGTAGATCTTCAGAATTTCCAGTTGATGTAATGTATGAGGTGGAAGAAATTTTAGAGTACATCCAACCTCATGTTATAACTGAGGAAACTGCGCTTATTTGACCCATTCAAAGTCATCGAGTTATTAAGTAGCATAATTGCTACTAAAATTCCAATCTCACTTTTAAATTTATATCTACCAACTACATACTTCATATACATTATGGATGTATAACAAATATCGTTGATTAATTTGTCAATCTATAGATTAAGATGCCTTAATTTTAATATTTTAGGGCAAAGGAAATATATCTCTCAAATTATTAAACACACATATACTTTACCACCTTTTCTGAAATTATATTTGTGATATAATTTATTGTATTTTTATTCTTATAAGTTCTTCCAGTATACTTGGTATACTGTCATCTCAGGGACTTTGCATTTGCTGATACTTTACTTATAATGCTCTTCCCCAACAAAATCTCCTGTAGTTGACACTCACATATTATCCTCTCATGCAGTTTTCTATGCCCTTTCTATTTAAAAGTCCATCTCTTCCCCCAACACTTAGTATCTCTGTCCCTAGCTTTATTTTTGCCCATAAAATTAATGTTACACAATATGCCATAAATTTTTCAAATTTATTTGTTTGTTGCTTGTTTCTCCTACCTGGAATACAAGTTCTAGGAGGACAAAGTTTCTTTTATTGAGTTTGTTTACTATTCTGTCCCCAATGCCCAGAATATAGTAGGAGTTTAGCACATGTCTATTAAATGTCACTATGCCAAGAGAGTTCTTCTGTATATATCATATATTTTATGCTTATAACATCTTTTTGTTTCTTTAAATAGAAAAATAAATGGTATTTCTAATTTTAGAAAAATTGCCTTCTGACTTTTAAGATTCTCTTCATTTTCATATTTGCTGGCCAACGTAGTAAGAGACTACCAAATATGACAATGAGAATAAGGGTATAGAGATTGTGAACCCATTTAATTAAAAATTGAGCCTTCTGATTTTGTCAGTCTAGGTGTGAAAGTTTGAGTTGAACTTGATTCATTAAAAAGGCATTTTCCTGAGAAATCTCTGGAAAGTCTTTTAACTGAAAACTTGAAGTTGGTAGCAGTTTGTCCTATGACTTACTGCAAAGTTAGTTTTTTTTTTTTTAAGATTTTATTTATTCATTTGACAGAGAGAGACACGGCGAGAGAGGGAACACAAGCAGGGAGGAGTGGGAGAGCGAGAAGCAGGCTTCCCACTGAGCAGGGAGCCGGATGGGGGGCTCCATTCCAGGACCCTGGGATCATGACCTGAGCCTAAGGCAGATGCTTAATGACTGAGCCACCCAGGCATCCTGCAAAGTTAGTTTTTAAGGAGAAAAAAATGTTCTTAGAGTGCATTTAAATTCCACGTCCCTGTAAGCAAATTAAATCCTAAAAATAATTAATCTTTTAATCTTGAAACAAACTTTGGGAGAGAATAATTGTTTATGTTATCAGTTCCTTAACTATTTGGATAAATCCCCCCTGCTTTGTGTAACATGTTATATGCTAAAATGTGTTTCAGATATTTTATAATTCTCCTAGTACTGACAAACATTTTATATTTGGGAGACTTCTAGAAAAATTTCTCTCAAACTGAAGGGTGGAGAAACACATGCTTTCTATACTCTCCAAATTCCTATGGTGAAACAACTCAAAAATGTCATATTTATGAGCAAGTTTGGCATTTGCGTATTTGTGGAAGAAAATGCCTCCTGGGGGACCTGGGTGGCTCAGTTGTTTAAGCGACTGCCTTCGGCTCAGGTCATGGTCCCGGAGTCCTGGGATCGAGTCCCACATGGGGCTCCGGGCTCAGCGGGGAGCCTGCTTCTCCCTCTGACCCTCTCTCTCCTCTCATGCTGTCTCTCTCTCTCTCTCAAATAAATAAATAAAATCTTAAAAAAAAAAGAAAGAAAGAAAGAAAATGCCTCCTGGGTTGCAGAAATAGTTTGGCATGAGAACTGATGTTTTCACACTTTTTAAAGTATTTTATTTTATTTTATTTTATTTTATTTTATTTTATTTTATTATGAGGGAGAGAGGGCAAGAGAGTGAGAGAGAGAGAGCATGAGCAGGGAGGGGCAGAGGGAGAAGGAGAGAGAATCCTAAGCAGGCTCCATGCTTAGCACGTAGCGCAGTGGAGGGCTCAATCTCACAACCCTGAGATCATGACCTCAACCAAAATCAAGAATGGACGCTTAACTGACTGAGCCACCCAGGTGCCCTGAAGTTTTCACATGTTTTAAAAATATGATTCTTTTTCTACCTCTCAGCCTAATTTACATACACATGTAAAAATATATATATATATTTTTATAAACACAAACATATATATAACACACATGTACACACAAACTCTAGTTACTGTTAATCACAGGTAAGGAAAAATAAAATGCAACAAGCATATGGGTGATTTCTTAAAATTTTTTGTAATTTGTATTTCTGCAGCTATTCCCATTTTTGTTGATGTTTTGTGGGCATAAAGGACATACTAAAAGACTGTTTCCTTTCCTCACTTATTCTCAGAAGCAACTCAGCTTATATATTTCTCAATTTGGACAAGACATAGGACATTTATATGTATGTACATACATGTATATACATACATTTGTTGGTTTGAATTTGTTCATCCTTAATTCATTCAACAAATATGTATTAATATCTAATAAGAGCTAGACATTGGGGTAGGTTTCAGGAAAATAAAATAGAAAGTTACTGTTCTTTTCTCAGTTTAATCAGAAAGATAAACAAGCCCAATGATGTGGTAAGTAGTCTAAAGGTACATTCAAATGCTATTGACACAGAGAGGGGAAATGTTTAATTTTTCTTGACTGACAAGGTCAAAGGAGGATTCTTTTGGCAGGTAGCATTTGAATTGGCCCTGAATCATGAGTAAGAAGGGAACCTAATGTATACAGGAAGGAATAGCATTCCAGAAAGAATATTCAAAGCTGTGAATGGGCTCTGATAAGCAGTAACATTAGAGGTAGTTTCAAATGTTGGGACCTCAGGGTATGTAGGGTGGAGGTGGGGATTGACCTTTAAGAGATATGATTATAAAGATTGGCAGATCATCAAAGGCCTTTATTTCATGCTAATTTGTGGAAATCTTATTTGGTAAATGATATAGTTTATTACCATATAGAAAACAGAATAAAGCAAGGTGATCAGTTTCTAAGGATAAGCAAAAATTATTTATCAAATCTATACTATTTTTGGAGTAAAAAATACTAGATCTAAACACCATGACTACCTGTATTCTGATTTTTCATAAATATTGCTGAGAAACAAATGAGAAGCTCAATAGTGAACAGTGCAGAGATTTAAATTACATGTTATAGGATTATTTTGATTACAATGAGTACTAATTGAAAGTAGGTAAAAAAAATCTTTTTAGTAATTCTAGTTCCATCTGCCTTGTGGATCATATGTTTTAGTTATTTAAATTTTTTAACATTCTAAACATTTGTAAGAATTATCTCATGCATGAATTTTATTTTATAACAAATCATTATTTTATTTTATTTTATTTATTTTATTTTTTTATTTTTTTTAAGATTTTATTTATTTATTTGAGAGAGAGAGAGCACATGAGAGGGGGGAGGGTCGGGAGGGTCAGAGGGAGAAGCAGACTCCCTGCTGAGCAGGGAGCCCAATGTGGGACTCGATCCAGGGACTCCAGGATCATGACCTGAGCCGAAGGCAGTTGTTTAACCAACTGAGCCACCCAGGCGCCCCATTATTTTATTTTTAAAAGTATTTATTTCTTATGTCTATTTTAGTTGCAGAAACAAATAATTCAACTTGGAAAAAGTAGAAGGATATCCTGTGCCTTGATCCTGTTTTTCCATTTAAGGTTCTAGAGCTTTGAAAAGAATGCTTGCTTGTTCAGGACCTTTTTATTCAACTCTTTGAAATCCTGTCCCCCAAGGTTTTGATGATCATAAAATATATCAATTTAATGAAATTGATAAAAACTTACGAACCATCCCAAGGTAGAGATCTTCCAGTCTCTAAAAAGGAGGCTAACATCATCAAATACCTTAATAAAAACTGTTCTGAAAATACTTACGTATCCTTATGATAGATTTGAACTATCCAAATACAGAGCTGTATTTCCAACCAACATCATTTTATCATTGCTTAATACTTTGGCTATTATTATTTCTTCACATGTTATTGTTCGCAGGAATACCTTAGATAGGCCTAAATTTATTTTACTCAGGAAGTTTAATTCCCTAATCGAGGACTTTATTTTTGACACATATTTGAAATTGTTTGGTGTGCTATGAATTTAATTCTTAGATCTTGAATGATTTCTTCTTTTATCCTTTGATCTCAGAAGCTGAGTAAAAATTATTGTTTCATGATAGCATTCTTGATATATAATTCACATAATTTACATACCATATAATTCACCTTTTTAAGGTGTACAATTCTGTGGTTTTTTAGTATATTCACAGAGATGTGCAACCATTACTACTCTCTAATTTTAAAACATTAGCATCACTTTCAATTCTCTCCTCCCCCTAGCTCCTAGTAGCCACTCCTTTACTTTTTGTCCCTAAAGGCTTCCCTATTTTGTTTTTTTTAAGTAAATGGCACCATACAATATGTGATATTTTATGCCTGACTTCTTTCAATTACAGTTTTTTCAAGGTTCATCATGTTGTAATGTCCATTCATGTATCAGTGACTTATTGCTTTTATTGTTCAATAATATTCCATGGTATGGATAAATCAGATTTTGTTTACCCATTTATCAGTTGATAGGCAGGTTCAAGTTTTGAGCTATTATAAATAATATTGCTATATATATTTTTACACTTCCCTTGGGCGTACACCTAGGAATGGAATTTCTGGGTCATATGGTAACTCTCTGTTATTTTGAAGAATTGCCAAACTATTTTCAAAGGTGCTGCACCGTTTTACATTCACCAGTCATATATGAGGATTTCAATTTCTGCACATCCTACCAACACTTGTTACTATCTGTATTTTATGGCTATCCTAGTAATAGGATATAAAATATCTGTTCATTATCTTGACTGTGGGGACCTCCCCACAGTCCTGAGTGTGTGTGTGTGTGTGTGTATTCTTAACAAAATGTACACCTTATGGGGCACCTGGGTGGCTCAGTCGTTAAGCGTCTGCCTTCGGCTCAGGTCATGGTCCCAGGGTCCTGGGATTGAGCCCCGCATCGGGCTCCCTGCTCCGCGGGAGGCCTGCTTCTCCCTCTCCCACTCCCCCTGCTTGTGTTCCCTGTCTCACTGTGTCTCTCTCTGTCAAATAAATAAAAATCTTTAAAAACAAAAACAAAACCAACAAAATGTACACCTTAAATATGTACAGCTTATTGTATGCTTGTCATATGTCAATTAAGCTGTTAAAAAATGAAGGAGAACTTAAGACTTCTTTTTTTTTTTTTAATTTTTAACATGCGCACGCAATGGCCCAACGACCCAAAGGACCGTGGCGTGGCGCGTGGCAGCCCCGGCCCTGGGGCGGGGTGGGCGGCGGAGTCTGGGGGAGAAGGGACTCCTCCTCCCCACGGCCCGACCGCCCAGAACTTAAGACTTCAAGTCAACAGAAACTAAGAGAATGCCTTGCTGGGAGACCTGCTCTCTAAGAAATACTTAAAGGAGTCTTCAGGTGAAAATGAAAGAACACTAATCAGTAATTCAAATAACACACAATAATGTAAAGAACGCTAGTAAAGGTAATTTCAAACTTAAGTATGCCAGACAGCATAAATTCATGTTATTTTTAGGTCATTTATTCTTCTACATAACTATAAACACTGTGAAACTTAGAGCATTGAAGTTTCTAATTATTATTGAATTATTTATTTCTCCCTTCAGTTTTGTCCCTTTTTCTTCATGCATTTTTTTTTTTTTGTCCTTTTTCTGGGTGCATAGATATTTATATTTGTGCCTTTTTCCTGATTATTTGACTCTTATCATTCACAAATGCCATCCTTCCTGCCTAACAGCACTTTTTGCCTTAAAGCCTGTTTTATGTGATATTACTAGAGCTACTTCCACTCTTTTTATTTCTGTGGCTTTGGTATATCTTTTTCCATCCTTTTACATTTAATCTATTTTGTGTTTGAATCTAAAGTGTGTCTCTTGAAGAAATTATATAGCTGAATCCTATTTTTAATTCATTCTGCTAATCTCTGTCTTTTGATTAAGGTCTTTAGTCCAGTTATGTTTAATGTAATTATTTATAGAATTCGGAGTTATGCCTACAATTTTGCTGTTTGTTTTCTATCATGTTAGATTCTCTATCTTCTCCATTATCTCCTTCTCTTATGTTAAATAAGATTAAATAATAATATTCCTACTGTATCACTAATTTTGTTTTTTCTTTTAGTAAAATTTTAAACTATTTTCCAAGTGATTGCCATGGGGATTGCAATTAACATCTTAATTTAAACCAGTTTAGTTTATTGTAATGCAATTTAATTTCAATAGTATACAAAACGTTTGCCTCAATATAATTTTTTCCTCTATCCCTTGTGCTATTAACTTCAAGCAAAATGCATCTTTATACATCATAACCCCATCAACACAATTTAAAAATCAAGCTTTTATTCAATTGCCTTTTAAATTATATAGAAGAAAATAAAAGAAAATCCATTTATATTGTTTTATATTTACCTTGATAGTTAACGTTACTAATGCTCTTCATTTCTTCACATGGATTTGAAATACTTTCTACTCTCTTTTCATTTCAGCTTGAAGGATTCTCATTCATATTTCTCAAATGGCATGTCTGCTAGCAAAGAATTCTGTCGGTTTTTGCTTTTCTGAGAATGTCTTAATTTCTCCATTTTTGAAGTACATCTTTGCTTACAATAGAATTCTTGGTTTACATTATTTTCTGTGATCCCTTTGAATATGTCATCCAACTGCCTTTTGGCCACCATGATTTCTTTCTTTCTTTCTTTTTTTTAAGATTTTATTATTTATTTATTTATTTATTCATTCATTCATTCATTCATTCATTCATGAGAGAGAGAGAGTGAGAGAGCCAGGAGGGAGGAGGGCAGAGGCAGAAGAAGAAGCGGACTTCCCTGCTGAGCAGGGAGCCTGATGTGGGTCTTGATCCTAGGACCCTGAGAGATCATGACATGAGCTGAAGGCAGCTGCTTAACTGACTGAGCCACCCAAGTGCCCCAGCCACCATGATTTCTGATCTGACCTCAGATGTTAATCTTATTGGGGAATCACTTTACATGATAAGTCACTTCTGTCTTGTTTCCTTCAAGTTTCTCTTTGTGTTAGACTTTCAACATTTTGACTATGATGCATATCAATGTTGACCTCTTTGACTTTATTCTATTTGGATTTTATTGAGCTTCTTGCATGTACGAATTCATGTTTTTCATCAATGTTAGGAAGTTTTAGCCATTATTCCTTTGAATTATTATTATTTTTTTTTCCTTTCTGTCTCTGTGCTTCTTCTGGTACTCCCATTACTCATGTGTTGGTGCACTTGAGGAACTGAAGCTCTGTTCATTTTTCTTCATTTTTTTTTTCTTTCTATTCCTCAGGCTAGCTAATCTCTATTATTCTATATTTCTATATTCAAATTTGCTTATTTTTTTTACTACCAGCTCAAATATGATCTTGAGCCAAGATAGAAAATTTTTCATAAGTTATATTTTCAACTCAAGAACTTCTATTTGGTTTTTGTAACTTCTGTCTTTTTAATAATATTATCTATTCGGAAAGAACTTTCCCACTTTTTTAATTCTTTAGACATAGTTTTCTTGATTTCTTTGAACATAATAAAGAAATAAGAACTGATTTAAATTCTTTGTCTAGCAATTCTGATCTCTGGACTTTCTCAGTGACAGTTCCAACTATTTTTTTTTCCCCTGGGTATGAGACATGCTTTTCTGTTTCCTTGTGTGCTTCACAATCATTTTTGTTAAAAACTGCACTCTTAATATAATGTAACAAATCTGTAAATTAGATTCTCCACTTCCAGATTTTTTTGTTTGTGTTATTGCTATTTGTTTGCTTAGTGACTTTCTTGGAGTAATTCTGTAAAGTTTGTGTTTATATGTGGCCAACTGATATCTCTGCTGACTTAGCTTAGTATTCATTTAATGATTAGATACAGATTTCTTTTAATTCTTTGAACCAGTAAATCTACCAGCCCTTGCAACAGAGGTCTGTGTATGTTTTGGGGCATATTTTCAGTACTTTGACAGCTTACAATCCTGCCTTAATCTTCTTTTTTTCCTTGTGAAGGTTAATAGTAGATGAGAGATTAAGATATTCTGAAGTCTCTTTTGGACATATGCATCGTTCTGTACTTTTGTGCAGCCTTTTAGATCTTGGGGATATGTCAGAGACTTTCAAGGTCCCCTATGGACATTTCATTCTCCAGACCTTTAAAATTTTTTGTTAACCTCTTGTATTCCAACTGTTTTCACCAACTCGGGCATCTGCTTTGTTAAACAATTGTCTCTAATTTTATTTCAACAATTACTCTGAATATAAGGTGTTTTGTTGTTGTTGTTGTTTATTTGTGTGTGTGTGTGTGTTTTAACTGAGTAACCTCTGAATCAAGTCAATAAAGACAAACTCCAAGTATAAGGCTTTTCTAGGGAGCTGCCATATATGTCAAATAATGAACATTTTTCTGGGTTGGCACTTTTTGGAGACTTCCAAACATATTGTGTTCCCTCTAGGCTGAGAGAAATACTAGTTGCTAGGCTGCTAGTTCACGGATAAAGGGCTATTAATCTTCAATGCTACTATGGAGCTGGGAGAGAGTAACAGGCATAGCACAAGTTAAAATACCACCAAGCTTTGTTATTTCTGAGGTAAAGCTATTTTCCTTGCACAAACAGTCCTTGAATTATTATAAGTCTGATTAATTTCCAGAGTTTAAAAAGTTGATGCAGGCAATACTTGACAGTGTTCTTGATGCTTTTATGGAGAGGCAGATTTTTTTAGAGGTACTTATTCCATCATTCTGAAAGTGTTTCTCAAATATTTTTTATACTTTAACAAAATCCTGCAATTAATATATCCTTCAGCTCAGTGTTAGATACCAATGCTGTGTTTTCTGTATGATTCCTGAAATATATATGTTGTTTCACTTTTAGGGCAATTTCCTCCATACCATCATATACCATAATGACATTTGTTGTAGTAAAGTCAGACAGCCAAGACATAAATCTGTGGTATTTCCCACATTCCATGCTGAAACTCAGAGATATCAACATTGCTTCATTAGTCTGACTATTTCAATTCTCCAACAAGGAAAGTTGCTAATGTTAAACAACAATCTACATTTTCTCTTAGAATGACAAATAATTTTTTTAAGTGCCCAAAAATGGAAAACACTGCCTTTTAAAGATGGCACCGTGAAAATAAAACAGCCATATTTCTATGCCAAAGTTAATAGCATGAAAGGAAAATGCATGTATGTGTTTGTAGAAGGAAGAAACAGAAGAGCACACTTCGAGAGTTGAGGACATCCTGTGCCCCATCAGGATTTAGGCTTGGTGCCAGAAAAGCCAATTTCATCACTTGTAGCATTTATGTACCAAATATATCACCTGGATTGTTTCTCACTGGTTTGTTTCACATTCATCTCAGAAAAACTCTCAGTATTTAACCAAAGAGACAATAACCATTTTATGAGTTCTGTTTCCTAATTACTTTCACCCTTAATAAATGGTACAGAAAAATGCCCTAAAGCTATGAATCTATAAGCACTAGATGCTGTAGTAATTCTGTATAACCTAATGTACTGGGCAGTGACTGCATTAAGAAATTGGAAACAGATTAGGGCACAAATTGAGTGCTTTATATTCATGTCTGTCTGCATAATTATTAAATATTCCACTCATGAACTTCAAGGGACTTCTAGGAATGAAGAAACTGAAGCAATGCCTCATATCTTTAGAAATTTACTTGCTTTGGGAAAAGTATAATATAGTGGTTAAAGCAGAGGATGAAGAGAGCCTATAAAAAAGGGACTTTTCTTCCTATATCACTATTAGCAAATCAGCATTATCTTTTATCTTACACTGATATCTAGAAGAATATCTAGTATGGGTATTGAGTAAATTTTGGTTTAATGTATCTGACTTTAATGTAGTAAAAATTAAACCAACATGATGCTAAAAAGATAGGAGAAAAATTAACTGAACAACAAATATTTAGCAAACACCTGTCATGTACAAGATGAAGGAATGTGGCATGATTGTGATCTTTGGGAAATTTAGAGACTAATATTGCATATGAATCAGTGCCACTCCCAGGCAGTCCTTGATTTGAGGACACTCCATTGGTATAATGGTCATTTGCACAATACACTGGTCATTATTTTATCCTTCCTCCCTGAATACTCCACATGAGATACACTACCTTTCCAGTTGTTCATTGTCTAAGGATGATCACAAACTACTTTAAAATAAACAAATAAATATGAGTATTTTAAAATATCAACAAAAGTACAGAGTAAAAAATAAATTATTGAATTGATTGATTTGGGACATCAGTGATAAATTTGATAAAATAATTTCAGTAAATTCATGAAAGTAGATGATAGATTATATTAGAACATAGACTGAGGCAGATTAAAATTTTAAGAGTTTATTTGAGCAAAAATCTATTTGAATCAGGCAGCACCCAATCTAGCAGATAGAAAGGAGCTCCAAAGAGCTATACAAAATGCAAGACTTATATAGGCAGAAGAGAGAGGGAATAAGGAAGTTATGTTGGCAAAAAAAGAGGGCTGGTTGTTGCAAAGGTACTTTTCTCTGGAGGATGATAAGGGCCTATCAGGTAGATTACCTAGCTAGTGTTGATCAGGTGATTCCTGAGTGACTGGTTTAAGATTCCATTTTAGACCTGAAGTCTTGGTTTGGTAATGCAGCTCCATTTTGGCTCTCCTGTCTTATTTTTAACAACTGCAATTGGTTAAGAAGGAAGTGAATTTAAAAAGAGTATAGAAAGCATAAAAGCATGATTATTTCAGGAAGTTTGACTAAATGGAAAGATAAATGACAATTTTGATAAATGGGTTAACACACCCATTTATCACAACCCAGGCAGTCTTAATTGTATATAACATAGCAATGTGCCAGACACAAAATAAGCCTTCAAGAAATGGTTAAAATGTTTGTTATTCTTGGCTATGATGATTTAACACACAAGAAATATTTTATGTTGCTTCATAATAGAGAATTAGGTCAATAGGTAGTAGTTATCTAAAAGCATACTTGACGCTATTCTAGTATAAACTTGAACAATTCAAACTATTCAAAAACACTATGTGGCATTGCAGAAATAATGTTGATTTAAGAAGGGAATGAGATGGGCCCAGGATGAGGTCATCATGACACAACATCTTAGTAAATGCACTATAATGTTAGGTGGATAATACAACCTTTCTGGGCTTTTTTTTGTGATTTGTCATTTGTGAAATTAAGATTGTTTAGAAAATCAGTTATTATAACCCATGTAAAATCTCTCAGAAAACTTACTGGCATATAATGGACAATTGATAAATGTAGGCAATTTGTTACTTTGTAGAGATATCCTCATTGAAAATGCCCAAGCTGAGATGAGTTAGCAAACACCTGTCATGTACAAGATGAAGGAATGTGGCATGATTGTGATCTTTGGGAAATTTAGAGACTAATATTGCATATGAATCAGTGCCACTCCCAGGTAGTCCTTGATTTGAGGACACTCCATTGGTATAATGGTCCAATCTATATATACATCTATAGATGTTGGAGAAGAGGTGAAGATGGATGACTTAAATGTGTGCCTCAAACTTTAATATCTTAATACCCTTTGATCAGGTATCTAGCATCCCTAAGGTTCTCACACTGGTGAAAAAATAGTAGGAGTTAAGATTAGAACTGAGAACAATAGAATGGATGTTCTTTTCAAGTCATATCTATACTGTATGAAAAGATATTATTCACAGCATATGCAGCTTCTTTCAACAAAAATACAGTAGCTTAATTGATGCAGGCAGTCTGGGTCCGAGGACATAGAGGGATGTCCTGCAGGACTAGCATTCATGCAACATAGAAATTGAATGCGAGCTGGAGAAAGTGAAAGCAGTGTTTATTGAATAGCATGAATGACAGAGTATAGCAGACAGAGTGTCTGGGAGACTCAGGAAAGAAAGGGGAATGAGTCTCATAATCGCTCGAGCTTTGGGGTTTATATTGGAAAGGGATCTAAGATACTTGTTCCTTCAAGAGTTCAGGGTAGGGTCCGATCGAAGGTGAGTGTCAGGTGAATAGTAGATGTTATTCCATAAATCACTGCAGGTCATGAGTATTGATGCCAGCATCAGCTGAGGTTTGTTTGAAGCTAATGTCCTAGAACATGTTTGGGATCTGACTCTTCTTAGATGTTATCAGGTGTTCAGAGTCTAGGACAAAACTTAAGAGAATGATTCACTTTCTAGATTTCCTCTTGAAGTGGGAACATAGGTTCTTTGGCTTATTCAGAAATGGGGCCTAGAGGAAAATCAGCAGAGATGGAGCCTTTTTAAAATGGAGTCCCTTCAGCTTCCCTATTTCATAATTATAAGCAAAAGTATAGTCAACTTACTAGAAAGGATGTTTTTGTTGAACTCAAACTGCCCCTTTCTTTTTTTTTGGACACAGGCATGTTTCTGGAATTCAATGTGGAAAAATGTCCCCAGTTGTATATTATTTTTAAAATGCATATTTCCGGGCACCTGGGTGGCTCAGTCGTTAAGCGTCTGCCTTCGGCTCAGGTCATGGTCCCAGGGTCCTGGGATCGAGTCCCACATCGGGCTCCCTGCTCTGCGGGGAGCCTGCTTCTCCCTCTCCCACTCCCCCTGCTTCTGTTCCTGCTCTCGCTATCTCTCTCTCTGTCAAATAAATAAATAAAATCTTAAAAAAAAATAAAATAAAATAAAATGCATATTTCCTTTCTTGAAAAATGGGAGTCATTTGACGTTACGTAATTCTTTCCAAAACGTATTGGTTTATCTTATTATCTGAGCCATTCATTAGTTTGAAAAAAAATAGATGTATTAAATTAAGAATTTGGGACAGGAAAATCTTTCTAAATGAGAAAGCTTGAAAAGTGCTTTTTTTTTTTCTTATTTTCCTCCAACTGTATATACACACACACAGCTGTTAAATTTATTGTTAAGGTTTTATTCAGTTTTTCAAAATTTGCAAGTCAGAAAACTGGGTGGTTATGATAATCCTTAAGTATTTGATGATCTCTACCTACTTTTGTTACTGAGTGTAATAAGATATCTTTATCCCCAGGACGACATCTCATGTTAAATGGCTTTGAAGCATTATCAACTGTTTGGGGATTGTTTGAATATTATCCAAAAAGTAGATGTAGAGCTTTCACCTGGTAAGCTGAAATATGAAGTCACATTTTACATTCAGGAAAAGATTTAATAAATGCAAATATCTCACAGTAGTGGGCCATTCTAAAAATGCACTGCTCTTCTGTGCTCGAATCCCTCTGCAGGAGGAGCTTTTTAGCTTTTGGGCTTTGATTCTTACCCTTCAACCATAGAAGCTAGAGTCTACAGCCACTTGCTATTTGTGACATCTAGTTTCTAGTCACTAGTTAGGGAAGGATATGATTACATAAGGAGATAATATAGATCGAGAAAAGAGGAGGGCTCAGGACAAAGAATCACCAACATTTAGATGTTTGGTGAAGGAAAAGATAAAAATGAAAAAGCTAAAGAGGATAGAGGCAACAGGAAGAGGTTTTCAATGAGGTTAAAGTAAGCAAGTCTGTCAAATATTCATGGAAAGTTGTATTAGACCAGGATTGAAATATACATATTCAATTATTTGATTTAAATATTTAAATATATAATATAAAATATTTAAAATATACATAATTTTAAAATATAAGAAATTCAGAGTGATTTTTGTGTTGCTGGCATTGGACACTTATTTGGAATTAGGAGTAAAGCTTGAAAGATGGTTCAGGAAGTAAAGGGACTCTGTTAAGTAACAATTTTTTCTAAGACATTTGGCTGGAAAATCCAATAGAAATATGACTGGAAAGATAGCGCAGAGTTTAAAGAGAGTTTTTGTTTTGTTTTGGAAGTGATTATAGAGAAGATGAGATCACATTTGGAAGTGATTATGGAGAAGACAAGATCATAAGTATATAATCAAAGGAAAAAGATCCTTGAGGAAATAGAAAGAGAAGAAATAGTGATCACACACGAAAGAGGTAGTTACTGAGAAGTGGAGGGGAACCTCTTTCCTCTTAAAAATACAGACGAAGGAGAAGATTGTTACAAATGGCGGCTGACTTGGAGCTCAGTGGCAGGGAGTTGAGGAAGAAGCCAATCCGAGGGCTTTGTTTTCTCTGTTATGAAGTGAGGACGATGTATTGAGACTGAGAGAAGAGAGAAGAGTGTGGAGGTCTGAGTAGGGTAGCAAAGTTATTAGATAGTTGGTAAGGACTATGAAAGATCCAGATGTCTAGAAAAACCTAGCAAGGGGGCCTAAGAGTTCTGAGGATTCCCTTGTGGGTTAGCAATCATGAATTTATAGTGAAAACAATCTGTCCATTGTAATTTTTCAACCAACACTCATTTTGGGATTGTGAGATGGGGCTATGGGGGTGAGACATAAGTTTCAGAGAGTTAGGGGTGTTTCCAAGAGAGTGACAGTGGTGATGGATCATAAATGTATGAGGAATAAGGAAGGACATATAGCTGGGAACAGGCTACATGATTCAGTGTAATTGGGGCCAAAATAAATTCAAGGTCTCAGTGAATTTCAGTGATTTTTCACATAAAGGATTGGATGCTATGATCAATCAGAGGGATGTGAGAGTTGTTGATCTCAAAAGTGGAGTCAGAATGTGACAATTTTTTAATGCAGTAGGGTAGATGAGAATGTCATTAAAGATGAGTAGGCAAGGGACACCTGGGTGGCTCAGTCGGTTAAGCATCTGCCTCAGTCGGTTAAGCGTCTGCCTTTGGCCCAGGTCATGATCCCAGGGTCCTGGGATAGAGCACAGCATCAGACTCCCTGCTCAGGGGGGAGTCTATTTCTCCCTCTCCCTCTGCCACTCCCCCTGCTTGTACTCTCTTGCTCTCTCTCTCTCAAATAAATAAATAAAATCTTAAAAAAAAAAAAAAAAGATGAATAGGCAAAATTGTTGGTAGTGAAGGCTTTAGAAAATCCCAGGCCCCTATGATAATGGAAGAGGATGATAAGGAAGATGTTAAGCCATATACTCTAGAAAAGAAAATTCATAACCAGAAGAACAATATGGAACTGCATTAAAAAGAGGGGAAGGTCATGTAACTGGATAGCACATGCCTTGAAGGAGTAGTGGAGAATTTTGTAGGTTCATTTTATTTTTAAATAGAATATAATTTTTTTGGAAATCATATCTGGGAGTGAACAAGGCACTGACTTCACCTCCTGATCATGAGGTATATGAGATAAATGGGTACATTTGAAACTTGAAAGGCAGATTTATTCAGTGCTAGCTCTAAAGGAGGATGGTTGATTTTAGGTGGTAATAGATGTGTGGTAGATAAATGCAGAGCCACTCATGTAAGTGTCTCTCCCACTATACCCCTCAGTAAGTATTCTGACCATTACATTTATCATGTGTTGAGTGCTTGTCGTACACCAGACATATTGCAGATGTTCTTTTATTTCCATAGCAGTATTTACAGAGAAGGAAAACTAAAGTTCAGAGTTCAGATAATTTCCCCGAAGTCACCCAGCAAATAAATGTTACTGTTACAGTTCAAAATTAGGTGCAATGAACAGAATTCAATCTTAAATCAACTTAACCCCTGTAATCCTCAGTTTCCTTATCTTTAAAACTGGAATGATACTAACACCTACCTCAGAAGGTAAGCTAATCATATAAATTTCTTAGAACTCTGAGAAGCACACTAAATACTGAATACGTGCTAGCAAAAATATAAACTACTTCTTTAAATTTTTCCATTTGTACTTGAGTGTGTAGACATAGGCTGAGACTCTCATTTTGCAAGTATGAAATACAATACATGCTTTAGAGGAGATTCTTTTTAAAAAAATTAAAAGGGTGTTATACGCAAACAATGAACCATGGAACACTGTCAACGTCTAGTGCGTTGGGGTCCCTGGGTAAGGGTCTACGAAATCACCAGGACACAGGGGATGCAGAGCAAAGGCAGCACTTGCAACTGCATACTGCCGTTTATTTCTCACGTAGCTATATACTTGCAGAGATCAGATAAACATAACAATGTATACTTAAAGTATCAAGCCAACATCCGTGAAGTGAAATATACACAAAATTCAATAAGAACAAAATACATCCTGTTTATGCTTGCAGAATAAAGAATTCTCTTAGCCATCCTTCCTTTGGAGACAACATGTTCTTTGTCTTTAGAAAGAACACTTCTGTTTAGAAAGATACACTTTAAGCTAGGCAAGAGCCACTTCCTGCTGATCCAGGCATTTAGGCCTTGCAACATGAGATAAGGGGAAGAGAACATTTTCTCCTCCTGGCCCAGGCCTGCCTGGCCGTCCTTAACCTCAGTGCAGTCCTCAAATGATCGGGGCCTGCAAGGGGCCTACAAGCCTACACCATCTCAATTCCTTCTTTTTTCTTTTATTTTAATAAAAGTGCCCTCCAAAGGATGGCCATAGAATTCTGGGAAGGCTTTAGATAGCAAAAATGCAACAGCATAAAGCATAAGATAACAATCAACAATACAAGTCCCATTCCTCCAGCAGTGTGCCCCAAACTCTGAATAATACCTTTTGGATCTAGTCCCTCAAGTTGCTTAAGAAGTAAATTGGCCAATGCAGCAGCATCTGATACAGTAAGCAAGGCACACATAGCCAAGAATAAATTTTCAGGCGTACAAGCCTTCCCCGTTCGCTGCAGGATTTTTTGCCCTTCCCCACTAAGCTTTTTAATTTGCCCCCAGGTCGGCAAAGCAGTAGCAAATATCTGCCGACGGCGACGTCGTCCTCCCAAATTCAGATGTGCCATGGCCTGTAATGGAAGTTCATCTTGGTCTGGATTCCCCATCCGTCGCCTGGTGGGATACGGTGCCGTTCGAATTGGTCCTTGACCGGATCCATCGCGTAGGGGAGCCAGGAACAGGTCCGTCCATCCTCTGTGGAGACATAAGCATAACCCTTCCCTCTATAAAGCAATAGCCCCGGTTGCCATTCTGCATCTGCGGTTGGTTTAAACCATATATATTCCTTTAATGGAGGGGGAGCGACCTCTCCCTCTATGAACTGCTTTTCTGCTTGGGATAGGATATCTCCCTGCGGAAGATTCAAGAAATTTAATGCGAACAGAGCTTGTTGCAAAATAGAACGCGCATTAGATTGAGTGAATGCTAAGATATGATCCTTTTTCCTCCTTTTTAATTTTTTAATTTGCAACTTTAAAGTACTATGCGCACGTTCTACAATGGCTTGCCCTTGAGGATTGTATTCAATGCCTGTTTTATGCATGATACCATATTGTTCACAGAAGGTTTGAAATTTTTTACTGCCATACGCAGGTCCATTATCTGTTTTAATAATAGATGGTAAACCCATCACAGCAAAAGTTTCTAGAAGATGGGTGATAACATGTTGTGCAGTTTCGCCACTTTGTGCTGTGGCCCATATAAATTGAGACTATGTATCTATTACCACATGTACATACATACAAAGTTCAGAAAACAACATCTGCCACTGCAGATACTCAGGCTCCTTTAAAAGAGCCCGACAGAGGACCCTCCAGTCCTCAGGAGAAAAATTGTTATAATGTCGAGCTAGACCATTAACTAGCTCCTTAACATAATGTGATTGAGGTCCATATAAAGACACTGCCTTTTTCAAGCGACCAATATCTTCTATACCTATTCCTTCATAATATGGTGCTTGTGCCACCCCCTGGATTGGGGGAGGCCTGAGAACGGGAAAAGCAAAGACAGAATTACCTGCGCCACCCTCATCATCGCTATCCTCTAGTGCATCAAGCTCAGCTAAAGCAGCAGAAAGGAAAGGATTTTTAGAAGAAAGAGCTGGTACAGACAGCAAAGGCGGAGCAGAGGGCTTCCTAGAGGGTTTCTTAGACTCCTCCGTCATAGCCATAACCTGCTGAAAAACCTTCCACACACGCTCCACCTCGGGATCCGACTTTACTTTCGGTTTTGGTTCTTCATTACCACACTCGCTAGGCTCACGGGATGGTGTAAGCTTAAAGGTATCTTTCTCTACCGCCCTTTTCTCATCCGTATCTAAAGGGAGGTCTTGTATAGAAGGAGCCATCTCCTTATGGAAGTCTTCGACCGTGCGGTCATCCTCCATCGCTTTAAGCACTGTAAAAATAATCGACCAAATAGACCCAAACCGCACGGGAATTTTTTCTCCCTGTCTCATTGCCTTCTTGACATTATGTCGAACTCGCCGCCAATTATCCATGTCTAAGGTTCCCTCCTCTGGAAACCAAGGATTCCATTCTCGAACCACCTTCAAACACAGCTCAATATCATTAGAAGCGACAGTAATACCATAGACAGCAAGTGAATGCTTCAGCATTCGAACATAAGGAGTAGAAGTTTCTTGTCCCATAACCCTGTACTTAATTAAGTTACTCACCCTTCCTGAACGTCCTTCAGGGTCCCTGTTCGGGCGCCAATTGTCAACGTCTAGTGCGTTGGGGTCCCTGGGTAAGGGTCTACGAAATCACCAGGACACAGGGGATGCAGAGCAAAGGCAGCACTTGCAACTGCATACTGCTGTTTATTTCTCACGTAGCTATATACTTGCAGAGATCAGATAAACATAACAATGTATACTTAAAGTATCAAGCCAACATCCATGAAGTAAGATACACGAAATGCAATAAGAACAAAATACATCCTGTTTATGCTTGCAGAATAAAGAATTCTCTTAGCCATCCTTCCTTTGGAGACAACATGTTCTTTGTCTTTAGAAAGAACACTTCTGTTTAGAAAGATACACTTTAAGCTAGGCAAGAGCCACTTCCTGCTGATCCAGGCATTTAGGCCTTGCAACATGAGATAAGGGGAAGAGAACATTTTCTCCTCCTGGCCCAGGCCTGCCTGGCCGTCCTTAACCTCAGTGCAGTCCTCAAATGATCTGGGCCTGCAAGGGGCCTACAAGCCTACACCATCTCAGAACACTACATCAAAAACTAATGATGTAATGTATGGTGATTAACATAACATAATAAAAAAAATAAAAGTGTATATATTTAAAGTGTACAATGTGATGTTTTGATACATACGCTGTGAAATGATGACAGTCAAGCTAATTAACATAGCCATCACCTCACATAGTTACCTTTTGTTTCCTTTGTGTGTGTGTGTGTGTGGTTAAGACATTTAAAATCTCTTCTGTTATTTGCAGCATTGATGAACCTTGAAGATATTATGCTAAGTGAAATAAGCCAGAGGGCGCCTGGGTGGCTCAGTTGGTTAAGCAACTGCCTTCGGCTCAGGTCATGATCCTGGACTCCCTGGATCGAGTCCCGCATCGGGCTCCCTGCTCGGCAGGGAGTCTGCTTTGCCCTCTGACCCTATCCCTTCTCATGTGTTCTCTCTCATTCTCTCTTTCTCAAATAAATAAATAAAATCTTTAAAAAAAAAAAAAAAAGAAAGAAGCCAGATACAGAAAGACAAATACTGCACATTTTAATTTATATGTGAAATCGAAAGTACTCTAACCTAAAACTCCTAAAAGCAGAGAGTGCAGTGGTGGTTGCCAGGGGCAGGGGTGGGGGAAAGGGGGAGGTGTTGGTCAAAGGGTACAAAGTTTCACTTATGAGGATGAATATGTTCTGGAGTTCTAATGTACAGCAATGTGACTATATGGTTAATAATATACTGTATTGTATACTTAGATTCCTTATTTCTGGTAAGTAGGAAGATGGTCTTAAAACAATAGTTAAGTCTAGAGAAAGGGAACATTAACACTTTCCACTCAAATCTATTTTAAAAGTTTATTGGAAAGAACCACAGGTTAAATTGATGAATAAATAAGAGGTAATTTGACGATCCTTTTATGATGGAAGATTCTTACCCCATTAAAAAATCTGAAATTTGAGGCTTCCTCATGAATAAAAATAACTCGGCCATCTGTGCAAAGTAAGAAAAAACTTGACCATCATTAATGGTATGCTTGCATCTGCTACATTTGTGGGTGTGAAGGTAGCAGGACAAGAGCGAAAATGGGTGGGCCTGGCTGACAATGATTAAGTAAAGTGCTGGCATAATGGAGTATGATGGAGTATGACCACGGTGAGTCACTATGCCTGAATAGGCTTTCATATTACTGACGAGGACAATGTACACTTTGACATGGATGAGAGCTGACTGCTTTTGAGGAAAAAGGGAACACACCTCACATGACTCTGTTAAAGTGACTGTGGGCTAGCATAGAAGAACACGGTAACTAGGTTTCACTGGATAAAAATAAATAATGTCAGATAGAGCAATTATTTTCTGCTGATACGGATCCTGTTGCTTGAAATTTAATTAAGGTTTCTTTGGAAGCTATACAATTGTGCTTGAACCAGAGGATCTTCTTCATATTTCTGATGCAGCTTTTATGAGCCCTCAGGTAGCAGTGAGCTGAGGTCATGTTAAGAGAGGTATGCATGTCCTGTTTAATCTTGTATGACACTTGTTATTTTATTACTGTTTCATCTACTTTGGTGTAGGCCTGTGATAGAGCAGCTTAGTTTCTTCTAACATGTTAAATATGTCCTGCCTTTGTTATACTCGACAGTCTGGATGTCATAAAGTCAAAGCTCTCTGTGTTCTAGGAAGTGAAAAATATAACAAAATTTCTGCAATCCTCAGAACATTTTTTAACACTTACTCAGTGGCTGAGAATTGGAACCTTAATAGGGAAGGTGGTACCCCAGAGTGAAGCAACCTCTTCTCCCCTGCTTCTACCCATCCTCTTCTGCCCACCAATGAAGAGAAGGTGAATTAGAAGGGATAAAGGGGTCAGATGGTCCTCAAAAACAGTGCTGGCCATGGCTGCTGCAGGTGAACCTTCTTAATGTGCTGAGACACCAAAGATCAGAACCAAGACAACATTCTCTGCGCCTCCCACAAATAGGCTTTTTGCCTTTCTAATATGCGTTTTCTCTACCTATCTCATAGAAGGAAAAAAAAAAAAAAAAAACAACTACCCAATCCCTGAGTTCTTTTGCTGTCTTTTTCTTCCTGTCAGGTTTTAGAGAAACTAGGATGAGAAAAAGTTGCCTGCTTCATTTTCTACGATAGACTCAACCTAAAAGAGAGAAGCAAAGGTGGCAAAAAAAAAATCCTACTTGTGAAAATCTGACCGAGAAAGAGTTGATTATATATTCATTTAGTGTTCTAAGCACCAAAAGTTACATATCAAGGTGTTGAAAATGAAAATACCATGCTACCTAAGCCACAGTTATACTAACTGATACAATATTTAAAACTAAAGCTTAGGGTACAGAGCCTGACAACTGTGTACTTACGGGAAAAGTCTAAGAAAATAAAACTGTCCTGGGACGTATCAGTCATTTTGCTTATTCTACATACGGAGATCTAAAGTTCTAAAATAATGAAGTTTATCTTTTTTTTTTCTTTCTTTTTCTTTTTTTTTTTTGCCTTTGAAAGCAGTCAATGAGCATCTTTCTGAAGTTGATTTTTTGACACCTTTTCAAAGATTTTATGCTGGACTATGGCATATGCTGTAAATGTGAGGCTCCATTTCCTAGATGATATGATACAGATATATTTGGAAATTATTGGAAATGTGAGAATAGAGGTCACATTTTACCCCTTTGTAGAATAAAAATAACCTCTCTTTTATACATTATTTGTGATCATGTCTTCAAGAGCCACAGATAGGTCACGTGTTTTAAAGAGGCAGGCTATAGGGGAAAAAAGTAAACAAAAATCCATCTAAAGAGAGCCACACCTGCTTTGCTTCAGTTGTCAGAGTTATTCTGATACAGAATGATACTTTGCAGAGACATTTATTACAAGTGACCTCATAGGTGGTGTCTCATGTAAAAATATCTCACAAATTCTCACAAAGTGAGATGACAGAATATATGGATTGGTTATGGAAAAATATAAAATATCACAGTTTGTTATGAAGTAATTGAAATTGTTCAAGAAAACATAAAGTCATTGTTATTGAGAAAGATTGATTTGGAGATGTTTAAAGGTATCTTTTAAAACTGAACATAAATGATAACAATAGGATAGTTGGTCAATGAAATCTAAAATTGTAATTTTTATTATTATGTTAATCACCATACATTACATCATTAGTTTTTGATGTAGTGTTCCATGATTCATTGTTTGTGTATAACACCTAGTGCTCCATGCAGAACGTGCCCTCTTTAATACCCATCACCAGGCTAGCCCATCCTCCCACCCCCCCTAAAATTGTAATTTTAGGTAAAGGAAATTAGATTAAGAAAAGAGGTACAGAAAAGGTGTTGAAGTGTGTGTGTGTGTGCATGTCAGAAATTACAGTCAACCTATCAAAATATGAGGAGATGAGGAGCGATCAATATGGTAACTGCATTACTTGTTTTTATTATTTCCCCATCACTGCTCTTTTGTAAAAGCTGACACCAATATCCTATTGGGTCTATTCTGTTATTAATAAGTAAATTATTTAAGATGAGAAAGTATTTGAAATAGTGATTTTATTTTCTTGAATTCTAGATTAAGACATCAAACATGAAGCCCTTCACCATTGTTACCTGAATTCCTATTTTCATTGAAGTGTTGGTGATTTTTGAATTAGTATTTTTGTATTTTGGGGGTAAATACCTAGTAGTGCAATTCTGGATTGTAGGGTAGCTCTATTTTTAACTTTTTGAGGAACCTCCATACTGTTTTCCAGAGTGGCAGCTGCACCAGTTTGCATTTCCATGAAGTATTGGTGATTTTAAATGCCTACTCATTTACTGTTTTGTGCAAATAGCAGTAGTCATAAAATTACTAAGTTTAAAATTACCTGTTTACCCTATGGTAAATATGTTTTTGAAACTTTACATGCATTTGCTCTTTTATTCTCTCAACATCCCCATGATTTAGATATTATTGTTATTCCCAGCTTACAGATGTAGAATGTGATGCTCAGAAACACAGTTATTTGTCTGAGGCTTAATAGCAACTCAGGTGTGAGACTTCAAAGCTTATGTTTCTAATCACCATAATAATTTTTTCTCCTGAATATAATGGGCACTTAAGAAATCTTCTCTTATGGGGGTGCCTGGGTGGCTCAGTCGGTTAAGGGTCTAACTCTTGATTTTGATCTCAGGATTGTGAGATCGAGCCCTTGAAGGACTCCATGCCCAGCACAGCCCACAGTCTGCTTGAGTTTCTCTTTTCCTCTCCCTCTGCTCCTTGCCACCCCCACCCCACGTGCTCTCTCTATCTCAAATAAATTAATTTATTAAAAAAAATTGTTCTGTTGCGGGGCGCCTCAGTGGCTCAGTCGGTTAAGAGTCCACCTCTTGATTTTAAGCTCAAGCCATGATCTCAGCGTCGTGAGATCGAGCCCTGCCTCCAGCTTCACACTGGATGTGGAGCCTGCTAAAGATTCTCTCTCCCTTCTCTCCCTCTGCCCCTCCTCTTTCTCTCTCTCTCCCCCTCCCTCCCTCCCTCCCTCCCTCTCAAAAAAACAAAAAGAAAAAAAAAAAGAATTCTTCTGTTGTTTGAACTTTCCCTTCACTACAGTTGGATCATGGTTGGGAACCAAGTCCGTCTCTTGATTTTATAGGAAGGATTCACATTTCAGGTGGCTTTCCTCTTGCTTTTTCAAACAACAGCAGCTGTTGAGGGCTTCAAGATAGTCTTTACTCCAAAACGCATCTGTTTTTACAATCAAGGAAATGAAATAGGGAGTTTTATCCGCTCACTGTCCCCAAGCATGGCACATGGGAAGAAATCCTTATTCTTCTCTGTGAAACTATGGTAATATTTCCTCCATAAGACTAATTAATTAGCCCACTGCCCTGTGCCTTCACTTTTTCAATGGTTCTCAGAGCCATTGCAGGTAGATCCCGTGGATTTTGCTTTTGTCTGGGAGCAAATGTTCTGGCACATTTTGGTGTGTCCTTGCACTGTGTCTCTTTCCTAGCAATGTATGGCACACAAACCGTTATCACAAACAGAACAAGTCATTCTTTCCATGACTACATTTTTCTTGGCAGCCAAAGCAACACCCATCTCACATATCCTGACAGTGTGTCAGTTTCTTAAATTTAGTCAGTGATCATTAGGGCTTCTCTGTCATATTTTCATTCAACACTAACTACTAGGGAGGCTGATTTGGACAGTGGAGGCTTCCAGTGGTTTATGATTTATGGAAACATGTGATGTTTCTTTTTCTTTTTTAAGATTTTATTTATTTATTTGACAGAAACAGTGAGAGAGGGAACACAAGCAGGCTTCCCGGCAAGCAGGGAGCCCAATGCTGGGCTCGATCCCAGGACCCTGAGATCATGACCTAAGCCAAAGGCAGATGCTTAACGACTGAGCCACCCAGGCACCCCACATGTGATGTTTCTTAAGAGATGAGTTTGGCACAACTAAATCTACTAAAACACCACAGTATTATTTTGCCACCATCCTTATTATTGACCCTCATAATTCAATACAAATCAGAGGCTTGATAATAGTTTCCCCTTCCTAGGGGAAAGAGTGAATTTAGCATTTTATCGTATTCTATTTAAATTTATACTCAGCAAGTCAATAATACAGATATATTAAAATATATCTATGCACCTAACTGAAATTTTCACTTATGTTCAAGATTTGGAGCTTCCATTAAACACTGCTATTTTACTTTACATATGATTTGCTTATAACATCTCAGGTATACTTAGACTAGAAAATTTTAACTGCTTAAGCCATAAGCTTAACAAAACCAGGAAAAGTCTTTCTATATCTTTCCATATACATATAGAACTATATATGTATATAGTATATAGTTTTATAAACACAGACCCATACATGTATGTCCTTTGTGTGTGTATATGTGTATACACACACATATATATAGATATGTAAACACATATACGTTTGGTACCATATAAAATTATGTTCCTTCTCTTTGTCTTTTTCTCTCCTTATTTAGGAATGAAAGCTCAGTAATGCAGTCTTTAAGCAAGTGATCAACTCAGTTTTCACTTTTGTTATTCAGTTTTGAGGCTTTTAACAGATACCCTTAGCCAATGCAAAATATACATGAATTGGAATACCTTTATAATTAAATAAATTGTGATGCAAGTAATCTATACAATAAGTCATGTTATTCAGTCTGTGGTGCCCTTTCAATTCTCTGCATGAGATTTCTGTCTAAAAGGCACTAATAGAGACATTCTGATCTTGAAAAGAAAAGTGAGGAAAATCAACATCTAAAACTCAGAAAAGTCCTGGGTAGTAAAAGGTCTTTGTTCTGCGGAGTGTTCTCCCACAGAGGAACAGAATTTTCTTTTAGCTTTTACATTTGACTCCCAGGCTCTGAAATATAATAATCAAAGCTCTTTGCTACCTTATGTTGAATCTCCTGTAGATGAAATCTTTTTATTTAACAAGAAATGGAATTCTTGCCCCCAAATAATTTGATGAAAGCTTCTACATTTGCCAGTTAAAAATATCTTTTTTATTATGATGTTACAAGAAACTCCTGGTAGGCCACTGGGATAATTAGAGAAGACTGGAGGATATTTAATGAGTTTTCCAGGGTGCATTTGAGAATGCACCATATGTTATCACGTGTGCCTGATAATTTTATCTTTCTCTCTCTAGATGTCAAGGTACCCTGGTGTTGGAATGCTTAAATTAGAGATCCAAGACAATACTGAAAGCTAGAAAATTCTAACCTTTTTCAGACATTTTTGTAATGGGTGTAAGCCTTCATCGTCTATCAGCTGCTCTGGGCCTTATATTCTTCTTCATGGGCTGGTTAATATAAATCAATCAATAGCTCAACTCAAGGAAACATATGTTTTGCCTTTTCAGAGATTGGAAATGCCATTGTTTGCAGCTAAATAAAAAAGAAGAAACATAAGTAAGCCCTTGGAAATTGTTCTGTATTCCTCACTCACCTTGATGGTCTGCCCTAGCTTCTGTGAGCATGGGAGCAGGAATTTCAAGCTAGATCTCTCAGGCTAGATTTCCTGTCATGTGATTTCTTGCACAATTCAAAAGAAACTAAAAAAGTGATCCTATATAGCAAAAGCTTTGACACAAAATCTGCTGAATGAACTCTGGTTGGAGATGCTGAGCTAGCTGCAAGAGCAATAGGAAAGTTAATGGACAAGATTGGTGGTAGTCTCTGATCTACCACTAATAGGAAGAAGGGAAAGAGGAGGAGTCTTTATTTTTTAATTTTTAGAGTAAAAAAAAATAGGACAAAAACAAAAGCAGTATAATCCAAGAAGTGGTCTGTCATAGAGCCTGAACTCTAAAGGAGTTTAAATATTTGCTTAGGATTTCAGTCAGGGGATAATCAAACATAATGGGAAAGGCTAACTGGAAGTGAGATGAAAAATAGATACACACTACTGTGATTGCTTCCCTATAGCTCATGTGATGGCCACGTGCCCCAGAGCATCAAACCAGGTAAAGTGGCAGCATCAATGTCCACAAGTTATAGTAACATGGGAATAAAGCAAGCATTGCTCTCAGGTAGATGGCATCTATAGAGCTGGATGCTTCAGATCAAGGTTCAGCAAACTATGATCCACAGGACAAATCTGGCACACTGTTTGTGTAAATAGGGTTTTATTGGGGCACAGCTCCACTCGTTCTTTTTGTATTAACTATGGTGATATGCAGAGTACTGCCAGTTTTCTCAGTCAGCTATAAGGACAGAGTAGAGTAACAGCAGCAGAGACCTGAGGGCCCGTAAAACCCCAAATATTCAGTGCCTGGTACTTACCAAAAAATGTGCAGATGCCTGCTTTGGCAGCCATGTTAGACCTCTACTCTGATGTGCCAGGCAAGTCAGAAGTAACTGCCATGTTTTTGATAGAGGCTGCACCATTTTACATTTTCACCAACAGTGTGTAAGAGTTCCATTTCTCCACATCCTGGCCAACACTTGTTGTCTGTTATTTTTTGATAATAGTCATCGTACGAATGTGAGGTGATAGCTCATTGTATTTTTTATTTGCATTTTCTTGATGATTAATGCTTAGCATTTTTTTTTTCATGTACCTATCAGCCATTTGTATGTCTTCTTTGGAAAAATGTCTCTTCAAGTCCTTTGCTTATTTTTTAATCAAATTATTTTATTTTTTTGCTATTGATTTACAGGAGTCCCAGTTTGCCTTTTCATTCTTAGTTGCTTCCTTTGTTATGCAAAAGGCAATGGCTTTCCTTTTGTTGTCATAGTCAAGACATTTTTGCTAGGACCAGTGTTAAGGAGGTTTTCTCCTATGTTTTTTTTCCTAGGAATTTTATAATTTCAAGTCTTATGTTTAAGTTTTTAATCCATTTTGAATTGATTTTGTGTATGGTGTAAGATAAGAATTCAGTTTTATTTTTTTGCATGTAGATATCCAGTTGTCCCAACACTTTGTTGAAGAGACTATCCTGTCTCCATTGTGCATTGTTTGCATTCTTATTGAAGATCAGTTGACTGTGGGTTTATTTCTGGCATCTCTCCTCTATTCCATTGGCTTGTGTGTCTGTTTTTATGTCAATACTATATTATTTTGATTACTAAAAACAGGGAAAATCAGGAAATGTGATGTCTCCAGCTTTGTCTTTCTTTCTGAAGATTATTTTGGCAGTTTTGGATCTTTTCTCATTCCACACAAATTTTAGGACTTTTTTTCTATTTCTATAAAAAAAAAAAACATCATTGGGATTTTGATAGATTGCATTGAATCTGTAGGTCATTTTGGGTACTATGGATATTTTAACAATATTGAGTCTTCTAATCCATGAACATGGGATACCTTTCCATTTCTTTGTATCTTTAATTTGTTTCATCAGTGTTTTTTAGTTCAGTGTACAAATCTCAAAGAGATATTTTCACTCTCATATTCATTGCAGCATTATTTACCATAGCCAGGACATGGAAACAATTTAAATACTCATTAACAGATAACAGATAAAGAAAATGTCACACACTCACACAGACACACTCACACACACACAGACCCACACACATAAACACACAAGCACACATACATACAATGGAACATTATTCTGCCATAAAAAAAGAAGGAGGGGTGCCTGAGTGGCTCAGTCATTAAGCATCTGCCTTTGGCTCAGGTCATGATCCCAGGGTCCTGGGATCAAGCCCCGAATTGGGCTCCCTATTCAGCGGGAAGCCTGCTTCTCCCTCTCACACTCCCCCTGCTTGTGTTCCCTCTCTCACTGTCTCTCACTCTCTGTCAAAGAAATAAATAAAATCCTTAAAAAAAATGTGTGATAGCATTATGACAATATGAGGAAAGTGAGGGCATTATGCTTAGTGAAATAAGCCAGTCACAGGACAAATACTGCATGATTGCACTTATATGAAGTGTCTAAAATAGTCAAACTCACAGAAGTAGAGAGTAGAATGTTGGTTGAAATGTGTATTATTTTGTAGAAGAAACCAGTCTGAAAGGCTACATATTGTATGACTCCAACTATAGGACATTCTGGAAAAGGCAAAACTATTCAGTTAGTAAAAAGATTAGTGCTTGCCAGAGGGAAGAGGGGAGGGTCAGATGAATAGATAGGCACAGCATAGAGAATTTTTAGGCCAGTGAGACTATAGCCACTATCTATGATACTGTAATGGAGGATGCCATTATAAATGGAATAAATGGCATAAAGGACATAAATGTTATTATACATTTATCTAAACCCATAGAATGTACATAACCAAGAGTGGACCCTAATGTAAATGATGGACTTTGAGTGACAATGATATGTCAATGTAGGTTCATCAGTTATATCAAATGTTCCTTTCTAGTGGGGGATGTTGATAGTGGGGAGACTGAATGTGTGGAGACAAGTGCTCTAAAAATTAAAATCTATTAAAACTTTTTTTAAAATTCAAGTATAATTAACATACAGTATTATAGTAGTTTCAGGTGTACAATATAATGATTTGACAATTCTATACATTACTCAGTGCTCATCACAATAAGTGTACTGTTCATCCCCTTCACTTATTTCACTCATCCCCCTACCCACCTCCCCTCTGGAAACCACCAGTTTGTTTTCTATATTTAAGAGTATGTTTTTTGTTTGTCTCTTTTTTTATTTGTTCATTTTGTTTCTTAAATTACACACATGAGTGAAATCATACAGTATTTGTCTTTCTCTAATCACCTTATTTCTGTTAGCATTATAACTTCTAGTTCCATTCACATTATTGCAAATGGTAATATTTCATTCCTTTTTTATGGCTGAGTAATATTCCATTGTATATATATTTTTTTATCTCTTTATCCATTTATCTACTGATGGAAACTTGGGTTGCTTCCATATCTTGGCCATTGTAAATAATACTGCAATAAACATAAGGGTATATATATACTTTTTTTTACAAATTAGTGTTTTAATTTTTCTTTAGGTAAATACCTAGTAGTGAATTACTGGATCATATGATAAAGTCTATTAAATTTTTTTTAAAAAAGAAACAAGCTACAAAAATAAAGGATGTTGACACATGAAAATAGATTTTTTAAAATTTGGATTATAAAAAAAAAAAGTAGAGCACCTTTTTATTGTGGAGACCATAGAGCCACAAACTTGTGGAAAATGCAGAAGCAAATACAAAGTATCAGAAGAGGCAAAATAAAATTTCATTCAGGCTCCTTCTTTAGACTAGAGTTTCTCGACCTTTACAATTGACATTGCGGTCTAGATAATTATTTATTGTGAGAACCAAAAATATGTCTATACATTGATCAATGTCCCCTGGAGGCAAAAATGCCCAGAGTTGAAAACTACTGTTGTAGGCCTTGCATTTTTAATAGCTTCATTGAGATATCATTTATATACTATAAAACTGACCCATTTAAAGTGTATAATTCAATGTATTATTTTTATTTACAGAGTTGTGCACCCACACCACAATCTAGTTTTAGATCATTTTCATCACCCCAAAATAACCCTTGTACCCTCATTGGCAGTCACTTCCCCATTCTCCTCAGCCTTAGATAACCTCCATTCTATTTTCTGTAGACCAGCTTTCTGCAGATGTGCCTCATCTAAACCACTTTTGAGAGGGAAGTCCAATTCTAAAAGAGACAACCATGGCCATTACTGTTGAGGCCTGTTGCATATTTGGGGAGGGTGCTCTTTGCAGAAAGAGATCATATTAGGAGTCAAATGAGAAACAAAAGCCACAGTTTGAAATAAGTCAGAAAAAGCTTGAAATCTCATGAAAAGCCAATCCCTCTCCTCCACTTCTATGCCACCCTCACTTATCATACTCATCTCCGTCTTTCTGGGTTAAAACTTTGAGGGTGGAAAAGTGGCTACATATTTTACTTCTTTTTTTTTTTTTTTTGGTAAAGATTTTATTTATTTATTTATTTGAGAGAGATAGAGAGAAACAGCATGAGAGGGGAGAGGGTCAGAGGGAGAAGCAGGCTCCCTGCTGAGCTGGGAGCCCAATGCGGGACTTGAGTCAATCCCAGGACTCCGGGATCATGACCTGAGCTGAAGGCAGTCACTTAACCAACTGAGCCACCCAGGCGCCCCATATTTTACTTCTTTATTCTCTCTTTTATCCTCTCTTCTCCTCTCAACAAACTACCAAACCAGAAAACTTTTATTGTTCTTCTACTTCCATCTTATCATTACCTCTATCTTCCTGTTTGAAGCTAATGGTAGGGCTTCTGTGGTACACAAAGGTTTTTTGTTTTTGTTTTTGTTTTGTTTTGTTTCTATTTTCCAAAAAGAAAATTAGGTTGTGAGTCTTCCAGGCCTAGTTTTTGATATCTTTAAAGGAATATATTTAGAAACCTCTCATTATTTAATAGCCTGGTTTGCAAGGCTGTTGTGTTGAGCTTGGTTCTACCAATGGTCAGAAGGTAATTATTAATTGCCTTTTGCTCTTTACAACAAAAATTAATCCGCTTCTACATCCTCTCTCTTGCCCACCCCCTGCACTGCTCTAGCAGATGATACTTTGTATTAATTAACCTGACCTTCTGAATTCAGCGACAGTAAAGAGAAAAGTGCATATGTTTCCTACTCTCTTACTATCTTTTAGAAAAGTAACTATACTGTAAGCTCTTTTGTCTCATCTGTGTCCTGCCTGAACTACTGCATCCAGAAATTTCCTATCACAGATGAAACAATTTGGTCCCCACCTATATTTTCCATCTATCCTGTAACAAGAGAAGGCCTTCAGGCAGAAAGACCTGGGTGCTTGAACTAGGAAGCCATCAGCTTATACAGCAATGCTCACCACAACTACAAGTAGCTTCCAGGGTGGGTTGAGAAGATGTAGATTGGACACGACAGCACTGGCTACCCCATATAATACTTCAATTAAACAATTTGTCATTTATTGCAAAATAGACAAAGCATTAGACTATCCAAAAGAGAAAAAATAAATAAAAAAAAGAAACAGCAAATACTTGGAAACACATAAAACATTTTGTAGCACAATCCAGTTGAGATTTATGGCAGTTTTATACCTGCTTTTAGTAGATGCCTTGATTATGAGAACAAAATAGCCCCATTCTACATTGGGGTGCCCATCTCATCACCTTATGCCTGGATGCCTAGTCTCAATGACCTGCCAAGTCTCCAAGTTCCTCAAGGACTATAGCTAGGTTTTGTCCTGTTTCTCTAGTCTTTCAGGAACTACAACATTGAACCTAAGCCCAGAACTTAATGCCCTGCTGGTAATGTGCTCACTTAGAAGTTTTACCCTTGGTTGGCTCCTATGCAATAACCAACCTTAAACAAAGTAGAAAGAGAGAGACCTACAGCTTTTCAATAGCCTTGGCTTTTAAATGTGATAGTCAGGAGATAGTCTCTTTCTCTTTCTCTCTCTCATCTGTCTTTAGATATATCTAGATACATCTATATACATGCATGTAGTTAAGGTGATCACTATTATTTAAATGAGATTGGCTTCTTTTTCCATAATATGGGAAAATAGAGCAAGTTAATTTCCATTTTATTCTTCTTACACTTTTTAGCAAAAATTATGCAGTATTAATGCCAAAGAGATTTATTGGGCATGGGGGTGAGAGGCAGGATTGGGAGGGTAAGATAAATATTTTCCAAGTAATAAAATTTCCTAGTACCACAGTCAGCCTCCCCAAACCCCTTGTGGTACACCTCTAAGTGTGTCTAGAAATATCACACCACTCCAGTGTGTGAAATGGAGAGGTAGAGACCACACTAATAGGGAAAGAGTAATTGAGGATATCTTCACTAGCTCTTGATAAAAGAGGGAATGGGAAAGATTGATGGTCAAGAGACCTAGGTTTTACTTTGCCACTAAGCTATATAAACATGGGCAATTTCTCACCACTGCAGGTATTAGTGTCCTCTTTTATGAACTGAGAGGACTTTATAATATTTCTAAGTCCTCTTCCAGTTCTCTAAGCTCTGTTCATGTCAGAAATTCTGTCCATTTCCTCTCCTTTATTATCTTGTCACCCCTTTAGAAGGCCTAGCTCACTGGCTGGAATCAAGTTGGTGTAACAGAATACCTGAAAAAAAAAGTGGCTTAACAAAGTAAGGAGTGTATTTCCTGCTGTAATGAAAAGATCAGAAGTAGGTAGATCAGAGTTTATGTAGCTGCTTAACATATTCATCGAAGTTGCAGGCTGATTTTTCGGCTCTTTCTTTACTTGTTACCTTTGTTCTAATAGTGGAAGGTGGTTCCTACACTTCTGTACATCAAATCTGTCTTTCAGGAAGGAAGGAGGAGGCTGGAAAAAAATGAGGCCAGATGTCTGCTCAAGAGATTGGGATTTAAGCCTCCGTCTCGTTGGCCAGATTTTGTTGCATGGACCTTTACACCCCTGCAGGCTGTAGGGACACAGGGAATTCAAGTATTTCATTTTCTATCTCTCCAGTAAAGAAGGCAAGGGGGAAAGGGATCAAAAGGGTATTGAGAGTGAACTAACCCACAGTATCTGCCAAGGTTGGTATTTTGGAAAAGACAGCATTAATAGTAGGACATTTTTATTTGTGAGGCAGTTTAGAAAAGTTTTTATCTTTTAATCTAATCTTGTTCTAATCAGAGAAAGTTCCCTAGCAGACAAATATACACTCATTGTAGATATTTCATTATCTAAATGACGAATTCAAAGTAAAGTGTCGTTGTATGTTGCCAGTAGAAGTCTCAGGATTGGCTAGGCTAAATAATATTTAAAAGGTATTTCTACAAAGAAAACAGTATCTCAGCGAACTGATAAAACTAACGACTCCCAAATGTTTTTATAATTACTGGGCACATACAAATAAAATAAAGAATAAATTGCAACTCTTCCTTCATTATTATCAAACTTACTCAGATCTATTTAGACATACCATATAGCACATTATTATTCTTATCATCATCATCATCATTACTATTAGTCAAACTTCATCTGTGAATGGTGTAGTCTTTTTAAGTTATCAAAATGCTTATTTTATACCAGTTATGACAGTCAGCTCAAAGAGATGCTGCTATTTTGAATTTGAGATAATTTACAAATTTATAGAGTTATGTTTGCAATTTTATATTTAAGTATGATATTTTTTAGGTGGGTGGAGAAAGATCCTGTATTAGTGTTCAAACTCTGATTTGTAAAACTATTGGCTGAACTTGGCTATTGACATGTAATGAAAATATTTGAGTTTCTGTTTCTAAGGCAGCAACTTCCTGTGTGTTTTATTTCTTTTGCAGACATTGAGTCCTGCACAATGAAAGGAGAATTTCTGTGTCTTGCATTCATAAAGTATTTGGACATAGACACTGGTTTATTTTTCTCCAGGCAAATTCTATTAGTCAATCCCCCAAATTCTGATTGGGGGAAAAAAAAAAAAGCTGACTTCGGCTAATCTGAATGGCTCCTCAGTAGTGAAGAAATACTAGACAGTGAGCAGAGATGAAGGAAATAAAAAATCATTAAAAGTAACTCAGTCAATTTGCTGGCCTCTTAAAAATTATAAATATTTATAGAAACGAAAGTAACATATCCTTAAGTGTCCGTGCTTTCATTAAAAAAATACAATAAAGACTGAAAAATGGAGGTCCTTCAAGCTGTGGTGTTTGCTAAAATGTGGCAATAAGTACAATTCCATAATTTCTAAAATAGCTGAAATCAATCAAGAACGTGAAATGTGAAGTTTGACATTTTTAATAAATTACACTATTTACCTCAATGCAAGTGACATAATTGAGGCAAATTAAATAGAGGAAAGGAACAACTGAGCTGTAGCTAAATTATGTTTTAGTCAATGTTCAAAGTTTTCTTTAAAATTGAATTTAAATAAAAAAATAAAAAAGAAAAGTAAAATGTATTCAGGATTTCTTAAGTTCTGGAATGATAGAAGTTGGATTCTTTGTATAATAAAGCCTGCCACTGATTTCAAGCTAATGAATTATTATATTCTTTCGTTAATCTATATCCCCATGACAATGACAGAGGTAATGTACTTTTAAATAAATAACATTAACACTCATTAAAATAATTATGGTATGGACAGAATTATCCTGAAAAAGATTACCATAGACTGAAATCCTGAAAATATACTTTTTTTTTTTATTCTTATGTTAATCCCCATACATTACAACATTAGTTTTAGATGAAGTGTTCCATGATTCATTGTTTGTGCACAACACCCAGTGCTCCATGCAGAATGTGCCCTCCTCAATACCCATCACCAGGCTAACCCATCCTCCCACCCCCCTCCCCTCTAGGACCCTGTTTGTTTTTCAGAGTCCATTGTCCCTCATGGTTCGTCTACCCCTCCGATTTCCCCCGCTTCATTCTTCCCCTCCCGCTACCTTCTTCTTCTTCTTCTTTTTTTTTTTTTCTTAACATATATTGCATTATTTGTTTCAGAGGTACAGATCTGAGATTCAACAGTCTTGCACAATTCACAGCACTTACCAGAGCACATACCCTCCCCAGTGTCTATCACCCAGTCACCCCATCCCTCCCACCCCACCCCCCACTCCAACAACACTCAGTTTGTTTCCTGCGATTAAGAATTCCTCATATCAGTGAGATCATATGATACATGTCTTTCTCTGTTTGACTTATTTCACTCAACATAACACCCTCCAGTTCCATCCACGTCGTTGCAAATGACAAGATCTCATTCCTTTTGATGGCTGCATAATATTCCATTGTATATATATACCACTTCTTCTTTATCCAGTCATCTGTCGATGGACATCTTGGCTCTTTCCACAGTTTGGCTATTGTGGACATTGCTGCTATAAACATCGGGGTGCACGTACCCCTTTGGATCCCTACTTTTGTATCTTTGGGGTAAATACCCAGTAGTGCAATTGCTGGATCATAATATGGTAGCTCTATTTTCAACTTTTGGAGGAACCTCCATACAGTTTTCCAGAGTGGCTGCACCAGCTTGCATTCCCACCAACAGTGTAGGAGGGTTCCCCTTTCTCCGCATCCCTGCCAACATCTGTCATTTCCTGACTTGTTAATTTTAGCCATTCTGACTGGTGTGAGGTGGTATCTCATTGAGGTTTTGATTTGGATTTCCCTGATGCCGAGTGATATTGAGCACTTTTTTATGTGTCTGTTGGCCATTTGGATGTCTTCTTTGGAAAAATGTCTGTTCATGTCTTCTGCCCATTTCTTGATTGGATTCTTTGTTCTTTGGGTGTTGAGTTTGATGAGTTCTTTATAGATTTTGGATACTAGCCCTTTATCTGATATGTCATTTGCAAATATCTTCTCCCATTCTGTAGGTTGTCTTTTGGTTTTGTTGACTGTTTCCTTTGCTTTGCAAAACCTTTTTATCTTGATGAAGTCCCAATAGTTCATTTTTGCTCTTGCTTCCCTTGCCTTTGGCTATGTTTCTAGGAAGAAGTTGCTTCAGCTGAGGTCGAAGAGGTTGCTGCCTGTGTTCCCCTTTAGGATTTTGATAGACTCCTGTCTCCCATTGAGGTCTTTCAACCATTTGGAGTCTATTTTTGTGTGTGGTGTAAGGAAATGGTCCAGTTTCATTCTTCTGCATGTGGCTATCCAATTTTCCCAACACCATTTGTTGAAGAGACTGTCTTTTTTCCATTGGACATTCTTTCCTGCTTTGTCAAAGATTAGTTGACCATAGAGTTGAGGGTCCATTTCTGGGCTCTCTATTCTGTTCCATTGATCTATGTATCTGTTTTTGTGCCAGTACCACACTGTCTTGATGATGACAGCTTTGTAATAGAGCGGGAAGTCCGGAATTGTGATGCCGCCGGCTTTGCTTTTCTTTTTCAACATTCCTTTGGCTATGCAGGGTCTTTTCTGGTGCCATACAAATTTTAGGATTATTTGTTCCATTTCTTTGAAAAAAGTGGATGGTATTTTGATGGGGATTGCATTGAATGTGTAGATTGCTCTAGGTAGCATTGACATCTTCACAATATTTGTTCTTGCAATCCATGAGCATGGAACGTTTTTGATTTCTTTGTGTCTTCCTCAATTTTTTCATGAGTATTTTATAGTTTTCTGAGTACAGATTCTTTGTCTCTTTGGTTAGATTTATTCCTAGGTATCTTATGGTTTTGGGTGCAATTGTAAATGGGATCGACTCCTTAATTTCTCTTTCTTCTGTCTTGTTGGTGGTGTATAGGAATGCCACTGACTTCTGTGCATTGATTTTATATCCTGCCACTTTACTGAATTCCTGTATGAGTTCTAGCAGTTTTGGGGTGGAGTCTTTGGGGTTTTCCACATAAAGTATCATATCATCTGCAAAGAGTGAGAGTTTGACTTCTTCTTTGCTAATTTGGAAGCCTTTGATTTCTTTTTGTTGGCTGATTGCTGTGGCTAGGACTTCCAATACTATGTTGAATAGCAGTGGTGATAGTGGACATCCCTGCCGCGTTCCTGACCTTAGGGAGAAAGCTCTCAGTTTTTCCCCATTGAGAATGATATTCGCTGTAGGTTTTTCATAGATGGCTTTTATGATATTGAGGTATGTACCCTCTATGCCTATACTCTGAAGAGTTTTGATCAAGAAAGGATGCTGTACTTTGTCAAAAGCTTTTTCTGCATCTATTGAGAGAATCATATGATTCTTGTTCTTTCTTTTGTTAATGTATTTTATCACATTGATTTGTGGATGTTGAACCAACCTTGCAGCCCAGGGATAAATCCCACTTGGTCGTGGTGAATAATCCTTTTAATGTACTGTTGGATCCTATTGGCTAGTATTTTGGTGAGAATTTTTGCATCCATGTTCATCAGGGATATTGCTCTGTAATTCTCTTTTTTGATGGGGTCTTTGTCTGGTTTTGGGATAAAGGTAATGCTGGCCTCATAAAATGAGTTTGGAAGTTTTCCTTCCGTTTCAATTTTTTGGAACAGTTTCAGAAGAATAGGTATTAATTCTTCTTGAAATGTTTGGTACAATTCCCCTGGGAAGCCATCTGGCCCTGGGCTTTTGTTTTTTGGGAGATTTTTGATGACTGCTTCAATTTCCTTAGTGGTTATAGGTCTGTTCAGGTTTTCTATTTCATCCTGGTTCAGTTTTGGTAGTTGATACATCTCTAGGAATGCATCCATCTCTTCCAGGTTATCTAATTTGCTGGCATAGAGTTGCTCATAATATGTTCTTATAATTGTTTGTATTTCTTTGGTGTTGGTTGTGATCTCTCCTCTTTCATTCATGATTTTGTTGATTTGGGTCACTTCTCTTCTCTTTTTGATACGTCTGGCCAGGGGTTTATCAATCTTGTTAATTCTTTCAAAGAACCAGCTCCTAGTTTCGTTGATCTGTTCTACTGTTCTTTTAGTTTCTATTTCATTGATTTCTGCTCTGATCTTTATTATTTCTCTTCTCCTGCTGGGTTTAGGCTTTATTTGCTGTTCTTTCTCCAGCTCCTTTAGGTGTAGGGTTAGGTTGTGTACTTGAGACCTTTCTTGTTTCTTGAGAAAGGCTTGTATTGCTATATACTTTCCTCTTAGGACTGCCTTTGCTGCATCCCAAAGATTTTGAACAGTTGTGTTTCCATTTTCATTGGTTTCCATGTATTTTTTTAATTCTTCTTTAATTTCCTGGTTGACCCATTCATTCTTCAGTAGGATGCTCTTTAGCCTCCATGTATTTGAGTTCTTTCCGACTTTCCTCTTGTGATTGAGTTCTAGTTTCAAAGCATTGTGGTCTGAAACTAGGCAGAAAATGATCCCAATCTTTTGGTACCATTGGAGACCTGATTTATGACCTAGTATGTTATCTATTCTGGAGAATGTTCCATGGGCACTAGAGAAGAATGTGTATTCTGTTGCTTTGGAGTGGAATGTTCTGAATATGTCTGTGAAGTCCATTTGGTCCAGTGTGTCATTTAAAGTCTTGATTTCCTTGTTGATCTTTTGCTTAGACGATCTGTCCATTTCAGTGAGGGGTATGTTAAAGTCCCCCACTATTATTGTATAGTTGTCGATGTGTTTCTTTGCTTTTGTTATTAATTGCCTTATATAATTGGCTGCTCCCATGTTAGGAGCATAGATATTTACAATTGTTAGATCTTCTTGTTGGATAGACCCTTTAAGTATGATATAGTGTCCTTCCTCATCTCTTATTACAGTCTTTGGTTTAAAATCTAATTTGTCTGATATAAGGATCGCCACCCCAGCTTTCTTTTGGTGTCCATTAGCATGGTAAATGGATTTCCACCCCCTCACTTTAAATCTGGGGGTGTCTTTGGGTCTAAAATGAGTCTCTTGCAGACAGCATATCGATGGGTCTTGTTTTTTAATCCAGTCTGTTAACCTGTGTCTTTTGATTGGGGCATGTAGCCCATTTACATTCAGGGTAACTATTGAAAGATAGGAATTTAGTGCCATTGTATTTCCTGTAAGGTGACTGTTACCGTATATTGTCTGTGTTCCTTTCTGGTCTATGTTGCTTTTAGGCTCTCTCTTTGCTTAGAGGACCGCTTTCAAGATTTCCTGTAGGGCTGGTTTTGTGTTTGCAAATTCCTTTAGTTTTTGTTTGTCCTGGAAGCTTTTTATCTCTCCTTCAATTTTCAATGACAGCCTAGCTGGATAGAGTATTCTTGGCTGCATATTTTTCTCATTTAGTGCTCTGAATATATCCTGCCAGTCCTTTCTGGCCTGCCAGGTCTCTGTGGATAGGTCTGTCGCCAGTCTAATGTTTCTACCCTTGTAGGTTACATATCTCTTCTCCCGAGCTGCTTTCAGGATTTTCTCTTTGTCTATGAGACTCGTAAGTTTTACTATTAGATGTCGGGGTGTTGACTTATTTTTATTGATTTTGAGAGGGGTTCTCTGTGCTTCCTGGATTTTCATGCCTATTTCTTTCCCCAAATTAGGGAAATTCTCTGCTATAATTTGCTCCATTATACCTTCTGGCCCTCTCTCTCTTTCTTCTTCTTTTGGGATCCCAATTATTCTAATGTTGTTTCGTCTTATGGTATCGCTTATCTCTCAAATTCTGCCCTCGTGATCCAGTAGTTGTTTATCTCTCTTTTTCTCAGCTTCTTTATTTTCCATCATTTCATCTTCTATATTACTGATTCTCATTTCTGCCTCATTTATTCTAGCACTTAGCGCCTCCATTTTTGATTGCACCTCATTAATAGCCTTTTTGATTTCTACTTGGTTGGATTTTAGCTCTTTTACTTCTCCAGAAAGGGTTTCTCTAATAACTTCCATATTTTTTCAAGCCCAGCTAATATCTTTAAAGTGATGATTCTGAACTCTAGATCTGACATCGTACTAATGTCCGTATTGAGTAGGTCCCTGGCAGTCGGTACTACCTCTTGTTCTTTTTGTTGAGGTGATTTTTTCCATCTTGTCATTTTGTGCAGAGGAGAATAGATTAATAAGAGAACAAAATGCTAGCAGAGTAACCACGTCCCCAGAAAATATACTCTAAACAAATCAGAAAAGACCTGAAGCAGTGGGAAAAGAAAGGGAAAGAGAGAAAAAAGAAAAAGAAAAAGAAAAAGATAAAGATAAAAACCAAACCAAACCAAACAAAACAACAACAACAACAAAAAAACCAGAATGTGATCAAATATGATCAGGCTGGTATCTAGATCAGTGCCACACACTAGATTTGGGGTGTATTTTGGTCTTTTAGAAGAAAGTGCCTCCCAAAATTTTAAAGAAAGAAAAACTTATATATGTACAAAAATAAGGGTTGATATGATGAAGGGATGGAATATGACTGTAAAGATGGAAATTATAAAAAATTTTATAAAAGGAATTGATAAGAAGTTGTTTGAAAAAAGAAAGAAGAGGATTTAAAAAAAGAAAAAAAGAAAAAAAAAGGGAGAGGATGTGATCAGGCAGGGGAATAGAAAACACCATATACTAGAGATTTAGGGTATATTTTAATCTGTTAGAAGAAACTATCTCAAAATTTTAAAGAGAGAACAACTTATATATATAAGCCAAAAATATGGGTAACTACTATGAAGGGATAGAATATGACTCTAAAAATGAAAAATAAAAATGTTTTTTTAAAAAAAGGGATTGATAAGATGTTGGTTGAAAAAGGGAAAAAGAAAAATTAAAAAAAAAAAAAGACAGTTAAAAAAAATTAACTTTGAAAGACTAAAGAATCATGGTAAAAAAAGCCATGAATTCTATGTGCAGTATTCCCCTAGTGCTGGAGTTCTGCCGTTCTCATTGATCGGTAAACTTGGTCTTGGCTGGCTGTTCTCGCTGGTCTTCTGGGGAGGGGCCTGTTGCCGTGGTTTCCAAATGTCTCTGCTGTAGGCGGAATTGCCCCGCCCTTGCCCCCTCCCGGCTAAGTAATCTGTTCGGGTTTGCTCTCTGGGGCTTTTGTTCCCTGCGAGCTTCCCGTACAGCTTTGGAGGCGGAGAGTGAAAATGGCGGCCTCCCAATCTCCGCCTCGGAGGAGCCGAGAACTCGGGGCCCCGCTCCTCAGTGAGCCCCCAGAGAAAAGCCGTCAGTCACTCCCGGCTCCCCGGTCTCCGGCCGCACTCCGTGCTCGCCCGGCCTGTGACCGCGCGTTTCTATCTCTGGCACCCGACCCCGGGTGGAGTCTCCAAACCCAGCAGATCCCTGCGGTGCACTCCCCCGCGGCTCCTCCCGGGGGAGGAAGGTGAGTCTCCCTGGATCTGCCGCTTGTTGGGTCCTGCAGGGGCCCGACTGTGCCGCGGATCACGGTTTATGGCGACCCCGAGCTGAGAGCCCGCGCCTGGGCTCCGCCTCTGCAGCCGGCTTCCCTGTTCCGTTCCCTGGGAGCTCTGCCACACTCAGGCACCCCCGGTCTTTCTGTGACCCCGAGGGTCCTGAGACCACACTGTCCCGGGAGTTCCACCCCCCGCTTAGTCACCGGAGTGACGTCCCTCGGCGGAGCAGACTTTTAAAAGTTCCGATTTTGTGCTCCGCGGCTCTATCACTTGCCAGAAGCGGCCGACGGAGGCCCCTCCCCCGCCGTCTATCCTCCCGAATATCGCCTCGGATTCACTTCTGCGCACGTCCTACCTTCCAGAAAGTGGTCGCTTTTCTGATGAGAGAGTTGTTGCTCTTCTTTTCTTCAATCCCCTATTGAGTTTGTAGGTGTTCAGAATGGTTTGATCCCTATCCAGCTGAATTCTTGAGAGGAGACGAAATCCAGGTCTCCTACTCCTCTGCCATCTTGCTCCGCCCTCCTCGTTATTAATTTTTGAGCTCATGTAACAATGAATATATTTGTCCCAGGAAACAGAATTTGTGGAAGGGGATTTTGAGGTTCTAGGTATCAGGTGGGAAAGACATTTCTGACATTAATTTGAATCTTAGAGTGCTAATTAAGTAATACTAGTGTCTATTCGCAATAATTATTAATAGAATAACTGATAATAGAATACCAATTAAGTAATTAAGAAATAAACCTTAGGAATCATTTTTTCTGTTTATGATTCCCCCATCCCTATTTCAAAAAATTAAAATCCTAAGCCCTTTAATGCCCTTCACATTATAAAACAGAAATGGCCGCCTGTGGTCCTAATAAGATAGACAGCCTTGTGTTACATATTTGACTTGATAGCTCATAAAAGTGTTGTAACCTTGTGAGGTCATAGGTTTCCATGTGCACACTTGAAATGTATATGGATGATTACAACCCAATGCAATGCCTGACATACTGATGCACTTGACATAACAGTTGCTGAATGAAAGAACAAGTGAATGAATGAATGAATGAGGTGATGTTAATACATAGGTTTGTGGTAGTTCATTTGGGTAGTTTCCTGTGGTCACATAGTTTCAAAGATTCTGCCTGTCTCTTTCTTTGAGAAAATCAGAATGAAAAACAGATAGCCTCCTTTACTCCCATCATCAGAGACTCATGGAGTGATCTTGATGTTCACAATCCAATATGGTTGCTAAGACACCTCTGATGGGTGTAGGGTAGGAGTGAGGGAGAAATACTTTCCTAGAGTGTGTCAGATAGTGAAAATGTCTCCTTCACTTCTTCCACAGTGCTTGTCAAATCCTCTCTCTATTCTCTACCTCCAGCATGTGTGGGTTCACACACACACACACACACACACACACATACACACAGACACACATACACAGATATACACAGACACACAAACACATACACACACATTCACAGACACGCATACATACACATACACACACTGACATCTTAGGAGGCTCTTGATATGGCCTCTTTAGTCCTAGACGAAAGAATGAGTTGAGTTGTCTATGAAGAAAGGCATTTAAGCAAAAAAGATAACCAGCCAGTCCTTAATTGCACAGTTGCTATTCCCCATCTTGCTCCAGGTATTTTAGAACCGATGAATGGTTTCAAAGGGAGCACCAATCTCTAGGTTGCTTTATGATAAGATTTTTAAAAATTGGGTCCTGTTTTTGCCTTCCTCCCACTCCAACATTTTATTATTTGACTATCTGAAATAAAAATTATCTTTCTATAAGCATAATTGCATACCAAAGTAATTTTGAAAAGGCACATTTAAGTTTCAGAATAGAGACCAGAACAAAATATTTCCACCTCCCTTTATGGTACAAAAATTAAAAAGTGTCTAAATATTACTTTCTCAGAAATGGTTCATTAAGTGATCTCCATATTTTCAGTTCAATTCATCTACTCCTTTTTCATTTAGGAGGGCATTAGAAGCACCTCCCCTCCCCTCCTCCCCCCACCCTCAGCCCACACATTCCTCACCCCTCATTTGCTGAGTGCTTATTATGACCCACACACTGTGCTAGGTGCTGTAGACATAAAGAAACATAAAATAAGATTCCTGCCATGAAGGAGCTCAAATTTAAAAGGGGATGCAGATGTATAAAGTGGGTTAATTTTAACACTACACCTTAAGAGTTATATTGGAGGTACTGCTAAATTGTTTGAATGCCTTAAAAGATAAAGGGTCTAACTCTTCTGGGGGAATCATAGGAGGCCAAAACGTATGCTTTTCACTTTATTAAAGTAGGAGTAATATAATGCCTACTAAGTGTCATCCAGTAGGCCAGGTTTTTGACACCTTATTACTGTCCATTTTCACATTATACTTTCTCGGCAAGTGCTAGGTAGGATTAGTAGACAGGATCAAGTTAGGAAAACAGAAACCACTCCAGGTGTGAGAGAGGGAGAGGTAATGGGAGAGGAGGGAGAGGGAGAGGGAAAGGGAGATGGAGAGGAGGAGAAAGTTAAAAGGTGTTAGAAAGACTTTAGGAACAGAAGGGAGAAGATTAATGACCAGCATCTAAGGCAGTATTCCTGTCTCCAAGTATTTATGCTCTTGAGTGATATTTTCTGGTCTGTGTGACCAAGAAGTTATTGCAAACTGATGATGTATCCCTTTCTGGACTAGAGTAGAAAAGATATCGTGGCTTCTGCCTCTCTCTCTCTCTCTCCTATCACTCACTCCAGGGGGAAGCCAGCTGCCATGTTGTGCTTACACTCAAGCAGGCTTATGGAAGGGCTCTTATAATGAGGAACTGAAGTGTTCTCTCAACAGCCTGAAAGGAACTGAGGTCATGTGAGGGAGGGAGTCACCATGGAAGTAGATTCTCCAACCAAAGTGAAGCCTTCAGGTTATATAGCCTCGTCTTCAGCTTGACTACAAGCTCGTAAGAAACACTGAGGCAGAACTATTAAATAGCTAAACTACTTCCAGATCCCTGATCATCAGATACTATGAGATAATATTTTTTTTTTTTTTGCTTGTCTTTAGCTGTGAAAAACAGTTTCGAGTACTTTGTTACTTAGCTGTAGATACTAGTACAAAGAATCTCACAAGTGCCTACCTGCTAATTTGCTGTTGGAGCTACTGTTTCACATGACCCTGGATTCTCTAAAAGACATCTCTTCTTGAAAAAGGCTGTAACCTCAGAAAAGCTACTGCCTTTGTCAGGGTAGCTACATTCTAGGATCACCCCAATCTCGCTGCCATCTTAGCTAAAGTCAGAAGCAGGAAACTTTTCTTTTATTTCTGTCTTCTTATCTCTTGCCAATACTGATAAACCTTAATGGAACCTAATTGGTTCCCTGGTTGAGGAGCCTGGGACAGCACAGGCCTTATAGGAATGTATACTGACTCCCAGCCCATAAATAGAGCAGAGGATATTTAAGACGAGTGTATCCCTGAGAGAAGATAACTGAAGGAACTATGCAGAATGTATTATTAGCTGTGTTTTATAGATGAGGATTCCTGTGGCTCAGAGTACCAATAACTTGTCCAAGGTCACACAGCTACAGAATAGAAGAATCTTTGGGAAGATAGAAGAATCTTTCCAAAGCCTATTCTATGAATGAGTTTAAGTAGTGGAAAGGCACAGAATGAAGGATTAAGTTTCTTATCTTTATTTATTATACAACTTTGTCTCAGACCACTTTTGACCTCCAGAACCATATGGGGAGGAAGTGGAACTAGAAGGTAACTTCTGTGACATGTCATCTGTGGACTGTTTTCTATTACCTTGAACTCATTTATAGGACTTTTTACTGACATAACATATCCCTGGAAGAGGATATATTGCCCTTCAGACAAGAGCCTCCATCCAAGGAGCGGACAATTTATTCTCCCTCCACCAGAAATGACCTGTGAAACTAGTGAAGCATGAAGAAGGAATGAGAGGGGGGAAAAAAATGATGAGGTTTTCTTTCTCTTTTCTGCCATATTAAAAGAGGCAAAATCAGGAAAAAATATATCTTGAACATTATTTTATAAAGTTAAAACAGCCTGTTTTTAATTTAGTTGGTCCAGTTGGTAAAACTCAGGCTGGCTACTCATCTCTGTTCAGAGAAAGGTGAATGGGGGGAGTTACTCTGTGCCCTACTGCAATTTAAGGAGAATGAACAAGACAGTGTAAAAGTCACAAGTGGAATTGTACTGGTATTTCCTCTATAATTAACACAATACTTAAGTAGCCTTTAAAGTGAAAGTAGCCCAACAAATGATGGAGGCACATAGGAGGTAATCATGTGCTTTCAATAAATGCCAGAAAGCTCACCACTTCCTTTGGGAGATATAATCTCTGAAAAAGCTTGCACTGTCACTTCCACCCTATTTATTATTTTAACAAAGTGTATATCCTACAGAGAAATTTTATTTCCAAAAGATATGAATTTACGTTAAGCCAATTCTCTAATTCAAAGCCTATGGGGGGGGGAACAATTTTAATTCCTAATGTAATTTCATTGTCTATTAAGGTGCAGTATTGAATTAACTTAAGTTTCAAAAAATATTGCCACATTATGATTGTATGCGGTCATATAATTCTCAAATTTCTATTGTGTATCCTCTAGGACAGGGGTCAACAAACTATAGCCCGTAAGCCAAATCTGGCCTGCCACTTGTTTTATAAATAAAATTTTATTGGAACACAGCAACACCTGATTAAAAAGTGGGCCAAAGACCTTAACAGACCCTCACCAAAGAAGATATACAGATGTCAAATGAAAAGATGCTCCATATCATATGTCATCAGAAAAATGCAAATTAAAACAACAAGGGTATACCACTACATACCTATTAAAATGGCTAAAATCCAGAACACTGACACCAAATGCTGGCAAGAAGGTGGGTCAGCTGGAACTCTCATTCTTTGCTGATGTGATGAAAAATGATATAGATGCATTGGAAGTCATTTTGACAATTTTTTATAAAACTAAACATACTCTTACCATATTAATTAGCAGTGTAGCTCTTTGGTCTTTATCCAAAGAAGTTGAAAACAATGTCTGCATAAAAACTTGTACATGAATATTTATTGCAGTTTTATTCAAAATTGCCAAAGCTTGGAAGCAACCAAAATGTTTTTTAGTAGGTGAATGGATAAACTGTGGTATATCTGGACAATGGAATATTACTAAGCACCAAAAATAAATGAGATATCAAGCCATGAAAAGACATGGAAGAGGGGTACCTTGGTGGATCATTCAGTTGAGCGTCTGACTCTTAATTTTGGCTCAAGTCATGATCTCAAGGTCATGAGATTGAGCCTTTCATTGGGCTCCATGCTGAGCATGGAACCTGCTTAAGATTCTCTCTCTTTCTCCCTCTGCCCCTCCACCCCTATCAAAAAAAACCAAAAACCAAACAAACAAACAAATGGAAGAACCTTAAATGCTTATTACCAAGTGAAAGAAGACCATCTAAAAAGGCCACATACTGTATGATTCAACTATATGACATTCTGTAAAGGCAAAACTATGGGGACATTAAAAGATTGGTGGCTACGAGGGATGGTGGGGGGGGGGGGAGAAGGATAAATAGGCAGACCACAGAGGATTTTAGTGAAGAAAACTATTCTATACAATACTATAATTTTGGAAGCATGTCATTACATATTATCCAAAGCCACAGAATGTATAAAATCAAGAGTGACCCCTAAGGTAAACTATGGACTTCAGGTGATTATGATGTATCAATGTAAATTCATCAATTATAATAAATATACCATTCTCATAGGGAATGTTGATAATGGGAGAGGATATGCATCTGTAGAGGCATAAGATATATGGGAAATCTCTGTACCTTCCTCTCAATTTTCCTGTGAACATAAAACTTCTCTAAAAAAATGTAACAAAAATTGGCATTTACAACCACTTTTTTTATACTGTTTTAAGACTACCTGCTCTCTCTCTCTCTCTCATTTTCTATCCCCACCCTTTTATTTTAGAATAACATTTCTATCATTATGTTCTTAAATATGGCCTTAACTGAAATACGCATTTTCCGGAGGCTATGTAGTTTAACAATGTTGAGTAGTTTAACTTCCTTTTTTCCTGCCCAAAGTGGAGCACTGTAAACAATGAAGAAACTTTGCTATCAGCTCTGGATCTGCAAATAAAAGTGTGAACCTGGGCCACTTACTTAACTTCTCTAAGCTTTAGTCTCAATATTTCTATGTTAGTGTAATAAAACACAAAATCTTTGCTTTTTAACAGGGGCTTAAGTTTTTTTTGATCACTCTTTAACCAAGCACCTAGAAAAATGGCTGAGTCAAAATGTAAGCTCAAGAAATACAGGTTGAAGGTTGATTTTTGAATGTGTGTTAAAAACTTAGCACAGTATCCAGGGGTGCCTGGGTGGCTCATTTCGTTGAGCGTCTGCCTTTGGCTCAGGTTGTGATCCCAGTGTCCTGGGATCAGGCCCCATGTCGTAGTGGGGCTCCCTTCTCAATGGGAGTCTGCTTCTCCCTCTCCCCCTGCTGCTTCCCCTGCTTGTGCATGCTCTCTCTCTCTCTTTCTCTGTCTCTATCAAAACAAAGCAAAACAAAACAAAACAAAAAAACCTTAGCACAGTATTACCAGATATTAATTATTTGCCTTACTTTATATTTCCTATTAATTCCTCTTTTTTCTTTAGACATTATATCTTATTTTGTTAAATATATGAAAAAGTTCATTCAAAAGATGTAATATTAAAACCAAAGACACATAGACTAAATGTAGCTAGATGTATTCTTTGTACGGGATTTTCTTTTTTCCTTTCTTTTTTTTTCAAGTACTTTATGCACTCTTTCAAGAGATTCCCCCAGTAATGCTATGCCTTTCTCTGTTTTTGTAATCTAAGGATATTGAAGGTGAGATCAGCCTGGGATAGAAGAAATCACTTACGTGGAACCAAAAGTAGGTTGGAACCATAGTCTCTACCGACTTATTTAGCTCTTTGACCTCTGACAGGTCCCTCCCTCTCTTACCTGAGGAGTTTGGTTTTTTTCTCCATTTTTTTTTTTAAGATTTTATTTATTTATTTATTTATTTGACAGAGAGAGACACAGCAAGAGAGGGAACAGAAGCAGGGGGAGCGGGAGAGGGAGAAGCAGGCTTCCCGCGGAGCAGGTAGCCCGATGTGGGGCTCGATCCCTGGACCCCGGGATCATGACCTGAGCCGAAGGCAGATGCCTAATGACTGAGCCACCCAGGCGCCCCTTTTTTCTCCATTGTTAATAGGGTTTAGAAGACCTTCTTAAGTACTGTTTATGAAAGCATTTGAGATGGTTAATGTGGAAGTACCAGTTCATTGAACAAAATGAAACCAACACTTGTTAGAACTTCTTATTAAAATATTAATAATTAGGGGTGTCTGGGTGGCTCAGTTGGTTAAGCGTCTGCCTTCAGCTCAGGTCATGATCCCAGGGTTCTGGGATCAAGTCTGGCATTGGGCTCCCTGCTCAGCAGGGAGCCTGCTTCTCCCTTTCCCTCTGCCTGCCCCTCCCCCTGCTTGTGTTCTCTCTCAAATAAATAAAAATCTAAAAAATAAAAATGTTAATAACTATTTTAACTATTGTATCTTGAACAATTGCTCCAATTTTCATTAGTGATGATTAAAATAATATTACCAGAAGTATCATATATATATATATTTTTTTTTTTTAAAGACTGATATGGAAAAATGATATAGGATAAAAAGAAAACCTGCTTTTATCCTGACTACACTCTAACAAATGGGTAAAATCTAGCCAACTATCTTCTGAAACTGTCTTCTGTGTCTTAGCAATCACTAGTTCAGATTTTCTTAGCCAGGTAGCTTTCAGCCAATGATATGCTTGTAAAAGTTTGAAAACTGACTCTCTGGAAAACAAACAAGCAAGCAACAATAACAAAATATAACAACCTTTGATTGGTAGGGTGTGCTATTTCCTTGGGGTAAGTAGTTGACATCATTGACTGTGACTGTGAAGCTGGAAAGAGAGGCACACAACCAGATTTTATTTCATACAGGCCCCCGCACCCTGCTTTTAGTTCTAATATTCTATGATTCAGTCAAGCTGGCTAGCTGCTCCTTCATCTCTGTTGCTGCCTTATCCCATTAAAGATCCTGTAATATTGTTGGGGAAATATAATTAAAAACAAAGTTTTCAAACAACCCAGAAAACCTCTCCACACACAAAAATATATATTATAGTTGAATAAGCATTAAACCACAACGTGATGCTCATCCCATGCCATTTGTTAAAGAGATTGCAAGACAGAAGGAAAGCTCATTTTCTTGTATAGCCAAGCCAGTACAACCCATTACAAATATGTTCTCAAGATAAACAATAACTAGTCCTCAAGGAAGAGGATATGACAGCACACAGTTCATCCTAAATCCACTTAGCAATGGAGTGAACATCTGTGCTATATGAAAATTGGCTTTATCCAAAGGAAGAATAAACGTCTCAAATCTTTACGACAGGAGATAGTTTTGCGACTTGGAGCAAGGGGCCCATTGAAATTAAGTGCCTACCTTCCCTCAGTAACTGGGAGAGAGGGGTGCTATCTTCCTTCAGTAACTGGGATATAGGGGTGCTATCTCCCCTGATTCTTATACTTCAAACAGGTGGCTTCCAGGTCTTTGAGAAAGCCAATCCTGGTTTAAATCCGACAAGAAAGGGGATTATTTACCCTTTGAATGTTTTCCATCCATTTCAAAGAGACAGAAAAAGGAGTTAAAATTACACATTTTCTAAAGTAAATGCTATAAGAAAAGAGAGGAGGTGAAATATTTCCTTAAGAAAGATTGAGCGAGAATTAAGCCTCCAGTATTTTTGTTTTTACCCTTACAATCTCACAGCGATGATGTATCTTAAATATGCTTAGATACACAAGTAACTGTTTTTAAGAGAAGTTATAAAAAGTAAAATTACATTTTGAAAACTACCTGCTACAGGTTAGATTTTCAGGAAACAGACTCTGAGATTTGCATGCAAGGATTTTATTGGAGAATGCTCTTGGGAACGATATCTGTGAGAAGTGAGGGAAGCAGAATTGAACAGAGGGAACAAGTACACAGCTGTGCAGTTGCCACACAGGTTGTGACCAATCCCACAGGGAACTCTGGAACTGGGGTGGCCTTCCAAGGTATTCCAAATGAGGCAAAGGGGTTGGGCTTTTGCATATACCCTCTTCCCACCCCCAAGGATCAATCATTTGAGGCAGGTTGTGTCCAGGGAGAGGACATACCCTTGGGCAAGGCAGCTTCCTTAGGCTGAGGGCAATTTTTGGAGTGGGACTCAGCTCTGAGATACAGAGGGAATGAGGGTCTCTGTCCCGCATGGGGAACTGGACGGTGTATCACAGGGTCCACTCTATTGCCTTATACATCTTTTAACACATAGTAATGCACTTACTTATTCATCTATCTAATAAGCACCAGAAATTTCATTTTGGAAGAATCGAGAGAAAATAAACTAAAAAGTTACAGTGATTTTCCAAATACAGTAGGAAATAAGGGGTAAAAAAGGGTACAACGTAGTTAACCTATTCAAATCTCATTTGTTAACAAAGGAGGTTTTTTTTTTTTTTTAAAGTTCACACTTTTCTTTAACTTCATCATCAAATGTTAGTTCAGGGATTTTGGACTACATGTTACCCCTATTCCATCCTGTTCTGGGTTTGTGTCCTTTGGCATTTAGCATTAGTGGGCATAAGATTTGGAATTCTTTTTCCTAGCAAACTGTGTTCATTCTTAATTGCACAGGCTTATTTGCATTTGGAACTTTTAATCAGTGATACAATAATGACTATAAAATGACAACAACATCGGTGATGAGGATGAGGCTGATGATGATGGATATGGAGGGTTTACTATGTGCCAAGTATTGGACTAAGCAGTTTATATGCCTCATCTCATGACAATCCTATAAAGTACTTATCATAATCCCCATTTTGTAGATAAGGCGAGACCAAAAAAGATTAAATTAATATTATAAAGCTGTTAAGTAGCAGATCAGAACTTGAATGAAGATGGGTTGACTCACATCTGCAGAGTCTGCTCTCTCAGGCAACTTGTGAATTACCACTTCACCTCCTAACCCACTCACCACACCCTACTTCAACATCCCCCATGCCTTACCCTCTTCCTACACCACTGTATTGTTAACTCTCTGGCTTGGAGGATATAGCATGCAATAAAGTTAGCTTAAGGTTTGGACTCACAAATCTATGTTTGAAACCTAGCTCTGCTATATTGTAGCTGGTGGAAGTAAGCAAGTTATTTCACTTTTCTGAGCTTCAGTATCTTCCTCTGGGGAAAAAAAAAATGGTGACAATAAATTCTACCTCATAGGAAGTGGCTGTAAACTTTCTAGTACCTAATGGGCACTCAATAAATAAATGATAGCTGTTGCTATCAGTAAAGATATTGACAGTTATTTTGCATATATTTTGTAGCAGCATTGTCACCACCAAAGACTAAACTAGTGAGGAAATGTACTCACATGGAAGTGATTTCCAGAATGAAGATGAGCAGAAAATTGGCATTAGAATACTTGAAAGAGGTGACAGCTATGGAGTTCAGAATCTATACAGCTGAGCTATTAAAAAATCTCCAAAAAGATTAAAAAAAATTTTAATGGCAAATGAATAATAGAATTCTACAAATGGAAATCGTTATAACCAAAGAATCTGAGCCCAAAAAGTAGAGTGCTTCTTTGAATTTGGTGTTTGGAAAGCAATTTAAACAAGTATTAAGTTTCTTTTGAATGTATCTGTAGGATATAATCATAAATATAAAATGATTTATCCTCAGGCATCAGTTATTCATAATATCAAACAGAAACAAACTAAATGATTACTAGTAACTGTTAAAATAAATGGTTATACCACTTTAGAAAAAAGTATGTAGTTATTAAATATTTAAGAAGTATATCTGTAGAATGCATATATTATTAACTTTTAATAGTAGGATGCAATATTATTTATAAGTATATATAAAGACATACAGGAGATGCATGTATTTCTCCCCCCAAATATATGTGGAAGGAAGTAAATGAAAATATTATCAGTGATTCTCTTCTCGTGGTAGAACCATGGACAATGTTTTCTTTCTGCTTGTGTGTGTGTGTGTGAAGTTCCAAATTTCCATAAAGAGCAAGCACTTTGTAAAGAAAAATGATCTTTATGTAGAAGGAATCTCCCCTATATTGATGTGCACTTGCCTCCCATGCTCCTAGTTTCCCTCATAAGATCAGTTGTTTACCACTGTGGTACAAAAGGATGCAAATATTTACTTCCTAAACAGTAGGAAGGCCTTTCAAGACACTAACAGTGGTAGGCACTCTTATAGATAGCTGATTAAGATTTGTGCACCCATAAAAAGTGTAGAGATTAAATGAGAGGTCTGAAAATGTATTCATAATTAGAGAAGGGACCAGGGTTGTGTTTGGGACATGATTTACTGGTAATCAGCAAAGAACAAACTGATTATTAGCTGTTCAATTCTTGTTGGTCTTAGGGGATTCCACTCAGTGGCCTAATTAAACTGAGCTTGAAGTCTTCACATCTCCATTCAGTGACAATTTCATTATAATATTCAGTTCTTTGCATGAGATTTGCCTTCCCTCTCTTTAATCATATGTTTTGCATTTGTGTAACACCTTCCTTGATTACTTTCTCTACAGGATTAGCTCTTGATAACTGCATGGTTTATGAAAGCAAATGTCATATATAAGACAATCTGGATATTAAGGTTTATTGTCTTGGAATTTTTCAAAAGGGAAAACAAACAAAAAACCTGCACTTATTTTAATTAAAATGACTTTCTTTGCTTTTTGAACTGTTTGTTTGGCTCTGAATATTTTGTAGAGATAAGATTTCAGAAAGAAAATATCTAAGGATTCCAGAGAAATAGAAAAATATTTTATATTTTCAGGTCAAACTAAGGAAATTTTTATTAGTTGTGTTATTCCCAGCATGTAGGAGACCCTCTAGGGTAGCAGTAAGCCTTTCTGACTCTATGGTAGCGCTTAGATTAGAAATGCTCTCAGTGCTTTGAAATATGCAGCAGAGGGGCTCTAAATGTGTGTCTTTGTAGCTCAAAACAAAGTAGTGATTTAGCAATTACCCAATTAATTTGATCAGTGTTGATGGCTAAACTGGAACTGATTTGAATAATGCAGCCTTTCACATGAATTTTTGGTAACAAAGCATTTGGGTTGGCTGTGTAATTCATTGATAACCTAACTCAGTTACCAAATCTCGGTTTCATAGTGTCCAACACAAACAAAGTTGGGCTGACTCTAACATGGGGAAAGAGAACAATTTGAAGATAGTAAGGCTTATAATAAGAGAGATAAACATGCCCGTTATAAACAAAATAATCCCATAATATTTTTCTGTGCCAGATCCTTTGATTAAAGTGATAAATTTATACTGACATCAGAATTTCACTTTCTTTTTTTTTTTTTTTTTTAAAGATTTTATTTATTTATTCATGAGAGACAGAGAAAGAGAGGCAGAGGGAGAAGCAGGCTCCCAAGAAGCAGGGAGCCCCATGTGGGACTCGATCCCAGGACCCTGGGATCATGACCTGAGCCGAAGGCAGACGCTTAACCATCTGAGCCACCCCGGCGCCCAGAATTTCACTTTCAAAAAGTAATATATCTTAATAATACTCTCTATAAGCTGATAAGTAGGCCATTACAGACAAAAATCAGAAGCACTTTCAAAACTACTTTCATTTTTAAAAATTCCAGTACATATGTAGAATTGCACCATTAACAATAACTGATATTTATTCAATGCCTACTGTATGAAAGCACATGTTAAAACAGTTTCATTTGACTAAATTAGAAGTTTATCCATGGATATTTTGTTAATAAATTAATTCTCATTTACCTGGAATAAACTATTGTGAAAAATTGAAGGCATATAGCTAAAACTTACATAAAAGACCATATTTCAATATAACCCATTTGCACAAAAGTGATGATGATGTTAAGTGCATGTTTGAGGATTCAGAAGTGACTTCAGTCTGCAGAATATGTGCTATTACTATAGAAAAATATGAAAACAATTTGTTATAAGAGGGTTTTTTTTCAGATTCTGGATCAGTTAGAGTTCACAATAATTAGTATAGCCATAGGGCAAAACTATTTAATAAATTCTAAATTAAAACAAATCTTAAGTAATATAATGTATACATGAACAAAACCATCATTTTCATGAAGACAGGGACTTTCCCAGTCTTGATCATGTCTGAATTTCTAGTACCTAGTGGCGCAGTTGCAAATAGGAGGCACTTGGTGCAGTGATTGTTGAATGAACGAATCAATGAATTGATACCATGGAGGATAGAAGGAGAAATTCTGAAACATATACAAACGACTTTGAAATTTTTTCTCTCTACTTTATTTTCTATTATTTTTTTAAAGATTTATTTATTTGAGAGAGAGAGAAAGAGATTGTGAGCGGAGGGAGGAACAGAGAGAGAGGGACAAGCAGACTCCGCACTGAGTGTGGAGCCCGACCTGGGGCTTGATCCTACAACCCTGAGATCATGACCTGAGCTGAAATCAAGAGTCAGGTGCTTAACCAACTCAGCCACCCATTGATTCTTTGCTGGAGGAAGAGCCTTATAGAGTCCTGCTTGTGTCCAGTCTCTTAGGAATATTTTTAATTCCTGGGCCACTTCTCTAAGTGGCCCTTTATAGGCATCAGCTTTCGTCTTTGAAGCCAGCACCAATTTTTCCACCAGAGAGTAAGGATTCAAAAAAGCATGACTAAAGTTAAAAAAAAAAAAAAAAGTGATCTATATTTTAAAGATGATGTCACTTACTGGCCGTTTTTATGTAGATAATTTAGTTAACTAGTTTCTCTGAGTTATAGAAAAACCACTAAGGTAATATTAGGTAACTTCTGGGTGCTAAATAAGTAAATTTTACTACATAAGTAGCTATCATCATCATCATCTTCATGATCCTAGTCATCATTGTCATTATAATTGCTGTTATTGTTGTTTTCCCTAGATCTGAAATGCCTCGTTCCCATCTCCCATTGTTTTATTAAATTTTAGGTTTTTCAAAGACACATTCACCAACTACCCTCCCCAGACACATACACAAATCTTCTCAGGAATTTTTTTTTTTTAGTAATTTCTTTCTATTTCTAATTGTGTAACATGATGGCAGTTCCAATAATTTTAGTTGTAGTTACACATTTCCTTGAACAATATTTTAGTTATATCCCTAATGTAATGGCAATAGGGAATGTTTTATCTATGTTGATAAATTGTAAATTTTTATAAGTACCCACTAAGTGTTTAATTCATCTAAATTTCTTCCAGTTATCTTACTTTTCAATAGACAATTTGTGAAACTTGTCAATTACTGAATTGTTAAATAATTGAAACTTTTGAAATGCTATTATAGCTGAAAATTTCTGTAGTAATGTGTATCCTAATAAATATATGCATAAGGAATGTCCAGTGCAACTTCTAGATGTGTTTAGAATTGAGATGACACGTTTTGAGAGCATTTACCAAATACAACTTGGAATAAAAATGCAGCTTAGTAACAACCTGAAATGCATATTTGGCACATTTTTAAGTTTAATTTAGAGGTTACTCCAGGATTACTCTATGTTTGATTTATTGACCACAATCTACTTTGAAATATTATACCACTTCACATATAATGTTAGAACTTTACAATATTCTACTTGTGTTTAGCTCCACCCCCTCATTCTTTGTGCCAGCATTTCACCTGTTCTTACATGATATATTGTGATGATTCATTGTTTATGCATTGCTATTACCTATGGTTTAAATAGTAATTTCCTTTTCTCTGTTTAATTTTGATTGACCTGTCTATGAGTTTGTGTATCATTTTTTACTTAGTGTCCAATCTTCTTTTAAGTATATCTTAATAACTTTTAAAATAAATTTGGATATTGTATTTTTCAGTTCTATAATTCCTGATTCTTTTAGTTTCCATTTCACACCTTGTACATCTCATCTCTTTACTTCTATATCTATCTTTCTCCATAAATTATTTAACATATTTATATTTCTTTTCAAATTCTTATGTGCTAATTCCAAAAACTGAATCATCTGGAGGTGTCTTTCTATTGACTGTTTTTCTTATTGTTTATGGGTCACAGATATGTGCCAATTTCATAGTTTATATATATATTTATCATGTTTCTGAAATTGTACATAAAATAACAGTGGAGATCTAAGTAAAATTTCATTTTGTTTTATTTTCCAGGGAGTAATTAGGGTAAGGAGTTTATCATCCAGATTTGTCCTTGAGTGAAGTTGACCAAAGCTTACATTAGATTGAAATTACCTGTGATTTGTCCAACCTAGAATTCCCACATCCCTACCATTTGACTTTGTCTTTTTGATCTGGAAATAAGTTGGACACACTGTTTCAGATTATTTTGGTTCACCTATGGATTCAATTCTGTCAGGGCTCCCGAACTCAAGTACTACAATGATATTCAAGGGTATGTAATTTCTCTCTGCTTTCTAGTCCTTCCCCATTGCCATTTTATCCCCCAGCATAATTAGGATAATGGTAGAGGAAGACTTGTTGGTCTGAGAAATATATTGTAGTAGTATTTGGGGTTCTTTCTCTTTCCAATATATTTCATCAGCTCATACTGTTACCAGAAGGTCAACTGATTTCTTCTTGTCCCTGGGAATTCTCTCTCTCTCTGTGTCTCTCTATGGCAGGATTGTCCCTTCATCCATCTGTATCCAGACTGTGTAATGGACCCAGGTTTGAAAACTGCCATAAGCACTCAGCTCACCTTTAAAGCACTAATTTCTCAATGGAATTAACTGTGCATCCTCTTTTTTCTTTGTTTTCGGTTGTCTCATAGAATATATGGTTTTCATTGTATCTAGTATTTTTAGGAGTGAAGGGATTTCATGCCCTTCTACATACTGATCAAAACAGAGATCTAATGGAACTTAATTTTAATATAATTTAAAATAAGAAGGTAACCTTTGAATTTTAGAGAGGAGGAAGGACCATACTTTGACTATAAAAGCAAAAGGCCAAGTTCTTATGCTCCTTGAACTCTGACAGCAGGGCTTAGGACACATGACAGAGGGTTAAGCCAATTTATTCTCTCCTTGACACTTTGAATCTGGGGACAGTCCGAGGTAGAGAAGCAGAAATAATTTTGCTATTTGTGGCAACATCCAGTGTCTAGTGCCAGTGATGTCAAATAGACTCTGTAATTTGACACCCATAGGAAATCTGCTTTAGTTTCTCTAAATCCTACCCATTTCCCCAGCCTAGTTTTCCCACCTGTGTTATATATTACCAATGTTTTTCTATTTTATTTAGGCTGAGGTTTTTCTCTTTCGTATGTATGCCTATTTGTTTTTATTTGAGTGACCTAAAATGCCTTTTCTACTTAAATAAGAAGTAGTTATTGTTTAAAATTAAGTAAAGTTGTACATTTAAATTTCATTGCAAGAGCTGGCATAGAATCAGTGCTCTGCAAACCTTATTTCTCTTGCTTGCGTCCCAGATCTCAATGCATTTGACTTCTTTTGTATCTACTGCCAAACTGGCCACAGTGTTGAGTACTATAACTCTCTCATGTATGCTTATTAAATGAAAAGATAAATGGATTACTGTGGATAATATTCTTAACTCATCTTACCTTTAGCTAATAGATTTTGTCCTGCCCCTTGATTTCTAATGACATCATACAGGTAAAATCTAGAACTGTTAAGAGTACAAAATGATAAAAACATGATAATATCTTCCTTGATAGTATCTGATTGGTCTGCAAATTATGTAATCATATCAAAATGACATTAGTTGATTTACTTCATTTGTTTTTACCTATTTGAAATAACTTGAAATGGATTTGTGAATCAGGGAACATTTCTTGGTCACTCATTTAAGTAAGGAAAACAAAGTTCCAAGAGTAAGAATTCTGTAGATATGTTTAAATTTATTGCTTTTATAAAACCAGTTAAATTATTCATAATTTAAATTTTCTTTTTTTTAATTTAAAGATTTTATTTATTTATTTAAGAGTGAGTGAGCAGGGGAAGGAGCAGAGGGAGAGGGAGAAGCAGACTCCCCACTGAGCAGGGAGCCCAGTGCAAACTCAATCCCAGAACCTGGGATCATGACCTGAACTGAAGGCAGATGCTTAACCGACTGAGCCATCCAGGTGCCCCATAATTTAAATTTGTACCAGAAGGCAGTATTTAAAAACATATGACTTAGAGCTCTAACCTTCATTGTGAAGAGAAAATTCACTCTCATATCATCCAGACTTTCAAATAATTTGTAGACTAGTAACTAAAATGATTACTTCAAATTCAGTACAGTCTGTACTGTAACATCCCACATCATATGGAATACTGTCTCACTTAGTTTTCTAAGAACATTGGTGTCTACAGGTTCTCCTGCATTAAAAAACAAAACAAAACAAACCCCTACATTTGAAAGGTGCTGGCTTCAGAGTTTTAATGATTTATTATGTATAAGTAAAATAGAAATTAAAGCTATTTTTCAGCTGGATATGACAATAAAAAAATATACCCAGCTTTGCTTTATAGTTTCTCTAGGTCCTAAATTTGCCTCTGTTTGAATAGCTTTAGTTACTGTTCATGGACCAAAAAATAAAAATGCAGAATATGTACAGCTATTGGTCTTGATAGAAGAGTAGTAGTCCGTCATCACAACGGTCCCTGGGAAACCATTTAAACAGCTTTATTAATTTTTCCCTGGTTGGTGCATTTAGTTCAAACAGCTCCCAAGGAACACCTGGGTACTTGAACTAGGATTCTTTTTTTTTTTATTGAAGTATATTTGACACACAAGGTTACATTAATTTCAGGTGTACAACATAGTAATTCAACAAGTCTATACCTTATGCTATGCTCACCACAAGTGTAGCTACCACCTGTCACCATGCAACGTTATTACAGTATCATTGACTCTTCCCCTATGCTGTATCTTTCTTCTCCATTACTTATTCATTCCATAGCTGGAAGCCTGTGCCTCCATGGCCCTGCACAATTTTTTTCCCATTCCCTACACTCACCTTTCCTCTGGCAATCATCAGCTTTTTCTTTGGATTTATAGGTCTGTTTCTTCTTATTTTTATTTTATTTTTTTAGATTACACATAAAAGTGAAATCATTTGGCATTTGTCTTTCTCTGACTTATTTCACTTAGCATAATACCCTTTAGGACCATCCATGTTGTTGCAAATGGCAAGATTTCATTCTTTTTTTTAAGTTTTTATATTAATCCCTCAGTGCTCACCACAACAAGTGTACTACTTAATCCACATCACCTATTTTGCCCAGATTTCATTCTTTTTTATGGCTGTGTAATATTCTATAATATCAATACCACATCTTCTTCGTCCATTCATCTCAATGGACACTTTGGTTGCTTCGTTATTGTAAACAGTGCTGCAGGAAACATAGGAGTGCATGTACCTTCTAGAATTCGTTTTTTCTTTTTGGCGGGTAAATACCCAGTAGTGGAATGAGCTGGGATTCTTGAACACTAGTGAAAAAACCACCAACACATAAGTTGCTTTCTTTTTTTTTTTTTTTTCCTTTCTGATTATTTAGGTCCAAACTCATATTGATGTTGCAATATAGAGTTAAAGTACAAGAAATTTGAAGAAAAAATTTAATAGACCTTATTTTTTAGAACAGTTTATGGGCACAGCAAAATTGAGTGGAAAGGACATTTCTTACAATAGATGAACATACACTGACACACCATTATCACCCAGTTTAGTTACATTAGGTTTACATTAGGATTTACTTTTTTAATAACTATTTTTTAATTTAATTTTATTATATTATGTTAATCACCATACATTACATCATTAGTTTTTGATGTAGTGTTCCATGATTCATTGTTTGCATATAACGTGCCCTCTTTAATACCCATCACCAGGCTACCCATCCCCCACCCCCCTCCCCTCTAGAACGCTCAGTTTGTTTCTCAGATGGTTTGTCTCCCCCTCCGATTTCCCCCCTTCATTTTTCCCTTCCTATTATCTTCTTCTCTTTTTTTTTTTAACATATAATATATTATTTGTTTCAGGGGTACAGGTCTGTGATTCATCAGTCTTACACAATTCACAGTGCTCACCATAGCACATACCCTCCCCAATGTCTATCACCCAGCCACCCTATCCTTCCCACCCCCCACCACTCCAGCAACCCTCAGTTTGTTTCCTGAGATTAAGAATTCCTCATATCAGTGAGGTCATATGATACATGTCTTTCTCTGATGGACTTATTTCACTTAGCATAATACCCTCCATTAGGATTTACTTTTGGTGTTGTGTATTTTATGGGTTGATAATGGCATGTATCTACCATTATAATATTATGCAGAATAATTAATTTCACTGTCTTAAAAAACCTCTCTGCTCTATTTATCATTCCTTCCCACCTAATCCCTAGGAACTACTGATCTTTTCACTGTTTCTATAGTTTTGTCTTTTCCAGAATGTCATATAGTTGGAATCATACAGTGACTTCTTTCACTTAGTAATATGCATTTCAGGTTTCTCCATTCTTTGTCATGGCTTCATAGCTCATTTCTTTTCAATACTGATTAATATTCCATTGTCTGGATGTACCATAGTTTCTTTAACCATTCACCCACTAAAGAACATTTGGTTGCTTCCAAGTTTTGGCAAGTATAAATAAAACTACTATAAACATCCCATGTGCAGTTTCATGTGAGCATAAATTTTCAAGTCCTTTGGGTGAATATTAGGGAGTGTGATTGCTGGATCCTATGGTAAGGGTTTGTTTAGTTTTAAAAGAAACTGACGAACTTTTTTTTTTTTTTTAAGTGACTGTACCATTTTGCATTCCCACCAGCAGTAAATGGGTTTCTGTTGCTCCACATCTTTGCCAGCATTTGGTGGTGGTGCTGTTGTTCCAAATTTTGGCCATTCTAATAGGTGTGTGGTGGTATCTCATTATTGTTATAATTTGTATTTCCCTGGTGACATATAATGTGGAACATCTTTTCCTATGCTTATTTGCCATCTGTATATCCTCTTTGTTGAGGTATCTGTTAAAGTCTTTGGCCCATTTTTTAATCAGATTGTTTTCTTGTTGAACTTTATTCTTTGTATATTTTTGTAATAGTCCTTTATCATATATGTTTTTTACAAATATATTCTTTCAGTGTGTTGTTTATATCTTTTTGTTATCTTGAAATTTGAAACAATTTTTTTAGAGAGAGAGAGACAGAGAGAGAGATAAGGGTGGGGGAGGAGCAGAGGGAGAGGGAGAGAGAATCTTAAGCAGGCTCCATGCCTAGCACAGAGCCATGTGTGGGGCTTGATCCCATGATGCTGAGATCATGACCAGAGCTGAAATGAAGAGTTAGATGCCTAACCAACTGAGCTACCCAGGTACCTGGAAATTTGAAAAAAAAATTTATTTTAGTTTTATTATGGAAAATATCAAACACATACAAAAGTAGAGGGTATTGGACATCCATATTCAACTACTATCAATTCATGTTTCACCTGTATGCTTTCACATTCTGCCCTCCTCCCCACTCTACTGGATATTTTGAAAATTAGATTTAACATTATTCATCTGTCAAGATTTCAGTACTCATCTCTAAACCAGAACCCTAATTTTAGAAACCATAATCATAATATCTGATAATCAACCATTCTTAGATCCATTAGAGAATGAGGCCACAAGACAATTTGTTGCCCCCAAAACTGGTGTATACAGAGAATCAGAGGTTACCAGAAACAGAAGTTGCAGCTGGAACCTGGTAGGGACAATCAAAAGGAAATTGACTAATTCCTAGAGACTAAGTATGGACCAACTTGAGAGAAAAAAAACCTCCTGGAGGTCTAGTTTTAGGAGAACCCCACACTTGTGTAAGGTTTTACCTTCAGGAGGCCCACCAGGCTATCTCCGTAAGGATTAGAAGAAACTCCCTTTGTGCGTCTGACAGAGGGACGGGGAAATAATAATTTGGCATCCAAAGTGTTATATTCTCATTCCCTTTGTGTGTCTGACAGAGGGAGGGGGAAATAATAATTTTGGCATCCAAAGTGTTTTATTCTCATTAACAAAATACTTCCTCAAGTGAATTTATGTTACGAGATCCTAGCCAATATAGGATTTTTTCAAAACCTATCCAATGTGGAAGAATAAAAATACCTCGATTAAGCCTCTCTAGCCTTCCTGTCTCATCTAAGGGAAGAAAAAAATCTGGGAAGAGTTGTGGATGCCAAAGGCTAGGCCGATAGGCCCACAAAAAGACTGAGACCTATTTATAGAAATATAGAATGTTTCCCTTCCCCCCACATCTCACCTCGATATCAACGAGATCCCTGTATAACAATAGGGGAATACATCTGAAAAGAACTTCAAGGCTTATGCTCTATTTAAGAAAAAGTCTCTGTAGAAATACAAAGATAATAACGATAAAAATAAGGACACTAGAGAAAATTTTACACTCTGATACCTACAGTTTCAGCAAAGAGTAAACATAGCCCCATTTCTAGCCAGATAAACATAAAACCTCACACTAAAGATTCAATTATCTCAGTTTCTTTTACTCAATACTTCATGTCCAACATTCAATTACAAAAAAAAAAAAAAGGCATACTAAAAGGCAGAAAAATAGTTGGAAGAGAAACAGCAGTCTTTAGAGTCAGACAAATATGGCAGAGATATTAGAATTATCAGACTAGAAATTTGTAACGACTATGATTAATACACTAAGCTCTAATTACAAAAAGGGGTGAAACAGCATGGAAGAACAGATGGGTAATGTAAGCAGAGATAGAAATTCCAAGAAAGAATCAAGAAAAATTTTGAGAAATCAAATTAGATGTAAAAGGAAAAAAAAAAATAAAAGAATGACTTTGAGAGACTCATAAGTAGACTGGACATGGCTGAGGAAAGAATTAGTGAGCTTAAAGTCATGTCAGGAGAAACTGCCAAAACTAAAAGCAATGCAATTCAGTCCACATCACAGGTTACCAAGAAAAAAGAGAAGTTACAAATTAGTATATCAGAAATGAAATAGGGGTTATCACAACTGTTCCCATGAATAATAAGATGATTATAAAAGAATGTAGGAATAACTCTACGACTTCAAATTTGATAACTTGAATGAAATGGACCAATTCCCTGAGAGACACTAATTACCAAAACTTATAGGAGGAGAAATAGATAATTGGAATAGGCTTATATCTGTTAAAGAAATTTATTTTTTTTAAAGATTTTATTTATTTGGGACGCCTGGGTGGCTCAGTCGTTGAGCGTCTGCCTTCGGCTCAGGTCATGATCCCAGGGTCCTGGGATCGAGCCCCGCATCGGGCTCCCTGCTCCGCGGAAAGCCTGCTTCTCCCTCTCCCCCTCCCCCTGCTTGTGTTCCCTCTCTCGCTGTGTCTCCCTCTGCCAAATAAATAAATAAAATATTAAAAAAAAAAAAAAGATTTTATTTATTTATTTGACAGAGGGAGAGACAGTGAGAGAGGGAACACAAGCAGGGGGAGTGGGAGAGGGAGAAGCAGGCTTCCTGCTGAGCAGGGAGCCCGATGTGGGGCTCAATCCCAGGACCCTGGGATCATGACCTGAGCCGAAGGCAGACGCTCAACGACTGAGCCACCCAGGCGCCCCTGTTAAAGAAATGTAATCACTTAATAATATCCTTCTAAAACAGAAAGAACTAGGGCCAGACAGTTTCACTGGTGAATTTACAAAACATTAAGGAAGATAGAAACCAACTCTCTACAATCACTTTCAGAAAAATAAAAGCAGAGGGAACATTTCCTAACATATTCTTTGAGGCCAGAGTTACCCTGATACCAAAACAAATTACAAGAAATCAATATTACAGGGGCACCTGGGAGGCTCAGTTGGTTGGGCATCTGCCTTCAGCTCAGGTCATGATCCCAGGGTCCTGGGATCGAGTCCCACATAGGGCTCCCTGCTCCACGGGAAGCCTGCTTCTCCCTCTCCCACTCCCCCTGCTTGTGTTCCCTCTCTCGCTGTGTCTCTCTCTGTCAAATAAATAAATAAAATCAAGTGTTATTTATTCTGGGTTTTATAGGGATGGTTCAACATTCAAAGAATAAGAAAGAGATAAGTAAAACTGATTGGACAGGAAGGATGAAAATGGAGGATAAAGATACTTCAATGGCAAATTGCTAGACATGCCAAATGGTAGATTTTGTTGATTTGGCCGGTATTTGGAATGGGGAGGGGGGGCCTCAAGAAGGGATTTTTGGAGCACATATCTTTAACCACATTTGAGAATGTAAAGTGAATGCATATTAACCTAAAATAATATCCTGAAAGGGCTTTGAAAATCAAAGTAAGCAAAACAAATTCAAATGCAGTAGAAAAAAGCCCAAGGACGTTGATCAGACTATATTGTAAAATAAAGGATTTCAAATAGCTAGGAAATCTAAATAGGAAGGACAATTGGATACCATCAGTATTTATTCCAGAGGTAGATGCTAATATTTTTATATTCCTGGTACATATTTTATAGGAGAAATAAACTCATTTAAAAAGACTGGTGATAGAAAATTGTATACATCTTTCAGTTATACCCTTTTTCTTTTCTCCTCTTTTATTTATTTATTTATTTTTTTAAGATTTTATTTATTTGACAGAGAGAGACACAGTGAGAGAGGGAACACAAGCAGGGGGAGTGGGAGAGGGAGAGGCAGGCTTCCCGCGGAGCAGGGAGCCCGATGCGGGGCTCGATCCCAGGACCCTGGGATCATGACCTGAGCAGAAGGCAGACGCTTAACGACTGAGCCACCCAGGCACCCCTTTTCTCCTCTTTTATACATACCTATTAATAATAGCAAATACCTGAATTATTAGAGACATTTTACAGCAAGAAAATTGAACTTTTCACCGGGAAGATTTTCATATATGGTTAAGAAATCCTAATCCAGTGATTGGATCATTTGCAATGACACAACACATTTCAAGTAGTTACACTACATTAAGGTTATAATAGCAACAATGAGGCTTCAGGATAAAAGAGAAAATCCAGCTCATCAGTAATGGTCAATAAAATATTAACTCTGTATGAGAAAATGTCTTCTTTTAATCAAGACACAATTTTATTATGCTGAAATATTAACTTGATTATGAAATAATAAACAAAAATTTCCCTAATCTTATTTATACACTTACATTTTAAAATATAGCAATACAAATATTTTTAAACAGCATGGGCATATATTAAAAGTTGAATAACAGTTTTCTCTGTAGGAATTCCATTAGCAGCCATGGTTCCATCCACTAATTTTAAATGATAAATAACTGTGATTCACACGAGGACTGAATTGGTGAGTGGCAAGGTCAGTGTCATCATCATGGCCTTCAGCTCTTTAAGACATTATGCTACTTGTTGATCTACTTTACGGTGACCTGTAAATACTCATCCCATTCCACCATTGTACAAGTCATAGGAAACTAGAAAGAACTTAATTTTTTAAATATTTACCTTTCACCCAGGATGTGATAGAAAAAGGAGCTTGGAGGAGTTCAAATGTCAATGTCCCTGAGGTTTCTGAACCTACTACTACAATTCACATATAAGTAAATAGCCTAAAAGGTACAGCTTTTATTTTTACTTAAGTTCACTTAAGTTTAATCTGCTCTTTAAATTATTTATAAACATTCTGTGTATTATTATGTATTTTATTCTGTTGATTCCCAGGAAATATGCCTTATCATTTGCTCTTTATAGAGAAATTAGAAGTTATAATAAAAATATTAAAAAGGACTTTAAAATCATCTATCATTTCTTCAATCAGAGATAATGACCTTAGTTACCATACTATTTTTTTTTTTTAAGATTTTTATTTGTTTATTTGAGAGAGAGAGAGAGAACGTGGAGGAGCGGTGGGGGAGGGAGAGGGACAAGGAGACTCTGCGCTGAGTACAGAGCCCCACTCAGGGCTGGATATCAGGACCCTGAGATCATAACCTGAGCCAAAACCAAGAGTCAGACACTTAACCACCCAGGCGCCCCTACCATAATTCTTTAGTTTCCCTTACTCAAATAGTTTCTCAATTTTTCCATAACTTCCACGATTTTAAAAATACAGATCAGTTATTTTGCAGTGGGTTCTTTAATTTGGGTGTATCTGATATGTCCTCATGATCAGATTCAGTTTGTACATATTTGGGACAAATACTAAGAGGTGACCTCATATCTTTTTAAATTCAACCTGTCAGGTAGTATATTGTTTCACTTTGTCCCATTACTGATGATGTTCACTTTGATTGTTTGATAAAGGTGGTACCTTCTCCAGGGTAAAGTTACTCTTATTCCTCTTATAATTAATAATTACTCTGTTGGGAAGTAGACTGAAAATATCTGAGTATCTTACTTCCATCGAACTTTTTATTTTTTATCTCTTTATATTTGAATGGATTCATGGTTTCCTATTTTGTCAATGGATTAAGATCTATTACTGTCATTATTAATTTTGATCCTTAAAATGTTGCAGGGGTGCCTGGGTGGCTCAGTTGGTTAAAGAGTCCAACTCTTGGTTTCGGCTCAGGTCATGATCTCAGGGTCATGGGATCAAGCCCCACATCAGGCTCCATGCTCAGTGCAGAGTCTGCTTGTCCCTCTCCCTGTACTCCTCCCCCTGCTCTCTCCCTCTCTCAAATAAATAAATAAGTAAATAAAATCTTTAAAAGAAAATGTTTTGGTCATAGGGAAGGCCTTTAACTGGTCATAGGGTCTTTTTAATTTATCTGCATTATTTGAGGACTTCTTTGCTTTCTGGCACAAGATGGCCAGGCTCTTCTTGTGGTTTTCTTGCCCCAGCCCTTAAACCAGCATTTCTCTGAGGATTCCTGATTTCTTTTAGTGGAGAATGATATGTAGAAGCCACACTGTGCAGTAGGGGTGCTCACTGCTCTTAAGGTTTTGTTACTGTCCGGCCCTCTCAATGGACAGAGCACACACATAACCAGTTGTCAGGTTGTCTGCCACACTGATGCTCTCCTCACCTTGCTAAATCTCTGACATCTCTTACTCTATGCTGTCTCCCTCTTTGTCTTCCCCTCAGGCTCTGACAACCTGAGATGGGATGCCTTCCTCCATGCATTTCCTCCTTATACTCTACTTGGGCTCTTATACACCACACTGGAATACCCCTTCCCCTGTACACTCTCCACAACTCACCTGGCCTTTGACATACCATGCTGGGCCACCCCTGTCCTCACCTTAATCTGGCTTTTAGATCCCATGCCAGAGCCACCTCTCCACAGGGGCCCTGACATCATATGCTAGAAAATAAACGGTCTCATGCAGACATTGAGGACAACATCCCCTTAAAGTCTGCTCTAATACCTGAGGGGACGGGGGGAAGGATAAATCTCTGCTCTGTGCCTTTTCCTCTAGCTTTGGGGATGTTTGAGGATTCTCCTTACAGTGTAAACTACAGAATTGTTAAAAGCTTACTATACCATATAAAAGATAGATAAGAATCTGGCCAGTGAGATCTACTGAACCAAATTTACTGTCAACATAGTTTATTGAATAAGGAACACCCAGTATTGATGATATGCAACTACATTGGGGGATGAGAGCTAGTCATATACATTTGAAGAGGCTATGTGACTAGTAGTAAAGGCTGATGGGACTCTACAGTTTACTGGCTTCCTTAAGCTGAGGTTGTCTGTGTATATACAGCTTCATTTCTTGTGACCAAAGCAAATTCTGAGTATGAAATCACTAGGACGTGAGAAGCTGAGCCTAGGTATCACACACCCCTACCATGCTGTTGCTGTGCATACTGTGATGTAGCCTGTCCTTTATCCTTTCTTAAAGCTAACGAAACTTGGTGCTTGTTAAAGCCTATTACATTTTATAAATTTAGTTATTAAAACACATCTACCTCCAGCAGAGCACAGTGGAAGTTGCAGTACTCTTGGTCCTGTAAAGAATATATGATCAGACCAGTCTGTGTTTCAAATGAAGGCTAAAAGATCTCTGGGCTCCTATATTCTGAAAGAAGAAAAGAGGATTGTACTTTTGTGAGTTGGCCAATATCTGCCAGAATCTTGATCCAACCTCCTGAGGCCTTTAAAAAGGGTTGGTTGTGGGAACAAAAGAGTCAGTCTTGGGAATCTGCCCAACTTCTGTACAGCGGTGGGGAATTGGACCCATGAGTCAGCAACAAAGAGGAGACAGATATTTTATGTCAGGATAAAGGATGGGATTTGGACTAATTATTTATATACTCTCCTCAATTGGGTTTGGAATTAGGACCCCTCCTTTGAATTAACTATATCTCTAAGTTTTGAATAAAATGGAAGGACAGGACTTACAAAGTAGATGCTGGACAAGATAAGAATGAGTATTTAAATAAATATAAGTATTTTCCATTTAATGTCCATAATCCATAACTGCAAAAACAGATATCTACACAAAAACACTAACTGGACTTTTTTAATTAAAATCTTTTAAGTTTGAGATAATTGCTGATTCCCATAGAGTTGCAAAAGGTAATAAAGAGAGATCCCGTATATCCTTTACTCAAGTTTCTCCAGTGGTAACTTCTTGTAAAAATAGTACTGTATCATTACCAGGATATTGTCATTGATCCTGGCAAGATATAGAATATCTCTATTACCATCAACAGCCCTCATATTGCCATTTTATAACCACACCTACTTTGCTCCCAACCCTACCCCCTCCTTAACCACAGCCACCACTAATCTGATCTCCATTTCTATAATTTTGTCTTTTCTTTCTTTTTTTTTTTTTTGTTAAGATTTTATTTGTTCATTTGACAGAGAGAGAGAGACAGTGAGAGAGGGAATACAAATGAGGGGGGTGGGAGAGGGAGAAGCAGACTACCCGCTGAGCAGGCAGCCTGATGCGGGGCTCCATCCCAGGACTCTGAGATCATGGCCTGAGCCAAAGGCAGACACTTAACGACTGAGCCATCCAGGCACCCCTAATTTTGTCTTTTCAAAAATATTAGGTAGATGGTTTCATACAGGTTTTTTTTAATTAAGAGACTTTATTTTTAGAAATATTCTAAAAATCCTGAAAAATTAAGCCGGTAATACAGAGAGCTCCGATATATACCACCCTTCAACAGTTTCCCCTATTATTAACACCTTACATTAATAAAGTACATTTGCTATTATTAGTGAAACAATAGTGAGGTATTGTTATTAAAGTCCATATATTATTCAGATTTCCTTAGTTTTAATCTAATGTTTTTCTGTCTGGGATCCCACTGAGGATACCACATTGCATTTAGTTGTTACACCTTCTTAGGTTCCTCTTAGTTGTGACATTTTCTCAGATTTTACTTTGTTTTTGATGACCTTGGCAACTTTGAGGAGTACTTGTCAGGTATCTTGTAGAATGCTTCTATATTGAATTTTTTCAGATGTTTTCTCATTATTTAGACTGAAGAAGAAAACAGAGGTAAAGTGCTATCTTCATCACATTCTATCAAGGGTACATTTTATCAACATGATTTATGACTTGATGTTGACTTTGATTACTTGGCTGAAGTAGTATGTCAGGTTTCTCCCTGTAAAGTTACTCTTTCTTTTTTTCCCTTTTCCAACCTCTACTCTTGAGAATGAAGTCACTGTGAACAATCCACACTTAAGGAGGGGGGAGGGGAGTAATTCTCCCCCCCTTTTTTTTTATTTATTTGAGAGAGAGAGAATGAGAGACAGAGAGCACAAGAGGGAAGAGGGTCAGAGGGAGAAGCAGAACCCCCGCTGAGTGGGGAGCCCGATGTGGGACTCGATCCTGGGACTCCAGGATCATGATCTGAGCTGAAGACAGTTGCTTAACCAACTGAGCCACCCAGGCGCCCCTCTCCCCTTTCTTTAGAGTGGAATATCTACATAATTTAATTGGAATTCTTCTGCATTGGAAACCTGTCTCTCTTCCCTATTTATTAATTTACTCAATCATTCATTTGTATAAGTATGGACTTTTGGATATTTATTTTAAATTTAGGTTACAAACCAATACTAAGTTACTTACTTGGTTGCTCAAATTTTTCCATCTTTGCCATTGGGAGCTTATTCAGTCAGCTGAAATCAGCCTTTTCTCCAAGGAGCCCTGGTTCCTTTTAAGGAATGACGCTAGAGACCAAAGATTTGGGACAGTTGTGCTTGTTGCTATTGGAGTATCATTGCTTTTAGATTCTCTCAACTGACAAAGCATGGCAATATGTGTGTATACTAATACATGTATGTGCATATATCTATTAATAGTTCTATATGCAACCTTCTGTATCTTAGTTAAATGTGTAGTCTTACTGATTTATTCAACTCTAACCCATTACCACATGGATCATTCTTTTTCTCTTTGCTAATATATAAATGCCCAGTCCAAGAGTAAGAAACCTGCCTCCCACCTTTCACCATGCATTTACATAATTGTTCAATTGCAGTTATGCAATATATATGTGTAAGAGCATATATTTTATAGTACAAGCACTACAGGTTCTATCAGTTTGACAAATGCATAATGGCATGTATCCACTATTACAATATCAAACAGAATAGTTTCACTACTCTAAAAGTTCCCCATGCTTCACCTGTTTATTGCTCTTATTCCCTAAATCCCTGGCAACCACTGCTCTTTTTAATATCTTGGTAGTTTTGCCTAACCCAGAAAGTCATGTAATTGGAATCATGTAGTATGTAGCCTTTCCAGTCTGGCTTCCTTTACTTAGTGATATACATTTAAAGTTCCTCCATGTCTTTTTGAGTTTAATATCTCATTTCTTTTTATCATGGAATAATGTGCCATTATAGGGATGTACATACCTGTGTATCCATTTACCTATTGAAGGACATCTTCATATTCATGATTATGAATAAAATGACCATAAGAATTCTGGTGCAAGGGGTGCCTGGGTGGCTCAGTCAGTTAAGCGTCAGACTCTTGATTTTGGCTCAAGTCATAATCTCAGGATTGAGAGCTCGAGACTTACATCAGTCTCTGTGCTACGCGTGGAGCCAACTTAAGATGCATTCTCTCCCTCTGCCCCCACTCATGCATTCTCTCTCTTAAAAAAAAAAAGAATTCATGTGCAAAATTTTGTATAGATATTTTTTTTACTCAACTGGGTTGAAACCCAAAACCAATTGGAACATGATGGCTGCACTGTCTAGTAACATTTTGCTTGGCTTTGTAAGAAACTACCAAACTGTCTTCCAGTGTGGCTCTCCCATTTTACATTCTCACCAACACTAAATTAAAGTTCCTGTTGCTCTGTAACCTCACATACATTTCATTTTGTTCATTTTTGGATTTTAGACATTGTAATAGAAGCGCAGTGTCATCTTGTTGGGTTTCACAGTTTCTTAATGACAGATGATATTGAGTACCTCTTTATATGCTTGTTATTTGTATGTCTTGATGATGGGAGATCTGTTCATATCTTTTGCCCATTTTTTTTTAAATTGTCTGTTTTGTTACTGCTGAGATTTAAGAGCTCTGTGTTTATGTTGAATACAAGTCTCTTAGCAGATATGTCCTTTGCAAGTATTTTCTCTTGGTCTGTGACTTGCCTTTTCATTTTCTTAGTGTCTTTTGCAGGGTAGAAGTTTTTAATTTAATATAGTCGAACTTATCAATTTTTCTTTCCTGTATTGGTGTTGTATCTGAAAACTCATTATAAAACCCAAAGTTACTTAGATTTTTCTCCTATCATTTCTTCTGAAAGTTTTATCATTTTCATTTTATATTTAGGTCTATGATCCATTTTGAATTAATTTTATAAAATGTATAAATTCTGTATCTAGATTTATTTTTTTCTTTGCATGTGGACATCCAGTTGTAACAACACTATTTGTTAAAAAGACTATCCTTTCTCAACTGAATTGCCTTTGCTACTTTGGCAAAGATCAGCTAAATACTTTCGTACGGATCTATTTATGGGCATTTTATTCTGTTGCATTGATCTATGTGTCTATTCTTTCCCCAATACTAATGCTGTTTTGATCACTGTAGCTTTATAGTAAGTATTGAAGCTGAGTAATGTCAGTTCTCCTTGTTCTTCAGCATTGCATTGGTAATTCTTGGTTTTTGCCTTTCTGTAAAACTTTAGAATCAGTTTGTTGATATCCGTGAAATATTTTCCTGGGATTTTGATTAAAATTACATTGAATCTAAAGGCCAATTTGGGAAGAACTTATATCTTAACAATATTGAGTCTCCAAAACCATGAACATGAAATATTTCTCCATTTATTTAGATATTCTTTGATTTCTTACATCAGAGTTTATAGTTTTCCACATACAGATCCTGTGCATATTTTGTTAGATTTATACTTAAGTATTTTATTTTGATGTTGATATAAATGGTATTATATTTTTAATTTCAAAGTCCAATTGTTCATTGCTGATATAAAGGAGAATATTTGACTTTTGTGTATTAACCTTATATTCTGTTGAGATAATCACTTATTAGTTCCAGGAACTTTGTTATTGTTGTTGTTTATTCTTTGGAATTTTCTACATTGGCAGTTATGTTATCGGCGAACTAGGACAGTGTGATTTCTTTCTACACAATATGCATACCTTTTATTTACTTTCCTTGTATTATTATAAAGCTGTGGCTTCCAATAAAATATTAAATAAGAGTGATGACTGGGGAGATCCTTTCCTTGTTCTGGATTATAGAGAAAAAGCATGCAATTTCTCATCATTAAGGGCTTGGTCATGGTATATAATCCTTTTCATGTTTTGCTGAATTCAATTTGGTAGTTTTGGTTGAGAATTATTACATCTATATATGTAATGGACATTGATTTGCAGTTTTCTAGTAATATCCTAGTTTGATTTTTTATCAAGATAACACTGACCTCATTGAATGATTTGGAAACTATTCCCTTCTCTTCTATTTTTTGTAAGAGTTTTGAAGGATTGGTGTTAATTCTTCCTTAAATGTTTGATAAATTTACCAGTGAAGCAATCTACTCCTGGGCTTATTCTTGTGGAAAAAAATTGATTGCTATTTCAATCTCTTTATTTGTTACATATCTATTCTGATTTTCTGCTTGTTCCTTTTTTTCAGCTTTGTTGAGGTATAATTGACAAATTATATATATATATATGTATATATATATACACACACAAAGTAGTAAGATATTTAAAATGCAATGTAATGATGTGATGTACATATACACTACAAAAGGATTCCCCTCTCAAGTTAATTAACACATCCATCACCTCACATATTTACCTGTTTTGTGCGTATGTGAAAAAATTTAATAAGATCAGTGAGGTCTGAGGATCTAATGTATAATGTGGTGGCTATAGTTTTAATTCTTCTTGAGTCAATTTTGGTACTTTACATTTTTCTAGAAATTTGTCCTTTTCATCTAAGCTGTCTGATTTGGTGACATACAGTTGCTCAAAGTATTCCTTATAATCCCTTTAATTTCTTGTGATAGCAGTATCAATGTCTTCTCTTTTATTCCTGATTTTAGTAAATCAATTGTTCTGTCTTTATCTTGGTCAGTCTAGCTAAAGGTTGTCAATTTTGATGGTCTTTTTAAAGAACCAACTTTTGATTTGTTTAAATTGTATCTTATATATGTTTTCTACCTATATTGTTTTAATTTTGCTCTAGTCTTTATTATTTCTTTACTTCTGCTTGCTTTGGGCTAATTTGTGCTTTTATTCTAGTTTGTTAAGGTGAAAGGTTAGGAATTGATTTGAGATCAATAATCTTTTTCTTTATTTTTAAAATTTATTTATTTATTCTTTTTGAGAGAGAGAAAGAGAACAGGGAGGGGGTAGCAGAGGGAAAGGGAGAGAGAGAATCTTAAGCAGGCACAGAGCCTGACACATGGCTCAATCTCATGACCCTGAGATCATGACCTGAGCTGAAATAAAGAGTTACATGCTTAACTGACTGAGCCCCCCAGGTGCCTTAAGATCATCTTTTAACACAGGCTTTTATAGGCATAATTTTCCTTCTAAGCAATGCTAGAGCTGAATCTCATAAATTTTGTTATACTTTCCTTTTCACTTATCTCAATGTATTTTCTTATTTGCTTTGTGATTTCTTCTCTGACCATTGATTATTTAGGAGTTATTGTCTAAACTTCTAAATATCTGTGAATTTCCTAAATTTCCTTCTGTTATTGATTTCTAATTTCATACCTTTTATGAGTTGAACACTTTTAAATATATTGAGATTTCATATGGTGTGTCCTGGAGAATGTTTTGTGTGTACTTGAGAAGAATGTGTATTCTATGGTTTTTGGGTGAATTATTCTATAGATACCCTTTAGGCCTAGTCAGCTTATTGTGTTATTCAATCTTATATTTCCTTGTTGATTTTCTCTGTAGTTGTTCTATCACTTATTGAACATGGGACATTGTAGTCTACAATTATTATTGTTGAATATATATCCCTTCAATTCTGTCAATTTGTTTCGTGTATTTTGAGGTCCTGTAGTTAGTTATATAGAAGAATAAATGACTTACAAACAACATACATTTATGCTGTCTGGTATATTTAAGTTTGAAATTACCTTTACCAGCATTCTTTATAATTTTTGTATGTATTTGAGTTATTGTCTAGTGTCCTTTCATTTAAGGATGAAAGACTCCCTAACTATTTCTTGTAGGGCAGGTCTGCTAGCCAAGAATTCTCTCTCAGGTTTTGTTGATCTGAATGTCTTAATTTCTTTTCCATTTTTAAGTGGCTTTATTGATAAAATTCACATAGTAAGTATATATTTTGATACATTTTGATTTATGTGAATATCCATGAAACCTTCTCCACAGTCAAGATAAAAAACATATACATCACCCCCAAAGTTTCCTCATGCCCCTCGGTGATCCTTGGTTCCTACATCTCCCCTTTCCCAGCATTTCTGTCACCATACATTGATTTTAATTTCCTAGAATTTTATATAAATAGATTAACACAGTACATACTCTTTTTGGTCTGACTTCTTTCAGCACACATTTTGAAATTCATCCATGTTATAGCATGTATCAGTAGTGCATTCATCTTGTTGTTGAGGAGTATTCCATTACAAGGATATATCAGTTTGTTTATCTGTTCACTTGTTGATGGACATTTGTATTGTTTCCAATTTTTAGCTGTTATAAATAAAACCGGTGGAAACTTTCATGTGTCAGTCTTTGTATGGGAATATGCTCCTTTTTTCTCTAATGTAAATACCTAGGTGTAGAATAGCTGTATCATATTGAAAGTGTATATTAACTTTTTAAGAAACTGCCAAACTCTTTTCCAAGGTGGTGTTGCTATTTTAACCATCCATCAACATTATATGAAAGTTCTAGTTGCTCCATATGCTCACTAACACTTGGTATAGTTATTCTTTCTTCATTTTAGTCATTTTACTAACTGTGTTTACTCACAGCATCTCAGTATGGTTTTAATTTGCATTTCCCTAATGATTAATAAGTTGACCATCTTTCCTGTGTTTATTTGTCACTCATATCTCTTTGGTGAATTGATTATTTAAATATTTTGCTCATTTTCTAATTGTGTAGGGGTTTTTTTGTTAAATATTGAGTTTTGAGAGCACTTTATATATTGTGAAAATAATACCTTTATCAGATATATGCTTTAAAAATATATTCTCCTAATCTGTGGCTCATATTTTTATTCTTTTAACTGTGCCTTTAAAAACACAAAAGTTTTAGTTTTGATAAAATCTAATTAAATTTGTTTTTTTATGGATCATGGTTTTGATGTTATATCTCAGAAATCTTTGTGCAACCCAAGGTTGAAGAGTCTTTGTTATAGTTGTCTTCTACACATCTTATAGTTTTGAGTTTTATATTTATGTCTATAATCTATTTTAAGATCATTGATATATGTGGTGCAAAGATAAAGTAAGTTTTTCTTTCTTTTTAACTTACAGATATCTAATTATTTTAACACCATTTTTTGACAAGACTATCCTCCTCTACTGAATTGTCTGCATCTTTGTCAAAAATCAGTTCTCCACATATATGTATGTCTCTTACCAGACCCTTACTCAGCTGTATTGATCTATTTTCTATCTTTGAGCCAATACCATCTATAATGATTGCTGCAGTTTTACATAAACCCTTGAAATTGGGTAGTAATCTTGATTTCATTCTATATAGAGAGCTCAATATGTACTCCAACACTGCTCCTCTTTTGAAAAATTATTTTGACTATTCTAGGACCTATGCATTCTCATGTGTATTTTAGAATATCTCTGTGAATTGCTTTAAAAAAAAACTTTCAGGAATTTGGATTGAATTTGTATTGAAAATATACATCAATTTAGGGAAAATTGGTATCTTAACAACCCATTAACAGTATTTCTCTTCCTTTACCGGGTAGGTCTTCATTGTTTTATAGTTTTTGATTAGCAAATATTGTACATCTTTTTGTATTCCATATTTTATTGCTATTGTAAAGGATGTTTCTAAATTTCGATTTCTGAATATTCATTAGTGGATATATAGAAATACTTATTTTTTTTCTCCTTCAGACTAGCTATAACGTCTATCAGAACCCTACTGTTCTAGAGAATATAAGTTAGGAAATCTTGAGTGCTTTAAAGGGCTATGCATTGTGTTTCAGAAAGCATGGCATTTAGTTCTAATTCTTTTTTTTTTTTTTTAGATTTTATTTATTTATTTGACAGAGAGAGAGATAGCGAGAGCAGGAACACAAGCAGGGGGAGTGGGAGAAGGACAAGCAGGCTTCCCGCTGAGCAGAGAGCCCGATGTGGGACTCGATCCCAGGACCCTGGGATCATGATCCGAGCCGAAGGCAGACGCTTAACGACTGAGCCACCCAGGCGCCCTAGTTCTAATTCTAACAAAAACTCATTTGAAAAACTTTGGTGAATTACTTAATCTCTCTAAACTTTAGTTTCTTCATTTGTGTAATAAAATCATTACATGGCTGATTCCTGGACTTCTTTTAAACTCTAAAACACTCAGACACCATTTTCTTAGCTACAACACAAAGTACTCTATTGGAGCATTTATACATTTACAACCCCTTATTTTTTCAAATGAGAATTTTCATGATTTTAGTTATGGTTGAGATAGAAAACTCAGAAGACTAAGCTCAACCTTTTATCTCAAATGAATGAGTGAATGAATGAATGAGTGACTCTATCTAGTCCCCTCCCCCAAGACAGCATTGCATTATATATAAAGCCTTACACATTGAAATTTAATTTGCACTAAACCAAATGGGTAGACATTAGTTGGAATATATACACAAGTTGTCATTAATTTTTTATGCTTATGTTTCAAGCTTAGCTAGTGATAAAGTTAGTATTAAAACTTTAGGAATCTGGGGCGCCTGGGTGGCTCAGTCGTTAACCGTCTGCCTTTGGCTCAGGTCATGATCCCAGGGTCCTGGGATCGAGGCCCGCATCGGGCTCCCTGCTCTGCGGGAAGCCTGCTTCTCCCTCTCCCTCTGCCTGCCTCTCTGCCTACTTGTTCTCTCTCTCTCTCTCTGTCAAATAAATAAATAAAATCTTTAACAACAACAACAAAAAACTTTAGGAATCTATGAAACACATGCTTAATACATATATACATAGATACATGCATATTTGCATATATAGGTATATGCATACATATATAACACTTAATTGAACAGGGATAATCAAAAATCAATTACACTTGGTTAATCTCTGCTCGATTATGTTGAACATGTGTGGGTAAGTTATTGATATCAGTTAATAATAGTTCTTGGATGTTTAATTTAACTGATTAAATTCATTCCTATCTTCCATTTGAGATTCTTTGTGAAATGATTTGCTGTCTTTGGGATTATTATTTAACATAAGTAGAATATTAAAATGATTGGGGTCCTCTTACATTGCTTGTAGTTAAATATGTCTAGCTTCTTTAAAGCTCTGAGTGGTTTATATATTACTTGTTTTTTCAAGGTCTTAAAGACAAAATAAGTTAGAATTATTAAACCAGAGGCAAGGAAGTTGGTAGTAAAGTGGATGATTTTAGAAGAACTATGTAGTAAAAGGACTGTGATAAAGTCAGAATCTTTACCAGTGCTGCTTGCTATATCTGGCAAATTGCTTTTCAATTATTATTTAAATTATGCTATTTTTAAATATAGTCACATATACTGATTAAACACCATCTGGAAGTTTGGGGGGGGAAGTAACTACCGATCTTTTTTATATTTTTTAATTAGCATTTAGTCTGAATTATACTTATGACTTCATTTGTATTAAATATTTATAGATCACAGCTATTGCTGAATATTTACAGCATCGGACATCATAAATTGGATTTCAAATGGAAAGGACAAAATTGCCTCTCCTTTCTTTGACACTAATGCAACTTTAGTATTGCTTTATGGGGAGGGATGTTAACTATTTTTCTTGTCTCAATAACTAATCCCAAAGTCATATTTGATCATTTTGTATGTTTCCGTTTCCTTGTTTTCCTATATTGTCTTGTACACATCTTTAATAGCATTACTCAAAGGGCAATGCTTTATAGCACATAAGATCACATCTAAGGAATCAGCTTCCTGGGTTTGTACCTAGCTGTGAATCAATGATGGTAGTTAGTGAATATCTCTATACTTTAATTTCATTACTGTAAAGTGGGAATAATAGGATTGCTATCAGGGATACGTACACAAACACCCCCCCCCCACACACACACAAACAAGTCTGTAGCATGGCCTGACATATGGTTAAGTACTGCATAGATATTTGCTACTAATAATTCCTCTTTCTTTTATCATGCACTCATTCTTTTTCCTTTGATTCTGACTTCTTGCTAATTTATTTTCACAGCTGTTTTACTCCATATTTTATCCAGATTTCTATTAGAAAAATCATTTTTATTCTATTAGCTATGAATTCTTATTTTCAATAATGTAAATTTTCCCTTTCAGACTAAAATACAAGAACATTCTATGAAATCTAAAATGTCTAAAATAACAAATGCTAAATATTATTAGCTATCATTTATTTATATACTGTATTGATTTGTCCTTATTCTGTACAATAAAAATATCAAGACTTTGGCAAATAAACAAGTACTGCACATGGCTGTGAATGTAAATGGTTCAGCAGTCATCATTTTCTTGAATTTGTCTAAGTTTTTTTTTTTTTTCTTACCATAACAAGAGCTTTATAAGCAGACTCTCCTGATGACTAGTTCTAATTGTATTGCAATACACAACAAGATGTACAAGAAAGTGTCCAGAAAACTATTGGAACCTGTTGCTCATGGCAGTCCTAGTCCACACATTTCTTAGCACTTGGATATTGGTCCTCATATTTTGAGCAGAGTGTTTATATTAGTAGTAAAATAAGGGAAATTCCTTTGTGAAATATAAGGACAACTTTTTTTTTTTTTTACATTTACCAGAACCTTACTCTTTTACTATATAAATGCATAATATTTTATTTCTTATCTCTCCAAATTATGACATTAAATGGGTTTTTAAAAATTTCCAACCCACAGCAACATTTTATCCCATGGAAACTTATGCAGTGATATGGTGTGAATACAGTGAGTATCAATAACCTGAGGAAATAGTCTTGGGATTGCCTGGATATCATCTTTTGGTGTTGTGGTCTTACTCTGAGATACTGTACAAATGAAATTAAGGTAATATTCAAAGATATTTAGATTATCTTGGTGACCTTCTTCACAACTCATTTGATCTACCAAAACGATGTCTTTTTTCCTGTTGAAAAAATTAATGTTTGCATGCTTTGAGTTGGATCTTGTGTTCCTGAATGGCAAAGCCTCGTTTCAGGAGGGCGTATTTACATTGCTACTCTTTTGTATTTTGTTCAGATCATCTGTCTGCCTGCCTTCATGGGAAGCTTCCTATTGTAATAATATATTGGATGATTTAAATTTTTTCATTGACTCTATAGTAGGACCAATTTAAAGTATTTTATTGAAATGCAAATTTCATACATTTAAAATTTTGTGTACTTGAATATATAATTAAAATTTAATTAAAAGGTATAGGTAGGAGGAGGAAGGGACATCAGGACGATTATACTATCTTTTTCTGAAACCATTTTCAGAAGATAGGGCCTTCTACATAAGCAAATACACTCTCATTATATTAATTAAAAAAACAAAAACAAAAAACAACACTCAAGGTAAATTGGAAACTGGAAAGCCAAAACTCCTTACTGCAATTGTTCAAGGGACAAATTAGAATTCATTCTATTTTTTTTTTTTTTATTCCTTACCTCTTTATTACTTTCTGCATATCCACAACCAAGAATGCAGGACACAGTATTTATATGGAATTCACAAGTTAACCTCAGATAGCTTGGATTTCATTTCTAAGGATTTGCAAATCGTTTAAAAATTAAAGCATTACTTGTACCTCTCTCTACTAATGATGCAGTAATTTGAGGGAAGATGAGATACTTCATGCGAATTCCAGACAGTGAACATAATTCAGAGGCTGTTCTAAAACTCTGTAGAACATTCCCTCTATAATGTAAACAATATTAGCACATCAGTCATTTTAAAGACTCAGAGAGAATGAAAGATTGGCCAGGTATTTTTTTGGTGTACAGCATTAAAGGAGTCAGAAGGTGAGAATGTATAGAAAGGGTTGGAAGCATGAGCACCACTTGGTCCTTTACAGAGGTATAAACGGAGGGAAACAAAACATGAAAAAGGAGATAAATAAAAGGAGAGAAAGATACCCTTTTTTTTTTTTCTTTTTTTCAGGAGGCCAGCTTTGAGGGGTTTCTTTCTTAATGGTTAACACTGGCTCCTGAATATGGTAATGCATTTACAGACCAATGGTTGGCCTAGATTCACACAAATGGGTAACTCTTTTGTAAGTGTAAGAAAGTAGAAAATTTGCCATAATGTTTACTTTGTAAATTCTCCTGTGTCTCTTTTCATTTTCATTATGTGCCTGGTCTAGTGAATTATTGTTGGGTAAAAAGCACATTTGCTTAAAAAAATACACTAAAATGGTTGCAGATGATGATCATGTTTTTCCCTCATTGGAAATAAGAGAACAGATGCACACTTTAACTGTTACACAAAAATTATAGGTTCCCAAACCAAAAATAGTTCCCTTAATATGTATGTGTTATATCTTCATTGCCATTTTTCTCTAAAATGTTAAGACTGACAGCTGTTATTAATAGGTAGGTTGATTGTGGATATCTTTTTTCATTCAGTTGAAAGATCTCCTGCTGCTTTTGAAAGAGTGAGATAATTCTCCATATTGGGAACCCATAGCCTTTATAATTCACACTTGAGCTTTGGATACATTTTCTTTTACCTATTCATGTTATTTTTGAGTTGTCTTCCTGTCTCATTGCTTCTTGAATGTAAAATCATTTGCCCTTATGGCAAAATGAAATGAAAAAACTATGTATGCAAGTAATTCTAGTTTCCTCCCAAAATAAATTTTCTTAACTGTGAAGAGGAAAAATGATTATGTTAATTTACATTGAGTACGCCAGTTTACAAAAAGCAATCATGTTAGCCTTAAAATAAATATTTTTGCCTATGTCATAAATATTTTCTGGTGGGTTCGGTTTAAAAATAAAAATGACTAGGGGTGCCTGGGTGGCTCAGTCATTTGAGCGACTAACTCTTGATCTCAACTCAAGCCTTGATCTCAAGGTCGTGAGTTTGGGCCCTGCATTGGGCTCCACACTAGGCATGGAGCCTACTTAAAAATAAAATAATAAAATGAAATGAAATGAAATGAAATGAAATGAAATGAAATGAAATGATTAAAAATGCCTTCATTTTTTTTCACCTGAACAAAATTTTTATACAATTTGCTTTTAAGTTGAATACTAATAACACTAAACAAAACACTGTGTGGGGAGAATAATGAAAATGTTGGCAAGTAGAAATTAATAGTGGAGACTTGACTATAAGCTTTGTGAAGGAGGGAAATTGTTCTCAATCACTGCTGAATTCCTAGTTGTCTAGAATAGTGTCTAATTCGGAGTGGTTGACAATTATTAATAAATCAATAAGTTATTATCACTTAAAATTATTTTGTATCAGTTCTGTATCATATTGTTTATTCTGTGGGGAAAATAAGAGATATTTCCACAAAGAGGTAAAATATATACTTGAAGAGACAGAAATTTGTTATTCCATTTAGCTGTTAAAATCATATCCACATTATCACACCATTGGTTCAGTTGTGATTTAATACCCAAATAAGTGATTTGGAAGTATTCTAAGTGCAGCTTAAAATGTTGATTTTATCTGTCCTCCCATGTCTTTCACTGAAGTGATATGTTTAAAATCACCTTATTAAAATATGTTTCAAAATTATGTTTATGTGTATAAAGTATCTTATAAAATGAAGCTTAGAGTGGATCTTGTTTCTGAAAGCCATAAAACCTTTTTTTAAACTTAAAAATAACAGTAAGATGTATGTTAAGAAAAAAAAAGAAGATAGCAGGAGGGGAAGAATGAAGGGGAGGAAATCGGAGGGGGAGAGGAACCATGAGAGACAATGGACTCTGTAAAACAAACTGAGGATTCTAGAGGGGAGGGGGGTGGGAGGATGGGTTAGCCTGGTGGTGGGTATTAAAGAGGGCACGTTCTGCGTGGAGCACTGGGTGTTATGCACAGACAATGAATCATGGAACACTACATCTAAAACTAATGATGTAATGTATGGTGATTAACATAACAATAAAGAATAAAAAAAAATAACAGTAAGAGTTTGTTAAAATTCCCATACATTCTTTTTCATATTAACAGTATAAAAGTAACCAATGTAGTTTTTTTACTATAAATATGAGGAGAAAATCTTATTTTCCAGTTGTTCTTATGTTTGTTTCCAAAAATTGTAAATCTCTTCTTTCAAAATTTTTCTACTAAATGTGCATGTCATTATTGAGTGTAAAGTAGTTGTTGATGAGCATACCGAATAAAAAGGATATTTCTTTAGGTACATTAAGATTTTTGCAGTTTAATAAAGCACAATATCCTTGACCCATTTGGTTTATTTTTTACCTGCATATGTTAAATTCATTTAACACTGAAATTCATTAATCATTGAAATTAATATTGAAAAGCCTTTTTACATTTTTATTCATATCCTATTTTTTTCAAAGAAACCTTTATTCATTCTGATAAAATTATATTAAATTCAAAAGTATAAATTTGTATTGAAAGAAATGCAGCTTGTGTTTCATGATTATACCTATATTTTTGTTTTTCAGAATGTTGTCCAAACTCCAGTGGTTTTTTTTTTTTTTTAAGGCAAATAAGCGATTTTCTTTCATGAGCTATGTAGAAATTTCTGCTAACCCATCTGGTTTAGAAGCTACAGCTTGAATTTTAATGAGACACTATTATTTACTGTACTTATTCCTGCAAATGCCCCAGTGTTTGTTCTGTCTTGGTGATTCTGTCTGTGAATGGGTCAAATTACCTTTGCCTGTCTGAAAAACTTGGAAATACGTATTAGCACTCAATCAGTGAGGCTCAGGGTTGTGAAAGCTTAATGTTTACAAATCCAAAGTGACACACTCTAGATTTTAAACAAGGAACCCAATTTATTTAGTCCTCCAGAATATCTTTAGGATATAGTTTTGATGAGCTTCCTCTGGCATTCTATTCTTTCAGGCTCCTGGAGATTGTTATATTTAAAGAAGAAGAAATAAATTAAATAGCACACTTACAGGCTTTAAAGAGTTAGTCCAAATTCATAATGAGAGAATAACAATTATATTCAACAATAAGAATGTTACTGTGAAATATGTTTACTTGGTACCCATTAGCTGAACTCAGCTCTTTTACATCTGTCCTCTTTGGTTAGAACAGGTCACATTAGGAGAAAATTGTAATCTGGATATTTAAGATTAATATTTTTCCCTGAAATATATAGGAGTTGATAGAATATTTTCTAACCTGTAAGAGTAATGACACTGTTTTTAGTTAAATGTTTGTTTTGAGAGGCAGAAAGTTAGAAATTGACTGGAGCGTATCATAAGATGAGTGTTTCAGATGGGTGGACATCAAGTTCTCTGTTGCCCTTAGAGACTTCCTTTCATAATCACACAAAGTTCAAGTCATTAAGTGAAAAGAGTAAATTTACAGAATGATATAGATTTTCAGAAGTCTTAATTAAACCTCACAGAACTTTAGAAAATTGAGAAATGCCCTCTCTTGACACTTCATCTCCTGTGTTATTTGATTATCTGATTTAAATATGTGTTTAATTAATTAGTATTAGTATGAAATAGCCTAGATAGAATTGTAGTGAATGCCCTCTGGTTGTGAGGCAGTTTTGCAGTCTTAGAGCAAGGGAAATAAAAGATTATTGACTAAAGGGCTCTGGCCTTTTTTAAAGCTTCTCATCCCTCATGATACCCCCCAGGACTTCACCATTCCCTGGAACCACTGAGATCAGAGAAAGCAGAAATCACATATTCCTGTCCTAGGAGTTAGCAGCTCTCCAATATACCATAAATATTTTGTCTAGTTTTCTGTAAGTAACACATCTAGTTCTAAGTGAATTTCCTAAAGCAGGGATGAACATGAAGTTGCCACTAAGGAGCTGAGTGTAAAAGCTATCAGGTTTCTATCATAGGTCAAGTCTCTGACAGCCCTTCTTTGCTTACAAAGGTGATGCTTCTTCTGGCATCACATCTTCCAAACCAAGATGAAATCCATGTCTTTTTTTTTTTTTTTTCTATTTTAGGAAAGTGTTACTGGTTCCTCAAGGTATTTGGGATAAAATGAACCATGTGTCACTAGAACTACTTAGTTAAGGAGTGTGAACAAACAAATACTGATGGGGTAGCTCAATGAGCCCCTTGGCTCCAAACACTAAAAATAAAAACGCTGTATATTTCATTTATATAGGGCTAAGAATCTAGAAGCATTTTTTTTATAGAGTCTTATACTATTCTTGAAATTAAGGCTGTTCTTTGAAATATGCACCGTAACACTGGCATTTGGAATCAATAATATACCATCTCATAGAAAAGGGCTCATATGATCTATTCCTATGGAGAAAGATTACTTGAGGGTTTAAATTTGCTGCTTGATTTTCCTTTTTTTTCCCCCCCTTAACAGAACTTCCTTAAGTTGTGACTCAGGATTTCCCTGCTAGTGTTTTAAAAATCTGACAATTATGGGGTGCCTGGGTGGCTCAGTCATTAAGCATCTGCCTTTGGCTCACCCTGGATGGAGCCCTGCATCCGGCTCCCTGCTCCACGAGAAGCCTCCTTCTCCCTCCCCCACTCCCCCTGCTTGTGTTCCCTCTCTCGTTGTGTCTTTCTCTGTCAAATAAATAAATAAAATCTTTTTAAAAAATCAGACAATTAAAGTTCTGGCTCATAAGCTCAGCGGTTTTTACAAGTTATAGGTCAACAGATATACACAGAGACACACATAATGAGAACTCACCCTCATATATGGTAGTGGTACAATCCCTTTCTCCTTTCTTTGCCAAAGTTGCAGAAAGCAAGATTCTATTATCCTCTAAATACTTTGAGTCAAATTGTGCTTTTGGGTGGTCAGGATAATTAGGACTCAAACAGAAGCACAATAGCCTAATAAATTTTTGCCAAAATCAAGCCTTTTTTCCCTCATCTTAAAAGTAAGCAAAAGATGGGTAAGAATCACTAGGAAAAATGTTAGTAATGATGATAAGAATGGTACATGAATTATTACATGCCTTTAATAATTGACAACAATTAAAAGTCTTTGGGCTATAATTCCAATTTTTGAAAAATTAAACCAAAGTGATCAGTAGTAGCCTCAAATGGAATGCTGATGTAATTTTTTTTTTTTTTTGGCAATGGGAAACAAATTTGTAACATTTCATTTACTATTATATAAATAAGCTAAAATTTGCAGTATTATTTTTAAGTGGAGACTCCCTTACTGACTCACATTTCTATTTTACAAAAGATAATATCCCGAATGCATTAAGCATATGGTTTGCTTACAAAACTCCTTGTGGATCCAGTGCACCCTAATAATGCCTTTGTTGGTGGAAAAACTAGTTTAAAAGAGGTAGATGACTAACCCAGAAGTAAGATGGTTTTCAAAGACATTGCATCAAGGATGGTTGGGTACATAGATGACATTTTAATTTTTTATTTTAGAATCCATAAAATAATTCTTGAAGAATCATAGGTAGAGCTATTTCATTAATTTCTTGTGAGAACAAAGAGAATTCTTTTGTAGACACCCCACAGCATCATTGATATAACATGTCGTTACCACTAATTGGAATGAATTCTTACCTTCCCAATTGTAAGTCAGTGCTGTTCAAGATTTCTGTCTGATAATGTGGCAAGAGTAGCTTCACTTTCATCTATTAATGTCATCTCTTGTGTGCCTGCAAAATTTGCCAGAACTGATTAGAGCAGATATTAAATGATAATTGGACATTTAGTGCTCGTCAAACAGAAAGTGACAGATGGGGCACTAATTAAATTATAGTTCTGACATTATTCACAATGGTTTATGACTCTTCAGTGATGACCTTCATGCATCTCTTCTCCATATTTTTTCCCTTTGGTGGGGAAAGAAGGGTAGGAGGCTGATTGATAGGAAAACTATCTCCAAAAACACTGAGCAAAACCCAGAGATATTTAAAATGCCTAGTTTTTAAAGTTATCTATCAAGATAAAACATTTTTATGTAGTGAAATGAATAATTATAAAGCAATAGGGAAACTTACTATGAAGCTAATGAACTGCGAAGAAAATATCTAGGTAATCCTAAAGAATATACAAAGACAGATTATAATGACTCTATTTCTGGAAAGGGTAAAGACCTTTGTTCTTATTTGAATAAAGAAAAATATAATTCTGATATCAGAAATGAGGATGCAGTGCTTTTTTATTAATGCCTTTTTTGTTTGTTAACTCAAGCTTGCATTACTAGTTATCTCCACCAGCTAAATGAAGAACCTTGTTGAAAAGAAAGGGGTAGGAGAGGAATTAAAAGAAATTCTAAGCCATAGTTGCTGAACCAGAACTGCATTTTCTTTTTCAATTAAAAGAGAAAACACAGTGTTGATTACTTTCTAACTTTAGTTTTTAATTTTACTCCAGTGTTTAGTAGTCTTAAGAAAAAAAAATGACCTGAGAGTAAAACCTCAAAGACTTTGGTAAGTAGTGAACAATCCTCTGAAGCCTCTGTCTAGTGACTGACCACAATTTAAATTTAAAATTAAATTATTTTATGTCATGTCTGTTCCTCATAATTTTTAGGTATTTTTTTTTTTGCTGCTAACATATACGTATACAGCTTTAGTTACCATTAGGGATGAAAAGTATTGACTAATTAGAACATGCACACTATAAGATGAGTAGAATACGAGAGAAGATTATCTGTTTTTATTGATGTAATCTCTTCAATGTGTAAAGGTATAGAAAAGAGAGCAAATGAATGTAGACTTTATTTTACCTAAGCATGTTCTATAGTTTAGATGTGATAACGAACTAGCAAATTCAATATAAAGGATTAAGTGGAATAGACATAGAGATGGTGTTCCATTTGGCCTGGCTATCCATAGGAACTTGGAGAATTTTCTTTACCCTACAAAGCCTTACTTTCTTCAGTGTTACAATAACGTGGCTTTATTAAATGTTTTATAAGTCTTTTCATGCCTTCAAAAGTCTTATATTTGTTATGGATGACTTTTTTTTTTTTTTAAAGATTTTATTTATTTATTTGAGACAGAGAGAATGAGAAAGAGAGAGCACATGAGAGGGGGGAGGGTCAGAGGCAGAAGCAGGCTCCCTGCCAAGCAGGGAGCCTGATGCGGGACTTGATCCAGGGACTCCAGGATCATGACCTGAGCTGAAGGCAGTCGCTTAACCAACTGAGCCACCCAGGCGCCCTTATGGATGACTTTTATGTTTTAAGTCAATAGAATCAATGTATGTTAATAGCAGCTTATTTTTAAAGGAATTTTAATATAATATATTGCCAATAACATAATAGTTTCTGTATTATCAAAGAAATGCACATGTATTCATAGATATAATGGAAGAGCAGTGTTTAAAAATTTTTCTGGTTAATAACAGGTTACTCAGCTCTTCAAGACCTTTACAATGTTTCTTGTTTTCATGTTCGCTGTTGAATATGCAGGCTGCAGTGTAGGTGTTGGATATGTTTGTGTATATTTCTATAGGCCTTTTAATTAAGCATTCTGTTGCTGTTAAGATATCTCTCTGTATTGTTCTGAATATATGCAACATAATATCCTTTGCTCTCCTGTTCTGATAACTCCACTGAAGTAGAATATGAGGTTATTTGACCATGACATATTCTTTGCAAATTTAGGTATTATGGTTTTCTTTACCCTTCCTAAGTGCACATAGAAATACAGAATACAGGGACACCTGGATGGCTCAGTCAGTTAAGTGTCCAACTCTTGATTTCGGCTCAGGTCAAGATCTCAGGGTTGTGGGATCAAGCCCCATGTTGGGCTCTGGGCTCAGCATGGAGTCTGCTTGAGATTCTCTCCCTCTGCCCCTCCCCCCACTTGAGCATGGGCTCTTTCTCTCAAAATAAATAAATAAAATCTTTAAGAAAAAAGAAATAGAGAATACAAACAGAGTTTTCTCTGTAATTCATTCATTCATTTTACATTTTGACAGGGAGAAACAACTAACTCTGACAACTTATAGAATTTTCTTATTTTCTTCTTGCAAATCAAAACATTTAAACTTCTCCCATCTTCTGTCTCCTTTCTATTTCTCTGCTATGTGAGAAAGCACCATTGCCAAGAGTATTCCTAAGGTTCCTCCTGGAACTTACCTCAGTATCTTAAATGTCAATAACTGGACTCTTAAGTTAAAGTGCTAGGTACTTTCTCTCCATTGTCCCATTTGTTGTGGTTTCATGGTTTCATCTTCCCTATAAACATTCCAGTTTTGGTTTAAATATCATTCTTTGCGGAAAACATGAAAATAAAATCATACCTACAGAGTTTCTAGTTTTCTATTTCTTTTAACATTTTTAACAATGATGTTTTTCAGATGGTATCCATGTTCTTTTCTTACTCTTGCCTTCTATTCTAAATATGACTGGGAGGGCCTTTTGTTTTCATGTTTCAAAAGAGTCACTTTTTTTGCCTATTAATTTACTAAATACCATTTGGTTTGAACTGATCCAGAGCTAGGGTGATAATCTGAAGTAATTCTAAACATTAGACATGCCAAGTCTTTGTTTTTACCTACAATAGTATTTGAATAAAGCTCAGCTGAGCTGCTGAAAGCATAGGAATACAGCTGTGATTAGCATGTTTTTAAGATTAAGCTAATTATAGAATATTAGAATTTTAACATTATGTATTTAGCTCATTGGTATTGTAAACTTCAATGAATGATTTAAATGTCAATAGTTTGCATTATGAAATTTTCATTTATGAATACATTCTTCAATATCCAATAGACTCGAGGAGCAAAGAATTAAGACACTTATCAGTGGAGTCAAGAGTACTAGCAGTTTCTACCAGAGAACTAAATGTTTTAGTGAGTATATTTTCAGGTTAGAAGGGACTGTAGAAATTATTTAATCAACATATGCAATTTGAGGAGACTGAAGACCAAAATGTGATAAGGCTTTCCAATTGTCACAGTTGATGGTAGACCTGACTCAACAGTCTGTCTTTTGACTATCAGTGTAGCAATCTTTGGATTTTCTTGAGTGACAGCAATAACTTAGACTAAGGGTGGGCAAGTTTTTTTTTTTTTTTTTTAATAAAGAGCCAGATATTAAACATTTTTGGCTTTCCAGCCTATATGGTCTCTGTTGCAAATTCTTGACTCTGTAACTACACAAAATACGTGTAAAACTAAGCATGACTATATTCCAATGGAGATATATTTTCAAAAACAGATGCCTGGCTGGATTTGGTTAATGAGCTATAGTTGGCCAACTCCTGATCTAGACAATTTCAAAGCAATTTATCATTTTTTTCAAAGATTTTATTTATTTGACAGAGAGAGAGAGAGCACAGGCAGGGAAACAGCAGAGGGAGAGGGAGAAGCCGGCTCCCCACTGACCAGGGATCCTGAGGCGGGGCTCCATCCCAGGACTCCTGGATCATGACCTGAGCTGAAGGCAGACGCTTAACGACTGAGCCACCCAGGCACCCCTCAAAGCAGTTTATCAATTTTTAAATGGTTAAAAGCATACATTCTGTTATATGTATTATACACATAATAAAACAAAACAAAACACTTAAGTAGATCGCCTTATAATTCACATATCCGTATTGTAACAGAGGGTTGAGTAATTGGGCACTGCTTTTAAAATGATAGTGAGCCAGCATTAATGAAATTATTTGTCAAAAATTAGAATATGATAATGAGAAGTCAGGAGAAACCAAATGATTATATTAGAGATTATTGAAGAGTATCACTTAGAAGTCTGAACTCTGTGCCTGAAGAACCCTGTAATGAGTCACATATCTATTTTAAGAAGACAGAGCTTAATAGGCAAACACAATTACTAAAGAGATTTATATTAATATGTGGTCTAGTTTATACAGTTCAAAATAAAATACCTGTAATATTTAGCATAGAGGTATTTTGGTGGAAAAAAATAAGATCCTGAAAGAAACTCAGTGTTTTCTTTTTTCATTTCTTAAGAGAAGTCCCCCAAAGATTTTTTTCTAGGTAAATCTATCCAGATGGTGTCTTAAGAAGTTGATCATGCTCACTTTTCTTTTATTCTTTCTCTCCCAACATCCTTTAAAATTTGGTGAGGGCTGGTTAGATATGAATTCCCTTCTCAAAATTCCCCCCCCCTTTTTTTTTTTTGCTGTATAATCATAATCTGCCACAAGTCAAATGATATGCTAGCAATTCCAGGATAATAAGTAGAGTCTACTGAGAGCACTCAGGCCACTCCAATATCCATCTTAGATAATCAGTCTAGAAAAAGGTAGATTGAAACAAAGAGGTAAATTTCAGTAAATTTTGTTTTTTCCCAATATAGTTTTTTACATCTTTACTGAGGCACAAGTGACATATGATAAACTACACATATTTAAAATACATAATAATTTTAACAAATTTATACACCCATGAAGCTACCACCACAATTAAAATAATGAACATATCCATTATCTCCAAATTTTCCTTGTGCAACTCTGAAATCCCTCCCTCTTGCTCCTTCCTGTCTTCCTCATCCCATCCACAGTGAACCACTGATCTAGTTTATAACCCTATAGGTTAATTTGCATTTTCTAGAATTTTATATAAATGGACTCACACTGTATGTACTGTTTTTGACTGGCTCTTTTCACAAAGAATAGCTGTCTTGAGATTAATCCATGCTGGTGGGTGTAGCAGTAGGTCATTTATTTTGACTGCTGAGTTGTATTTTATTTTATATTCCACAAATTGTTTATCTCTTTACCTATTTATGAACATTTGGGGGGTTTTTGGTATGTTTTGGCTCTTAAAAACAAAACTGCTGTGAACATTCATGTGCAAGTGTTTGTGTGAGCATCTACTTTATTTCTCATGGGTAAATGCCTACAAGTGAACTGACTAGGTCATACACTATGACCCATATTAGGTAAATTTTGTTATCTCCTAATTTTTTTTGACTCAAGTTATTCAGTAAATAAAGTTATTATTGTTTCCCTTCTTTTTCCCTTTATTTGAGAAATCCCACTGTGTAAGAAAATAAACTAGAAATATACTCTCAGGCAACTGTGGGCTTTTCTTTTTTATTATAAAGTTTCTTTTCCAAACAAAAGAACTTTAGAAGCTGGAGGGAAAAAAAAAAAAAAACTTTATGAAATTGAAAGTGTGGGTCCCCGTAGAGCACTTGTGAGATTTAAGGGCTAAAAGTCATTTCCACAAAGTAGAAGCCCAGTGATACAACTGCATTCAATTCATTTATAAATTTTGGTGCAATTTACAACATTGTAGATAAGAAAAAAAGGCAGGCACATGGTTTAATTTAAGAATTTGAGCCTTGACAATGTGAAAACCTTTATTATTCTCAGAAACAAGAGGCAAAAACAAAACAAGACAAAAATACTAGAAGCTCAAGACACAAAGTTTATAACTTTATTTAAATTCTAACTATAAATATTTATTGTTTATTAACTCCATATATATATATATACACACACACACAATTGAGTAGATTAAGAAGAGAGATTTTACTGATAGTATATGTAAATCAATAATAAAGAAAACTGATGGTTAAATTAATCATTTCTACTATATTAACAACTTTCACTATTTATTGTGGCTGAATTAAACTGGTTTTAGTGACTAAAATGACCAAGCAAATAAGATTGTTCAGTCCTTTCATACCCAGTTGTAGATTGTCTTTGCAAATTCCAAACCACAGCTCTTGTGGAATCTAGAATAATAAGCATGTCAAAAATATGAAAGGCATTTCTTAATGCAAATACTGTATAAAGTATTTAAAATATTGAGTTTGTATTTTTAAAAAGTAAACTACATTTTATTAATAAAACATGTTTTGATTTCTTTAAGAACATGCCTATATTGATTACTTAATGTTTATAATTGGGGGGAAAAAGCATATTAAGATTTACTGGTGGCCAATGACTAGCCTATGTGCTTTATAAATCAATTGACGTAACACTCATAAGAACTCTTTGAGATTAGTACTTTTATTAGCCCCATTTTATTGAGAATGCCCCTGAGGCAGAGATTGGTTAAGCATCTTTCACAAGGACATGCAGCCAGCAAGTGGCAGAAACAGGGTTGGAACCCAGGCTCTAATTACTGAGTTGAGCTCTTAAGGACTACACTATATAAATTACCTCCCTAGTTTAGCTCTTACACATAAATGCAACAATCAATACTAGCATTTCTTTTCCTATTTTTAATGAAGGTGAGAGTACTTAAGGTTTAACTAAACTCACTGTGGAATTTTCAAAAATCTGTACTGAAAGCAACAGCATGGCAAAGTCATTCCTTCCTTCCTCAATAATAGGGATATGAGCTAAACTTCTAGTTACTTAGCTTTTCATTTAACATCTTTTTAAAATCTAATCATCACAGTAGGATAACAACAAACGTATCATTACATGTGAACAAGAATGAGGCATATCCATACACTCATTGTGAAATGATTCTTGATATGTCGCAAAGGCGTCACTCTGTTAAGCAATGGCTTATGTCCCACTAAAGAATATCTTTCACAATACAGCGGTCCCCTCACCCACCTATCCATGGTTGTACTTTTCATGGTTTCCATTACCTGAGACAGCTGTGGTCCAGAAGCAAATGATCATCCTTCTGATGTATCAGAAAGTTGATGGTAGCGTAATGCTACAATACAGTGCCTACCTCATTAAACTCATTTCACCTCATCATATAGCCATTTTCTCTCTCACATTATCACTAGAAGGGTGAGTACACTGCAATAAGATTTTTGAGAAAAGAGACCACATTTACATAACTTTTATTATAGTATATTATTAACATTGTTCTATTATTAGTTATTATTATTAATTTCTTACTGTGCCTAATTTATAAATGAAACTTTACCATAGGTATGCATGTATAGGAAAAAACAGTTTATATGTATGATGTGGTACTACCTATGGTTTCAAGGCGTCCACTGGGGGTCTTGGAAAGGGGAACTATTGTACCTCCCAAATTAGATTGAATTGAGCCATCAAACCCCAAAAGAAAAATCACTTCCTGCAATCATGGATTCTCTCTTCATGAATAAATTTTGCTCTCTCCTTCAAGCCTCAATCTCTGTTTTGAATTTCAAACATTTATTTATGTTTTCCCTTTCATCATTATTGAGAGACTTCATGGCATAGCTGGCATATTTTAATCAATTTATTGTTTAGTTGGTTTCCTTAATGAGGAAGGACAAGTGGTTAACCTATGTAACATTGTGAAATAGATTAATAACTTAAAAAGCATCTTGATCCTTTCCCTTCGAGTATGAAAATAAAAGAATGACTTAAAAATACCTAAAATAATAATAATGCATGTATTTAAAAACAAAGTAGCATTAAACATAGCAACAATAAAAGTTTTATGTATCTTAGCCCTGTGATGCTTTCTCACTGGATGAAAAGATGTTCTCCAGTAGCTGATGAGTGAGACCTATCATCAGGTATGAAGTCAGCTGTGACAATTAATGACTATTTCTAGGGCAGGGTAATGTTCCAAACATGTCAGAATGATACAACAGTTGGTTTCCAATGAACACCTAATTAGTGTATGAAAATTATATGTGGGTTTTACTAAAACTTCAACAGGGTAAGATCATTAACAACTGCTCATGCTATAATATTCTAGGTCTTTGATACACATTGTAGCATTCAATCTTCACAACTCTTCTGCAGGTTAAATGCAATTATTCACATTTTGTAGAAGAAACTAGGGTTTCAGAAAGCCTTAGTTAAAATTGCTTTATATCACAGAGCCCATAAGAGGCAGAACCTCATATCTGGTTTAGTGGATTGGGACAGGAAGAAAAAGAGGGTGATTTGCCATATGTCTATACATGGTTAAATTGTGTGTATATGCTTTGAAGACTGTTCCCTTGCTAGGAAGTATCTGCAGACCAATCCATTCATCTCTTAATTTTCCTATCCTTCACATTTTTTTTTCTCTTCCTCTTTCCCTAAGGATCATATACTTGGTCCACATTAAAAACAAACAAAAAAAACCTCTTCAATCTACCATAGAACTAAATGTATGCAGTTACTTATTAAAAATTCTCTGATAATAATGACAACAAAAGCCAGAGATTGGAGAGACCAACATGTGAATCTATAAACTGAAGTTTGACTTGGAGAGTGTTTCATATAGGAGAAAGATATATTTCTTTTCACAATATCTTTGCAAGGCTGAGTGAATCTGTGATTTTCTGTTTTAAAGATTCTTTGGAAATTATAGCTGGAAGAAAGTTTCAAGTTAAGTTAGTCCTCATGATGGACTGAATCATGTCCCCCCAAAATTCATATACTGAAACTTTAACCACTAAGGTGACTGTATGTGGAGATGAGGTATTTAAAGAGATAATTAAGGTTAAGTGAGTTCATAATGGCCGTGTACTAATCCAGTGTGACTGGTCCTTACAGGAAAAAAATAAAAAGATACCACGGGTGTGTGTGCAGAGAGGAAACACAGTATGAGAACACAGAGAGAAGACAGCCATCTGCAAGCCAAGGAGAGAACCAACACTACGGGCAACTTGATCCTTGACTCCAGCCTTCAGAACTGTGAGAAAATAAATTTCTTTATTTAAGTCATTCAGTCTGTGGTATTTTGTTCGGGCAGCTCTAGCAAATTAAGACAGTTTCCTTATATTTTACTAAAGTTAGAATTATGGCCTAAATAAAAATAACTTGCTCAAAGACTGTAAGTTAATTAAAAAATTAAAAATAATGTGCACTGGATATATTATATATCATGCATCATGCTGGTGCTTTTATATGTATTTTCTTATTTTAGCCTCTGCAAGACTCTCATTGAGGTAAGTTGATGAACTCCATTATTCTTAAAAGTTCAAATACATTTCTTCATTCTTTTCTTCGGCATTATTTGGTATATTCCAGGGATGACATGTGAGCGAGGTGAACATAGCATATGTCCTTATGCACCTACCAAAAAAAAAAAAAGAAACAAAGAAAGAAAAAATAAAAAATAAAAAACTTTTATAATGTAACCCTTGTTTACTTTTCCAATCACATTTCTGGGCACTCTACAGTGCCTATAATAATCCTATAATAATGGGTGGAAACAGATACAGCCTCATTTTGTCTAGTCATTTGTTCTGGGTAGAATTCATCTTGGATTTGCTTTTTATGGAAGTCAAGTATTGAAAAACAAAGAATGGTTGTGCTGGAAGAGATTTAGAGAGATTTTGAAATCATTTAAGTTGTTTTTAGGTAAGTCATTTCATGCTGGATATATAGAATAAAGCTGAAAGGTTTTGAGCATTTTTTTTCCACATCATCTTATTTTAATTTTCTAATTACAATATGTAAGAGAAAAAAGGAAAGCACAAATAAAAGAGATATGTAACTTAATTTATCTTAAAACATACACCAGTATAACTTTCAGTTGGTAAAGAAATAGGATATTACCTTTTCTCAATAACTAGAGAGTTTCTCCCTTGCAAAATAAGCACTGTTCTTATTATATGGTAATTGTTTCCTTGTCTTATATTATTTTTTTTACAGTTTTACATATAATTTGTTACAATTTTACATATAACTTGCAGCACTAATTTTTTTTAAATTTTATGTAAAGAAAACCATGCTGTTTGTGTTTTTTTCTAGTTTTATTCATTCGATATTAAATTTTTGAGATTTAAACAGGTTTATTTATATAGATATGTATTATTGATTCATTTGGTTATTATATAATATTCCATTGTATGAATATGCCATAGTTCATTATTAATGGACATTGGGTTGGAAACTATGAATAATGCTACAGTGGCATTCTTAACACAAGAACAAATGTGCATAAATTGAGTTAGGAGTGCAATTAATAAATCATAAGAAATTCATTGACTTTACTTGATCAGTGCCAAGATACTTTCTAAAGTGGTTGTACCATTATGAACTACTAGTAGCTGTGTACGAGAGTTCTGGTTCCTCCACATCCTTGGTATGGTCAGTCAATATGTATATATTTTATCCATCCTGATGGACATGTAGTCTATCTCATTGTGGTTCTAATTTTTATTTTTCTGGTTATTAATGAGGTCAAACAACTTTTCATGAGCTTGTAGGTCACTTGATGACCCTCTCTTTTAAAGTGTGTGTTCAAAGCTCATGCTTATTTTATTTTTGTATTGACTCTCTTTTTCATATAAATTTGAAGGGTTTTTCTAAATATGAACAATTTTTAGTTAAATGCATCATAAATATCTTCTCCGTGTATGTGACTTGCCTTTAACACTCATAATTATGTCTTTTCATGAACATGATTTCTTTATTTGAATGTTAAGAAATTTATCAAGCTTTTGCCTTTATGGTTATTATTTCCTGTATCCTGTTTAAGGAATCTCTCCTTAACATGGAAAACATGAAAATATCATCTTTTGTTATATTTTAGAAACTGTATTGCTTTGCCATTCTGATCTATAATCCACCTGGAATTGATTGTGTCTGGTTAGATGTAAGAGTCAAGTTCTGTATTTTTTCATACAGATATTCAATTGAGCCACCACCATTTAATAAAATAGCTCCCTTCTTTCCATCATATATAGTATCACTGTTATCATAAATTATGTGCCCATATATCTGTTTCTAGGCACTCCATTCTATCCCATTGATATATTTGTATATCCTTGTGCTAATATTATACTGTCCTAATAAGTGACTCAGAAGTCTTAAAATCTGATAAAAGAAGTCCTTCCACTTTTGTTTTCTTTTTCATGAGTGCTAATCTATTCTTGATTGTCACATTTACATACAAATGTTATAATCACTTTGCCAAGCTAAGAGTTTAATGAGATATTATTAAATTAATTATCAGTTTGTAGAGAATTTACATGCATACAACATTAAGTTTTCTGAATGAGAAGCATGTCATATGCCTCAATTTATATAGGCTTCTAAAAATTTTTTAATGATATTTTATAAGTTTTCTACATAGAAGTTCTATACACTTTTTGTTAGATTTATTCATGGACAGTGATATTTCTAATGTGATTTTTATTTTATTTTTTTTTATTTATTTTATTTATTTTTTTTTCTAATGTGATTTTTAAATGGAAATTTTATTTTTTAAATTGCTGTCTTCTTGTTTCTAGTATATAAGAATGCATTTATTTGTGCTCATTGAGCTTATATCCAACAACCCTACTAAAATTACACATTAATTTTAATATCTTATGTGTGGATATTTTTGATATTTTCCTGTAGATAAGAATATTATTTGAAACTAACAGAAGTATTATTTTTCTTCCCAGTTTTTTTGTTTTTAACCTTTTAACATTTTTCTTGCTTTACTACATTTGCTAGGTCATATAATAGGTCATACAATAACAATGTTTAATAGAAATGGTGATATCAGGCATCCTTATCTCACTTCTCAAAATTAAAATAAGCCATCAATAGTGTTTTTAATTATAGTTATTCATATTCAGTTTTAAACCTTTGTTTCTTACATATAGTATTCTGTTTTTTGCTGAAATTCTTAATATTAACTTTCTTCTTCTTCAAATGTTTTAAATACAGCCCTTTAAAAGTTAGCTAATGGCAATAGTTTGAACTTCTGTGTATCCCTCTCTATTGTCTGTTGTATCTCTTTAATTTTGCCATGTTTTCCTCTTTCTGTGTTTGCCTAGTTATTTAATTGTGTTCTAGATGTATTTTTGGAAGTAATTTGATAATTAGGATATTACCTTTCTCAAGAAAAGTTTTGTGTGTGCTTCTGGAAAGGAATTAAGGCAATAGCAGTGTGGTATCATCTTAACCTAATTTGAGGGAATGAGATGATATGAAGTTGAGCTGCAGTTGACTGTTCACGTTTAGTTTACCCTTGTTCTTACCATACAGTTTTTTAAGGCTCTTATCCAAGGTGAGCCTTTAAGCAGAGCCACTTTCCCTTACTAAGCTTTGGATTCCAGTCTCTGTTATGCTAGTCCCATAAGACAGTTGAAAGTGTTGCTCAAAGCAATAATCTTCAAAAATCTGGCTGATTCCAAGGCTGGAACAAACACAGAATGAACCTCCAATATTTTGTTGTGCAGAAAAGGAAGGAATTGCTCAAAAAATGATGGGAACTTGTAAAATAGATAAAGAAGCCACCTCAAAGAGGCTACCACTGGCCAAATATTGGGCAATTTGAGTGCCAAAGTAATGAAATACAAAAATGAATTATAAGTCATTGCAAATATAGGGATTCATGAATCTCTATCAACAGTAAATACAAGTAAATAACCATTAATGCATAAGGTTAACAGGCATAAAATTGGGCTATTGCTTATAGTATAATGCCAAGTGCTATTTGCTAAATGCTGACAGGCTACTCAAGTTGGAAAATCAGTACTTTTCAAGTATCAGATAAAGATTAGATTAGGCAAGGATCATCTATAGATTTTAAGTTTAGGAGGAAAATTTGACAAGGAACAGGATATTTGTCTGGCCTTTAAAATGCCAGGTTACTTATTAGTTACAAAGGAATATAAGCATTATACAGTGGAGGAAACATACAACATTTAGAGTGAGCAAAATCGGTGTTACCAGTGAAGGGCACATGAATGGGACATCATCATTTCCAGATGTGATACCCTGTGAAGGACACTAAGATGCTTATATTGTAATTTGACTGAGAATATAATGAGGAAATATCAGGAAAAAAATGAGGATAGTACTATTTTAAAAGGGAGGGGGGTTACTGTACTTTTCAAAGATGTTAATATCATAATAGATAAAGAAAGACTGTGAAAATGTTCCATATTAAAGGAGGCTATTGAGACTTGGCAAATAATTGAAAGCTGACCTTAGATGAGATACTGTATCAGAGGGGACAATGTTATAAGTGATATTATTTGGTCAATGGATAAAATTGATCAAAAAATTTGTTGATGTTAAATATACTGAAATTATTAATCATACTGCCATTATTTAGAATAATGTCCATATTCTTAAATATGTTAAAGTATTTAGGGATAAGGAACCATAATATATTGACCTATATACAAATGTTTCAAAAAATAAAAATTAGCAGGTATGCAAATAGTATAAATTATTAACAATAACTGAATTGGGATAAAGTATATAGGAGTATGCATTGAATATTTTTATTCTTGAGACTTTTATCTCAATTTGAAGTTGTATCTATATAAAAATTTTTAAAAGATTAAAAAGTTCAACCTCTCAGCTACCTTATCCATATCCACCCTATCAAAATCCACCCTATAAATATCTCCAGGGAAAAAGCAGACTTTTTCACTTCTCTTGCCCAAGCTCTGCTGTCTGCTGGATTTTGACCAGCAATGTACACCCCCTTTCCCTTCTCTTTTTTTTTAGTTCTCAGATGCCTTCAAAGATATTCAGGAGAGTTCCAAATTACTCAATCGTTACTGGAATAGAAGTCAATTTCATCCTTTATTTATATGATTTTTTTAAAGATTTTATTTATTTATTTGACACAGAGAGAGAGAGAGGCAGAGAGCAAGCACAAGCAGGGGGAGTGGCAGGCAGGGGAGAAGCAGGCTTCTTGATGAGGGGCTTGATCTCAGGACCCTGGGATCATGACCTGAGCTGAAGGCAGCCGCTTAACCAACTGAGCCACTCAAGTGCCCCTATATGAATTTTTAATGAAAAAATTCAAGTACAAAGAAAAATTATATATACATAATATAGTTAATTCCTCTGTATCCACAACTCGGGTTTTCAACTCTTTACAACTTGACATATTTTCCTTCTTTTTTAATTACTTTAAAAAAATACCACTGATTATTTTTCTCTTATTTCCATTTTATCTTTCCTAGATATAGCAACTATCCTTATTTTGGTAATTATCCTTTCCAAACATGCACATGTGTTTAAAGTATAGAAACATATCTATAAACAAGAGATAGCATTATTTGCATGGATTTAAATTTTATAAAAATGGTATAAAACTGTAACTTGATGAAATTCCTTTTTGTAATTCAAGTATAATTGATATAGAATATTATATTAGTTTCAGATGTACAACATAGTGATTCCACAATTATATACATTATGGAATGCTCACCACGATAAGCATAGTTACCATCTGTCACCATACAAAGTTATTACAATATTATTGACTATATTCTCTATGCTGTACTTTTCATCCCCATAAGTTACTTATTTTATAACTGGACGTTTGTACCTCTTAAATCCCCTTTACCTGTTTTCCCGTTTCCCCCCACTCCAATCCCCTTTGGCAACCACCAGTTTGGTTTCTGTGTTTGAGTCTATTTCTGTTTGGTTTATTTGTTCATTTGTTTTGTTTCTTACATTCCACATATAAGTGAAATCATATGGTATTTGCCTTTTTTGTCAGACTTGTATCACTGAGCTTAGTGCCCTCTACGTCTATCTGTGTTGTCACCAATGGCATAATTCTATTCTTTTTTATGGCCAAGTAATATTCCATTGTAAGTATGTCACTTCTATATCCAGTCATCTATTAGTGGACATTTAGGTTGTTTCCATATGTTGACTATTATGAAATTTCTTTTTATGAACATTATAATTTTTTACATGCTGATACTTCTACTTTATTTTTATTTATTTATATTTTATTATATGACTATGCCACAAATAATTTTCCCATTCTCTTGTTTGTGAAAATATCAGATGTTTCCCTATTACAGATGATGTTACAATGAACATGCTTCTCTTGTGGCTAATTGTGCATATGGGCAAAGTTTTCTTTAGAACCAAGAGTATAGGATATTTACGGAGGAGTAGGATTCATGGGGTGTAAGGAGTATACACATTCATCTTAATAAAGTCTTTCCAAATTGCTCTTTAAACTCCTTGCACTTAAAGAGTAATCCTATCATGAGCATGTATGGGATTTACTGTTGCTCTACAGCATGCCCAAACTTGGTACTATTGGACTTTTAACTTTTGCCTATCTGATAGCTATTAAATGGTATCTCATGATTGTTTAATTTACATTTCCCTGATAACTAGTTAAGTTTTAAATGTGTACTTTCCATTTAAGTTCTGTGATTTGTTTGTTTTAACTTTGCCCGTTATTCTATTTTATTGCTCTTCTTTTATTGATAAGTAATAATCCTTAATATATTATGGGTATTACTCTGTAGTTATATACCTTACAAATATAGTCTTCTGATCTGTAGCAAGTATTTTTGGTTTATAGCACTATTTTTAAATCAGAAATTTAGAATTTTACTGAAGCCAAATTGAACTTTTACTTGATAAGATGTGCCTTTTGTGACTTGCTAAGAAATTTAGAGCATAAACTTTACTGTATTTTCTTCTAAATACTTTAATGTTTTGATTTTCATATTTAAACTTTTACATCATTTGGGATATTTTGTATGGTGTATGCTCTAATACTTTTTTTCCTATATGGATGAACAGTTATATCCAAACCATATATTGCAGTCAAAATTTGTCCCAGTGATTTGTTATACTACTGTGTTTTGTTTTGAATTTCAGTTTCTCATAGATCGGTTGCATTTCTGGACATTTAGCAATTTTCCATTAGCATATTAATTGAATATAAACAGATACCATATTTTCTTAATTGAACACATTTTGTAATATGTCTTTCTCACTATCTTAAAGAAAATGGTCGGGCGCCTGGGTGGCTGGGCGCCTGGGTGTCTCAGTTGGTTAAGCGACTGCCTTCGGCTCAGGTCATGATCCTGGAGTCCCGCATCGGGCTCCCTGCTCGGCAGGGAGTCTGCTTCTCCCTCTGACCCTCCTCCCTCTCATGCTCTCTGTCTCTCATTCTCTCTGTCTCAAATAAATAAATAAAATCTTTAAAAAAAAGAAAAGAAAAGAAAATGGTCTATTTTTCACTTATGCTAGATGTGTATAGTGCTCATTACAGTCACCCACGGACCAAGGCTGATGAGCAGCCATCACACAATGTTACATCATCATTGTTTCTATCAGGACTCAGTTGTCTTTAAAAGAATTTTAAATACTTAACATTAAAATAATATTAATAGACATAAATACATACTTATTGCTATGAAACATTCCTCTGTATCTCTCCTTTCTTATACTCTCTATTCCTTTCTTCAGAGGCGTTTATCTCAAACCATTTTACTTCAGCCTAAAACTTTTACTAGTATATCTTACAGTGCAGGTCTGTTGGAGAAAAATAATCTTCAGTGTTTGACTATCTGAAATTTTTTGTTTTATACTCATGAAATAAATTTTGAGAAATGGTAAAGTATAACCATCCACTGATTCTTCTTCCTTAAAATTGTCCTGGCTATTTGTGAGTTTTTCATATGACATACTTAAGTTTGACAAGTTATTTGAAGAACTTCTTTCATGTTTAAATCTGGATGGAAATTTCATTGAAATTTTTATTGATTTAGTCAAAATTAACATTGTTATACATTGAGTCATCTAGAAGGCTGGCTAGAAATCTGCTCTCTATTTAAAAGTTAATATTTTTACATTCTCATTAAAATTATCTACTAGGTACTATATATCATTAATATACCACATTACTAAAAAAGACAATGGGATAAACTAAATCCTTTCTGTTAGAGTTAATTATTAACACCATTAATAATATAGAAATAATATTTTTGAAGCTTGGATTTATAATTATATATACTTAAATATCATCTAAGAGGGAATTGGTCTCAAGTTGTACCAGTGAGCAGAATGGCTTTGAATTAAATGAAGTCTTCAGTCTTCTAAAGTGCTGTATGTTATGAAATTTGATCTATGGCAATAATAATTATTCTAGAGATAGCATAAAGAAAAAAGATCTCTTGACAGTTTGAGGCAAGTAGCCATTAAGTCATTAGTCTATGAAAACTCAGTTGCTGTAGAATGGAACTATAAAAACTAGAAAATTTTAGGCAGTTTTCTTAAGTTGGCTATCTGAAGGCAAGTGCATGCATTCATGTACTTACAGTTATACTGCTACTAAAGTTACAGTAATAATTTTATACAAATTAAATATGCAGTACTCAAGTTTGCATCCCACTTAATTTTCTCCCATTGAACTTATTTTGAATCCTCTCTTTACCCATCTGGATGGTTAAAAAGAAAACCATAGGGCCCAAATGGCATCACTTAGGCCAAATCCCCAAATTGTGGCTTAATACCCAATGTAAATACAGTTTTAACCTCTCCGAGAAAAGTAGTCTTAACCCATCAGTCAAGAATTTTCTGATTAGCACCAGTGAGTCTGCTCTGTGGAGCCCTCTCTATTCCCCACAGGAAGATGAGATAATCTACATAAGACACCCTTCTCTTTCCCTCTAAGGGAAAGCAACCTTGCCTGAAACAACCCTTTTCTCTTGCTAATAATTTTCATGCCCTATCCTCCTTTCTATAAAAACCCTCTACTTTGTACAACTCTTTGGAGCTCCCCTCTACTTACCAGATGGGATGTTGCAGGATTCATTAAATAGAGCCAATTAGATCTTCAAATTTAGTTGGTTGAATTTTGTTTTTTAAAGGATGTATTCTCTTCATTGCTAATCTATAGGCTTCTATATTATTGCTGTACCCCAAACATTCGAGATGGAAATTCTTTTTCTCTCCCTACCTTTGATAAATATCTTACTCTCTACTTAACTTCCCTAATAACTGGATTTATTTATCTTTTGTACTGGTATATTCACCAATTAAATTTTTCTGTTTTCCTTCTGTCATTTTTCTTTCTCAAGTTGCTCTGCTCATGACGTTGAATTTTATATTGTCCTAAACAACAGTTAATTTAAAAAATGGTGCATAATCTTTTTTTTTTTTTTTTAAAGATTTTATTTATTTATTTATTCATGAGAGATAGAGAGAGAGCGAGGCAGAGGGAGAAGCAGGCTTCCCACAGAGCAGGGAGCCCGATGCGGGACTCGATCCCAGGACCCTGGGATCATGACCTGAGCCGAAGGCAGACGCTTAACCATCTGAGCCACCCAGGCGCCCCATAATCTTTTTTTTTTAATATTCTTTTTCCTGAAGTCTTTACAGATCTGTTTAACATTACCATCTTAAATACACCATATTCCTTTTTATATGTTTTGAACTCCTTTTGTGTATTTGTATTGTCAGGGAGCAAGAATTCCTATCCCTTTCAAGGTCCTTCTAGCCAGACTAAGAATCAAATTGACCTGAGGCTGATTAATAGATCAAATTTAATAGCATACATATGGGGAACCCACGCAGACATGAAAATACCAAAGACAATCAAGCAAAATGAGGTATATATGTCATCCTGAACTAAAAAACAGGGGATCGGGAATGGGACTTCAGAGAACAGGAATGAAATTTACAGAAAGATGAAAAAGAATAAATGTTTGGTAAACGAATGTTTGCTGGGCCATTTAGAAACAATGGGACAGAGAGGACTTTGATCAAAATGACCTTGCTGAATTCCTCCCTGGCTACCATATCTAGTTCATATCTTAATGTAGTTATCTATGGTGATACCTCTCTTCCTGAAACTATCCTCTATCTAATTTTTTTTAGGCAGTTGTGGGAGAGGCCAAGAACTTTTCATACATCTGCTGGGTTTCGATTGCTTTTAGCTCAAAATAATCTTCATGCTAAAGTGGCCCCCAACAGTGTGCTTACACATGCAATATTTTCCTGATTCTCAATTTTTGCTTTTGGGATTTAACATTTACTCCTCCCCCCCCCCCCCCCCCCGCCAATGTCTTTATGGTAGAATCCATTTCCATATGAAACCAAAACAAAGTGTTATCTTCAACAAATACTTTTATGCAAGTCTGTGAACATGCATTCATTTCCTTCTGACAATGGTTATTTTTGATTGATTTCAGTTGAAATACATATTAAAAAAATCAAGAAGATAATTATTTACTATTGGTGTAGTTTACCTTTCTTTTTATGGGTCAGATACTTAAATTCTCATAAAAAATTTCCTGTGGTTTCTAGGTGGAGAATAATGTTTCAACAGAACCATAAATCTTAACAGTATGAAGAAAGTATAAGAAGCTGGCAGAAGAAATGATAGTCTTTACTTACTTCCCCCTCCCATTTTATTTATTTGACTATTCAGTTTGATGAAGGATAGTTGGAAGGCAGGCAGTCAGGGACAAGGGGCCCCCAGCCTAAGAGGAAACCACCCTTAAAAAGATTTTACACCACCCTGGAAGGAGCCCTCTATTCTTTCCCATGTGATTGATAGGTAACAAAAACCTAATTGGATGACAGGCACAGGGATGGTTAATCAGATTAAAACAGCCCATGAACAAGTGGATAAAAACTCCTAGACTTGGAAACTCAGGGGCAATCCTCTCAGATCCCCTCCCTCCCGGGGAGCTTTGTACTATCACCTTGCTATCACTCAATAAACCTTGCTTTGCTGCCCACCACTCTGATCTACCTCTTCCTTCTTCAAAGTGGGGTGATCAAGAACTGCGGGGACCAAAGGATAAAATCCTGTAACAAATTTATGTTTGAACTTTTTTCTTCCATTAAAATGTAAAAAAAAAAAAAAAAAATTATTAAAAGCTTAATATCCACTTGTGTGTTTTCAATACCATTGTGTTTCCTTTTGTTTTCATTCTTATGGATATGTACTTTATTGAGTTTTTATTTGTGCCTATTTGAGGTGTACTGTATACATTTTAACTATGGTCAGATTGATGCTATTTCAAAAAGCTGTAACTTGATTCCTCTTGACCATTTACATCACTTACCTTGGGTCATGCAATATAATGTGCAGTATTTTATTAGCCTATCTTTGAATATAATTAAAAAAAATAGATATATAAATAGTCCTCATTGAACACTGGGGAGAGCTAATTACATTAGATATAATCTCTTCACATATTTTGGTAATATTAAAAAAAATCTGTGATAAATAAATCATTTTCTAATAAATCAAAACTTTTGTTTTTATTCAAACATACTATTCTACCCAAATTCTTTCTCTATTGTCTAGTCTTTCCCTTTGGTTTTAATGTTTCCTGACCAGTTCATGGACAGGAGTGTGCCTTGTTTACCATATCACACAGGTTCTTTTCAAATTCTACAACAATGACTTGGGAAAAAAATATCATTTTTAGTGTTTGGTAATGGTGATCATCTGATTTCTTTCTAGCACATGTGTTCTACTCTGTGTCTTTAATTCATTTGGGTGGTAACTTACTTTCCATTATACAGTGTCACTAAAATAGATTTTAAATTTTACTTAACCAAGATCAGAAACAACATGCAAGACACAATAATGTCAGAACGTCCATTAGGTACAATTTCTTGATAGTTTTTTAAATTTGAATGACTTCCAGTAAATCAACATCTATACCATCTATCTGGTTGATGTATTTTTTTTATTTTCATATGTGGTTTTAATTTTTATTTATTTTTACAATTTGATGACGGGCTTTAAAGAATATTCTGTTTCTCTACATTTTTCAAGAGTCTAGTAATATGTTTATTTTGATTTCAGTATTACTTGTCTTTAAGTTTAAATTGCAGCTATGATGAAGTAACAAGTAGCAGACAATGGAGTTTTCTTCCCACTTAAACAATAATGTGACTGGACGAAATATATGAGACAATTACTTTCAAGCACTGGACAATAAGCAAGAAAAACTGTGATTCTTGAGTGAAGGAAATACAGGAGGTGAGCCTCCCATTCACTGCAGATTCTTTGGGGGAGCAATTTGCAGTCCATGGTGCAGAGACATGGAGCACAAACAAAGCTTCATGACAATGAGGAGGCAGTGTTCAGGGTTGGAGGCTGCCGAAATAGCTAGAATTTGTGGTACAGGATATTGGAGAAGATGGAGCTCTGTAGAGAGGGTTCAGTAGTTGATGTTAGCATACTTGTAGGTCTTAACTGAGGGCTGGGCTATACAAGGACAGGGCAGGACTCTGTGAGGTAAAATAAAGAGCAGGTGATTGAAGACTGAGCATTGAAGGGCAGTGGTTGTGTGTGACTAAGAGATCTTGGAGTTTTGGCCAATCATAGTACATAGGCTTTGCAACAAACTTAGACATTTAGTGGAGATCCCAGAAAGACCATCTCATAGAGATAAAGCACAATTCCTAAATCATATATATGTAAGACTGAGATTTAAACCAACATAGACTAACCCTATGAGAAAATAAATAAAGCCAGACAGGATCAAGAGGATTCTCTAATATTTTAGCTGCTCATAAGAACAAAAGTCAAAATTCATAAAATGAAGTCCAAATAATCCAGACCCAAAATAATATATCATTGTGAAGTCCAGTATACAATAAAAACTTTATAGTCAAGATTAGAAGCAAGATCATACATTTTAAAGACCGGCAGTTAATAAACACAGATGGCAAGATGTCCCAGATGTTGGAGTTAATAAACAAAATCTTAAAATAGCTGTAAAAACATGTTCAATGAGTCAACATAAAGTTGGTTATGATGAACAAGTAAATGGAAATCTTATCAGCAAAGATAAAGTCTATTAAAAAAGATACAAATAGGAATTTTAGAATTAAAAAAGTTCTGTATTCAAAATAAAAAGATCACTGAGTATACTTATGGCAGATTGGACATTACAGAAATAAAGGTACAAAAATTCAATAAAACTATTCAATCTAAAAAACAGAAAAAAATTAAGATTGGATTAAAATTGATCAGTTTCAGTTACCTGTGGGGTAATATTAAGTGGTCTAATACACCTACTAATGGAGTCATGAAAAGGAGAACGAGAATGGGACAGAAAAAAAAGTTGTTTGAATAAATAATGGGTAAATATTTCCCACATTTTGTGAAAAACATCGGTGTATTACCAAAGGCCAAGTTCTGCTACCTGTCATTGGAAAAGTCAATACTCAAGAGATGAATTTTGATTGGAAAGGAATCATTCAGGAAGCCAGCCAGCTGGGGAGAACACAAAATGTTATCCAAAGGCCAACTCCAGGGTTTCTGTCTAGCCCAAGGGGTTTTCAAAGGAATTTAGGGCAGTTAGTCAGTAAAGGACATACAGTGGTCCTAACATTTCTTGACTATTTGCAGACTTGATGGTGCCAAATACAGATATTATCTCAGTGCTCAGAGGTTGTACAAGAGGGTCTGGTTTCTTAGGGCTCTGGGGGTTGCGTAAGAGGGTCTGGTTTCAGTTACATGACCTGCAGAGGTTCTCTGTTCTTTCTAGGGAAGAATGCATGATATATAGTTATACAAAGAAAGATTAGTTAATCAATCACATGGGCTAAGGGTGCTTGCTCAAGCTTAAAGACTAAAAGGTTGGCCAGAGGAGCTGAGGCAGTTAGTTTCAAATGTATAGGTACAACCTGAAGTCTCAATGAGATAAGAGAAAACAAAAACAAAAACAAAAAAACCACAATGCTGAAAGGCAAAAACAAAGCAAAACAAAACAAAACAAATCTTAAAAGCAGCCAGAGAAAAAAGAAGAAAAAAAAAAGAAAACAGAAGAACAGAAGGAAGGTATAAAAATAAATAAAAATAGATACGGAAATCAAACAGCAAGATAATAAAAATTTCCAGTTAAAAGGGAGAATTATTACATTGGTAGGGAGGGTCATGAATATGCTATCAATTAGAGATGTACTTTGGATAGAAATACAGAGGCAGATTGAATGTAAAATTTGGAAGAAGGTATTCTGATAAAAATATATAAATAAGAAATATAATAGAGCTATGAAAATGTAAGAAATAGCAGGTCTCAGGACAAGAAATATTACAGAGATAAGGTGGAAAATTTCATAATGACAAGAGAGTCAATTCATGAGGAAGAAATAAAAATTATAGATGTGCAGACAACTCATAGTAGAACAAAATACATGAAGGAAAAACTGGCAGAACTAAGGGAAGATTAGACAAACCCATAATTATAATGGGAGATTTTCACACCCATCTCTCAGATGTAACTCTGGATGCAAGTTGGTACCCCATCCTCTAAGTAACACGGATCTACTTCATCTTTACATTCTGCGGTTCAGACAACAACCTGTCAGCTATTTCTACCGAAACAGACTTTCCATTAGCCTTTAAAGCAGATGGCTCTCTTCCTGTATCTACTCTTTCACAACTGAAAAGCCTCACTGAGGCTTTAGCTCTGGCCCAGTGAGCAGAATCATCTCTATTTGCTTGACGCTCTGAGAATCAAATGCTGCTACATGCACTGAATATTGTGGAGATTTGAGATATTGAACATTTATATCCTTTTTCTAGAGTACTGAAAAAATACCCTAGGATGTGGTTGTGTGTGCATATGTCTTGAAAGGATCTATAAAAGGCCACTAATACTGTAGATTTTGGCACGAAATTAGGGAAAAATTTTAAACCTGGTCTCAACCTTTCCCACTCAAGCCCAATAGTGTTCAGAATTTTGTTTCATCAGCAGAGATGAAAATTACAATCACATAAGGAAAGTAAATCTTTGTATTAGGTAGAACATATAAAATGTAAAAATAATCGGTAATGCCTTCCCTGACAGATACAATAACAGTCATGAAGACTGTAGAACACTGCTAAAGTCTTTATTTGACATTTATTAAACAGAGTTTAATAGTAGTGACATTTTAATCTAATTCATCAATTTAATAGTTTTCATGAAAATGCTCCATTTATTTAGACACTCTTTATATCGTTCCTATTCTCACTAATCATTTTTGTTCATTTGCAGTTGAAGTAGGTTGTCTTGAAAATAGTGTATTAGAATCAGAATATAGCTTCATAAGGCATTATCATTAAAAACCTATCTAGATTAAGAAGTAGTAAGTAATTATTATTTTACAAGATTATTTTTACATTTGTCTCAATGACGATAAATCATTAGACCTGAGAAACCATCCGTATGAATCTATAGATATACGCCAGAGGTCATCTTTGGAAACATAATCATACGTTATTATGAGGCTCCAATTTATAATGGGTTTTCTTCTTAAAAAAATCGTTAGTAGTAATCTTTTCTTTTTTTTTTTTTTAAAGATTTATTTATTTATTTGAGAGAGCGAGAATGAGAGAGAGTACATGAGAGGGGGGAGGGTCAGAGGGAGAAGCAGGCTCCTCGCTGAGCAGGGAGCCCGACGTGGGACTCGATCCCGGGACTCCAGGATCATGACCTGAGCCGAAGGCAGTTGCTTAACCAACTGAGCCACCCAGGCGCCCAGTAGTAATCTTTTCTAATGAACATGATAAATCTCATAGTCATCAAGGGGGTTTTAGCTTCAAATTTCTTTAAGAAATCAGTAGAACCCCTAGGATGGAATAATAAGTAGACAAATGATGTTGTTCTGCCCCTTTAGGGTAAGTATTTTGTACCTAAGATATTTCTAGGGCTGATCTAGATTTATAAGGAATCAATTAGTAAGGTTCTGGCACTTTGAAGATTTGAGCTTATATGGATTTTGATTTCTGCTGTGTGTTTCCTGGCAGGGAGTAGAGTGGTTGAAGTGCTCTACCTTTGTTCCTTTTGCCTGCAAGTACCTCAAGAATAGCCATAAAGAGAGGAGATGACTGGGGCGCCTGGGTGGCTCAGTCAGTTAAGCATCTGCCTTCAGCTCAGGTCATGATCTTGGGGTCCTGGGATTGAACCCAGCATTGAGCCCTGCTTCGGGCTTCCTGGTCAGTGTAGTCTTGCTTTACCCTCTTCCTCTGCCCCTCCCCTCCCTCTCATGCTCTCTCTCTCTTGCTCTCTCTCAAATAAAAAAATAAAATCTTTAAAAAAAAAGAGAGGAGATGACTTTTAAATATGAATGTAATTGATGTGAATATTACATGATAAAAGAAAAAATTGTGGCATTATTAAGTTCTAGCAACTTTTTATAAAGTTGGTCTGGTACAATTGGTCTAGTCTGAGGATGTACTGCTGTCTCTCATCATCCTAGGTAGATTGCTTCTGAAGGAAGTTACATGTTGAGGCTATGCGTCTTCAAAGAAGGCCTGCTGGTGTTGTGGTACCATTATATGACAGTCTCGACCACTGAGTCACTCTGTAGAAACTTAATATTGTCAATACCCAGGATTTCTTGGATTTGAATTAATAATAATGGAGACACCTGGGTGGCTCAGTTGGTTAAGCTTCTGCCTTCGGCTCAGGGCATGATCCCAGGGTCTTGGGATCAAGTCCTGCATCGGGCTCCTTGCTCAATAGTGGGCCTGATTCTCCCTCTGCCTGCCATTCCCCCTGCTTATGCTCTCTCGCTCTCTCTCTGTCTCTCTGACAAATAAATAAATAAAATCTTTTAAAAAATAAATTAGTAATAGTGATTATTAGGGACGCCTGGGTGGCTCAGTCAGTTAAGCATCTGCCTTCAGCTCAGGTGGTCCTGGGATCGAGCCTGCTTCTCCCTCTCCCACTCTCCCTGCTTGTGTTCCCTCTCTTGCTGTCTCTCTCTCTCTGTCAAATAAATAAAATCTTTAAAAAAAGAAAAGAAAGACTAAGATCATCTAACCTTTAATGTATCAGCATCTACGGTCTTCATGCTTTTATTAACTACCTCCAGTGACAAGCACCAAACTACTCAGTCCACTCTGCACTCCAGTTGCAATTGACTACTTTCTCTGCTTAGTTTTCTTAGTCTAGGAGCCTCTGCTCACTTCTGTCCTTCTTCCGCTCTTAGCTTCATGTGACCACCTGTCAAATCCCTCCGCCTTCTGGAAGGTCAGTGAAGACATGCTCTTGGTGGGGAGGAAAAATAATTATCTTTCTACCCTTCTAGGTTCTTGACTGAGACCTCCCTGTAATAAAAGATTAACAGAAAAAAAAAAAAAAAAAAACAAAGAAGTTTAATAACATGTGTACCTCCTGTATACATGGGAGAGACCCAGGAAAACTGTGTAACTCCCTGAAATGGCCCAAGCATTACCTTATATAATGTTCTCAGCTAACGACAAAAAAAGATGTTGAGTGTTGGATGGGTAATGGTGGGGGAAGCCCGTTATGGAAGGTTACCAGACAAGGCACAGTAAGCAAGCTATGTTTTTAATATAATCTTGTTTTTAATTTAAATCTTTGCCCTCTCCTTTGAAAAGAGTTTCTGGAGTTTTAGTCATTCTCCTCTTCCTGGTACAGAGAGGGAGACACCCTTATAAATGGAGATTTCTCTTATAAATAAGTGTCTCTTGTAAAAGGGTAACATTTATTTGGTTTTCAGACTTTCTCTTGTGCCTGCTGGCTTTTTAAAAAATAAGCAGCTCAAAATAATCCTTATGCCAAAGAGGCATATTTTGGGGTGGCATATTCTGCTCTCTGTTATTCTCTCTCTTAGCCTGCACTGATTTATGTGGTTTTAATCACGTCCTCCTTTTTCTATCAGTAGGCTTTTGCTTTGATGTTTCACATGGCATTTGTTTTGCTTTTTGCTACAGATGTGTTTTTTCATGAGAGTTAAAATGTTTGTTGAGTAAGTGAGTGAAAGTTCTGTTGCTCCCTCTTAAGCAGAATATAATTCATCATGTAATGCTCAACTGTTTTGCTTAATAGTGTGTAGATAAATACCTGCTTTAAGTTATTACTGTTTGAGGTAACTCTCTGTAGTCTAACTGGAGAAAAATTATGAGAGCATGTCTGACACAGTGCTAGATTCTACTTTTCTCTCAAGGACCAATGAAAGATAAGTTTTTTGAAAGGTAATGTTATCCACTGTTTTTTTGTTTTGCTTTTCATATATATACTTAGACCTGAGAAACCATGAGATTTATCATGAGATTTATCATGTTCATTAGAAAAGATTACTACTAAAGATTTTTTTAAGAAGAAAACCCATTATAAATTGGAGCCTCATAATAACGTATGATTATGTTTCCAAAGATGACCTCTGGCATATATCTATAGATTCATATATATACTTATATGAAAAGCAAAACAAAAAAGCAGTGGAGACATATATATATATATTTTAATGTAGGTGAACTCTCCAATTCCTTTTTTTCTCTTTCCTGTTCTCCTTTTCTTCTTCAATCTAATCCCTGTTCCTAGAAACATGTACATTGTTCAAATGCCGTTTCTTATGTCAGATGATGTTTGTGAAATCAGCAAGCTAACTGGGCTTCTTGAATATACAGAATCTCTCTTTTTTTTTAAATGTAGTTTTAGAGATAGCACTTTGTAAATAAGAGAAAATTGGAAGAGGAAGTTCAATATATTGCTCTATGAGGCCTAGATGGTAAAATGTGTTTTAATGTAGATTGAAGTCAATTGTATCACTTGACGTGTCTTTCCACAAATTCCTTTTGTGTATGATAATGCCACTCTTTGGTAGTGGAGGCATAGAGGGGACCTGAATAGGTAATGATGGTAATTTGCCTCATGTGGGAACAGGGCAAAAGTGCCCTTCTTTATTTACCACATTAGAGGAGGAAAGTGATGTTGAGTTTGCTTTAGAAATGCATGGTAAAAAAGAAAATTGATTTTTGTCTATGTTTGTCCTCTTTTGTTGATGTGGGAGCAATACTGAATGGTTTCTGGCAACTACTAATCAATTGCTATCTTTCTCCTGACAATCCTTTCTGCCATTGTTTGATACTCTTTTATATCTTTTCTCAGTAGATGCTATATTAGTACTATTCACTCAAACATTTATTGACTGCTTACTTCTAGTCCACACTGCACTGGTGTTATGGGGAGAAAATATAAGTACAGAAAGAAAAATATACTTTCTATTTTAAAGAAATTAGTTTTCCAACACTTCCAGCAACTAATAATGTTGTTGTAAATCCAATAACATGACTGGTTAAAGCACTTTAACGTTCCTATGAGGAATGAAATTAATATATGTATTGTCATCTAAATAGAAATATATATAACATCTCTAGAAGCCTACTGTAAACTTATCTTCCATAATTTCCCTACTTTTTGACAATTTTTTCCTGATTTCTTTAAAATGTAATACTGAAATTCAACATTCTTTAAGGTAATGTAATGTTGTTACCACGTCAATTCCATTGTCATTAATCCGCCTTAAAATAATGTGTTATATTACAATAAATCTCTTATTCTCTATTGGAAAATATTGTCAGTTTTCTAAGCATGGCATTTATAATTGTGATATAGATAAAGTAATTATATATTTTCACTCCTCATACTTCCAGAACCTAAGGTTTTGAGGTTTTTCTGTTCTCCTCTGATACTTAAGAAGCAATTAGGGAATCTGAATGAACCTCTGACAGTAATCCATCTAACAAAGAACTGAACCAGTAGGAAAAGGGCAAGGCAAAAAACTTGGGTTGGTAAGATTCTGAGAATTTACTAAATAAGAATATTACAAATAGAGAAAGGAGGTAGTTGAAGTCAGCTCTTGTACGGGACTTTGAGAAGATAAATGAGTTAAGAGGAATTTTGGGATATGTTTGGAATATATGCAGTATATTGATCCTGTTCCTTCTCTTTTACCCCTATCACAGCACTTCTTCAAAGGCATCAACAAGTAAATACATATTTAAGTTATTTTTAATACATTTCAGATGAAAATTTGCACAATTTCAAGGTAGAACAAAATATTAGGGTTACTTGAATGCAAAAAAAAATGGGAAAGCATTTCCTCATATAATTTAAGTAAATGTCTGTAGCTTTTGTTACTTGTAATGAAGAGATGTCCTTTTTAACTTCTCTAAAAATTTTAAAGAAAACTTCAGTCAACTCTCGTGAAAATACTTTTATTTTAGATGACTATAAAAAATACCTACATCTTACCTCTAAAGATTCCAATGGAGTAGTTGGCACAAGGTGCAAGCAGCTATTTTCTGAAAGCTCCCCAAGGTGATTTTAATGAGCATCTGGAAGCACTGCTGAATACTCTGCTAGCTTTCAAGTCAGGGAGAATTGCCCACAGAGGTGATGAGGTGACACGGAGTGACTGTGCTGGATTGAAATGGCAGTGGAAGAAGTTTGCCCATTTTTAGTAATCATGCAGTATAACAAATATTGAAACTAATATTTGAGTGAATTTTTGTTTGTGCTTTAGTTCATTACACTGTACACATGCTTTTTAAGAATTTTTAGGGGCACCTGGGAGGCACCATTGGTTAAGCATCTAACTCTTGGTTTGCGCTGAGGTCGTGATCTCAGGGTTGTGAAATCAAGCCCCATGTAGGGCTCTTCACTCAGCGTGCAGTCTGCGTGAGATTCTCTTTCCCTCCCTTTCTGCCCCTCCTGCTTGTGTTCTCCTTCTCTCTCTCTAAAATAAATAAATCTTAAAAAAAAAAAGAAAAAGAAAATTTTTATTTGTTTATTTATTTATTTATTTATTTATTTATTTATTTATTTATTTTTAAGATTTTATTTTATTTTATTTTGACAGAGAGAGACCCAGCAAGAGAGGGAACACAAGCAGAGGGAGTGGGAGAGGGAGAAGCAGGCTTCCCACTGACCAGGGAGCCCGATGTGGGGCTCGATCCCAGGACCCTGGGATCATGACCTGAGCCGAAGGCAGACGCTTAACGACTGAGCCACCCAGGCGCCCCCAAAAAAGAAATTTTAAATAGTTTCTATCTTTATAGACATTTTAAAAAATCCCTTTCTCCTCCTCTAGAATTACGTGGCTATTAACCTATGTCCTCCTGTGGTGTTTCCCATGTAGTATTAGTCTGTAGCTTTGTGTGAGAACTGAGATAAGGAGACAGGGTGAGGAATGAATGCTAATTATAATTACATTTGATATTAGCAATATGCTAGCTTTATAAAATGAACTGATATACTTTCCAAATATATCTGTTTGCTAGAATGTTTTAATGAAGATAAATTTTGTGGTTTTTTTTTTTTTCTTCCTGAAAGTTATTTTTTTTTAAGAGATTTTTTTTTTTAGGGACACCTGGGTGGCTCAGTCGATTAAGCGTCTCCCTTCAGCTCAGATCATGATCCCAGGGTCCTGGGATAAGGTCCCACATCAGCCTCTTTGCTCAGCGGGGAGCCTGCTTCTCCTTCTACCTCTCTACTCTCTCTCTCTCTCTGAAACAAGAAAGAAAGAAAGAAAGAGAGAGAGAAAGAGAGAAAGAGAAAAAGAAAATATGTGTGTATGTGCATCTGTGTATAAAACATAACAGAATTTTTAAATGTCACTAGCTGTGTCTGTATGTCTTTTTAAGATTGACTGATCTATCAGTTAAGTACCCCATCATTCCTTTATCCAGAAGAGCCATTATAAAATATATCTGATAACATTTTCTGTTACTGGGCATTTAATTAAAGTCTTTTGAATTGATATTTACTTATAAAATATAATCTTAATTTCTTGGGTAAGTTCTACCATTCTTTTTTGCTCTCATAGTTTCTGTCTCTCCCTCTCTCTTTACCTTTTTGGTATTTAAGCTTCCTTCCAGAAATTCTCATGAGAAGCAGAGATTCTTTTTGGATTAATCATTGAAGCTCCATAGGGTATGTAGAACATATAAAAGGAGAAGCAAGTGTGAAGACAAGGTCTACAGTATCCCTTTTTGACATCATTAAATTGTCAACTGTATTGATATTTTCCAGAATGTTGGGATTGGTTCTATTTAAGCTGCATATGAAGTTAGAGTTATCTAGTGTTCATATAGTTTTCAGTATTACTATCAGAGATTTTAGCAATAATTTTCCAAGTCACAGTTTTCATCACTATAGCAAAGGTATTAGATATTGAGAGGGCCCAGCCATGAATGTGACTCATTCTTTGTCAAATTCATCTGAGAGGCAAAAATAGGATTCTGCACATTGCTAGTTTTCAAAAAAGAAAAAAAAAAGTGCATGTAGATATACACTTTGATTGGCAATGGTAGACTATATTTCCAAGTTACCAAGTTATTTACAGTTGACAGACTGACACAAATGCAGATTAAATAGAAGTGCTAACAACATTCAGTTTCACAAAGTTACTTTTTCTTGATCCTCAGCCAGTTAGTAGTCATGTAAAACCTACTTTGTTCAAAAATAACAGATTTGGATAGGGCTACGATGAGGAGGGTTAAACCTGGATAATTGCACAACTGCATTAAGTGCATTAAGAGCATCAGGTCTGACAATGCTTTGAAACTAGAACTCAATCACAAGAGGAAGGTCAGAAAGAACTCAAATACATGGAGGCTAAAGAGCATCCTACTAAAGAATGAATGAGTCAACCAGGAAATTAAAGAAGAATTTTAAAAATTCATGGAAACCAATAGAATGAAAACACAACTGTTCAAAATCTTTGGATGCAGCAAAGGCAGTCCTAAGAGGAAAGTATATAGCAATACAAGCCTTTCTCAAGAAACAAGAAAGGTCTCAAATACACAACCTAACCCTACACCTAAAGGAGCTGGAGAAAGAACAGCAAATAAAGCCTAAACCCAGCAGGAGAAGAGAAGTAATAAAGATCGGAGCAGATTCAATGAAATAGAAACTAAAAGAACAGTAGAACAGATCAACGAAACTAGGAGCTGGTTCTTTGAAGGAATTAACAAGATTGATAAACCCCTGGCCAGACTTATCAAAAAGAAAAGAGAAATGACCCAGATCAGCAAAATCATGAATGAAAGAGGAGAGATCACAACCAACACCAAAGAAATACAAACAATTATAAGAACATATGAGCAACTCTATGCCAGCAAATTAGATAACCTGGAAGAAATGGATGCATTTGTAGAGATGTATCAACTACCAAAAGTGAACCAGGAAGAAATAGGAAACCTGAACAGACCCATAACCACTAAGGAAATTGAAGCAGTCATCAAAAATCACCCCAAAAACAAAAGCCCAGGGCCAGATGGCTTCCCAGGGGAATTCTACCAAACATTTCAAGAAGAATTAATACCTATTCTTCTGAAACTGTTCCAAAAAATAGAAATGGAAGGAAAACTTCCAAACTCATCTTATGAGGCCACCATTACCTTGATCCCAAAACCAGACAAAGACCCCATCAAAAAGGAGAATTACAGACCAATATCCTTGATGAACATGGATGCAAAAATTCTCACCAAAATACTAGCCAATAGGATCCATCAGTACATTAAAAGGATTATTCACCACGACCAAGTGGGATTTATCACTGGGCTGCAAGGTTGGTTCAACATCCGCAAATCAATCAATGTGATACAATACATTAACAAAAGAAAGAACAAGAATCAGATGATCCTCTCAATAGATGCAGAAAAAGCATTTGACAAAGTATAGCATCCTTTCTTGATCAAAACTCTTCAGAGTATAGGCATAGAGGGTACATACCTTAATATCATAAAAGCCATCTATGAAAAACCCACAGCGAATATCATTCTCAATGGGGAAAAACTGAGAGCTTTCCCCCTAAGGTCAGGAACGCGGCAGGGATGTCCACTATCACCACTGCTATTCAACATAGTATCAGAAGTCCTAGCCACAGCAATCAGACAACAAAAAGAAATCAAAGGCATCCAAATCTGCAAAGAAGAAGTCAAACTCTCACTCTTTGCAGATGATATGATACTTTATGTGGAAAATCCCAAAGACTCCACCCCAAAACTGCTAAAACTCATACAGGAATTCAGTCAAGTGGCAGGATATATAATCAATGCACAGAAGTCAGTGGCATTCCTATACACCAACAACAAGACAGAAGAAAGAGAAATTAAGGAGTCTGTCCCATTTACAATTGCACCCAAAACCATAAGATACTTGGAATAAATCTAACCAAAGAGGCAAAGGAGCTGTACTCAGAAAACTATAAAATACTCATGAAAGAAATTGAGGAAGACACAAATAAATGGAAAAACGTTCCATGCTCATGGATTGGAAGAACAAATATTGTGAAGATGTCAATGCTACCTAGAGCAATCTACACATTCAGTGCAATCCCCATCAAAATACCATCCACTTTTTTTCAAAGAAATGGAACAAATAATCCTAAAATTTGTATGGAACCAGAAAAGGCCCCAAATAGCCAGAGGAATGTTGAAAAAGAAAAGCAAAGCCGGTGGCATCACAGTTCCGGACTTCCAGCTCTATTACAAAGCTGTCATCAAGACAGTATGGTACTGCAGAAAAACAGACACATAGATCAATGGAACAGAATAGAGAGCCCAGAAATGGACCCTCAACTCTATGGTCAACTCATCTTTGACAAAGCAGGAAAGAATGTCCAATGGAACAAAGACAGTCTCTTCAACAAATGGTGTTCGGAGAATTGGACAGCCACATGCAGAAGAATGAAACTGGACCATTTCCTTACACCACACACAAAAATAGAGTCCAAATGGTTGAAAGACCTCAATGTGAGACAGGAGTCCATCAAAATCCTAAAGGAGAACACAGGCAGCAACCTCTTCGACCTCAGCCGCAGCAACTTCTTCCTAGAAACATCGCCAAAGGCAAGGGAAGCAAGGGCAAAAATGAACTATTGGGTCTTCATCAAGATAAAAAGCTTTGCAAAGCAAGAAACAGTCAAAAAAACCAAAAGACAACTGACAGTATGGGAGAAGATATTTGCAAATGACATATCAGATAAAGGGCTAGTATCCAAAATCTATAAAGAACTTATCAAACTCAACACCCAAAGAACAAAGAATCCACTCAAGAAATGGGCAGAAGACATGAACAGACGTTTTTCCAAAGAAGACATCCAAATGGCCAACAGACACATGTAAAAGTGCTCAACATCACTGGGCATCAGGGAAATCCAAATCCAAACCTCAATGAGATACCACCTCACACCAGTCAGAATGGCTAAAATTAACAAGTCAGGAAACGACAGATGTTGGCGGGGATGCAGAGATAGGGGAACCCTCCTACACTGTTGATGGGAATGCAAGCTGGTGTAGCCACTCTGGAAAACAGTATGGAGGTTCCTCAAAAAGTTGAAAATAGAGCTACCATATGACCCAGCAATTGCACTACTGGGTATTTATCCCAAAGATACAAAAGTAGGGATCCGAAAGGGTACGTGCACCCTGATGTTTATAGCAGCAATGTCCACAATAGCCAAACTGTGGAAAGAGCCAAGATGTCCATCGACAGACGAATGGATAAAGAAGATGTGGTATATATACACAATGGAATATTATGCAGCCATCAAAAGGAATGAGATCTTGCCATTTGCAATGACGTGGATGGAACTGGAGGGTATTATGCTGAGCGAAATAAGTCAATCAGAGAAAGACATGTATCATATGATCTCACTTATATGAGGAATTCTTAATCTCAGGAAACAAACTGAGGGTTGCTGGAGTGGGGGGCAGGGTGGGAGGGATGGGGTGACTGGGTGATGGACACTGGGGAGGGTGTGTGCTCTGGTGAGCGCTGTGAATTGTGTGAGACTGTTGAATCACAGATCTGTACCTCTGAAACAAATAATGCAATATATGTTAAGAAAAAAAAAAAAAGAAGAAGATAGCAGGAGGGGAAGATGAAGGGGGGGAAATCGGAGGGGGAGACTAACCATGAGAGATGATGGACTCTGAAAAACAAACTGAGGGTTCTAGAGGGGAGGAGGGTGGGAGGATGGGTTAGCCTGGTGATAGGTATTAAAGAGGGCACGTTCTGCATGGAGCACTGGGTGTTATGCACAAACAATGAATCATGGAACACTACATCTAAAACTAATGATGTAATGTATGGGGATTAACATAACAATAAAAAAATTAAAAAAATACATATATAAAAAAGCATCAGGTCTGAATGCTTGTCATTCTGAATTATCTTTTGATTCATCACTGTTGAAATGCAAAATGATTGTAGGATTCCAAACTTTTGACCTTTACAAAATGTCAAAAGAGAGGAAAATGCTTTCTAAAATGCCAATAGGTGATTTCTCTACAAATTACGTAGTGATTTGTTTCTTTACTGTAGTTCCAACCACTTTTGATAACTAACTAGATTTTCTTAAAAATAAAGCAAAAACAGAAGCACCTCTTTTCTCAATTGGATTATTTTGGTAGCTCTGGATGGATAAGATTTATTTTATCCAAGGGAACCCTTTATCATTGTTTACCTGGCAAAGGTCTGGTTTATGCCAGTTTCCTGGCATGATTATTATTATTTTTTTAAAGATTTTATTTATTTATTTGACAGAGAAAGACACAGCGAGAGAGGGAACACAAACCGGGAGTGGGAGAGGGAGAAGCAGACTCCCTGCCGAGCAGGGAGCCCGATGCAGGACTCGATCCAGGGACTCCAGGATCATGACCTGAGCCGAAGGCAGTTGCTTAACCAACTGAGCCACCCAGGCCCCCCTGGCATGATTATTAATAATGCCCCTTTCACACTCAAAAGCATACCAGTTTGGATGATAGATTATATGATCACTCTATTACCAATTCTTTCAGTCAGGGTTCTCCAGAGAAACAGAGCCAGTGGAATACATAGATAGATAGGGATAGAAATCGAGATTTATTTCAAAGAAATGGCTCAAGCTATTATGGGAGCTGACAAGTTTGAAATCTATAGATAAATAGTCTGGAAAGTCTGGGGTAGGAGCTGAAGCTGCACTCTTAGGGAACAATTTCTTCTTTCTCAAGGAAACCTCAGCTTTGCTCTACACTGATTAGATGAGGCTCACCAGCATTATCAAGGACAATTTCCTTTATTTGAAGTCAACTAATTGTAGATGTTAGCCACATCTACAAAGTACCTTCACAGTGTTAAGTAACAAAATTCAACCACGTTATTTGAAGATTTAATTGGATTTATTAAATGATTCATGAATCGGGCTGAAGCCATCTGCAAGTAGAAAGGCACTTAGAAGAGTTCTATAAAATGGAAGGTTCTTATAGATGGTGGATGGGCGCAAGAAAGTTACTAGCAAAAGAAAAGGATTGTTCCAGAGGAGGCTGTTTGCTAGGGCAAAATGCAAGGCATTTTGTTATAGAGATTACCTAACTTTCTTTTGGGGATGGAGAGGACCCCTGTAACACTCACTGGCATGGATGGAAAGAAAAATTTCCTGACTGACCAGTTAAAGCCGCATTTCTAAGAAGAGGTTGAAACTGCAATTAGATTGGGTATTAAGCCCTGGTTTGGGAACTCAGTCTAAGTGACACCATTTTGAGCTTGTGGGGATTTTTTTGTTTTGTTTTTTGTTTTTAACAACAGGAACACCTATAATAATGTTTGATTGAATATGTGGGTACTATTGCCTAGCCAAATTGACACATAAAATTAACCATCACACAAACCATCAATCTGGCCTAGGAAAATTTGTTTCTCTTTGCTAACAGCAAACTATCAGAGAGAAAAATTAAGAAGATAATGCCATTTACAATAACATAAGAATAAAATACATAGGAATAAATTTACCAAGAGTGAAAGATCTGTACACTGTTGCTCATTTGGAACAGTGATGCACAAATTAAAATGGCTATGGAAGAGGAAAACCTTGGTTCTTTTGTCCATGTATTCCTTTCATTATCATTGGAAAACCTTCATTATCTTTTACAGTAACTCACACCTCCCTTAAGGAAACACCTTGGCCCTCTTGACTTGTAATCTTTATAAGTTAACTCTTGTTTGAGGTGGCCTGGCACTAGAGAAGATTGGCAGCTTTTTGATGCAGTGCATTGATGATAAGGACAGAGACAGTCTCCTCATTAGTGCAAATCTTTCAGTAGGCTCTACATAACCTGTTTTATTGGGTTTTTGTCTGTCATTGTTTTTATTAATGTTATAATCCAGAGTAGGATGCCTGCCAGAAAAATTTTTTTCACAGATGTGTCTGACTTTGATGCTGGTGGACTGGCTGTTTTCCTTGGTCTGTCTGTACTCATGTATTATAATTCCATTTGAGATGTAAATTGAAAGAAGACATAGGTGTAAAACTACTTAAGAAGCCAGATGTAAAGTCAGTGTCAAGCCTGATCTCCTGGCTCCCTTGCAACCTGGGGTCACATGAAAGAATGCTTGAGATGGCAAACATTAAGTCTTACTCATGCTTGCCCATTTCCAGGGACATGAAATGTAGCTGTTGAAAGAAGTCACTGCTCTCCAGAAAAAAAAAAAAAAAATGGTGCTGCTCCTCTGGATAAGGCCAATGTAGAACTGCTGTCTTATGTGTATACTGTTCTCTTAAAAAATGGTATACATGGAAGAATTCTGGCAGGCCTGAAATCAACATGTAAAGAGAGCAGTGATGAGACCACATAAAGAAAGGGAACACTATGGAGCCATACACAGATCTTTGGTTCTTCCCATCTTGGTCACCAAAAGTGCTAGTGAAGAAGCCTTCAAAGATGACTCTACCCCAGCTGCCATCTGATTAAAACTTAATGTGATCCCCCCAAAAGAAAACCCAGTTGCCTTGACTGAGCCCTGTAACCTCAGATTTGTGAGCAAAATACATGATGTTATCATTTTTAGCCACTATTGGGGTGATTTGGTATATAGCAATAGATAAGCAGAACCATAAGACAAATAAAAACCAGCAAAGACTAAACTAAGGTACTGGCCCTTCAGATGAATCCACGTGGGCACATTCAAGTTATCAAGAAGGAAGAGCCATCCATGGACAAGAAATGTTCCTAGCAGTCTTAGAGTCAACTAGTCTCTTTCACTTGTTTTATGGATGGCAACTTATTTAAAAATTCAAATTGCATAACTAACTTCTTTGTTTGAATTCTAGGATTATCAAGCAAACTTAGCAAATAATTTCAAGTAACTGAACTTCTTACTATTTTATTTCTCACCAGAGATTAACACATTGAAATTCTGGTTTTATGTATCAGTTTAAATATGATAATGTAATAAAACACTGCATAAAAAACCAGGCCTGTCTATGTGGTCAACGCCAGATGTTTTGAAGTTCTAATACTTTACTGGGTGAAAAATATAAAGAGTATTTTGCTGTTTTTATGATAATTATTATTAAGAAGGGAACCACAATTAGGAATGGAGGATTTTTTTTTCCAATAACCATAGTGGCCAACCCTAGAGTCAGAAACCCAGCACACATCAGATCCTAAAGGCAAGGCACAGAGTTGTAAAGTAATACTAAGAAAATGGTGGAGTTCACAGTGTAGGGTCAAAGACAACCAAAATAGGTGCAAAAGGAATGAAAGAATTAACATTAAGAGAGGTGATCACTTTCTACTGGTAATCTAAACTAATTATAAGTTTTGATGAGTATGACAGGCTTTTGTTTCGTTGATCAAGGATTGGAAACCATGGGAATGTGTGCCCGGCCTCTCTCTGTCTTTCGCCTACCTTTACATACCAAGACTTCATGCCTTATTTGCACAATTTACTAAACTCCCCGGAAACTGGCTGACTAAATCAAATTGTGTTAGTTTACCAAAAAAGGAGAAACTGAAACAAATATTTTGTTTGTTTGTTTCTGTCCTCTTTGAAAACATTTTAGTTGATTTATGAAGACAGCATGTAAGGCGTCTTTTGACCATTACGTAGGAACCAATATCTATGTATTTGAACACAGTAGAATTTGAACAGGATCTAAGTGAACACTAATAATCATCTTATCCTGCTATTTCTCTTCTAAAGTGGCCCTTTCTCAAAAAGTGTCTAAAGGAAATCTTATGGCTTATTTCAAAGCCTACTCTTATTGTGAGTATGATATAAAATTTGAGATGATCAGATTTAGACAATCCACGGTCACCATCAACATTATGAGATTTGCCCACTTCCAAATCTAGTAGTTTTCCTCGAGTGGCCATTACTTTTTCTGTGTGTAACGGTCCTGGCTTTGGATAGCCTTCTATTTTATTGATACAGCAATGAAAAATTGAGTCTTTCTTCCCCTGAGGGATGTTTCTCAAACATAGATAAATAAATTCCAAATAACACACTGCTTTTCCTGAAAGACATTATGGTTTGATATTTGTGTTTGAATTTTATTGAAAGCATAGAAAAGAGCCATTACTACCTTAGTCAGACAATGCAGTTTATTTCTATAATGAGGTACCCTGTGTTTTCTGTACTGTGCCATAGTTCTTGCTGGGTGATGTCTAATTTATATTTATTTTCACTTGTCTCTGACATAAGTGACTCTTATAAATCTTAATTTCTTTCATCATTTTTTGCTTGGAAAAATATCATAAAGGGGAAATTAAGGGTTTTCTCTGTCAGAATATAAACTCAATAACTGATTCACATACACATCCAAGGATCCCAACAAGTGTTCCAGATATTTCAGAATCCTGAATAAGATAAAGTGTGTAAGTACTTGGTCAGAAGAGCAAATGCTGTGTTGCACTTTGAATTTACAAGGGAAAGCAAAATGGGTTGTCACTTCTTTGAAACATGTGTTTTGAAATTCCTTGAAAATATTTCTACAGTGTAATCTAAAACAGTGTCATCTCTAACATTTTTTTCTTTGGAGTTCAGTTTGCCCTTAAAATTACAATTGTTTTTTTTGATGAAAGAACCTGTCTACTTGACAACCTAGGTTAAAAAAAAAAGAAAGAAAAAGAAAGAAACTAGAAAACAGAAATGAGGATGACAAAGAAAGAGAAGCAGGAAAAACAAAGTGACTAATGTAGAATTTAGGTTTTGAAGAATTAGCTCAAGACCCCCAGGTACCAATTAAGCCAGATAATATTTATAATTCAAACCACAGTTGCAAACCAAAGTTTTCATACTCTCCACTTGCATCAGCAGTCATTCCCAGCAAGATAAAAGGAATAGGCTAAGATTGTAACTTAACAAGTGTAAGATATGTTTGGATGTGTTTCCTGCTGCAAAGATTCTTCTCCGGGAAATGGAGTTACAGAATTTAAGAAGACATAGAGAGGCTAAGAAGGAAGACAAAAGGGGTTTGTCAGTATAAATCTGCATTCCACACAACTACCTTCTAATTAGGTATTGGAGTATCTCCTCTTTAATTCTCAATTCTGGGATTCTGTTTCTCACTTGAATAGATTCTTTGCCATCACATTTAATTTCCTAACTCATCCTACATTGTTTCTATATTTTTTGCTGTTAAATTATTTACCTCATTTATCCCTAGATTGTTCTTCCTAAAGTCTGCGTTAGTCCTGTGTGGTCTTCTGTTGAGAAAGCTGCAATGGCTCCACGTTGCCTATAAAATAAAGTCTCCTCAGCCAGCCATCTTCCTTCATTTGAACCCCTACTTCCCAGGCCTAACCTTCAACATAAGCTCTACTCTCTATTTCACTGGTCCTCAAAACATGGGAACTTTTAAGGCATGGAAATTCTGAGAACTCATCCCAGACCTACTGAGTCCGAAGCTCTGGTGGTGGGGTCTCGCAATCAGGGTTAAAAAGTCATTAAGGTGATGCTAGTATGCACTTCCATACACTAAAGTATGAGAACCACTGCTGTTCTAACTCCTGAATGTGCGTCATGTGCTCTGACTAAAGTAATTTCCTCATCCTCGTTAATCTGTCATTTCCCTGTTATCACCAATTGTAACATTTCCTAAATTTTATTGATTTTTCATATCTCCAGAACACCTGCATTATCATTTTCCTTTTTTTAAAGATCTATGCATATTTTGTGCAAATTTATATTAAGTTTATTTAAAACTGAAACTACATCAGTAATAATATTAAAATCAGTAGTCGTGACTATTAATAAAAGTTGGTTGTAAAAATAAATATGATAACCCGGGCTTGTGGTTGTGGTGGTAGGGGTAAGAAAGGGAGGTGAAAGTAGTTATCAAAGGGCAAAATGGACACTTGTTTTGAAAGAACCGTTCTGTTTCCTGACAGTGGTCGTAGATACACAAACCTACACATGTGATACCATTGCTTAAAACTAAATATACATGTATACATGAAAAATATCTCAGTAGGATAGGTGGGTTGAATCAGTGTCAGAATCCTGGTTATGAGATTGTATTATAATTTTTCAAGATGTTACCATTGGGGGAAACTAAGGAAAAGATGCACAGGATTTCTGTGTTATTGACATTGAAATAACAGGCTATTTCAGAAACAGTACTTCTACGTCAGTAACACCAATGTTATGTGAAAACACAGGAGTCAGATAATGACCGAACTTTCAATCTACAGACATTGAAAAGGTCAGATGAGAAAGGATCTCTGGGTAGCCAAAAGCAGACTATGTAGATAATTCCAACACATGCCTATATATGCACATAACTCATCAGCATTTTTGTGAAGAGCAGAGAAAAATGATCAAATCTGATTAAGGGTGAATGGTATACTTGATAATGAACATAAGTTTGCTAATAATCTTTTTCCTCCCTTGAGTACAGAGAACAGACACCAAGTGAGCCAGTATCTTGTGTCATATGGCTATAGGCTAATAGACAGGGAAAAATAAAGTTGTGTGTATTGTATTTTGTGCACTCTAAATAGCAGGAAGACATTCCTTGGACTACTTAAAATCTGATGGGAAAACAATCTTTGATCTCTGGCCTCTGGAAGGTTTATGGGTCTGTGGAGTGTGGAGGGTGAGACAGCTTTGCAAAGCAAAGAATCTCTGCGTGTTTCCTGCACTTGGCTGCCTGTGGGACCTCTCTGGTGGGAACCCCCACAAATACTGCCAAAAAAGAAAGCACCATAGATTTTTCTAATTAAAAGAGCCCCTTGTTTTAGGAAGCATATCAATGAAGCCCTTGGTTTAAATTCTATTCGAACAGCTACCTTGTAATTTGGAATGCTCATCAGGAACTATGTGTCATTAAGCAGCACAATGTGACTTTGTAAAGGATCCATTTTAGAAATTACATTCCATTCTCTACTTGTCTTTTCCGGGAGGAGAACCCAATATTTAGGGGGAAGTTACTTTACTCCTTGGATTCTGCTCTTGGGTTTATTATGAAGTGTGAGTACTAGTTTCCTTTCTTGTTTTTATCTTTTTAAGAAGACTTGGAAGTATATTCTAAAAATTCCTAGATCTGCTAATTAAATTTTTAATTTTGTGTCTCAAGCCAACATTTGCTAATTGTTGGAGAGAGAACTGGTTTAAGTAGAGTCAGGAACTTAGAGAGTTGCTGTTTAAATCATTGCATTTTGGGGGCACCTGGGTGGCTCAGTCGTTAAGCATCTGCCTTCGGCTCAGGTCATGATCCCAGGGTCCTGGGATCGAGCCCTGCATCAGGCTCCCTGCTCCACGGGAAGCCTGCTTCCCCTCTCCCACTCCCCCTGCTTGTGTTTCCTCTCTCACTGTGTGTCTTTCTGTCAAATAAATAAATAAATCATAAATAAATAAATAAATAAATTGTTGCATTTTTTAGTTTAAGTGAAGTATGATAAATGTGATACACTTCCATGGTTATTTTTGACACACACCCTCACAGACACATAGTCAGGTCCATATCTATGCACGTGTTCTCATCCTCAAAATCAGATACTTCGTTTGTGTTTCTCTTTTTTTAGTCAAAGCTAACAAATAATAGCTTTCCATGCAATCCTTTCCTAAGAGAACCCACAAAATTGGCAGAACCACAGTTTTTCAGCCACAGTCATTTCTTACTCTTTTATTGACCTATTTCTAATTATTTGTCTCTATCTCTACTCCAATATAGTCATGTGCTGAAAATTAGAACTTAGGATGTATATTCAATATTGAGTACATATCATGTTTTAAGACTTTGCTGAGACAATAAGAATGGTATTATATGGATATAGAAAAAGTATAGTATTTGCCCCCAACATAGTCTTCAATCTTAGAAGTAGGTCAAACTACCCTATGATAGCAATAGGTATAGTAGGGCGATAGGGCGGCGAGACACTCATGTCTCCTCTTTCCCTTGGCTATGTTTTCAGTACAGCACCTTTATATCTCATAGGAATCAGCTCCTCCTCTGCTCAAATTGTTAAATTCTTTATATCCCACAAATACAAAAAATGTTTAAATACTCTAAAAAATCTAGGTTTATAAACATTCTAATTCTGTAGGAAAAAAATAATTTCACCTAAAACCTGAATCCCAAGAAATTGTTTAAAGGCTTTCTATTAATTAAATATATTTAAAAATGGTTTATATTTTTCTGATTCTATTTCAAATAGCTATAAGTAATTTCTTCATGCAGAATAAAACTTTTGAAAATTCTCAAATTTATCTTTGGCATTTCTAGAACAGTAAAGTAATATATCATCTGCAGATAAAATAAGCAGAGCAGGGGAGAAGAGTACTCACTTGTTATATACTTTGAATATTTTGATAAAATTAATAACTAATTTATTATCCCCTGACCTATATTAAAAGCCTTAAGCATAAACAAATTGAGTAGAAATGAGTATGTATCTTGATTACCTCAGCAACACATGCTATAAGAATATAATTATGATTTTATTTTATTTTTTTACTCTAGTTATTTCCCACTCTTTCTCATCCTTTCATTTCCAGGTTAAATGAACTTATTATATATTTATATTATATATTATATATTTATATATATTTATATTTTACAGTTTCTGTACCAATAATTCTTTTTTTTTTAAGATTTTATTTATTTGACAGAGAGAGACACAATGAGAGAGGGAACACAAGCAGGGGGAGTGGGAGAGGGAGAAGCAGGCTTCCTGCGGAGCAGGGAGCCCAATGCAGGGCTCAAACCGAGGACCCTGGGATCATGACCTGAGCCAAAGGCAGACACTTAATGACTGAGCCACCCAGGCACCCCATGTACTAATAATTCTTATAGAGGCATTATGGGCTTATCTCTGGGGCAGGGAGGTAAGGAGATGCTCAAATTATTATTATTCAACTTGCTTGAATAATAATCTATTCTATATAATTACTACATTTAAAAATAAACATCAGTAGGGCGCCTGGGTATATATATATACCCAGCATATATATGTATATATATATGATGGAATATTACTCAGCCATCAAAAAGAATGAACTCTTTCTATTTGCAAGGACATGGCTGGAACTGGAGTGTATTATGCTAAGTAAAATAAATCAATCAGAGAAAAACAAATACCGTATGATTTCACTCATATGTGGAATTTACGAAACAAAAGAGATGAATATAGGAGAAGGGGAAAAAAGGAGGGAGGCAAACCATAAGACACTCTTAATTATAGAGAACAATCTGAGGGTTGCTGGAGGGGAGATGGGCAGAGGAGGAGCTAAATGGGTAATGGGTATTAAGAGGGCACGTGTTGTGATGAGCACTGGGTGTTAATATATAGATGATGAATCACTAAATTCTACTCCTAAAACCAATATTACACTATATATTAACTAACTAGAATTTAAATAAAAACTTAAAAATATGTATATTATGAATGACATGGTCTAAAGGAGTCAGTGTGGGGAGCAAGAATTCCTATCCCCTCAAAGGTCCTTCTGACTGGGCTAAGAATGAAATTGACATGAGACAGATTAGCAGGAGAAAATCAAATCTAATAATGTATATACAGGGAATCCACACAGACATGGAAATTCCAAAGACAGGCAAAATGAGATATATATGTCATTCTGAACTAAGGAGTAGGGGGTAGTGGGCTGGGACTTCAGAGGAAAGGAATGCACTTCATAGGGTGGTAAGGAGAACTGTTATTTGGTAATTAGATGCTTGCCCTGTTATCCTGATGGGTCACTCAGATAAAATTTATCTCTGCTAATAACCCTTATTTTGGGAAAAACGCCCAATATAATTATATTCTTCTATATAGTTAACAGAGGGTGAAAAGTTTCTCTTGAGCCCACAGGGTCTCCATTGCCTTCAACTCAAAAACAATCCACATGCCAAAGTGCCATATTTTGGTGGGCAGGTGGGGGGGGGGGGCTGTCACAAACCCCTTTATCAGTCAAAAGCAAATTTATAACATTGATATATATAAGCGTATAGATAGGACAGTTGTATGTATTCATATGTATAATACCAAAGGTATATATTATGTAAACGATATGTGTAATATATACTAAGATATATAATGTACTTGAGCAAAATGATGGTAAATAAGAAGAAAGAATGTAAGATCCAGGTTAATAATGGCTCTGATCCAGAAAATCACTGAAAAGAAATCCTAGGATAATGCCTAGGCAGTACTATTCAGCAGTAACCAATTGAAAGAGAAAAGGGGAAAAGAGGGTTCTAATATGAAGTTTTCCAAGACAACAATTCAATATATTATTTTGTATGACTTAGAGTTAGGAAAGACTGGAATACAATTAGGCACATATATCAAACAAGAAAAGAAAGGATACTAGAAATAATCACCACCATTTCCTCACTGCCCCTCACTCCAATAAAAGAAAGCCATGATCCAAACATGAAGCAAATGATTCAAATTGACATTGTAAGACAAGGGGCGCCAGGGTGGCTCAGTCGTTAAGCGTCTGCCTTCGGCTCAGGTCATGATGCCAGGGCCCTGGGATCGAGCCCCACATGGGGATCCTTGCTCAGTGGGAAGCCTGCTTCTCCCTCTACCACTCCCCCTCCTTGTGTCTGTCTCTGTCAAATAAATAAATAAAAATCTTAAAAAAAAAAAAAAGAAAAGAAATGGTAAGACAAGCAAGAAGTGGCATTTACTCCTCCTTCAGTCTCAGGGATGCTTGAGCTAAAACACTCATTACTTTAAACAGGGGGAGTAATGCCCTCAGTGAAGTGCCAAGTCTTAGAACAGGTCATCAAAATGAACATTCAAAAAAATGAGTGAGAACGTTTTTGCTGTCAAGAGGTCATCAGTTCACAAATGCACACCAGAAGTGTGGGAGTTTAAGAGGTGTAAGACTAAGTAAGATTGGAGTGTGAAAATTAGGTAGAAGAAGGGTGATTTGGGAGACTTTAGCTTCTTGTGTTGCCTGAGGCGGGGAGGTAAGGCATGATGGGGTGAATCCCAATCATTTCTCAGGCTGATTGTGGTGCTGATGCTGTGAATGTTGAGCGGAAATGATGGAGTGGTCTTGCTAGAATAGATGCAGTTCTTAGTCTTCCCAGATGGTCTTCCTGATAATGATGTTGGTGTTAAGGTTTCTCCTGCTCTCCTCCCATTCTTTTTTCCTGTCATTCTCCTCCCCTTTTTCTGCGCTATCCCCCTCCCCCTCATTTTCCTCGTCCTCCTCCTCCCTCTTCTTTCCTCCCCCTCCTCCCCTTTCTTCTCCTCCTCCTTTTCCTTCATCTTCCTCCTCCCCTCCTTTCTTATTCTTGTATCTGTAGCATTATTTAAGTAGAAGACTTTTGGGCACAATTTCCTAGGCCAAATGTCTATGCCAGTTGAAAACCTTCTCTCTCAGGTAAGTTGTTTCAGTGAATATTCTTGCCGCAAACAAGAATTCTTCTTACCAGCTGCCAGAAAGTTTTCTGGTTCTACAAAACTCTTGATGCTCCTGTTTCAGTATTGTTTGACTGGCATCTATACCCCGCTCTCAGTGTTTTTGCTTTCTACATATTCATTCTCACACTTGACATGTTTCTTTTGTTTTCAGTTTGACATTAGCTTTTGTAGTAGGCAGAATAATTGACACTAAAGAGATTCACATCCTAATTCCCAGAACCTGTGACTGTCTTACTTTACATGGTATACTGGGTTGAATAGTATTCCCCCAAATTCATGTGCACCTGGAACCTTAGAATGTGGGAATGAGGGTCTTTGCAGATGTAATTAACTAACATGAGGTCCTCCTAGATTTGTGTGTGCCTTAATCCAATGTGTGGTGTCCTTTTAAAAAGAGAAAACAGAGACATAGATGCATATAGACTAAGGTAGCCATGTGAACACAGATATTAGAGTGAGTGAGAAGACTGTAAGCCAAGGCACATCAAGGATTGCTGGCATCCACCAGGACCTAGGAGAGAGGCATAGAACAGATGTACTTTTACAGATACTCCCTTTGTCCAGAAAGAACGGACTCTGTCAGTACCTTCATTTTAGATTTCTATCCTCCAGAACTGTGGGAAAATAAATGCTTTTGTTTTATGCCACCTAGTTTATGGTAATTTGTCATGACAGCCCTTGGTAACTAATAAACATGATTTAAAGAGACTTTACAGATGTGATTGATTTAAGGATCTTCAAATGGTGAGATTATCCTAAATATTTGGTGGGCCAATGTAATCATAAGAGTCTTTATCAGGGAAAAGGAAAGCAAGAGAGTCAAAGAAGATGTGATGATGGGAGCAGAGGTCTGAGTGATGTGGCCACAAGCCAAGGAATGCAGGCAGCCTCTCAAAACTGGAAAAGGCAAGGAACAAATTTTTCCCTGGAGCTTCTAGAAGGAATGCAGCTCTGCAGATACTATGATTTTGGTCTAGTAAGATCCATTTTGGACTTTGTAAAACAATACATTTGTATTGGTTTGAGCCACTAAGTTTGTGCTAATTTGTAATAGCAACAAAAGGAAATGAAAACAAACTTCTGGATTCTGCTTTCTTGGCTCCATCCCTTCTATCACCACCTGAGACTCATTCAACTACTAGTATTCAAGAATTATTAAGTTAAACAATTAACAATTTGTGCATGCTGTATTGAGTATGAAATTATAATTTCAACTCTGAACTTTACACACAGGGTAGCAGAGATGCTAGAAGCATAGTTTTCTCTCAGGGTAACATCAGACAGAGGATCAAATGTGAAAATCAGACAGAGCAATCTTTCTTTCCCTGTCCTTTTGTGAAACTAATTCTTTTTTAAAGTAAATAGGACTCCATTTTATTTTATTTTTTTATTATTTTTTAAATTATTAAACTATAGTTGACATACAATGTTATATTAGTTTTAAGTGTACGGTGACCATGTAGTGATTCAACAATTCTGTATATCACTCAGTGCTCACCACAGTAAGTGTAGTCACCATATCATGGTATTACAGTATTATTGACTATATTCCTTATGCTGTACTTTTCATCTCCTTGACTTATTTATTTTATAACTGGAAATTTGTAGCGCTTAATCCCCTTCACCTATTTTGTCATCTCCGACCTTCCTCCCCTCCTGGCAACCACCAGTTTGTTCTCACTATTTAAGAATCTGTTTGTGGAGCACCTGGGGGACTCATTTGGTTGTCTGCCTTTGGCTCAGGTCATGATCTCGGGATTCTGGGATCAAGCCCCAGGTCAGGATTCCTGCTCAGTGAAGCAGCTGCTTCTCTCTTTCCTTCTGCCCCTCCCACCCAGCTCATGCTCACTCTCTCTCTCTCTCTCAAATAAATAAGTAAATAAAATCTTTAAAAAAAAACCAAACAAACAAGCAAAAATCTGTTCATTCACTTGTTCGTTATTTCATTTTTTACATATATACGTGAAATCATATGGTATTAGTGTTTCTGTGTCTAACTTATTTCATTTAGCATAATACCCTCTAGGCCACCCATGTTGTCACAAGTGGCAAGATTTCATTCTCTCTTATGATTGAGTAATATTTTGTTGAGTCCACATACTCCATTTTCTTTGGCCATTCATCCGTCGATGCACACTTGAGCTGCTTTCCATACCTTGGCTATTGTAGATAATGCTGTAATAAACATAGGGGAGCATTTATCTTTTGAAGTACCAGTCTTTTCTTAACCCTTCATCCAAACATGAATTAATTAATTAATTAGAATGTCTACTATATATCAGGTATGCTGGGAAGTATTGGGAAAACAAAGACAATGCAAGATCAAGGAGTCCTTGCATAGTATGGGAAGAGGTGGTAGTTGTCAGAGAGACAAAACCACAAGTATAAAATGGTGCAAGATGTACATGTAGAGAAAGTCACATGAGTGCTGAGAAGCACAGGGGAAGTCCATTTAACCTAAATGCAGTGGGGAGTGTTTAAGAATTCTTACAGGAATCTCTGGCACTTGTTCCGAAATGATAGACATTAGCTGAGAATAAAGTTAAGGAAGTAACAATACATCGAGTATTTTTAGAAAAAAGCCTGGCATAGTAGGCAAACTGTAAGCAGTTTAGTGTAACTGAAGGTTTGGAACCCTGAGGGACAAGGTAAAAAGAACTTGGACACATGGGAAATAGGACATGAAGGCTTTTGCATGTTATGTTATGAGTTTCTAAAGAAAATTAGAAACTTGATTGATTTAAAGCAGAGAAAAACAAAATTAGATTTATGTTTCAGGAACATAATTCAGTTGCATTCTAACCTGTATTGCCTGGTTCAGTCTAACTCTGATCTATCTCAGCACCCCTTCTTGTGGTATTTTATTACCCCAATCTCTACCTCATTCCGTTCATTATTAAGCTCCTGGATTGCATCAGGCTCATTATTGCTTCAAGGTTAATCCCATATTGTTTCCCCTTCTTGTGATACTCTTACCTCACCTCACTCCTAACACCTTTACCTGAGTAAGTCCTACTCATCACTCATATTAAATGGTCCAAAATCTGAGATTGTCCAGGTTTATGTGTTCATACAACTGAAGTAATGATGTGAGACAGACACCATGTAGAACTTTGGATTATGGTCCAGTAGTAAACATTGGGGCATTAAATGAGTAAACACAAATTACTGTGTATTAACTACTCAGGATAAGTAGTCTAAATGAAAAGAACATGATGTTAGGTATGGCCATTCCGAGGAAGTGATAACGTGAACTGAACCCAAAAGGATGAAAGGAAGCTGCCACCCACATGAAGGCTCCACTGAAAGCAGGTCCAGATGGTTTCTTTCTTAACTCTGTCAGAGCAAAAATTGCACCTGAGAAAATTAAACAGTCAAGGAATGGTTCCCAGGACCTTGAGAAAGACATTCCTAGGTGGTAAAACTCACAAGAAGATTTTTAAAAGATTTACATCTTTAAAGGTCAGAATTCTCTAAAGTCAATGCTCTGAGGAAAGGGAGGTCAGGGGCCTAGGTCCGTAGGCCCCCTGGATCTGTCAGGTCTGAGTGAAAGGAAAGCCAGGGGCCTAGAGGCAGGGAGAAGCCTGTCTAAATTTGATCAAGCTGAGGGAAACATTAAGGCCATCTTGGTCAACTCTTGTTATGTGCTTAAATAATGTGGTAGGGCTGTGTATCTGTGTGCACACAGGTATCCCCTATCAGGCTGAGAACTCTTTGAGGGCAGATAGTATGTATAACTTATTCATCACTGTGGACCCAATACCCAGCAAAATACTTGGCATACCGTATGCATTTAGTTTATTTTTTTTATTATTTTATTTTATTTTATTTTTTTAAAGATTTTATTTATTTATTTGAGAGAGAGAGAATGAGAGACAGAGAGCATGAGAGGGAGGAGGGTCAGAGGGAGAAGCAGACTCCCTGCTGAGCAGGGAGCCTGATGCGGGACTCGATCCTGGGACTCCAGGATCATGACCTGAGCCGAAGGCAGTCGCTTAACCAACTGAGCCACCCAGGCACCCCGTATGCATTTAGTTTAGATTTATCATGTTGAATGAAGAAATAAAAAATATAAGCTGGGTTATTTCACTCAACATAATACCCTCCAGTTCCATCCATGTCGTTGCAAATGGCAAGATCTCATTCCTTTTGATGGCTGCATAATATTCCATTGTGTATATATACCACATCTTCTTTATCCATTCATCTGTCGATGGACATCTTGGCTCTTTCCACAGTTTGGCTATTGTGGACATTGCTGCTATAAACATCGGGGTGCACATACCCCTTCGGATCCTTACTTTTGTATCTTTGGGGTAAATACCCAGTAGTGCAATTGCTGGATCATATGGTAGCTCTATTTTCAACTTTTGGAGGAACCTCCATACAGTTTTCCAGAGTGGCTGCACCAGCTTGCATTCCCACCAACAGTGTAGGAGGGTTCCCCTTTCTCCGCATTCCCGCCAACATCTGTCGTTTCCTGACTTGTTAATTTTAGCCATTCCGACTGGTGTGAGGTGGTATCTCATTGAGGTTTTGATTTGGATTTCCCTGATGCTGAGCGATATTGAGCACTTTTTCATGTGTCTGTTGGCCATTTGGATGTCTTCTTTGGAAAAATGTCTGATGAAGCGGGGGAAATCGGAGGGGTAGACGAACCATGAGAGACGATGGACTCTGAAAAACAAACAGGGTTCTAGAGGGGAGGGGGGTGGGAGGATGGGTTAGCCTGGTGGTGGGTATTGAGGAGGGCACATTCTGCATGGAGCACTGGGTGTTATGCACAAACAATGAATCATGGAACACTTCATCTAAAACTAATGATGTAATGTATGGGGATTAACATAAGAATAAAAAAAATAAAAAAAAAATCCTAAGGGAAAAAAAAAAAAAATAAGCTGGGGAGCAAGACAGGATTAGAAAAGGCTAATTAAAAACAAACTTGCTGGGCGCCTGGGTGGCTCAGTTGGTTAAGTGACTGCCTTCGGCTCAGGTCATGATCCTGGAGTCCCAGGATCGAGTCCCACGTCAGGCTCCCTGCTCAGCAGGGAGTCTGCCTCTCTCTCTGACCCTCCCCCCTCTCATTCTCTCTCTCAAATAAATAAATAAAATCTTTAAAACAAACAAACAAACAAACTTGCATTATACTTATGGAATGAAATACAGGGATAGTGGAGCGAACATGTATGTAGTAAAGATGATGCATTTAGGAGATATTTGGGTACAGGAGCTAGTGATTGATTTCTAACTTGTGAGAAAGTTGGAGTCAAGGAGAAGCTGGCTCTCAGATATTTGTTTGAGGAACAGGCTGGTTGGCTGTGATAAAAAGAAGAAAAGTGGAAGAGAAATACTGGTTGACCCTGCTACAGAGATACAAACTAGTTTTTTTGTTTGTTTGTTTTTTAAGATTTTATTTGTTTATTTGACAGAGAGAGAGAGAGGGAGAGAGGGAACACAAGCAGGGGGAGTGGGAGAGGGAGAAGCAGGCTTCCGTGGAGCAGGGAGGTACAAACTAGTTTAATTGAAGTAAGCAAACTTCAGAGTCAATGGAAACCATCAGGGTTTCTAGTTTCAGGTCTCAGGAAATGAAAGAATTGCCTGGTTTTATCTCATTAGCCTGTTCTTTAGGTTGCCTGTAATTCATGAAATTGCTAATAGTTTACTTTTAAAATATTTGAGTCATTTAACAACAAAGTGTAAAGTTGTAGAGTTTTTTTAAATCTTTTAATGAATTCTAAAAGGTTCCTTGTTTTTGTTCATAGTGAGCTCACCCTGTTTGCATTTATTTAAAATAAACTATATTTTACACTAGTTTATTCCTCTTAAGTTTTCATTTTTTAAAAGACTTTTGCTATATTTTGTTTCATTTTTCTATATGAGATGTGGCATTCTTGTGCTTTTCTTTTTTCCTTCCTTAAATGCCTCACTAGTTTAAAGAATACAGTATAGTTCTACTTATTGTGCTGTACACAATTTTAAATAAAATGCATAAATCTCTGTTTCTTAATTTATTAAATGTGAAGAAGAAGCAGTGTGACATGTCAGTTCAAGGTTCAAACTCTGTCTTTGTTTTGGGGTTCATCTATTTACTTCTTAGCTGCTGAACTTAAGGTAAATCATTAAACTCTGTGACTCAGTTCTCTCCTTTGCCAAATCAGATAATAATAGTACCAAATACCTCTTAAGTATTTGTTTTAAGCACTCAAAACTGCACCTGGATTTCATGTGTGGCTATACAACCATTATAGCACAAGATGATTTTTAGCTTCTTTCTCAATTTATCTTTTGCACATATCATCTATGAGATCACATTTTCACTATATTCTTTGTTAACTGAATACTCACTAACCACTACGTACTAAAAATATTATGTTTGCTTTCACAATAATACTGAAAGATAGGTATCATTGTCAGGGCACCTGGGTGGCTCAGTTGGTTGGGCATCTGCCTTCGTCTCGGGTCGTGATCCCAGGGTCCTGGGATCGAGTCCTGAATGGAGCTCCCTGCTCAGTGGGGAGCCTGCTTCTCCTTCTGCCTGCCACTCCCCCTGCGTGTGCTCTCACTCTGCTCTCTTCTCTCTCAAATAGATAAATAAAAATTTTTAAAAAAGATAGTTATCATTGTTCTCAGGTTATAAATAGGAAAACCGAGACACAGTGGTTAACTTAGTTGTAGAAAATTGCACAACTAATACACAAAGGACTCAATAGTAAGATCCAGATCTACCTAGTACCACTTTTGATCTTTCCTTACTTTACCTTTATATTTACTTAGAAAATGATTGGTAACTAGTAGATCTCATAAGTCTTGGATCATGTCTGCATGAACATACTGTAAACTCGTTGAAGGTAGGATTACTTCACAAACGCTTCTCCAGGTATGCACTCCCTAGCTCAGTATAGTGCTAATCTTATAGGAGATGATAAATAAATCCTCAGCAAATAAAGTTGCAAATATTTATTTATGACTATTATTTATTTTAAAGGTTAATGATGTTTTTACCCCCTGAAAAGAAGGTCCTTATGCATATCTTCTAAAATGGTATGCAGACTTTTTAATTTGCTACATATTTTGAACTTGAAACTCAATATTGTTCTCAAATGGTTTCTAAAAAGGTCAAATTTGGCATCTGGTACAAGGTTATTTTGGAAGTAATTAAGTGAGGTTGTGAACTGTGCATACAGGGTAATCATTTTGCCAGAATATCAGTGTTCCCTAGAACTTCATTCCTGACTTTGCAAATATTCTTTTATTTTTGACTATTCAATTTTTTTCTAGCTTAGACCTATATAATGTTTCCAAGGGCAAAACAGTGTGAGTAATATGCAGATTAATAACTTCTCTTTCCTACTAACGAAATCTCTTTGTGAAATGGGATTCAAAGATTATTTTCATTTTTAAAGTAAACTAAACCCAGGTTATTTTCAACAACAACCATGACAGTAACACAAATCTCATTGTACTTAATATGAAATCTTAAAATCTCATCTTATTAATTGAAAACCAAAATCACTTGAAGAAGAGATTTAGGGATTAATTTTTAAATCAGCTTTTAATCTGCTTTTTCATTTTTCATTATAGTACAATGAAAATTTATAATGAATAACACAGTTCTTAACCTTTAATAATTTTTCTTATTTCAATATATTTAATCCTAAGAAATCAAAGGTACGATATACCAGAGAAACAGACTGGAGCACAGAAATTCACCGCCAACTAATTTTTAAACTGTACATTATACAATGAAACTTTTAAAACATATCAAGTTCAGGACAATGTTATTTACACAAGTAATTGTGCAATGGTGCATTACAGTAGAAACTGCACTAGATACGGAATGAGATTTTAGTTTGAAACTAGACTTAGGCTAGGCAGTTTGTGCATGTGTAAGATGTATGAGTCAAACTACATATTTGATATTGACACTTCATAATCTCTAATTCCTATTATATTACGTAGAATATAAATACTTTTATTCCAAAATTCCTAATTTATCCCTCTCTGGCTAGTACTGCTAGTGTTTAACTATGTAGTACGTGGATAGTAACCAATTAATGTAAATTCATCCACTGTCATGAACTTTATATGTCTAAATTACCTTAGAACCTGCTAACTTGAAGATACCACATTGGTAAAACCAACTACTTGCAGTTGTGAAGTCAGTGTCTGTGTTCCAAAATGGTAGCATAAAAGAAGATAAACCTGTTTCCCAAACTTTTTGACCATCTCCTGTTAAGAGTATCTGTCAATCTATGAGAACCAGACCACTGGCAAAAATCAAATTAAAGTTTTACTTCCCAATCAAGGCTATTATTTCAAATGGCCTCATTGTGCCATCATTAACTTGAGAAGGAAGTGAGTAGAGCACATAAGCCAGAAAATAAAGGAATATAGTGTTCAAGTTTAAAAATATTTCTTAATGAAATCACCATGCAATAGGATTTCATCATTACTGTCCATTCCTGTGTTGGCCACTTTTCCTTTTTTGGAATGTAGATTTTTATTGTGTTTATTTTTTTTCTACTCCATTGTTGTATCTCGGTATGAGGGGGACAAAGTGCTCTTATTTTATAATTTGCTAGATCATGAAAGCCCCATCCACACCTGATGGAGAAAATAGTGCATCACCCTGGACTTTGAAATAGATGTAGTCACTAAATGGGCTTGGGTGGTAGTCTCCTTGGCATTTCCATGTGTTCTGTTTGGCATAAAAGTACACATTTGAATATTTAGATAATCTTAGAATATAGCAGAGACAACTAATCATGCCCCAATATTTTCTCCTATTCTTGTTCATAATTCAAGAGAACCCTTGGATTTTTAGCTAGACACATGGTTGTAAAGAATAAAGATGACTCTTCCAGTGTCCTCTGCATCTGGAGGTAACTAATAACTTAAGTTCTTATGAATGGAATGTAAAGAAAATTGTGCCAAGTAAAAAGAGGTAAAGTAACATTTCCTCCATCTTCCATTCTGTGGCAGTGCTGTAAATTGAGAGGTCTACAAGTTAGGAGTCTACATCTACAGATTACCTCAGAGACAAGGGTTTACATACCAACTCTGAACTGGTAAGATAATTTTCAACCTTGTTTAACTTGATCTGTGTTTTGATCTGTATTTGTTGATCTATATCCCATCGAATGCTCTAGGTAAAGGGAGAGTGAGTTAGTGAAAGAAATGCTGTATGAAGAAATGTTGTATGAAGAGAAGATGGCAATTGTGAAGTCTTAAAATTAAAAAAATATATATTATAAATGTATATCTATTTATATATTATAGTACATTTGAAAACATCTTGAGTGTCTATATCAAGAAAATGAAAGTAAATCTAGTATGTTTGAATTAGAGAGTACAAGGTATTTTGGAGGGTGGGGGCAAAGTGAGTCATAATTGCTTTAGGTCAGAGAACTAGTTAGGTATTAGATCTTACTCTTAGAGTCAAGAAAAGGAAACCGGTGCTTAATTACAAAAAGTAGATATGGTTCCTGGGAACCTCAGCAAGTTTGTCCTTTGCTTTCTTCTCTGAAACACTTTTCTAAGTATCTTCATGGTTGCCCCCAATATGTTTGCTGTTATATTTTCTACTGCTTTAACACAAATGTCACTTGGTTATTGGGAAGAGTAAATCCTCACACTTAACTTTTTGACTTTCTGAGATCTTTGCCTGCCTTATCTTCCTGGATTCACTCTTGACTTTTCAATTTCCCAGTCTCAGTGAACTAAAGCATTCATGCATATGGCTCACGTATACTCCTTCTTGAAAAATTAATTTTTCTTTCTGATGAACCCCAGAGGTAGGCTTCTGAGAACCATGCCAATACTTGAAACAGTATGTTGTATATGCTTGTCTAGGTTTCTGCCTCTGTAATATCCTAAAGGCAAAGAAAACATTTAATTCTTTGCTGATTCAACACCACATAGAAAAATGCCAAGGATACAGTCATAGCAATTTTGTATTTTGGTTTTGTAGGCCAATTTATATTCTGAGAATGATCTCATTATTCCCATAAATCTTCAGACTATTGCAGAAATGCAAACATTTGCTCATCCAGTAATACATCTCCCAAATTGACTCTGATATATGTATTGACTCATAATATTAATTTTCAGAAAACATACCTCAGTTTTGGTTGAGTAAATATAATTGTCATGCACATAGTATACACAACAGAGACATTTCTAAGTGATACTGAATGAATGGAAAATCGGCTATCAAAGTACTTCCTTGACCCTGATTTCCCTTAAGTTACCCTTCTCTAAGCTTTAATTAATAAATACATTTCTTGAAATTGTACATTAGACATTGTTGCTTCAACTGCCCCACTGTTTATTTATTCTTTGAGATGTTCTAATTTGGTGTCTAGTAGTAATAGTAGTAGTAGTAGTAAGGGACTATTCTACTGAAACCATTCTCCTGGAGGTCAGCCATAACTTGTCAAACACTATTATCATTAAACATGTTTAAATATTTTATCATATTGTGGAAATTTTTTCTTTTGATATTTGTGATGTTGCATCTTTGAAGATCTTTCCTGTTTTTCTGACATACTCTTCCTCTTCTCTTACTAATATTCTTCCTTTTCTTCCCTGTACCTCTATTCCAACTGTTCAACACTGAAGGTGCTATTTTCTTTTTACTTCTATCTCTACTTAAGTTTGTGTCTCTCAAGGAATTTGTACATTCCATCTAAGTTGTCAAATTTATTGGCAAAAAGGTATGCATGATATTTTCTTACTATATTTTTACTGTATGTAGAATTATATAATGATGTTTCCTCTCTCATTTCTTTTTTTTTTTAAAGATTTTATTTATTTATTTGACAAAGAAAGAGAGAAAAAGTTCACTAGCAGGGGGAGAGACAGAGGAAGAGGGAGAAGCAGACTTCCCACTGAGCAGGGAGCCCATATGGGGCTCGATCCCAGGACCCTGGGATCATGACCTGAGCTGAAGGCGGACGCTTAACTGACTGAGCCACCCAGGCGCCCCTCCTCTCTCATTTCTGATGTTGATAATATTTATTTTCTCTCTCAGTTTTACTTTTTACTGGCTAAAAGTCTGGCTAGAAGTTCCCTCAACTAATGAGAGAAAGTGTGGGTGGAATAAATACCACTGCTTCCCCATTCTTGGTGAGACATTACTGAAGCATGTTCTATATAGTTACTCAGCTTCCTTCACAAAATGGAGCCCAGTTGCTCAACCCTCCTAGTGCACATTTTATTGGCCTTTCAATCTTTTTTGTTTTACTTTTTCTACTACCTCACTGGTTCTTATATCACGGTTGGCTTCTAAGGAACCCAAAATAAGAGAAAGTTCAAAACCAATATGAAATTGGGTATTAAATATTACATAGTAAAAATGGGAAAAAAAATACCATCCTCCCAAAATACCCAAATTAGCAAAACCATGTTACTTACGCAGTCCTTAACATACTATGTATAGAAAGGTCTAAGGATGACAGAGTCATTTTCCCTAAGAATAATCCCTTTGTACTATTTAAAAAAAGAATTATTAGGCAATAATAATAGGTCTATTTTATTTATTTATTTATTTATTTATTTATTTATTTATTTATTTATTTATTTATTTATTTATTTGTAAGAGACAGAGAGAGAGAGGCAGAGGGAGAAGCAGGCTCCCAAGGAGCAGGGACCCCGATGCGGGACTCGATCCCAGGACTCTGGGATCATGACCTGAGCCGAAGGCAGATGCTTAACCATCTGAGCCACCCAGGCGACCCAATAATAGGTCTATTTTAGTCTTACAGAGACTTGTATTCTGTTAGGCATTAAAGTGTGGGAACTAGTGATCTTGCTTAAAAAATACTTCATAACTCCAGTGAGATTATCTCTAGGTCATATATTTTCTTTTCTTTTCTTTTCTTTTTTTTTTTCTTTAAGATTTATTTACTAATTTGAGAGAGAGAGAGCTGGGAGGGAGAGCAGAAGTAGAAGGAGAGAGAAAAATCTCCAGAAGACTCCCACTGATCGAGGAGCTAGAGGCAGGGCTTGATCCCATGAAGCCGAGATCATGACTTGAACTGAAATCAGGAGTTGGACATACAACCAACCAAGCTACCCAAGCGCCCCATCGAGGTCATATATTCTCTATGGAAGTTTGATATATGAAATTTAATTATCTTGTAATTTACACTATTTTAAACCTTGGTTTTTCATTTTACTTTTGAAGACACTGTGGCCCAGAGAACTTTTGTAACTCATCCCTATTTAGTTATAACCCATCCATAAATGACATAGAACATTGGGAATACAACTGGGAATGGGAGTGATAAATTCTAATTTACAAGTCAAAGTATTCCTACATTATCATACAGTATTTCTCTTACAGTGATCAAGATAGTTCAATATTTTATATCACCCAGAGAACAGATCTACGTGTAGTTTACTCTCAGACCAGGAGAATTTACACATAGGTTACATGTGTATACAGCATGGGGGTAGAAGCTAGGAATATGTAAGTAAGTTTGAAAGAATAACCCCACATTAATAGACATGGTGAATTGGTTCATCTAAGCCTCTGCTTCTTCAGGTTTGTTTTTTTCTTCTGCTCAAGGAAATGTAAATTTCAGAATTTAAAGCACATCATGATTAAATGGATGAGATTAGGGAAAAGTGAATCAAATGATTGGGCAGCAAGGTGAGAAAAGTATTCATATAAAACAATACCGAGTGTCATAACGATTGTTGAAGAAACTATGTTGTGGCTCTTTGGGGAAACAGACATAAAACTTATTTTAAAAATAACCAATTAGATATCTTCATTTTTATGTTTACCATAGTGTGTAATGCTGAACTCCCTAAGGATATTGGCCTCTACCAAATTCTGATTTTTTATTAAGATGTTGGGGGGGGGGGAGAGAATAAGTTGTATATTTACAGGTGACTATAGCTTCCCATTAAAAATTATTAAATTAATATTTATTTAAATTTTTGCTTATAAGTTGTGGAAATTTATATTTTGCTTCATTCTATATTTGTTTAATTTTATTTTTTGGAGGGACAATGTTGGCTTTAAACTTAGCTTCAAAATAATTTGATAACTTGTAGGAATTATTTATATGTTTTGCAGTGATATGTTCTCAATCCCTAGTGATAAATCTCAAGAGAAAAAAAAATACATAGTTATACAACAGAGTAAGCTTTTCTCATTTACTGTAGCCGGCTTTATTTACAGCAGAAACTCAACTTTTCTTCCCTCGGAATGCATTCAAAACCAAACAAAGCAGCTTAAAAGAACAAATTCATCTCCATAAACTGGTTCATAAGCAGGTCACAATCATCTATTCAGATGTTGTTGTATTCTTTAAATAAACAAGGAGGGAAAGAATATGAATTTGCTACTGTTGCAGATTACAATTCCAGACCAAATGCATGAAACAAGGGATAAACAGCTGATTTCTGCTACTTAGAGAACATTTAATGGGATCATTCAATTCTGAATTTCTAAGGAAGAATGTGTCCAATTGGCATTTACTTATGTTTTGGAGACATTTCAAAGTGTATAATATTTTAAATATTCAGAATAAGCATGGATTTTAAGTATACATATACATACATGTATATGCACATATAAATAATACATATTTTTTTAGCCCTTCTACTAAAACCAAATTGAAACATTGACAATCAAATAGTAATGAGCACACCAAATTCCTGAGTTATCATCTCTAAATACAATTCTCGATTAAAATGTTTCAGGGCTCCTTGGAAGAAAAGTACCATATTGCAATGAAATAATAGTAAAATAAATTCTGAGATGAAAAATGTGCACGATGAATCTGGGACATTTAGTTGTCACCAGAAAGAAAGAAAGCTACTTAAGACGAATAACACTGTACCAAAAGAACACAAAAACCAATGTGAAGAAGAGACTCTTATGGACCAATGATGGGACAATTTGTTCAAAAAAGAATAATCAATACAATTGATTTTCAAACCATTTATATATAAAATCAACACATTTGATTATTCTAAATATTAAAAAATGGAAAGGCAGAAAACCTTTGATTACCATTGTAAGTATCTAGGTCTCCAAGTCCTCTCTCTGGAAATAGTCAATTAAAAGGAAAATTTAGCTGGGTGGCTTGGTTGATTAAGCAACCAACTCTTGATTCCGGCTCAGGTCAGAATCTCAGGGTATGAGATACAGCCCTGCATGGGGCTCTGCCCTGGGCATGGAGCCTGCTTAAGATTCTCTCTCTCCCTCTCCCTCTGCACCCCTCCCACCCCCCGCCTTAAAAAAAGGGGGGGGGGTTCATCTTTCTGTTTCTCTATGAACTCCATTTCAGTGTAGCCAAAATAGTGCCAGTTGACCAGAATAGGTACATAATTTGAGGAATTGAGTCCAAAATGAAAATTTAGGATTCCTTGTTCAAAAACTAAGATTTCAAGCTGGCAGCTTCAGAGACTTGAACCAAGCATGGGATCCTTCAGAACATTGGGTTCTGTGTGACTTTAAGCTGCATGTCCATAAAACCAGCTCTGCTACTTGATTAAAAAATAAATAAATAAAAGATCAAAGTAAAAGAGAAGAATTTCTGCTAATTTGTAAAAAAAATGACAGAATTAGATCAATTATCATTAACAGTAAAATAATAGATTCGGGCACTAGTAATAAGTTTAATATACACACCAAAAAAGATGAAAAACTTATGGGGAGGGCGCCTGGGTGGCTCAGTCGTTAAGCGTCTGCCTTCGGCTCAGGTCATGATCCCAGGGTCCTGGGATCGAGTCCCGCATCGGGCTCCCTGCTCAGCAGGAAGCCTGCTTCTCCCTCTCCCACTCCCCCTACTTGTGTTCCCTCTCTTGCTGTCTCTCTCTCTGTGTCAAATAAATAAATAAATAAATAAAATCTTTAAAAAAAGAAAGAAAGAAAGAAAGAAAAGCTTATGGGGATACCTAACAGAGAGATCAGGCTGTCATGAACTGTTTGAGCTGATTAACATTAGTATCTCCAAAGTCGGACACCCAAGCATCTTGTGCCTCCTGATGTAATACAGTAGCAGGGACAGAGCATGAATATGAACAGCAGACCTGATAATATCATCAAGGAGTGAAAGGACCAGTAAAAAAGAGCACTGGGTTTTTGGCATATTAGTGTGCCAGCTCTGTATTTTATCTTACAAGAGAATGAGAACATTATGATTTAGGAATTCACTATAATCTAAAATAAAGTTAGAACTCAACATTGAACTTGGCCTTAATAAATATTTATTCTCCCAGCTATTAATATATTTATCAAAAATTTATTGAACATCTACTATATGCTCTCTGTGGTGGATTCTGTATCTGCAAAGATGAAAAGGAAAAAAAAAAACCGGTGGGGAGACAAGTCAAGAAAATAATGGCAATAAAATGTAAAGTTCTTCACAAAGAATAAGTAGACTATAGTTATCAATATTGTATTATATACCAGAAATTTGTTAAGAGGGTAGGTCTTAAGTGTTTCACAGCACATACAAAGAAAAAGAAAAGACACATTAACTATGTGAGGTGATGGATATGTTAATGAAGTGGTGGATGTGTTAATTAGCTTGATTGTGTTATTTCACAATGTACATATATATCAAAATACCAAGTTATATACCTTAAATATATAAAATTTCATATACAATTATACTTCATTAAAGCTGGGGGAAAAACAATGTATTTTATAATAAAAGGTTCCCAACCTTTTCACCTCTTTTTAAGAATTTATAAGCCTGAGGGGTGAAGAATGGGCAGATTTTCCAGTTGATTAATTTAATTGGAAGGGTTATTTCCATGCCTCATTCTCTAATGCCCAATCTAATCCTTCATCTTTCATGGTAGCCATTCTGGGGTACGAGAAGGATTAAGTGCTTTCCAAGGCAATTGTTGATGACACCCACTAAAAATACATTGTATAAGCCTGTTTCTATTCTGTTTCCACCTCCTGTTTTTGTTTTGTTTTGTTTTGTTTTGTTTCTTTCTTAGTCATTCATTTCCTGCTTCAATTGCTGGTAACTTAATTGCGTTGGTGGTATTTGCTACTAAAAAAGCCTTTTATTTTAAAAGTGAAGAATTACTGGGGCAGTATAAGATAGTAGTTTAGCCCTCAGTCTCTTGAGTATGACTGCTACTTTCAGTCTGTAATGTTAGAAAAGTCACTGAACCTCTCTATGTTTCAGTCTTTGGATATTGTCAATACTATCTAATCTATAAAGTGTCCTGAGAAATAAATAAAATGATGTTTATAAAAATCCTTGCATAGTTTTTGGCATATAATAAGCATTTAATAAGTGTTAGCTGTTGCTGTTATCATTATTAAGTGAGGAAAATTAGATTCAGAATATAAGGAATACTTAGGACTCTTGAGCTGGTACACTGTTGCTTTAAAAAGTCCTGAGGTAGGAAGGAAAAAAAGTCAAGTACATTCTAACTGCATGTCTCAGATGCTTGAAAAGGTAAAGTACTATTGTGGTGGTTTACAACATTCCCTTCACTAAATGATGTTCATGTCCAGCCCTGCAAATGAGGATAATATATACTGACATCCCCCACCTATAAAGAGTGCTTCCTGTCCCCTGCCCCCCAGACTTTTCTTCTTGTGGCAGGACCCCCAGTACAGGCTGTACATCAAATATTTGACACAATTGGTACCATGAAATTTACCCTTTATGCCTTTTCTGTATCTTCTTATGTCTTATTATTTGGTAAGTTTACAGCTTGAATGTTTTGAAAGAAAACACAATATTCTCTATATATTATATAAATATATGAGAGATGAATGCAAAATTGGAACGTGTTGGTGGTGGTTGAGGGGGCACATCTCCTATATCCAAACAGCTAGGTAAAGCATGCAAAATCACAATTAGTCAGTGTCAGACTCATTAAATCCCAGTCCTAATGTCTCTGGCATCAATAAACTCAGTCTGCTTTATTGGTGTCTCAAGTTAAATTTTACAGTGAGAAACAGTGGACTTTGTTATGGCTTGGTAGAATTCAAAATCATGCTATGTGTGTGTATATATATATACACACACATAGCATATATAAAAGTAATGTTAGTGATGATAATAATTTTACATACTAAATATACTGCCTGCTTCACCGTATGCTAAATACTATGCCATGAACTAATGTAGGAACTATTTTATAGAATGTAGGAACTATTTTATAGAATTTCTATAATGAATTTATTTTCAAAGATAAGTAAAATAATCTTTATTTTTCAGATGATGACATGGTGCACAAAGAAATTTAGGAGATTAACAGTGGCCATGATGTTAACAACTGATAGAACCAGGCTCCAAACCCTGGAATTACAAGTTTACTAGAGCCAACACATGAGCAGTATATGCATTTTATGTAATGAACCAATACAATATACTGTATTGCCTAAGTCAAGTCAGCATTGTTAATTGACCTGGAACTATCTATAAACATTACACACACACACACACACACAGAGACACACACATAAACACACACACAACATGTGCAACATGCATGTTTTAAATAGGGCATTGTATTTTGGATTACAATCTACATATAATTTCCAAAGCTGTATACTTACCAATAATAAGACATAAGAAGATGGAATCATGTAAGTCCTGGACATCATTTAGTGAAAGGAATGTTGTAAACCACCACAATAGTACTTCACCTTTTCAAGCATCTGAGACATGCAGTTAGAATGTACTTGACAGAGGCAGACCTTAGCTGAACAGGGTCCTGAAAATTCTTGAATGGAGCAGTTATGAGTGTCAAAGCTGAGAAGCCAGCCTGGCCAAGATGGCAGGAAGACATGGAGGTAGAAAAGCAATTCAGTGGAGAAAGGTAGTCCCATCAACAAATGGTACTGGAACATTTGGGCATCATTATGCAAAAAAATGAATATTGATCTGTCTTAAATTATATACAAAAATTAACTCAAAATGAGACATAAATTTAAAAACCTAAAACTATTAAATTTCTAGAATAAAACATAGGAAAAAAATCTTTGTGAACTTGAATTAAAGATTTTGTAGGTACAACACCAAAAGTACCATTTGTAGAATAAAAAGTGGATAAATTTGACTTTGTCAAATTTAAAATTATTTTACAATACAATATAATAAAATTATTTTATACATAAAGACCTTTCTAAACTCAATTATCTAAGTGATGCTATTACCAAATAGAATAAACATTTTTAAATTTTAATATTTATCATTTTCAGCATGTTTTGAAGGACTGATGCTTATGTATATACAGTAATGACCAAAATCTTTCATACTTCTTGAAGGAGTCAAAAATTTACAAACCCTATCTATTTATTTAGTTAGTTTGGGAGTTTTTACATTTTTTTAATTGAATTTAATTTTTCCTCAACTTTCTTGAGGTATGTAAGATTGACAGGTAAAAATTGTATATATTTTAAGTTGTACAACTTGATGATATATGTATACATTGTGAAATGATTACCACAACTAAACTTATCAACATATCCATTATTAAACATAGTTATTCTTGTGTGTGTGTGTCTGTGTGTGTGTGTAGTTAGAACACTTAAGATTTACTCTCTTAGACTATGGACTCTGAGAAACAAACTGAGGGTTCTAGAGGGGAGGGGAGTGGGGGGATGGGTTAGCCTGGTGATGGGTATTTAAGAGGGCACGTTCTGCATGGAGCACTGGGTGTTATATGCAAACAATGAATCATGGAATACTACATCAAAAACTAATGATGTAATGTATGGTGATTAACATAACATAATAAAAAAAAAGTACTCAAAGAACAAAGTCTTAAAAAAAAGATTTACTCTCTTAGCAAATTCCAGATATACATTACATTAACGAGAATTGCCATGCTGTACATTAGATCTCCAGAATTTATTCTTTTTTTTTTTTTTAAGATTTTATTTATTTATTTGATAGAGAAACAGTGAGAGAGGGAACACAAGCAGGGGGAGAGGGAGAGGGAGAGGGAGAAGCAGGCCTCCCGCGGAGCAGGAAGCCCGATGCGGGCTCCATCCCAGGACCCTGGGATCATGACCTGAGCCGAAGGCAAACACTTAATGACTGAGCCATCCAGGCGCCCCTATTCATCTTCTAACTGAAAGTTTACACCCTTGTCCAACATCTCCCTGTTTCTGAGACCCTCTAGCCTCTGCTAACCACCATTCTACTCTTTGTTTCTACAAGTTTGGCTTTTTTTAGATTCCACAAATAAGTGAGATCATTCAGTTTTCAATCTTTCTTTGTCTGGCTTATTTCACATAGCATAATGTCTTTCAGATTCATACATGTTGTTACAAATGACAGAATTTCCTTCTTTTCTAAGGCTGAGTAAAAGTCCATTGTGTAAGTATACAACATTTTTTAATCCATTTATCTGTTGAAGGACATTTATGTTGTTTTAATATCTTGACTATTGCATATAATGCTACCCTGAGCATCGGAGTGCAGATATCTAACTCTTCAAGATATTGACTTCATTTCCTTTGATGTATACACAGAAGTGGGATTGTAGAATCATATAGTAGTACTATTTTTTTAAAAAAGATTTTATTTATCTGACAGAGAGAGAGAGACAGTGAGAGAGGGAACACAAGCCGGGGGAGTGGGAGAGGGAGAAGCAGGCTTCCCGATGAGCAGGTAGCCTGACGTGGGGCTCGATCCCAGGACCCTGGGATCATGACCTGAGCCGAAGGGAGATGCTTAACAACTGAGCCACCCAGGCACCCCTTGCTAGGTATTTTTAAGTTTTTTGAGGAGCCTTCTGTGTTTTCCATAATGACTGTACCACAATTTGCATTCCAACCAACAGTGAACAAAGGTTCTCTTTTTTTCCCCACATCCTCACCAGCATTTATCTCTTGGCTTTTTGATAATAGACATCCTAACAGGTGTCTCAAACAAAAGTCATAGAAATTATATTCCTCTCTATCCATTATTTACTCCCAAAAGATCTTGATCTTTTGTTAGTTTTATTAATCCAGTTGTACCCTTAGAGTCCTGTACATTCTTACCCAGTTCAGTAGTATGACCTGAAAGCTTTCAGAAACCTGTACTTGCTAAAGTCCTTTCCATGAATCTCCTTGATGATGAAACACTTGCAGGAATACTTTTGCAAAAGCATCAGCAAAAAATAATAACTGTCTGTAAATGTCAAGCATTGCAAATCTTACTTTTTGTGTGTGTGATGGGTAATCTTGCTTTTTGTTTCGGTTAATATTCTCAAGCTTTTTTCTGGGGCACACTTAAGTTACTTTGAAATAGTACTTGGAATAGACCAAGGAATTGAAATAAAGAGGGGTAGAAGATAGTTTATCCAGATGGCATAAGCCTTAAAAGAGAAATCTATATGCAAACAAACGTAGAAGAATAATTGTATAGGTGGTACTTGAGTATTACTGAGAAATTGATTCCATCTCTCAAACCTGAGTGCATAGATCCTGGGGGAGTGGAGTAGAATCTATTGGGAAATAATAAGCATTGGGGGTGGCCAAATTTCATTCAAAGCAGAGAATAGAGGAAAAATTTGAAAAAGAGATTGACATTTTTGAAAGGTTCAAATATGAATATAATATAAATCAGATACATTAACATAAAAAATATGAAAAACTAGAACTAAAATGAAATAGAAAAATTATCTTCTCTTTAGCTAATTTTTCCCCAATATTTTAGAAGTATTAAAATAAAAATTTACCTATCTTTATATTCCTGTTCTATCGATATTTTTATACAATTTCATGTTTTTTATAGAATCATCTTTTAATATATTTAGAACTTAAACATGCATGTTGCATATTTTTTAATTTTTTTTACCATATGTTATACAATGATATACATGTCGAATAAAAATACTAATATTTAATTATTCTTTTTGAAAACAAAATCAAGTATTATACATAATATGTATACTTTTGAATTCTTGGATCTTCCCAATAAATTTTGGGTTAAGGTACTTTAAACAAGAAGGACAATTTTAAATTCAAAATGTTAGATTTGGTGTAATACATTTGTATCAGCCAAATCCAAGGAAATGCATATATTTCAAATTTAGGGAGTGGAGGTAAAGAAAGAACAAAAGAATGTGAAAAAAATGATCCATTTGAACTATTTAAAAGATAAAAGAACTATTAAGAATAATTCTGTTTTAAGAGACCAGATTAATGATTACATTTGTCAATATTGCTATTAACACGGATCCTTTTAACTTTATTTCTCAATAAAGAGTTTCATGAGAGAATGTGCTACAGGGCCCCCAGTAGCAACTTTGCCCAGAAGTGTTCTAATTAACTGTACCAGAGGGTCTGCTGTGCTGTCTACTTAATGCTTTCTATCTGGTTCTTTGCTGGCCATCATGTATCATTGTTCAGCCAGTGACAGCAGTCAGGTTATTAAAGGTGTAGATATTAAATTAACAACAGTAGTAAACATTGTAGCTGTACTTCACATCTCAGCAGAACCAATGAAGTGGATGACACTGAATCCATGCTGATATGCTGCAATGACAGATGGGCGTCATTTAACACAATACATCAGTGGGCAACCCACGTACCACAGCTGTCCTCCACTAAATGAATTAGATCAGGGTAATTAATCTAAGGCAGAAAGTATTACTAAAGTGGATCCTCAGCAGAATTAAAGAATGAAATCTCCTGCTCAAAAATGGAAAAGGATTTATGCATTAACAGTTTTAGTGCTGACAAGAAGGTTTCCAGAAGTTCTTTTACTTCTTAAAAAAAATTATAAAATTCTTCGGTTTTGTTTAGAAGCAAACTCACCATTTGGGGCTAAAATGAACTATGCCCATTCCTTTATTCCTGTGCTTGAAATAGAAATTCAACATGGTATATATGGATATGTTCTTTAAAACAAATCTCATTATCTTTTATCACATATGTTTGCTCCAGGTATAACAATATGTGGACTAGTAGTTACACTGGTAATGATTCTCATCTTAAATTTTCATTTTTTTTTAAGATTTACTTATTTATTTTTGAGAGAGAGAGAGGACAATGCACATGCATGGGGGATTGGGAGGGGCAGAGGTAGAGGGAGAGAGAAACATAAGCAGACTCCACACTGAGTGTGGAGCCCCTCTGAGCTCTATCTCACAACCCTGAGATCATCACCTGAGCGGAAACCAAGAGTTGGTCTCTTAACCGACTGAGCCATCCAGGTGCTCCAAATTTTCATTTTAAGTAGATTTTATAGAGAGAGATGGATGGACAAATAGATAACTTTTTTTTTTCTTTATGATTTCAATATCCTGCCAAGCCAAAGATTATTTAGGTTTACAAAGGTAGTCTTGCATGAAACCCAAGGTACATGTTTTAACAATTTGGAGGAATTTCTTAAATTTCTTATTTTAAGAATCTACTTAAGGTATATTAAAAATATATTTAATACTTTAGTATTATTAACACTTCTACTCATTTACAATAATTTACATTTAAGACTGAAATACTTACAATTTAATATAAAAAGTTGCTTTTTAAAATGGCTAGTCTTTTATGATCTTAAAATGCTGATTTGTGATGTGTATCTTTTAAAAAGAAAATGTTCTGATGTTATATTTAAAAACTGCCAATAGAGCAAACCCATGATTTTGACAAAAGGCAGAAACTATATTTAAAATCATCAAATAAGCCAATACATTCTCTCTCATGTTTAGCACTAAATCATTGTGTACCTAATAGTACTTATCTTTTTTTAAAAAGATCCCAGTGCTGGAAAATATTTTCTAATTCATGAATATCTTACAGAGTTAATTTTGAATGTTTCTCTGATATCTTCCTATAAAACATATTTACAACAATTGTGGCCATTGATCAAGCAGCATGTCCTCTGCTCAACTGTGACAGTTCTCCAGGTTTTGCTTTCTTTCTATTCTCCTTTCCGGTGGTTCCTTTCTTGTACCTCTCATATGAAGATGGAGAAACCTGCTGCTAATTACTGCAGTTAAAATTTTTAACACAGCAGGACATATCCAAACACTGATCCTTCTTTTTTAAAGAATTTGCTAGCTTCCTGTTAAGTTAGCAACTCTTAGTTGGAGGTCTGCAACAATCACGTCAAAGTATTGTGTGTTTATTGTAGAAGCATAAGCAAGCTGCAGCTGGAAGAAGCTACCACATGCACAGTATCTGATTTTTAAACTTCATTATCTTGATCATCCATGATTGGAGTAAATTGTGGACTAACTGCTGATCACATTCAAGTATTAAAATTGAAAATATGTTTGAAGGGCATAAAAATATAAACACACCTCAGTATGCAAGGATATTTAGTCTCTCTCCCTAAATTCTCAAAAATTTAAAAACACACTTGTACATCGAATTACATAATTATCATAATCAATCTCATCTATATTTTTAACTGAAAATAAAAATGATTAAATACAAAAGAAAAGGGACTATAATATTTAATTTAGTTCCACTGAATGAGAACTGTGTTAAGTTTAACCTGCAGTGGCCTATCTTAACCAAAAGAATAGTTTGTGTTATTTTAGAATATTAATAAGGCTAAATTTAGTGGGTTTGAATTTTTTTCTGATGTGGACAGCTGTCTACAATATTGTAAGCTGAATGGCCATTGAGCAAGAACAATTCAAAACCAATTTTCGTTGTTGCCTACCTGGAGATAGTTTGCATTATGTTCAGAAGCTCTTTGTTCATAACATCCTCTTGTATCTCCATATAGTTTAAACTTTATACTCTGATATATGAGCAATAATAAAATACTGCTATAAACTAATTTTATTGCTATAACCTGTGATATGACAGTTTAGAGTGACAGCAATATCATACTGTCCTTTGCATACAAAGCTGACATTACTGAGTCACCAATAATATGATGTGTATTTTCATTCATATTCATATCCCGACTTTTCTATTTTAGAGCTTTTATACGTTTTTATCTTGATGATATTATTTTAACTCTCTGAACTTGAGTTCTCTTATCTCTAAAATGGGAAGAATAACCTTGCATTGTTTTGAGACCCAGATGAGAGAAAGAACTATTTTCATATTTAATACTTTAGCTGTTTATGGCACAGCAGTCTCACAGATATTTTGCACTGCTCAATGTACAAGGACTGGTACAACATTATTTATGAAATTGTCTTGGCATGGAAAAATACATGCATGATTTATAAGAAAAGAATTTCTTGTTCAAAGCTGTTTTACTTGGTGTTCAAAACTGTAACCTTCTTAAAAGATGCTCTCACCCACTGAACCAACCAAACCTCCACCTATATAAAACAAAACCAAAACCAAATCTACTTGGAAGTGATTATTACCTATTGAGGTACCATTTCAAGAACCAATGGTTGGATTTCAGATTCCAAAAATGCAGACACACTCTTTCTTTATGGATAATATTGATGAATGGAAACTCCTTATGATGTGATTTTCTATAGAATAGAGTTAATGATTCAACTTCAAGTTACTGAGGTATAAAAAAAGACTATTTTTAAATTGGTGTCCCCTACAGTTTAATTTCTTCAAACTAAATGAAAATAAGCTGCCAGTTTCAGGCATTTGAAGTCTTCATATTATTACTCTTAGAGGCTACAAGTGGCCTAGATATTATAGAGATAAGAGGACAGTCTTTAGAAGCAAACAGACTTGCACTATGGGCAAAATACTTAGCTATACTTGGTTTTGTTTCCTCATCCAGGAAATGGGAGTATCCAAACTTGCAAATTCATTGTCAAGATTCAATATCAGTCTTTTAGTGGAACATAGTCAGTAAGGATGCCTTACATGTAATACAGGCTCAATAGTTGCTTATCATTACCTTTAAATACAAAGCCAAAGCAAGGGTAAAGTTAGCAAGTAGGAAAAGCTTCTGAATTTCTCTGTCCCTTCATCATCAATGATTCATTTCCCCATTCCATAGACCCATACTCCAAATGAACAGACAAACAGAAGAAACAGCCCTAGGGAACCAGAGGCACTCTCTGGGGCAGTTGCTACTGCCTGGATTAAAGGACTAGGTATCTAGGATGGTGTCATCATTAACTGAGATAAAGGATACCAAAAAAAATCTGATTTGGAAAAGTACAGAGAAGGAGTCTACTTTTAATATTGTAAAATGTAGGACATTTAGATAGAATCATTAGACATTTGTGAATGAAGTTACAGGATATTAACATACCAGTGGAAGCTTTTATGTTTTAGGAATAGAATAAATCACTCAAAGAACCTACAGAACATAGAGGAATAAGGACCAAATACAAAATCTGGAGTATTATATTAATAAAGATAAAAATAATTGTGTGTGTGTATGTGTGTGTGCACAATTAAGATTGGAGTCATGAAGAAGAGGAATAACTGGTCTCCTGTGGAAGTAAGTAGAACAATAGCATTGATAAATATAAAATAACATTTAAGTTAGAGATGAAAATTTCAGAATTTCTGAGGGAATTAAAAGACAATTGATTCTAAGAGTCTGAGGCGTTGTTATTGAGATTAGAGTCTAAAAAAGGGAAAGAATGAGATCAGGAGGTTAAACAAGTGCCCAGGGCACACACCAAGCACTCCTTCCACGGGGAAAGGAGAGAGTGGGCTGAAGAACAATGTAATGGACTTAATTTATTGATGGAGGTAAGACAATGACCCATATATTGTCCAATCATTTTATTTTTTTTTTTGGTCCAATCATTTTAATGGGAAAATGGAAACTATAGGGAAAAAAAAGGGTTATCTATCAAAACTAAAATACGTGCCACTCCTTTGATAATGTTACTCAACTTAATCCTGAACAGATATGCCCAAGAGATTCTTGAAGGGAAATTTCTTTTTTGAAGACAGTTCATTAATTTCTAAATCTGCCAAAATACAATCTTTAACCACTATAAACATCTTTAATAACTATGAAAGTAATAACATCCTTGTAATTTTGATAAAAGTTAAAAAGATAACAGGTACATTTTATTAGCATAATGTATATGAAGATTAAAAGCACAATACTTGGACTTTGCTACATATGCAGTCATTTTTGCTTATATGCTCATTTGGTCTTGCTGAGAAAGGGAATAGGATTATGAAAGGCAGATATTTGGTGAAGGCAGACATAGTGACTGGTGCCCAGCATCTCCTCCTTCTGTATGCATCACATCTCTCACTGTAATCCACTTATTCTGAATCAGCAACGATTCTCTGGCGATTATTGAAAAAAAAAAAAAAAGAATGAGCTATTGGTATTGAAATTGGAGGCCTGTGGGTCTCGCTCTGGCCCTTAGTATATTCTTTATCTTTATGTATGATGAATCAGATTCACAAGGCCTTATCTTTCCTTTATCCAAGTCTTTATAACCATCTTTCTCTCTTTATGTTTCACAGTCAAATGTTATTCCCTGATATTGTGTTCAGTGTTCCTAGTAAGAAGCAAGGATTTAGGAATGCTTGTTGAATTGAAGTCAAATCCCTAATACATACCCTGAAAAAAGTACTCACAATATGTCTAGGTCTCTAGAAGTGATTTTGCCACTTGAAGAATAAAAGAACTGTAATTTTGGGATATACTACTTGAATAGTGTGTTTTACAATCATTTGTTTATCTGTTCATTAGCGCTTCAGCTAAGAGGTAGGTCAGTGGTAAGTTAAAACAAATTTCTCTTTTCCAACTTTCTCTTTTTAAGAATTTGTGAAAGAGACAAAAGAAAAATCATTTGAGGCTAATGAATGACGAAGATGAGATGGACTCTCATGTTTCTCTAGACGTCTTTTAAATCCTCGCTAGAACTGTTCTCTAATATCAGTTAACAATGGAAAAGCCTATAGATGACAAAGGAAAACATTATCTTATACATATGAACATGCATGCACACATATATGTATATATATACATATACAGGCATATTAATTTATGCATATTGTGTTTGTGTCTATGTATTTATTGTATGATCCAGAAAAATATTTGTAGTAGACATTTTCTCATTTTATGGTTGATTCAATGATTCAACTTGCTCTATTTTTCAGAATGGGGTTCTTAAGCAAACATATGTAGTATATCAATGGAAGTGCTACAGTGGATGTTTTATCTCAGAATATATATATATATATATGAATTTTAACTATTATATGAGAGGTTGCTCCACTTAAGCCATCCTGTTGACTTCTAACTTATCATATTTTGATTATTTGATTGGACCCCTCAGAACAGATATGAAATGATTGCTTTATGTTTGGTTGAATGACTTAGGTAAAGTTCATTAAATCTTCTTCAGTAGAAGGGCATTATGTCTTCATCCAGACATAATGGCAGAGAATTCATCTTCTGTTTCTGCTGCTGTTCTATACAGAAAAAAATAAAAGCAAAAGCAACTACAAAAAAAAAAGGGTTTTACATCTGTTGTCTGATGTATTCTTTTATATACAGATTTTAATGGAAAATTTAGTTCTGATAGCTTTATTATTGAATGCTTGTTAATGAAGATTAAACAAGAATATATTAGATACTTTCTTCATGCTTGGTAATCTGCTAGGTCCTCAACTTTGTCTTTCAGTGTATAATTATTTTCTTTCTAATTCCCATAATGTTAACAAATTTTACTACCTTAACATAATTTAGGTAGAACACTACAGAATATATTCTATGCACAAAGATTTTTATTCTCTGAAACAACACTGATAGGAAATTAGTGCAGCTGGGGAATCACACACACGAAAAGATCTATCATGTAAGTGTTTGATTCTTTTCTTCTAAGGTAACCTAAAGGCACTATATTTTTACAGAGATTAATAACTTGTTTGAGAACAGAAGCTATTAATCTCTCCTGTTAACAGGCTGCTGAATCATTCTCATTCATTCTGTGAATGTCATTTTACAACTGAGTTTCAGACAATTTTTGCAAGTTTAAGATATATAAGTATTCAAAAATGCTAATATTCTCAGCTGAGTATTCCTAATTATGTCTTCAGTTTATATTTGCTTAAGGCTTTTATGTTGCAATAATCCCCTCTTCAGTTTCTTCCTTTTCCATTATACCATACTTGGCTGGTGTTAGGCCGATGGAATTCTTTGGCTGATAAGTCTTTACTTACCCTGCATAATAGGATGCTTCAATGGAATATGTTAAAGAAATTACTTATCATGGGGCACCTGGGTGGTTCAGTTGCTTAAGCATATGCCTTCCGCTCAGATCATGATCCCAGAGTCCTAGGATTCAGGGGAGTCTGCTTCTCCCTCTCCTTCCGACCCCTTCCTTCCCCGCTCATGCTCTTCCTCTCATAATGAATAAATAAAAAAATCTTTAACAAATAGAAATTAGTGACCAAAAGGATGGACAAAATCATATCTCTTTAATCATTGTGCTAAACTAAAAACAGTTACTTGGAGAGAGAAAACTTTTCTCTAAAACCCCAATGCAAATCTTAAATGAGAAGGTAATATCAGTTATTTTACCAAGCCATAGATAAAATAGATACTTCCTTCTAAATATGTTTCATAATGGCTCCCCAAACTTTTCTTCTTTTTATCCTATTGGCTGCACAGAAAACACTATATTGCAAGAAAATTTTTTTTTTAATGAACAAAGTCACCTGTCCATTTGGCATGTTAAATTAACAATAATTCCAAAAATTGAGGAGTAATTAATCACAATGAAATAAAATCTGTTCACTTTACATGGGCTTTTACTAAATTGTAAGTTTCTGTGATGCCTTTGCTTTGTTTTATAAGGCATTTTATTTTAGAATAGCTTTAGATTTATAGAAAAGTGAATATAGAGAATTCTAATATACTTCTCATCCAGCTTCATTTATTATTAATATCTTACATACATATACTTATCACAAATAATGAACCAATTTGATCCATTGTTATAAACTGAAGTCCATACTTTATTCATATGTCTTTAATTTTTACCTAACATCCTTTTTATGTGCCCAGATCCCATTCAGGATACTACATCACATTTAGTCATTACATCTCCTTAGGCTGCACTAGGCCATGATGGTTTCTTAGACTTCCCTTGTTTTGATAACCTTGACAGTTTTGAGGAGGACTGATCAGGTATTTTGTAGAACATGCTTCAACTGGGATTTGTCTAATGCTTTTCTCATGAATAAACAGGGATTATTGCTTTTTTGAGAGACAACTCACAGAGTCAAAGTGCCATCCTCATCACATCATATCAAGGGTGTATCCTCTCAGTGTTATTTATCTCTACTGATGTTTATCACCTGGCTGAGAGAGTTTTTGTCAGGTTTCTCCACTTGTAAATGATTCTCCCCTTTTCATACTGTACTCTTTGGAAAGAAAAGAGCTATGTGCAGCAGACACTTAAGAGGTGGGGAATTACATTCCACCTCTCACAGAATGGAATATCGAAATGCGTTATTTGGATTTTTTTTTCTTTCTTTTTTTTTAAAATATTTTATTTATTTATGAGAGAGAGAATGAGAGACAGAGAGCATGAGAGGGGGGAGGGTCAGAGGGAGAAGCAGACTCCCCGCCGAGCAGGGAGCCCGATGCAGGACTCGATCCCGGGACTCCAGGATCATGACCTGAGCCGAAGGCAGTCGCTTAACCAACTGAGCCACCCAGGCGCCCTGGATTTTTTTTTTTCTGTGTGAGGATGTGTTAGTCTCCCCCAGGTTGTTTATTTTAATCACTTGCTTTTATCAGTGTAGACTCACAGATATTTATTTTATAGTTTGGGTTATAAACTGATACTTATTTATCTTTTGTTCACATTATTCCAGCTTTGACTGTTGTGAGCTCTTTCAATTGACTCCCTTGTCCCTTTGATATACCCTTATCTTTGTGTTTTTCTTGAGCAGCTCCTTACTTTCTGACACTACATGAAACTCTAGATTCATATATTTCCTGTCCCAGTCCTAGAATCAGCCATTTCTTCAAGGAGATCTGGTTTCTATTATTAGAGATTAGTGTTGTAAATCAATATCTAGGCATTAGGTATTTCATTGCGATTGAAGTGTCATTGTTTCCAGGCCCTCTCAAATGACAGAGAAAGGAAATATATCTGTGTATTCTAACTAGTGTGTATATGGATGCCTATAAATACTTATATTGTAGATGATAGCTAAATAGCTGGATAGATAGATAGATAGATAGTATTGCATTATAGTATATATTTATTTTAAGCTAAACATGAGTTCATACCATCTCCAAATATAGTCCATTACCAATTAGATCATTCTTTCTCTCTTTACCTGGTTGTAACTTTATATTCCAACAATGAAAAACCTTTACCTTTCCACCATTCATCATCCATTCATTCCTTGATCTAATCTAGTATACATGTATTTTTTTTTTAGAATTGTTAACCATACTCCATTGGAAATTACTTGGTTATTTATAGATCAAATTTCTGCAAGGAAAGTATGTCTTGTTCATTGTTGTATTTTCAATATGTAATCTATTGCCTGAAACATTGAGAAGACAATAAATATTTGTGAATGAATAAAGATAAGATATGATTTTGACTTTGACCAGTTGCAGAAATGTGAAATTGGGAAATTCAGAACTATTATGGAGTAAATTATAAGGTTTTAGCTATATTGGACTTAGGAATAATAAGGTAAATAACATAAAGATGACTTTTAAAAGAAATTTTCTGACATTAGAAGGATGATGTCCTTGAGAAATTCCCTTATGATTTTATAGAATGATTTATAATTAATACCATCTATAACCATGCAATTACTTTTTTATAACTGATAAACATGGCAGTATAATATTTTAGTTTAAATTTGTGTAGTTAGCACAGGGAGTTGTATATTATAGAAATTTTGCCTGCTCTACTAGTAATATTTTTCTCTACCACAATTTATTTCATTTGACGTATGAAGTGGGCAGATAAAGTACAGTATTATCATTATGTGGATGAAAATATCAGGAGGCAGTGAGATAAGCTTACTTCTGTAGTTGAATGGCATTGCAAATTCATAACTAGGAAAAAATGCAAATGAAATTTGAAAATGAAACAGAGTGATTTCACCAGACATCTATTGGATAAACTTAATAGTCCTACATCTCTGTTTTATCACTTTTTCTAAGTAAAAGATGTAATTATAGTGGATTTTAGAGTAAATATTTTGTTGTTACTAGATTTTTGTCCCATTAATTTTATGTTATTTTTATATAATTATTGTATTTGGTTTCTATGTAATTATGGCTCTATTGAACTTAAAAGGAAAAGTAAAAAGAGAATTAATAAAAGATGCTTTGGGACTCCTGAGTGGCTCAGTCCGTTAAGCCTCTGCCTTCAGCTCAGGTCATGATCTCAGGGTCCTGGGATCTGGGATGGAGCTCCGAGTTGGGTTCCCTGCTCAGCAGAGAGTTTGCTTCTCCCTTTCCCACTCCCCCTGCTTGTGTTCCCTCTATCACTGTGTCTCTCCCTGTCAAATAAATAAATAAAATCTTAAAAAAAAAGAAAACAAAACAAAACATTTATTGTTTCTAATATCTCCTTAGGTATTGGGAGACAGTTCTTCATGAATCTCGCCTTTCTATACATCTTGGCATTACTAACTAACCCATCTGATCCAGAATTATCCTTTCAAGAATTGTTTAATAAGGCATCCCTGGAAAGGTAGAGATAGATACCCTCTCTGGATCAAATATATTTACATTCAGTGATAGTAAACTGGGAGACTTCCCATTCCCTGAAGATATTCAGGCTAATAAAGATGAATATGTCTCTTCTACTTTTCTGAAGATATTTGATTACATTTAAGATAATAAAGATAATTCCCTCTCCAAAAGGAGGAAAGACAGGTTTGCCAGCATCTTCTATAGGATGTCAGAGTTTCCTAATCTCAGGGATCCTTTTTCATGCACATCCACAGCAGATGCAGGTAATACCTGAGCCTTACCACATCACTCTATGGAAATTAGGGATGAGGGAAATGATACCAATGGTTACTCTTGATTTAAGTAATAACACTGTCTAAATCCATTTGTACTCATTGTCTCCTTGCCAGCTGAATCTGTGGAAGTGTGACAAGCCAACCTAGCACTTGCCACCATGCTGCTGCTTAGGAATGACTTGCCTGATTGACATTAGATTGATTTTTTCCAAACTCTGGAATAGTTGGGAAATAACTTAATTGATATAGAGTTGGGAAAAGAAATACAGATATATACTTAACAAATATAATTTGCAAACATTGCTAATTTATGCCATCTTTGTTAACAATTAACTTTATGTTCCATTTTAGTTTTTCCTAAAAATTAGATGTGTCAGCATTTATCAGCTCTCAGCTCCTATCTTATTAAAGGTACAGGTACCTTGATATCATTAAAATCAAATGAGAGAGTCATGGTACACATGAAGCTTATGACATTCATTCTATGGCTTAACTTTACCTACAGGGCATTAGCTTTAAAATTATAAAGTAAAGGGGTGCCTGGGTGTCTCAGATGGTTAAGCGTCTGCCTTTGGCTCAGATCATGATCCCAGGGTACTGAGATCGAGCCCTGCATGGGGCTCCCTGCTCAGCGGGGGGCCTGCTTCTCCCCCTTCCTCTGCTTCTCCGCCTGCTCATATTCTCTCTCTCTCTGTATCTCTGTGTCTTAAATGAATAAATAAAAAAATCTTAAAAAAAATAAATAAAAAATAAAATTATAAAGTAAAATTTTACAAAGACATGGAAGATACAGTGGATTATTTTGGCTCTGGGATCATGACCTGAGCCGAAGGCAGACATTTAACCAACTGGAGCCACCCAGGCACCCCTGAATTTAAATTTTTAAGATAAAAATTGTTCTCAAAAATGTATCCAAAATTAGTAATCTATACATTACCATACACCTTAGAAAAAAGTTTAAAAGTATATAAGATGTGCATATGGTATGCATAGTTCTCTTGTGTGTGTGTGTTTTTTTTAAGATTTTTATTTATTTTTGACAGAGAGAGAGTGTACAAGCAGGGGAAGCAGCAGGCAGAGGGAGAGGAAGAAGTAGGCTTCCCGCTGAGCAGGGAGCCCGATGTGGTACTCGATCCCAGGACCTTGGGATCATGAGCTGAGCTGAAGGCAGACACTTAACCCTCTGAGCCACCCATGCGCCCCTAGTTCTCTTGTTTGATTAAATAATTATAGGCCCACATATTTTTGTAAAATTCAAAAACTTTTCCTTTAGGTCTGATTTCTTAAAGGTTTTCAAAAGCTTAGCTCTGCTTGTTGGGTATAGGACAGGGAGAAGAAGTAGATCTTTAGAAGAGTACACCTGTGAAAGTGTTGTAAATTAAAATATTTTTTCTTTGATAAAATTATAATTTCAACATTCTATAATCACTATACCTAAATAAGGGGAAAATAAATGGCAGTCTAGTTAATAAATGGAAGACAAATTTCCATCCTAATATCTGCTTGTATGAAATCTGGGATTGTGGATGGTCTAATTTAACAGAAGTATTTATTTTTAAATGACAATTACAAAATTTCAGTTGAGCTTGGGCTACTAATCAGAATTATAAAACCAAATCCCTCTCCCCTGCCAAACATACACATTAGCACAGAGGCCACATCTTTAGACTACTACTACTACTGCAATATTTCCTCAATAGACACTAATGGTGAAAACCAAAATATATGAATATATCCTGAGCAGATGTTATGAGTTTAATATTGTGGTGGAGTAGTAACCTAATGTAGTGGACATTTAAGATAAAAGTTTCCTGCTTTAAAATAGTTATTAGATAGTTGATCCAATCCCTATGAAATAATACTTTATAATGCAGTGTAAAGAATGGGGATTGAAAGTCTTGGATATAGGCCCAGTTTTGTTATTCTCAATTTTTGTTGTCATGACTGAGTCACTGTCTTATGATTTATTATTGATTGAATTGTACAAACTCTTTCATATGGTAGTTTAAAAACTCATTCATGTGTTTATTCCTTCAACAAATTTGTTTAATGGCTACTCAATATGAGACACTGTTCTGACTGCTGAGATCACAGCAGTATAGAAAATGGCAGTCTCTGCTTTCTTAGAACATTCATTATGGTAGGTTGAAACAGAAAATATGCAGATGAACAAATACTTATATGTCAGATGATGACAAATGCTCTGAAGAAAAACAGCAGAATAAGTGGATGGAATAGTAAAACCAATGTTAACAGGCTCAAACTCACTGTTTTTTTTTTCTGTGTCATGAATATACAACTGCTAGCTGTTATAAATTCAAAGTTATTGTTGGTTAAGTACTATCACGTATTCATTCATCAATGTATTGTGGATATTTAGTAAAAACCTAGCATGTATAAGGTATTATAGCACTCATTATTTTTACCTGAGTGATGTCAATTACTCTATACTGAATAGATTTTGAAATAATGATTCTCTGACTTATAACAATATATGTGGATTATATATATAGTTCTATATTTTAATGAGTCATGTATTTAGTTACAATCATGTCACTATGTCATAAGTAGAATAAAATGGCCTGTGAAATATATTAAGTATGATGCATAGCAGATAATAAATCTCTTTCATATGTCTATGCATACTTAAATAGAAGCTTTATTCTATGAGTTGGTATATAGTATGAGTAGAAATTCTAAATGATGATCATAATAATACATTTGCATCCAGGAAAATATATAATCTTGAATTGACCGTGTATAACTTCGCCTTTATATCAATACCACATGCTGTTCATCACCAACTAATACATAGCTTCATCAAGAGTAAGATCAAAAGTTAAGTTATACTTCCTTTGGTAGGAGCACATTTTCCTTCACAAATATTAAGATACATATTTAGAATGCCCCAAATTGGACTCTCTTAATGTTGTGGATGGCCTCCAAAGTCACACTGTCTTGTTACTAAAGATTATTAAGTTTTAGGTGTAGATAGTATTAACATTTATTTACATGGACTTTGCTTTTCAGACCATGTGATAAGTGAATGTGTAATATAGATGTACAGTTGTTTTTGTGCTTCACCGAAAACTCCATCAGAAAGCCCTTCCTTCGGCATTGCTGGAGAAGCTAGGACACTAGAGCTTTCCAAGAGTTTATTGTCCTGGGCAGGAAATAATTTGACAGTCTGTTATAGGTACAGATCTAGAACTCTGCCTGCACTAAGTGCTCAACAGCAATTTGTTGAATCAGTGGATAATTATGGACTAATTACATTGATGACACGACTCAGAAGCTTTAGCCATTATTTGTCACATTGTTTCTATAGATAAATTAGTTTCTTACTACTGATTTATTAATTTTGAGTCCAATGTTCTGAATACTAAAGTCAGCCTTTCAGTAAGTAATAAATAAAATTATGTCACAACATGAAAATCCCACATAAATTGTAGACATATCAACATTAATAAGAAGGAGAAAAAGGAAGCTACCATCAATGGTATTGTACCTGTGGCTTGGCTTACCTGACTAGAGCATTCAATATTCTGGAGACTAATAGCTGTCTCAGGTATTTTAAACATCATGGACATATTTGGGTTTGGGGTTAGGGTCTAGACTGATGAACACAAAATGGAATTCAGAGGTCTTAAAGATCTGTCTCCTGCCTACATGCATCTTATTTTCTACTTATATTTCTGTAGTACCAAATTTGTATATTTACCCAATCAAGGCTTACCATATCATGACCCTGTATTATACTCATCAAACTCTATGATAATCACGGTCAGACATATTTTTCTCCTCAGGCCTAGAGCTTATTGGTCCTCTTATATGGTTGACATATATGAAACTGCCATTTTTTTAAAAAACTCAATTTTATATGGCTCAATGTAATATTAAGAACATAATTAGTCACATTATAAGATGTACACACGTTTTATGTAATACATAGTTTATTTTATATAGATTTATAAATTACATGTATATATGCTAATGTTACTATCATCGTCACCTCCAGAGCCTTATGCAGTCTCTGCAACATAGTAAGTACTCATTAAATGTTTGTAGTCAAGTTAAAAGTGGTGAGATAAGTCTGAAATGCTGAAGCACTTACGACTTTTTCCCAAATTTGGAAACTAAAAGGGTTTGTTTTTTTTTTTTTTAAGATTTTATTTATTTGACAGAGAGAGCACAAGCAGAGGGAGAGAGAGGGAGAAGCAGGTTCCCTGCTGAGCAAGGAGCCCGATGTGGGACTCGATCCCAGGACCCTGGGATCATGACCTGGGCCGAAGGCAGCCGCTTAACCGACTGAGCCACCCAGGTGTCCCTAAAAGGGGTTTTGAACTTCAATTCTGGAAGAGATGGTGATACTAGTATTAAATATCTCCTTGTATTATTCTTGGTAGGACAGCAAAGCATGAAATGAAGCATCAATAATTGCTTTTCTAGATCTAAGAGCATTGTAATTTGTTGCCTGTTGAAGGATTGTTATGAGCAGCTATAATTCTCATCCAAAATGCCAGTCTAGAGTCTGGGTTTTAAAAATTGTTCATTTAGGGCGCCTGGGTGCCTCAGATGGTTAAGCGTCTGCCTTCGGCTCAGGTCATGATCCCAGGGTCCTGGGATCGAGTCCCGCATCGGACTCCCTGCTCTGCGGGGAGCCTGCTTCTCCCTCTCCCACTCCCCCTGCTTGTGTTCCCTCTCTCGCTGTGTCTCTCTCTGTCAAATAAATAAATAAAATCTTTGAAAAGAAAAGAAAAACGTGTAAATGTCCTTACACTTCAGGGGCGCCTGGGTCGCTCAGTTGGTTAAGCGACTGCCTTCGGCTCAGGTCATGATCCCAGGGTCCTGGGATCGAGTCCCACATCAGGCTCTCGGCTCGGCGGGGAGCCTGCTTCTCCCTCTGACCCTCTCCCCTCTCATGCTGTTTCCCTCTCGCTTGCTCTCTAAAAAATAAATAAAATCTTTAAAAAAAAATTGTTCATTTATATCTTAGGTTCCGTATATCCATTTGTATTTTGGCTGGTTGGGGTTTTACATCTGGGGCAGGTGTCCTGGGCAGTGCAGGTAATGTTTTTTGATTGTGGTAGATAACTGGTTGATAGAAAAGTCTAGAAAACACAAAGATGTATTTTGTAACAGTTTATAGAAAAAATATTCTTTAGTGACCTTTCCCTCCTCTCTGGAGGTCATAAATAGGTCATAACTGGGTAACTATTTTATTTTATTTTTCATGATAAGTATTTGTCAACATCATATATGCCAAATGGAAAATAACATTCCTTGCAGATTAAGACAAAACTATTGGGAAAACCTACAAAATTTTAAAATTCCTAAGAGAAATTTTAACTTACAAACATACAAATTCTTTTGAGTATAAATGGGCATTTGTGGAAAAACTTCTGGTATTTCTTTCTCAATATGGCTTATCCTTATCTTTTGACACAAAAATATAGTAAATATCTCTTGGTCTATGCAATCAATGGTCATTGACAAACCTGCGATTAAAAGCATTAGGCAGTATGAAAGAAAAAAACAAAATAATAATAATAAAAGAAAGGATTTGTGTTTGCATCACCAGATGCTTTTATTATAAGAAAAGGCAGTGTAATTGTTAAGAATCTATCAAAGAAGGGGCACCTGGGTGGCTCAGTCATTAAGTGTCTGCCTTTGGCTCAGGTCATGATCCCAGGGTCCTGGGATCCAGCCCCACATCAGGCTCCCTGCTCAGTGGGAAGCCTGCTTCTCCCTCTTCCACTCCCCCTGCTTGTGTTCCCTTTCTCTGTCAAATAAATAAGTAAAATCTTTAAAAAAAAATAATCTACCAAAAAAAAATAATTAACTGCTTTTCACTTTACATGAGCTATAATTTTTTTAAAAAATAACTCAAATTACTAGGTACTTAATTTCTCATTCATTTTTTTTAAAAGATTTTTATTTATTTATTGAGAGAGAGTGATAGAGAGCGAGCATGAGAGGGGGAGAGTCAGAGGGAGAAGCAGACTCCCCGCTGAGCAGGGAGCCCGATGCGGGACTCGATCCCGGGACTCCAGGATCATGACCTGAGCCAAAGGCAGTCGCTTAAACAACTGAGCCACCCAGGCGCCCCATTCATTCATTTTTTTTAAACATTATTTATTAGAGGTCTTTTTCCACCTATGATGAATTAACAGAGACCAGATATACCCTCTTACTTGTCACTATAAAAAACTGGAAACAATGTATGAAAAAATGGCTTTCAATATACTTAACATCATGCATTTCTTCTAATTTGACACTTACATTCCACATTTGAAACTCCCAAATCAAAAGGGTCACTACAATAATACATTTGGAAGACACAGAAATAATTTCTGAATGGTAACTAGCAGTTGGTAGCAGCCTACATTAAGATTTAGCACTAAGGAGAAAGAGTTAAACAATTCCAAAGAGGTGAAAATAAGAATTAGTTTCACCATTAGGCAGCTTCAAAATCATCACTGTTTTTGCCAGCTCATCCTTAGTGGAGCTCTTTTTTTTTCTTTTTAAAGATTGTACTTATTTATTTATTTGAGAGAGACATAGAGCATGAGGGGGGTGGGGCTCGGGGTCAGGAGGAAGGGGCAGAGGGAGATTGACAAGCAGACTCCCCACTGAATGCAGAGCCAGCTGTGGGGCTCAATCCCAGGACCCTGAAACCATTGACCTGAGCCAAAGTCAGGTGCTTAACCAACTAAGCCACCCAGGTGTGTAAGATCTTTTCTTAACACAAATAGTTGGATTTCTCATGGAAGTTTCTGTTGGTGACTCTGAATTCAACAGCCTTTCAGTACAAAGGTGCTACTCTGAGGGAATGAAAGATGATGATAGATAGATAGATGATAGATAGATAGATAAATAAAGATTTTGACTTTAGAGAGGAAAGCTATTTTACTTTATTATTAAAAGATTTTATCTATTTATTTGACATAGAGAGAGAGAGGATAAGAGAGCAAGCACAAGCAGGTGGAGTGGCAGAGGAAGAAGCAGACTCCCTACTGAGCAGGGAGCTGATGTAGGGCTGGATCCCAGGACACCAGGATCATGACCTAAGCCAAAGGCAGACCTTTAACCAACTGAGCCACTCAGGCGCCCCAGGAAAGCTATTTTAAAACACATGAGGTCATAATTGGTTAATTGATGCTGGTCACTTATTCAGGCAGCTATGAACTGAGAGTTTTTTAAACGTCCTACTCAGAGAAACTCATCTTGCATTCACAAGGATCAGTGACTGTGAACTAAAAGAAAACTACAGTGTTCTTTCTCCTCTGGCGTAGTCTTAGCATTTTGAGGAAGCTGCTTAAAGAGTCAAGAATCAAAGGAAAGATGACTCGGGAGCGTATTTGGTAGAGAGGAATGGTTTAGTAGAAGCTTAGAATGGAATACAGTGGCCTTGTGTTAAGCCCTATAGCAGAGGCATCACTAATTATTTATATCCTGCTGTTAAGCGTAGAACAGGCTTGACTGCCCTTACAACAGCTGCAATCTCACCACGTGTGCAGCACCATGAACTTTATGTGTGAACTCTCCTGAAGAGCTTTCAGGGGCACAGGGCACCGTAAGCAGGTAGAATCATTGTCAGAAGAGCCTTCTGAAGAGTCCTGGTGCATCGGCAGCAATTAATGCAGGTGGTATTTTAGACAAGGGAGCTAATGAGCTTTAATATGCATGCAGGTGAGGGAGTGCTGAATCAGTAGAGCCATTAATGAACCTATGACAGCCTAATTAGCTACAATTTAAAATCTATGGAATCTAATCAGAGGAGCTGAACACTGCTGCAAATCTGTGTATGAATGAGTCTTTCTAAATACTCCAATCTGTTGCTTAGTCACTGATTGATAGTAATTGCTTTTTTTCCTCTATTGTGTGTAGGAAAATGCCCAATTTTGCTCTGATAGGGGAGGACACAACATTGAAGTTAAATGCCTAAAATGTTTAGCTGCTTAAGTTTAATCAGTGGATGTTTAAAAAAAAATCAAAGTAAAATTAATTTTCAACTCTGAATATAGATGATTAAAAATATACCATCAACCTCTTATATATCGGGTTGGCGAAGACTTAATAGTTGTTAATCAACTGCAAATAGCATATCTGAAAAGCAAGCAAAGACAGTACAACATGCAAATACGTAAAATGCATTTATTAATCCATAATTTGTTTTAAAAGGACTTATTTATGTTAGTGATCAGAGATGACAGGGCAAAAACAGTTTTATTGAATGCTTGAGATGAGAAATAATTTTCTGAGGTTAACACAATCTATTAAAATCCTATTGTAAAGTGGCTGAATTAAGTGTTCTTTCAGAAACTGAGAATAATTTTATGAAGGTGTGAGGTGATACTATTTTGTAGTGCCCATTTGATAACAACTGACATATAAAAGGTACAAGCAGTTTTTCTACTCTGACATTTCACCTTTATATAGCACAATTCATCTGAGAACCTTAAAAAACTTTGTAGGCTCTGATTTATTGAGTCTTATAACACCACTGGAAGACAGGTCACTGCGTCTGTCCTCCTTTACAGTCAGCTCAACTGAGCTCCATTTGCTGAAGGTCACAAGTGAGTCAATGGAAGAACTATAAAAAAGAGACCCAAGAAAGCCCAGAGTGCTGCTTCCTTACTTTTTCCATTTGATAAATGGTGAACCTCACAATTCTGACATTTCAGATAAAAATCTATATATTTAATTTTTGAATATCAACTTAGAAAAAAAACCCTTGAAATGTAGAGTTATAATTGTGAGTTATTTTTAAATGTCAACATTTGGTACATATGTATGATATTGTCAGTTAACAACTAAATGAAGAGAATTGCCATATTCCTCATTGGTGTCAATAGAAGTGATCTTGAAGTGTTGTTTCTGTTAGATTAACCAGCAGGTACTTAGGCTGAAACCTAAAGAAGATAAAAGAAAGAAAGAAGAGAGAGAGGAAGGACAGGAGGAAGGGGGAGGGAGGGAGAGAGAGAGAGAAAATACACACTGTACACACATAAACACATCCACCAAAGAACTTTAGATGAGACAGCTTACTAAATAGATGCTGTGGACACAGAAAAGATGTATATAATCCGTTAAATTTGACTTTAGTGGGATCTCTATATATATAAAAAAAAGAGAAACAAAAATATGAAAGGACACCAACAACTCAAATGATATGTTAAAAAGTTTTAGGTTATGTAGTAGCACTCTGCAAATCCTTATTGCTAGTTTAAAAAATTTACTGCAAGGGCAATTTCATGAAATCTGATGTTTCAGTGAAATTCACTTGATTTCTGGTCCTGTAGATTTTTTTTCCAGTTTGACAATATTATGACAATATCACATTTTCTCTGGTGTCAAACATTATGCATTAAATTTGTGAGCAAAATAGTCTCTAAAGCAAATATTTTTTAAACTCCTGCTGATGTGACAGTGTTTACAAAAGTGCCCATTTTCTTTGAAACAGCCAAAAAACAGTATTTTCAAAACTTAAGTATGTTAACAAATAAAACTTTATTTCACCCAACATGATACATCTTATTCCTAAATATAACAAATTTGATCATTGTTTTCCTTAATTTAATTAGCAAGGATAAACAGTCTCAGGGCACCTGGGTGGCTCAGTTACTTAAGCATAGGACACTTGGTTTCAGCGCAGGTCATGATTACAGGGTCCTGAGATCAGCCCTGACTGGAGGCTCTGTGCTCAGCGGGGAGTCTGCTTGAGATTCTCTTTCTCCTTCTCCCTCTGCCCCTCCCCCTCTTGCATGCACTCTCTCTCTCTCTCTGAAATAAATAAATCCTTAAAAAAATAAACAGTCTTTACATCCTATTTTATTTTCATATGCTGTGATGCAGTATCAGTTAATTAGAAAATGGTCTATTATGTCTTGGGATTGATTTTTCTTTTTATTACTTTTATGCATATAATGTGAAAGTCTTTTTTCTTCAGTAGCTCTTTTAAAACTTCTTTAATGAAGTATTATCTGTATTATTAATTAAATTATTAATTTCTTTTTGTTTCTAAAATTGTGCTGAGTGCTAGGGATAGTAGGTCTTCAATAAAAAAGATGCCATTTTTGCTTCAAGGAGATTATACTATTTGTTGACAATAAGAGAGTACTTGAATCGGATTTCTTTTTATATTTATAATTTTGTAAATGTCACCTTTGAAGCACTGACTTCAAACCAATAAACATACTCTTAAATTTTCAGGCTCAAATAATATTTGAGGTTGCAACAATTTTACATTCAGGAATGAATTAGTATAGTGCTTTGATGTAGACCATTGTATGTATTGAAAATATTTCATTCAGTGGTCCAGTTTTCCTGGACTTTATTTAATTTTAGAAACCATAATGATTTAAATAAGAGTAGAGAGTAGGATCAGTATATTCATGAGTCAATTAGTTGTAGTAAGTTTTTTGTTATTGTTGTTTTGTTGTTGTTTTTGTTTTTGAAATAGATTTATCCACTTGAGCTGGTAGGTTTAGATATATCTAAAAGTAGAAATTTAATTATATTAGAATCTTCAAAACCTCTCATGTTTTATTGAAAACTAAGATTTTATTCTCATTCTGAATATTTGAGGTATCACTATGAGTTACTATGTTTCATCAATATAAGCCATTTTAAAATTTTTGAAAGTGGGTACTATGTCTAGTACAGTTCCATTCATTCCACTAATTAATCAATGAAGAAATTTAATATATGAGTTTATACATCCATATGTTTTATTTTCTTGCTATACTCCAGGTACTATGCTACATAATGAATGTATAAGGGTCAACAAAACAAATATGATGAATCTTCTCCAAGAAGTGTAAATGTTTAACTCTTCATAATTTGTATTGACAGTCAGACTTGGCCCTCTCAGAAAAAAATAAATAATTGAATTTATCTTCTAAAGTGTTCACCAGAAGGAGCATTCTATGCACAGAGAATTACAAATGTGAATAACATGAAGGTGGAAAAATCTATACATAGCTAAGAAACTAAAAGAAGACTAGCATGACAAAACAGAAGAGAAGAGAGGAATATGATATATGATTGATGAGTGTGACAGATGACATATCATGCAGGAACTTCTTGGCCAACTTAAGGATTTTAGATTTCTGCTAAGTGGGAAGAATCATTTGGAAGGAATTTAAAGATGGGATTTATATAATTTTGTTTATATTAAAAAATATATAAAATAAATGTATAACTATATAAAGATAAATAACATAAATATATATGTTATATACATATTTATATATTTATTATATATAAGTTAATATAAAATATGCTAACTACAAAGTTAGTAGAAGGAAGAAAATGACAAATATCAGAGCAGAAATACATGAAATAGAAACTAAAAACACAATAGAAGATATCAGTGAAACTAAGAGCTGGTTCTTTGAGAAGATAAACCATATAATAGACACACCTTTAGCTAGACTTACCAAGAAAAAAGAGAACTCAGATAAATAAAACTGGAAGTGGAAGAGCAAACATTACAACTGGTACCACACAAATAGAAAGGATTATAACAGACTACTCTGATCATACACCAACAAATTGCACAACCTAGAAGAAATGAATAAATTCCTAGAAGCATACAACCTATACCAAGAGTACATTAGGAAGACATAGAAAATCAAAATAGACCAGTAATTAGTAAAGAGATTGAATTAGTAATTGAAAAACTCCCTACAGAAAAAAAGTCCAGGAGCAGATAATGTCACTGGGGAATTCTACCAAACAATTAAAGAAGAATTAATATCAGTCCTCCTCAAACTCTTCCAAAAAATAGAAGAGGAGGGAACAATTCCAAACTCATTTAATGAGGGCAACATTACCCTGACACCAAAGCCATGAAAGAATGTTTCAAGAAAAGAAAATTGCAGGCCAGTATCCCTGATGAACATAGCTGCAAAAATCCTCAACAAAATATTAGCAAACCAGATTCAGTAGCACATTAAAAAGATCATACACCATGATCAAATGGGATTTATTCCAGGGATGCAAGAACAATTCAGCATCCACAAATCAATCTATGTGATACACCACATAAACAAAATGAAGGATAAAAATTATATGATAATCTCGATAGATCCAGACAAAGCATTTGACAAAATTCAACATAACTTCATGATAAAAAGTTCTCAATAAACTGGGTATAGAGGAAATATACCTCAACATAATAAAGGCCATTTATTACAAGGCTGCAGTTAATATCATACTCAATGTTAAAATGCTGAAAGGTTTTCTAGTAAGATCAGGCACAAGACAAGAAGGATACTCTTGCCACTTTTATTCAACATATTACTGGAAGTCCTAGCCAGAACAATTAGTAAAGAAAAAGAAATAAACATCATCTAAATCAGAAAGGAAGAAGTAAAATGTCTCTCTTTGTAGATGACATGATAACATACAGAGAAAAACCATAAAGATTCCAACAAAACACTGTTGAACTTGCAAGTGAATTCAGTAACATTGCAGGATACACAGTCAATATACAAAAATCAGTGTGTTTCTATGCACTAGCAGCAAACTATCAGAAAGAGAACCCAGTTACAATTGCATCAAAAAGAATAAAATACCTAGGAATAAATTCAATCAAGGAGATAAGAGACATATACACTGAAAACTGTAAGACATTGATGAAGGAAATCGAAGAATATGGAAATAAATGGAAGGAAAAATTTTTAAATTTTATTTTATTATGTTATATTAGTCATCATACATTACATAATTAGTTTTTGATGTAGTGTTCCATGATTCATTGTTTGCATGTAACACCCAGTGCTCCATTCAGTACGAGCCCTCCTTAATACCCATCACTGGGCTAACCCATTCCCCCCACCCCTCTCCCCTCTAAAACCCTGTTTGTTTCTCAGAGTCCATAGTCTCTCATGTTTCATCTCCCCCTTCTGATTTCCCCCTCTTCATTTTCCCCTTCCTACTATCTTCTTTTTTTTAACATATAATGTATTATTTGTTTCAGAGGTACAAGTCTGTGATTCTTCAGTCTTAACACAATTCACAGCACTCACCATAGCCCATACCCTCCCCAATGTCTATCACCCAGCCCACATTCCTCCCACCCCCCACCACTTCAGCAACCCTCAGTTTGTTTCCTGAGATTAAGAATTCCTCATATCAGTGAGATCATATGATACTTGTCTTTCTCTGATTGACTTATTTCGCTTAGCATAATACCCTCTAGTTCTATCCACATCAGTTGCAAATGGCAAGATTTTGGGGGTTTTTTGATGGCTGCATAATATTCCATTGCATATATATATACACCACATCTTCTTTATCCATTCATCTATCAATGGACATCTTGGCTCTTTCCATAGTTTGGCTATTGTGGACATTGCTGCTATAAACATTGGGGTGCATGTACCCCTTCAGATCCCTACATTTGTATCTTTGGGGTAAATACCCAGTAGTGCAATTGCTGGATCATATGGTAGCTCTATTTTCAACTTTTGGAGGAACCTCCATACTGTTTTCCAGAGTGGCTGCACCACCTTGCATTCCCACCAACAGTGTAGGAGGGTTCCCCTTTCTCCACATCCTTGCCAACATCTGTCATTTCCTGACTTGTTAATTTTAGCCATTCTGACTGAGTGAGGTGGTATCTCATTGAGGTTTTGATTAGTATTTCCCTGATGCCAAGTGATGTTGAGCACTTTTTCATGTGTCTGTTGGCCATTTGGATGTCTTCTTTGCAGAAATGTCTGTTCATGTCTTCTGCCCATTTCTTGATTGGGTTATTTGTTCTTTGGGTGTTGAGTTTGATAAATTCTTTATAGATTTTGGATACTAGTCCTTTATGTGATATGTCATTTGCAAATATCTTCTCCCATTCTGTCAGTTGTCTTTTGGTGTTGTTGACTGTTTCATTTGCTGTGCAAAAGCTTTTTTTTTTTAAAGATTTTATTTATTTATTTGACAGAGAGACATAGCGAGAGAGGGAACACAAGCAGGGGGAGTAGGAGAGGGAGAAGCAGGCTTCCCCCCGGAGCAGGGAGCCCGATGTGGGGCTCGATCCCTGGACCCCGGGATCATGACCTGAGCCGAAGGCAGACGCTTAACGACTGAGCCACCCAGGCGCCCCGCTGTGCAAAAGCTTTTTATCTTGATGAGGTCCCAGTAGTTCATTTTTGCCCTTGTTTTCCTTGCCTTTGGTGATGTTTCTAGGAAGAAGTTGCTGTGGCTGAGGTTGAAGAGGTTGCTATCTGTATTCTCGAGGATTTTGATGGACTCCTGTCTCACATTTAGGTCTTTCATCCATTTTGAGTTTATTTTCATGTGTGGTGTAAGGAAATGGTCCAGTTTCATTCTTCTGCATGTGGCTGTCCAATTTTCCCAACACCATTTGTTGAAGAGACTGTCTTTTTCCCATTGGACATTCTTTCCTGCTTTGTTGAAGATTAGTTGACCATAGAGTTGAGGGTCCATTTCTGGGCTCTCTATTCTGTTCCATTGATCTATGTGTCTGTTTTTGTGCCAGTACCATACTGTCTTGATGATGACAGCTTTGTAATAGAGCTGGAAGTCCGGAATTGTGATGCCACCATCTTAGCTTATCTTTTTGAACATTCCTCTGGTTATTCAGGGTCTTTTCTGGTTCCATACAAATTTTAGGATTATTTGTTCCATTTTTGTGAAAAAAGTGGATGGTATTTTGATAGGGATTGCATTAAATGTGTAGATTGCTCTAGGTAGCATTGACATCTTCACAGTATTTGTTCTTCCAATCCATGAGCATGGAACGTTTTTTCCATTTCTTTGTGTCTTCCTCAGTTTCTTTCATGAGTATTCTGTAGTTTTCTGCATACAGATTCTTTGTCTCTTTGGTTAGATTTATTCCTAGGTATCTTATGGTTTTGGATGCAATTATAAATGGGATCGACTCCTTAATTTCTCTTTCTTCTGTCTTGTTGGTGTATAGAAATGCAACTGATTTTTGTGCATTAATTTTATATCCTGACACTTTACTGAATTCCTGTATGAGCTCTAACAGTTTTGGGGTGGAGGCTTTTAGGTTTTCCATGTAAAGTATCATATCTGCAAAAAGTGAGAGTTTCACTTCTTCTTTGCTGATTTGGATGCCTTTTATTTCTTTTTGTTGTCTGATTGCTGTGGCTAGGACTTCTAATATTATGTTGAATAGCAGTGGTGATAGTGGACATCCCTGCTGCGTTCCTGACCTTAGGGGGAAAGCTCTCAGTTTTTCCCCATTGAGAATGATATTTGCTCTGGGTTTTTCATAGATGGCTTTTATGATATTGAGGTATGTTCCCCCTATCCCTACACTGGGAAGAGTTTTAATCAAGAAAGGATGCTATACTTTGTCAAATGCTTTTTCTGCATCTATTGAGAGGATCATATGGTTGTTGTTCTTTCTTTTATTAATATATTGTATCACATTGATTGATTTGTCGATGTTGAACCAACCTTGCAGGCCAGGGATAAATCCCACTTGGTGGTGAATAATCCTTTTAATGTACTGTTGGATCCTATTGGCTAGTATTTTGATGAGAATTTTTGCATCCATGTTCATCAGGGATATTGGTCTGTAATTCTCCTTTTTGATGGGGTCTTTGTCTGGTTTTGGGATCAAGGTAATGCTGGCCTCATAAAATGAGTTTGGAAGTTCCCCTTCCATTTCTATTTTTTGAATCAGCTTCAGAAGAATAGGTATTAATTCTTCTTGAAATGTTTGGTAGAATTCCCCTGGGAAGCCATCTGGCTCTGGGCTCTTGTTTGTTGGGAGATTTTTTATTATTGCTTCAATTTCCTTAGTGGTTAAGGTCTGTTCAGGTTTTCTGTTTCTTCCTGGTTCAGTTTTGGTAGTTGATACATCTCTAGGAATGCATCCATTTCTTCCAGGTTATCTAATTTGCTGGCATAGAGTTGCTCATAATGTTCTTATAATTGTTTGTATTTCTTTGGTGTTGGTTGTGATCTCTCCTCTTTCATTCATGATTTTATTTATTTGGGTCCTTTCTCTTTTCTTTTTGATAAGTCTGGCCAGGGGTTTATAAGTTTTATTAATTCTTTCAGAGAACCAACTCCTGTTTTCGTTGATCTGTTCTACTGTTCTTTTAGTTTGTATTCCATTGATTTCTGCTCTGATCTTTATTATTTCTCTTCTCCTGCTGGGTTTAGGCTTTATTTGCTGTTCTTTCTCCAGCTCCTATAGGTGTAGGGTTAGGCTGTGTATTTGAGACCTTTCTTGTGTCTTGAGAAAGGCTTGTATTGCTATTTACTTTCCTCTTAGGACTGCCTTTGCTGCATCCCAAAGATTTTGAACAGTTGTGTTTTCATTTTCATTTGTTTCCCTGATTTTTTTAAATTCTTCTTTAATTTCGTGGTTGACCCATTGATCCTTCAGTAGGATGCTCTTTAGCCTCCATGTATTTGAGTTCTTTCCGACTTTCCTCTTGTGATTGAGTTCTAGTTTCAAAGCATTGTGGTCTGAAAATATGCAGGGAATGATCCTAATCTTTTGGTACCATTTGAGACCTGATTTGTGACCTAGGATGTGATCTGTTCTGGAGAATGTTCCATGGGCAGTAGGGAAGAGTGTGTATTTTGTTGTTTTGGAATGGAATGTTCTGAATATATGTGTGAAGTGCATCTGGTCCGGTGTGTCATTTAAAGTCTTTATTTCCTTGTTGATCTTTTGCTTAGATGATCTGTCCACTTCAGTGAGGGGGGTGTTAAAGTTCTGTACTATTATTGTATTGTTGTCAATGTGTTTCTTTGATTTTGTTATTAATTGGCTTATATAATTGGCTGCTCCCATGTTGGGGACATAGATATTTACAATTAGATCTTCTTGTTGGATAGACCCTTTAAGTATGTTATAGTGTCCTTCCTCATCTCTTATTATAGTCTTTGGTTTAATTTTTCTGATGTAAGGATTACCACCCCAGCTTTCTTTTGATGTCCATTAGCATGGTAAATGGTTTTCCACCCCCTCACTTTCAATCTGGGGGTGTCTTTGGTTCTAAAATGAGTCTCTTGCAGACAGCATATAGATGGGTCTTGTTTTTTTATCCAATCTGATACCCTGTCTTTTGATTGGGGCATGTAGCCCATTTACCTTCAGGATAACTATTGAAAAATATGAATTTAGTGCCATTGTATTGCCTGTAAGGTGACTGTTACTGTATATTGTCTCTATTCCTTTCTGGTCTATGTTACTTTTAGGCTCTCTCTGCTTAGAGGACCCCTTTCAATATTTCTTGTAGGGAAGTTTTATTCCTTATCATGGATTGGAAAATTAATATTTTTAAAAGATCCATATTATCCAAATTGATCTACAGATTCAAAGTAATGCCTATCAAAATTCCAATGGCATTTTCCCCAGAAATAGAAGAAACAATCCTAAAATCGGTATGACCTTGAATAGCCACAGCAGTCTTGAGAAAGAAGAACAAAGCTGGAGGTTTTACAATTGCTGATTTCAAACTGTATTTTAAAGCTATAATAATCAAAACAGTATGGTAGTGGCCTAAAAGCAGACACACAGATCAATGAAGAGAATAGAAAGCCCAATAAACTCTGGCATATATGGTCAGTTAACTTATGAAAAAATAACTAAGAATATACAATGGGGAAAGGATAGTCTCTTCAGTAAATGGTTCTGGGAAAACATGATAGATCCATGCAAAACAATGAAACTGGACCCATATATCACACCATACAAAAAAAATCAACTCAAAATGGATTAAAGACTTGAACATAGGCCTGAAATCATAAAACTAGAAAACATAAGTTCTTTGACATCAGTCTTGGCAATGATTTTTTGGATTTCAAAAATAAACAAGTGGGACTACATCAAACTAAAAAGCTTTTGCACTGCAAGGGAAGAAACTGATAAAATGAAAAGGTAAGATATGAAAAAAAAACCACCTAAAACAACAATGCAGGATATTTTCAGAACCTTAATTTTATAAAAGTCTTAAATCAAAGCATCTTTTCATACATAACTTACCAAAAAAAAAGTCTTCTCATGGTGTCTACCTTTGGCATATTTCTATCTATAAAGTGGAGTTATTTGACCCAAATTCAAAGCTAAACTAAAAAAGGTGAGGCAACTTCACTAAGGTCAAATGGACTTTCACGGACCCTATCAGAGGATTTAACTCTTGGCCCAAGTCTTTCTGTCACTACACATTGCCTTTTTTGTCTTCTCTAGTTTCCTAAGAGAAGATAGTGATCAAAATGAGACAAGGACACAGATGTTCTCACAAACAAGGGTACCTTAGTTCATTGGTAAAGGTCTGTTGGTAGTGTTTTGTTTTGTTTTTAGTTGGCACACATTTTAATCTGACAATATCAGAATCAGACTTACAAAAAGAAATTACTAAATTGAAAAATGCCATTTTACCAGAATTACTGAGGTCAGAAGCCATTGGATATACCATTGGAAAAATTTGATTAAAAGTGTCTAACTTTTCAAAGACTCAATGCCTTCATCTAACAAAAAAGAAACCAAAGACATGTGAGACTGCCACTGCATGGACTTTCATTCCTTTTTTTAATTTTTGCTTTGCTTAGATGTGAAGATATCCTGTGTGACTGAGCCATCTCATCTTGAAGAGTCAGCACTGCTGTTGCCGTTGAAAGAGCTATATTGAGAACTTTATTATGCTCATCTGAAAAGCAAAATCAGTGATTATGAACAGCTTACAGGACAGCTGAAAGTAGTTAAATCATTTACTTATAATACGCCCAAGATCTTAAAATGCTACAATATATAAAATACATTCAGTCACTGCCGCACTTTTACACTCAGATGAACCCTCTCAAATCTATGGGAGCTTTTCATTTAATCCATTTCTCCTCATTCTAGTGTAAGACAAAAGGATTCACAAGTAGACAGTTTCCTACTTTTTGCTTTGAATTAGAGGTTTAAATTTATATACTGTTTTCAATCCGGAAAAACAAGCACATTTTAACAAGAGGTCTTCTTATGAGATACTGTTTATTTCGAATCTTAAAAGCCCCACTTTACTCTGTACATCTTGGGCAAAGTGTTCAAGTCCTGGATGGGTCACTTATAAGCTGCATGACTAAGAAATTGACTTACCCTAAACTGACTCAGTTTTCATATCTGAAAAAAAGGGCGTAATAGTCAAATATAACTTTACCTAATTACCAGTATTGTACTGCAGGTCAAAGGTGAGATTAGAGAAGAAGCAGTTTGTATAATGGTTAGAGTTTCTGGAACCAAAGACTTTAATTTGATACTGGATTTGCCACTGATTTTTGTGTATTTGGGGGCAAGATTTTCTAATTCCTTTAAGCCATAATTTTCTTTTTCTGTATAAATGAATAAACATTTACCTCACAAAGCTGTATGGATATTTATGATAGCATAGATTTAAAGCTACAGACTGCCTAGATTTCTGTGTTCTATGTTTCTCTCACCTATTTTAAGCATTGCAGATCAACCCACTAAAGGAGCGCTGTGATTTAATCATTGCCTTGACCTTCACTGCATACTTCAAGAGATGTCTATCACCAGTCACTCCAAGATTTTTGACTTGAGCTCACACCCTGTATCCCTTTAATAGATCCAAAGAGTTATTCCCTGTGTCATATTTCTGTTTATGAGAGATACCACCAGAATTTCTAGCCTCTGAGATCAGTTATCTTCATCATCTTTAAGACCCGTGGGGCTCTGAACATCTACTAATTAGATCAAATTTTCAGGTCCTTTATGTCCTTGCCAACATTTCCAATGTGCATCTCAAATGCACCATCTGTCATTAAGGCTGTGATGTGATGATAGTGATCCTCCTTCTCTATAATGTGATTTCAAATTATTTCTTTTTCCTCCTCCTCCAGAAACCCTCTCTCCCAAATTCTCCTTCCTCCTTCTCCAGAAACCCCTACTCCCATAATCTTCACCTCACTGAATTGATTGCATTTTCATTAATTATTACCCCTACTGACACCACATGACCTTCCTTCTCCCCCTGTATTTCCAAGATCTATCACAATAAACACTTCCTTGCAGCCAGCCTCAATTCCTTTGCCCTGCCAGTCTTATAGTCCCTGGATTCATCTATTTGATATCTGCACCTATGTAGGTACAGCTAGACAAAAACTTACAAGAGAGGTGATTGGTCTAATTTTAAAATAATTGCCATCATCTCAAATAGGCATCCAACATGCCCATTAAATTTCTTTGTGTTTGCACTTTCACCCCCAAAACAATTGTTTCAGACCTCCTAGGTCATTAAATCTCTATCCACCTCACTCACACACTCCACTCACACATACAGATACACTTGAGCACACACACATTTTCAGCCAATGAATGGTTTTCATTTTTCCCTATTACTACATAAACTCCCTCACCTTTCCATTTTCAAATCTATCAAACACACAATATCCTTATTCACATTCTTTCCCTTCCCTTCAATTATGTTGGATAAAATGTTCCTATTCCTGTAAAAACCACTCACCTTTTCAAGGTCTTTTTTCATTCTTATGTTCAAACTTCAGTAGCATTGTGGATTGACAACCTCAATTTTATCCTCAGATCTGGCTAATGCTTTGTGAGTAGCTCACCTTGAATTGGGTGGCTTTGTCCCTGATAAGTCCTGTCACAGCCTAATGCATCAATGTACACCTGATAGAAGTCTCTTCTTGGCTGTCCAGTGGCAGGGGTGCCTTCATCTAGGTACACATTCATGCAGAGGCTTGTGCTTAGGAAAATCCCATACTTGACTTAATGCTCTGCTCTCACCATTTTGAAATTCTTATAATTTATGAACAAGGACTCCACGTTTTCATTTTACACTGGACTCTATAAGTAGCCAGTCCTACTAATAAATACTACAAATTTAATATGGCCCAAACAGAAGATTTTATTTTCATTTGCCCAACCAGTTTTTGCTTTATTTATCTCATTTCTATAACTGCCAACAATATCGATTCAGCTGCTCAAGTGAAAAATCTAGAAGTCACATTGGATGCTTTCCTCTTCTTAACATTCAGTGTGTCAAAAAGTTCTATCTATTCTGAATTCACATTTTATACTATTGTTCTATATGTTATATCCAGTTTCTCCATCACTACAACCAACAGAGAGAAATGGGTTGTATTGTATATTGTAATAGCCTTTTAACCTGACTGCCTTTGTCACTCTTCAATTCCTATACTCCATTCACCACAAAACAGCCAGAAACATCCATGCAAAGTATAAATCAGACAGTATCACTCTTCTGCTTAAAATTCTGCTGTGTTTTCCCATTGTATTTTAAATAAAATTACTTTTCATTACCCTGCATGATTTGTCATTGCCTACGTTTCTGCCCCTGTTAACCTCTGTTCTTATATTCTTTCACAATACACCAGTGACAAAGGCCATACCTCTATTTTGGAAATATAGCAAATTTGTTTTTGGCTTTAGAGTACCTTTATTTGCTGGTTTGTTGGTGTGAAATGCTCTATCTCTGATATATGCATGTCTGTGTCTATCTTGCTATTCATATCTCACCTCAAATGATACTCACTTAAAGAAATCTTTGCTGACAACACAGTGTAAATTAGTATCCGTTCCACCACTCACTCACTATCTCAGGATATGTTTGTTCCTTTTAAAAATATTATTTAATATATTCCAATTTATCTTACGTATGTACTTATTTATGTTACTCCCTCTAAGATAATGTAAGCTACATGAGAGCAGAGACTATGTATGTGCAATGTCTGCATATCTGGAATGAAATATTTGTTAAATAAATTGGAATTATGGTGCTTAGAACATGCTTCTTATATATTAAGTGTTCAATAAATGTTATGTGCCATATTGTTTTATTCTGTGTAGAAGAGTTTCTTAACTCAGAAATATAAAAATTATATTACAATTGACTTCTCATGGGTAAAATCATAACAGTACTAAGCGTTCTGAAAGTGTTTCTTAATCTTTAGATTAGGCCCCTATACTAATTTTGACAAAGAAACACATTTTGCTGTTTTTCAATATAAGATCTCATTTGTTTAATAAGGTAAAAAAATTTAAAAAATTAAAATAGCATCAAAAACTTTAATGTGGAGAAGCAATTTTCAAATGATAGAGTAAAGACTTCCAAAAATCTGCTACTCCATAAAAATAAGATCACTGGTAAAATATGTGAAAATCGACTTTTTTAGAATTCTGGGAATTAACCCAAGGCTACAAATGTCCAAAGAGTGCTTTTTCAAGGAACATAGTAGAATCTTGAAAGGAACAGTTAGCTTTGTAAAGGTGTTTTAACTTGCCCTATTCCCATAAATCCCTTTCCAGCAACATGTATTCTTGAATACTGGCACCTACATAATAGTAGTTGTGGAAAACAGTAGCCTAACAGCCAATGGAGGGTGCAAAATGTGATTAGAGCTTCCCCAGAAATATAAAACCCAGAGATCTTTTACTATTTTACCTACTTAGAGCTTTATTTGACATGATTTGGAGCTCAGCTTGTGAGAACAGATGATCCATAGATGATTGTCCAAAAAAAAAAAAAAAAAGTGAAAATTGTTTATGTGTGCAGCTGCCTAAGGCAGCAATACCAAGTTAGGACAAATGAGAGGTGGACCGAAGAACTTAAGAAGAACATATGTGTAATGATATGTACATGGGAAACACTTTGAAAAAGCTATGACGTATTTCTGGGAATGTAAGAGGTACTTCCATACGTGGGGCTATGCATATGGCCAGGAAAAGCCTGAGGGGGCCCTAATGAGTCAGCAATGGCTGACCTTGAGGCACTACAAAAGCGGAAATTGAATGCTAAGCAGAATTATAAACAGCTGGTACACTGAAGTTCTGCGCAAAAGCTGAGAGATTTACTGGTTCAAGGAATTTAAGAAAATTTGTGACAAATCACTAACTGACCACTAAGCTAATCAAGCCAAGATTTCAATTACCACATATCAGAAAGAATATAGGCTTTATAGAATTAGATCAGAAGAGTCATTAAACAAACTGTAAAAATGATAAACCTAGGAGGTGAGATCTGATTTCTAGAGTTGCCACATTATATTATTTAAAATGTTCAGTTTATGACCAAAAAAGGAGAGACACCCAAAGAAACAGGAAAATTGGTTTAATTCATACACAGGAGAAAAAAGCAGTTGATAGTACTACCCCTGAGGAAGTCCAGTCATTAAACTGACTAAACAAAGACTTTAAAACAACTGTTATAAATATATTCAAAGAACTAAAGGAGACCATCTTTAAATAATTAGAGGAAAGTATGAGGATAATATCTCAAAAAATAGTGAATACCAACAAAAAGATTGAAATTATAAAAAAAAGAGGAATTCTGGATTTGAAAATCACAGTAAATAAATAAAAAAAAAAAATCACCCTAGGAGCTGAACAACAGATTTAAACTGGCAGAAGAAAGAATCAGCAAACTTTTAGATAAGTCCCTTGATATTATACAATCTGAAAAACAGAAAGAAAAAAGAATAAAGAAACATGAACAGAGCTACAGACCTATAGGACACCATTAAACATTCAAGCAATTGCATAATGAGATTACCAGAAGGAGAGATAGAAACAAAGGGACAGAAAGACTATTTGAAGAAATAATGTCTGAAAACTTCCCAAATTTGATGAAAAACATTAATCTACACATCCAAGAAGTTTCATGAATTCCAAGCAGGATAAACTCAAAGTGACTCACTTCCAGACACATCACAGCTAACCTGTTAAAAGTCAAAGACAAAGGCAACTGTTCAAGTGGCAAGAGATTATCTGTATACAAGGGATCTTCAATAAGATTAACAACTAACATTTTATTAAAAAAACTATGGAAGCCAGAAGTCAGTGGGATGACACATTTAAAGTGCTGAATTCATCCTCTGGGCCCCCCATGAACTTTTTGCTGTGCTGTCCTCATCTCCTCTTAACACCTTTTGTTCTCCTGCCTGAACTGCTGCCCCTGCCTACTTGGCCTGTTCCCTATTCCAAACTCCCTGACACTGTGCCTCCTCATGGCCTGTTGCAGCAGTAGCCCTGCTCTTCCCACCCCCATCCTTGTCTTCTGGCTACCCAATTGTGTACTCAGATGTGGGCATGGACTAGGAGCCAAAAGGGGAAAAAAAAAAAAAGAGTGTTAAAACAAAAATTGTCAACAAAGATTCCTATAACTAGAAAAACTATCTTTCAAAAAGAAGGAGAAATACATTTCTAGATAAACAAAAACTGAGAAATAATATCTAGCAGACCTTCCCCATGAGACTACTAAAGGATGTCTGTCAGCCTGAAAGGAGAATACTAGACAATAACTTGAATGAACAAAACAAAGAGACTGGTAAAGATAACTATATATGTAAATGTAAAGACAGTACAGATCTGATTTTGGTTGAAGACCTTTTCTTTTACAATCTAATTTAAACAAAAATTACATAAAATAATAATAATAATAACAATAATAATTAAAAAACTACACTGATAGGCTTACAGTATATAATGACAAAATTTGTATGACCATTATAGCACAAAGGAAGTGGGAAGGAATGGAGTTATACTGGATGCAAAGTTTCTATATACTATTGAAAATAAATTGATACTAATCAGAAATAATGTTTTAAGTTAAGGGATTAATTGAAATCTTTACGAGAAACACTAAGAAACAAGGAAATTAAATGTCACACTAGGACAAAATCTATTTAACAAAAATAAAGGCAGTAATGAAAGTATTGAGAAAGCAAATGTACCTAAGGTGTAAAGAACTAGAAAAATGGTGGATGTAAATTCAAATTCATCACTAATTACATTAAGTGTAAATAATCTAAACACTCCAATTAAAAGGCAGAGGTTAGCAAAATGAATGAAAAGCCATGGTCTAACTATATAGTATTTAAAATGGACAAATGTTAGATTCAAAGACACAAGTTGTTTGAAAGATGCAAAAAACATATACCATGAAAATAGTAACATAAAGAGAGAAGGATTTATAGTACTAATATCAGATGAAATACACTTTAAGGCAAAAATTATTATTAGAGGCAAAGAAAGATAATTTAGAAGGATAAAAGAGTCAGTCCATTAGAAAGGCATAAAAGAAAAAAGGAAAAAACAAACAAACAAAACAAACCCACGCAGGTTGGAAAGGAAGAAGCAAAACTATCTCTCCTCACAGGTGGTATGATATTATATATAGAACATCCTACGGAATGCACCAAAAAACTCTTATGACTAATAAGTGAGTTAAGTTTGCAGAGTACAAGCTCTATAGACAAAAATCAAATGTATATCTATTCATTAGCAATTAGCAGTGGGAAAAAAATTAAAATTCCATGTGATAGCATCAAAAAGAAAAAAATCTTTAGGAATAAATTTAAACAAAACCACAAGACCTGTACTCTGAAAACTACAAAGTATTGTTGAATGTAATTAAAGAAGACAAAAAAATATCTCATGTTCAAAATATTTTCCAAATTAATATACTAATTCTGTCTCACCCCTATCAAAATACTAGTTGCCCTTTGTTTGCAAAATTGATAAGCTGATCTTAATTAAAATGGAAATGCAGGGAGACCAAAATAGTCAAAATAATACTGAAAAATAACAAACTTGGAGCACTCACATATCCCAACTTCAAAATTTACTAAAAGCTATAGTAATCAAGACAATGTGATACCAAAATAAAGACAAAATTTAGACCAATGGAATAGAATTGAGAGTCCACAAATTAACTCTCATAATTATCATAAATTGTTTTTCAACAGAGGTGCCAAGACTTTCCTTCAATAAGGAAAAAAATAGTATTTTTAACAAATGGTGTCAGGAAAACTGGATATCTATGAGAAAGAATGAAGGTTGGGCTCTCACAGCACATACAAAAGTTGTTTAAAAATAAATCATAGAACAGGGCGCCTGGGTGGTTCAGTCATTCAAGCATCTCACACTTGATTTCAGCTCATGGGCTCAGGTCATGATCTTGGGGTTGTGAGATTGAGCCCTGCATCCAGCTCTGCACTGGGCATGAAGCCTGCTTGGGATTCTTTCTCTCCTTTCCCTCTGCTCCTCCCCCACTCTTCTTCTCCCCTTCTCTCCCCTCTCCCTCTTGCTCTCTAAACAAAATAACAACCAAAAAATGGATCATAAATCTAAATGTAAGAGTTATAACTATAAAATTCTTAGAAGAAAACATAGGAATAAATCTTTGTTGCATTTGGTTTGACAGTGGTTGTTTAGAGATAGCATTAAATACACAAGCAACCAAAGGAATAAACAATAGATAAGCTGGACTTTATTAAAATGGAAAACTTTTAGGGGCACCTGGGTGGCTCAGTCAGTTAAGTGTCCAAATCTTGATTTCGGCTCATGTCATGATCTCAGGGTCATGAGATTGAGCCCCTAGTTGGGCTCCATAGTAGGCATGGACCCTGCTTGGGATTCTTTCTCCCTCTCCTTCTGCCCCACCCCAAAAAGAAAAACTTTTACACTTCAAAGAATGCCTTTAAGAAACTGAAAAGTCAATCCACAAAATGTGAGAAAATATTTGTGCGTCATATATATGATAAGGGATTTACATTCAGAATATATAAATAACATTAATAACTCCAATTTTAAAAGTCAAATAACCCAATTAAAACATGAGCAAAGGATTTGAATAAATATTTCTCATAGATGGGATAAAAATGACCAATAAGCACATTAAAATTTGCTCAGTATCATTATTCATTGGAGAAATGCAAATCAAAACTAAAATGATTTTAATTGTAGGTTCATACCCTCTATGTTAGCTGACATAAAAAAGACAGACTATTCAGTATTGTCAAGAATGTAGAATAATTCAAATCTTCATACATTGGTGGTGGGATTATTGAATAGTATAGCCACCTTGTAGCACTGCAGTTCACAGTAGATTAAACACAGAGTTACTGTATATCCTAGCAATTCTACTCCTAGCTATATACCCAAAAGCATTGAAAACAAGTATTCAAAAAAATCTTGCACATGCATTTTCATAGCAGCACTATTCACAATTGCAAATAGGTGGAAACAACACAAATACCCATTAGCTGATGCACAAATAAACAAAATGTCTATGTCCATACAATGGAAACATGATGTTAAGTGATAGAAAGTAGTCATACATCATATGATTTCATTTATATGAAATGTCTAGAATACGCAAGTTCAGAGAGACAGTAGATTTATAGTTGCCAGGACCTGGAGGAGATAGAATGGATAATGACTCATAATGGGTTTGGGATTTCTTTTTGGAGTGATGATGTTAGGTACTTGTGATAGTTGCACAACTATGGGAATATACTAAAAACCATTGACATTTGTGCTCTAGTTCATTGCTCTTTTTTTTTTTTTTAAAGATTTTATTTCCTTATTTGACAGAGAGAGAGACACAGTGAGAGCAGGAGCACAAGCAGGGGGAGTGGGAGAGGGAGAAGCAGGCTTCCCGCTGAGCTGGGTGCCCGATGTGGGGCTCGATCCCAGGACCTGGGCTGAAGGCAGATGCTTAAGGACTGAGCCACCCAGGTGCCCCTAAAAGTTAACTCATTCTTGATAATTTAGATACCATGTATTTAAAATCTGAATCAAAAGAAGTCATTTTACTTTCTAATGTATTAAAATATTGCTAGGTTCAGTATGAATTACTGAGTAATGGATTTTAGGCAGCAATGTGCTGGAGCCAGCCCATACACGCGTGCAAGAACCATCGAATTTTTAGTTAGTTAAATATGTTGCATTTGTATAGCTTTTAGATTTAAATCTCCTAACCTTGAGCAGATCTCCAAATTTGCCTTTCAGCCAAGAAAGCCCTCTAAAATAGGGCAGAACTGCAAAGGCATTATCAACTGCAAATTCAATCTTGATGTAGTTCAGCTATCCTATTCTTCACTCGTCATCTCGCCATGGGAAATGATTGCCAAAGTTGATTCCTGGCATTTTTTTTACTCCTTGTAAACTCCCAAACCATTCCTGATTAAAATATATGACAGTGTTCCATTTATTCTTTCAGATTTTAGTGAAAAAAAATTACTAGTAGCGGTCAGTACATAAGAAGTACAGGGATTAAAAAGAGACATTAAATGGTTTGAATGATTTTGTTTGCCCCAATTTTACAATTGTTGCTGTAATAACCCCAAATATAAAGTATGCATCTATTCTGAAAAGATGGAATAATTTAAATAATCAGTCACTTATCTGCCAAATTCTTGTAGCAATTCAATTTTACCTCTTTTTGTTATCACAAAATATGTTATATAAAAAGCTATCTTGCTTTTTAAAATCTTTTTAAAAATTTGCTTGATAATATTATTCCACATAATCGCTGTCACTGTCTTTTTTTCACTTGGTATTATCATTTGAAAATCTTTTAAAATTGGAATAATAATTATGGTGGTGTTTCTGTCAAACCATTCTATCACCAGAAAGGGAAGATGATGCAGGATATAAAGTGTTATCTACCAAGAGCATGGGGCCTGGTATTGGAATACTCGCTGTCCATAACCTACTGGTGGTGTAGACCTACTTTTCCTCATTTTTGGAAAGGGGAAAGATAAGATGATACATCTGAAAGTGTTTGGAACAGTCAGATGTGCTATCAAATGTGATGCACTTACTAAACAATAAAGCACTTTGCAACCGCCAATTGTTACCACCACTATTTATACTGTTTCAGAAAAAAATAAAACAGAAAAAGCAAACATGTCCTCGATCTTTATAATGACCTGTCAACATAATTACTATCCTCAGTGACCCATTCTTCCCCCAATTTTTTTTTTTAAAGATTTTATTTATTTATATGAGAGACAGAGAGCACGAGAGGGAAGAGGGCAGAGGGGGAAGCAGACCCCCCGCTGAGCAGGGAGCCCGACGTGGGACTCGATCCCGGGACTCCAGGATCATGACCTGAGCCGAAGGCAGTCGCTTAACCGACTGAGCCACCCAGGCGCCCACTTCCCCAAATTTTGATGTTTGTTGCTAAAGGACTCTTGTGTCTTGATTCCAGCCTACACTTTACAATAAATGGTTAAGATTTTAGCCATTTCTATTTAGGTTAATGCTTTTGAAATAATATCCGCACCAAGTGGTTTTTACAAGGAATAATTTTGATTAATGTTATCAGCCTCTTCTTCTATATAAGATATCTTTCCATTTTCATAATCTATATTCTTTGCAATTTAGAAGAACAAGCAGTTTATCTAAAACTTTTTAGCATTTATTTTTGGTTGAACTAAAGGTATTTGTTTAATTTTATATATAGAATATCAATGACGGAGTCACATAATATCTTGATAGGAAATAAACAATTCTGAAAGCTGGGAGCACAAATAAGTTACATTCATCACCCATGTTTTTTTTTTTTTTTCTCCCATCAACTTTACTTTCTTACAAGCAGACAAAAAAGAAAATATTTCTGCCAATCTGGATTTATATTATACTTGTTATTTTCTCTGTTTCCATAGAGAAAATAAGAAAAATCTTATGTAGGAATTTTTAAAAATATTCAACTTCTGTATATTCAGTTGAAATATATATCCAGTCTTTATAATCAGCTCAACATAATGGCCAGGAGGCACAATTCTAATTTTACTTAACATACCTACTTTTCTCTGGTGCATATGTTATTCTCAGTCTGGTCAATGCTTCAAGACAGTATTTCATTTTTGGTATTTTATCTAGTGGTCTTTTACATTTTCATTTCCACTTTTCTGCCTTCTGTGAGAGTGTATTAAAAAGTTAGACCCTGTCATCTATCTAAAACACATTTATATTGTCAAGCTCTGAAATTATGCATTCTCAACATATATGAGAATCCACTGGTGCATATGTAATATAGAGTACTCTAAATTGATGTGAAAATCAGACTCTAACAAAAGGTCATGGGTCTGATCACTTTTTTTAAAGACACATACAGCAAGGTTCATCTGTGTTAAATCCTTTAAGCAAGGACTTTGTTGTTGTTTTTGAATGACACTTGCCCAGTCAGAAATGAAATCAGTACCAGCAAGATCAGAATAAAGCAACAGGAGATCACTGACCTAGAACTTGGCTCATATTCCAAAAGCTGCAAGGCCTGGGGTTGTTCACGGGAAGGAGTTGGTCACCATGTGGTGCTATTGTAGCATAGCAGGCATGCAAAGTGAACAATAACATTATGCTTGCAGAAGGCATTGGTAGAAATATGAAATCTTATTTTTTTAACACATCTACAATAGCAAAGGAAATAAAACAAGCCAATGAAAATGTCAATAATAAACCAAGTTAATCTTCTAATGTTAATGTTCCTAAATTCCTTAAGATTTAACTCAACATCTTCAAAAAATTCAGATAAATAAAAAACACAAATTTTGTACATGCTCTCTTCATCTTCCTTTCTTTCTCTTTTAGACATACACACAGGTACACACACACACACACACATGCAGACACACCTACTCAATTAATTGCTAAGATTTTGCCAGACAAACCCAGTACAGTCCCAAGAGTTCTGAAGACGAATACAACTATATCAATGGAAATGAGAGTACATAAGTAGTAAATTGGGGATGCAAGGAAAATAAATCAAGAATTACCTCTGATATAAGATTACACACAATGTCCTTTAGTAGTCAGGTAGAGTTGTTCTTGACAATTTAGATATTGCTTTTTGAGAGCCTGTAATCTACCTCCTGCCCCAAATGAATTTATAGTCTTATCTAGTATTAATCAAACAATTTTTACATTACTAAAAGAGGACTTGAGTTGTTGAACTAAAATTGTTTAGTAGCAAATGGCAATCTGGTAACTATAATTTTTAATCCCTTGTCATATTATCACAAATAGCCAATTTTAAAGGCTTTCAAAGTTTTCTTGTTTCCTGAAGCCAATATTTTGTACATACGATAACAGAAATGATACATTGCTGAATATGTGCCATTTTTTGGTAAAGAAAACAAATACTTTTGTGTTCTTGGCCACTCTTTTGTGACTTGAGGGGAAAATTCTAGGAATAATACGAAAAAATCAGGTACATAAAGTATTGTATGTTCAGGCTCATTTGAACATCCTGACCATTTTTCCTTCTTTCAGTACATCCAGTTTCCTTTGATAATAATTCTTGCTTACTTGTGCAAAACAGGAAATCATTTTGTGTAGCATAAGTTTACATATTTAATAAATGCAGATGTGTATCATTAGAGTATAGCATCTGATTGCACTCAGGATAAAGCCACCACACAATTCTAGTACAAAGCTAAGGTATAGAGAAAATTCCCCCACTTTATTACCTAAAATGAACATATGAAAATGAGTCAAGTAACCCTGCACAGTCATTTCTGTGTCTCAGAGTCCATGATGAAGGACACAGAATGTTTATGAGAACTTCTAAATTAAATTGTTTCAAAAGAAAGAGCTATTCAGGAAATAGCTGCAAGGTGAAAAATAATAGTCCTGTGAAGGAGTACATGACTTTTATTATTTTATTTAATTTGGAGATTGACGATGGTTTCCCTTCAAATGAAGCCAAATCATCCAAATTGAATTAATGAAAAAGACAAAATAAGGCATTGATGTGAAATGTAAGAGTAGACTTAGCAAGTCTGTCAAAATGGCCTTTCTCTTGTTTCTATTATTGATGCAATAGCTTCCAGAGGAAAAAAGACAGAAAAGAAAATAGAGGGAAGGTTTATCTCATAGCTTCTGGACTATGAAATATGACTGTCTCTTTTAGTAACGTAGCTTTAGGCACCATATGTATACTCACATCCAGGGATTTTGAGCTGAGTTAGAAATGCCAACAGAAAGAGAAATGCAAATACTCTATATTACATTATATAGGATTACCATTTATTTGAACTTTGTAAAAACCTCCAGGAAGAAGGGAACCCATTTTCCATGTATTAATAAAACTTAGTAATGTAGGTTTTCCCCCTCAAATGATAAGCCAGTTACCCCAGATATTGGAAAAACAAATGAGTGAGTCAATGACCAATCAAAAATGAGGCTGACAGTCCATAGCAGTGATGCAACACTTCCCTAAACTGATAGGAAAATATTTCAAATGTCTTCCTAAGGTTTTCAGTGTGTTTGTGTGGGCATTTCAACAATAGGACTACCTCAACCACTGAAAGGAAGACACTAAAAAATATTGAGTATAAAGAAATCTGAATAATTTCTTGAGGATTGCTAGGGTCATCATGTATGGGATATGCAGGATATTCACTGTGTACATGTAGGTCACTCTGGATTTTTTCAGTAAACAACTTGTCCACCTGCAGCAGTGTTGAATCATTGAAGATGGGATAACAAATGGGAGGCAAAAAGCTAAGTGTTGTTTCTTTTCCTGCTTTAATGGTTACAGTATTTGACATACATTGTATTTCCAGAAGGCTTTCTACCACTTGACTCTGCAAAATCCAAGCTGGTATGCTGTAATGATTCCCAGTGTTAAAGGATCCATGGGCTTTTTTTTTTTTTTTTTAAAGATTTTATTTATTTATTTGACAGAGACAGAGACAGCGAGAGCAGGAACACAAGCAGGGGGAGTGGGAGAGGGAGAAGCAGGCTTCCCGCCGAGCAGGGAGCCCGACGTGGGACTCGATCCCAGGACCCTAGGATCATGACCTGAGCCGAAGGCAGTTGCTTAACCACTGAGCCACCCAGGCGCCCCGGATCCATGGGCTTTAAGAGAGATTTTTTTTTTTCCCCAAACCCTTGTTCCCCATTTACAAACTCACTGATTTTGGACATATTACTTAAACTCTGGGTCTTATCATCTTAAATAAGCCAGTAATACTTAACTGCCTTACAAGGTTTCTCAGGGAATCACTTCAGATCTTATGCAAATTACTTAAGAAACCATAGTTTTCGGTAAGTGTTAATTCCAGCAGAATCCCACATCGAAACCCTTAAGTTCTATATTTATGGACAAATATTAAATAAATGCTAAGTTTGCTTATTACTCCTAACTGTCCACTGAGACAGGAATCCATGCAAAATATCCCTGACCCAAAGTTCGAATTCCTCCATACATGCAATCCTGTTGTACTTAATCAGACTTTCTTAAGGTTTTCAGCCAATTAAACAAACATGTAACACAAACTGATAGGCACTTAGATATTTCCAATTCAGTGTAATTAGTCTCTGCTTAAACCATCAGATAATTGTTAGTTATTTAACTGATTCAAATGATTCTCCCTACTTTACAGATAATGTGAATAGATAAAAACTCATACTAACTTTAGTTGCACATTTCAAAACCCAAACACACTTTTCAAACTATCATGGAGATAAGAAAGACCCTCAAAATTGCATTTATAATTTCAAGAGTATGATTTATTGCTATTTTACATATATTTTATAAGTGTTTACATATATATTTGTAATATTTACAAAACCACTTAACATAAAGCCATTGCTTCCCTAAAACCATGAGAGTATAAACTGTTTTGAAAGCTGACAGCTTGTGATGATAATTGTGCAAGCTCTAGTTGTACAAGCTTTATAGTAAAATAAACAAAAGGCTATTGGTGGCTGTTTATGCTGGATTTTATGTTTCTATCTGGAACACTAAACTCTCACTTGAAGATACACAAAATGAAACAACAGTTCCAAAGAAGGCCCATAGCAAGACTTTAAGATGTTACATAATTTTGGAGGAATAGAATTTTCTATCTATGCTGTAGAAAAATAAAGGTACATTTGTAAATTTTTAAATGTAACACTGTCAGATGCTTTATTTGAATGGAAAGCATGTTGCATAATGTTACGCAACCTTTGCCATGATATGGAAGTGGCATGGAAGATACATATGCCTATGTATATACATCTTTTTTTTTTTTTTGTATTTGTCTAGTATTTGTTTTGTATTTGCCTCAATTCTTTATCTCCTCTTTGTAGGGGAATTTGGAGAGTGTAGAAATTGTTTTCTCTTCTTTGGATGGTTTCTTTTAGTGCTTTAAACAACACACTTAAATCTATTTCATGATTTGTTAGCTTTGGGAAAGCTATAGTAACTATTGACTGTTGCCGGAATGATGGGGGAATTAGTACTCTTAACATGCCTTTATATGTCACCTGTCTCTACCTCCATAGCCAGACAGGGCATAATATATAAAATAACCTTAGCAACAGACACAGTAGCCCTGTTCTCCATGTCCAGAATTTTGTTTCTGGGCCTTTTTATTTTTACTGCTGTCCACCATGTTTATATTAATATTTTATATCGTGGGCTTTGTCATTTTTTAAAAATACATTCTTTTGTCCCCAGAACTACAACAGCTATTTAGCCCCATTACTACATCTTTGTGGATTCAATGTTCAATGGCATTTCTTTTATAGTATAACTTCTATATTCCTGAGCTTCTTATTTTGATAAATGTCCTAGTTGGTTGGATTCCAGCCAAAAGTAGCAGTGTTTGCTTCTGTTCTCATTTTTGCTTGTTAAATTGTTGAGTCTGCGGACATTGTATAACATTTAAAAATATACATTTATACATGAAGAACAGTTTAGCTGGATATCATATTTTGGGGATTACCTTCTAATATTGAATGCAGTTGGCATATTTTGCTATTTATATTCCTTTACTTGTTCTTTTTAATGTATTTTTTTATTCTGTAATAGTGTAGATATATTATTAAGTTCCTTTCATAGCTCTGAAATATTTCTCTCATTCACTTATGTTTTTACCCTACTTTTTTTTTACTTTCTTTACTCACTTTTTCTTTCATAGATTTATTTTATTTTATTTTATTTTTATTTTATAATGGTACATATTTCTTGAAAAATGTGTCCTTATTTTTCTTGTGGAAGAGATTTCCAGAGTACAGTGTTCATCTACTTTTTTATTTTATTGTTTTCTTTAGGGGAGAGAGGATCCTATAAATTTAGATTATATTGGAAATGCGGCTATAGTTTTTAAAGCTATATTTTATGAACTTTATACTTGTAGCTGATGTCTTCTTTTTCTTTATAAGCATCTTAAGATCCTTCTGCTTTTTAGAAGAAGAGCAGCATTATATATATTAACTTTAGAATTTAAGGCTAGTTAACAGACTGAATTTATGGAGTGAAAATGAGAAAAGCTGACGATAACTCTGTGTTTATGGAGACACCTCTGGAAAAAGGCCAACTTTAGTTCTTTGGAAACCATATCATTTCCTCACTCATTTTGTCTGTCTGACAGGGATGGTGACTATTCATGGAGAGAATGACTCTTGTGGTTAGTGTCATGACTGGGGCAGAATGATAAGAGCAGAAATGGAATCCAGGTCTGCTGACTAGCAAGCAAGTATACTAACTAGAGCCTTGTTAAGTGTGGTACCCAGGGAGTGAAGATAAATAGTTTGAGACAGGTTTTTACCCTGTAGAAAGCTGGTGTTTTTACACTCCTGTAATTATATTTTAGGTCTGAAGAAATAATGTAAAAACTCTAACAACCACTTTTGATATCAAGAATAATGCTTTCCATGTTGTATTTTAATTTGTACAGGTATAATAGTAATAATCAAATAAGAAACTGAAATTAAAATAAAATGGAAAAATGCAAACAAAGGGAACCTCAACATCATATGTAATGTTTTATTTTTATTCTATTTATTTTTACAAAATAATATACTTTATATTATTCTAAAACTTGTTTTTCATTTTCTGTCATGTCACTTTCTCTTTGGGGGAAATACTTATGGATTGCACTCATTACCTTTGATATCTTTGATAGCATGTGATAGCATGTATATAGCATAAATCATTCAACTGTTTCCCTATTGATTTATGTTTAGGTATTTATAAATTTTTTTACATTTCAAACACTACTTAAGTGTCTTTTTATTTACATTTTTATGCTTAATGTACCTACAATTTCACTATCGTATATATTGACAATATTTTTCCTACTCTTCGATTTTTTGCCTATGGTGAATTTTACCATATAAAATTTTTATTTAAAAATTGGTGGTGAATTTTTAAAAAAGGTGGTGAATATTTTAAAAAGGTGGGGAATTTTTTCAGCATTTTCTTTATGGCAACTGAGTTTCCATACTTGCTTTAGGCAATGACTGATACTTGTGAGATTCCAAAAATATTTCCCTATAATTTTCTTTTTACTTATTTTATCATATATCTAGTATTTACTGTATCTACTCTTATATCTCTATTGAATATCTGATAAATATCTGAATGATATATATTATTAGCGCATATATATATATATATTTATATATGTATTCAATTTCTTCCATCTGGAACTTATTTTTATATGGCATTTTGCATGATATTATATGTTTTCTTCTTCATTTATATTCAATTATGCCAGTACCATTTAAAACAAACCATCATTTGGCTTAAATTGCCTATCTATCACATGCATATTAATTCAGATTAATTCCTCATATTAACTTTGATGAATCTCTGTACTGTCTATTTTATTCTAATGAATAGTTTTTATACTACTGTGTCAATGCCATAAAGTTTGACCACTTTAGCACTGTAATGAGTTGTAATATCTGGTAGGGCAGTCCTTTTTAATCCTTATTCTTATTTTTAAGAGCAGCATAATATTCTATTATGTATTTTATAATAGCCCTATTTGATGGACATTTAGGTTGTTTCCCATTTTTCTTTCTTATTGTGAATTCCCTTTCCATTGGCCTTTTTAAATTCCTGATATTTTAAGTTTTCCTCTGGTCTTATTTCCCCATTGTTAGAGATTTATCTAGCCTTCCTTACTTAACAGGTCCGCTGACAACAGAATCTTGTAGTTTTCTTTCTGCTCAGAATGTCTTTATCTAACCTTCATTTCTGATGGATATTTTCACTAGTTATAAAATTCTAGGTTGACAGTTATTTTCTTTCAGCACTTGAAAAATGTGCAATATTCTTCTAACCTCCATAATTCCTGACGAGAAAACACTGTCATTCCATTTTTCATTCTTCTGTAGCTAGCCCAGTGCTTCTCTGAATGCTTTACTTTTTTTTCTTTACCTTTACTTTTCAGAAATATGATGATGTGTCTGGGCATGTATTTTTACTTGATTTATCCTGTTTGGGATTTGCTGAGCTTTGTGAGTCTGTGGGTTTATGTTTTTTTTAATCAATTAGAAGTTTCCAGCCATTATTTCTCAAATAATTTTTTGGGTCCATATTCTTTCTCCTCTCCAGCTGTAATTCTGATAACATATATGTTATATCTATATTATTGCCCCACAGGTCCCTGGAGCTCAGTTCAATTTCTCTCAATTTATTTTCTGTTTTTTGTCAAACTTAGATAATTCTATTATTTTGTTTCTTAGTTAACTGGTTGTTTCCTGTGTTATCTGCATTTTGCTATCGAGCCTATCAAATCTAACTTTTATTGTGGTTGTTTTATGTTTAATTCTAAAAATTTCCACTTGTTTCTTCTTTATATATGTGTGTGTCTGTGTGTGTGTTCCTATACATATATTACACACACACACAGACACACACACATATATATACACCTATTGATTGGTTTCATGAATGGACCTCTTAGGGATATGGCTAGGAGTTCATGCACAAATTTAATAGATTTCTTTCTCCAGCCTCTTCTTTCCTATTACCCTCCCCTTAAATCTATAGTTGGGGAAGGGAACTGCTTATGTGTGCATTTATATGCCTAATGCAGACAAAAAATCATCATGGCTCCATTCACAATTTCTGTTCCACCCAGGTAGGGAGGCAGAGCAGCACCACCTCTACTTGAGTTAGAAAAGGCAGTGATGGTTTGGGGCGCCTGGGTGGCTCAGTTGGTTAGGCGACTGCCTTCGGCTCAGGTCATGATCCTGGAGTCACAGGATTGAGTCCCGCATCGGGCTCCCTGCTTGGCAGGGAGTCTGCTTCTCCCTCTGACCCTCCTCCCTCTCATGCTCTCTGTCTCTCATTCTCTCTCTCTCAAATAAATAAATAAAATCTTTAAAAAAAAAAGAAAAGAAAAGGCAGTGATGGTTTAATATTTTATTAAAACTAGACCTGAGTAAGATCTTTCAAAAAAGATAAGATTTATTAAATGTGAGTGTTAAGATATATTCATCAATATATATTTATTAAGCATCTACCATTGGGTAGGAAATACTCTAGGCACTGGGAATATTGTATTAGGCAAAACAGAAAAGTACCACTCTCAGTGAATCATACATACTAATTGAAGAGTCAAAAAATAAACACGCCAATCTCTCACATTTAATTGGGGCTAAGTATATATTTTTTTCAAAAGGGCAGAATCAAGATTAGGAGTTCCAGGTTGGGAGAGTGTTCATTTTTATAGGGTGGCCAGTGAATAGCTCTTTAATGTTAATATTTTAGAAAAAAATTAAAGGAAGTAGGAGAATAATCAGAGAAAGGAAAAGCATGTTCTAGAAGGTGGTAGAACAAATACAAAAGTCTATTAATGGAAGAATACTTGATATATCTAAGGACTGTAGGAAATCAAAGTGATGGAAACATAGTGAGCAAGGGAACATAGAAGATCGTAGAGGATGAAGTCAGAGAGGCAGAAATCCAGTTTATCTGGGGATGGGTAGTTCGTGTTGTCTTTGGGTTTTTCACCGAGTAAATGGGAAAATGGTGAGCTATTTTAAGCACTTATTCCTAGCTTAAGTTGTAAAGGAAACATTATTTTTATGCTGATGGGATACTCTAGAGTGTAAGAGTATCTTGAGTTTTACCCCGGGGTTGGAGGTAGAACTGGTGGGAAATGATCACATTTTGGATATAATTTGGATATATAACGAATAAAATATGTTAATGAGATGGGAAATAAAAATAGAGAGAAGTTAAGGATAACAAGTTAATCTGCATGAACAAGAGAGAGAATGGAGTTGATATTTACTGAGACAGAGTAGACCGCAGGAACTGATTTGTTGACAGAGATCAGGGGATATTTTTTTGAAGTAGTTAACTGGATATATAAGAATTGAATTAAGGGGAAAAGCTAAAGCTGAAAATTTAGGATTATCAGTATAATAAGGCTATTTAAAGTCATGATATTGGATGCATTTACTTTAGGAAGTATTAGGTTAAGACAGTGCCAACTCTCAGGATTGATTTCCAGAGCACCCAACCATTTAGAACTCAGAGAAATAGAGAACAACAGGTAAAGGATTCTTAAAAGAGGTAGCCTATAAAACAAGGAAAAAATCCAGGAAAGGTAAGGTCATGTCCTACAAGTCAAGTTGAATAAGGTATTTTAGGAAGGAGGAAGTGATCCACCATGTCAAATGTGCTATAGACCAAGTCAGAAGAGGTCTAATAGTTGAGCATTTTACTTGGCAAAATAGAAGGCACTGTTTACCTTGACCATGATCTATTTCAGTGGTGGAGATGAAAGCCTATAGAGTAGAATCAAGAAAGCAAGAATGCATTTTCCTTGGGCCAAGATGATGGTAGTGATAGAGTATTTGGATATTCCCCAATCCTTCTGAAAGGAACTGGAAAAGCAGAACCTAACAATCAAATACAATTTCAAGGAGAACACCTTCCAAAAGTAGGGACACCAGGTAGATGACTATTCAAATAGTTCAAGTTAATAGATTTTTGTGGTTGGAATCTGAGTGGTAGCAAGGGAGAGGATGAGCAATGTTTTGATCCTTGATATCTTTTTTAAGAACCAACTAACAGAATTTTCTGCAAGATTGGATGTAGGGTTTAAGAGAAAGAGAGAAGCCTAAGATGATCCTGAGTTTTTTGAACAGAGCATCTGGAATGGTGCAGTTGCCTTAATTGAAATGAAGTTGCCTTCACTGAAATGACAGTGCTTTTTTTTTTTTTTTTTTTTTGGTGAAAGCAAGTCAAGTCATGGGATAGCTGCTTAAAATTTTCAGTAGTTTTGGGGCATCTGGGTGGCTCAGTCGTTAAGTGTCTGCCTTCGGCTCAGGTCATGATCCCAGGGTCCTGGGATCGAGTCCCACATCGGGCTCCCTGCTCGACAGGAGGCCTGCTTCTCCCTCTCCCACTCCCCTGCTTGTGTTCCTGCTCTCGCTGTCTCTCTCTCTGTCAAATAAATAAATAAAATCTTAAAAAAAATTTTTTTTTCAGTAGTTTTCTCAATTCATGCAGAGTAAAATCTGAAGTTCTTATTATGGTATATGCCATAATACTATACTAACTAACCTCTTCAGTTATACTAATCGCCTAAAATTCTTACCTGGAAATTAATTTTATGTAACTGTGTGATATTACTTATAATTATCATACATTAACTTTTTCTATTTCCATGTCTTTTTCTACATAAAAGAATTATAAGTTGACTAAAATTAATGCTACCTTTCCCAAGACCTATCAATAGTCCATGTATAGACATAAAAGATGTTCACAAAAATCTTTTTTAGCAAATAAAGGAAATAATATAACAGAAACTCTTGCTTCTATATATCTGGCATCATATAATATGGAAATAATTTTTAAGTTCTATGAGTTCTGGAAAGGTGGTGATGTCTCTCTAGACATATAATAATAGCTTAGAGATCAGATAGGTTCTCAGTATACTGGCCAATACATCATTTCTTCTGACTACAAAATTAGTTTCACGTTTTAGATTTTACTTGACATACAAAGTAGATGGTAAGCTAAAATGATGATGATGGGAATAACAACAACAGCAATAATTATGTGTTCCCAGTGTTATGAGTCACTTGCTTATAGCAACACTATAGAAGGTCTCAATACAAAATGGGATAAACTAAAAGAGATTTCAGAAATATCTTCATAAGAAATCTAAACCATTTGCACTTTATGGGACAAAAGCTAATAAGAGGAGATTGCTGATACAGAAAAAAACAAATTCTTGATTCACCATTCATTCAAAATCACTTACAGATTTATACTTTTATGAAGGAGTTGGAAACAAAGGGAAGATAGGACAGTTTCAGCTGGAATAACAAAGGCTCAAAAATCTTATATAGAATTGTCTAGTGTTTTAAGCATAAAATCTTGAGGAATTCAGCTAAGAGTTGTAAAAAGCAGGTGTTTGTTCCAAAACTAGACTACCAGAACAATGAAAATCTCTAAGATAAAAATTAATGAAAGGAAAACTCATAAATGTGTCGCAAAAAGATAATTATTATCTCAGATATAAGCCAGATGCACTCCTGTGAATTGCATATTAAATTCACAGATAGAAGGTTCTGTTTAAACTGAAAGTTTCCATTTGATGGGTTATATATGCAGTAGGTAGAGAAGCTGGTTTGTGAATGATGATAAGTGGACCATAACAGAATCAAGAGTTTTAGATTTGGAGATTTATTTGGATGTTGTTAATCAAATCTGGCTGTAGAACTTGCTTTCCATTTTCAACCATTAATGACCAATCACAGTTTTGTGACTTTTGTAAATTATATTTCTGTAGAAGTCATTTTCCCTAGTAAAGTTCTTGCTTTTTAAAGGGGTTACAGCATGAATAACATATATGTCTGTTTTATATGGCCTTGTAGTATCATCTGGTTAAAGGATAATATGTGATCCAAATTTTGTGATTAAAGGTAAATAAACTATTAATTTTTTAGAATTAGGTAAATTCTTTAGGAAACTAAATTCCATTTAATTAAATAGCTCTTTAAATTTCTTAATATGTGGCCTGAGAAAATGTTGAATAACAGTAGCTCTACATCAAGGTAACTGATCAGTGATCCTAGGCAAATTAACCCATCAAAAATGAACAAGCTCCCAAATACTGACCAACCAGATGAACATGACTCAATCAACATCAAAATCAATGAGGTGAAAACAGTCTGCCTTCAGTGAAAATCAATGGTGGTGAAAATGGACTTCCTTGAACTTGACTTTTACAGATTTGGAGCCTGCCTTGAATAATAGAAATGTATTTTAGTCGTAACAGACTTCTGCCTCTTTCTAGTCCCTATAATCTGCTAGAATATAGCAATAATTCTATGTTACAGCACCTGGAATCTTTCACTTTAAAACTGAACTAAAGCCAGTAATTTCAAATATAAGGAATAAGAATCACCTATCAGCTTTGGAGAATAATATTATCCAAACAGGCACATCATTGAAGAGTCCTTAAATAAATAGTTTACTTATCATTTAAACTCCCCAGTCATTTATCCCTTTTATGTAGCTCTGTGAAAATGCAGCAAAATACATTTTTGCAAGGTAGTTCAAAAAAAAGGTTTTTAGATGACAAGTCCGTGTAGTACTGTTCTGTACCCTATCTTTGTGCCAAAACAAAATAACCTTGTCCAGTTTAATTATAGTACTGATTTTTTAATATTTATTTTTATTTTACTTTTTTAAATTTTACTTTATCCAGCTACTTAACATATAGTGTAATATTATCAGGTGTACAATATAATGATTCAACACTTCCACACATCACTCGGTGCCATCACAGCAAGTGCCCTCCTAATCGCCATCACCTATTTAACCCAACCCGCAACCCACCTCCCCTCTGTAACCATCACTTTGTTCTCTATAGTTAAGAGTCTGTTTCTTGGCTTACCTCTGTCTCTCTCTCTCTCTCTTTTTTTCCCCTTTGCTTACCTTTAAATCTGGACCCTTGAAGAAGGCTTGTGATGGAAATGGGGTAGAGGCTCTGTGTCCAGTATTCAGTTCTCAGCCTGATCTGTCAGCAACTCCTGTACCACTCACTCAAATTATCCTTGTCTCCCCTAAAATCAAACAGCACAGTTTCTAAGTTCCTAATACTAAAACCCTGTAATTTGCCTACCATGAGAACTATACTTCTTTGCAAAGGCCCATACTTCCATATAAGATTTCTAGTTGTCCCTAATATGCAGTCTTGAATAATATTAGGGTCAAAATACAGTACCCCCAAATAATGTACCTCTTTATTGAAGTTCTTTGAAAATATGGCTTATAATTTATATTTCCCTAAAGTAGGGGTCAGGAAACTTTTTCAGTAAGGGGATAGTAAATACTTTAGGCGTTGTTCTATATGGTCTCTGGGGAACTGCTCAATTTTGCCATAGAGGCTTGAAGATAGCCACAGACAATACATAAAAGAATGAACATTGCTGTGTCCTAAAAAATTTTTAAATTTTATGTAATTTTTATGTATCACAAGTTGTTAACATATTTGATTTTTTCAACTATGTGAAACTGTACAATTAATTAGTTGTGGGCTATACAAAAATAGGTGGCAGGCCAGATTTGGCTAGTAAGCCATAGTTTACCAACTCCAGCTGTAAAGTAAACATATGAGATATTTCTATATATTGATAGGCATACACATGTGTAAGTCCTTGTTATAAATGAGCAAAAAATCCAAATCCCTTAATTTTTTCTGCTTCTATCAAATTTTCCTAGTAAAAAAGTTTAGAACTTAATATGACACATTATTTTTCCTTAATTAGCTATATCATTGCTGGTTTACATTTTCTTCAGTGAAAAAACTCATTATATTTTACCATAAATTAATCACAATACATATTGGGTATCTAGAATAAAGCAAAATAAATAGTTATTGTCTTCATAGATTTCCTATATTAAGCTTTGATATTTCACAATAGATTTATTTCAGATAGATTTTCTGATCCACTCATTGTAATGTAACATTAATTAAACACACTGTAAACCAACATGATCCATTGTCATAAAGTTTATCAATCTCCTTTTTTGGTGTGTGGTTTTATGGTCTGTTAAACAACCCCTCTTCTAATTAAATACATGATATATACCTATCAATGACTGGTATATCTTTATGTTCATTTATCACAAATATCACAGATTTTATAAACCTCATTTTTTTTTTTTACTAATAAGTCATAATTATTATCTCTTGTGCTTAATTTAAAATACTTTTTGGGGGGGAAACGGTACCCTAGAATAAAAGCCTCAGTTGCAATTCTATCCTTTTCACATATAGTTACTGATTCATTCATTCCACAAATATTTTCTTGGTTCCTACACAACTAGGCACCATTCAAAGAACTTAATACAGATTAATGAAAATGGCTCTTTGCTCTTGCAATGGTTACCACTTTAACCCTAGCAGCTAAGTAGAGGTGAATGAATACTCACAGATAAAACCCGAAGGGAAATTTGTGAGAGGCCACTTTTGTGTATAGTGCTATGATAGGGGAAGATTTTTGCTTGTAATGATTTACAACCATTTTTGGAGCTTTCCTAGAGAGAGTTTTCACCTGGGAAATGAAGAGTTCCTATCTGGATAAGATATATTAGGGCCTAGAACACTGCAAGGATAAATTTTTCTTAAGAACAGTAAATCACAGGGGTGCTTGGGTGGCTCAGTCAGTTAAGCATCTGACTCTTGATTTCTGCTCAGGTCATGATCTCAGGGTGGTGAGATGGAGCTTGGCCTCTAGCTCCAGGTTGGGCATGTAGCCTGCTTAAGATTCTTTCTCTCTCCTCTCCCTCTGTACCCCCCATCTCTCTCTCTCTCTCCTTCCCTCCCTCTCTATTAAAAAAGAAGAAGCAGAAGAAGAATAAATCATTAACATTAACTAGAGTAGAATTAGAAGTTAATGGTTGGGTGTAGCCAGAGGACTGCAAAGGTAAGATGGAACTAAATTCTTGCTTTTAGCCAAATGTAAAAGGAAAGTGAACTCACACCGTTGTAAATCATTACAAGGATTTATTTCCTTAAAAAACTGGGAAAAAATTTTCAAATCATGTATGGTCCAATCAGTCCTATTTCTTGTGATTTTCTGGATCTACTTTCCTTTATGTGTTATTAAATCACTGTGCTCCTGGGACAATATTTCAAGGGCTTTTCAAGTGATTTTCTCTGAAGAATAAGAAACATAATTTTCTGTAATTCCCCAGTAAAATTCTCCTGTTTCACCACCTCAATCTGGATTAGATAACTATCTCTCTACAAATCCCTGCAGCCAAGGGACCCTGTACAGTGATTGGCTTAGGTTTGGGCTTTCTGAGCCAACCACTGGCAAGGACACTGTTGGAGGTGTGTCCTCTTCCTCCTAAGAAAAGGGACCGTATCGTAGGTTACTGGGTAGTTACCTGTAGCCAAATTGGAGTATATCCGCTAATGCGTAAATGGATGTTGAGGGGTCAGCAAGTGGTAGTCATTTTAAAGTGTCTGGATTTTGTCTTCTGAACAACTGAGTGACATCAAAGGATATCAAGCAGAGAGGGATTGAGTATACATAATTTTTGTTTGTTTTTTGTATTTTATCTTCCCTCCTTTCTTTACTGGTAGCAAGAAAATATATTTTATATAATCTGTTTCATTTCTTTTCTTTTTAAAAATAGTTTTATTAAGAGATAATTGGGGCGCCTGGGTGGCTCAGTTGGTTAAGCGACTGCCTTCGGCTCAGGTCATGATCCTGGAGTCCTGGGATGGAGTCCCGCATCGGGCTCCCAGCTCAGCAGGGAGTCTGCTTCTCCCTCTGACCCTCCTCCCTCTCATGCTCTCTGTCTCTCATTCTCTCTCTCTCAAATAAATAAATAAAATCTTTAAAAAAAAAAGAGATAATTTATATGCCATATGATTCACCCATTTAAAGTGTGCAATTGAATGATTTTTAGTATATTCACAGATATATGCAATAATTACCATAGTCAATTTTAGAATATTTTCATCAACTCCAAAGGAAACCCCTTACACTTTAGCTATCTTGATATCCTAATTCTTGACATTTCATATGAATTGGATTATATAGTATGTGATCTTTTGTGATTGGTTCTTTCACCAGCATAGTATTTTCAAGATTCATCTAAATGGTAGCATGTATCAGTACTTCTTTTTTTTAATAAGATTTTATTTATTTAAGTGAGAGAGTGTGCACGAGGGGGTGGGTAGGGGCAGAGGGAGAGAGAAAAGCAGACTCCCCACTGAGCAGGGAGCCCCACGTGGGGCTCAATACCAGGACCCTTGGATTATGACCTGAGCTGAAGGTGGACATTTAACCAACTGACGCTTATCCCAGGTGCCCCTTCATTTCTTTTTTTGAATTAATATTTCATTGTATGGATATACCTCATATTGTGTGATCTTTTATTACCATCTGATCTTTGAGGGCATTTGAGTTGTTTGTACTTTGGGGCAATTGTGAATAAACATTCATGCACAAGTTTTGTTAAAATTGCCTGCCTGTTTTCAGTTCTCTTAGGTATATACCTGAGAGTGCAGTTGCTAGAACATAGTAGTTCAGTGTTTACTATTTTTTTTTTTTTAAGTAGCCTCCACACTGTTGGAGCCCAATGTGGGACTTGAACTCATGACCCTGAGACAAGACCAGAGCTGAGATCAAAAGTCAGATGTTTAACCAACTGAGCCACCCAGGTGCCCCTATGTTTACAATTTGAGGAACTGTCCAGCTGTTTTCCAAAGTGATTGTATCATTTTACATTCCCACGGGCAGTTTGTTTGAGAGTTCTGATTTCTCCACATCCTCTCTATAATTTGTTATCATCTGACTTTTTGATTCAAGCCATCCTGCTGGATATGAAGTGGTATCTCATTGTGGTTTTGATTTTCATTTTCCTGATGACTAATGAAGTTGAACATCTTTTCATGTACTTGTATATCTTCCATGAAGAAGTGTTTATTCAGATATTTTGTTCATTTTATAATCGGGTTATGTGTCCTTTTAATATTGAGTTCTAAGAACTCCTCCTATAGTCCAGATGTAAGTCCTTATTCGGAATATACAATTTGTAATATTTCCCCCCATCTTCTCACTTTCTTGATGGTCTATTTTAAAGCACAAATGTTTTTAATTTTGATGAAGCCTAAGTTGTCTCTGTTCTTTTTCTTTTGTTGCTCATGCTTTTGAAGTCATATTCCATGTTTGTATTTCATAAAGATAAATTCTGTACTTGTGTTTACTGTGTTCTATCTTTTATCCATTATAATTGTTATTGAACTATAGCCAATACTGAATTATTAAACTCAGTGTATATAACAGGAATAAGGAACATTTTTGAAAAACTAAACTTACGCATCTGTGAATAAATATTGCTTCACAACTGTATCAGTGAGCTTACCCTACAAAAAATTAAAAATAAGTTAAGCAGATGTTAGTATCCTAATAGAGAATATTATAGGCAAAAGAATTATTAGGATCTAATCAAGATACACATCTGCAAATATTATATACACAGATGCCACACCTAGTTTAAGGCAATTAAATATATAATAAGTGTTAATTCACAACCTGTTCACCCTGTCACTCCTGCTTACATAACTTGCTTTATATTTTTAAATTTTCCTATGAGAAAAGTAATAGAAAACAGGCAGAAATCAGGACAGGAAAATATAGTAATATTGAAATTGAGTTTTTTGTCTTTTATCTGAATTCAGAGAATTAAATATTGTTACAATTTTGGTGGGTTAAATTACTGGATACCATCACTGAGGAAAAGATCATAGTAGTTTGCATGTAGTGGGGACTTAACAAACATTTGTCTAAGAATGATTTTTCAAAATAGCTATGTGGATGGTTCCTGGGGATCTAGATAGATGAAGTTGACAACCTGACTGACTATAGCAGTTCTTCCATATCATGGACTAATGGTTGTAGAAATTAGGCAGTCTATTGAGATAACTATTAATCCAAGCAAGGATAATAATTTAAAAGCTGTGTAAATTTTAAATTTTCAATCAGTAAATCAAAGCCACTGAAATCATCAACACATTGCACAAAGTTATTTAATATTTATACAACTAGCACAAGATTTATTCACAATTCTAGAATGATACAATGTTGGAATACAATGAAGTTTGCTATGATCACCCTGCAGATACAACATAGACTTCCAGAATAAATATTGCTCTGATGTCAAGACTGCTGACACCATACATACAAGATAGCATAAAAATATTTATTATTTATATAATTGAAATCTCTAGGGAGATCAGGGCAGTCCTCTCAATCAGATCCAAAATGGCTTGAGAAAGCAGGGGAAGGATACTGGCTCAGGGTTTTCATTGTGGCTTCATATGGGTTTGGGTTATTGGATTACCATGCAGGGGCATGAGCTTGAGTCTTCAGAATTTCCTATTGGCCCCAGTGGAGAGAACATCCAGGCTTTCTTGTCAGTTTGCCCCAATGTAGGGCAGAAAATGAAGAGGGAAGAGTATGGTTTAAAAGCTGTTAGCTGTTAAACATCAAAGATGGAATCAACCTTATTATGGAGTTCCAGTTAAAGAAGAGCATACAGAAGTTAGGAATGTGCAGGTGCTGAATCAAGCTTCCTTATTTCTGTTCCCTGCTCTGCCATGTGCTAGATGTTGGACCTTAGGAGAGTTATATTTTTGTATCTCAAGATCTTCATCTGTATAATTTTTATAATGAAGTAGCTACCTCCTAGATTTTTGTGAGGAGTAAATGAGTTAATACTTGTAATTTGCTTGGAAAAATGCCCAAGTCATAGTAAATGTTCAATAAATGTTATTTTTTTTCTGAAGCCCAGATGGGTTGCATTACTTCTCCGGGGAATATAGTGGCAGAGCTAGGCTGAAAACCCAATGTACAGAATTCCAAGCCTTGCCATTTTCTCTATGTGAACACCAGCTTGCATTGCCCATTATCAGTCTCAAACTCACTACTCTCATGACAGTAAAAATATCTCCTATATCTATGAATATAAATATTTGTACCTAGGCTACCTCTTTTGCTTCTGTGGTTTTAATTAACACTTGCTGAAGAAATCCAAATTTGTATTTCTACCGTAGATCTCTCTGCTAAATTCCTAAATGATATATAAAATTGTCTACTATAATCATCACCATGATATTGTTTACTTCACCATGATATTGTTTACTTCACAGGCTTCAATCTTAACAGATCCCAAACTGAATATCTTTACCCTCCAGCCATTGCTTCTAAATCTGTATTTCTAACTTATCATCCAAGTCAGAAATCTGGGAATTCTCCTAGGGAACTTTTACTTTCTGTCAATAGGTGTATTTTATGTTTAAATTATTTCCTCACAAACTTTGGCTTCATTTTTTTTTTAAGATTTTATTTATTTGCGAGAGAGAGAATGAGAGACAGAGAGCATGAGAGGGAGGAGGGTCAGAGGGAGAAGCAGACTCCCTGCCGAGCAGGGAGCCCGATGTGGGACTCGATCCCGGGACTCCAGGATCATGACCTGAGCCAAAGGCAGTCACTTAACCAACTGAGCCACCCAGGTGCCCTCATTTTTAAAATTATATCCACATTCAACTCTCAAGCCCTGGTCTGCCTTCTTTTTAAAAGCCTGATCAAAATGATAATAGCTATCATTTATTAAGATTAATTATCTATCCTTGTTAAGGTAAGATTTTAAAAATACTTTACCTCGTGGAAGCCTCCTAATAACCCCATGAGGTGGGTATTACAAATATCTGCATATGAAATAAGAAAACTGACCCAACACAACTGTTCTGTCATGTGACCAAAGTGCCAGGGATGGCAGATTGTAGAACTCGGATTTGAAACCAGCTCCATCTAATTTTTAAACCAGTCCGTATATAATTCTGCCTCTCCTTAGATGTTCTCCCACTTCTCTTCAAAATTTCACATCACCTATGCATTCAAGCAGAAATATCTTGGTACAATTTATATTTAAAGTGTGAAGATGTGGCCTTTGTCTGAACTTTAGGCTTATTTTAGGCTTCAATTATGCTCATCTCTTTCCTATCTCCATTTCTTGGTCTTTGTTTCCTCTATTTCCAATCTGCTGGCTGCCTGCAGGACCAGCTACATAATTTGTGGGGCCCAGTTAAAATATGAAAATGCAGGGTCCCTTGTGTAAACAGCAAGAAAAAAAGTGCTGTTAATGGTACTAAAATATAAAGTTTTTTTCTTTCTTCCATGGTCTCTCTCTAGATTAGTGTTTTATTATCTTATCATTTATGTAGCCTCATAGATATAGCAAATGATATATAATAACATTTGCAAATAATAATATATACATATTATATGTAAGGAATATTAGTATAATATCCAAATTATATAAATTTATGGAGATAAATATGGAAATAAATATCCTATTAGGTGGGTGTTTCTTTCAATAGACCTGGAGATGAATGATTTTAAAACAGCTTACTTATTCTGCCTAAAAGCCTGCTCTACCTTGAACGACACTTATTTCCCACATATAGTTTTACATTTACAGGCTAAGTGTAAATATATAATCTCTTAACAGATTGGATATATTTTTCATCTAAAATATTTCTTTTAGCAGGAAATCCTATTTCAGAGTAAAAGAAAATCTCACCATATTGTGGGAACACATTTTAAAATACTGTGTCATACAAATATTTTCAAAACACATCAGGCTGTTAATTTAAAATTAAACCTGGCCTGAAAAACTGTAAGAAAACACAGCTCTCATCATTCAGCTCAGTGAAAGTCTGGCCATGAGATTGGTTGTAGTTAGGCCAACCACCTTGCCACCCCAGCCAAAGCCTCACTACCTTCCACCTTTGACAGGGGACAAGTCCCTCTGCTCAAATGGAACTCATGTCTGGGTTCTTCTAAAACAAGTTAAAACTCATCAAAAATGAAGTGAATACTCCTTTAACTGGGTTGATCAGTAATTGAAATAATTTTCTCAGGAACTTGCTACCAAGTTACTACAGGAATGGATAGTGAAGAATTATTGTTGACTTTCCTCTGACTTGGATAATAACCAGTTCTGACCTAGACAAAGTTAGAGTTAATTTACTTCTTTATAAGACAGGGAAATAAATCCTTAAGATGGAGGGGGAAGAAAGATAAAAATATATACAGTTCTGGGGTGCCTGGGTGGCTCAGTCGGTTAAGTCCAAGTCTTGGTTTTGTCTCAGGTCATGATCTCAGGGTCATGAGATCGAGCCCCCTGGCAGACTCTACCCGTTCAGCAGGGAGTCTGCTTGAGATTCCTTCCCCCACCCTCTGCTCCTTCCCTTGCACGTGCGTGCACACTCTCTCTCTCAAATAAATAAATAAAATCTTTAAAAAATTAGATTCCTATTAGCATCATATAGATATATAGAAGTGTTACTGGTGTTTTTCTACTAATAAAATAAAGCGGGGCCATTCAAGTAGTTGAAAAGAATGAAAACAGAATTGGGTCTGGCAAGTGTAGATAGACTCCAGGAAGTGAAACAAGTGACCTAAGCATATAGAAGCCAAGAGCTATAAGTCATGGATCTTGATGCTCCTGATGTCTTTCCAGTCTTCCTTTGGTGATACATTGGTGGAAGACCCTTCCAAGGCAGCATTTTCCCTTAGGTATTCAGATACCAGCAGTGAGTTTACCATGTTGTCAAGTGTCCTCAGTGTAACCTAACATTGCTGAATGGCTGCACATGCAGAACTGTAGTGAAATCTTTTTAAATGAATCCATTCAGATTTGGCAAGATAAGCAATTCCATGTTATATCTTAATACTAGCTGAGAGTTCCATCAAGCTCTATTCAAGCATTATAATATTTTCATATTGTCCTATAGCTAATCAATGCATAAGATGAAAGATTATGACTCAATTAAAAATTCTGAATAAAAATTTGACTATTCCTCAAAGTATGATCAAATTCTATTCAAAGTAGTTTTAGTGCTAAATTTATTCTTTCTAATTTATTGTAGTATGAATATAGGAAATTATCAAAGATAATATTGCATTAAGATAGATGTTTTGTTACATCTTTCTGCATTAAAAAGTAGGTATATGTGTATACAAGAACAGTTAGTGATATTCTAAACATTAAACTTGTCCAACTTAATTGAAACATAATAATACTAAATATTAAGACTATCCAAATACATTGAAACATAATGTTAACATATGTGGAAAAAATAACTTGGTACAATGATGATACATATTATTAGGATGAAATACCAAATCTGTGATTACTATTTAAAGCCTTTGGAAAATTATAGATCTCAAAGGTATTTTTAGTTCATTTTCAGTAGAAATATATCTTTACACCCACACATCATTTTTCTTGTATCTAAATGTTTATTGAAATTATATGGTGCAAAAAAATTATAATGGTAAAATCTCAGGTTCATGTTTTAATAGAAATAAAACCACAATATAAACCATATTTGAGAAAAAAATGTTAATTTTGTATAAAATGCTGAAATGCTGAAAATTATGAGTCAGAGCTCAAGAAAGTCTACGGATTTAAAGTATTTATATGTGTCATGCATGTATTCAAATCAGATTTAAACTCATTTGAAAATTAATATTCACCGAACTACAATAATATATTTTTCCAACAAAACAGATTAATAGCCTTGATTAGAATAATTATCTGATAAAGTAGTATAGAATGATTTTGAAATACTGTATAAAAATTTGCATCTCAAAGAATGATATAATATGGTATTGCAGAATTTTGCATGATATTTATCTTTTATTATGGGCTTTTCAACTGGTGAACAAGGGGAAGCTTCTTTAAAAAAAAAAAAGATTTCTTAAGATAACATACATGGAAAATACTTTTTGTCCATAACACATTTAAGCCACCTGCTTTGCACCATGGTTTTCTTCTTTTAGGAATGAAACCATTCTGCATTTGCTTTAAATTATTCTGAGGGCAAATGCTCTTTTCATGAAAACCAGCTGTGCTGAGTAAATGCAAATATGTGTCATATCACAATTTACTGAAGGGACAGAGCTAACAGCAAAACCTTTTGCTGTACTAATTAATTGTGAATCAAAGCTTCATCAGAGACTATTGTCTGTTACTATGTGAAAATCTTCTAGGTACAAGGAATAGTTTAACAACATGCCAATTATATGAATCTAGAGATATGTGAGAGTTAATAGAGCACCAGTTAGCTACAACCAACTTAAAAAATGGTCATTTTTAATAACTGAAAATAACTTCAAATCAAGAGTTTGCATAAGGGTGGATTATAAATTTGTTGTACATCAGTCGTTTTGGCCTTGAGTGGTGACATCATTAGGAGTACATATCCATATAAATGGCTGGTAAACACACTTCCTTGTATTCAGCAAGTCATTTCAGCAAAAATTTGCATTCCAGGAAATCAGAACAGTTCACACCACATTTTATATCAAGCAATATTAAGTGTAACTTAGATGTTACCTGGAGTCCAATCACCATGTTTTTTAGTCAAATTACAGTGGCCTGAACACCCAAACTGTTCACTGCTCAAATGTGTTCATATTACACAAATACATTTACCATGTATGTCTGAAGTAACCAAAAAGGTCACTCTAATGCTCCCTATTGATCATCAGTTCCTCTAGAATTAGTACATGCACTGCTGGGCTTGAGCGAGCTTGCACTAACTCACACGCTGTGTTTGCAGGCATCTCTTCCAAACTATGTTAAACTACTTCATGTTGGTGATTTCAAATCACCCATGGTGGGAGTATTTACACCATAAGAATTAGCAAAACGTTACAAACCAGTTATTTTTTTCCCCTGAAAGTCAGTTGTAAAAACATTAATCAGCACACCACTGACAACATGAAATCTGTGCTTCTCTTTTCCTGTCCCTCCTGCTTCCCCCCCAGCACACAGGCTATATGGTCTCAGCACTCACTCATCCAAAGGTGCTACCGCCTATTATTCCAAAGCTACCTCCTTAGAGTTCTCACAACAGCCCTGGAATCTGGGTCAAGAAGATACATCTTTCCTCGACTCTCACTTTTCACATTCCCAAGTTCTGCTTGTTTCAGGATCTTCTAAAATATTATGTATTAAGAATTTCATGAGGGCGCCTGGGTGGCTCAGTTGGTTAGGCGACTGCCTTCGGCTCAGGTCGTGATCCTGGAGTCCCTGGATGGAGTCCCGCATCGGGCTCCCTGCTCAGCAGGGAGCCTGCTTCTCCCTCTGACCCTCCCCCCTCTCATGTACTCGCTCTCTCTCATTCTCTCTCTCTCAAATAAAGAAAGAAAATCTTTAAAAAAAAAAAAAAAAGAATTTCATGAGTCTTTATCCCTTAAACCACAAAGACTTACACCCTATCCTAGTGGCCTAGATGTGGGCCGGCACCACTGAAGCCCATACTGTCCTTTTTTCTCAGACTCTAACCCAACATTCACACTTGGCACCACTACTACCACCTTCCACAGGAGCAGCAACAAAGCATATCACACAAACACACACAAAATCTAAGCATATTTTCTGAATATAGCTGATAGACTAGGAGAGTGGTAGCGCCATCTCATGCAGCTAAATGCTTTGTTATGTTGTTACCATGAAGCTACGGGATGAATGAGAAGCATGTTTTAGATTAAAGAGAGAGCCACAATATAGACTCATACCTATCTAGTCTTCAACATGATATCATATACTGGGGAGCTTAAAAACAATCCCTTCAACACTAGTAATGCACAGTTAAGTTTTTTTCGGTGCCTAATGATGTAAATCCTACTTTTCTCAGGTGGCTGAAATACAAAATAAAATTAAAAACAGTAATAACACAAACTTTGCAAAATTAAGACTTCATTCAGGATAGGTGGTGTGCCAGGAAGAGCAAAAACTTGGAATGAGAGTATATCAAATTTATTTCTGGGTGCCTTTCAGTGTCTTAAGACCTCCTCTTTGCTTAACTGTGAAAAGGTAAGAAGGCTTTCCCTTACTTTTCTTACACAGATTGTGTGATGTTAATGCATAAATGTTTGTTAGAAAATTCCATAAACTTTAAGTACTAACATATGTTATTATGGAATTATTCATTGTTAACACTGAGTCAAGGTAAACACATATTATTGTAGGGACTGAAATGTATAGCTATAGCACATCACCTTAGACTTTCCCTATATATTTGACTTTTTTTTTTCAATTATATACCATCCCCTAATATACTCATTTTCCATCAATTTCTGATAAAAATGAATATCATGTCAGCATGCACATGATATCCAGGATTTATGAATTATCTGGTTAATATGATCAATGCAAAGAGCCATTGAAAGAACCCAATGTGTGTAAAATTTATATTAATTGCTTTCGTAATACAAATTGCTAGAAATGCAAAATTCCTAAAACACATAGACATTTTAAAATGTGTAAAATTACAACACAGATTTGTAATGAACCCCAGAGTTGAATAACTCTCTCATTTATTAGTTTTATGATCTTGGAGAAGTTCTCAAATACGGAGCAGATTTCTCTTCTTGAAGTACAGATAGTATTATCCTACTCAAGTATTTCTTAGATAATTGAAAGGAAATTAAAAAAAAAATTATCATGGTGTTTCACACATATCAGTTGATGCTTATATTTAACTAACTTTTGCCACAGGCTCATCTAAAACAGTGAATCTATGTGCACATTTTGCAAATGCTTATAATTTATGTTCTGTTAGAACAGGTCTCCAATGTGAATTTCTGAATTACTAAACAAGGATCATTAGCAACTTAATTTTTTTTGCTTTTTTTTTTTTTTACTACTGTAGTTCAATAGAAGAAATATTATCATTTTATGAATGTGTGAGACACGGAATAAGATAAAGTTTAATCTGGGCATATTCATAAAAACTTTATTACTTTTTTGTTGGTTGAATAATCTTATTCTAATTAGATTTATGCTGATACTATCTGAACATCCATATTGAATGTTTTCACATTTTACATGGGAAATAAACTATATCTGGGAAAGAGATATAAAAATATCTTCAGATCATGCCCCAAATATTTGTATTTATATACAGTTTTTACTAATTTTTTTTTCTGAGATAAAACCCAAATTCCTGAGTTGAGATTTTGGTAAATTAAAATATATTAAAATTAGTACTACTTAATGATTAATATAAGTAGTATATATTGGAATACATATTTTTTTCTGAGAACCATACACTAATTATTTAATTTTGGAATGATAGAGTTAGCAGAGCAATACAAATAGCTTTCTTTTGTATAATGGTCTGGGTTGGTGGCAGACCCAGATTATGAAAATCAAAGGTTAAGGTCAGAAACTAATATATTAGTTTGTGATTGTATTGTTGGATTTTGAGAATTTAATTCACTCAATGTATTAAGATTTTGTAGACTCATCTCTATTGCTTTTAAAATGACTGATTGCTACAAAGTTTAACTTATCGAAAATTTAAAACACAAAAGATTAAAAGAAAAAATAGCACTCTTAATTTTGCCACAAAGAGACAAAATATTTATATTTGATGCATTACTTTCTCATGCTTTTTCCCTGAATTTTTTAAAAAATAGTTAAGATTGTATAGTGCACTCATATTTTAAAATAAACTTTTGTTGTATTATCTTATTTATAAAATGTAATTTATTATTAGAAAATGAACTTATCCACGTTACTGCCACCTATGTCAAGAAAAAGAATATCTCCGGTACTAGAAATTACTCTTCTATTCTCACCTAATCACTGGTCTCTCCTTCTCCACAAAGTTAATCACTGTTCCAACTTCTAATACCATACATTAGTTCTGGCTGTTTTTTGCTTTATAAAAATGGAACCATATATTATATTTCCTTGTCTCTGCTTTTTTTTGGATAAACATTATTTTTGAGAGCTTCATCCAGTTTGTATGAGTGACAGTTCACTAATTTTCACTGCACTCTTGAATATACTTCAATCTGTTTTTACACATTCTTGTTTTGATGAACAATTGGGATGTTTTGCAACTTTTCACCATTAACAATAATACTGAATGAACATTTTGCAGGATCTTTTGAGACATATGAATATTTCTATAAGTACATTTCTAGAGTGGAATGGTTGGGCTGCAGAAAATGCATTAATTCACTTTAGTAGATAACTGGCAGTTTTAGGATGTCTGAATGAATTTATATTCCCAACCAGCCACAGTATATGAAAATCTCAGCCAATCCAAACTTTGTCAATCTTTTTTATTTTACCCATTTCATTCTAGTAACACCTGATTGTATCTTTTATGGGTATTTCTCTAATGACCAATGAGAATGAGCATCTGTTTGTATTTTTTTGACCAACTGTTCAACCTGTTTTTGAATGGTCTATTCAAGTCCCTTGCTCATTTTCTTATTAGTCATTTCTCTTTTGGTTATCTGTATATGTATTTTTTATTCCAAGTTTTTATTTAAATTACAATTAATTAGCATACAGTGTAATATTAGCTTCAGGTGTAGAATTTAGTGATTCATCACTTACATACAATTCTCAGTGCTCATCACAAGTATCCTCCTTAATACCCATCATCAACATATATTTTTGTTATATATTATTTTTATGTATTATAACTATCTTTTCTGACTCATTTCAGAATTTCCTATACTTAGCATAATCCAATTTATCAATTGCTTCCCTTATGGTTAGTGCTTTTTGGAGTCTGACTATCTCATAGTTATGGAGATAGTTCTTCTATAATCAAGGAGATATTTCCTATTCTAGAACTTTTATTATTTAACTTTCACTTTTTTTTTAAGATTTTATTTATTTATTTGACAGAGAAAGACACAGCAAGAGAGGGAACACAAATGGGGAGTGGGAGAGGGAGAAGCAGACTCCCCGCCGAGCAGGGAGCCCGATGCGGGACTCGATCCCGGGACTCCAGGATCATGACCTGAGCCGAAGGCAGTCGCTTAACCAACTGAGCCACCCAGGCGCCCTTAACTTTCACTTTTTGATCAACAATTCCCCTGGAACAGTTATTCAAAACAGTGTAAAGGAAAGGTCAGGTTTTATTTCTTCTCTATGCATCCAGTCAGTTAACCCAAGACCAATTAGGGAAGAAACTATTTTTTCACAAATGCTTTAAGTATCCACCTATCATCAATATCTATCTATTATCTATCTATCTATCATCTATCTCTCTCTCTCTCTAGATCGATCTATCTATCTGTCTCTCTATCTATCTATCTAAAATCTGTCTGTCTGCCTATCAGTTTTTGGACCCTCTGTTCCATTCCACTGGTCTCTTTTTGTCTCTCTTTTTTTCCTACACTATTTGTACTGTTGATTTACTGTTTTTCTTTACTGTGATATAAAATTTTATATATACATTCCTTCTTTAAGGTTGCACAATATTATTTTGCCACATAAATTTTAAAAAGGTTTTTTTTTTTTTTAATTTCCATGAAAAAAAAAACCCTGCTAGTATGTAATTGAATATGTAAATCAATTTAGGAAAAAAATGGTATATTCATAATACCATTTGTCTGTCTTCACAAACACAGAGAGCATATCATGTCTTTATTAAGGTCTTCTTTAATTTCTTTAAAACAAATTCTACAACAATCTGTGTAAAGGTCTTACACTCTTCATTAGATTTATTCCTAGTTTTTTTTTTGTTTGTTTGTTTCAAATTTTTATTTAAATTCTAGTTGGTTAACATATAGTGTAATATTAGTTTCAGAAGTAGAATTTAGTGATTCATCACTTACATATAACATCCAGTGCTCATCACAAAGGCTTTCTTTAATACTCATCACACATCTAGCCCATCCCCACTACCTCCCCTTCAGTAACACTCAGTTTGTTCTCTATAGTTAAGTGTCTCTTTTATGGTTTGCCTCCCTCTCTCTTATTCCTAGCTTTTTAAATGTTTTTTTTTTAATTATTCTGGTGTAGAACTTATTTTTAAGAAATCATTTACTAATGATCTGTGCCTAATAAATAAGTAGATTTTTATGTATTGATCTTATATCTAGCAAACTTTTTATAGTCAACTATTAATTATAATAGTTTGCCCATAGGTCTTTTGAATTTTCTACATAGACTCTCAAGTTATTTGTTTATTATAGCAGTTATATCCTTTCATTTCCTATCAGTGAACAGTATTCTGTCAGATTGCACTGTGGATATTCTCCAGTAAAATGTAATATATAAAGGATGATAGCAGACATTCTTTTTTATTTTTATTACCTAGGGAAAAACTTTCAGATTTTACCTTTAAATATGAACTTTACTTGACTTATTTCATTTAGCATAATCTCCTCCAGTCCCATCCATGTTGATATGGTTTCACTTATTTGTGGAACATAAGGAATAGCATGGAGGACATTAGGAGAAGGAAGGGGAAAATGTGGGGGAGGGGGAATTGGAGGGAGAGATGAACCATGAGAGGCTATGGACTCTGAGAAACAAACAGGGTTTTAGAGGGAAGGGGAGAGGGGGGATTGGTTAGCCTGGTGATGGGTATTAAGGAGGGCACGTACTGCATGAAGCACTGGGTGTTATACGAAAACAATGGATCGTGGATCACCACACCAAAAACCAATGATGTATTGTATGGTGACTAACATAACATAATAAAATTAAAAAAAAAAAAAGGTAGCCAATTCCTCCATAAAAATAAATAAATAAATAAATAAATATGAACTTTACTGTAGGGTTTTTTTTTTTTTTAACATGCTTTATCAGATTAAGAAGTTCCTTACATCTACAATTTGGTAATGATTTTTATGATATATTGTAGTTTATCAAATGCTTTTCTAAATCTGTTAAGATAGTTAAATGTTTTCTTTTTTATTGTGTTAATGTGATTGATTTCTAAATTTACACCAACCACATCTTCCTAAAAAAGCAAAATTGTCAAAACTGACATAAGAAGTTTTAAAAACAAGGATAGCATTAAGATAGTCATAGTCAGAGTTAAGTATTAGTACTTAGTTATCCTAATAGTATTAAAATATTGCTAGTATGAATGAAATTAACAAATATGTCTATTGTCCAAAGCACGAATTACAAGTATCTGACAAAACATAGTTCAGAATGAAAAATATATTGGAAGTATGACTCTGCTCTTCACTCTCCACATCAGAGGCAATCCTAATAGACTATACCATTTCAGTTTTGGGAATTGAGAGATGTTAAATAAATTTGAGATAATTAAATGTAAGTATCTGTAGAAATTAATGATTAATTAGATGCCAAGGATACATGGAAATGAGGAATATGGGATAGTTCCTAGACTTCTACTTTCAGCAGCTCTGAGGAAAGTAAAGACATGGTTGAGTAGGAGGCAAAAAGGAAAGAAAGATAATGAGTTCAATTTGGACATTTAAATTAAGGTGGGTCTGAGATATTAAAGAAGTTATCTTTTGGTAGCAAACATACAGATAATCTTTCATTGTTCTGTATTTCCCACTACTCAGAAATCTGCAATGAGCATATATTATTTTTGCAATCAGAAAAAAATTTAAATCAGCATCAATTGATTGCTTGTGGAATTTCTATGAAACCATAACTCGTTTCTTATCACTAAAATCATAATTTTGTTAGTATAATTATTGACATAGACAAGTAAATAGCACACAAGAATAATTCTAAGGGAGAAAATTCTGCCTTCATTACTTACTGGCCACATTGTCTTGGAAAACTCCACAAACTTCTTAAAGCATTCTCATCTTTAATATCAGAGAAAATAATAATTATACCACCTGTTTCTGAGTGTGATTGTGAAGGCCACATCTGATGCACCCATAATGATAAGTAACTGTTATTGCCTAATTAGTAGTTAATCAGAAGAAGTATAGAGAATATATATAAAATAAAAAGTAAGTTTCCATTTTCCTGAGAAGTACTAAAAGTTGTAAGAATAATTGCTTAAATGTTCTTTGAATCCTGTCATTTCCTTTTCTTAGTAGCATCAGGGCTGCTGATATTCTATTTTTTTCTCTTTTCTTTAACTATTTTCTTTCCAAATCCATCTAATCTTAACAGTAATTAAGATGGTGGGAATGCTCAGTTTCCATTGTATAAAAAAATATATATCCCCAGTTTGAGCTATTATATATACTCTCAGGGTGTCCCATGAGGTTTTTTTTTAGCTCTGAGGTTTAAAACACTAGGGGCAGGGGTTCAGTTAGTATTATGTACTATCCTTCTAATTGTCACATTGAAATAAAATGTTTATATGTTTCCTAAACTACAGAGACATATACTATTATAAAACATATCCAAGGAATGTGTGTTCTATTTAAGCAAATATTATAAATAATAGAAAATTATTTTATTTCAAACATGCATTAATAATTTTCAGAGAATTAGAATACTAATTAAAATACTAAATTAGAATACTAAAACATTTAGCCCCATAACTACACTGAATACATTGTAATTTTTTTGCTTCCTCAGAGGTTACCTCTACACCTTGGGATTATCAGAATAATTATTTTGCTGTAATTGAAAGAAAATGCTAAGGTGTGAACATTTTATAGAATACCATATAACTTAGTTTTACTGTATTTTGTGATTTGGAGAATATATTTTCATCTTAATTTTGGAATCCTAAAAAAAGTAAAGAGTAGTACCGAGTTTGGGGAAGACTGTAATGTAGTCATTGAGATGTTAGGCTTTGGAGGTATAGTGTCTGGACTTCAGTTTTCACTTCTCTATGTACCATCTTTATGGCAAAGATACTTAATGTCTCTCTTCAATATCTTTATTTGTAAAATATTAACTAGTCCAAGATATGTACTTAGCACATTTCATGGCATGGAATTGAAGTTAATGTTTATTGACCAGATAAATATAGTATATCCTAACTTCTGGGTCTCCCCTTAATCTTCTTATCTAAAGTGGAAGAAAGTATTATAAGAACTTTGAGAAAATGGTTTTTCTTAGGTATTTTTATTATGTAAATGAAATATTTTTATCAAATTTTCAAACTTTATGAATATTAGAAGAATGGCGCTATATACTAAAACATTTTATATGCATTTTACTTTTTAAAAGATTCCTAACATAAAGTGTGTTTAGATTGAAGTGGTTATATGCATGTTATTTAAGATAACAATAGTGAGAGGTTGTTGGGAGCCAATTGAAAAAGATCTTCAACACCTATAGTAATACTGAAATTCAGAAGTGGAAAAATCAAAGCTCTGTTCATGCATCCCATGGAACTATAACACATATTAATAGAATCCATGTCAATACTAATATTTAAGTTTACATTACATTTATTGACTAAACCTAATGCCAATGTCATAGTGTTGTTATTTTGAGTTGTAAATGTTTCAGAAGTGGTTCAGGCCCGGAAACAATTGGAAGAAGATAAAACCGCATGAAGATAAAAATTTATACAGCATTGTGAAATCTCAGCTACAATAGACCAGTTTGATCCATTATTTAAGATCATTATACAAGGAAATGTGAGAAAGAGCAACAACTTAATACATTTGTCATATATGGGGGGGTATAAATTAGAAAATATGCTATGAAGTTTAACACTGCCCATTTTCCTGTTGTTATTTTGTGGCATTTAATTTTCACAGCAGTTTTGTGTTTTATTCTGCAGCATAAGGTGACATTAAAAATTACAAAGTATGATGTGGATTAAACTTGTGTATTCTTGACACTAAATGTTTTTCCATATGCTTTTGTGTTTGTAATAGAATTAAAGAATCAAAAAAAATTCTATAGAGCTATTAATAGTACTAATTCTCCTTACATAATATGCACATACATTTATTTTTGAATCTTAGTTACTAGATTATTTGGCCAATGAAAGCTAAAAATAATACCAGATACCATTTATCTGATGCCTTCTATGTCCCAAGGGCTTTATGCGCACTTTTCTTCACACATCATCACAAGTAGGTGTTAGCAGACATAGCTAGCTACAGATGAAGAAACGGGCTAAGTGACAGTAAGCAATTTGACCAGATCACATAGCTTCTAAATTGCAATGTCTGTGTTATTTCCAGGTAGCATATTCTTTCTCTAAGTAGGTGCATCAGTTCAGATGGTGTCAAGAAAGATTCAGATGTACATTGGAGGCAGTAAAAGAAGGCATATCATGGGATGAGGAAGATAAATATAAGAAGTTTTCGTGTCATAGATGAAAAGAGAACGGAAATTTTAAAATTGAAAAAAGAATTAAACATAACACTAAACTAGGAAAGAGAGATTGATATTAAAAATTATAGGTGTGCCTATGAAAGATATCAGATAATATGAATAAAAACCTTCCAGATGTTTTGAAGAAAATATTATTAAATTTAAGAAAAGGGCTTAAAAAATATATATATATTTTAAAAAAAAGAAAAGGGCTTAACATAATAGCCCTAAGCAGAATAATAGCTTCAATGAATAAAAATTATTTAAATAGATGCAGATTTAGTCATATAACCTTTTAAGTTAATGCTGAAAGTACAGTGTGTAAATATCCAGAAAGAAAATGTGTTTTTAAGTGACACAGATTTGACTAGAGAATTCTCAGCTCAGACAAGTTTTCACAAATAAAGACATCATAATGAACAATGGGATTTGCAAAAAATCAAGAAACCTAATATCATATTTGTAAAATATATTTTTACATCATAAGAAATAATGATATAGAACTTAAAAGTCATTCTAAGTTTCTATTTAAACTTCAGTTAGTTAGCATACAGTCTAATATTAGTTTTAGGTGTATGTATAGTGATTCAAGACTTGTATACAGCGCCTGGTGCTCATTACAAGTTCACGCCTATTTCACCCATCCCCCCACCCACCTCCCCTCTGGTAACCATCAGTTTGTTATATATAATTAAGAATCTGTTTCTTCATTTGCCTCTCTTTTGCTCTTTTTTTTCCCTTTTGTTTGTTTTGTTTCTTAAATTCCACATATGAGTGAAATCATATGGTCATACTTTACATGCTGCTCTAAGATTTGAAATCAATTAGGTACAGGTTTAAATGTTTGCAACAGTTACGAATGTGACTAAAATTAGGTACACTTCTAAAAATATTATAAAAGCCTAGGGATGCCTGGGTGGCTCAGTGGGTTAAGCATCTGCCTTCAGCTCAAGTCATGATCCCAGAGTCCTGGGATTGAGTCCTGCATCTGGCCCCTTGCTCAGTGGGGAGTCTGCTTCTCCCCCTGCCTGCTGCTCTCCCTGCTTGTGAGCTCTCTCTCTCTCTCTGACAAATAAATAAATAAATTCTTAAAAAAATAAAAATAAAAATATTGTAAAAGCCTATAAAATAAGTATGAAGGACAAGGAATCAAAAAAATATTTGTAAAACTTATAAATAATGAGTTTATCAAGGTTGCAAGATACAAGGTTAGTATAGAAAAATCCATTGTATTTATATATACTAGCAATAAATCATTAGAAACAAAATTTGTAAGCTTAAATATAATAATTATATCATAAAAATCTAAACCATGCCTCAAATTAAAATTTCAAATACCAGAAATTTTAATAAGTGATAGATATTTAGTGTTTAGCTTAAACAAGTGTGAAAATCATTGTTTCATTCCAAAATTAGACACAGATCTAAACATAAGTAAACCATATAAACTAATAAAAATAAATTTAGTTCCCTAATAATTACAGAAGATAAATAAGCAAACAATACATAATTTATATAACAAAACAAAACCACAGGAAACAATGAATAGCATAAAAATAAAGGCATAAATAAGGAAAAACCGTCAAGTAACTTGAAACATAAAAGCTGTTAAAACTATCTTAACCTCCTCTATTTAGAGAAAAAAAAAATATTCTGGTTACATTAAAAGTAAAGTTTAAATTGATGGTAATTATAAAAATGAAGATTAAAACTAAATTATAAGAGAATACTATACAGCCATTAAAAATGTTGATGTCAGGGCACCTGGGTGGCTCAGTCGTTAAGTGTCTGCCTTCAGCTCAGGTCATGATCCCAGGGTCCTGGGATCGATCCCTGCATAGGGCTCCCTGCTCTGCGGGAAGCCTGCTTCTCCCTCTCCCACTCCCCCTGCTTGTGTTCCCTCTCTCGCTGTGTCTCTCTCTGTCAAATAAATAAATAAAATCTTAATAAATAAATAAATAAAAATAACAATGTTGATGCACAGTGGATTGTCACAAAATATCATGGAGGAAAAATGATGCCCTCAGAAATGTATGCTTTATATGATCCCATCATCTTCTCTATGTTAACTAAAACAATGACAAAACTATTGGTTCTGAGGAGGGATTGAAAGAGTGGGCGAATGTTTTTTTTAAAATTCATGGACAAGTAAAAAATAGCCAAAGAAAAATAGGAAGTAAAATTGACAATAAATAGTGGGGAAAAAGTGTTTATTGAGGTAAATGAGGCAATTTTTAATTGATGAAAATAAAAACTACATCAAAGTAGAAACAGTGATCCATCTCCATTTATCTATATTATAAGCTCAAAATATGATTTGAAATTTTATAAGGATAAATTCATAGAAATGTGCTTTTCTTGACACTTAGATACACTGCTATGAGTTTAATCTGTGAGTTTATGCAGAAATTCATAATTAGTGAATAAATAATTTCAAAGTAGATACACACAATATATCTAACAAGATAAACCTAACAGAGAAGAAATGAGGCTGTTCCCCTAGCCTATGGTTCTACCCATAGGAGACTGCTTAGTCAAAATTATTTTCCTTTATTAAATAATTTTAATTCTAGGTATCTATACAAAAGCAATCACTAAAAATGTAGAAAATTTACACAGTGTTGTCAGTTCTAGCATTATTCACCTGGCATAAATTGGAAGCAGTATAAAAGTTTAACATTAATGAAATGAATTATGATGTACACATATGATATAATAATATTCATTAAAATTATTACATAGAAACAAAAATGTTTAATGGCCTGATACCACATTAAAAATAATATACAGTGGAAAATTAGGACATAACAGCATAATCTCAGTTACATACAGACAAATTTACAATTATTTTAGAAAATCTAGACTGGAAAGACATTATACTGGCATATTAATAATGATATTCTCTAGATATTGTGATTTTAACTTTGTACTTTCTTAAGATATTTCCTAATTTTCTATAACATATGGATCTTTCTTTTTTAATGAAAAGGAAAATTTAATGCAATGAGTTAATATTTTTTATTGGAAAAAAAAAGTCTATAAACCCTGATACTTTTTTATAGTTATTTTGCTCCTTTTGAACATAACATATTCCTGAAAATCACTCATAAGGAAAATATCAAACATCTAGTTTATTGGGGAGGAGTGCTATATTATTATATATACACATATATTTATTTATTATACACATATTATATATATACATATATATAGTTATTCCCAAATCTCATTCTCAGTTTGATACCTTTTCTCCATCACATTTTAAATGAAATACAACTGGTTCTTAGGGCGTGTTGGACCAATCACTTCTGTTTGTCTTAAGAGCCATTAATACTTAGGCATTTTTTGTTGTTGTTGTTTATTTTTGCAATTAGGAACAGTTCTTTTGTATTCTTCAATCCACATAGTAACTATTAGTTTCACAGCTATGATTCAATGAAATTTTACGAATAAATGATTTAGTAAATTTAATATGTTGATATATCAGCATTATCCATTATTTAGTAGCTGTTATAAATATTAAACAAAGCAAAACCTCAGATATAATTATTAAATGGAATAGGATTATATGTGTGGTGGTGGCACAAAGTGTATAAATGTACCTTTTTGTTGTCTGTTTCCCTGAGTGGGTCTGAATCAGAAAATGAATTGATTAGCTATTACTTTTAATTTCTAAACCTAAAATGCCACACACATTTTTAAACTTTAGTGGAGGATTTCAGATTATATATGACCATTCTCCTAAATTACCTTTACAGCTTCGTCCTGTTTCCTCTATAACTAACAATATGTGTTAGTTACATGATATGTTTTACAATTGGCAATTCTATTTGAATCTTACTTTTCCTAACTAAAGCTATACAAGAAACATCGTATAAAATATTACATAATATTCAGGAAACTTGGATTGTATAGCCTCTTCAAACTCCATATGCATACCCAGTTTCTATTACTGCTAATGACAGCTTTGCATGTGCTTTGAGGAGCACTAGCATCCAGTAGTTTTCTGAAAATACACATATTGGTAAGTTCGTCTTTTCCTTTCTTTTTTGGCCCTTTGTTGGTTGTTGAGGAAACAAATTCTTAGGGTATTACCATCCGCAGCTTTCCAAAGGGATTCTCTCAGGGCTTTCAAAATCTGATTGTATGACTCGCGATGGGCCAAAATCACCTCCTCTGGTAATGTAACCCGTGAAAAAACAGTTGGTTTAGTAGCTTATTTTTACTGTGTAATGATGAGCAATAGTGTCTCATTATCTGTTTCAAATCTGCGATCTCATTAAAGACATCGGCAGCTCTCTTACCGAAAAACTTCTTAGAATTACTTTAATCTCTCTCTCTCTCTCTTTTTTTTTTTACCAATACTGTGAAAATTTTTATAAGGAAAGAAAAACAAGTTTTTGAGTGTGGCAGCAAGTGAAATAAAAATAAAACTTTATGGTAATTTTTACCCAGTTCTCAGCACTGACTGCTCATCAGAGTCCTGTGATAAGCTTAAGTAAAATATTAATGCCTGATCCTCGTACCTGACCTATTAAATCCATGTCTGATTCAACTTTGCTTGGGCAAACTCTCAGTTTTTGAGCTCTCAGTGATCTAGCTCCCAAAATGTGAGTGAGAAATTATATATTGATTTACTCTCAGAGGGGATAAAATCATGAAAATTCCCTAAATGATAATTAAATAACCTTGTATATGCCTGTTGCATTCTTGCAATTCATGGAATAGACATGGGACTGAAAGCAAGTTACTAACTCTTGTTTTTCTGCATTAATTAGGATTAGAGCTAATAGTTATATATATAGCTAACAAAAGAAAAACACATTTTATATCCATTGAAACACAGGCTGATTCCATCAGGCAAGAGACTAGAATCGAATTGGGTCAAACTGAATCGAATCAAATGGAATAAAGTAGCAAAGAAGCTTCCTTTTCTTCCACTATAAAATCTAGAATAGAAAATCTGGAAAACTGTTTATTAAAAAGCCTTGTGTTTCTCCTTCTTTCCAAGTCTTTAATTAGCTATTTTACTTTTTTTTCTCAAGAAGTTTTGCAACTTGAAGTTTACCCTTTTCATTCACATGGAAAGAATTGCTAGTCATAAATTTCATTTCATTTACTTATTTATTCCCCCCCCCTTTTTTTTAAAGTAAGCTTTATGCTCAGTGTGGGGCTTGAACTCACCACTGTGAGATTTAGAGTCGCATGATCTACTGACAGAGTCAGTCAGGTGCCCCCATCAATTTCATTTTAAAGCTAAAATTTCATATATTAGAATCACTTAAAATTTCATTATGATTGGAAAAATGTTTCCTTTCTCTTTCTACTATATTTTCAGTTGACATGTCAGGCATAAAACTCAAATTTTCCTGCTTTTAAGAACACATAAGGATTAGAAATGTTAGTGTTGATGGAAGTTGTCAGTCTGTGCTCATAAAGTGCTTCACTGACCTTTAATTTTGATATGAATAAAGTTTGTTGTCATGTTCATGAAGATTAAGAGTTTTGTGCTGTTGGAAATGGAAGTTTTATATTGATCTATAACATTTGGCTTTCTCACAGTGTTAAATTTAACACTTTTTTTTTTTATTTAGAACTTGCTCAATCTGTATTCCTATAATCAAAGATGATTGATCCTTATTCCTAACTAGTCTATATCAAAATTGACTACCTTTAAATGTCTTAATTTAAGATGAAGCCTTAATTTCCTGCTAAAAATATTAAGGCAAATTTTAAAAGTTTTCAAGAGCCCAAAAATAAAGCCAAGGGAGTCTTAAAATAATTACTTTTATTAATAATTCATCCTGGAAAAGTTGAGGACTGTTAGGAGGCGTGCACATAAAACAGCCCCAAGTGGAGGAAGTATCATCCATGGTCTCAGGAAATTCGCTTTCTCTTTATAATCTTTTCTACCCTGACTATATCCATACTGTGATGCCAAATAGTGTTCCTTCTCCAACCCACTCTCGTTTGACACCTCGACTGAGAATGTTTGCTTCATTCTCTCATTTCTGGCTGATTCCTAATTCCACTTTTTCTGTGTAACCTCTGCTTCCAACTCTACGCCAACATCCATTTCTGAGCTTAGCATTAATCCTGGTTGGTTAACATTTCTTTTTCATTTGAAAGTTAAGGAAAGCTTCTATTCTTCAATTTTAATTATTTTGCATAAACATTAGAAAATTGTACTATAGGGGTACGTGGGTGGCTCAGTCGGTTAAGGGTCCGACTCTTGGTTTTGGCTCACGTCATGCTGTCATGGGTCGTGGGATGAGCCCCGCGTGGAGCCTCATGTGAGGGTCCATGCTCAGCCGGGGTCTGCTTGAAGATTCTCTCCCTCTGCCCCTACCCCCGCCGAAAATAAATAAATAAATCTTTTAAAAAATTATACTATATTGTGCATCAGCAACTAACATTTATATCTATACTGTTGTAGTTAGGATGAAACCTACATAGCATTTTCATCCTGTTGAAATCACAAACTCTCTTTTACTATATTTGATACTAGTACTTATCACATGGCCTAAGTATACTTAGTGTAGAGCTGAATACCATTAGTAGATTAAAATAGTCCCCATTTTGGGCGCCTGAGTGGCTCAGTTGGTTAAGCGACTGCCTTCGGCTCAGGTCATGATCCTGGAGTCCCGGGATCGAGTCCCACATCGGGCTCCCTGCTTGGCAGGGAGTCTGCTTCTCCCTCTGACCCTCTCTCCTCTCATGCTCTCTCTCACTCCCTCTCTCTCAAATAAATAAAATCTTAAAAAATAAAATAAAATAAATAAATAAAATAAAATAGTCCCCATTTTTATGACCCAGAAGCCCCAAAGCAAAGACACTATTTATGACGCACATACATGAAATCATCTTTAGTTTTACTATCAAGATCTGGGGTAAGAGTCAGCAAACAAGCAAACAAGTCAGCCATCTAGAAACATTACAGATTTATCCTATGAGTTAATATTTGAAAATTACTGTGATAAATACCTGAAACACAGTAACAACAATAAAGACAAGCAGATTATTTTCTGGAATAAATGAAAGTGAAGAAACAGTTAAGAATGAAAACAGATACTGCAGCACTGTAGGAAAAGGGGAACTAAAGGATAGTTCATGAGGCATTGTTTCAAGTCTGTTTGTAGACTTCCATGAAAATAAATGAGAATTTATACAAAAGCCTTAAGGACTCCTGTTTTGAGTGAAGGTACTGTTGTCATATAAGCTTATGTAACTCCTCGGAATTTATTTTTATAACTGCTACTAATACTCTTCACACTAATAATTATCCATACTTTATAAAAAGAGTGCTATCATCATATGTTTTCACCTTTTAATTTGATTGTGCTAATCATATAAAATTAGAGAATAAATCTACTAATGATAACAGGTGTGCTTGTTAGCATGCTTCATAGGTATTTTGATTAGTTTATATCCAAAGTATGCAAACATTTTTGATTACCTGTATACAGTACAGCATTATAGCAAAACTCCAAGATGAAGTCATAAAGAATTTCTGAATTGCAATCTGCAAAATATCCTTCAGGTTAAAGCAATACTTTAAAAAAGGGGGGGGGGATAAGATCTGCACTGTATGTCACATAGAGTTTATATTAGAAGACTGATCACCTATTTATAGAACCTGTCAGTAAGCTCAGTCAGCAGCCACAGAGGAAAGTTGGGAATTCTAATTTTATCTTGTTTCATAATAGAAGTATTCATAATGCTCTATATGTTTAACTTCAAATTGAATGGTGAATTCAGTAGTATTTTCACTCACATAATTATGTAATACCATTAATCCGTGTTGACAGTCAAAATTCTACAATGATCAGCTTTTCACTGTTACATGAATAAATACTACGGGATTATAAATACTCTATTCTTGAACTTATTTCTATTTTACTTAAATAATATACTTCAGATGTTAATGTTTCTAAGCAGTTTTCACTCTTTAGAAATATTTGTTTTTATGGCTTATGTGGCTATGAAATAGTCTCTAGGGAGAAGTGACAGGCTCACTGTTATTATAAAGCTCTGCATTTATTGCTATCTTAAGCAATAATAGCTTTGCTTATTCTAAAACATCAATCCAGTTAACTCAAAAGCAAATTTATTGTGAAAAGTTACTTTTTATTTTCTCTTCTCTCTCAAAAGTAACATATTAGTTCAGAGAAGGATATAAGAATATGCCACAAATGCTAAAATTTGCTATACTAAACTTGACCACTTGATCATAAAAGAGAAATTTCTAATCCCGCAAATAGCTACCCTTGACAGAACTTTTACTTTGCACTTAGGGAATGCATGAAGCTTTGAATCTTTACGGAAACCATATGAGATTGTTATGAGACCAAATTTTAGATTTCATTTAATGATTTGAAAATTGAGGTACCGGGGCACCTGGGTGGCTCATTGGGTTAAGTATCTGTCTTCAGCTTAGGTCATGATGCGAGAGTTCTGGGATTGAGCCCCATGTTGTGCTCCCTGCTTGGTGGGGAGCCTGCTTCTCCTTCTCCCTCTGACCCTCTCCCCTTACTCATGTTCTCGCTTGCTGTGCGCTCTCTCTCTCAAATAAATAAAATGAATGAATGAATAAATAAATAATTTTTCAAAGAAAAAAAAGGAAATTGAGGGGGAAATTGCCCATTGAAAAAAACATTAATAAAAATAGTGTTTTGAAATCCTGGTGATGTCATTACTCACTTTAGGACATACAAAATTTCTCTCCCATGTAAACTTCTTTCATATAACCTTATGTGTCAAAGAGGTATAAATCCACATATCTCATATATGCAAGGATTAGTCCATATGTAGGGCTAAAATGCCTGGGATGATCAGTGAGCTGAAGTCATCATTAGTCATCATTAGTATTATTGAAGTCATCATTAGTATTATTATCTTTCCCAGTAGAATTTCCATGGTAATTGAGTTATGAGGCCCCAAGAATATCAGAGCTATCACGGTGAAATTTGGGGATTTAGTCAACAAGTGTAAAGGGGTGTGTTGACTGTTAGTCCTGCTGTCTTCCTAAAATCATGCCACATAAGAAGTCATTTCTCCTGCTTTTTGTAAGCTTATCAAAGTTGCTCCTAAATCAAAAGTGTTAGTCCTTTGCCAAGAAGCCATGGTGGTAATGCATCCATAAATAAGATTTAACTGAAAATGTATGTTCTTATCATTGAGATATTTTGTCCCTTGATAAGATCATTTATCAAAAAATGAATATATGTTTCCCAGTATCAACACAAATTTGAATCATGCTAATGTAATTGTGCTAAGAAATCTTCTTTCAAAAGAGACTATTTTAAAATAATCAAGCAAACAAGCAAATAAAATTTGCCTGCATCTTCTGGTCATATGTAGCAAAGCCCTAAACTATTTGAAAAACCAACTGGGATTTGGGCTTTACAGCTGGGCTTCCCCAGGTTCACAGTACCCTATAACCCAGAATACTTCCCCAGAAGTCCTAGGTCCTGCTGTCCATGTCATCTATCTGCTGACAGGTTTGTGAAAGATCCTGTAGTAGAAACAATCTCCAGACCCATTCCAATCTCTCATCCTCAGAGAAACTCAATCTGGCGCAAAGGCAAGGTGTTTTCCTGATAATATTATATGAGAATTTTGTGTCTAGAAGTCATGATCATTGTCCCAAATTAGGGTTTTTTTTTTTTCTTTTCTTGAAAGGTTTATTTTTTTTTTCTTGAAAGGTTTAGCTGAATAATAAAAGATAAGGGAGATCTATTTTAGGAAAGATCTCCACATATATGACCTTGTATAATTTTGGTGGTTTTATAGGGAGATGAGTAGTAGGAAATAAAATTTCAAAACCCAGGTGTGTGATGGAGTATTGAAAAAGGAAATATATAGCCCTTTCCAAGATTACACACTTAACAAAAGTTGTTGTCTAGAGATTACTTCATATGATTCTGTCCCTTCTTCCCTTTGCTCACAATTCTTTCGCATACCTACTGACCCTCTTATAATTCCCATGCCAGGCAGAACCCATAATCCCAGAAAATGGAATTTATCACTAATGGCTTCTCACTAGGGTGGGATGGAGTTCTCAATTACTCTGCTAGAGCACTTGGGTGAAGAAACATATGAGAACGGTTCTTGTTCTCCTGGACAGAAGTGCTGAAGACTTTGTCAGAATCACTATTATTTGTGGAGCCTCAATTTTGCATTCCTGTTAGTGCAGTGTTACATTTCACTCACTCATTCATTCATTCATTCATTCATTCATTCATTCATTCTTCCTATAAAAATTATAGTGTATACAATGATGTCTTAGGGATATGTGTCATCAAAAGAGTTTGTATTCTAGTGAGCAGATGACAGTGTAACATGAATGGCACATATATACAATATGCCATAGTAATGCTAGCGATAAAATGTACTATGTTCAGTTTAGGAAATTTGTAATAGAAACATGTGGGTTGGCTTTTAAAATTAAATTCTATTGATAGCATTTTCTATAAGAAAAGGTGGTCCAATTTTAAACAACAAACCAGAAGATTAACTTAAAAAAATAGTTTGTATATTGGAAATTGCAAGTCCTGGTTTCTGCCGGACTATTATTCTTTTCAATTGCATTAAGTAAATTAAATTAAGAACTTATGCAAATATATTTTCATTATAGTGCTTAATGTTTTAATTATTCAAACTTTTGTTCCTCCATTAGTTAATAAAAACACTATGTAGATATACTAAGACAGAGAAAAAAATGAGAACAATGGGAGTATTATGGTCTGCTATTTATCCACATGAGAGAAAAAGAGTAAAAACGAATGAAGTGAGATTTTCAATTTCATTTTTAATTTATTTATTTATGTATTTATTTATTTTAAAGATTTTATTTATTTATTCATGAGAGACAGAGAGAGAGAGAGGCAGAGGGAGAAGCAGGCTCCCAAGGAGCAGGGAGCCCGATGTGGGACTCGATCCCAGGACCCTGGGATCATGACCTGAGCCGAAGGCAGACGCTCCACCATCTGAGCCACCCAGGCGCCCTCATTTTTAATTTATATACGAGGAGTAACTTTTTAAAAAAATTTAAAGAAATGCAAATCTTGGTTGTTGAAAGTCACTTAAAAATGAAGATGGAATTTGAAGATGTCAAAATTGTTACTTACACTGTTTCCTTTTCATGTTAACATCTGCCTCTGTTATGACACCTACACATAGTTTTCAAAGTCATTTTCACTATACCAATCATCATGCATATTCATTAACATATATAGTGTAGTTTAAAAATTCACTAAATTTTCATAAATATTTAAACATCATGCAAATAAGGGTGTTTGGTTCATCTGAAAGTATTATTTCCATTTTAAGAGGAAAGTCATATTGGATATATATAAATGCATATACTATATACATGTGTGATTACATGAATGCATATTAATGTATGAATACACACACGTCCCATTGTAGTTTAGAATACTTTTATTACTTGTTTGTCATTGGACCTTATTGACATTTCACCATATGTGAAAAAAGAATAATCTGAGCACTAAAAGTGAAGTGAAGTGAAAAAACAGAAAACTAGTTCCCCTGAGTAGCAGTTATATAACTGGGGCTATTTTTGCTATTCCTTGAAAGAAACTTAAGAAAGGAATTTAGTAAGTTATTTTGAGACACTGTAAACAGCTTATCTACTCTTCCAACATGCATTTTTGTTGTTGTTACAGATCTGAAATGGTTAATATCAGTTTGAACAACTTCTGCAATGTTCTTTTATTAAAACACAAACCCTTTCTTTAGCTTACTCAGATATGATAGCATTTTCTAAAAGTACTATAAACATTTGGGAGGAAAAATACAGATGATTCTTGGATATAAATAGGACATTAGATTCATTTTTGGTGACATGCATCTCATTTTTATAAGTAAATATATAATTTATATATAGTATAGATAATATATAGAATTATTAATATATGAATTATATGCAAATATATAATTTATAATACAGAACTATATTATGATATAAGATTTATACTATATGACAAATTATGAGTATATATTAAATAAGTATTAATATATTCTATATATTATATAGTATATATATACTCATGATATATATAATATATATCATATACTCAATATTTTATGAGTATTATATATATTATATACTCATAATGTTTAAATATTAATACATAGTGTTTACTTATATGTAAATATATGTAATTATATAATAACTTTAATGTCAGGAGTTATAATGCAATATTATATATAATGATGTATTTTATGATCTATTCCACAATTTGATATAATATGAAAGAAATATGCATTTTATTATGAAAATGGCCATATTTATTTTGATAAGCATATTTCCATACATATTTTTAATGATAAGTATTGGGATCAGATTAATAAAAGAAAATTCAGATGCTTGACATTTAGTCTGCTGACTCAGTCATTTCAGTCCCTCTTTGGTTCAATGGTCTTCCCAGAAGGAATTTGCCATCTACTTCCATTTACACAGGTGTGCTTTTTAAGTTGGGCCCTGGATGTTTGCATGTTCATATATTCACTGGCTGAAGTTATCATGTGAAAACTACACTTAACTGAATCATGGGAAAACACTCCAGTGTTTTATATTAATAAATTAAAGTTGAAGGTAAATGAATAACCTAACGAAACACTGGATCTCATTAATCTTGTTAAGACCAACTGGCCCACTAAACTATCATAGTCCTTATCACATGTGCAGTGTGATATTTTGTGGCCTTAAAACAATAACTGTCTTCTATACCCACACATTTTACCTTGGAAGATTCCTTTTATTGGGGTGCCTGGTTGGCTTAGTCAGTTAAGTGTCTGACTCTTGATTTTGTCTCAGGTTGTAATCTCAGGGTCGTGGGATCGAGCCCCCTGTCAGACTCTGCACTCAGCTCTCAGTCTGCTTGTCCCTCTCCCTCTGCACCTCACCCCATGCTCTCTCTCTCTCTCAAATAAAATAAATAAAATCCTTAAGAAATATATTCCTAATCACAGACGTATACCTCTGAAACAAATAATACATTATATGTTAAAAAAAAAAAGAAGATAGTAGGAAGGGAAAAATGAAGGGGGGGAAATTGGAGGGGGAGACAAAGCACGAGAGACTATGGACTCTGAGAAACAAACTGAGGGTTCTAGAGGGGAGGGGGGAATGGGTTAGCCCAGTGATGGGTATTAAAGAGGGCACGTACTGCATGGAGCACTGGGTGTTATACGCAAACAATGAATCATAGAACACTACATCAAAAACTAATGATGTAACGTATTAACATAACATAATAAAATTTTTAAAAAAAGAAATATATTCCTTTTATTGTTCCTGGTTACAAAAATAATTTCATCCACTTATCTAGCTTCTTAACCCCCTAATTTCATGCTATTCCTGAATTTGGTCAAGTCATTAACATCTTCTGCCAAGTCAATGAGTGTGTGTGTGTGTGTGTGTGTGTGTTAGGAAGATATATCTATATATAGATATATATAGATAGATGATAGATAGATAGATATTAGGAAGAGATCAGGGATGCAGCCCTTTTAAGTTGAAAATGATACAGTAATTTAATAATAATTTAATAATTATTAAATAATAAATATAAAATAATTAATAAGAAGACATGGTAACGTTTTGAGTGATTGTGATATGCCAAATCCTATTCTAAGTTCTTGAGATGTATTTGTAAATTCTGATTAATATTACTGGAATCTTCTTTTTATAAATGAGGAAACTGAGACATAAGGTGAGTTACTTTGGCTGAGATCATATACTCAAGTAATGGTACAGTGAGAATTCAACTCTCAGTAGCTAGATTCCAAAGTTGGTACTTGATTTTATGCTACAGTGACATGACCATTTCTAATACTTCTAATTACACCCCCCCCCTTTTTTTTTTAAGAGAGAAAGAGAGAGAGAGCACATGCACGCATGATTGGGGGTGGGGGAGAGGTAAAGGGAGGGAGGCAGTCTTAAACAGTCTCTACACCCAGGACAGAGCCCCACGTGGGGCTCGGTCTCATGACCCTGAGATCATGACCCCAGCTGAAATCAAGAGTCTGGCACTTAACTGCATGAGCCACCCACATGCCCCTACACCATTCCTTATAGCATGTTTCTACTTCTCCTCTGAAAGAATATTGTGAGAAATTTGTCAGAGCATATTCTGAAATATAGAAAAATATATGTACATGGCCAAATATGTCTTTTAGACAGTAGCTGGCATATGGTATAAAATTAGAATGTAAAAAAAAATAGTGAATGAACCCGTGAATCCAAAGCGTGTTGATTCAGCACATAACTCTGAAATCAGATTATTTGGTTTAGAAGTTAATCTGACATGTTTTATTTTTCAAGTACTTACGGTGGCTGCCTTTCCTTCTATCCTATTCTAAAACTATGCTTTTATTATCCTGGCTATGAATACTCACCGACACTTTTCTCTAGCATTTAAGTCTGTGTAGTTCCCTCGATGTTTTCCTTAAAACCAGAGCATTTATCTATCTCCCCTTTTTCCAGCAACTATCCCATTCCCTATAATTCTTGAAATATCATGAAAAACACTTTAATAATCTTAACTTGAGTTTTCTCAGTATTCTGAGATAACTCATTTGGGCCAGGAGACAAACTTATTTAGAGCAGTTACCTGGCTTCTTACTATCTCCTCCCTTATCACAGACTTCAATTCCCTCTTTCGAAAGTTAGATCTGCACTTTCAACCTGATGCTCATTCCCCTTGACAGAAAAGACAGAGGCGAAATAGGAGTTCAGTAATTCTACTTTCTATTATCTACTAACCTTACAGCATGAGCTCTGAATAGCAGACCTGAACCTTCCATTATCTTTTTCTTTTTTGTGTTCCAGATATCACTTTTAAAAAGTCTTTTATCATGTCACGAATTCATTCAACAATGTAGAGTAAATATTAGGCACGGAATGTTATAGGGCAGAAAGTCTTCATGCCTGACTGTGGCCTCACAGAGCATTATCTGTAGTAAATACAGCACAAGTTGAAAAGTTCAATTAAACAGGAATGAATGAAATTTGGGGCCATATATAGGAAGCAATCGCTGACTCTGCTAGGGAAATTAGGAAGGCTTTAAAGGGAAGGTGACTTTTGATCAGATTCAGAGTTTTTCCATGTTTTCCTTTCTTTAAATATGCTTTGACCTTTTAGACATTATTGTTTTTTTTGCTCTGATTTTTATATTCACAGGTGGCTATGGTGTGTAATCATAATCTCTCTTTGTACAATGGGTTCTTTTAACCTCATTAAGACTTGCTGTCTCGGGCGCCTGGGTGGCTCAGTTGGTTAAGCGACTGCCTTCGGCTCAGGTCATGATCCTGGAGTCCCTGGATCGAGTCCCGCATCGGGCTCCCTGCTCGGCGGGGAGTCTGCTTCTCCCTCTCCCACTCCCCCTGCTTGTGTTCCCTCTCTCGCTGTGTCTTTCTCTGTCAAATAAATAAATAAAATCTTTAAAAAAAAAAAAAAAAAAGACTTGCTGTCTCTATATATTTCAAGGACTTGGGTCTATTTCTCTTCCTTTTCAGTTTAGATGCATGATTCGCCAGACCTATAATTCACTGTTAACAATATTCTCAGTGTTCTTGTCCTTTTGTCAATTTGCTACAACCTACTAGCAAAACCTACACTCTGGAGGAACGTAAAACATGCAACTCCTAAACTTCACTGTTGGACAGATTGGTGACAATAAACTCATGAACAGCAACTGTATTAATTTGTTAAGGTTGCCTTACAAAGTACCGCAAACTGGGTAGCTTAAATAACAGAAGTTCATTGTCTCACAGTCTTGGAATCTAAAAATCCAAAATCAGGGTGTTGCCAGGGTTAGTTCCTTTGCAGAGCTGTGGAGTAAGGATCAGTTCCAGGCCTTCCTCCTTGGCTTGTAGATGGCCATCTTTTCCTGGTGTCTCTTCACACCATATTATCTATACATGCGTCTGTGTCTTTGTCCAGGGTTTCCTGCTTACAAGGACAGCAGTCATATGAGGCGAGAGCCCACCCTCATGATTTCATTTCATGTCCTTTCCTCTGGGAAGACCCGATCTCCGAATAAGGTCGCATTCTGAGGAATTGAGGATGAATACTGTGCATCTTTTTTTGGGGGGAGGGAGCACACAATTCAATTCATAACACTAACTTTAATATTTTCCCTATTGACTATGTTTATCTGTGTTTAGATTATCCCCCCCCATGAAACATATTTCAAATATTTTAATACTTCTTTAAATTCAAGGCCCAAAGTCATGTTAGCACATTATCTTTACTCATGCTTCAAAAAAACAAAACAAAAAAAAATAAGAAAAGGAACAATTGGGCATACCTATGTATATCTATCACCAACCTCTTTCTCCTATATTTTTATAATAAAAATAAAGGATGTGTTTCTTCTCTCTACAAATAACCTGTTCATCTAAACCCTAAATGGTATTTCTTTCCACTTTTTAAAAACTCAGTGCCATTGATTAAGTTCCCTCTTTTTTATTTTCAACTTTCTCTTTCTACTGGCCTTTCCCTATTAGCAGGTTAAACATGCTCTGATAGCTCTCTTATTAAAACAACTAATTAGTTAACTCATTGTCTTTGGTCACTTTTAAAATTTCACTATCTCTCATTTGTTGCCCAGACAATTCCGATCTGGATTACATACTCTCCATTCTTTACAACTCCCTAAAATTTTTAGTGACTATTGTGTTACCAAAATCATGCTCTCAATTTATTTACTCTCTGAACATTATATGGCATAGTTTACCACCCTATCCTTATAACACTGTCCCTTGTTTTCTTTCTGGTCAGGCAAGGCTATGGTTTTCTTCCAAATTTCTGTTCACTTCTATTTCTAAATTCTTTTTCCTAACCAACCATAAATTTTGGATTTTTTTTTTTTTCAGTGTGCCTTCTTTGGTCTTTTGGCTTCTTACTTTAGACCCTTTTCCCTTCCAAGACTTTCTTCCTGGAACACCTCTCTCCCCTCTTCTCCCTCATAATACTACAACTAATTCTTACTCATCTTTCATATTTTGGTTCAAATATAATTTCCACGGGGTTACCTTGCCTAATATCACATTATAATTTCCAATGATGTTCTAAAAAGATTGTTAAACCTTGACATCCTCTTCTTATTGGGCCATTTTTTTTTCTTTATAAGTTTGAATTAAATATTGTCTTGACTATCAATGATAAGTAGCTTTGGGAAAGTATCTTAATTCACCAATGCCCAAAGTTCCCTTCTCTGATTTTCATAAGCTCCAAGATGACATAGTCACATTCTGAATTGTTTTCATTTCCATCTAATCAAGATACTCTTTCTTGCAATTAATAATTACTCAACATAAGTATCTTGGCTTAATGCTTTCTATGCCTTCTGAGAAATTAAATGACCTGTTGTTAAATATCTTAGATTCATTTTTAAAATGTTCCTAATCTTTCATCAATTAGAATACACCTCTATAAAATTCACTTTATAGTGATTTTAAAAACACTTCATTAACTTTCAATGTAGTGGCATCAGGAAATACTGAAACATTTATTAGAATGCCCCACACTTTATGATTTTTAAAAAGTCAGATAAAGGAAGTGCATATAAGTTAATATGTTATGAAGCTGACAAAGGAGTACAGAAGCAAGCAAGTGAAAGATTTAAAACAGCTTTGGTTTGGAACTGCAGTCCCCAGGTGGTCTAATTCAAGCAGAACATTGCCACAAGGCACAGGACCCCAGCATTGTTAGAAACCACTCAAGTCATCTGCCATTTTGTCAGACGGAGGAGCTCCCCACCTCGTAGATGAAGCTCATCACTGCCTTGACAACGTTGGGTTCCACATCATTAGTTTCCGTTTGGTTCTATAGCAACAAAATAAGAGAAAATTAATTATAGTAGATGCTGGAAACCAAATAGTGGAATTAAAATCCCAGCATTCTCATTTAATGGCCAAGAAACAAATTACACTATTACAGCAGAACAGCTTTTTTAACCTCCTGTGCTGGTTTCTGCATTTTGCTCAAAAGTGGAGCTTATACTCTTGAGATCAACAACTTTATTAAAAATGAATCTTGGAACATTGCTGTGGTGAGTTCAGTCAGTGATTCTTTCCAATATGTGAACTCTTATGAAGAAACCACAACTACAATTCTCAGGAAAACTACTTACCTCCCTCTGTTTGCTTAGTAAACAGAGCAACCTTTTTACTTCAAAATCATCTCTTAGATGAACTCAAGCTGGTGGGACAGACTGGCAAACACTGGCACCATCAAATGATTATACATTTCATTCCAATTCCATTCTAAGGCTGATTAAAACAAGGAAGTGTAAACAGATCCCATTTTAAATGGAGCTGATCCAAATTGCTGGCTCAGACTAAGGTCAAAATCAGAAATGGCTTGAAAAGGAAAGAGTGTAGGTACATCACGTGGCCAAAGAACCTCTTTCAGCAAACAGGAGTCCTCCTTCTTTCACCACAACTATGAAATTGCAAAAGGACAAAGCTTTCAAGAAAGTACTTTATATAAATGACTTCTTGTTTTTTATTCCCTACACTTCATTCTCTAATAACACTCTACATTGAGAAACTGCATTATAAGCTTTAGTAGCCATGTGAACACAAGGGTACGCTAAAAGGCAAATAATATACTCAAGAATGCTTTCAAGCCTGCAACATTCCTTTCAAGTTTTATCTTAAATAGAAAATGTAACACTTCCCAAATGACTGAAATCAGCAATATTTTTGTTATTATCTATTGTGTGTGTGTATATATATATGGGATATAGGCAGGTGGATAGGAAGATTGTGGCTTTTAGATGCTATAAAATTACTATATGGTAGCCTGGAAAACATATATTTAATTTCTACATACTCTCTTTTATTTTGTCATTTTCTATTGTCTTTATACTTCTTCTTTCTTTTTTTTTTCATGTTTGTGTTATACCACTTACCTCCCATATGTTTATCTATTTGTATACAATGAATATAGTTTCATTATATTGGGAGTTAATGAATCTACTGCTCTGTGACTTCGTGAAGGGTTCTTTCTGTTGAAGATCAATAGTCACATGTTTTCTTTTCTTACCTTCAGCCACATAATAAAAATATATTTTTTATTCATTTTTTATTGTGCAGACAAGGAAAATCATCAGTAGTGATTCATGCATCCTTCATGATTATTGTATTAATTACTTATTTTCTTCATGAATGATGCTAAGATATATGTTTTTACTGAGCCTAAGACACATGATCTGACTTCACTCACACAAATAGGTTTCAAAGACAAGCATTTGAAGGTTAGTTTCAAATGTAATAACATTGGAATGATTATAATCTGGAACAAAAGAATCAAAAAATATGTAAATTAGAGAAATCATGGTTAGATTACCAACAAGAAAAAAAATAGAGAACATACGGTTTAAGGAAAATGGGTTTGGCTGTGTATGAAAATAGGGATCAAATGTTCAAACTATTATGTAATAGGTACTGTATTCATAATGTCATATTTATTAAACAATTTAATCTTCACAGTTATCCTGCAAAGTAGGTTTAACTATTTCCATATTGAAGTCAGAGAAGTTGAGTAACCTGTCAAATGTCAGTTATTAGTCATTCTTATATTATTGTATCATCACTAGACAATGATATTGTTGGCAAATTGTTTTATAGGAGAACTCTCTCAATGTTTTCCTTTTTGGAATCTTTTGGACTCATTTCCTCCCCAAGATAGAAGCAAATGTTGGTGAGCTATGACCAAAAAAAAAAATGACATTGTAGAGATTCAAATTCACATTTGGTCCAATGCCCTTGATGTTTTTTACTGACCCTCCAGTTTCAAGCAAGAAAGTGATTTAGGCAGAATAAACAGACTGGAGTACTTGGAAAGACTTAAATATCAGAACACCACGGCTTGTAGACTAGATACATGATTATTTAGTGAAAACATAAAATTTATAATATGGTCATCATAATATGATGTTTAAATGCATTTTCTCTTTCCAGTTTTCTGATATTTAAGAATTCCCATATGCTAACTTTATTTTAGAATAAAGTTAGTTTTTGTGGATTCCTCATTAATCTGAGCCTCCTTACTTGTATACTTACATACTCCTTATACTAACTTTCCAATTATTGTTGTCATAGGTCCTTTTGATGATAAATACGAATATTTTCTTTTTTTTTTTAAGATTTTATTTATTTATTTATCAGAGAGAGAGAGCACAAACAGGAGTGACAGGCAGAGGGAGAAGCATATTTCCCACTTAGCAAGGAGCCCGATGTGGGACTCAATCCCAGGACCCTGGGATCATGACTTGAGCTGAAGGCAGCAGACGCTTAACTACCTGAGCCACCCAGGAGTCCTAATACAAGAATTTTCTAATGAAACTTTCTGTTTGGACACAATGTAATTAATTTTGAGCATGGAATATTGTGGTTAGTCTTTGAAAGACACACACACACATCACCACCACCACCACCACCACCACCATCAAGGTAATAGCAAAATGAAATGCTGTATAACCACAAAATTCTTACTTTTATGAAGGTTTTAGACTGAAATAAACACTAACATCCTCATATACCTTTCTATTTTGGTTAAAAATGCCTTCAGTAAATGCTTAACTTTCCTATATTAACCACATAAACTTAACATATTCAAATGAAAGTTCTATATTAAATTCCCTAAGCAGGTTATTTTAGTGCAAGGTAATGACAAATATTTAAACATGACCTATGGGTTCAACCCATTACTTTCTAGCCATGTTTTGTATCTTGCAACACTTTTACTTGGATGCAATTAATTGAATGTTGTCATTGCTCCTACCCACTGTAAGTTTCAGGGTGGAATGGTAAATGACACTAAAATTGCTAAGTATTTTTAAAAAGTTTCCTGGTAGTTAATAATGCTGCCAGGAAAATGGACTAGTATTTAGAAGGATGGAATTGCTTCATGGCAAAGGTAAAAAATGAAGAGCTGACCATAGTATTGTCCTTCAGTAGTCTGTAATTATACTTTTGCTCTTAAAGCAAGATGATTGAAAGAGATTAGGAGCAAAGGAGTGGCACGTTAAATTCATAAAGAAACTCTTTACCAAGAACAAGTAAAGAGAGAAACTTGAACATAGAAAAAGGGTTGGTGTCTCTACTTCCTGCTTTACCCTACTCCTTAAGAGATAATGGGAGATACGGCAATAGAACCTCCCAGGCTGAAAATGGGACCATAGAATCAGGACTGGAGCCTCAGAAGAATGAGAAGCAGCTTAAGTTTTTGACTCTAGAAATCAGTAGAAGGAATTGTGGCAGCTGCATTTCAGATAAAACAAAGATCTCTTGTAGACAGAATATTACCTCTCCATACTAAAAGGCCAGGATGACTAATGGGGTCATTTTTCTTGACACTGGGGCTAAATTATCTTTCAATGTAGTTTGGTAAGAAATCCTTGGTCAAATGGAAATGGAGATCATAGTTACAACTCATGGTTAGGACTATCTATATAACTTGTGAGATTCAATGCAAAATGAAAATTCAGGGCCTCTTGCTCTAAAAGCAGGGGAAAGGTGCTATTAAAAATACTAAAATATAATGTTTTTTTTCTGAGCTTCCTCTCTACTTGTTACAGTGTTTTTTATTTGCTAACTAATATTCTAAGTAAAGAAAACATATAATTATAAATTATTAACATAAATTTTATTGTTCATCTTTGTATTGTGCCATGCTAGTTTTAAATGCAAATATAAGAGCATTTAACTTGCATGTGGAATCACTGAAATTACACAATTTGTATTCCATAGCTCAAATATGCATAAGTATTTTGTCTTAATTGAACAGTAGAAACACTCTGCAAAGCTAATTTAACTGTTTTCATTTCACTTCTTGAAATGCACACATTTTACAACACTCTATACCTTTAGCTTACTGAGAAAAGGAATGGACCTAAGGGTTACTCTATTTGTCTCTTTCCCCCTTTGTCATTTTGAGCTTAAGTGGTTAGATAATGTGAGTAAGTAACGTGAGTAAGAAAGGATAGAGTTTCTTGGACATTTGTGTTTCTTAGAATGTTGTTGCCATCTGTCTGCCTTCAAAGCAAGTTCTGGTTCTAATGGAAGGCATGGTCTGTCAGGTTTTCAGTCCTGCAGCTTATGCATTCATAGACATGACACACATTGTATATGCTTTAAGTCTCGCTGAACTTGCATGTGTTGTGCTGCACTGGAATTCTGTGCTCAGGGCACATCATAAATGCTGCTTGTGAACGGGTCAGCAACGAGTGGTGGGAGGAACAGATATGGTGCATATCTCCTCTGCTCCTGTGCCGCTGTCCCATTGGACTTCGCTGGCAAAACTCAAGTTCAATGATAAAACAATTAAGAATTTTGAGACGGTAACAGCAAAGCAGTAAAACAGACATATTGCCTTTTTGACCATGAAGCTTTGTGCAATCACAGAGGCTACAAGTCCATGGCTGTTCCATTCATCTCAGTGTGATCTGGTATGAACGTCAACCTTTAACTTTGTAAGAAAATGCCAAAATATTCTCCAGAGTACCTGTACCATTTTTCATTCTTACTAGCATTGTGCAGGAGTTCTGCTTACTCTGGAACCTTGCCTACACATGTATTAGTATTTTCAGGGTTTCCCCCCCACCCATGATAATAGATGTGTAATAGTAGTTAATTGTGGTTTTAATTTGCATTTCCTGAAGGCTACTGATATTCTTTTCATTGTGCTTATTATTCATGTGTCTGTCCTCTTTTGTAAAGTGTCTTTTGTCATCTATCATCTATCTATATCATTTGTATCCTTACTATTGAGTGTTGACAGTTCTTTATGTGAAATCTCACACTAACTAGCCGCACAAACATTTGAACAAGCCAAAAGGCTAAAGATATACCTTTTTGTTCTTTAAATAAATTGTATATAAAATTGTCAACTTGGTTTTTGTCTGCTTAAATCATAGACTCTGAATACCAACCTCATTAAATTCTTGAAGGCATTGCTAGGTGGGCATTTGCAATATTTTAACAAATAAGAAATCACTGTTCCCCACCAAGCTCTTAATCCACAAAAGGAGCTGAAAGATTGTCCTTCTTTAGTTATACCAAGTATTGACTTAGGGAAAACTTTTTAGCTTATCAGTGGACAAATTTTTGAATTTAAGAGGTAATTAAGGGCATATGTTTTGCTCTGCAAATTGTGGCTGCAGTTGATATTATACGTTCTTCTGTCTAGAAGACACAAATATGTGGTATATGTTTATTAAAGATAAAGTAATTTTCCCATGTTAAAAATTTTTCAAAAATATAAGTCTAATGGTAACATATTTATATTTTATTTCTGTAAATAATCCTTTAAATGGACATTTGGATGGTTTCCAATTTTATTTTGTTTGCTATTATAAATAATAATAAAATGAACATAAATAAATTTTACTGGGTATCTCTTAATTTATTTCTCCATATAAACTCTCAGAAGTTGAATTATCTTGACAAACAGGCAACTGATCTAAATAATCTATCACTATGATATAAAATAGACTATTTCAACAATTCTGTCCTATGTATCATATGTCCTTTATTCTTTCAGATATCAAGAGTAATTCATCTTTATGAAGAAACTGGGGTTAATGGTCAAACAATAAATTTCTAATTCATTGCCACCTGCCATAAACAGATACTTTGAGCTTCTTTACAAATAGTACATTCATGTGTGTATTACTTATTCTTTAAATTAGTTAAGTCAGTACCTATCAATGTCTACTTCAGAGGCAGCATGGAAACTAGTTAATAGGATCTGGAGACAACCTGAAACAGTTTGAATCTCTGCTTTCTCAAATAAAAAGGCAACACAATAAGGTATCATTCTAGTGCTAGAGGACAAATTCCATTTCTAATGCTCTTTTCTTTTGAGTTTCTGGGATTACAATTGGGCACAGTTTTGGTGTCATTTTAGATAATCCAATAAAGGTACACATGACACTCTACAACACAATCTGCATAGCATGTGTTTCTTGATATAAACTCACAGCTTTGTTTCCTCTTTGTTCCCTAGATTCCTGTTAGCACATCCAAGCTGTGATTCTTGAATGGCAGGACCTGCAATTGATGTTTGTGCCTGTGTTAATATCTGTGTTGAAGTGACATTTGTGTCTAATCAGAGCCCCAAATTGTTCTTATTCTTTCCTCTATTGATAGCACTTAGGTTATACCAGGTAAATGATATCCGTGTATGATAATTACTTAGACCCAGACATGCTCCACTTACTAGTAACTAAATCTGAAAGCTGAGATCAGTGTTCAAAGTTTCACTATGCTGCTTGACTAAAATATTTGAGCCTTTAGGATCTCAAAAACTGGTTGTAAATCTTGCCAAGAGTGGATTACACTATTTCAGTTCTTAACTGTATTAGTTCTTTTTGGAACATAGAAGTGCAAAGGCAAGCACAATTTTTTAATTAAAAAGTCTACTGGACATTTTCAAACCTTCAAAAAGGTTCATGTCAGCTTCTGTTCTATAAATGTGCAAGCCTATTTTTTTTCCTTTGGTGGCAGCTCTTCCTTCACCTGTAATTCAGCACATAATTTCAGAAGCACCTGGGATCTTATATATCGACATGAAAAATCATGGTATGTTTAAACAGATGCCTATATGAGTATATTCTCAAATGGGTGAATATTATGGAGAGTTTTTTTAAAAAAAATTATTAATTTTAATTTTTTTGGTTTGTCATAAGTTTATCCTATACACCATTATGGATAAATGGATATAATTGGAATAGGCATATGAATACCACCACCACTCTTTTCCATACTACATCTTAAACATAAGCATTAGTATGCCACTACATCTGATAGCGGAAAAGGGAATAAAAATGAATGTAGTCAATGTGTTATCATATAAGGAAATTCCTTTTTTATCCAATAGCAGGCTCCAATTTTCAACTTAAGTCTCGGTTTTAGACTGATTTTTCATCTTGTTGTTGAAAATAGAGTGTCGCTAAAACTGTGTTCAACATTCTCACTAGTGTGTTTGACTTGTGAAAATCTCTCCATTATTCTTTTTTTTAATGATAAGTATTTTTTGTCACATAGTGAACACCAATATATCACCAAATAAGCGAAAAAAATTGGAACGTTGACAAAACCCCCGGTCTTTCATGTAACAACGTGATCATTGTATTTGTCCACCTTCCCCAAAATATAGTCATTATCTTGACTTAGGATAATCAATTTCTTGCTCTCCATTATTAGATTTATCACATAAACATAAACCCTTAAATGCTACAAGTTAATTTTGCCTTTTTGAAATAGTTTTATATAACAAAATTATACATCATGTGCTCTTTTATGTGCATTTTATTCACTCATCATTACATTTGTAAGACGTATCTGTGTTGTTGTATGTAGAGGCATTTCTTTCATTTTCATCAATCTTTGGTATTCTATTAATTGAATAAACCACAATTTAGTTATCCATTCTCCTCTTTTCCACTATTCTTGAAGTCACAGTTTACTGTATTTGGGTGTGTACTAGAGAGCTAACAGATAATGGCATTCAAAATAATGCCCCTCTTCTTTTTTTTTTTACACAAATTATTTATTTATTTATTTTTATTATGTTATGTTAATCACCATACATTACATCATTAGTTTTTGATGTAGTGTTCCATGATTCATTGTTGGCGTATAACACCCAATGCTCCATTCAATACGTGCCCTCTTTAATACCCATCACCAGGCTAACCCATCCCCCCACACCCCTCCCCCCTAGAACCCTCAGTTGGTTTCTCAGAGTCCATAGTCTCTCATGGTTCATCTCCCCCTCCAATTTCTCCCCCTTCATTCTTCCCCTCCTGCTATCTTCTTCTCTTTCTTCTTCTTCTTCTTCTTCTTCTTCTTCTTCTTCTTCTTCTTCTTCTTCTTTTTTTTTTTTTTTTTTTAATTTTTTTATTCTTATGTTAATCCCCTTACATTACAACATTAGTTTTAGATGAAGTGTTCCATGATTCATTGTTTGTGCACAACACCCAGTGCTCCATGCAGAATGTGCCCTCCTAAATACCCACCACCAGGCTAACCCATCCTCCCACCCCCCTCCCCTCTAGAACCCTGTTTGTTTTTCAGAGTCCATCGTCTCTCATGGTTCGTCTACCCCTCCGATTTCCCCCGCTTCATTCTTCCCCTCCTGCTACCTTCTTCTTCTTCTTCTTCTTTTTTTTTTTTTTTTTTTTTCTTAACATATATTGCATTATTTGTTTCAGAGATACAGATCTGAGATTCAACAGTCTTGCACAATTCACAGCGCTTACCAGAGCACATACACTCCCCAGTGTCTATCACCCAGTCACCCCATCCCTCCCACCCCACCCCCCACTCCAACAACACTCAGTTTGTTTCCTGCGATTAAGAATTCCTCATATCAGTGAGATCATATGATACATGTCTTTCTCTGTTTGACTTATTTCACTCAACATAATACCCTCCAGTTCCATCCACGTTGTTGCAAATGGCAATATCTCATTCCTTTTGATGGCTGCATAATATTCCATTGTATATATATACCACATCTTCTTTATCCATTCATCTGTCGATGGACATCTTGGCTCTTTCCACAGTTTGGCTATTGTGGACATTGCTGCTATAAACATCGGGGTGCACGTACCCCTTCGGATCCCTACTTTTGTATCTTTGGGGTAAATACCCAGTAGTGCAATTGCTGGATCATATGGTAGCTCTATTTTCAACTTTTTGAGGAACCTCCATACAGTTTTCCAGAGTGGCTGCACCAGTTTGCATTCCCACCAACAGTGTAGGAGGGTTCCCCTTTCTCCGCATCCCCGCCAACATCTGTCGTTTCCTGACTTGTTAATTTTAGCCATTCTGACTGGTGTGAGGTGATACCTCATTGAGGTTTTGATTTGGATTTCCCTGATGCCGAGCGATATTGAGCACTTTTTCATGTGTCTGTTGGCCATTTGGATGTCTTCTTTGGAAAAATGTCTGTTCATGTCTTCTGCCCATTTCTTAATTGGATTCTTTGTTCTTTGGGTGTTGAGTTTGATGAGTTCTTTATAGATTTTGGATACTAGCCCTTTATCTGATATGTCATTTGCAAATATCTTCTCCCATTCTGTCGGTTGTCTTTTGGTTTTCTTAACTGTTTCCTTTGCTTTGCAAAAGCTTTTTATCTTGATGAAGTCCCAATAGTTCATTTTTGCCCTTGCTTCCCTTGCCTTTGGCGATGTTTCTAGGAAGAAGTTGCTTCGGCTGAGGTCAAAGAGGTTGTTGCCTGTGTTCTCCTTTAGGATTTTGATGGACTCCTGTCTCACATTGAGGTCTTTCAGCCATTTGGAGTCTATTTTTGTGTGTGGTGTAAGGAAGTGGTCCAGTTTCATTCTTCTGCATGTGTCTATCCAATTTTCCCAACACCATTTGTTGAAGAGACTGTCTTTGTTCCATTGGACATTCTTTCCTGCTTTGTCGAAGATTAGTTGACCATAGAGTTGAGGGTCCATTTCTGGGCTCTCTATTCTGTTCCATTGATCGATGTGTCTGTTTTTGTGCCAGTACCATGCTGTCTTGATGATGACAGCTTTGTAATAGAGCTTGAAGTCCGGAATTGTGATGCCACCGGCTTTGCTTTTCTTTTTCAATATTCCTCTGGCTATGCGGGGTCTTTTCTGGTTCCATACAAATTTTAGGATTATTTGTTCCATTTCTTTGAAAAAAGTGGATGGTATTTTGATGGGGATTGCATTGAATGTGTAGATTGCTCTAGGTAGCATTGACATCTTCACAATATTTGTTCTTGCAATCCATGAGCATGGAACGTTTTTCCATTTCTTTGTGTCTTCCTCAATTTCTTTCATGAGTATTTTATAGTTTTCTGAGTAAAGATCCTTTGTCTCTTTGGTTAGATTTATTCCTAGGTATCTTATGGTTTTGGGTGCAATTGTAAATGGGATCGACTCCTTAATTTCTCTTTCTTCTGTCTTGTTGTTGGTGTATAGGAATGCCACTGACTTCTGTGCATTGATTTTATATCCTGCCACGTTACTGAATTCCTGTATGAGTTCTAGCAGTTTTGGGGTGGAGTCTTTTGGGTTTTCCACATAAAGTATCATATCATCTGCAAAGAGTGAGAGTTTGACTTCTTCTTTGCCAATTTGGATGCCTTTGATTTCTTTTTGTTGTCTGATTGCTGTGGCTAGGACTTCCAATACTATGTTGAATAGCAGTGGTGATAGTGGACATCCCTGCCGCGTTCCTGACCTTAGGGGGAAAGCTCTCAGTTTTTCCCCATTGAGAATAATATTTGCTGTAGGTTTTTCATAGATGGCTTTTATGATATTGAGGTATGTACCCTCTATCCCTATACTCTGAAGAGTTTTGATCAAGAAAGGATGCTGTACTTTGTCAAAAGCTTTTTCTGCATCTATTGAGAGGATCATATGATTCTTGTTCTTTCCTTTGTTAATGTACTGTATCACATTGATTGATTTGCGGATGTTGAACCAACCTTGCAGCCCAGGGATAAATCCCACTTGGTCATGGTGAATAATCCTTTTAATGTACTGTTGGATCCTATTGGCTAGTAATTTGGTGAGAATTTTTGCATCCATGTTCATCAGGGATATTGGTCTGTAATTCTCCTTTTTGATGGGGTCTTTGTCTGGTTTGGGGATCAAGGTAATGCTGGCCTCATAAAATGAGTTTGGAAGTTTTCCTTCCGTTTCGATTTTTTGGAACAGTTTCAGAAGAATAGGTATTAATTCTTCTTGAAATGTTTGGTAGAATTCCCCTGGGAAGCCATCTGGCCCTGGGCTTTTGTTTTTTGGGAGATTTTTGATGACTGCTTCAATTTCCTTAGTGGTTATAGGTCTGTTCAGGTTTTCTATTTCATCCTGGTTCAGTTTTGGTAGTTGATACATCTCTAGGAATGCATCCATCTCTTCCAGGTTATCTAATTTGCTGGCATAGAGTTGCTCATAATATGTTCTTATAATTGTTTGTATTTCTTTGGTGTTGGTTGTGATCTCTCCTCTTTCATTCATGATTTTGTTGATTTGGGTCATTTCTCTTCTCTTTTTGATAAGTCTGGCCAGGGGTTTATCAATCTTGTTAATTCTTTCAAAGAACCAGCTCCTAGTTTCGTTGATCTGTTCTACTGTTCTTTTAGTTTCTATTTCATTGATTTCTGCTCTGATCTTTATGATTTCTCTTCTCCTGCTGGGTTTAGGCTTTATTTGCTGTTCTTTCTCCAGCTCCTTTAGGTGTAGGGTTAGGTTGTGTACTTGAGACCTTTCTTGTTTCTTGAGAAAGGCTTGTATTGCTATATACTTTCCTCTTAGGACCTTCTTCTTCTTTTTTAACATATAATGTGTTATTTGTTTCAGAGGTATAGGTCTGTGATGCAACAGTCTCACACAATTCACAGCACTCACCGTGGCACATACCCTCCCCAGTGTCTATCACCCAGCCACCCTAATGTCCCTTTTCTAAGTCTGGCTATAGTTAGCATGTTTACCTGCCCTGTCTCTTTATTTTCAGAAATCTATTACTCCCCCATGACAGACTAATGTTGGTTTATTAGGAACTGCCTACGGAATCTGATTTTAAACACCACATTTTCAGGTGCTTTGAAGCAGTAAAATTCAGGTAAGATCAAGAAACCTACCAGTTTTAGAAACATACAAGGTGATTCTTACACTAATAGATATTAAAGTTTGGGAGATGACACATGATAAAGACAAACAACAAAAAACCTTTAACTTAGAATTTCTTACAGTGGTTAAATCTAAACTAATGAAACAACTGATTCTCAGAGCAGTGGGTTACTCTTGTCCTTTATTCCTATTCGTGTCTGATAGTTTTACCCCTCAACAATCACCACCCCATCACCCCTCCACCCCTCTTCTCAACAGGATCTGGTGGTGTCTGGGATGTATCTCCTTTATATGGCATATTAGGTCACTTGGATATTAGACTTCTGCCTCTCTAACAGAAACCTATCTTTCCCCAACAGCATCACTTCTCCTTCATTTATCTCAAGTAAAGACTATTTTTTCCAAATGCTTTCTCTGATTCAGGAGTTTAGAAGTTAAAAAAGGGTTAGCATTTTTGTCTGTTTGTTCCCACTGCTAATCTCAGGCCATTGCACATCTACTGTCATTCATAATCCCTAATATTTTAATCATGTTTTTTAAAAAGTTGCTCAATGTCATTGATTGGTGCTAATAATAGAATGGAAAGAAAACATGTTAAGACACCAGTTAATATGCCCATCACCATTAGTACACATCTTCTACCAACTTTCTAATAACAACCCTGTAAGTGTACTTTATTAAATATGCACTTACACAGACATGTTAAGTTCTTTAAACGTCTGCCTTCGGCTTAGGTCATGATCCCAGGGTCCTGGGATTGAGCCCCGCATCAGGCTCCCTGCTCAGCAGGAAGCCTGCTTCTCCCTCTCCCTCTCCCCCTGCTTGTGTTCCCTCTCTCACTGTGTCTCTCTCTGTCAGAAAATAAAATCTTAAAAAAAAAAAATGTTAAGTTCTGTGGCTGGTTACTTATCTCTGTGATCAGTTAATTATAGAAAGACCAGATTTGTCTGGCATGGTTTACTTTTCACAAAGCCAAGCTACTTTTCTACCCAGTACGTTGTGTTCATCTAGATTATTGCAAATTGATTGTTTAGGATGTGTTCTAATTACTTTGTAGGTATCAAAATTAAGACTACCAGTTTTTAAATACTGTAAAAAAGAACGAAGACAATAAGCCCAGAATGGAGTCACTTATAGTAAGCCCTGTGTCCTCAAACTGAGACTTAATTTAATTACAGTTTTGGCTCTCCCAGAAATGGAGACTTTAAGCTATTCAATCAGGAATTGCCTGATGAAGCACTAGTTAGGTAATCTGCCTGATAGATCTCTGCCAACCCCCAAAGGAAAGTAATCTTGTAATAGACTAACTTTATACAATAACTTGTAATAACCTAACCTAACCTAGTCCAACTTTCTTGTTCCCTCTCCATTCTGCCTATAAAACTTTGTCCTTAGTTTTGTGTATATTTACTCATTGAAGTACGATCTGTATATAAAGAACACAAATCTAATGTGTCTGGTTTGAGAAATTATGACCTTTTACACATCTGAGTAACCACCATCCTAGAAAAAAATATATACCATTTCTACAACCAAAAATCCCTGGGGATTTTCCAGTCAATGCCCCACCTTCAGAAAACAACCACATTTGCCTTTCTGTTGTCATGGCATAGTTTTGTCTGTTCTTGTATATATATATATATATAAAGAAACAGTATGTGTTCTTTTCTGTCTTGCTCTTTTGCTCAACATGATGTTCATGAACTTCATTAATGTTATTTTGTGTATTATTAGTAGTTTCTATCTTTCACTGCTGAACTGTAACTCATTGTATGATGAATACGACATTCTCCTATTGATGGGCATTTAGTTTGTTTCCAGCTTGTAGGTGAATACAGAGATGTGGAATTGCTGGGCCACATTGTAGGTCTATGTTTAGTTTTATCTATCAAACAGCTTTCCAAAATGCTTGTATCATCTTGCATTTCTACTCACAAATTATAACAAGTCCAGTTGTTCCACATCTTCACCAAAATTTGATAGTGTCAATTTTTTTCCATTATTTTGTTAATTCTGGTGAATGAAACATTCTCTCAATGTTGTTTTAATTTTGAGGACTAAAGATGCTGATAAAATTGTTGTATGATCATTGCCTTTTCCCCACTTTGTTTTGAAGTGTCTATACAAATGTCATGCCATTATTAAATGCCTATATTGTCTTTTATTATTGATTTGTAGGAGTTGCTTAAATGTTCTGAATGTAAATACTTTTTCAGAAATATGTCTAGAGATAATTTTATGCTATATAATATAATATATTAGATATACCAGATATGTAATTACATATATTATATATCAAATATATAATTTTCTAAATGGTATTTTGATAAACAAAAATGTTTAATTTTGATAGAATACAAATTAGTGTTAGGTTTTAATTTTATTGTTAGTGATTTTTATCTTTTGTTTAAAAAACACTTGACTACCCTGCAATCACGAAATCCTTTTCTATGTTTATACCAAAGGTTATATAAATTTAGCTTTTACATTTTAGTACTTTGATTGAGCTAATTATGTTAAGATTCTCTTTGTTCCATTTGGATATCGTTTTTAAACACTTTTTGTTAAAAAGTCTTTACTTATAAAATTGTCTTGGTACATAGATCAAACATTATTTTTTTTAATTTTTTTATTCTTATATTATCCCCATACATTGCATCATTAGTTTTAGATGTAGTGTTCCATGATTCATTGTTTGTGCATAACACCCAGTGCTCCATGCAGAATGTGCCCTCCTCAATACCCATCACCAGGCTAACCCATCCTCCCAACCCCCTCCCCTCTAGAACCCTCAGTTTGTTTTTCAGAGTCCATCGTCTCTCATGGTTCGTCTACCCCTCTGATTTCCCCCACTTCATTCTTCCCCTCCCGCTATCTTCTTCTTCTTCTTTTTCTTTTTTTTTTTCTTAACATATATTGCATTATTTGTTTCAGAGGTACAGATCTGAGATTCAACAGTCTTGCACAATTCACAGCACTTACCAGAGCACATACACTCCCCAGTGTCTATCACCCAGTCACCCCATCCCTCCCACCCCACCACCCACTCCAGCAACCCTCAGTTTGTTTCCTGCGATTAAGAATTCCTCATATCAGTGAGGTCATATGATACATGTCTTTCTCTGTTTGACTCATTTCGCTCAGCATAATACCTTCCAGTTCTATCCACGTCGTTGCAAATGGCAAGATCTCATTCCTTTTGATGGCTGCATAATATTCCATTGTATATATATACCACCTCTTCTTTATCCATTCATCTGTCGATGGACATCTTGGCTCTTTCCACAGTTTGGCTATTGTGGACATTGCTGCTATAAACATCGGGGTGCATGTACCCTTTTGGATCCCTACTTTTGTATCTTTGGGGTAAATACCCAGTAGTGCAATTGCTGGATCATATGGTAGCTCTATTTTCAACTTTTTGAGGAACCTCCATACTGTTTTCCAGAGTGGCTGCACCAGCTTGCATTCCCACCAACAGTGTAGGAGGGTTCCCCTTTCTCCACATCCCCGCCAACATCTGTCGTTTCCTGACTTGTTAATTTTAGTCATTCTGACTGGTGTGAGGTGGTATCTCATTGAGGTTTTGATTTGGATTTCCCTGATGCCGAGCGATATTGAGCACTTTTTCATGTGTCTGTTGGCCATTTGGATGTCTTCTTTGGGAAAATTTCTGTTCATGTCTTCTGCCCATTTCTTGTTGGATTATTTGTTCTTTGGGTGTTGAGTCTGATGAGTTCTTTATAGATTTTGGATACTAGTCCTTTATCTGATATGTCATTTGCAAATATCTTCTCCCATTCTGTCGGTTGTCTTTTAGTTTTGTGACTGTTTCCTTTGCTTTGCAAAAGCTTTTTATCTTGATGAAGTCCCAATAGTTCATTTTTGCCCTTGCTTCCCTTGCCTTTGGCGATGTTTCTAGGAAGAAGTTGCTTCGGCTGAGGTCAAAGAGGTTGCTGCCTGGCTTCTCCTTTAGGATTTTGATGGACTCCTGTCTCACATTGAGGTCTTTCAACCATTTTGAGTCTATTTTTGTGTGTGGTGTAAGGAAATGGTCCAGTTTCATTCTTCTGCATGTGGTTATCCAATTTTCCCAACACCATTTGTTGAAGAGACTGTCTTTTTTCCATTGGACATTCTTTCCTGCTTTGTCAAAGATTAGTTGACCATAGGGTTGAGGGTCCATTTCTGGGCTCTCTATTCTGTTCCATTGATCTATGTGTCTGTTCTTGTGCCAGTACCATGCTGTCTTGATGATGACAGCTTTGTAATAGAGCTGGAAGTCTGGAATTGTGATGCCACCAGCTTTGCTTTTCTTTTTCAACATTCCTTTGGCTATGCGGGGTCTTTTCTGGTTCCATACAAATTTTAGGATTATTTGTTCCATTTCTTTGAAAAAAGTGGATGGTATTTTGATGGGGATTGCATTGAATGTGTAGATTGCTCTAGGTAGCATTGACATCTTCACAATATTTGTTCTTGCAATCCATGAGCATGGAACGTTTTTCCATTTCTTTGTGTCTTCCTCAATTTCTTTCATGAGTATTTTATAGTTTTCTGAGTACAGATCCTTTGCCTCTTTGGTTAGATTTATTCCTAGGTATCTTATGGTTTTGGGTGCAATTGTAAATGGGATCAACTCCTTAATTTCTCTTTCTTCTGTCTTGTTGTTGGTGTATAGGAATGCCACTGACTTCTGTGCATTGATTTTATATCCTGCCACTTTGCTGAATTCCTGTATGAGTTCTAGCAGCTTTGGGGTGGAGTCTTTGGGGTTTTCCACATAAAGTATCATATCATCTGCAAAGAGTGAGAGTTTGACTTCTTCTTTGATGATTTGGATGCCTTTGATTTCTTTTTGTTGTCTGATTGCTGTGGCTAGGACTTCTAGTACTATGTTGAATAGCAGTGGTGATAGTGGACATCCCTGCCGCGTTCCTGACCTTAGGGGGAAAGCTCTCAGTTTTTCCCAATTGAGAATGATATTCACTGTGGGTTTTTCATAGATGGCTTTTATTAAGGTATGTACCCTCTATCCCTATACTCTGAAGAGTTTTGATCAAGAAAGGATGCTGTACTTTGTCAAATGCTTTTTCTGCATCTATTGAGAGGATCATATGGTTCTAGTTCTTTCTTTTGTTAATGTATCGTATCACATTGATTGATTTGCGGATGTTGAACCAACCTTGCAGCCCAGGGATAAATCCCACTTGGTCGTGGTGAATAATCCTTTTAATGTACTGTTGGATCCTATTGGCTAGTATTTTGGTGAGAATTTTTGTATCCGTGTTCATCAGGGATATCGGTCTGTAATTCTCCTTTTTAATGGGGAATTTCTCTGGTTCCTAATGTCTACTAATTTAGATATACCTAAATTAGGGTTTTCATGTCAGCATATCTCATCACAGTATGTTAGCAAAGTTATCCTGAGCCTCTCCAGATACTTCTATCGGAGTAAAAAAAAAAAATAAAGATGGAGCAGAGGAAGAAGTTGAACTACGTGGCAGATACAACAATGACCCCAGCCAGTTCCTTGAGGAGCTTTGTATCTGGAATGTCCTTTCAGAGTTTTCCTCAATTGAGTAAGTGTTCCCAATCTAAGGGACCATGGGGCTTCCATATTGACCAGTTATGGGATGCAGGCTTCCCCTGGGCACAAAATGTAATTTTAAGCAAACCATGCCTTTTCAGTGGAAGCCAGTTCCTGAAGAATGATTGAGCTGTGAGTTTTCAGCAACCAATACTTGCAGTAGATGGAAAATGAGTAACTACGCTTGGCGGAAATGGTCTTTTGAACCTCAGATTCCCTCTCAGAGTACCAGCTATATTCCCGTGGAACGGTGCATTACTGAACACTATTTTAAAAGTTCCAGCAAGACCAGCTTTTCCTTGCACAGAAAATGACTTTTCCTTGGATTGGAACCTATTTTAATAGAAAGAAATGATTTTAAACTGACTTCTCTTGCTAAAAAGACACAATTTTACTATGAAAAGAGCTCTGTATTTAGAACCAGGAAACCAGTCTTAAGTTCTATCACTTGTTTTTTGACAAGGGTGTTGATCTACATCTGTAATGATTTTTATTTGCTAATACTATTGAAGTATAAGGAAATATATTGTAAAAAAAATCCAAGCCTAATAAAATAAGTAAGATAAAAAAATATAAGGTAGCTGAATAAGAAGTCAATCAACCAACTAAGCAAGTAAATGAAATGCAAATGTAAAAATTCTCCAGTACAACTCAAATAATCCTAAAACAAATGGATGGAAAAAATATATTCATAATAGCAGCAAAAGCAATCCAATATTTAGGGAAAGCTAACAGGAAATGTGCAAGACCTATATGAGGGTAATTTTAAACCTTTATCAAAGGACATAGAAGAAAACCTAAATATACATGGAGAGGCATATATATATATATGTTCTTGGATGTAGTGCATTATAAAGATGCCATTACTTCATAAAACTATATAAATAAGCTGAAGTTTCTGTGGTTTCTTTTATTGCATTGCAAGAAAATATTCACACTTTAATCTAATAAGAAGGTTAATTTGGGATCATCTTATAGAAAATACAAGCATGTGTGCATGTGTGCATGAAGAGAGTTAAAGGTTTCCTTCTGAAGTGAATTGTTTCCATAAATGGTTAGAGAAAAAAACAGTGGTTTCAAGTGCGAACCCTGAAGAAAACACTGTCAAGTCAGAAAATTATGAATTTTAGACCTGATCTCTAATTAGACTGTTTCTTACATTAGCAACTCCATGTGATCAAGGCCAGCATGAATAGTTGCTAGGAATTATGCATTTTTATAATCCAGGTTAATAACTTTTGGAGCAATGCCAATACTGACCAACAGTTACTTTATACATTCTCTACAACCTAATGATTCCTTATCAGGAATTTCAGAATAATCAACAGGACAGTTTGCCTGGGTTTTTGGGTTGCCATGCAATGAGCTAACTGGGGTTGTGGCTTTCTCTTCTTCCCAACAGAAAGGGTTTCCCATAGTCTCTTTTTCTGGATCAGCCCTTGCATCTTGCATGCTATTTGTATACAGTTCTTCTCCCATTTTTTTGACATACAATTTCAGACAATTTGTAGCCGAGTGCACCAGACTTCTTTTACGGGAATTATGGAATGGGGGAATAAGAAGAGATTAGGGTCCCATTCCTGCAACACAGACCCATAGCACATGCAGCTAATCCAGGAGCAGGCACCCCTCTGCAGGATGGCAGATTCATGTCTTGTTCTTATGACCATCTGCTTGCTACTTTTTTCTCAATAATACTTTATTTTTCTATGATATCACTTCTAGAATGGCAAAACCCAGAATCCTTACAGAGTCTATTGTTCTGAGCAGTAAAGAGGGTTTGATTCCTTCCTGAGGGGCATGACAGATCTTATTTCTAGAACATGAATAAGTCCACTCTTTGGAAGTAGGAAAACAAATAGAAGGGTAAGCAATTTCTCTTCTCTCTTTTAGATATGGACAGGCCAGTTAATTTATGCCCTACTGTATGAAGATAAGTTGAATTGCTTTCTGACTGACCCATGAGGTTTTTTCCTGACTTCTAGCACCATCTGTTTTTTTTTTTTTTTCCCCTGTACCTGCCAGTGGGAGGCCCTACAAGATCTCAGCGTTCTCCTAATGTCTCAGATGCTATTCCTACAGTTGCCCAGCTGCATGTATGTTCATGGTTCCCCTAAACAGCTAACATTCAACATGTACAAAACCACTATCACAAGAGAGGCCAGTGAAAATAGAGAGCAGAGCGCAGGGTTCTTTGTTGGAGCACAGAATAACAGTTTCCAGCTGTATGAAGCCTCAGGTACACCTCTCCTGAAGCATAAAAGGCTTCATGCTCTTTCTTGCTGACCCTCTGCTTGGAAGCTTTCCCCTAATAAGTTGATTTTATCTTACACATGTCACTGTTGTTGTCTTCCCTCATGACTACAATAGGATTTTATTATTCTAAATGTTATTTTGGAGAATAGATTAGTTTACCATTACAGTGTAACAAATTACAATGATGGCTTAAAACAGGACAGATTTACATGTTATGGCACTTTTTTTTCACATCAGAAATTTGGGCATAGCTTAGTTATAGTTTAGCTGGGTCTGCTCAGGGTCTCACAAGGCTGAAATTAAAATGCTGAACTGTATTATTATCTGGAAGCTTGTGTTAGGAAGAATTAGGTTCCAAGACCATTCAAGTTGTTGGCAGAATTCATTTGTGGCTGGTTCCTTGCTGAATGTCAGCCGGGTTCCACTCAGTTTTTGGAGGACAACATAATTCGTTACCACCAGGCCCTTTTACAATGTGGTAGATTATTTCTTCAAAGCCAGTAATGGATTGTCTTTCAATCCAGTCTGCTGAGATGGAGTCTTATACACCATGATGTAATCATGGGAGTGATATCCCATGATCTTTGCCATTCTTTGGGCTAAAAGCGAGTCACAGCTTTCTCCCTCACTTAAATGGAGGGAGTTATACAAAGCCATAAGTCATCAGGGATCAATTTAGGATGTGTCTGCCACAGAGATTAAGTATGAACAAATAGCAATACATTTTTGAAAACAAGAAAAACAATGAGGTGTATGTTGTCCTATTTTACATCAAAATATGCCATAGGATAATTTTTCCAGATGGCAAAGCTTGCTTTTATTTTTTCCCAGTTTTTTGTTTGTTTGTTTCAAGCTTTTATTTAAATTCTAGTTAGTTAACATATAGGGTAATATTGGTTTCAAGAGTAGAATTCAGTGATTCATCACTTACATATAACACCGAGTGCTCATCCCAACAAATGCCCTCCTTAATACCCATCACCTATTTAGCCCATCCCTTGCCCACCTCCCTCCATCAACGCTCACTTTGTTCTCTGTAGTTAAGAGTCTCTTATGGTTTACTTCCCTTTTTTTTTTTTCCTTTTTACCTTCCCCTATGTTTATCTGTTAGTGAAGTCATGTGATTTGTCTTTCTCTGACTGACTTATTTTGCTTAGGATAATACACTCTAGTTCCATCCATGTCACATTTTTCACAGAGCTAGAACAAACAATCCTAAAATTTGTATGGAACCACAAAAGACCCCTAATAGACAAAGCAATCTTAAAAAAGGAAAACAAAGCTGGGGGCATCACAATTCCAGACTTCAAGCTGTATTACAAAGCTATAGTGATCAAGACAGTATGGTACTGGTACAAAAACAGATACATGGATCAATGGAACAGAACAGAAAACCCAAAAATGGACCCACAACTGTATGGCCAACTAATCTTCAACAAAGCAGGAAAGAATATCCAATGGAAGAAAGTTTCTTCAACAAATGGTGTTGGGAAAACTGAACAGCAACATGCCGAAGAATGAAACTGGGCCACTTTCTTACACCATACACAAAAATAAATTCAAAATCGATGAAAGACTTACATGTGAGACAGGAAACCATCAAAATCCTAGAGGAGAACATAGGCAGTAACCTCTTTGACATGGTCTGTAGCAACTTCCTACTAGGTATGTCTCCTAAGGCAAGGGAAACAAAAGCAAAAATAAATATTGGGATTTCATCAAGATAAAAACCTTCTGCACAGTGAAAGAAACAGTCAATAAAACTAAAAGGCAACTTTTGGAATGGGAGAAGTTATTTGCAAATGACACATCTGATAAAGAGTTAGTATCCAAAATCTATAAAGAACTTATCAAAATCAACACCCCAACAATAAATAATCCAGTTAAATAGGCAGAAGACATGAACAGATTTTTTTCTCCAAGAAGACATACAATTGGGTAACAGACACATGAAAAGATGCTCAACATCACTCATCATCAGGGAAATAGAAATCAAAATGACCATGAGATACCACCTCACACCTGTCAGAATGGCTAAAATTAACAACACAGGAAACAACAAATGTTGGCAAGGATGCAAAAAAAGAGAAACCCTCTTACACTGTTGGTGGGAATGCAAATTGGTGCAGCTACTCTGGAAAACAGTATGGAGGTTCCTCAAAAATTTGAAAATAGAACTACCCTACAACCCAACAATTGCACTACTGGATATTTACCCAAAGGATACAAAAATACTGATTTGAAGGGGCACATGCACCCCAATGTTTATAACAGCATTATCAACAATAGCCAAATTATGGAAAGAGCCCAAATGTCTATCGACTGATGAATGAATATGGAAGATGTGTTATATATAATGGAATATTACTCAGCCATCAAAAAGAATGCATTCTTGCCATTTGCCATAGGATTTCACCAATTAATTTACTGTGGTAAAGCAATGGAAGCAGGAAAACAAGAGGGGTAATGGAACAGAATCGACAGTCCATAAGTAGATTTACATTTATCTTGATATGTGGAATAATGAAAAAAATAACTATTAACTAATGATGTTGGGATAATTAAGATACCACAATGGGGAAAGCAGTAAGTTAAAGCTTATCTTACAAGTAAAAAGACTGTTACTGTTTATAATAAAATTACTAATGCTGATGCAAGTTAAAAGAGAGATTAATTTGAAAAGAAATATTTGGAATCAAATATGGAGTAGCAGCTTATATGACCTGCTATCACTCATATGAATATTTCCATGTGGACCTATGATTCATTTTTCCCTCTAGGTTTTTCAGTGTGAGAGTCCACATCTACTCCATTCAGAAGATTTTACACATAAGAATATATTTCATTTTCTTATGTTATTTTATAAAGAGCTTCTTGTTAATCTGGACATTTATTTTGGACCACTTTATTTTTATCCTTCTTATATCATGTCTTAAACCTAGTTACTTCTTTTCTATTTTATGACACAGAATTACATGAATTAAAGATTGTTGTTCTATAAAGTTTTAAATGTTCATGAGAGTTGTTTGAGTACAAAGCACTAGAAAAAAATGTTCTATGGAATACTTTTGATACATTATAGAGGTGGTCCTAGAAGGGATTCAATCAATTGATAATCTCCTGAACGTTTATTTTTTGCTCTTATTGCTGATTCCTTTTGAGTGCAATTTATTCTGACATAATTATTAAACTATAATTAAACTATAATTTGTCCAAATATGAAGTATGATAGAATAGCTATTCTTTCTTTGAACATGATGGACTTTATTATATTCAGTGGAAAATGCTTCCTGCATAAGACCAAGAAAATCTCACTGAGTGTCTTAAAAAAATCCTATTGATATGCAAAAGTTCTCATTAGTTTTTTAGTTCATTTAGTTCATTTAGTTCATTAAGCACTTACTAGTCCCACTGCTCACTCTATTCCAGTCAATCTGAGCACATGATGCCCTCTCCCACATCATATGCATTCACATCTCTCTCACACACACCTTACTTGTGCAGAAAAATCACACACATATATTTACACACACATAATCAAAGACTCTCACTTTTTTAAATGTAGTTGAAAGGGAACAAAGATATGCAAAAACTCTGAGGTAAGGATATTCTTTGTAACCAAACACCAAGCTGTATATGACTGCTAGAAGCAGAAGAAATCAAGTTTTTTAAAGGGCACAAATAAGCAATGAGGTTACTACCTTTTACAAAACCTTTTACAAAACAGGCCATGTTGCAGGCCATGTTCATCTCTGTGAATCCAATTATCTATTTGTCTTTCAAACTTCTCAAACTGAAAATAAAGAAAAACAAAGCCACCAAGGGTAAAACCTTACTTATCATCTATGGACTATACAAATTAGACACAAAAGATCATTTAAAAAATATCAACGCTCTCAAAAGCATTCCATCAGAAAAAATATTTAGAAATCAGCAGTGAATTAAATCAATGGTCCTGTCAAACTGATGAAGGAATTGTATGCTCTGTTTTCATGACAAACACATCATTAGTGTACTTACATTTGAACTGATTATTTCATTCAGCACAAGGGACTTTAGGGTTAGAGTTATATAAAAACTCAAATACACTTGATGTTTCCCAAATATCATGCTTTGTGTGGCCTAATCAAGATTTCATCAAATGTTTTATTAAGCTGTGTCACAAGAACCCAGCTGAAGCCAGATGATCCCTTATTATTAAGCAAAAGTAAATTGCATTCATTTTTGGTCTGAATTTCAATGAAACAGTTCCTAAAATACTTGGGAAATATACAGAGGTCACTTGTAATACCACCAAAATGCTACAGTGCATTCATGTAGCAGGAGAGCTGGAAGAAATGATGAAGTGTAGAAGTGGGAGTTTAGTGAAAGAAATCAGATATTATGCATGTACAAGTATCTGCATATCACGAATTATTAGGGAAAGATGGATGAACTCTTACTACAGTTTTATATTTATCCCATTTCTGGTGCAACCACAAAATCAAGGAAATAGTGAGCCAATTATTGTTAAAAAGCAGGTAAATGATTTTTTTTTTTTTTGCCTATTTTTAATTTATTTCTTTTAAGACCACCTCCTTGCAATTTCCAGAGAGAAAATACAAAACAAGAAACAGACTTTGTTTCAAATACATAAACAGTGTGCTGGAGTTTAAAGCGTTACTGATAACATTGTTACAGAAGAATGTCAGCTTACTCCAGGGCACTTCAGTATTCCTGAGGAATAAACATGATTTCTCTTTTCCTCCCACTGGGATGTTCTCAGGTGCAAGTCACTGCTCCTGCTCTTTGACGTATTTTCCGTGTAGAAGATATGGAGCCTGGAAATCATGCTGACAATTGGAGTAGGCCATTCCCAATCCCATGCCAGAACCAAAGGCTAATGGCCACATTCTTCTTTTAAAGAAGGTAAGTGAGAAAACAAGTCCTAATCCAAAACCAGTACCTATTTTCACGACCGCATCCACCATGCACTGGTCCCACTTCCTGCCGAGCTCTGAATCTGACATGTTCCCCACCCGCAGCTCCCGCTTTTCTTAAGGTCGCCCCCCCCCAGGTAAATTATTTTTTAAGGTAAATTCAATTATCGTTTATGTGAAACATCTTGAAAATTAAAAATACCTTCTTTTTCTTTTTCTTGAGAGAGAGAGAGCAAGCATGTGCATGAATGGGGGGTGGAGGGGCAGAGGGAGAGGGAGAGGAAATCTCAGGCAGACTTCACAGCCAGCACAGAGCCTGATGTGGGGCTTGATCTCATAACCCCGAGATTGTGACCTGAGCCAAAATCAAGAGTCTGACGCTTAACCGAATGAGCCACCCAGATGCCCCTAAAAATGCCTTCTAATATAAAAATATATACTAATGATGTCAAAAAGATAATATTTTAACAAAATCATTCTAAGCTCTAGAGAACGTTCAAAATTGAAGTTCTATGCAAAATCCTGCAAGTCAGGATCATGTATAACTATGTAACCCAGTCTGTCTCGGACAGTCACATTTTATGCCAGGTGTTATGCTGTTATTATTAATTATGTTCCTTTTCACTCTCTAAGTGCTCTTATTTAGCTTATAATAAATTGTGTGGCCATTTTTTTCTCAATTCTAATTAATATAGATAGGATACAGCAGTGTTCTTTCTACTGACCATGAGAGCAATAAGTCCTCATTTTCTTGTTTCAAGATTATTATGCCTCCTCCCATCTTTCCCTCATAGCCCAGAGCCAACACAAATATCTTGATATTCCCAGAACATTATGCTAGTTCCTTATATGGATGGAGTTTGCTAATTATACCTGATGAGCAAAGGTCCAAACACTTCTATAGGAAGCAGACATGCCACATGGTGATAATAAGCACCCCACCAAGGCCTTTTACATTGGAGAAATTTCTAGAAGTTCAGTAGTCCAGCCCATGTTGCAGTATTCCCTCTGAAATGAAATACAAGTTTCTGTACTATGTTTTCTCACCATGAAACAAAGTTTCTTGGTGGACTTCTTTGCATTTGGGAGGCAACACTTGTCACATTTGGATGTGAATTGCTGATCAATTTATTGAGTTAACATGAAAGGCTTTTTGAGAGGGGCTCAGAGGAAGAAAGGGCTCTCCCAAAGATCTTTATACTGTGATTTCTCTATACTGTGGTGGAAGCAACCCTGCCAGTTGACCATAGTGACACAGTATCCCATGTTGCTTACAATGTCTGTAGCAGTAAGCATGCTTTATAACACCTCTGACAAGTCTTAGTTAGAGAAACACTTGGAAACCTCTAGGGTTTTAGAGCAACGTGGTATCTTCTGCTAACAATCACTCTTCAATTGAGAAGCAGTTCCAAGCTTACTAACTGATAGAAAATAAAGGTCTCTGAACCACTAAGTATGTGATCTGATCTCACTGCCATGAACAGGATGATATTTAAATGAAATCACCAAATCTAAACTCTGTCAGGAGAATTCTGTCACTAAATGGGAATGGTATCTTTAACACTAGCCAGAAACAGATTCAGAAAGTGAAAGTAAATCACATCTGGGTGGCTTTTGTGTGCACTACTTTTGCTTTGATACCTTTCCCTCAACTCATACCAATGAATTGTGATGAGAAAAAAAAAAATGCAAGCCTCCTTTGTCTGTGGTTCTTCATGATGTTCTAACATGGATAGAGAAAAGCTGTGTCAGTACAGCTTTACTAAAGAGTGCCTCTAAAAGACAGTAATAAAAGAAATCTCGGTGGATAGAAATGTGAACAGCATATCAATCTTAACTTACGGAGAATAGCTAATGAGTTAGATAAGAAGCTTGGAAAAACCAAGATTGAAGATTATTGACAAAGAGATCTGGGTAAGGCAAATGGGAAGAATTAATGGTGAATTTAAGTGTACCTCAAACATGCTCAAAAATCATATGGATTTAGATGACCCATTGTGTGAACCTTAGGCTTTTTGCCATCCCAGTGTTCAATGAATGGGTTCAAGTGATCCAAGTGCCATAACTGCAGGGACAGAGGTTATACATGAGCTCAAAAGTCTGGAATTCCTCTCATCAAGGCTTGTCTTTATATATCTATTGCTAAGTGCTTAACCTACTTTAGTAGAGACCAACATTGAACCCTTACATGACACCATTCTCCAGGAAGATTAATCAGTCTGAAGACAAATCAATACTCTGGAGGCTTTCTACCATGGAGGGGGCAGTTGTGTTTTGTTTTGTGTCTTTCATGGGAATAGAGACATAATATAAATATGGATTTGCCTTTCTTGTCTATAACACTGTGTCAAAAATACCATCTGCAGACTTTTGGAATGCCTGAGATAACACTATGATATTCGATAAAATATTACTTCTGACAAAGAAACTAATTTTACAGCAAAATAACCATGACAATAAACTCACTCCCATAGAATTGATTGGTCAAATTAAATATTCCAGATGTCAGAATCAATAGGCTTTACAGATCATATACTGAAAGCTCTTGTGACTCCTGGGAGCTAACACTTTGTGGAGTTGAGGTATTGGTCTACAAAAGATAATATATACTTTGAACCAGTTACAAATATGTGGTATAATTTTCCCAAGAGGTAGAATTTATATCTAAGAATCAAAGGAATAGAAGTGGCAAATGTCCTCTCACTAATACATATAATGGCTAACTTAGAAAATGTCTTCTTCCCATTTCTCTGCCATTGGGTTCAATGGTCCTAGTTCCTGAGGGAGAAAGACTTCATTCAAGGAACAAAGCCATAATTCTACTAAATCAAAAGATGAGATGTCCTATTGGCCTATTAGATTTCCTTATAACTGTGAACCAACTGTGAGTCAACAGATTTTCCTATAACTGTGAACCAACAGATTTTCCCAGAAAAGGGTTAATCTACTGTCTGTGGTGATGGATCCTGATTATTGAGGAAACTGGGTTGATGTGAAATAATGGATCAGGGCGAACCATGTCCAGGGTACTTCTTAGAATTCACTAGTTCAATAATAAGCACAAATGAAAAAAAAGTTGCAGTGTGATAAAGGCAGAATTATTAAGGCCTCACATCCTTACAGAATGAAAGTTTGGGTCAACCCATCAGATACAGAACTTCAATCAAATGAAATATTGGTAGAGGGTCAAGACACATTAAATGGAGATGAAAAAAAAAAACCTCTTGCTTAGCTACATAGCTAGTAGAGCTGCTATGCATATTTTGTGTTATCCAATTTTGTCTTTTTGTCATCTTGTATAAGGAATGCTAGATTTACAATTAAAATTTCAGTTGGGAGTATTACTGAATTGATACCACCCTTCCTGAAAGGTGGCTGACCTCTGTGTGTGTAGCCTCTATGTCCTCTGTATTAGAATTTGAGAACTTCTGAACAAAGGATAAGAATGGAGACTTAAGGCAAAAAGAGCAAACTCTGCTGGGCCTTCTTATTTTACTGACAACCTCCCTCCTTTCTCCCACTCTTCTCTGCTTTGCTCTGAGTCCCCAGAGCTTAACATCTTTGGGTTGTATCAGCCAGGTTCTCCTGACGGTTCGTGGTTGGATTTGGCTAAGGGGGAGGCATCAAAAGACAGTAAAAGTTGAGAGAAAAAAGAATGTTGAGGTATTTTTTTCTGCTCCTGACATCCCCCATTAATCCCAGCTATGTTTGTTAGATCCTCCAACCTCACTCCTGCTATTTGATCCTCCTCTATATGGTTTCAGTACTATGTTATGCTAGCTTTATCTCCCCCTGCCTCAACCTGTTCTTTAAGCTTTATGGGTTACAAGAGTTTTTCCATCCCTCATTTATTTCCTTAACCTTGACCACACTTTTGTAAACAGTCCCCTTTTAAAAGTTTCTTCATCTTAACTGTTTGTAATGAATTCTGTTTTCTACCCTCACTGACTCTGATCCAGATGAATTCTCAATTTATGTACACAGGGACCCATAACTATTTTCTTTTAATTCCCATCCAACTTAGCATAATGCTCAACCATCTGCAAAACACTGCATTAATGTTAAATGAATGAATGAATGAGTGAGTGAATTAATTTATTAGAGTTGTGTAATGTAACTGGGAGACCTCATCTTGCTATAATACCAGGAACATGCATATAGGGTTATGCAGCTCCAAAAGATTATTAATCTTCCTCATAAGAGTATCCCTCTGGCCAAAAGGTAAAACCAGATTATTGGTACATTAGCAATCACAAATCCCTAAGTGACTTCTACTGATGATAGCCCAAGTAAAAGCCTGAATTATTGTGCAATTTAATGGTCTGAGAAGCATGAGACAGAGAATGATCAGGATATTTTAAATACCTTCTATTAATATAACTATTTCTTTAAATATGTGAGGATTATAGTATATGTATGAAGATCATTTTACTGGTTAAAATTTAAATTTAATTGCCCAATATAACACTCCTGGCATGTTGCAGGACCAAGACTAACATGTAAGTCTTTTGTCAATTATTCTGTGCCATTCCTTGAAAAAACATTTATACAATTTGACATACGTGGTTACCCATTCATTTCATGTTACATTGGTTAATTGTATCAAAACAATTGCTATACTATGAGGTTTGTAGGTAAGTGGAAAAATGTATACAGATTTTTCATTTATATATGATTCTGAGTACAGAAGAGATAAATTGGATCTAAACTGAGACTGCATCAGACAGTAATGGTGAGAAGACCAAACAAGCCAGACCCATATCTCTGAATTATTGTCTATCCTACAGTTTTATTCTTTGGGACTCTGAAAGTCATGGTATATGCAATTGTTTAATTATGAGCATCTCAAGGTGAAGTAATATTACTCCCTTTTATAATAGTGCAGAATAAAGGTTATAGATGTTTTATGATGAGATATTTTAGGAACTAGTCTGATAGCCATTCTGGTAAAGAATATGCTAGTGCTTTCAACCAGAAGGAATCAGTTGGGTCCAGTACCTTTAAAATAGTGGGAAAACTTTGGATTTCTGACTCATTTAATAATAACATAAGCTGTAATTAGTCATGTCTGATCACTATCACTGGCCTATTAACTGGTTTTATCAGAATGTTATAGTTATATAAGATAATTGCATAAAGACATAATTATGTAACATAGTTGCATCAGTGATTTTACATTTTATTTCATCTTTTTAGTGATTTTACATTTTAATAATTATTCACATACAAGATTTAAGAAATTTCAAGAATCAAAAAAATCTGTAGTCTCTAAAGTGTACCAACATACTTCATTGTGATTAAGTTTCTTTTCAAATTTTCTTTATTCTTTCTGTTCTGATACCATTAAAGTCATAGGAATTGTTTGTCTCGTGCAATTGTCTGAGATACTGTTAGGCATAATGCTGTGCCTATGGTGTTTTCAATATTTAGCCCATTATATTCAGCTGGGTATATATATAATTCATTATATTTTTATAGCAGTACATTAGGAAGCATACATTCCTTCATGTAGTGAGCTTCATCAAAATGGAATAAAAGTATAGTATCAGATTAATTACTAGCACCACCCCACTGGAATGGTCTCATGCAAAGGATTTGTGCCCAAAATAAAAAAAACAACATGAGGTAGATTGCGTGTTCTGAATTATATCTAGGACTGCACTCGTTTGTTCATTAAAAACATCTTTACAATCCATCTGTTATTCTTTTCCCTATATTTAAAAATTTGACTTAAAATGTAAAATATTAGATGTCATATAGCAATCAAAGGCAGATACATTTTAGTTTTAATAGAAGCATTGTTCAATATATTACTTAACATCTCAGATGAAAATAAAGAGTTTCTAAGTTACCGGTTCATGTATATTTTCAGGAATCTTTCAGTCAATAGGAGGAAAATGCTGACAAAATTGTTGTAACAAATTATAGAATTACTGAAAAGTTTTTCTTATGCCAGTCATTTTTTAAACTGTTCTGTAAACATCCATATATGTATTGTATTTGTTTTAAATAAAGCTTCACAACTCCATGGTTTTTGTCCCTTCCTCAAAAGGATCTTTAAATTTCTGATGATTTCCAGAATCTGATAAATTAGGTCACTTATGACACTATCTGCAGAAGAACAGGTACTTTACTTTTTTGGTTCTTTTGAGGGTGATATTCTTGTATATCATGACCTTTTTTGTGAGTCATTCATGTATTCAATAAGAAGTATCTATTCATCAAAATGGTGGGACATCATTGTTTAAGAATAAGTGCAATTTCCATGGTTACCTTGTATCTTCATCATGTAACACTAAGATAAATGTTCTTATTTCTTAGAGTGGTATTATTTACAAAGATTAAGTCTATATAGGCAGATTTTAGAATTTTGTCATATTTCTCACATTAAGTTTTTATTCATTAAAAATACCACAGCAAAGGGGTGCCTGAGTGGCTCAGTCGATTAAGCATCCAAGTCTTGGTTTTGGCTCAGGTTATGATCTCAGGGTCATGAGATCAAGCCCCATGTCTGGCTTTGTACTCAGCACAGAGTCTGCTGGAGATACTCTGTCTCCCTCTCCCTCTGCCCCTTCCCCACCCATGCTCACTCTCTCTCTCTCTCTCTTTCTCTCTCTCTCTAAAATAAGTAAATCTTCTGAAAAATACTACAGCAAATACTTGAAAATTGTATTTTAGATGTGATTTGATTATGGGTTCCTTTCTCTCAAAAATGGGTAGAGTTTGCTGAATCCATTATGTAAGTCTTATTAGATCAAATTCAAAATTTTTAATCTGTCGTTTTATTTCCTGACTCCTTATCTGTTCAACATTATCTCTCACATTTTTCCAAGATAGGTCCATTTCTCCAATCAGGTGGTTCTTCTCAAAAAAAAAAAAAAAATTCTAGTCTTAATGAATTTTATCCTTATTCTTTTCTCTTATTTAACATGTTTTGCAATCTTACCTCCAGCATTGTAAATTTCACCAGTGACCCTTCCTTGTAGAATTACCTTTTCAATGAAGCTTCTTGCAGCCTAAGTCCTTAAAGTGTCACAAAAAAATGACTTATCAAATCACTGACTTAATCTGACTTCTGGCCAAGCATTGCAACTTTTTCATGCTGACTGAGGTAGCAGCTGTTTTTAGGACCTCCAAATGCAGTATTCAGGTTCATAACACTGCAACTGATTGCCCACTCCCTCTGGAACAGGAAGAAGGCTATGGTATTTATCCACCAACTAGTGTTGGACAGAGCCCAGGTACATTAACACCCTGGCACTTCTCACGTTCCTAAGTGTGAGCATACTTCTCTAGTAAGGCAGAGCCTTCAAAGAACTGCAGGTACGTGGGATAGGACACCATCAAGTAGGTAGGCAAACTTGACATGAGGTGGTTCTTCACATGGGCCTACTCTGAGGCATATTTTAGGCAGTTTCCCAAAGTCCCCAGGGGAATCGAGTCAAATTCCTCAAAAATGGCTTTTGGAATTAGATAAACGAGAGTTTCAATTTTGGGTCTAATACTTGTGAGGTGAATTCTGATTGTCATTTATATTAATAGTAATATTTATCATACTATAGGGATGTTGTTGGGACACAATGCAGATGTAAACCTAGATTTATATTTGATTCATGATTTGGCCAGTATGGCAACTACTGTATCTTCAGTCTGATGCCTAAGACTGTTCCTCCTCTTCTTCCTCTGATTTCTCTGGACAGGGAACTAGTGAGCTGAAAGTTTACTTCTAGCACTTAAAGCTCAAATGTAATTGTGATCTTATAGGAGGAATATGTACCACAAATTGGATCTCAAGCAATCACCCGAGGTAGGGCAAGAGAGTCCAGCTCTCTTCTTAGCTGAACTGCTGCAAAAATGACCTTCAGTAAGCTAGTCAACCTTTTTATTCATTAGCTTCTCTCTTGTCAAAGTAAGTAGCTAAGAATATATGACTACAAATCGTGCGTGACCACAGTAAAGAGAAACGGAAAAATTAAAACCCTAAGAAATAGAGATTACTGCAGAAATATTCTATGTATGTAGAAATTTTAATTGTCTACAATGTTTTCTTTGTGATTGAGCTTGAATGGGTGATGCTCAGGTGTTTTGTCAGTTTTGGTTTGTTGCTTATTTTGGTCTCATGCAAGACTGTTTCACAAAATAGATTAGATTTTATGATACCTTTCCACTTAAAGGAAGCAGATAGTTACATGGCTGGTTTCACCTAATGGAAAGATTTATTGTCATGCTGAAGTGAAAATGTGATAAATGTATTTCCTAATTCAACCTTTTCCCAACCTGCATATTTCATATTCCAATCAAATCCAAATGACTACTAAGCAATGATTTTATGCACTTGAATTACATCAACAATGGTAGAAGTATAAATATTAAGAAGATCAAGCTATAAGTAAAATGACTTATTAGTTCTGGGAACCAACTACTTGACTTTTGCATTATTACAGTGAAATTTAAAAAAAAATACAAAAACTGCCAATTCTTTCAGAGGTGAAATCTAATGTGTATCATCCCTAAACAAGAAAGAAAAATTAGCATAAATTTATAAAGTAAGGAAAGAAATTACATAAGTTCAAATATCACTGAATTACTGTATTCTTTACCATTTTGTATTTTTCTTCCTTACCTTCATCTACTATTCACTGAATCATGATTAGCATTGCCCAAAACTCAGGTTATTGATTCTCTATGAGAAGTTTATTCTTCTGATGGGGGTCTGGACAAGACATAAGGTAATATTGATTGTAAAAAAGGAAGGTTGAAGTTAGTACACCTGCTGTAGAAACAAGAGGAAGAGTATATGTACAAAATTATTAATTAACATGTATTTAAAATCAGTAAATACCATAATATACTGTTATACAAGGAGAAATGAAACTAGGAGACTAGGAAGTTGTGTAATTGGCTGGGTCCTGTTGATACCTAGTTTCCTGGTTTCACTTCCTTATCCTAAAAATAGGTTTGGAATTAGATGATCTGGAAGGTTCCTTTAAACACTATGATTCTATGATTCTTCTTTATTGTTATTCATTTGCTGTGGCAAATTCATTAATAGACTCATGTTAAGTTAGCTTTGAGAAGAGACTATCAATCTGTCCAGATTAATGGAGAGGCTAGAATCAGTGAAAGAAGACTCCTTTTATAGGCCTGTCAAGTCCTGATTATTTAAATCTTACATATAAGATTTTCTCACAGGGAAAGTAGATATTTACAAAGACATTTTCTCCTGGGATTTTACTGTTTACTGTTTACTGTTTCAAATTCTTAAACAAAAAATTATTAAAAAGCCTTCATCCTGAGAAACTTGTGACCAAAGGGGATCACTTTGAATCATATCTGACAATTTGTAGCTACGATTCTGAGATCTGTTCCATCCAGTCAACTGCTTATTAATACTATCCCTAGTAGATCTACTCCAGTGTTTATATTTAGAAAAAAAATCTAGACAATGCCATATAGTATAAAGTTAATTGTTAATATAAATATTTGAAAAGAGTTTCAAATGATAACAAGTATTTTCTTTTATTCGACTTGCTTGTTAATACATTAATAAATTTATAAAGTAATTGTGAAATTCTAAATTTCTGTACTTCAACTCTGTAAACACTGAAATAAATGAAATCTGATTTAGTAACACCCTGAAAAATAAACTTTTAAGTCTCTTAACAATTGAGATTCAAAAATAATCCAGATGAGATTAACAAATGCTTAGCATTTTATAATGCTCCACATAAAATCAACAATTATGACATCTTGTGATTTTCATCTTCAAAAAAGTGATGAGACCAACTAAATTTTGTCTGAGTATGTTTAAAGAAAAAAGGACGACACTTTTTCACAGATTAAGAGAAAAAATAAGTCAAAAGATATTAGGTAAAGCACAGTGTACTTTTAAAAGTTGCCATAACACAGCATTAAGTTATATTTTCAAAACCTAAATTGAAAAAAGGACAAGGCAAAATGAGAATCATTGAGTTGGAAAAAAGTACATAACAAAGCATCCAGCATCAATTCTTGTACCCACCTGCCTCTTATTTTATTAATTTCAGTATAAACACTGAGGAGCCCTGAGATGTGTAAACAATGAAAAATGTTGATTTGGTAAAGTTATTGAGGAGTTTCAGCCACTTTATAAGCAAGTTCTTAGTTTATTATTTATTTATCCTCTGTACAACTGGGCATTTAGATCTACTAACACACAAACATAACCAACCAAAACAACAATGACAATAGTAAAACCCAAAAAACTAAGATCTCCCTAATGTGGCTTTAAAAATTTGTACAAACTATTATGTGTGTGAGTGTAAAGGTATAGAAATCTGGAAATTATAAAAGATAAAATGATACAGTTTTGCATATTACATCAAGAATAACAAAATGTAAATTAGTAAATAACTCTTAAAAGACACTGAATTTAATTCTCCACTTCAATTCCAAAATTACTCAGAAAGAGATACTAAGGATTTTACAACCTAAAAATGATTTCATTTATGTAACAGTTCCTTTTATATATAAGGGATCCCTATACATAGGTCTCACTCTAAACTTCAGCAACAAAAGATTTTTTTCAAAATATCATGTGTGATTGAAAGATTATATAGAGTCCGATAAGTTATTTACGTGTTCCTTAATGAAGGCATACATTGATTACAAGGCAGCAGACAATATAACGTCAAGCAAAGAAGGGGGAAAAAAAAGAAGTGAGAAGACTTACCTTTCTTCTCATTTTCTAAGCAGCACTGGAGAACAGAGCAAAAGGAAATGGATACCTTTGTCTTAGGTTCATGGATTAAATGATGCTTCTTAAAACCATAATTTGATGTTTGTGTTTATAACAAAGAAGAACAACAAAGAAAAAAGCCCTAAAAGCATTCCTCAATTCTCATAGCCTTAAGGAGTCAGCAAAGATTACCTAACTAAAATAAATAAATGAAAAAAAGAAAAGCCTTGGCAAGAGTTGGTATTATGGTTATGACTATGCACAAGCTCTGAATTATGTTAAATAATTTTGTTAACTAGCATCATGTCTTAGTGAATATTTACTACTAAGTAAAGCAGTTCCATCAGCATTGCTTACCTCTATTTATGCCCAATGCATTTAGAAAACATCACTGTTTGCAATACCATGACTCTCCAACTACAATTGTCAGAATGTTGCTACAATATTCATCTGACTAGCAGGGAAGACACTTAAAATAAAACTAGTGGTAACTTATGGTTACTGAATATGCTTAATTGAATATGCAGCACCCTAAAATTTTCATTCATTGTTGGAGAGGATGCATAATAACCGGAACACCTGGGGCTTTAGTTCAATGCTGGCGGAAATATAAAATGGTACAAACCACTCTGGAAAAACAGTTTGGCAGTTTCTTAAAAGGTTAACCATATACTTATTCATGGCCTAGAAATTCAACTTTTGGTTTTTACCTAGAGAAAGGAAAACTTATATTCATAGAAATACTTAAACATGAATTTTCATAGTAGTTTTATTTGTAATACCCCACACTTGAAAAAATTCAAATAGCCATCAAGAGGTGAATAAACACAGTGGAAAAAGGCTGAACAATAAAGAGTGGAGTACTGCTATATATAAGCAACAAAATGGATGCATAAGCAACGTGTTGATTCTTAAAATCATCATGCTGAGCAAAAGTTGCCAAGCACAAAAGAATATAGATTCTATGATTCCATTAATTTCAAATCCTAGAATAGGAAAAACTAATCAATAGTGACAGAAAGCAGATCCATGGTTGTCTGGGGCCAGTGATCTTGGGAAGATTTACTCCAAAGGGCAGTGGTGAACTCTTTGATGGCTGTGTTTTATATCTGCCTTTGGTCAGACTGCACAGGTGTATACATTTGCTGAAGCCCAGGGAAAAGCTCTCCACTCAAAATAACTGTTTATTTTTTGTAAAACATACCTCAATAAAGTTAGTTTTAAAAACTGAATTATTTTAATGGGATTTCTTTTCTAAAAGAAGTATGACTATTTATGCATTATAATCATTTAAAACTAATGGTTTTGAGATTTGTAGGTCAAATTAAATACAGTCACATATTATTGTCTCCACACAGGAAAAAGTTGCAGAAGATATAACCATAAACAATATATTCCTCACCATTTTAATGTTCCAAGAATACTGGTACATTTACAAAGTAAACATAAAGAATATCTCAAAATCTGTGGCGGGATATTTTCTTTAGATATGATTAATGTAGAAATTATTATTGAAAACAGAGGAGAAAATCCACAAAATTACATAAAATTATGTTGTCAGAAAACTTATTTGGTCAGTTAACAATCTTTACTATCTCCATTTAATTCTGTAATCATAAGGCCACACATGTTCTTCCACTTATGACATTTTGATACAGAAATGTCAAGAAAAAAGTACATATCAGGATCAGTAAACTTCTCTTGAGGGATGTACTCTTAAACCAGACTACCTGGTATTCCAACATTAAAATCTCTACATTACATGAGTTCACATTTCAAGACTACTAACCATACTCACAAAAAAAGAATATTAACATTAGTCAACGAGTATAGAAAAGAACAACACATAAACACTGTTCAAAACCTCAGATAACTGGACTACCATATCTACCACATTTTGATATCCCTGAAATTATTCATTTCACAGCCCCTGAATATTATTCATCCATAAAAAATAATGCAATCTTGCCATTTACAATGATATGGATGGAGCTGGAGAGTATTATTCTAAGTGAAATAAGTCAGAGAAAGACAAATACCATATGATTTTACTCATATGTGGAATTTAAGAAACAAAACAAATGAGCGAAGGGAAAAAATAAAGAGAGGCAAACCAAGAAACAGACTCGTAACTATAGAGAACAAACTGATGGTTATCAGAGGGGATGTGGGTGGGGGAATGAGAGAATAGGTAATGGAGATTAAGGAGTGCATTTGTGATGAGCACCAGGTGTTGTATGGAAGTGCTGAATCACTATATTGTACACCTGAAACTAATACTACACTGGAATTTAAATAAAACTTAAAAAAAAAAGAAATATAAGGGATAAATACATAATGTTAAAAGTTCAATTTCTTCAAGAAATTATAATGATTCTAAAATGGATACATTGAAAATATTATCTCAAAATATATAAATCAAAATGCTCATATTTGCAAAAAGCAGAGAAATCAACAACCACTATGGAAGGAGTTAGACAAAACTTCTTCTACAATTACCTTTTAAAGAGAACATCAATACAGATGTAGGAGATGAGGAAGGACAATGTATCATAATTAAAGGGTCTATCTAACAAGAAGATCTTAACAATTGTAAATATTTATGTCCCTAACATGGGAGCAGCCAATTATATAAACCAACTAATAACAAAATTAAAGAAACATATAGATAATAATACAATAATAGTAGGGGACTTTAACACTCCCTCACTGCAACGGACAGATCATCTAAGCAGAAGATCAACAAGGAAACAAGGGCTTTGAATGACACACTGGACCAGACGGACTTCACAGATATACTGAGAGCATACCATCCCAAAGCAACAGAATACACATTCTTCTTGAGTGCACATGGAACATTCTCCAGAACAGATCACATCCTCGGTCACAAATCAGGTCTCAACTGGTACCAAAAGACTGGGATCATTCCCTGCATATTTTCAGACCACAATGCTTTAAAACTGGAACTCAATAACAAGAGGAAATTTGGAAAGAACTCAAATACAGGGAGGCTAAAAAGCATCCTACTAAAGAATGAATGGGTCAACCAGGAAATTAAAGAAGAATTAAAAAAAAAATCATGGAAACAAATGAAAATGAAACCAAAACTGTTCAAAATCTTTGGGATGCAGCAAAGGCAGTCCTAAGAGGAAAGTATATAGCAATACAAGCCTTTCTCAAGAAACAAGAAAGGTCTCAAGTATACAACCTAACCCTACACCTAAAGGAGCTGGAGAAAGAACAGCAAATAAAGCCTAAACCCAGCAGGAGAAGAGAAATAATAAAGATCAGAGCAGAAATCAATGAAATACAAACCAAAAGAACAGTAGAACAGATCAACGAAACTAGGAGCTGGTTCTTTGAAAGAATTAATAAGGTTGATAAAACCCTGGCCAGACTTATCAAAAAGAAAAGAGAAAGGACCCAAATAAATAAAATCCTGAATGAAAGAGGAGAGATCACAACCAACACCAAAGAAATATAAACAATTATAAGAACATATTATGAGCAACTATATGCCGACAAATTAGGCAATCTGGAAGAAATGGATGCATTCCCAGACATGTATGAACTACCAAAACTGAAACAGGAAAAAAATAGAAAACCTGAACAGACCCATAACCAGCAAGGAAATTTAGACAGTAATCAAAAATCTCCCAACAAACAAGAGCCCAGGGCCAGATAGCTTCCCAGGGGAATTCTACCAAACATTTAAAGAAGAATTAATGCCTATTCTTCTGAAGCTGATTCAAAAACTAGAAATGGAAGGGGAACTTCCAAACTCTTTCTATGCAGCCATCATTACCTTGATTCCAAAACCAGACAAAGACTCCACCAAAAAGGAGAACTATAGACCAATATCCCTGATGGACATGGATACAAAAATTCTAACCAAGATACCAGCCAGTAGGATCCAATACTACATTAAAAGGATTATTCACCATGACCAAGTGGGATTTATTCCTGGGCTGCAAGCGTGGTTCAACATCCACAAATCAATCAATGTGATACACTACATTAAGAAAAGAAAGGACAAGAATCATATGATCCTCTCAATAGATGCAGAAAAAATATTTGACAAACTACAGCATCCTTTCTTAATTAAAACTCTTCCCAGTTTAGGGATAGGGGAACACACCTCAATATCATAAAAGTCATATATGAAAAGCCCACAGCAAATATCATACTCAATGGGGAAAAAGTGAGAGCTTTTCCCCTAAGGTGAGAAACATGGCAGGGCTGTCCACTATCACCACTGTTGTTCAGCATAGTACTAGAAGTCCTAGCCTCAGCAATCAGACATACATGCATACATACATACATACATACATAAAAGGCACCCGAATCAGCAAAAAGCAGTCAAGCTTGCATTCTTCCCAGATTACATATTTTATGTGGAAAACCCAAAAGACTCCACCCCAAAGTTGCTAGAACTCATACAGGAATTCAGCAAAGTGACAGGATGTAAAATCAATGCACAGAAATCAATTGCATTTCTATACACTAAGGATGAGAAAGAAGAAAGAGAAATTAAGGAGTTGATCCCATTTACAATTGCATCCAAAAACCATAAGATACCTAGGAATAAACCTAACCAAAGAGGCACAGAATCTGTACTCAGAAAACTATAGAACACTCATGAAAGAAATTGAGGAAGACACAAAGAAATGGAAAAACATTCCACGTTCATGGATTGGAAGAACAAATATTGTGAAAATGTCTATGCTGCCTAGAGCAATCTACACATTTAATGCAATCTCTATCAAAATACCATCCACTTTTTTTTCAAAGAAATGGAACAAATAATCCTACAATTTGTATGGAACCAGAAAAGACCCCACATAGCCAGAGGAATGTTGAAAAAGAAAAGCAAAGATGGTGACATCACAATTCTGGACTTTAAGCTCTATTACAAAGCTGTAATAATCAAGGCAGTATGGTACTGGCACAAAAACAGACACATAGATCAATGGAACAGAATCGAAAGCCCAGAAATGGACCCTCAACTCTATAGTCAACTAATCTTTGACAAAGCAGGAAAGAATGTCCAATGGAAAAAAGAAAGTCTCTTTAACAAAGGGTTTGGGAAAATTGGACAGCCACATGCAGAAGAATGAAACTGGACCATTTCCTTACACCACACACAAAAATAGACTCAAGATGGATGAAAGACCTCAATGTGAGACAGGAGTCCATCAAAATCCTAAAGGAGAACACAGGCAGCAACCTCTGTGACCTTGGCTGCAGCAACTTCTTGCTAGACATGTGTCCAAAGGCAAGGGAAACAAAGGCAAAAATGAACTATTGGGACTTTATCAAGAAAAAACTTTTGCACAGCAAACAAAAGAGTCAACAAAACCAAAAGACAACTGACAGAATGGGAGAAGATATTTGCAAATGTCTTATCAGATAAAGGGCTAGTATCCAAAATCTATAAAGAACTTATCAAACTCAACACCCAAAGAACAAATAATCCAATCAAGAAATGGGCAGAAGACATGAACAGACATTTTTCTAAAGAGGACATCCAAATGGCTAACAGACATATGAAAAAATGCTCAACATCACTCGGCATCAGGGAAATACAAATCAAAACCACAGTAAGATACCACCTCATACCAGTCAGAATGGCTAAAATGAACAGGTCAGGAAATGACCAGTGTTGGTGAGGATTCAGAGAAAGGGGAACCCTCTTACACTGTTGGTGGGAATGCAAGCTGGTGCAGCCACTCTGGAAAACAGTATGGAGGTTCCTCAAAAAGTTGAAAATAGAGCTACCCTGTGACCCAGCAATTGCACTACTAGGTATTTACCCCAAAGATAAAAATGTAGGGATCTGAAAGGCCATCTGCACCCCAATGTTTATAGCAGCAATGTTCACAATAGCAAACTATGGAAAGAGCCCAGATGTCCATTGACAGATGAATGGATAAAGACGAGGTGGTATACATACAAAATGGAATACAACTCAGCCATCAAAAAAATGATGCAGCAACATGGATGGAACTAGGGGGTATTATGCTAAGTGAAGTAAGTCAATCAGAAAAAGACAATCATCATATGATCTCACCCATATGTGGAATTTAAGAAACAAAACAGAGGATCATAGGGGAAAAGAGGAAAAAAATAAAACAAGATGAAATCAGAGAGGGAGATAAAGAGATTCTTAATCATAGGAAACAAACTGAGGGTTGCTGGATGGGAGGGCGCTGGAGGGGATTGGGGATACTGGATGATGGACATTAAGGAGGACACATGATGTAATGAGCACTGCATATTATATAAGACTGGTGAATCACTGACCTCTACCTCTGAAACTAATAATACATTATATGTTAATTAATTGAATTTACATAAAAAACAAAACAAAATTTAAAAAAGAATAAAAAAATTCCAGTTAGTTAACATATTATTTGATTTTTATATATTGTGTATCCAGCGACCTCATTAGTTACTTTATTAATTGTGAAGGCTGTTTATACATTCTGTTGGAATTTTTTTACATAATAATATTGTGTGCATATAATAACAGTTTTATCTCTTTTTTTATATACTTATACTTTAATTATTTTATTAAACAAACTGGGATATCCAATAGCCATGGTGAACAGAATTGGCAATAAAGGATATTTTAATATCATTCCTGATAACAGGGACAATATTTTCAGTAGTTCAAAATTAAGTATGATATTCATGTAGAATTTTTATAGACATCTCTTATCACATCAAGAAAGAGCCATTATCTTCATGGTATGTTATAGACTTTTATCATGAATGTGTGTTGAATTTCATCAACTATTTTTTCATAATCCATTACCACAATCATAGTTTTCTTCCTTAGTGCTTTAATTTATAACTATTATATTTTATAATCTCTAGGATTAGAAATGATGACCCTTGTTCATTTTTGATATTGTATATTGTATGTGGTCTCTTATCTTCTTAGGCATTTAATAATTTTATTAGTCTTTTCAAAGAACTAAACAGTCTTTGTTAATTTCTTCCATTAAAGATTTATTTTTTGTCTTATTTATTTTTATTACCTTCATAATTTGGTTATTTCCACTCTTTTGTTTAATTTTCTGAGGTGATTTTTCCTAGTTTCACGTATGTCTATTAATCTGCTTCTTTACATGGTCTACCTGTTTTTTTTAACAGGTTTGATATATCATATTTTCTTTTATTATTAATTTAAAATATTTTCTAACATTTCTAATCTCCATTTTGATATCCTCTTTGACAAATTAATTTCCTCAATTTTTAGTATACTGTGATTTTTATTTATTTTATTGTTTGAACTTAATTTAGCTTATTTCACTCTGATCAGAGACCATACTCTGAATAACTTAAAATATTTAAAAGTATTTTAATTAGTTGGGATTTACTTTATAGTGGTATAGTTAGTTCTGAAAAATATTCCATGAGCACATGCAAAAAATGTATGTATTCCACAGGGTGTTAATTTCCTATTACCTCTGTAACATATTACCAGAAATTTAGTGACTTAAAGCAATACAAATTTATTGTCTTATAATTCTGGAGATCAGGCATATAAAATGAGTCAATGAGAATACTTTTTTTTTTTCCCTAGGTGCCGTAGGGAGAATCTGTTTTCTTTTCTTTTTTAGATTCTAGAGATTGCCTATATTCCTTGGCTCCTGGCTCCATCCTTTAGCTTCAAAACTTAGCAGGGTAGATTCTTCCAAATTCTTCTTTCTCCTTCTGTCATCACAATTGCCTTTTTTTTTTTTTCTTCTACATTGCCTTTTCTTGACTGACTCTCTCTTCTTCCCCTTCTAAGGACCTTTGTGATTACATTGGGTTCACCCAGATAATCTGGGATAAACTCCTTGTCCCCAAATCCTTAATTTAATCACATACGCCAAGTCTTTTGTTTTAAAAGGAAGATGAAGAAACATATATAGATAAAAATAAAACTGTTTCCTTACATTTGAGTATAAATTAAGGGGGGTAAATGGTATAGGAAAGCCATCACAATAAAACTCCCCCATAACTGTCAAAATACCTTAAAAATTGTGTGGATAAATTCTAAACATTTAAAATTAAGGTTACATTTTATGGAATATCCTTTTTCTTATAATATTTATACCTTTATATCTTCTGAAACATATGTACGCCTGATAGTATTTAAGGCATATACCTGATGATTATACTATTGTCATGTACTTTAATACTAAATGATCTCTCTTCTTTGAGATCTCATGGCTCCTTCTGGAATAATTTTCCTTCTGCTTTGAGAATTTCCTTTAGCATATTTTTAAAATTTTGGTCTGATGATGATAAACTCTCTTATGCTTTGTTTCTCTGAAGATGTCTTCACTTTGACTTGAAGAATCTTTTTCTATAGATCTAGACTTTCACATAGATAATTTTCTTTCAGTGCCTTGAAAGTTTTTAATCATTGTATTTAATGTTCCCACATCCCTGTTAACCATGAAACTGTCCTCTTATTGTATATTAGAAGATAACATGTATTATAACGTTGTATACTAGAAGATAATTTTTAAAAATGTGGTGTTTTTAAACTTTTTGTATTTGGTTTCCAGGTGTTTTTAAACTTCTGTATGTGATTTTCTTTTTAGTAATTCTGATAGATTTTTTCTTCCCATTTATTAATTTTTAAATGTCTTTAGCTTTCATGTCTTCTTTTATTGTCCCTGCACTATCTGTTATCCCCTTTTCCTAGGACTAAAATTATTTGCATTCTGGGCTTTTCTTCTGACCCTCACATATCCCTTCTCTTCTTTTATATTCTTTTTCCTTCATTCTGCATATTTTCTAATTGCATATTTTCTTTCTATTTAAATATCCTTGCTGTGTCTGATAGGCTTTGAAGACCATCTCTTGAGTTCTTCATTTTTGTGATATTATTTTTTATGTTCTACTTGATTATTTTATGGATCATAAGGTTTTTCTTAAAAAAAAAGATGTATTTATTTATTTTAGAGAGAGAGGGCACAAGGTGAGGAAGAGGGAGAGAGAGGGAGAGACTTTAATGGACTCTGTGCTGAGCATGGAGCCTGATATGGGGGTCTTGATCCCACGACCCCAAGATCACCACGTGAGCCGAAACCAAGAGTTGGATTCTCAACCTATTGTGCTATGCAGGTGCCCTAGAACATAAATTTTTGTTTAAACTCTCATCTTGTCAGCACGTTTATTTTATATATCAGTAAGAGTTAAGATGCAAGGCATCTAAACATTCTATAAATAAGTCAAATTTATATACCAAAATATGTAGAGTGGTTCAATAATATTATTGTAGGTCCTTTAAATTTAGTGTGAAATTTTGGGCGCCTGGGTGGCTCAGATGGTTAAGCATCTGCCTTCGGCTCAGGTCATGATCCCAGGGTCCTGGGATCGAGTCCCACATCGGGCTCCCTGTTCCTTGGGAGCCTACTTCTCCCTCTGCCTCTCTCTCTCTCTCTCTCTGTCTCTTATGAATAAATAAATAAAATCTTTAAAAAATAAATAAATAAAAAATAAATTTAGTGTGAAATTTTAATACCTAAAAGGAAAATTCAGCAACAATAATGAAAGATGGGGAAAAAGGTAATACATTTCATCTTTGCATAAAATAAAAAAATTGTCACCAAGGAATGAAATATTAAATTTATATTAAGACTAAAATTCATATGAAAGTAGTCTATTTTTTTTTTCCCTTTGGAAAATTTCCTCCAATATAATTTTAAATGAGGCCACTTTAGATATCTTTTGTTTAGTATAGGAATAGTAAACAATCAAAATTAAATCAAAATTTCTTACTAATAAATATTTCTGGAAGGGAGTTTGTTGCAAAAATGTTGAGACTTTCCTTTTCACTTTTATAAGTCATTCTTTTTTTAATGAAATATTTTTATTTTATTTATTCTTAAATTTTTAAAAATTTTATTATGTTATGTTAATCAACATACATTACATCATTAGTTTTTGATGTAGTGTTCCATGATTCATTGTTTGTGTATAACACCCAGTGCTCCATTCAATACATGCCCTCTTTAATACCCATCACCAGGCTAACCCATCCCCCCACCCCTCTGCCCTCTAAAACCCTCAGTTTGTTTCTCAGAGTCCATAGTCTCTCATGGTTCGTCTCCCCCTCTGATTTCCACCCCTTCATTTTTCCCTTCCTACTATCTTCTTCTTTTTTATTTTTTTATTTTTTTAACATATAATGTATTATTTGTTTCAGGGGTACAGGTCTGTGATTCAGCAATCTTACACAATTCACAGAGCTCACCATAGCACATACCCTCCACAGTGTCTATCACCAGCCACCCCATCCCTCCCACCCCCCACCACTCCAGCAACAAACCTCCGTTTGTTTCCTGAGATTAAGAATTCCTCATATCAGTGAGATCATATGATACATGTCTTTCTCTGTTTGACTTATTTTGCTCAGCATAATACCTTCCAGTTCCAACCACGTTGGTGGCAAATGGCAAGATCTCATTCCTTTTGATGGCTGCATAATATTCCATTGTATATATATATACCACATCTTCTTTATCCATTCATCTGTTGATGGACATCTTGGCTCTTTCCACAGTTTGGCTATTGTAGACATTGCTGCTATAAACATCGGGGTGCATGTACCCCTTCAGATCCCTACATTTGTATCTTTGGGGTAAATACCCAGTAGTGCAGTTGCTGGGTCATATGGTAGCTCTATTTTCAACTTTTTGAGGAACCTCCATACTGTTTTCCAGAGTGGCTGCACCAGCTTGCATTCCCACCAACAGTGTAGGAGGGTTCCCCTTTCTCCACATCCCCGCCAACATCTGTCGTTTCCTGACTTGTTAATTTTAGCCATTCCGACTGGTGTGAGGTGGTATCTCATTGAGGTTTTGATTTGGATTTCCCTGATGCCGAGTGATGTGAGCACTTTTTCATGTGTCTGTTGGCCATTTGGATGTCTTCTTTGCAGAAATGTCTGTTCATGTCTTCTGCCCATTTCTTGTTGGATTATTTGTTCTTTGGGTGTTGAGTCTGATAAGTTCTTTATAGATTTTGGATACTAGCCCTTTATCTGATATGTCATTTGCAAATATCTTCTCCCATTCTGTCGGTTGTCTTTGGTTTTGTTGACTATTTCTTTTGCTTTGCAAAAGCTTTTTATCTTGATGAAGTCCCAATAGTTCATTTTTTAAAAAAAATTTGTTATGTTAATCACCATACATTGCATCATTAGTTTTTGATATAGTGTTCCATGATTCATTGTTTGCATGTAACAACCAGTGCTCCATTCAATATGTGCCCTCTTAAATACCCATCACCAGGCTAACCCATTCCCTCATCCACTCCCCTCTAGAACCCTTAGTTTGTTTCTCAGAGTCCATAGTCTCTCATGGTTCATCTCCCACTCCGATTTCCCCCCCTTCATTTTACCCTTCCTACTACGTTCTTTTTTTATATATATATATATTTTATTCTTATATTAATCCCCATACATTACATCATTAGTTTTAGATGAAGTGTTCCATGATTCATTGTTTGTGCATAACACCCAGTGCTCCATGCAGAACGTGCCCTCCTCAAGACCCATCACCAGGCTAACCCATCCTCCCACCCCCTTCCCTCTAGAACCCTCAGTTTGTTTTTCAGAGTCCATCATCTTTCATGGTTCATCTACCCCTCCGATTTCCCCCGCTTCATTCTTCCCCTCCCGCTACCTTCTTCTTCTTCTTTTTTTTTTTTTTCTTAACATATATTGCATTATTTGTTTCAGAGGTACAGATCCGAGATTCAATAGTCTTGCACAATTCACAGCACTTACCGGAGCACATACCCTCCCCAGTGTCTATCACCCAGTCACCCCATCCCTCCCATCCCACCACCCACTCCAGCAACCCTGTTTGTTTCCTGAGATTAAGAATTCCTCATATCAGTGAGATCATATGATACATGTCTTTCTCTGTTTGACTTATTTCACTCAACATAATACCCTCCAGTTCCATCCACGTCGTTGCAAATGGCAAGATCCCATTCCTTTTGATGGCTGCATAATATTCCATTGTATATATATATATACCACATCTTCTTTATCCATTCATCTGTCGATGGACATCTTGGCTCTTTCCACAGTTTGGCTATTGTGGACATTGCTGCTATAAACATCGGGGTGCATGTACCCTTTCGGATCCCTACTTTTGTATCTTTGGGGTAAATACCCGGTAGTGCAATTGCTGGAGAGTATGGAGGTTCCTCAAAAAGTTGTTCTTCTTTTTTTTAACATATAATGTATTATTTGTTTCAGAGGTACAGTACAGGTCTGTAATTTATAAGTCATTCTTTACTGATCTTCCCTTGTGTCCTAGAGAACCACTCCCAAAATATCTGCCCCATTTTAACAGTATAATATAAACTTCATTATAGACAAAGATAACACTTTGAAATTATTTCACCAAATGCAACTACATTGAGGGCAATAATTGAATATTGTAATATTTATCATAATGACAATTATAATTATGAAAGCTTAAAATTATGGAATGTTTATTATGTGCCATATACCATGCTAAATAATTAACATTCATTTTCCAGTCTCCACAATAGACCTGTACAATTCTACAGTTTGAACAAGTTAAGTAACTTGCTCAATATGATTTAACTAGTATTTAGAGAAGTTGAAGCTTCAGGCAGCATTGTCAAAATCCAGAAATGGAATCCTAAACATTTCACAATTTCACTATGGTAGCATGATATTTACCACTAATATATAAATAAATTTAATTCTTCTTTAGGTAATCTTGAAAAAGATCCAAGGACATTTTGAAGTCATATTTGATTTTCTAATAACACAAGAGAACAAAATATATTTCCAAATGTGTGATGTTACCAAATGTGTTATGTTAGATATTAAAAGAGAGCAATACTACCTGCACAAATTCAAAGCATGTTAAATAGACACAATGATAAACTGTTTTTCTAATAGTTCCCTCAGTAGTCTGCTTTCTCAATGGGTCAATTTAGACCTACCTAATTACTTTTCTATGATTTTTATTAGTCTAGAAATGTCTATAGAGTTTTTTAATTAAACTCACGAGTTTTAATGAATATATTAAAATATCTCTAACTTCATGATATTTTAATTAATAAAATCACCCATGTACTTCATTAGGTCATAGAACTGTATGACTAAAATTGTTTCTGGCTAATGCTATCTCCAATGGGTAGTACTTAATTGACTTGCCTTGAGCATCCAAATATGGCATTTCAGCATGAAATCAATATGAAAAATCGAATTCTCTGAGAATTGCCTGAACTTTGTATATTATTCTTTTCTCATTCACACATTGAACAAACCAGAATCAAAATATGTATGCTTTCTTGTTATCACTGACCAAAGGTTCTTATTCCATATAATTCCCTTAATTTCATTCCTTGATGAAAGGACTTCTCTTCATTGTGTTCTCAACCTTACCCAGCTCATCTGTAACCCACGCAGAGATGTACACAATATTTTATGACTATGAGGCTGTGATGTAAAATGTAGTATATAAAAGAATATTCAACAACAAAAGTGATGTGTGGGGGCGTAGATAATATATTTGCACAACAAAATGTAAATCGTTGTTTTCAAAGGAACTAAATATTAAAAGAGAATAATGATTAGCAGTTATTTCCTTATAGAAATAAAACACAAAGAGCATATATATTTGGCTAACACTGACACTCCTCAGATTGCTGTATATTGTCAACCACCTACTCCATTTGTTATCTGCTCTTAGAAATGGTCACATACCCTAATTAACTGGAAGGCTTTGCTCTTTCCCATATTCTGGGAAGAAATATTCATCAGCTTAAAGAAATGAACAGGATGGTTCTGAGTTATAAAGAAGTAAATGTTCTACTGAAATATCAGTGACTTTCATTTTTTAAATGTGAATTATACCCAGAAGCAAATGCATCTATTACATAGAGGGACAAAATCAGTGTTCAGAGAAAGCTACTTACAGTTTATTTCAAAGATCATGAATTATAACAAAAATATAAATGAAAAGAAAAAGAACTTATGATAAAACCATTGTAACATTACAGTGAATTTTAAGAACAGAACAAGTTTTTCAAAAAGACCTTATATTTAATGCATGACAGTCATATATACTTTATAAAATACCTTTTTATTTCTTTTATAATGAGAAATTTACTCTACCTCTGGTCAGAAGCTCTATTTTTCATCCACGAAATAATTCTATCCCAGCTGAGTGTACATTTAAAATTGAAGCTTTAAAACACAGTATATGTTAGCCTGTTACTAGTGTTTTCTTTAGAGGAAAGGAGTTGGTTTTTGTAAAGATAAGGTAAAATCTTTGTTTTCTTTCCTAATATTATTAAATGACTTTTAGAAGGGCATGTGTACCAGGTACAGAGAAATGGCAATAAATAAATAAATAAATAAGTAAATAAAATGATGGTATTAATAAAATGATAAACCATGTCATTTTCCAGATAATTTATAAATGGTAACGTATTTCAAAAGGTTATATATTATTTTCACCTACATAATTTAAATATTTTGTTAAAGCTGGAGAGGAGGGTAACATATTATTTAATTAACAAAATATCTGTGTTTTATTTTACTTGATATAATTTGGTGTGTAGAAAACTCTAGAACTGAAATTTTTAATATGACTATGTCAGAGTGATCTTCTTATGTAGGGGCCACATGAAGAGCATAGAATTGAGCACATCAGCCTCCTGTCCCTTCCTCCAGCCCCACCCTAGGTCAGGTAGCAAGTGTCCACATTGCATTTAGATGATCATAACTTTCCTCAGAGCTTCATGATCTGATCCATCACCTCTTCTAGTCACACATTTTTCCATTGCTTATGGGCCTTCCATCCTGCTATTAACAATAATGATATTACATTTTTATCATGATGAGATTGAAAGATATCTTGCATAAGTCCCAAAAACCTAGATCCTAGAATCTTTCTAAAGGAGATTCAGTTAGCAAATGCCGACTTCGTAGTACTATGGAGATTTGGCCTCAGACCCCCCTTCTAGAACCCATAACCCAGGGAAACATGGTTAAACACGACCAAGTCATAAAAGATCTTTGTTCCTCTGGCCAGAGGCCTAGCCTAACAATAGTCTGAAATGCTTTATTGATTTCTTATTCTTTTGTCCATAGTTTCGTCATTGATGATCTAAATCTGAGAATACAAGTAGTCAAAGCAGTCTACCTCAGGCGTATTACAGCATGCCAGGAAGGAGATACTCCCAGACCAGGCTACCTACCTTAGGAGCACACAGCTATGTGGAAGGAAGTAATCGAAAGACGCAAACATCAACGTGGATTTATGCCTAAATATTAATTTTTAAAAAACCATTATAAAAATTGGGACCACTGAGTGGCTCAGTCAGTTAAGCATTTGCCTTTGGCTCAGATCATGATCCCAGGGTCTTGGGATCGAGTCCTGTATCAAGGTCCTTGCTCAGCGGGAGCCTGCTTCTCCCTCTGTCTGCAGCTCCCCTTGTTTGTGCTCTCTCTCTCTGATAACTAACTTAATTAATTAATTAATTAATCTTTTTAAAAAATAAATAAAAATCATTATAAAATAAAATAATTAAAATACTCTTCTCCTAGAGTTTTCATAGCATCTCTAAAGCTGTATTCCAAGGTTCACTCTCTGAGAGAGTAAATTATAGGAAAAGCCTTGAGCATCCCCAAAACTTTCAGTGTCTAATTAAAAACCAAAATGGTGCTTTTTATGTTGATGCTGGTGCCAATAATATTAATTTTAAAAACCCTAATGATAGGGGCGCCTGGGTGGCTCAGTTGGTTAAGCGACTGCCTTCGGCTCAGGTCATGATCCTGGAGTCCCAGGATCGAGTCCCGCATCGGGCTCCCTGCTCGGCAGGGAGTCTGCTTCTCCCTCTGACCCTCCTCCCTCTCATGCTCTCTGTCTCTCATTCTCTCTCTCTCAAATAAATAAATAAAATCTTTAAAAAAAAAAAAACCCTAATGATACATTGTTTACATGATTTTGACCTATGCTAGGCACTGTACTAATCCTAAAAATACCATTATAGAAAGATGTTATATATATATATATATATGTGTGTGTGTGTATATATATATATATATATTTAATTTCTAGCAATTAGTTCAGAAGATAAGTTTACCCAAGTTCCAAAACAAATGAAGATGGAACCAGAATTTGAACCAATGTCTGTGTAACTATAAAATTTGTGCTCTTCCTACTATGATAAATGAAACAATGGGTGTTAGGATATAATCATCTGCTCTTCCAAAGATATAAGTGGTCCTAACCTCCACCTTTGGAGGGAATATGCATTTCTATAGGAATGTACAGTTAAAATGAAAGGATACTAGGGCTCTTTTGAAACTAACAACATTTGCGGGGCCTACATATCTTCCCATGCTTATTAATCTCCAGTGTTATTAATTATCAAATATTCTGTCTATATAGATTGTTTTTCTGCCCTAATACCTATATTATTGGTGATTAACTAGGCTTGCATTAAATTTGAGCTTTCCCAAAATTCTTTCCAAATTGGATTATCAATTTAGGAAACTAACTGTGATGCAAACAGTGTGGTGTTTATACACTAAGTTTCTTTAAAGTTGTACTTTAATATTTTTTCAACAATTATTTATTGAGCACCTACTAATTAATAGTCATACAATATCTAGTGATTAGTATGGAATATTTTAGCAAGGTTTGCTGTCCTTATCATTAGTAATCAACAATTCTGACAGGGTTTTATGTTGGATAGCCATAAGACTTATATATGACTTTTGATGACCGCACATTCAAGTTTAATTAACATGATCATTTTGACTCGACTAAATCTATGGCCACAACAGAGACTTCTTCCAATTTGCATTAACTTCTCAGGAGTTGCATTTTTCTCACCTTCTAAAATGAGAATATAGTGAGAGATGATGTCAAAGACTGTTCAAAAAGTTGAGGATGTTGGAATTTTCAAATAACTTGGGAAGATAATATGGACCTTGTGCTGTGAATTCTCACAGGGAAAAAACAAAACAAAATATTGTTTGGGTTAAATGGTTTGTTTCTACTTTTGGCTATCTATCCATTTAAAAATCTGAAAACAATTTTTTTTTAATTATAAAATATACTGTCTTACCATTCAAGTGTGGTCTCCACTACAAAGCATTTCACCATGATATTTAATTCACAGCATTGCAATCAATCTTACTAAACAAAATATTTGGACCAACATATTATTAGCCAACCCAGAGTCTGCTTGGACTTTTATGTATCTTTTCTTTTTTTAAGTTTTTATTTCAACTCCAGTTAGTTAACATACAGTATAGTATTAGTTTTAGGTGTACAGTATAGGGATTCAACACTTTCATACATCACCCAGTGCTCATCGCAAGTGCACTCCTTAATCCCCACCAATTTCACCCATCCCCCCCACCCCTTATAAGAGTCTATGTCTTGGTTTGCCTCTCTCTCTCTCTTTTCCCCCTTTGCTCCTTTGTTTTGTTTCTTAAATTCCACATATGAGTGAAATCATATGGTATTTGTCTTTCTCTGACTGACTTATTTTGCTTTAGCATAATACTCTCTACCTCCATCCTTTTTTATTCTACTTGGAGGCTACGTTTAAAAAACTATATAAGCTCCTGAAAAACTGTCTTAGTTCTCAGAAAGATCCTGAGATCAGGATAAGTATTCCTCCAAATGACAATATTTTTATTACAGTCTAAGAAATATTTTTTAAAGAAAAAAAATTGAAAACTCTATCAGATCTCTAAAATTTAAGAGCAAATCTGTTTTCCAGCCTTTATGTCAGTCATGCTAAGAATATCCTTTGTTGAGTTACAGATTGAAATAGAGAATTACTGGGCATCCTATATGGCCAGTGTAAAGTCAGGGAAAACCTAAAATTGAAGAGTTAAGAAGTAAGAAAACCCTGTCCTTGATAGAATGATCTCTTTCCACATTATTTTTGCTGCCCTGCAGTAAATATTGCCTATCTCATACTTTGTGTTCTTACCATATCCAATTTTACAGACATTTTACTAAGCACACAGAAAAATATGGTTCTTTCTCTCAAAGATTGTACAGCCAGGTGGCCTGGAAAGCAGAGGCAAAGGAGGAAGCAATTATGTAATCATTATGATAGAGGAAGACCCAAAGTCCTACCAGGACTCTGAATCCCCAGATGGGTATGTCAAGGAATATGACAAGAGCTGAATCATGAATTATTTGACATTAGGAAGATGAAGAAGGAATGAAGCTAAGAAACATGGCTAGAGAAGTGTTCTATTTGTGAATGCATAGAAGTTTAGGCAACTATGTGTAAATTATTATTTGAAACACAGATAATGAGCTAGCATAAGAATAAGAAGAACATTTTATGACTTTCTAAAAGTGATTTTATTCCAAAAATTATACAGGAACAATTGATGAACTTTTATGCAGGAGGAGAACAAGCATTCACATATTTCCAAATATGCCTGTATGAATTTCTGTTCTTCACATTCTCTTAGATTTAGTTATTAGCACATAAGTAAGGTGTTATATGTCCCTTTATCCATTGCTATCTGTGTTTCCTGAAATGCCTTAAAAAGTTTACAAGGCTGATTTGCTAATGGTGTAGATAATTAGGTCATAATAAATATTCAGAGATGTTTTAGAGCAGCCGGATGGCTCCACCACAAACTAGCTCACTCGAGGGTGAAGTAGGTCACCTGTTTTGCTCACCCATGTGGGCAGCCCTACTTTTACATTTACATGAAAGATATAGGGGTGATGCTGAATAGAGTCCTAATGTCAGTTCATAGTATTGGATCACAAACAGTAAGGCCCATTCAGTATTTTGATTACCATGTAGCCAAATGAAAAGGAACAGGAGAAATAAAAAGCAGAGGTAATTGAGTTGAAAATGCTTACCTCTTGTACTCATTGCATTGGAAAGATTTCTAGATTAGACCAGAGGTGAATAATATAGCTTCTCATGATTATTAAATATACGTAATTTAAACCAGGGGAAAAACTCTCCAAATAAGGTAGCATCGAGGTTGAAAAACAATTATCTCCTATCCTTCTGAATTCTCTGCTGACACCCCTATCATAAAAGATAGGTGTACAAGAGAAAAACAGCAGTTGGCCAACATGTCTACCTCATGTATATATGGGAGTTGCCCACAGGAAAATGACTAACTCCCTGATATGACTTAGAATTCAGGTTTGAATACCATCTTAACTGGGAAGGGGAAGGGGGAATGTCAACCTCTTAGGAGATAGTAAATGACTTTTAGGAAGGATGAATGGGCCCTTAGCAGAACAGATGGAGGTGTATGATAGTTCGTGGTAAAGTTTGTCCAGGTGGGTGTCAACTATTAGTTTCCTCTCCTGTGATGAGAGTCAATTTTCCTGGTTGATGACATTTCTGGGGAAGGGATTATGAACAATTAAGTCCTTTCAGAGGATTTGTGTTTAGGCAGATAAGGGGTGTTCAGAGAAAAATTCTGCCTGCACTTGCTGTTCTTTAAGTACTTACAGCTCAAAATAATATACCAAAGCAGCACATTTTGGGGTGACATGTCCTGAACTTTTACGGTCGTATTTTTGGATAGCACATTCTGCTACCCTTCTGTAGTTTACACTACTGATCGCAATGCATGAAGGGACAAAGTGTTTTCAATATAGCTTCTATCTGTACTGTGGTTATGAAGAAGAATAATTTTACACGTGTTAAATTTTAAAGTATTTTTTAACGTTGAATAGAAATAGCAGGAGAAAATATAATAAAAATATGCAGAAGTTAAAATGTTTTATAGCTACTATCAAGTATAAATATAACATGGAAATACATCTAAGCTACTGGAAGAAAATATGACTTTTTAATTTCAATTTGTATATTAAAAAAATTGGAAAACGGTCACACAAAACACTGAAAATGGAAATAGTGAATAGGTTCCCTACTAGCAGAATTATAAAAGAAAACATTCAACTCACAACAGCAGTCATTGACTCTTCAAAAACAATGACTCTTACTTGGACACCAGTTTGAGCTAACATGAAGGGCTTTTTTGTAAAGAGATGATATGTATATAAATAGCCTCTGATAGGAAGAAAATATGAATGTGAGTACATGTGTATATGTGTGTGTGTGTGTGTTCACTATTTGGCAATATGTAGAGTGCTTTTGTTTAGTGAAGAATATGTTCACTTGAAATATGTCTAGTGTAATGAGCTAAATTTTTAAAATTTTATTTAATTTTAATACAAAATATAAACTGAAGCAGTGTGTTATGGGCAGAATTGTGCCCTACCCGCCAAGTCATATGTTGAAATCCTAATCCCCAGTACCTCAGAATGTAACTTACAAGGAGATATGCTTTGAAGATCTTTAAAGAGGAAATGAAGTTAAAATGAGATCATATGGATGGACCTAATCCAGTATGACTGGTGTTCTTATAAGAAGTGGAGATTAGAACACAGACACACACAGAAGGAAGATCTTGTGGACATAGGGATAAGACAACCATCTACAAGCTAAGGAAAAAGCTTGGACTAAAACCAACCCTGTTGCCACCTTGATCTTGGACATCTAGGCTCCAGATTTGTGAGAAAACAAATTTCTGTGGTGCTTAGTTCACCCAATCTGGTACTTTTTTATGGCAATTTAGCAAACTAATGCATAGTGTAGAATGTATTTCTGTTAAATGCAACTTGATCATTTTATAAGACTGCATTTCACTTTAACAATTGAAATTTTAACATCCAAATTAGAATGTGCTTTATGTTTAAAATACACACTGGACTTCAAAGACTTCCTTGGCACAAAAGAATATAAAATATACATACTTTTTTTGGAGTGACTACGTATAAAAATCACAATATTTCTATATGTTATATATTTATTATATTAGGTTAAATATATTAGATTTAAGGTCACTTTTTTTCTTTTTTAATGTGCCTTTTTACCTTTTTAATGTAGCTACTAGAAAATTTAAAATCACTTTTATTGCTTACATTATATTGCTATTGCCAAAGCTGTGTTCTAGGTATTCCTCTTCACTATAATGTAAGGGAAAAGGAAAATAAGCTAAAGAATAAGGATGAGTTTAAATGACAAATTTTTAGGGTTAGCATGGACGTTAAAGTAATATTTCACCACTAATTTGAAGTGTTTTTGTCATACACAGATGTCAGATAAATATCTCATTTTCTGTATAATTTTTCCCTGATCCAGACTAATGGCCACTACTTGTATTCTTCTAGCATCTTTTTCTGATGTACATGGTAAAGAGATTTAAATCATTTCTAATTTTTTAACCAAATAATTAATCTTGAAATATTTTCTATTTCAAGCCTATTATTGGTTTCCAAGTCCAAGATAATGAATTAATACATAAACAGAATTTTACATGTCTATATGCCAAAAAGCAAATAGTATTCTTATTTTAATTATTTAAAACATCAAATATCTCCATGAAATCATTCCCTTCTAATTGGAGTGAAACTTAACTTTTCTACTAACATGAAGGATGGAAACAACTATGGTTAAAGAAAAAAGTCCCTTGATTTTAAACCAAGAAAAGTTAACCATATGTGCTATGGTGAGCGCTGTGAATTGTGTAAGACTTTGAATCACAGACCTGTACCTCTGAAACAAATAATACATAATATGTTAAGAAAAAGAAGAAAATAGTAGGAAGGGAAAAATGAAGCGGGGGGGAATTGGAGGGGGAGATGAACCATGAGAGACAATGGAGTCTGAGAAACAAACTGAGGGTTCTAAAGGGGAGGGGGTGGGGGGATGGGTTAGCCTGGTGATGGGTATTAAAGAGGAGCACTGGGTGTTATACGCAAACAATGAATCATGGAACACTACATCAAAACTAATGATGTAATGTATGGTGATAACATAATGATGTAATGTATGGTGATAACATAACATAATAAAAATAAATAAGCAAAAGACCTAAGAACAAAGTTTAAAAGATAATATTTTAAAACAGCATATTGCTCATTGTATGCCATTTTCAAGCTCTTAATAAAAGGCAAACATTTGAAATTCTCAAAATGATTTATACATAGGTTATTTTTTAACAAAGGCTAAGTCTCGATTAAAATAAGGTAAAATTTTAAGTATTAGTTCTTTCTGCAGGGAAATCTAGTAAAATGTTATTAACATTAACTTTTATCCAGTCATGTTAGAGAATGGACCTAGGTAAAGTATCCAAAGCAATTATGCCTTGTAATCCTTATGACCTTCTACTCTATTAATTAAAAAGGTTGCTTTCACTCTTTTTGATAAACTTCACACATGGTCTATTTTGGGCCCACTGAACATACTACGTGGATAAATTAGGTGTAATGAGTTCCAGTTCACAGATGCAGCCTTAGGGTCTTTTGGCACATTTCCTGAAAAGATTACCAGACATTACACAGGTAATGATGCAATAATTCATTACTCTGATCTTTCTTTTGGAAGCTCAGGAACTACATCTATCTGTCTAAAGACTGAAAATTTCCAAGTATTTACCTCATGCTTTAGAACACTTAATAATACAAAATAAATTTAATGTCTAGTTGCATTACTATGAAATATATGAGGGGAGAAGCTAGCATGGAAAGCCAATTTGTTAAACTCATTTGTCCATAAATGACAAGACCTACCTACCTGTTGTTATAGACTCAGTGGTGGTAATGGGGCTACATGAACAAAATAATGACAGATAGGCTATTTGGCAAGTAATACATTTACAACTTTGAGACTTAAGGGGGAATATTTTCATTAGAGGAGTCCTTGAGGTAGCAATGTTGGTCCTTACTAATCTAGCTGAACCATCTCAGATCTGTCTGTGAATAGCATTGGATTCATATTCATATTCTATTTAACTTTTTACAAATGTCTTTTTTTAAAGAATGATAATTTTTAATCACAATATTTCTATGAATGCAAATGCTTTAAAACAAAGTTATGATCCTTGCTCTGTACTTTTACTGCCATAGTAGTTTAGGAATAGGGGTGAATAAAGTTAATAAAATAAATAAACTATGACTAATAATATTTGTTGGTTGAGATGCAAAATTTGATGAAATTTATACATTAAGGGTTAATATTATCTGAGCTTTAAGGACACACATATATCAGAGAAAATAAACTTTATATGCAAAATGAGAGACAAGTGTGTTTATGTGTGGGTGTATGTATACATATATTAAAATTTATCAAGAAGATATAACAGTTGTAAATATATATGCATCAAATATCAGAGCACACAAATATATTATGCAAATACTAAGAGATCTGAAAGAAGAAATAGACAACAATAATAATAGTAGAGGAATTCACCCTACTTTCAACAATGGAGAGATCATCCAGACAGAAAATTAACAAAGAATCATTAAACTTGTACCAGACTGTAGACAAAATAGACCTAACAGACATATAGAATATTTCATCCAACAGCAGTAGAATATACATTTTCTCAAACATGTATGAAATATCCTCTAGGAGAGATTATATCATAGGCCACAAAGCAAGTCTTAGTAAATTTAAGAAGATTGAAATTATACCAGGTCTATTTTCCAACCACAGTAGTATGAAATTAAGAAAGGAAAAATAGCTCAATATCCCTGATGAATATAAATGCAAATATTCTCAACAAAATTAACAAACTGAATTCAACAACTTATTAAAAGGACCAGAGACATCATCAAACAGGATTTATTCCTGGGATACAAGGATAGTTCAATATATGCAAGTGAATGAATGTGGTACATCACATTAATAGAATGAAAGATAAAAATCATAAGAAATCAAAAGATGCAGAAAAAGCCTTTGGCAAAATGTAACATCTACTCATGATAAAAACCTTCAACAAACTGGGTATAGAAGGAACATACCTCAACATAATAAAGGCCATATATAAGTCCACAGCTAACATCATACTCAATAGTGAAAGGTTGAAAACTTATCCTCTAAGATCAGGAACAAGACAAGAGTACCCAACCTTACCACTTCTATTCAACATAGTACTGGAAGTTCTCACCAGATCAATCTATCTATATCTATATCTATATCTATATCTATATCTATCTATCTATATCATCTATATCTATTTCTCTCTCTCTTCTCTCTCTCTCTCTTTCTCTCTACAGTCTGGGGATAGGAGGTAGGGCAAATGAGGAGATGTTGATCAATGGGTACAATGGGTACAAACTTCCAGTTAGAAGCTGAACAAGTTCTGGGGACTTATTATACAACATTGGAAATATACAATAATGTTCTATATACTGTTGAAAGTTGCTAAGAGAGTAGATTTCAAATGTTTTCACCACAAAAAAGGAATGGGATTATGTGATTTGATGGAGGTGTTAGCTAATGCTGTGGTAGTAATCATATTGCAATATATGTGTACCAAATCTACACTTTGTACATCTTTTTTTTTAAAGATTTATTTATTTATTTGAGAGAGCGAGAATGAAAGAGTACATGAGAGGGGGGAGAGTCAGAGGGAGAAGCAGACTCCCCGCGGAGCAGGGAGCCCGATGCGGGACTCGATCCTGGGACTCCAGGATCATGACCTGAGCCGAAGGCAGTCGCTTAACCAACTGAGCCACCCAGGCGCCCCTACACTTTGTACATCTTAAACTTACACAGTGATATATGTCAATTATGTCCCAAAAGATCTTGGCGGGGGGGTGGAGAACAAAAATAAAGAACAGAGTTTTGTGGCATTTGCTTCTTATTTTCATTCTTAACGTACTCTATGTGAAAGACAAAGGTAAATTATATATCTTTTACTTTCCTTTTCACAAAAGAAGTATTCTCAAAGTTAGGACAAACTCATTTTACTGGTAAATTGAATTATAATTTAAATGTATTAAAGGTGCTCACTAAAGGAAGCATACCATAAATATAATGAAACTCACCATCTATTCTGAGCATTTGAATTTCATATACTCTGAGTTTCTCAAAGCAGAACACATCTGTATTTCTATTAATCATTCATTAAGTGTAAAATGATTCCCATGCTGGTGAAAACAGGAATACCTAGGGGGTAATTGTTTGAAGTTTCAGGCTTTCCTGACTTAACTTCTGTGCTTCTGGGTCCTCTAGTAAAAGGGGGACACATTTTGTCAACTTATCATTCATTAAGGAATTGATAAATTGTAATACTTAGGGCTTTTAGGTATTAAATTAAAAGAGAAAAGATATTAATGGATAGTGTGTCAGAAGTGAGTAAAGATTTCTTTAATCTGATTCCTAAACACAGAAGGTGAAATGAAGGCTCCTTCAAGGTCAGAAATAGACTCATTGGTTAAAATGTTGTGGGTTAATAGCCAGTAGTAGCCAGTCATCATTACAGTGAGACAAGTGGTTGAGGGATATAAGAGCACTTTATCTAGGTGCAGCAGGGATGGGGGAAGGTTGTCAGGAATTCTTTCCTTCGTGGGGCAAGTGCTTGGGAATTTTATGGGTGTCAGTTCGGAGCTGTAATTTCAAGAAGGCATATTTGTAATTGGAGAGAACAAAGAAAAAAATAGGAATTGTTTCCTATGGTGAGCCTTCCTCTCCTGTTTTTTTTCTGTATTTGCTATTATCACAGCATAGCAATGGACACAAAGTCAATTCACACACCGCACAGTTCTCTACCTGGCAGTATTGATCATTAGGAACCTATTCAACAATGCATTCTTTACTTTGCTCCAGCTCCCCTCTCCTTCCTCCACCCCCCTCCATTTTACTCATTACCCAATCGCTACCAGGGGTCACTGTTGATATATGAAGGGGTGGTGTCTGGAGGTGGTGCCTGCTCTGTGTAAAGCACCGGGTTCAGTTCTAAGGCATGAGTTTGCCCCCAACCACGTATCACCAAATACTCCGTGACCTGCTCACACTTACATCTTATTTTTTGAGCCTGGAGTTCTTCTGGAAAATTTCAACACTTGAATCTCATAGGGTTCTGTCATCCATGTAGCTCAGAGTTGAAACCCAGGCTAGTCAGTCTTGCTTCTTCCGATACTACAATTCCTACTCTACAAGCAGAGAAGCTTCTTCAACATGCAGGCACTTTGCCATTTCCAATCTTTCAGAACTACACATTTCTTTTGGTCTTTTTTTCACATTTCTTTAATCATTTCAGTGGGATTTGAGGAGAGTAGAGTAAATATGTGAGCTCAAATCTCCCTCATTGCTTTTAGGATAAGACTGAAATCATAAGTAGGGCTTACAAAGTTCTTCATCGCCTGACTCATCTCATTTACCCTTACACTGTACTCCCACACTGCTGCCTTCAGTCCCCCAAACGTGCCAGGTTTTTTCAATTCCTTAGGTCTTTGAACCTGCAACTGTCCCTGCCAACAACCACATTAATCTTGTTCATCACTGAATACCTAAAACCTAGGACAATGTCTAGTAAGAATGAAAAGCTCAATAAATATCTATTGAATGAATCATCTTTGCATAATATAATTTGAAAAACATTGTATAGTAGATTAAAAAACACATCTCAGTATAGCTTCTTCAGTATAATTTTCTACTAGCACCTTTTCAGCCTACACTCTCGAATGGTATTTACTCTTGTTAAACAAAATATAATGTGAACTACAATACAAAATATTTTATGGGTATGACTTTAAATGAATGGAATGGATTTAGAAAACCATACATGAAAAGTAGTTATTGCCAATTATCCAAGAGACAAGTTCAGTTTGGGATCTCTTGATGACTTACCACAATTATATATTGTACATTTTATACAATATATTCATCAATATTACAGTTCTATAGTATAGCTTTAAGGCATACATTCCTTCGAACATCTATTTATTTTGGCTTAATGATATACTAATTCATTCCACAGTGTAAGCTTCCCTTTCTCACCTCAGCTGGGCTGTACATAGTGACTGGTTGTTTTTCTGTATGGTTTGGTGTAGCTCCCAATCCAGTTGTCCTCATCTGCAATTCTAGGAAGGAATGCATTAGCTGTACACATGTTTTAATGATCAATTCTAAAAGTTGGTGAGTTGAACTCTAGAGAATTTATGATACTAATCTTTGGGTGGAAAACATCCAGTTATAACTGAGATGTATATTTCATACTTGCATTATTTTTTCATTACTTGCATTGGAGCAGGAGAAGAGGTTGTAAAAGTACAAGTGGTTTCAATTTTAAGGAGCTTTTTCCCTATGTTGAGGAACATGCACTTTATTGTGTAATAAGTGAATTTTTTTAGGGACTGAGTCAGAAATTGTGTTATTTTACAACCTTCTTTCATAAAGGATCAACCTTACAGAAATATGGTCCAACACTTTTTTATTAGCTATATAACTTAGCACACACACAGTACTTGACTAAGTTCTATTTACACTTCCAAGTTCTTTAATTCTATTAAATCATATAATCTTCACAATGACCCTTTGAGTTAGATGTTATTTTTAATCTCCATTTCACTAATGAGAAAATAGAGGCACAGATACTATGGCTGGTTGGTGCCATAGTTGGATTTAAATCCACGCAGTCTGGATCCAGAGTCCATATTCTTTGTTACCATGCTATAATCTTCTGTTGTTTTGTTGATAATGCTTTAAATACAGAAAGAGTTTTTCAATAAACTGGCAGAGACAACAATACATTATATTATTTGGATCTTGTATTTGATGCATTTGTGCATAGTAGTTAAATCTCAAATTATTATAAAATAACATACATTTCTTTTACATAGGTGACCAGACTCCCAGTCCTGGCTCTTCTCTACCTCTTTAATTTCACCTCTCAACTTGCTTCCATTTGCATCTCTCCTCCAGTCAAATCTAGCTTGGCATGTTATCCCTTTCCTTACCTTCAGCCTATGCTATGGCCTGCCCCAAAGCATAGCTTTTTAAATTTTATTCATAAACACTTCTATAAAGTATTTATTGACCTTCAAGATTGAGTTGATGCCTTTCTCTTTTGTGTTCCATGTATAGAGTATTATCATCATGCCTATTACATTTTATTGAACTCATCTTTTTTCATGCATCTGTCTCTATCAATTTTACTGTGAACAAATGAGGGTTGGAACTCTGTCTTATTACACTTTGTATTTCTAACACTGTTCCTAACACAAATTGGTAGGCAATAGATTCTAGACTAATGCACGAATAAATGAATAAATGTATGTGAGATGTATATGTCTAGGCACTATCACTAGGATATAATAGAATTCTCCAGTGTGCAAATACAAAACATGGATTATTAATGGTACCTGTCCTAGTTTGGCTAAAAAAGGTTGACATCAGTGATGTTATTTATGCTAGCAGAGCTCAAGCAGTTCTAAACTTCTTTTTTGTTAGAAAGTTTCTTTCAACAGGGGAGAATAACTGTAGAGACAATAATATTTACTTGTTTGTAGCATCAGGAGCTCACAGAACAGGGACTGTCCCTTCTATTACTGCTTCAGTAATCACCCTTCCTCCCTACTGAAAACTGATACTACCAGGAGAAAGGCAGAAGCTGGTTTTATAATCTATGTTCATTCTCATTCTTTTATAATCCAAGATGAGAGCAGAATAGTAAAGGAGTGTTCTTTAGAGCCAGGAAACTTACTTGTCTCTGCTAAAGGAGTGCATTTGTCTTGCTCCAGCTAAATTCAGTTAGAACCCCTATGTGAAGTTCTAACTATTATAGAATTTTCTTCCCACCAAATTAACTTCTGGTAGACTGTTTCTTCTAACAAAGTGAAAATAAATGCATTATAGTTTACTCAGTAAACTTAGATAGTTTTTAATAAAAGCAATGGATATTCAACAGATTCTAATGTAAAATTTCTAAAAAGCAAATTTTTTATTTGGAAAAGTTTTATGAAATATTAGCCTAATGGATGTAATGTAAAATTTAGGGTTCTCATATTTCATGATCAAAACAGAATATAAAACTGAGGACTTAGATTTCACAGTAATATAAAAATTCCAAAGCTGTTTTCATATAAATAGAAGTGTTTAAGTAAAGTATATTGGAAAAATACCAACTTAGTTAATTACATTCTGCCTTCCTAAATTCTGGTGATTGTTAAAAGTAAAGTACTTTAGAAAAACTCATTTTTATTAAATAGTGATTCACGAGATTTTGAATTAAAATTAAATCAGCAGTAATAACTTCCAACTGCCATAAATTCTATATCCATATCAAAATAATTGGGTTATTACATTCCTTTTGTTAATGAAATACCTGTTACTCTTCCATATGAAAATTTAGGAGTACACATTCCATCTTGTCATCACAGAATATTAATGCATATGAGTAATGAAGTGACTATAATGACATTTTTTATAACATCAACATCTCAGAGTATTTTTTAAAAATCCCTCCGACCCCAATTTAACAAAAGTTTGAATCTAACTCACTTATTTTGCCTCACCTTCAGCCATTGTCTTTTCCTTCAATTTATCATCAAACATTTGAAAGAACAATTTATGATTACTCGTTCCCCTCGTTTTATTCTACAACTGACAACTATCTGGCCTCAGCCTCTGACAGTAATAGGAAAAACTGACGACATTAACATCATCAATTCCCACATGACTGCTAACTACAGTAGCCTCATATTGGATTTTAATTTGCCTAGTTCATATATCATAATTCCTTCTTTTTTTATAATTGTATATGGTAATTTTACTTTTTCCTTGGTTGTAAGCCATTACTAGTTCCTGTCATTTTAGTCAGAACAAAAAAAGTCATGTTTCAGTGACAAATAAACCCTGAAATTTCAGTGGGTTAACATAATCAGATTTATTTTCCTTGTGCCAATTTTAATGTGCATGGTTTGGAGAGTTTTCTCATCTTGGCTCTACACCATCTGGAACATTTATTCTCCCAGGTTGTGGTGACAAGGGAGGAGAAGAAAGGAGGAGACATAGTGGCTCTTGACTTCTTCATGTCACTATTTCTCAGAGTGTATTGGCCAGAATTATTCATATGGCCAAGTGCACCAATAAGGAATTGTGTGGTGACATGTTTGGAGGCACCAGCTGTCTCTCTGCCACATCTTGCATGCCAACCGCTCATTTTCCATCTCCTGACCCTTCCTTCACACCCAGAATCCATTTTCAGCCATCTTCTTTCAGAATGAAAATACTTGAGTGACCCAATTCCTTTGTCGGTCTTTCCATCTTTCCCATCTTACTCTATTGAATCCCAATTATTTATCCCTGACCTCTGCCATTTTTCTAAGGTTTTGACATATTCCCATGGCTTGCCAGTGTCAAAATCTGAAAATGCCACACACAGCTCAACAAATTCAACATGTTTAAGACTGAAATTATCTTCTCCCATCCCAGAGTTTCTCCTCCCTTTGTGCACTTCCAGTCCCCCAGGTAAACTTTTGTGGTCGTAGTCAACTCTCCTCTTTGTCTCCCACTCTCCACAACTCTGGCCAATTATAACTTCTAAATTACATGTGAGCTTGTAATTCCTATTCTCCTTGTCATAGCTTAGGTCACGATTTCCCACCTAGACTACCGAAAAAGCCTCTTTAGCAGCTCTTCTTTCTCCTTGTCTTCCCACTCTCCTTGAGTTATTCTGATTCATATCCGTCATACTTATATTAATTTTCTTAAATGTTTTTAAGGTAAACAATGAGGTTTAAAGGTAGAAATGCCTTATACTTCAAAGGGCTTTTTGCCTATGCTAAGGAAAGTGCATTTTATCCTGTCAGACCGAGTATTTGTAAGGACATAAACATGAGCAAATTTTGTTTTTAATAGGATTACGTTGACAGAAATAAAAAAGCTATCTTAAGATGAGAGAAAATCAGAGAAGAGAGAAAAGTTAGGAAGCTATTTCAAAAGACCATGTGCTATAGGGAGGCTGTTATTATTTTTCAATAAACATGTGGTTTAAAGTTCTGGTATAATGACAGTGTTCCACAAGTTGAAGACCATCATTACAAGATAATTCTTCATTATCTGTAGTCATGTGGTAAAAAATATACCTTTCAGAACATAATGACTTTAAAATAAAAACTCAACAGCAGTTAACCTCCTATAGGTTAACCTCGTAAAGGATACTACTATCCTTTCAACTTAGCATTATGATGAAGTTTCCCTTGAAATAAGGATATTTACTATAATTGTTCTTTATAAAAATGACCTTTCTCTTTCTTCCAACAAAACTAATCAAGTCAGCTGACCTCGGCCATTCTTATACTATCCACTTTGTTAAGAAAATAGTAACTAAGCATGAAGTCACAAAATAAATCTTAAGTTATTTCTACTTCCAATTTTAAGAAAGAAACTCAAAATCTTACTCTTTTTTTTCCCTTGCTATGCATGCTTTGATTATTTGTCCATGTATCTTCTCTTTTTGAAATCAGTTTTGTAAGTTTCAAAATCCTTGTCTTTTAGTGAAATTGATATATAGACTTAGATTTAGACTTATTCAGTCGTTGTTTTTATAGTAGGTAGATATAGGAATATACTAAAAGGGGTCTAAATTTTTCTGGACATACTAGGGCCTAGAAAGACACTATTTTCTCCTCAAGAGAATGATAAAGATTGAAAAATACCTTCATTAACAAAACTTAAAAATTACTAAGGCTGATATAATCACAACTTTTATCAAAACATCTGTCAGTTTACAGGGTCTGAAATGAAAAACAACAAATTTATAGAGCATATTTAATGACAAATGTCAACACAATTGAAAGAGCTGTGTTAGAAGGAGGCTGGTTAAAAGATAAAATGTTACAGATAATACGTGTTATAAGACATTTTTCATATGTGTATCCCATTTTCTGCCAGCAGAGCCCATCCTAAGTGTGAGACTCTTCAGATAGGACTGGAGAGTTTTTTAATATGTTGTTTTATATGTTTTATATTATATAATATGTATATGTGTGTGTATAAATGTATATGTTGTATACATACATAAATGTTATATATGTGTGTGTTTTGTTTTTTAGAACAGCTTAATTTAGAAATAATATATAATAAGCTGTATTTATTTAAAATATGCAATTTGATAACTTATAACTCTGGACATGTATATACACACATGAAACCACTGTCACTATCAAGATAGTAATCATAAACATCCCTTCAGAAGTTTCCTTGTCCTCTTTTGCAGTCCCTAATTCCACATCTCCTTGCTTCCCCTACTCATCCCCAGAAAATCACTGATCTTCTTTCTGTCACTAGAGATAAATCTGAATTTTTGAGAATTTTATATAAATGGAATTTAAAAGTATGTACTCTTGTCTAGTTTCTTTCCCTCAGCAAATTATGAAACACATTCATGTTGATGCAGGTATCAACAGATCTTCACATTTAATTGCTGACTAGCATTCTACTGTAAGGACACACCACAATTTCTTCATCCATTCATCTGTTAATGGACATTTAGCTTGTTTTTAGACTTTGGCTAGCATAAATAAAGCTGCTAAGACTCATTTGTGTTTGTACAAGACTTCATATGGACATTTGCTTTTATTTCTTTTGAGTTAAAAACCTAGGAGTAAATAGGCTGGATCATTTAGTTAGATGTAGGTTTAACTTTTTAAGAAGCTGACAAAGTGGTGCAAAGTGGTTGCATCATTTTTCACTCCCACCAACAACAGGTAAGATAGCCACTTTCTCCGCATCCTTGCCAACTTGATATGGCCAGGTTTATTTGTTTGTTTAACATTTCAGTAGGCTTCTAGTATTATCTCATTTTTGTTTTAATTCTATTTCCCTTGCAACTAATAATTTTGAACATCTTTCGTATACTTAATTGTCATCTATCTTCTTTGCTGAAACACTTCTGCAAATACTTTGCCAATATGTTATTATTGGATTGTTACTTTATTATTATTAAGTTTTGAAGGTTTTTGTATATATTCTGAAGACAAGTCCTTTATCAGATTTGTGCTGTGCAAGTACTGTTTCCAGTTTGCTATTTATCTGTTCATTTTCTTAACCACTAACGTTTTTAGAAGAACGGTTTTATAATTTGAAGATCAGTTTATTATTTTTGTTTCAGTTATGGATCATTCTTTGGTGCTCTCTGTAAGAATTCCCCATTTAACCCAGAGTAACTAATGATATTAAAAGTAGTATATAGTTTTAGCATTTATGTCTATGATTCATTTAGGATGATTTCTGTGTGTGGCTCTGTGTGTGTGTGTAGGCATATTTCTGTGTGTATGGGTCAAAGAATTTTTTTATTTTTATTTTTTTAAGGATCTTATTTATTTATTTGACAAAGAGAGACACAGTGACAGAAAAGGTAATCCTTTATAAGGGTTTTAGTAGCCATTAGGTAATCACAATATTAGGTAACAATTTCGTGTACTTTCCAAATGCTATTTCAAACACTTAGCTAAAATGCATATGTCCAGGATGAAAAACCTGAATGTGAAGCAGGAATCCATCAAAATCCTAGAGGAGAACACAGGCAGCAACCTCTTTGACCTCAGCCACAGCAACTTCTCACTAGACACGTCACCAAAGGCAAAGGAAACAAAGGCAAAAGTGAACTATTAGGACTTCATCAAGATAAAAAGCTTTTGAACAGCAAAGGAAACAGTCGACAAAACCAAAAAGACAACTGACAGAATGGGAGAAGATATTTGCAAATGTCTTATCAGATAAAGGATTAGTATCCAAAATCTATACAGACCTTATCAAACTCAACATCCAAAGAAAAAATAATCCAATCAAGAAACGGGCAGAAGACATGAACAGACATTTCTGCAAAGAAGACATCCAAATGGCCAACAGACACATGAAAAAATTCTCCACATCACTCAGCATCAGAGAAATACAAATGAAAACCACAATGAGATACCCCCTCACACCAGTCGGAATGGCTAAAATTAACAAGTCAGGAAACGACAGATGTTGGTGGGGATGTGGAGAAAGGGGAACCCTCCTACACTGTTGGTGGGAATGCAAGCTGGTGCAGCCGCTCTGGAAAACAGCATGGAGGTTCCTCAAAAAGTTGAAAATAGAGCTACCGTATGACCCAGCAATTGCACCACTGGGTATTTACTCCAAAGATACAAATGTAGTGATCCAAAGGGGTACGTGCACCCCAACATTTATTGCAGCAATGTCCACAATAGCTAAACTATGGAAAGAGCCCAGATGTCCATCTACAGAAGAATGGATAAAGAAGATGTGGTATATATACAAAATGGAATACTACTCAGCCATCAAAAAATGAATCCTTGCCACTTGCAGTGACATGGATGGAACTAGAGGGTATTATGCTGAGTGAAATAAGTCAGAGAAAGACAATTATCGTATGATCTCACTCATATGTGGAATTTAAGAAACAAAACAGAGGATCACAGGGAAGGGAGGGAAAAATAAAACAAGACGAAATCAGACAGGGAGACAAACCATAAGAGACTCTTAATCTCAGGAAACAAACAGGGTTGCTGGAGTGGAGGAGGGTGGGAAGGATGGAGTAACTGAGTGATGGGCATTAAGGAGGGCACGTGGTGTAATGAGCACTGGGTATCATGGAAGACTGATGAATCACTGAACACTACCTCTGAAACTAATAATACACTATATGTTAAATAATTGAATTTAAAAAAATAAATGAAGGAATGAATGAATGAATAAAAAAATAAAAATTAAAGAAAATAAAATGCATACGTCCAAGTCACTGGTAAAATCTTGATTTCAATGAAAATCCTTCATCTTTACTTCCTAATTTATTCTGCTCAATTAAAAAGAAACAAAAACAACCAAATAAAAAAACCCCGCTCTGATTAATGCATGTACTCAGGACATTCTACACTAAGATAAATATGTTATGCTAAATACAATATATAGTTTACTATAAACAAACAGAAAAAACAGAATTTTTTATATTCATTTTATTCTTCAGTAAAACATAACTAGATTTTGTGTTTTTTTTATTCTTATGTTAATCCCCATACATTAAATCATTAGTTTTAGATGTAGTGTTCCATGATTCATTGTTTGTGCATAACACCCAGGGCTCCATGCAGAATGTGCCCTCCTCAATACTCATCACCAGGCTAACACATCCTCTCACCCCCCCTCCCCTCTAGAACCCTCAGTTTGTTTTTCAGAGTCCATTGTCTCTCATGGTTCGTCTACCCCTCCGATTTCCCCCCCTTCATTCTTCCCCTCCTGCTACCTTCTTCTTCTTCTTTTTTTTTTTCTTAACATATACTGCATTATTTGTTTCAGAGGTACAAATCTGAGACTCAACAGTCCTGCACAATTCACAGCGCTCACCAGACCACACACCATCCCCAGTGTCTATCACCCAGTCACCCCATCCCTCCCACCCCACCACCCACTCCAGCAACCCTGAGTTTGTTTCCTGCGATTAAGAATTCCTCATATCAGTGAGGTCATATGATACATGTCTTTCTCTGTTTGACTTATTTCACTCAACATAATACCCTCCAGTTCCATCCACGTCGTTGCAAATGGCAAGATCTCATTCATTTTGATGGCTGCATAATATTCCATTGTATATATATACCACCTCTTCTTTATCCATTCATCTGTCGATGGACATCTTGGCTCTTTCCACAGTTTGGCTATTGTGGACATTGCTGCTATAAACATCAGGGTGCACATACCCTTTCGGATCCCTACTTTTGTATCTTTGGGTTAAATACCCAGTAGTGCAATTGCTGGATCATATGGTAGCTCTATTTCAACTTTTTGAGGAACCTCCATACTGTTTTCCAGAGTGGCTGCACCAGCTTGCATTCCCACCAACAGTGTAGGAGGGTTCCCCTTTCTCCGCATCCCCGCCAACATCTGTCGTTTCCTGACTTGTTAATTTTAGCCATTCTGACTGGTGTGAGGTGGTATCTCATTGAGGTTTTGATTTGTATTTCCCTGATGCCGAGTGATGTGAGCACTTTTTCATGTGTCTGTTGGCCATTTGGATGTCTTCTTTGGGAAAATGTCTGTTCATGTCTTCTGCCCATTTCTTGATTGGATTCTTTGTTCTTTGAGTATTGAGTTTGATGAGTTCTTTATAGATTTTGGATACTAGCCCTTTATCTGATATGTCATTTGCAAATATCTTCTCCCATTCTGTCGGTTGTCTTTTGGTTTTGTTGACTGTTTCCTTTGCTTTGCAAAAGCTTTTTATCTTGATGAAGTCCCAATAGTTCATTTTTGGCCTTGTTTCCCTTGCCTTTGGCGATGTTTCTAGGAAGAAGTTGCTTCGGCTGAGGTCAAAGAGGTTGCTGCCTGGCTTCTCCTTTAGGATTTTGATGGACTCCTGTCTCACATTGAGGTCTTTCAACCATTTGGAGTCTATTTTTGTGTGTGGTGTAAGGAAATGGTCCAGTTTCATTCTCCTGCATGTGGCTATCCAATTTTCCCAACACCATTTGTTGAAGAGACTGTCTTTTTTCCATTGGACATTCTTTCCTGCTTTGTCAAAGATTAGTTGACCATAGGGTTGAGGGTCCATTTCTGGGCTCTCTATCCTGTTCCATTGATCTATGTGTCTGTTTTTGTGCCAGTACCATACTGTCTTGATGATGAGAGCTTTGTAATAGAGCTGGAAGTCCGGAACTGTGATGCCGCCAGCTTTACTTTTCTTTTTCAACATTCCTCTGGCTATGTGGGGTCTTTTCTGGTTCCATACAAATTTTAGGATTATTTGTTCCATTTCTTTGAAAAAAGTGGATGGTATTTTGATGGGGATTGCATTGAATGTGTAGATTGCTCTAGGTAGCATTGACATCTTCACAATATTTTTTCTTCCAATCCATGAGCATGGAACATTTTTCCATTTCTTTGTGTCTTCCTCAATTTCTTTCATGAGTATTTTATAGTTTTCTGAGTACAGATCCTTTGTCTCTTTGGTTAGATTTATTCCTAGGTATCTTATGGTTTTGGGTGCAATTGTAAATGGGATTGACTCCTTACTTTCTCTTTCTTCTGTCTTATTGTTGGTGTGTAGGAATGCCACTGACTTCTGTGCATTGATTTTATATCCTGCCACTTTACTGAATTCCTGTATGAGTTCTAGCAGTTTTGGGGTGGAGTCTTTGGGGTTTTCCACATAAAGTATCATATCATCTGCAAAGAGTGAGAGTTTGACTTCTTCTTTGCCAAATTGGATGCCTTTGATTCTTTTTGTTGTCTGATTGCTGTGGCTAGGACTTCCAATACTATGTTGAATAGCAGTGGTGATAGTGGACATCCCTGCCGCATTCCTGACCTTAGGGGGAAAGCTCTCAGTTTTTCCCCATTGAGAATGATATTCGCTGTAGGTTTTTCATAGATGGCTTTTATGGTATTGAGGTATGTACCCTCTATGCCTATACTCTGAAGAGTTTTGATCAAGAAAGGATGCTGTACTTTGTCAAAAGCTTTTTCTGCATCCATTGAGAGCATTATATGATTCTTGTTCTTTCTTTTGTTAATGTATTGTATCACATTGATTAATTTGAGGATGTTGAACCAACCTTGCAGCCCAGGGATAAATCCCACTTGGTCGTGGTGAATAATCCTTTTAATGTACTGTTGGATCCTATTGGCTAGTATTTTGGTGAGAATTTTTGCAACTGTGTTCATCAGGGATATTGGTCTGTAATTCTCCTTTTTGATGGGGTCTTTGTCTGGTTTGGGGATCAAGGTAATGCTGGCCTCATAAAATGAGTTTGGAAGTTTTCCTTCCATTTCTATTTTTTTGGAACAGTTTCAGAAGAATAGGTATTAATTCTTCTTTAAATGTTTCACAGAATTCCCCTGGGAAGCCATCTGGCCCTGGGCTTTTGTTTTTTGGGAGATTTTTGATGACTGCTTTAATTTCCTTAGTAGTTATAGGTCTGTTCAGGTTTTCTATTTCTTCCTGGTTCAGTTTGGTAGTTGATACATCTCTAGGAATGCATCCATTTCTTCCAGATTATCTAATTTGCTGGTATAGAGTTGCTCATAATATATTCTTATAATTGTTGGTATTTCTTTGGTGTTGGTTGTGATCTCTCCTCTTTCATTCATGATTTTGTTGATTTGGGTCATTTCTCTTCTCTTTTTGATAAGTCTGGCTAGGGGTTTATCAATCTTGTTAATTCTTTCAAAGAACCAGCTCCTAGTTTCGTTGATCTATTCTACTGTTCTTTTAATTTCTATTTCATTGATTTCTGCTCTGATCTTTATTATTTCTCTTCTCCTACTGGGTTTAGGCTTTATTTGCTGTTCTTTCTCCAGCTCCTTTAGGTGTAGGGTTAGGTTGTGTACTTGAGACCTTTCTTGTTTCTTGAGAAAGGCTTGTATTGCTATATACTTTCCTCTCAGGACTGCCTTTGCTGCATCCCAAAGATTTTGAACAGTTTTGTTTTCATTTTCATTGGTTTCCATGTGTTTTTTTAATTCTTCTTTAATTTCCTGGTTGACCCATTCATTCTTCAGTAGGATGCTCTTTAGCCTCCATGTATTTGAGTTCTTTCCAACTTTCCTCTTGTGATTGAGTTCTAGTTTCAAAGCATTGTGGTCTGAAAATAGGCAGGGAATGATTCTAATCTTTTGGTACCGGTTGAGACCTGATTTATGACCTAGGATGTGATCGATTCTGGAGAATGTTCCATGGGCACTAGAGAAGAATGTGTATTCCGTTGCTTTGGGATGGAATGTTCTGAATATGTCTGTGAAGTCCATTTGGTCCAGTGTGTCATTTAAATTCTTTATTTCCTTGTTGCTCTTTTGCTTAGACGATCTGTCCATTTCAGTGAGGGGGATGTTAAAGTCCCCCACTATTATTGTATTGTTGTCAATGTGTTTCTTTGCTTATGTTATTAATTGCCTTATATAATTGGCTGCTCCCATGTTAGGGGCATAGATATTTACAATTGTTAGATCTTCTTGTTGGATAGACCCTTTAAGTAGGATATAATGTCCTTCCTCATCTCTTATTACAGTCTTTGGTTTAAAATCTAATTTGTCTGATATAAGGATTGCCACCCCAGCTTTCTTTTGGTTTCCATTAGCATGGTAAATGGTTTTACACCCCCTCACTTTCAATCTGGTGGTGTCTTTGGGTCTAAAATGAGTCTCTTGCAGACAGCATATCGATGGGTCTTGTTTTTTAATCCAGTCTGATAGCCTGTGTCTTTTGATTGGGGCATTGAGCCCATTTACATTCAGGGTAACTATTGAAAGATAGGAATTTAGTGCCATTGTATTGCCTGTAAGGTGACTGTTACCGTATATTGTCTGTGTTCCTTTCTGGTCTATGTTGCTTTTAGGGTCTTTCTTTGTTAGAGGACCCCTTTCAAGATTTCTTGTAGGGCTGGTTTTGTGTTTGCAAATTCCTTTAGTTTTTGTTTGTCCTGGAAGCTTTTTATCTCTCCTTCAATTTTCACTGACAGCCTAGCTGGATAGAGTATTCTTGGCTGCATATTTGTCTCATTTAGTGCTCTGAATATATCCTGCCAGTCCTTTCTGGCCTGCCAGGTCTCTGTGGATCGGTCTGTTGCCAATCTAATGTTTCTACCATTGTAGGTTACATATCTCTTCTCCTGAGCTGCTTTCAGGATTTTCTCTTTGTCTCTGAGACTCGTAAGTTTTACTATTAGATGTCGGGGTGTTGGCCTATTTTTATTGATTTTGAGAGGGGTTCTCTGTGCTTCCTGGAATTTTTTTTTTTAAAGATTTTATTTATTTATTTGAGAGAGAGAATGAGATAGAGAGAGAGAGCATGAGAGGGGGGAGGGTCAGAGGGAGAAGCAGACTCCCTGCTGAGCAGGGAGCCCGATGCGGGACTCAATCCCGGGACCCCAGGATCGTGACCTGAGCCGAAGGCAGTCGCTTAACCAACTGAGCCACCCAGGCGCCCTGTGCTTCCTGGATTTTGATGCCTGTTTCCTTCCCCAAATTAGGGAAGTTCTCTGCTATAATTTGTTCCATTATACCTTCTGCCCCCTCTCTCTTTCTTCTTCTTCTGGGATCCCAATTATTCTAATGTTGTTTCGTCTTATGGTATTGATTATCTCTCGAATTCTGCCCTCATGATCCATTAGTTGTTTATCTCTCTTTTTCTCAGCTTCTTTATTTTCCATCATTTCATCTTCTATATCGCTGATTCTCTCTTCTGCCTCATTTATCCTAGCAGTTAGCGCCCCCATATTTGATTGTACCTCATTAATAGCCTTTTTGATTTCTACTTGGTTAGATTTTAGTTCTTTTACTTCTCCAGAAAGGGTTTCTCTAATAACTTCCATATTTTTTTCAAGCCCAGCTAGTATCTTTAAAGTGATGATTCTGAACTCTAGATCTGACATGATACTAATGTCCATATTAAGTAGGTCCCTGGCAATTGGTACTACCTCTTGTTCTTTTTGTTGAGGTGATTTTTTCCATCTTGTCATTTTGTGCAGAGGAGAATAGATTCATGAGAGACCAAATGCTAGCAGAGTAACAAACGTCCCCAGAAAATATACTCTAAACAAATCATTAAAGACCTGAAGCAGTGGGAAAAGAAAGGCAAAGAGAGAAAATAGAAAAAGAAAAAAAAAAAAGATAAAGATAAAAACAAACAAAAACAAACAAAACAAAACAACAACAACAAAAAAAAACAGAATGTGATCAAATATGATCTATATGGTATATAGATCAGTGCCACACACTAGATTTGGGGTGTATTTTGGTCTTTTAGAAGAAAGTGCCTCCCAAAATTTTAAAGAAAGAAAAACTTATATATGTACAAAAATAAGGGTTTGATATGATGAAGGGATGGAATATGACTGTAAAGATGGAAATTATAAAAAAATTTATAAAAGGAATTCATAAGAAGTTGTTTGAAAAAAGAAAGAAGAGGATTTAAAAAAAGAAAAAAGAAAAAAAAAGGGAGAGAATGTGATCAGGCAGGGGAGTAGAAGAAACCATATAGTAGAGATTTAGGGTATATTTTGATCTGTTAGAAGAAACTATCTCAAAAATTTAAAGAGAGAACAACTTATATATATATGCCAAAAATACAGGTAACTACTATGAAGGGATAGAATATGACTCTAAAAATGAAAAATAAAAATGTTTTTTAAAAAAGGGATTGATAAGATGTTGGTTGAAAAAGGGAAAAAGAGGGCGCCTGGGTGGCTCAGTTGGTTAAGCGACTGCCTTCGGCTCAGGTCATGATCCTGGAGTCCCTGGATCGAGTCCCGCATTGGGCTCCTTGCTTGGCAGGGGGTCTGCTTCTCCCTCTGACCCTCCCCCCTCTCATGTACTTGCTCTCTCTCTCATTCTCTCTCTCTCAAATAAATAAATAAAATCTTAAAAAAAAAAAAAAGAAAAAGGGAAAAAGAAAAATTCAAAAAAAAAAAGAAGGAAAAAAAGACAGTTAAAAAAAAGTTAACTTTGAAAGACTAAAGAATCATGGTAAAAAAGCCATGAATTCTATGTGCAGTATTCCCCTAGCGCTGGAGTTCTGCCATTCTCATTGATCGGTAAACTTGGTCTTGGCTGGCCGTTCTCATTGATCTTCTGGGGGAGGGGCCTGTTGCTATGGTTTCCAAATGTCTTTGCGGGAGGCGGAATTGCCCTGCCCTTGCCCGGTCTGGGCTAAGTAATCTGCTTGGGTTGTTCTCCAGAGCTTTTGTTCCCTGTGATCTTTCCATACAGCTTTGGAGGCGGAGAGTGAAAATGGCGGCCTCCCAATCTCCACCCCAGAGGAGCCGAGAACTTGGGGCCCCGCTCCTCAGTGAGCCCCCAGAGAAAAGCCGTCAGTCACTCCTGTCTCCCCAGTCTCCGGCCACACTCCATGCTCACCCGGCCTGTGACTGCACGTTTCTATCTCTGGCACCCAACCCCGGGTGGAGTCTCCAAACCCAGCAGATCCCTGCGGTGCACTCCCGCGTGGCTCCTCTTGGAGGAGGAAGGTGAGTCTCCCCGGATCTGCCACTTGTTGGGTCCCTGCTGGAGGAGCAGTGGCCCGACTGGGCCGCAGATCACGGTTTATGGCAACCCCGAGCTGAGAGCCCACGCCTGGGCCCTGCCTCTGCAGCCGGCTTCCCTGCTCCGTTACCTGGGAGCTCTGCCACTCTCAGGCACCCCCGGTCTTTCTGTGATCCCGAGGGTGCTGAGACCACACTGTCCCACGAGGGTTTCACCCCCCACTTAGTCACCAGAGTGACGTCCTTCAGCGGAGCCGACTTCTAAAAGTTCCGATTCTGTGCTCCCTGGTTCTATCACTTGCCAGAAGTGGTTGACCGAGGCCGCTCCCCCGCCATCTATCCTCCTGAATATCGCTTCGGATTCACTTCTCTGCACGTCCTACCTTCCAGAAAGTGGTCGCTTTTCTGTTCAGAGAGTTGTTGCTATTCTTTTCTTCGATCTCCTGTTGAGTTTGTAGGTGTTCAGAATGGTTTGATCCCTATCCAGCTGAATTCCTGAGAGGAGACGAAATCCAGGTCTCCTACTCCTCCGCCATCTTGCTCCGCCCCCAGATTTTGTTTTATGTGAAATTCTCCCTAGCAGGCCTTTTTTAGAATTAAGTTATGGGTATATTCTCTGTTCTCTTGGTCATCACTGAAAAATCTAATTGGATGATTGGGGTATTTTGTTGGAACTTTCCCTCTTTACTTTGTATAGGTTTGATAGACCACAAGGAAAACAAAGCCAAACTGTTAATCTTTCTGGCAAACAGGGCTCTGAGAGAGTTCTTGGAGTTAAAACCTTGGTTATACTCTACCTCGGTTAACTCTTACCAAGGGGAGCGGCCTCCAAATTGCAACAGCTCACAGCCCTCAAATCATTTTGCTCACTAATGCAGAAGAAAAGCTTTTCTTAGATACTTACCGACTCATTCCTGCATCTTAGGCAAACTTCATCCAGAATTGCTATTTTTCTTTCTTTCGCATAATGAACATAAAGGGTATTAAAGCACAGGTCCATATAATGACACTCTTAAAGTTATTGTGATAGTTCTAAAAGGGAAAAGATCAATCTTATTTAAAAAAAGAAAACAGGTCAGAAGTCCTTTTAACTTAAAAAATAAGTGACAGTGAAGTTTTCCTATCCTTGAATCAGTCTCGTTTCTTTTACATTTTCTAATTTTTTTTCTTCTTTTCTTTTCTTTTACATAAAACCTCTCTAAGGTTAATCATTCTAAGCTACTTCATACCGCATCTCTTACAGATTTTTTGAACCTTATTAACCGTATGTTAACACATATAATTGTTTGGTAAATTTCTATTCCACCTAATCTGATTTTAAACATCTGTATATCATACTATGTTGATAGAGCTGAGTCGCAGGTTTGATGGTTGAAGCTGAGGTTGATCCTTCTTCTTGGTTTTCCATTGATAATCTTAGTTAATATCTGCTGTCCCAATGTAAACTGCACTGCTTTCAACTCTCAAAAGTGTCTCAACTTGAATGGTATATTATATGTGAGCCTAGTTTCACCAAATACTGAATCAAAAGTAATGCAGAAACAATGAAGATTAGAACAAAGCAGGAAATCCAATATTCAGCAACTATCAAAACTTGGAGGGGACACAGAAAAGCACAAAAAACCTAGATTTGGAGCCAAAAGGGATCTTGTCTTTCCCAAAATCTAGTATCTTTCTCTTCATTGTCCTCATCACTATCGTTCCCCTAACTTTTGGGGGAATAATCTTCCTTTCCTTTTTCATATTTTTAAAATTAATTTTAAAAATGTTTGAATATATTCTAGTTCTAAGGAGGATAAAAGTATTATTCTTAACACTTATTGACTTTTTAAATTAAAATTTATAATACCACAAATTGTCTCTCAATAATACTCTAATTTAGTCTTTTGAATTATCTTAACACTTAGTCCAAGTAAAAGATTTATGCAGAACTCTAAGAAAGAAAGTGTTTGAAAAAGAAAAAAAAAAATCAAAGGTAGTATTGATCACTAACATGCTGGCCTAATGGTAATATAGGCTCTTTAGATTACCTCATTGAACACATGTATTTCCAGTGAAGTTAAATGGAATCTTGATTGCATAGATTAGAAATTCCAGAGTTCCTATTGGAGAGACTTCTGAATATTAAATATATAATTACATGTATGATATTAAACTCTAATGTACTTATATGGCATTTATGAGTCATAAGCAAATAAAATACGGTAACAGATATAAAAACAAATTTGTTTTAGAAAGGTAAGTTTTATTTCTCTTTACCTGGAGTTGTTGTTAGCAGTCTTAAAGAAAATGTAGTTGCAAATTGTTCACAACAGTACCATTTTTGGGAATTGAAAGAAATGAATGATTTAAAAACAAATCCCTTATATTTTATATTGGCTTTCACCTGTTTAAAAGTGATATTCCGCCTAATGCTTTGGAAAAACAAGTTAGTAGGAATGTAATTTAAATAAATGAATACAAAATGTAAGTATTTAATTTAAAAAAAGACGAAATTGCAGCTTTTGGTTTTTCTTTTCTCTTCTCTTCGTGCCTATACCTGCAAAGACCCCTGTGGTTTAAATAACCAGTGTGTATACACTAATAAAAATCCCATTAAATTAAATGGCCAGTAGGCATGTAGAATGTCCTGTTGCAATTTCAGAAGACAGTTACCAGACACCCTGCTATGAACATTTTACTTTATCAGGGTTAAGAAAAACATTTATAAAATCTATTTATTTCTATTTTAAAAGTTTAGCGAATCCTGGAAATGGTGGTTTTATAATTTTTTTCTCTTCTTAAAATGAAATGGTTGGGTGGATTCCACATCAGGCACTATGTAGAATACCCTATAGCAAATGTATATAATCAACACAATCGGCCAGTAATTTTCATTCCTCAACTATTATTTCTTTTTTTCCATTAGTGAGCAATGAAAGTGGCAATTCAGTGTATTTTGTATTATAGGAAAGTGTTTACAGTACATACTGTACCTGTGTTCTGACAGAAATAATTTCAGAAATATAAAACTATTTTTTCTTGGAAATGTTCTCTGTGTTACTTTAACTCTCTTACTTTTTAAATATGCACATGAGTTCACATTTTGTAAAGGTAGAATTTCTTTTTTTTTTTTTTAAAGATTTTATTTATTTATTTGACAGAGAGAGACACAGTGAGAGAGGGAACACAGCAGGGGGAGTTGGAGAGGGAGAAGCAGGCTTCCCGCAGAGCAGGGAGCCCGATGCGGGGCTCGATCCCAGGACCCTGTGATCATGACCTGAGCCGAAGGCAGACGCTTAACGGCTGAGCCACCCAGGCGCCCCAAGGTAGAATTTCTTAAAACAGCTTAAGGTAGCACTTGCAGTAGTAGTCTAAACATGGGTAAGATTAATTTAAGAAGTAAGTTTAGATACCTGTATGGGGGAGAAGAATGGGAGTTGTATGGCATTGGAAAACTAAATGGAGAGAAAGGAAGATAATGGAAATGGGTAGTAATTCTCTAGTGGACAAAGGGAAACCACAGAAAGAAAAACAAAAGTCACCTATAAAATGACAGAATCAAATTCCCTTTCTGATTAGAAAACAAAAAGAAAAAAAGTTTTTTAAAAAGTAAGAATTTTACCCATTTCTTAACTGCATTTTTTGTTGTTTGGGTGTTTGAGTTTGATAGGGTCTTTATAGATTTTGGATACTAACCCTTTATCAGATATGTCATTTGCAAATATCTTCTCCCATTTTGTCGTTTGTCTTTTGATATTATTGACTGTTTCCTTTGCTGTGCAAAAGCTTTTTATCTTGATGAACTCTCAATATGAAGTCCCCGTTTTTGCTTTTGTTTTCTCTGCCTCAGGAGACATATCTAGCAAGAAGTTGCTGTGGCCAAGGTCACAGAGGTTGCTGCCTGTGATCTCCTCTAGGATTTTGATGGTTTTCTGTCTCACATTTATGTCTTTCATCCATTTGGAATTTATTTTTGTGTATGGTATAAGAAAGTGGTCCAGTTTCATTCTTCTGTATGTTGCTGTTCATTTCCCAACACCATTTGTTGAAGAGACTATCTTTTTTCCGTTGGATATTCTTTCCTGCTTTGTCGAAGATTAGTTGCCATTTATGGGTTTCCTATTCTGTTTCCTTGATATATGTATCTGTTTTTATGCTAGTACCATAATGTCTTGATCACTACAGTTTTGTAATATAACTTGAAGTCCAGAATTGTGGTGCTTCCAGCTCTGCTTTTCTTTTAGATTCCTCAAAAAGTTAAAAATAGAACTACCCTACAATCCAGCAATTGCACTACTAGGTATTTACCCAAAGGATAAAAAATACTGATCCGAAGGGATGCATGCACCCTGATGTTTATAGCAGCATTATCAACAATAGCCAAATTATGGAAAGAGACCAAGTATCCATCGACTGATGAATGGATAAAGAAGTTGTGGTATATATATGTGTATATATATGATGGAATATTACTCAGCCATAGAAGAGAGTGAAATCTTGCTATTTGCAACAACATGGATAAAGCCAGAGTGTATTATGCTAAGCGCAATAAGTCAGAGAAAGACAAACACCATATGATTTCACTTATACGTAGAATTTAAGAAATGAAACAGATGAACATAGTGGGGAAAACAAAGAGAGGCAAACCATAAAACAGACTTAACTATAGAGAGCAAACTTAGGGTTGCTGGAGGGGTTGTGGGTGGGGAGATGGGTTAAATGGGTGATGGGGATTAAGGAGGACACTTGTGATGAGCCATGGGTGTTATATGTAAGTGATGAATCACTAAATTCTACCCCTGAAACCAATATTACACTATATGTTAACTAACTGGAATTTAAATAAAAACTTAAAACTAAAAAAAAAAAAAAAAGGAAAAAATAAAGAAAAATATTTCTTAAAAAGTAAGAAGTTTGCATCATTTAAGATGAGCAAGCAGCAAATACATTTTGGCCTCTACATTGTCAGAAGACAAGAAGCAAAGTATTACACAGATTAAGCGATCTGGACAGTATAAGTCAGATGTTAGAAATGGTAGTTCAGCTGCATTGAATAGACAACATACTCCTTCTGACTCTAAAACCCATGCAGGTTATATATTGGGGGCAGCACTAGATGGGAAATATTTATTATTTAGTAAAGGGCAATATAGTCAGCACAGATGCTAGTTTTAGGGCAACTGAGAGGCTCTGGAGACTGGAGAGAAACCATTGCCCTTAGAAGACTCAAAGGCCAGCTTGAGGAATGGAAAATGTTTTACACTTACAAGCACAGATGATGGATTTGCAGACTAAGATAATTCAGTAGTTCTTAATATTCATATTAAATCTTCACAGGGTAATTAATATGTGATATAATGTTTTAAAATCAAATCCATTAAAATCTGTGTGTAAAGATAAGTGATTTTATTTCTAGTATTTTCACCAATACTAGTAAAGGAGTAAGATATTTCAACCAAGTAGCAATCAGTGAAAAATTATCTCAGGGAATTTATGTGGAAACTACATAAATAAGGTTTTACAGGTAAACATAAAGTAAGGCTTTATTGAATGAGCCATCTAGGTTATGACTCAGTTAGCAGTCAAGAAAACTGAAATATGGAAGACATGTCATCAGCATTTGGATTTTGATTTTAAAGATATTTTTCAGGGGCGCCGGTGGCTCAGTCGTTAAGCATCTGCCTTTGGCTCAGGTCATGACCCCAGGGTCCTGGGATGGACCCTGCTCCACGGGAAGCCTGCTTCTCCCTCTCCCACTCCCCCTGCTTGTGTTCCCTCTCTCTCTGTCTCTCTCTCTGTCAAAATATAAATAAAATCTTTAAAAAAGATAATAAAGATAGTTTTCAGTTCCACTGAGGTAAAGATTTGAAGGGTCACTTAAAAATCCCAAATGCCATCTAGATGTACTTCTTTCCCCACCCCCCCACCCCACCAGGGGGGTATTTTATTGAAATATTTTTGATGTATGACATTATGTAAATTTAAGGTGTACAGCATGTTGATCTGATACATTTATATACTGTAATATGATCACCTATAGCAATAATTAGTACCTGTATCTTATTGTGTGATTGTCATTTCTTTTTAGTAGTTGGAATAATTAAGATCTAGTCTCTTTGCATGTTTGATGATTATAGTACAATATTGTTGTCTTTATTCACTACTGCATATTAGATCTTTAGGACTTATTTAGTACTAGTTGCAAATGTGTACCCTTAAACAACATCTATACTATCTACCCACCCCCATCCCCTGGTAAACACCATTTTACTCTGTTTCTACCAGTTTGGTTTTTTTAGATTCAACATACAAATGATATCATGCAGTGTTTTTCTTTCTCTGACTTATTTCACTTAGCATAATGCCTTCAAGGTAAGTCCATGTTGCAAATGGCAGGATGTTCTTCTTTCTCATGGCTGAATAATATTCCATTATCTTCTTTATCCATTCATCCCCTGATGGGCACTTAGGTTGTTTATATCTTGACTATTATGAATAATGCTGCAATGAACGTGGGGGTGCAAATATCTCTTTGAGATACTGATTTCATTTACTTTGGACATATACCCAGAAGTAGGATAATAGAACGGTAGTTCTATTTTTAACTTTTTGAGTAACTCATATTAGGACTAGATGCCAGTTATAAAGTAAACAAAACAGACATGTTTCCTCATAATATGTACAGTCTGAGGATATTGAGAGAATAAGTACTTAAAATAAATATTAGGTGATTGGCAGTACAGGGCACATTTTATTCTAAGTACAGCTGCAGTGGGCTATGTAATTGGGATGGGATTTTTTTTTTCATTAAAAATAAAAACAAGAAAATCTGAAGTCCTATGTGTGTTAGTGAGAACACTGATCTAGTAAGTCAAAGTCAGAAAACCCTAAAACCCACTTGTGGATTTTCAGGTACATTCCAGTTACATAAGCTGTGCATGAGACCCAAATGTAGTACATATGCTACCACTAATCTATGATATGACTTTGGGCAATAAAAACTTAGAATCTATGTGCCTCTGTTGAAAATGAAATTTAAAATTCCTGAAAATAACTTTGTAACTTGCTGGGAGAAAATTAAATGTTATTGTTGTGTGGCTAAATCCAGTGGGGGAATAAGCACACTGTGCATGAAGAAATTCACTAGTGAGTTTGCACTAGGTTAGAAGGGATAACACTGTCAAATACAAATGGATATCCCTATGCAATGGAGAAGCTGCCTCTCCAGTCCTACCTCATGCTAGCTGAACAGCAGTCCATTGTTCTTTCAAAGGTTGGATTTGCCTTGGAAATCTCACCCACACCTCCTCTTTACTCTGCCACAATTAGAGTTTCCTCATTTGGTTCATCCCACAGAATACCTTTTTGAATGTCTGACCCTTGTCTGTTTCTTTACCATAGACTCCTGATTAACTTTGTCCTAGAGGCTCAGAAGTCAAGATGGAAACATTCCTCTGATACAGCACTTCATGTAGTCCTCATGTAGGTAGAAAAATATTACTACTAAATTATCAGCGTCTCTTCTTAGACTGTTAAAGAGGAAGAAACTGTATAAATGCAAATGGCATGTGCAGTTAGTGAAATACTCTGAATCAAATATCATGACCATACTTCTCTTTAGATGAATGAGAACATGTGTGAAAAGATGTCATTATTGTCATAATAGTAATAGTTATGTATATCCTGTGGATTCATGAAACTCACAAGGCATATGTATTTTTTATACTCTGAAGCCCTTACGTTAGGGAACATGTCACACATCGACTTTGTTAAGAGAATCTAGAATTGTGGTGAGAGGGGTGGGTATGGCTCCTATATAAAACAGTGAGTCCAGAAATCTGAGGTGTTGTAATTAGTTTTCCCATCCATGAGCCAGCAGTGGGGACTTGCGTAGGTCACTTAAATTCTTTGGGCTGCCATTACCTTAATAGAAACACGTGATGATGTTGAGCTAGATTATAACCAAAATCTCCATGGTTCTGCAGTTGTCACCATACCCATGCTATTGTGTTAATCTTTTCTTGGCTTTCATGGGTTCTGTGAATCAAAGCCAGATAGAGAGCTAGCAAGGGAAATTTCTGTTTGTACTGTGATTCAAAGCATGTCAGGAACTGCCAAGGAAGCTAATTTGCTCTCTAGAGACCTATTAATAAATCAAATGGATGCTTCTCACTGATGAGGCATATAAATTAATTAAGGATGATTGACCCTGTTTTAGGTAGATGGGACAGATGAGCTGTTTTAAGCTGAGACTCATGCCAGAAGATAGTAGAGCCAGTTTCACACTTTGACAATAGCGAAAGTCCCTCTACCAACCTTTTAATTTAACTTCTAATAGAGTTAACTTTTAATATTTAACTTTTAATAGAGTAGATAATAAATGCTTATATAGAAGACTGATCAATAGGTATTTTGTTTTTTCATTTAATTATAGATATTCATAAAATTTCTGAAATATATCTTGTAAAGAACTGGTTTTGCAACTCTCAGTATTTTTAAATTAAGATTTCAATTTTTGTTTATTAAAAATAGCTCATAAAAGACAGGTTAACTTGCTGATGTTTCTCCTATAGTCGGGTGTTATAGAGTTGAGTTCGTTATCTGTGTGCTGTAACTGAATGCACTATTACCATCTGGTGGGTGCAGTCCAAATCACAGGTGTAAGATCTGTCCAGGGAAAAAAATAAAAGCCGTTTGGACATCTTTTTTCAATGTTATGTATCCTTTAATACCAGAAGAATATAAATATACATACGGCTTGGGGTTTTGAGATTATTCTGAAGTATCCCACCACACGTATTTTAACTTCTATCCTAAGATAATACAAATACTGCATTATAAACCCTTGCTATTCAAAGTATGATTTTGGATCTGCAGCATCATCTGGGATCTTATTAGAAATGCAAATCTCAAGAGTATTTAATCCTAATCTGTATTTTAATAAGATCTTCAGGTAATTTGTATGCTCATCAAATCTGAAAAGTACTGATAAACACCATAATTATATTTGCCTTTAAAATACATGTAATGTTTTAATCACTAAACTTCCAATCAACTATCACTCTAAGAAGATACCCCATCTTTAGGCTGTGATTTTTTGAATCCTTCCCCTACCGCTTCAGTTCCTCAGTCCCCGTCACACACACAGTGAGATCCCATGAGGTAGAGCTGGAAAATCATAGCTACAAGATGTGGTAGCAGGACTTTGGTGGGTCACTTTAGGTTCTCTCCTGTAACGGGTCTAACCTCATCTCCTTCTATCTCCCATCAAACTTGCTCACTCTGTTCTGGACCCGTGAACATCCTTGCTTTAGGGTTCCTGCTTTAGAGCAGTGGCACCCATGTTCCTCTGCCTGCATGTTCTTCCTTCAAGATATACACATAGCAAACCCCCTCCCTCATTTCCAGCAGTTCCCTTCTAGAATATGATTTAATCATGGAGACATGCTGCATCCTGCATCTCAGTGCCCCATCTCACTCAGTTCAAAGTTCCTGTGGACCAAGAAGTGAAATTCGCTCATCTTTGATCTTTACCAGTGCTTGCCATAGAGTAGATCTCAGTAACTGTCCCTTGCCATAATGAGAAGAGTAATCGCCATGATGATGAGAGTCAGCAGCTGGAGATTGGAGATGACATTGAAGGAATCTGAGTTGTACAGTCTGGAAAAGAGAATGATTTCAGATGGTGACTTGTAAATGGTAAAGCTCCTACCAGTACATGATCTAGTGTGGAAAGACCATTCGGTCAACTTCGAGCTCAGGACCAGGAGCACATTAAATTCCTTTCATTATATGCCCCACCATATTATTATATTTCAAGAAAAAAGAGCAAAGTTTTAGGGCAGGTAGCATAAAATCCATCTATACATTTTGAAAGATTATCTTTCACACAGAACAGTACTTCCCCACAGCAGTAGAAAATAAAGACACAGGGCACCTGGGTGGCTCAGTTGGTTAAGCAACTTCCTTCGGCTCAGGTCGTGATCCTGGAGTCCCGGGATCGAGTCCCGCATTGGGCTCCCTGCTCGGCAGGGAGTCTGCTTCTCCCTCTGACCCTTCTCCCTCTCATGCTCTCTGTCTCTCATTCTCTCTCTCTCAAATAAATAAAATCTTAAAAAAAAAATGAAAATAAAGACACACTGGAAAAGAAAGGGATGTATTTTTAGGTAATACTAGGAGTTTTGTGGTCTGTATTATTTGTGCTACAACAGCATTTAAAAATCTAGTTATGTCTATGAGACTGACACAGATATGTGCTTCATCTGTCAAGAATGTCTCAGCAAAAGCAGGCAAAGAAAGGACCATGAACCTGGAAGACAAATTCTACTCCTGATCAGAAATTTTAGAAAATAGGATGAGTATCAGTATATTAAAGTTATAAATAGGCATATCTCATTCATTGAAAAAAAGTTTTAATAATTACAGCTCATCAGTAATTGAACAAGTGTCCCTAGAGAAAACTAATTAAAAAAAAAAAAAAAGGAAACCAATTGCTTGAGTTGACTTCAAAATGCAACTAACTGGAATTAAAATAAAAACTTAAAAAAGTTTGATATGTGTTTTTCAGCATGGCATCTAAGACACTTGTTAAATTTGAGAACGTACGAGTCTGTGTTTACATTTAAGTGGCTCAGATAAATCTTGCTTATTTTTGTGCTTCTTGGTGAAATTTTAATTATTAAGATGATCAGAACCTGGATTTTGGATTAAATGGAATTGTAACTATACATGCATATGTTTTATCACCCTACCTCATGCCCAAAAGTGTTCAATAATTTCTGTTGATTAAATAATTTATAATCATATAGAAATAATATAGCGGGGCATATAATGAAGGTAATTTATTGTGCTCCTGGTCCTGAGCTCAAATATAACTGAACAACCTGATTCAATTACAACCATGTATACATTTCCACACTAGATCATATACTGGCATGAGCCTCACCATTTGCAAGTCACTTCCAAGAATAGGCACTGGGGCTTTGTATTTCACTTCTTTCTTCTTTTCCCAAGGATTCCAGTCTCTGTTTAGGAGCCTGAAAGTGTCCTGAGCCATCACAAAGAGAATGTCCCAAATGGACATTTTTCATAGAGCTCAGCAAAGTCTGTGTATGTGGATGGGTGTCATTTTTCCTCTGTGATTACTATTGGCATGATGCTGTTCTCATCTTAAGGCTTATACCAAGGTGTTACCAGAGAAGTTAATATGTTAATATAGTCCCTCAGTACAGCTCACCTTTGCAGCTCTCTTGGATGGCAATTACTGTAGGTAAATGGTTCACCTCATAGAAGTTTCCCTATAACTGATGATACTATTCCCCTGCCTTTCCTTGCCTGTCTTTCAAGGCCTTAAAACTTCATTTATAGTAAATACCCACCCCAGTCTTTCACTCTGTCTGGTCCACCAGAGGAAAAGATAGTAATTTCATGTCCCAAGTTCTTCCCGGCTTGATTCTTTTGTGCTTTTGTTTGTTCCTTTTCTTAACAAAATAAGTTAAAGACTACTACTATCCAAATTATAATTCCTGACGAGATTGCAAAAGTCCATTTTGGAAGTTAAGTTAAAAATAATGCAATTAGGGGCGCCTGGGTGGCTCAGTTGGTTAAGCGACTGGCTTCGGCTCAGGTCATGATCCTGGAGTCCCGGGATCGAGTCCTGCATCAGGCTCCCTGCTCAGCAGGGAGTCTGCTTCTCCCTCTGACCCTCCCCCCTCTCATGCTCTCTCTCTCTCTATCTCATTCTCTCTCTCAAATAAATAAATAAAATCTTAAAAAAAAATAATGCAATTAGACTATTTACTTTTTAAATCTTATATTCACATTAGAACAATCCTAATTCCACAAGTTCTGTGGACCACTTCTGAAAGAGAAAAAGGATCAAATATAAAGAATCACAGCAAAGAAAATCTCAAGGACAAATTGTCTTAATATAACTACAAATCTTAATATAACAGTATCAAAAGCAAGAGCGATTCATTTATATGATTGTATTCTTAGGATCTAGCAGAGGCATGGCTTATAGTAGGGGCTCTATGTTGCAAAAATAAACTATTTAGATAAGTATGGCAGTTTAGCAGTGGTTAGAAGAAAACATAGTATAAAACCAAAAAATTAAATATAAAAATATTAATGCTCTTTTTAAAGAACATAAGCACCTCTGAAATGTTTACTCAAAAAAAAATGAATGATGATAGGTCATGAAAAAAATAAATCTAGCTGACACATTGTATAAAAATTATAACTTAAGGGGCGCCTGGGTGGCTCAGTTGGTTAAGCGACTGCCTTCGGCTCAGGTCATGATCCTGGAGTCCCAGGATCGAGTCCCACATTGGGCTCCCTGCTCGGCAGGGAGTCTGCTTCTCCCTCTGACCCTCCTCCCTCTCATGCTCTCTGTCTCTCATTCTCTCTCTCTCAAATAAATAAATAAAATCTTAAAAAAAAATTATAACTTAAAAAAATTAGTTGATAGAGAAATGTTTCAAAGTATATTCAGAAATCATGTCACCATATCTAGCAAAAAAAGAGGTGTCAAATATCTTTACTTCTTAATCATTTATTCTAACGTAAGTAGAATAAAAATATGCAGTATGGGAAAACAAAAGTATAACATTGATTTGGTTTATGAATATTTTCAAATTTACATTATGTTAAGTATGTTCCCATGGTGAATCTGCATATAGTCTCAAATATTCTCTAGGTTTGGCCTCTACCACTACTGGTAGAAAGTTATAGAGAGAGAGGGAGAAAGGGAGAGATCCCAGACTATGTACCATGTATCACACAAACGTTTGATTTTTTACTAGATGGTGAAGAGTTAAATGTATGGCTTGTGTACTTGTTTATTGCTAAAAGCATTTTAGTATACTTGCTATTTTGAGTGTGGCTTGGTAAATGAAGCCACAATTATTATCAAAACCCATCAAAATATTAGAGTAATAAACATTTTTGATCAACGCAGAAAAAAGACTAAATTTTCTTTATCCTCTATAGAAAAGCTATTTTAAAAAGTGTTGTAATATGCAAGGATAATAAAAAGAATGCAGGCAAAAGTGTAAGAAAACATGTTATAGCAGTATGCCAGGATATTAGTTAATAAGAATATTATAATTTTCTGTTTTGCTTGCATTTGTATTTTAAAATATATAATTTAGGGGCCTGCCCAGGTGGAGCAGTCAGTTAAGCTCCTAACTCTTGGTTTCAGCTCAGGTCATGATCTCATGGTCCTGGGATCGAGCCCTGCCTGGAGCTCTGCTTGGGATTTTCTCCCTCTTCCTCTGCTCCCCCTGCTCGTGTTCTCTCTCTCTCTTTTTCTCTCTAAAATGAATAAATAAATATTGAATAAAAACAAAATAAAATAAATTGTATAATTTATTACAATTTCTTTCCACATCCTAATCAAATATTCAGATTTGTACCTCATTTTATGTTCATAATTTTGTATCATTTTCTTTAAGGAAGGATCTCCAAATTGTTTAAGTTTCAGGCTTCACAAAACTGGGATCCATTCCTCAATACTAAATGGATGCTGACAAGAATAGTCTCTTGGGGCGCCTGGGTGGCTCAGTCGTTAAGCGTCTGCCTTCGGCTCAGGTCATGGTCCCAGGGTCCTGGGATCGAGCCCCGCATCGGGCTCTCTGCTCCGCGGGAAGCCTGCTTCTCCCTCTCCCACTCCCCCTGCTTGTTTCCTCTCTCGCTGTGTCTCTCTGTCAAATAAATAAATAAAATCTTTAAAAAAAAAAAAAAGAATAGTCTCTTGAGGGATAAGTGACAAGCTCAGGAAAAATATTTTCACAGAGAATATATACAATAAATACATGCAACTACTATACAAATACAAATCATCTTTCCACCAGAGGCAAAAAAGATATATATATATATATATATATAAAATCCTTAGAACAATAAAAACAATTTTTTGATCCTTCTTTGGTTCCTATTTTCCTACCTATGCTTCCTTTCTAATTCAAGGGTCTTACTGGAACTCCTACTTTCACCATAACACAACCATTGTAGAGGCTGAATTCACCCTAACATGGACATATCTCAGATCTGTTCCAGGGAAGTAGCAGAGAAAAGAAGCAGCATGGACTATCTTATAATACAAATTTGTCTGGTCATATAATTTCCCTAAGAAAGAGGCAGATAATGACTCTTAGCAGTTGTGTGTGCCCATATAGGGAAAAATAAGTCAATTAAAGGTATCACCAGGCAATGCCATCCACCTTTTCTTCAACCTTATCCTAACTACCACTTCTTCAGCCTATCATTTCCACTGTACCAGCACACAAGTCATGTTAAAGTGATCCTGTCAGAAATTACTTTACTTATATTCTTTTACTAAGCAGAAGGAATTCTACAAAGCCTCATAGGCAGTCATGTACTAGTAAACTGCCTAGTCTTGATTGTTAGCATTTAACAGTTTTTCCATGGTGTAAATGTTTGCACCATGGCCAATTTCAGGCTACCAGTGATGTCACTAAACACAAAGTGTAAAGAGATATGAGCTGTCGGTTCTCATAAGCCAATAGGAACTGGCTCCAACACAACATTATAGATAAACTTTGAATAAACCAGGTAGCTGGTGAGCTCTTTTACAATATCATTTACATCACTTTGCTTTTTAAAATAATTATACACACAGTCTGTAAAAGCATGTTTTACATAGATTTCTATCGTCATTGGTGACTAGTCAACAGTTTGTTCACATTTCTCTAGATTGTTGAATAGAAAGCTTTACATTATCAATTAAAAATGAATAAGCATAGTTTCTTTTTTTTTAAGATTTATTTATTTGAGAGAGTGGGGGGGAGGTGCACATGGAGGGAGGAGGGGCAGAGGGAGAGAGAGAGAGCCTCAAGCCAACTCCCCACTGAGTGCGGAGCCTGACAGGGGGCTCCATCTCAGGACCCTGAGATCATGACCTGGGCTGAAATTAAGAGACGAATAAGCATAGTTGCTAATGTAATAGATTATATACCCTGCCTGAAACTCTGTTCTATATGTATGGGTGAATATCCGTTCAATTGTTTTTTGTTGAATACTATGTCCCTATGTTTTCTTTTACTCCTTTTTTCTTATATGGAGCCAAATGATCTGTTTGGTATAATAAGAATTGCAAATGTCCTTCAGAGGAGAAGTCATTTTTATTTAGTAAACAGAAAGCATGAGTAATGAACAGTACAGAAAATTGTAAAATAATTAGGAAGTGGTTCAGAGGTGCTCATTTACAACAGAGGAAATTAAAAATGCAAATGCATTATTATCATAAAGGTAGTTAACAGACAAATGAGTAAAAAAAGAGCCTTCCTTCTAATTCATCATTGTTTAAAAGACACCTGCGAGTTCTAACTGAAAAAGACAAGACAGAGAAATACAGATGGTCACATTCTGTATTATATCCATCACATTTTTTATACTCTAATTAGAGGGGGGATTCATTCTCCATAAGAAGATACTGCTTATTTGAATATTTGAATAAAAGCCAGTTGATATGGAATTCAAAATACTGGCTGTTTTTTGTCTCTGTGATAGGAGAGATGCAATATTTATTTTCTTTGACCCGAGAAAACTGCTGGCAGTCTGCCCCCAAAAATCTATATTTGGACTGTGAAAATTAAATGAATTTAAATTTCTTCTTTGTTCCAAGGCTGAGTTTATTGGTACTGACTTATAGTATGATTTCACAAAATGTTAATCTACAAGCCAAATGTTTGCAGTATTAGATTATTTTGTCTAAAATTGAATGTTACTTAAATAGATTTTTGTGAGATTTATTTTTTAATTGTTTTCTTAAACTCATGATTATTTCAGTATAAATATCCTATGAGTAAGATCTGGTTTAATTTTTATTTTCAATAAATACACAATATCCCATTTGTGGTGACTGGACTCACAAACATGCAGGACTATAGATAGATAGATACACACACACATATACATATATTTATATTTATTTATATATTTATATACATTTTTATGTATATATATAGTTGTTTGTTTTCATTTTTAAAGTTTGAATATGCAAAGAACAATACAAATATCATAACAGAGCATTATAGGAAACATCCAAATGTAAAAGAGTGGCAGAGAATGTGCACATATATTTAAAGAGTATTAAGATTTTTAAGAATGTGTATCTATGCAATTAGAGATAAACAAGGACAATTATATTTGTTTAACCACAATAACTCAGCCTTTTTAAAAACTGAGTATTTACCCCAGAGATACAGATATAGTGAAAAGATGGGCTACATGCACCCCAATGTTCATAGCAGCAATGTCCACAATAGCCAAACTGTGGAAGAAGCGAGATGCCCTTCAACAGATGAATGGATAAAGAAGATGTGGTCCATATACACAATGGAATATTACTCAGCCATCAGAAAGGATGAATACCCACTATCTGCATTGACATGGATGGAACTGGAGGGGATTATGCTAAGTGAAATAAGTCAATCAGAGAAATAATTATCATATGGTTTCACTTATATGTGGAACATAAGGAATAGCATGGAGGACATTAGGAGAAGAAAGGGAAAAATGAAGGGGGGGGAATCAGAGGGGGAGATGAACCAGGAGAGACTATGGACTACAGGAAACAAACTGAGGGTTCTAGAGGGGAGGGGGTGGGGGGATGGGTTAGCCCGGTGATGGGTGTTAAGGAGGGCACGTATTGCATGGAGCACTGGGTGTTATACGCAAGCAATGAATCATGGAACACTACCTCAAAAACAATGATGTACTGTATGGTGACTAACATAACATAATAATAATAATAAAAAAAAAGAAACTGTATCAATGAGCTTTTCATGCTCTGGTATATTAACATCTACTTTCCTATCTTGCAAAAAATTATAAATAAATAAATAAATAAAACTTTTCCTTTTCCCCAGTCTAGTCGCCTTTTAGAACTGAACAGAAGGTAGGGAAAAATTATGCAATGAATTCATATAGTCTGATAAATACAATTACACATATTTTTTCTCCTCCTCTCTTCACATGTGCTGTTGATTTGATCTCTTCCATTTCTCCTTCCAGGCCACAGGAAACAGAAATCTGATCAATTATGCTTAACACATCAAAGACAGTGACTCTGTGCAGCTTGCTTTGTACCACAGTGCCTAGTTCAATTCCTGGCGCACCTAATAAATTGCTGCTCCACTGAATTTTAGTGCCGCCCATATAAGAGCCAGTTTACTGGTATGCCTTTAGACTCCTGCTTGGTTATTTGGCATATCATAATAAAGTAGCAGAACTTCCACTCCTCTGAGCTAACTATATAGATGAAGGAATGATTGTGGCCAACTAATAAAAAATGTTTAATATTCTCATCATAGGCTCAACCATGGTATTGTCATTACGTCTTCTTAAAATGATCATTATACTTCCTTGCCTAGCCTTAATAGGGCATCTATAATTAAGATGGATTTTTTAGTAGCAGAAAGTGATGTATATTAGCTAAATAAAAAATAATTGGACAGGATCATTAGCAACAAAAATTAATCATTTGGAAGGTGTGTCTTCAGTTTGCTAGCTAACCAAAAGACAGATTGAAGACGACGTTACATTATTTCAGTAAAGATTTAATATCCTGAAATTCCTTGCTAGTCTGATAAAGTCTGCTCTAAGTTATGCACAGTGCAACTTATCTCAAACATAAACTACTTTTTAATAAATTTAAAATACCACTCAGTGTATATGGTGGTATGTAACAGAGATGTGGCTCAGATGCTAAGTGTGAGGTAGCACCTTAAGAACTGCATTCACTTACATGCACGCGGCTTCTCAAGTTATTCCACTCATCCCTTCAGCAAGAACCGATGCTTCTGTCTTCCTGTCCTGTAATTCCAAGGTATCTTTCAATGATCTTTTTAGGGCAGTGAAGCCCAGTAGAGCCCACCTCTCAAAGCTTTCTCCAGCTTCTCCCCATGCTGAGTCCCTGACTTTCCCCTCTCCTTTGCAAGGGCAGCTATCTGCCTTCCCATACACTACCTCAAAACTGCCTTATCTCTCTGCAGGGATACCTTCACTTCTTGAAATCTGTTTGGTTTTCTTTTATCCCTGTGGAATTTCACCATTAAATTGAAATATATGTGTATATGCATATTCCATATACTATATTTCACATAATGTATTCATAAATAAAAGTTTCTTAAAAACTGACAAGAAATGAAGCTAGAAACCTTAATATAAAAATAATCATAGACAAAATTGAAAAAGGAGGTAAAATACTAACTGTGATATAAAGCAATAGACCCGATCATATGGAACATTCCTACCAAACCTTTAACTAATGATTTATAAGTAGCTTAAATTGTACCAAACTGTAGTAAGTGCTCTAATTATAACATCTCCAACTAAGTGTAGTCATACTTTGGATTCTAGAAAGAAAAAAATATACTATCACCAGTATCATAGAGTTGGTGATCTTCAGAAGCAAAAGGAATTTTATATGTGTAACATGTTGCATCAGTTTGAAATTGGGAAGAATATGCTTAACGAAACTATTAATCATTTCCTACTTTTAATGACTAGGACATCAGATACCAGAATCGGTTTGTTCACTTCAGAAAATAGCTGTAATCAAGATTAGTAAGTCTGTAACATGAAACAAGGTAGAGGTTAAATTATATTTGATGCTTAATACATGTTATGCTTCAATTCATCTTCCGCAACACTGACCATTTGGCCTTAACTTAGCACCAAATTGCCTAAAGAATACTTTTCAGATTCCTTTCTTTGTGTGTGTCTTCACAGTCTTTCCCAATGTCTCACTGCATATTCCACATAAGCATACCTGCCTGATCTGCATGCCTTTTTAGGAATATTTTGTCTATCTTCGCTGTTTATCAATGTTTATTGCCAGACATTTTAGAGTTCCAATACCTTCTTAGATTCAAGCATTATACAGTTCTGGGCCTTTCTGACGTAATGAAAGCATTCTCAGCTTCTGTAAGGCCCTCTCTTTTCCCACCACCTGTGCCTCCAGTACAGAGTACAGGATTGACCCATCTCTTCACCAACTGAGCCACCCAGGCGCCCTGATGGACCCATCTCAAATGCCTGTTGCATCAAATTAATTCACTAACTGGTCATCTCAAGTCCTCCTTATACTCTAGTTGTTATAAAATCGAAAACAAAAAGCAAAAAATAGAATTCTCAAGTGAAAAGAAATAAATTTTTAAGAGATTATGGAACTATTATAAACAACACAGCCATAAATTAAAATTTAAACTTTATATGAAAAATTCCTAGAAAAATATAATTTAAAAATTCAAGAAGAAATAGTAGAACTTGTATACTCCTGTAAACCTTTAAAAAATTCTAGCAGTGGGGCGCCTGGGTGGCTCAGTCGTTAAGCGTCTGCCTTTGGCTCAGGTCATGGTCCCAGGGTCCTGGGATGGAGCCCCGCATCAGGCTCTCCGCTCAGTGGGAAGCCTGCTTCTCCCTCTCCCACTCCCCCTGCTTGTGTTCCCTCTGTTTCTCGCTGTGTCTCTCACTGTGTCTCTCGCTGTGTCTCTCGCTGAGTCTCTGTCAAATAAATAAATAAAATCTTAAAACAAAAACAAAGGGGCGCCTGAGTGGCTCAGTCCTTAAGCGTCTGCCTTGGGCTCAGATCATGATCCCAGGGTCCTGGGATCCAGCCCCACATCGGGCTCCCTGCTCAGTAGGAAGCCTGCTTCTCCCTCTCCCACTCCCTCTGCTTGTGTTCCTGCTCTCGCTATGTCTCTCTCTGTCAAATAAATACATAAAATATTTTTTTAAAATTCTAGCAGTAGTAAAAATATACATATATTTCCACAAACACTCAAACCAACATGATTTCTTCAATGAATTCTCAATTTGAAGAAACAATTCTAATTTATGTAAACAATTTCAGATAAGAGAAAAAATAAGAACATGCTTTTCATCTTCCTTTGCCTTGATTTCAAACTCTGAAAAGAACAATATAAAGTTATTCTCACCCAGAACACAGAGAGCAACCTGCTTCCCTTCACTAAAAAATAAGGCAAAATGAATCACTTAACATAAGATTACAAAGATAATGCATCATGACCAATAAGACTGAATATTATTAGAAAATCCATTTCTTCACAATCATAAAATAAAGGACAAAAACTACATGAGCATCTAAATAGATGTAGGAAATATCTCTGATAATGTGCAACATGTATTCATGATTTAAACAAATGTCAACTGTTAGAAAAATAGTAAAAATTTGTTAAAACCAGAATTAAAAGGGGGAGAATAGTGATGGTTAATCGTGAAACAGGAAGCTTTTTCTTTGAGAGTAGAAATAAGGAAGCAATGGCCACTCTCACCATTTCTCTTCAGCATTAGTACCAAAAAAATTCTAGCCAGCACAGTTAAGGCAAGAAAAACAGGTAAAAAAAAGAAAAAAAAAATTAGGATCAGAAAGGAGGAAACAAAAATATCACCATTCAAGGAAAACATCATTATTTGCATAAAAATCAAGAGACTATACAAATGATTTAGAAGAATTTGTCTGTCAGAAACTAAACTAATATTTGATAGAACCAGTAGACGCTTTGTGAGACTGCAACAAATAATTAGAACATGAAAGTTTTAAAAAGGATCCTATTTATATTGGATCTTATATATGCCTTTGTTGGACAGTTGCTTGTGGTGAAGATGAGATTGCAGATGAGTGGGGAAAAGATGGAATTTTCCAAAAATGTGTCTGAGACAATTAGCTATTTGTTTGAAAATCAAAAGGAACATAAGAAAAGAAGAAAGAAAGAAGCAAGGAAGGAAAGGGGGGGGGGGGACAAACAAACTATAAACCCCCAATACAGTTGGTTCCAAATATCACACAAAAAACAAAAATCAGTCTCAAGTGGATTAAAAACCAAATTGTGAAAGGCAAATTATAACAAATTATAAAGTTTTTTGTTTGTTTGTTTTGTTGGTAGCAGACAGTATCATTGTCCCAACCATTTTCTTTAGACCTTATCATGTCGGTGGATTTCTGCCAACCTCCAACTGCCTGTTGGAAGGTCCTTTTCCAAAAGTGCATGAGGCAGTACCTCTTGTGCACTTGTGACAGACTGGAAGTGCTGGAAAACTGACAGCCCCCAGGATCCGCCTGTACCCAATTATTCTCAGGAGTTAGTACATAAATACCCAGGCTTCCTCTCTCCTTGGGTAGAATAATGCAGGAATGTGAGTTTGAACCACACCCTGGGAAGATTAAGCTCTTGTCCCACCATGGAAGCTGGCTTAATAGCATGCATATTATTGGCTGCTTTCTCTTTTCTGTATCACTTCTCCACTAACCTGCTGATATACTCTGCATCTCCCAAATAAGCTGCTTGCACTCCAGTCCGTGCCTTGTGATCTTTTGGGGGAATCTGAACCAAGAAAGTTGGTGTTATAAGAGTTCCTAGGAAATAGATACTCAGGATGAGATTCTGGAATTGGATAATTCCCCAGCAGGTGGCAACAAAGATCTGATTGCTTGAAATAAGTGGAATGGTGGGTAACTCCTGCGATGCTGTAGCATCATTATGACTAAGACTTTACCACATGTGGTAAATTGGAAAGGGATACAAGTGGAAGGGCATGAACTGGCTTATGTAGTCTCTCTCACCTTTTAGAGATATAATGGCAATGATAATTACAAGGCTATGAAGTTGGATAGTTGTAAAGTGCCATCTTTATGCTCAGGAAAGAAAATGGCATGCTTAAATCAGCTGATCACCAACTCAGAGCATGGTGTGAAACCCAGTGCCCCCCAATAACTGTGTCTAACAAAAAAAAAACAAAAAACAAAAACCAAACTGTGTCTAAAGGGATCCTGATCTTCTGCACTGGAGGTCAGAAATTGACTGTGAGACTAATCAAATTGCAGAGAAGGCTTATTTTACTGCCGCAGCGAGTTTCCTGTGTCAGGGTCAGGGCCCTTGCAGGGGGGGATATTGACACCTAGATATAGACACCTGAGTAGATATGCTGGACGATCTTGAATATCCAGAGTCCCCCGGACCCTTTGGATGTTCAATTTTGACTTTGAGTCTCCCTGACAGAAGGTAATAGCCTCCTTTACCTGAGAAACATTCACAGATTACCTCAGGCAAATTCCCTGCCAAATGATACTTGCACTCCTTAAGATTTGCTTCCATCTAATCTCCTTATTGGCCTTTAAACAAATAAGAGTTTCAATCTGGCCAACCTGGACAAGTACTACTTGTTTTAGAAAGAGAGGTATTAATTACCAAAAGATCTGTTGGATCTGTTTAATATGTATCAGCACATTAGTGAACATGCTTGGAAATAGATCTTGAGGCTGGGGTGGGGGGTGCATTGCAAAACATACGACATGGTGAAATTTCATTGATATATGTAAGAACACTCTCTGGTTTCTTAACATTTAATATCCTCGTGCGATCACCTGCAGTCATCCTTAATATGATCCCAGGATGTCTTGATGAAGCTGGAAAATACAATGGCCCATAGTAAAAGAGATGTTCTTGCTATTGAGAAGGCTCAAGAAGCCTTAAAACTGAGCACTATAACTTACAAGTATCTGTGGCAATGACTAGTACACATGGTGTACTGTGGGCAAGAGAAATGAGCAGTCAGTGAGGGTACTGCTTGAATTTTATAATCAAAAGAATATCAGGGCCATGTGAGTTGAAGCCTAATGCCACCAACTTAAAATGGAAATCTTAATACTTCAGTCAGTTCCCAGAACTGAGCTTAAGCATTCTTATCCATGGCAGAGGAAATTGGAGTCCCTTGAAGCCAATTGACATAGTGAAGGATCTCACTATGTCACAATATCTATATATAGTAGAAATTCCCTAATCTTCCCCCACAAAGGATGTATGATCATTTAGCAGAGTAACCGTACAGAAAGGAAGGTAAGAAATAAAATTTTTCAAGGGTTTTGGGTAGAGGGTCTGAGCAGACACCAGAGGATCTTAAGTGCTTTCATGTCCTCTTTTAGAATGCAGGCATATGGAAGTCATGTGATAGAGAATTACAGAGTCAAGTCTGTTTCCCCATGGGTCCAGTGTGTTCAGATGTTCCTTCTGAGTGAATAAGAACCTTCATATTCTTTTTATGACCTTCAAATAAGAGCCATAATGGAAGAAAAGGCCAAGTGAAAGTTTTGAAACCCACATAACACACCACACCATGACCAAAGTAGTAGATCAGTAGCCACACTTTATCATGGGTGAAATGACAGAGTTAATGCTACCTTCAAACTTAAAAGATACAGCAATCGTGGTCCTTAGCATATCCACTTTTAATTCACCAGTCCCTGCAAAACCAGACAGATTATACAGGAAGGCAGTGGGTGTTCATAAAGTTAACAAAACTATAGCCCCAATTGGAGCTGCTATGCCAGATTTTTCTCTTTACTTGAGTAAATCCAATACAGCCTCTTCGTTGGTATGGGACTAGTGGTTTGGTTAATGTACTTTTTTTCAATTCCTATCAGGAAGGGAGATCAGTAGAAATTCTCATTTAATTAATACAATCAGCATTATACATTAATAATCTTACCTCATGGCTAAGTTAATTTTCTTAGTCTCTCTCACAGTATAATCACCGGGAACTTGATTGTCTGGACATCCTCAAGAACATCAAATGAATGCACTAAACTAATATCATCATGTTACTTTTACCCTAGTAAGAGGGAATTTCACTTTTCTGTTTGTTCTAGTAAGACTTATCAATGTCATATAGTGGAAGATAAACCCTCTAAAGATTTAGTGGCTTCCCATAATGGGGAAAATTTAGAGGTCTAATGGTCTAGAGTATTCTAGAATAAGCTCTCAAAGAAAAATATCAAGCTAATTGCACCTTGCACCTCCTACTACCAAGGAGACACAACACTTAGTAGATCTCTTGGATTTTAGATACAATCTGTAATACACTTGGAACTAATTTTTCTAGTGACCCAGAGTTTTCCAGTTTTGAGTGAGTCTCAATGCAAGAGAGAGTTTGCACCAGGTTCAGGTTGTTATACAGTTAGCCCTACCCCTTGAGCCATATAACCTGGTGGATCTTATTTGCTAAAGGTATCTGTTCATTGTTGATAAAGATAATATGTGGAAATTCTGGCAAGACATAATGCCAGAATCACAGTGAGGATCCTTGGGGTCCTGGAGCATGGCCATGTTGTCTTTTGAAGACAATCATTCACTGCACAGAAAGAAGCTCCTGGCAATGCTACTGGGCACTGGGTAGAGACCAAGAGACTGACCATGGGTATTAAGTGATTATGAGAGTGGAGGTGCTTATCAAATATTTGTTATTGTCAGATCTACCTAGTTACAAGATTGGTTGAGAGTAGCAATCCAGTTCACAATAGAATGACACACTTGAAATTGAGTCTGAGCAGGTCCAGAAACTACAGTTAGTTTACCCAAACAGAAGGCCCAGATCCTCATGTTACCTACCTTTATTTTATTTTATTATTACTACTTTTTAAGATTTTATTTACTTATTTGAGAGAGAGAGAGCATGAGGGAGGGATGCAGAGGGAGAAGTACAAGCAGACTCCCCGCTGAGCAGGGACCCCCCCCCCAACACACACACACACGGGGCTCAATCCCAGGACGCTGGGATCATGACCCTAGGAATGAAGGCAGATGCTTCACTGACTGAGCCACCCAGGCACCTTGTACCTATATATATATTTTAAAGATTTGCTTTATTGTATTTTATCTTTAAAGATTTATTTATTTGAGAGAGGGAGTGCATGAGCAGGGGGAGGGGCAGAAGGAGAAGAGAGAGAATCCCCAAGCAGACCCCCGCTGAGCATAGAGCCAACACGGGACTAAACCCAGGACCCTGAGCTGAAATCAAGAGTTGGGTGCTCAGCCAACTGGGCCACACAGGCACCCCATGAGAGAGCGCAAATGGGGAGAGAGGCAGAGGGAGAAAGAGAGAGAGAGTCTCAAGCAGACTCCACGCTGAGCAGGACCCTGAGATCACACCCTGAGCCAAAATCAAGTCTGATGCTCAACTGACTGAGCCACCCAGGCACCCCTCATGTTATCTACCTTTAATGCACTATTTCCTCACACTCAGCTCATGCCTATGGCCTGGTGGAGGTGGAACCATATTAGACCCAGTTCGTGGATGGACAACTAAAAGTTGATGTGAGGCAAAAATGCATTACAGATGTCCTATCCCCCCAAGTCAAGGGTGATGATGAAGGACAGTGGTAAAGAGAAATCATCAGTGGGCTTCAAGCAATACTCCTGGTTATTGACTTCCCTTGGAAGGAATTCTGGCCTCAGGGGTGGGGGTGTGTATTGAGTTCTGGGAAGCAGAATATGGCCTGGCTGCTTTTTCGGGGACCTAGAATGCACAGGATTAAAGGATTAAGTATAACGAGTTCTAAGGAGAAGGCACATAAATAGATCTATGGGAGTGAGCAAAACATGTGAGAATCTTTCTCAAAGTCCACTGGATATCCCCCATCACAACAGGTGAGACATTTATATCTGGTTTCTGATCCAGTTATTGTGAGTTAATTTCTCTCCTTGGCCACCTCAGTGCTTCCACAAGGAGTCCATGAACAGAGTAGTCATAGGAACAGGAATGGTGGTATGTCTGTGCCCCACAGCTCAACACTAAGTCTGATTCAACCATTACCACCACTGATCTACCCACAACAGAGAAGAACACTTAGATCTCAATATGATACCATATTGGATAAAACAAACTATTCTAGGGGAGTAGATAAATGACATAGGATCACTTCCATATTGAAGGAGTCAGCATTTTATTGTTTGTTTTATCTATATCCTGCAGATAGGTTTGCACAGGATTCAGCACAATGTCACCTCAAAACAAGGACTTGCTTTATGGGAAAATAAGTGAAACAAACAAACAAAAATGCATGAATGTTTCTATAGATCCAATGTAATCGTTGTACACACACACACACACACACATAGGCACACACATAGATTAAATAGCTCTGGTTTTATTGTAGATTTTGTCAAACAAAAACACCTGAAGGAATAATAGTGCTCCAGGAAAACAAAACAAACAAAGCAAAGTATATAAGACCAAGTATCTAGAAGCTGTGGATGAAGTCATAAATAAAATAAAGACATGCATTGCCTCTTTAAGTAAACTGTGTCAGTGCTGTGCCTAGTATATTTGACACTCAGAACAGATCATATTTTAAAATCCCAATCTCTAAATGAAAAAAATTGTTTTCAGTAAAAATCACGGCATTATGCAAATTATGATAATGGCCAGGAAAGAAATGTAGCCAGTGAAAGTTTGTCTTTTAATGAATTTTTGTGTATATATGCATGTATTCATTCCTGTAAAAACATTAAAACATAAAAATAACACAAAGTAAGTATTACCCTATGGAAAGGGAATATGTAATGAATGAATACATTTTAATTACATTCATGTATTTTTTAAAAATATCTACTATTAGTCACAATAATAAATAAGAAAACTGCAGTTTTTGAGCCTTCTGTAAATCTGTCAATGATTTTATGAAAATGTATCTTCTTAGCATGTATGTTAAATAGAGTATATATAAATATATATATCTGTAAATTTATCTTCACTCACAGTTAATCCAGGACATTCTTTATGAATTTTATTCTCAAATATTGTCTTTCATACAAGAAAACAGATATGCAAATAGTTAAGAAAAGTCTCAAAGATGAAAATGAGTTTGGCAGACCCAAAAATTCAGATTAACAACAACAGAGCAACAACAAAAACCCAGAAATTGCAATATTGTTTAATTCTAACAGCTTTCAAATGTCTCTGCAGACTAAAAGTTGATAGAAATAAAAATTCCAAGTCGGCACATAGAATGCCAAAACTGTAAAAGCTCATGTTTGCAATCACTGCTGTATCATTGAAATTTTGAATCTACTGTTTAAACTCAGTCACAGGAGTAAGAGATAAAAATTATACCCAAAGAGAGCTTGAGTAATTTCTAAATGTTATGAGATTTTCTCAAAATGAATGCATGTAGCTAAGCCTGTGTGACAGGGATGACTGTATAATTGTACTCCAAATTAAACTTCCATGTAAGCTACAATGTTTATGAAAATAGAAATAATGGGGCACCTGGGTGGCTTAGTTGGTTAAGCATCAGACTCTTGATTTCAGCTCAGGTCATGATCTCAGGGTCTTGAGATCAAGCACCGTGTTGGGCTCTGTGCTCAGCAGGGAGTCTGCTTCTCTCTCTCTCTCTCTTTCTCTCTCTTCCTCTGCCCCCCCCCACATGCACTCTCTATATATAAAATAAACAAACCTTTTAAAAAAACATAATAAAAATATGCCAATCTAAAGCTTTCATATATGTTATTAAAATCCAAAAATAATGGCAGCAATTGTTCAGAATGTAGATTGAGTAAAAGGAAGTATTTTATCAAATACATTGCTTAAAATTGCCAGTGTATGATGATGATAATGAAAAGCAGACAGCCTTTAATTAGCTTTAATATTATTTGACCCTCTTTACAGAAAACATATCCCCTGACCACTGCTACCATTCCACACTTGATTTTATAAACTGCTATTGAGGTAAGGTTCTTAATAATGGGGAGGGATGGAGGGAATGGTAGATCTCCAAGAGTTCCTTCAAAGCATCCAATTAAAGATTTAATTATTTTTAAACACCTGCCAAACCCAAGGATGAAGCTGCCAACTATGGACAAGAGTAGTTAAGTAGGAACATTCTTGCTTCTTGTCCTCTCTTCCTCCTCTGCCACCTTCGGTCCTGAATGTGCAGCTTAGTGAGAGGCAGAGAGGAGAGGGTAAATAAAAGTGGAAAATGGGTAAATAGAGATCAAGCCACAGCACCCTTTCCACAGCAGAAGGCTGGCCTGTAGTAGGGCACAGACAGGGAATGCAGGGAGTGGCGTATGGGGGCAGTGGGATGGGGAGGAGTTTGAAGTTGAACTGTGTCCCCTAAAATTCATAAATTGGCATCCTAACCCTAGTACCTCACAATATGACTTCATAAGGAAATAGGATCTTTCCAGATGTAGTTAGTGAAGTTACGATGAGATCATACTGGAGCAGGGTAGGTCTCTCTCATTCAGTGTGACTGGTGCTCTTATAAAATGGGGGAATCGGGACATAGACACACAGAGGAAGAAGACCATGTGGAGATGAAGGCAGAAATTGAGGCGATGCTTCTACAAGCCCCCAAAATGTCAAAATTGCCAACTAGAAGCTAGGAGGGAGAGGCATGAAAAAGAATCTTCCTCAGAACTCTCAGAAGGAACCAGCTCTGCCAACACCTTGGTCTCTGACTTTCTAGCCTCCAGAACTGTGAGAAAACAGACCTCTGCTTATGAAACCCAGCTTACGATGCTTTGCTACAGCCGCTTTCAGAACCTAATGCAGGCGATTTTGTGTCAAATGAAGTTTGACTATTATATGGGAACAGACAACAAACTTTCTGAAATGGTTTTGGTTATTAGATGTGATCTTGGGAATTATTACCAAATGGCGACAAAGAAAAGCCATAGGATTTGTTTTAAAGACTATTTCAGAATGTACAGAATTAAATCTTAGGCATGGAATATAAAGAAATAGTGAGAGTAAAATAAAAGTTTTAAAATTGCACTCCATAAGTCCTACTTTTTTCAATAAACCTATTACATGTAAATTTGAAATAAATAGCAGTACTACCACATTTGTAAAGATTAAATAACTTAATACATTCAAAGATTTTAGAACCAAACCTGATACTTGGTTAGCACTCAGTAAATGTCACTGTAGTAGTTATAAGTACTAGCCTAAAAAAATCTATGCTATTAAATTATAGTAAATTATAATAAATATATTCTAGTGAACACCAGTCAACAGTTTAAAAGAATGACAAATCCATATAAACTAAGAAAGATTGAAGCCTAAAGTAAATTGATGGATAAAATTAGAAAATTATACAGCATATATGCAAATCAATTGTGTATATACAGTACATACAAAGCACTTAAAATACTATTTTTCCTTTGCATTTATATTATCAAAGAGGAAAGCCACCTTATCTATAAAGTTTTGTTTTTTCATAACAATATATTCAGAAAATTTTTTGTGAGTTTTTTTTTTATTTATTTGACAGAGAGAGACAACAAGAGAGGGAACACAAGCAGGGGGAGTGGGAGAGAGAGAAGCAGGCTTCCCGCCAAGCAGGGAGCCCGATATGGGACTCGATCCCAGGACCCTGGGATCATGACCTGAGCCAAAGGCAGACGCTTAATGACTGAGCCACCCAGGTGCCCCTTAGTGTGAGTTTAAAGTGATCACATAAATGTTAAAAATGTATTAAAGAGGACACGTACTCCATGGAGCACTGGGTGTTATACGCAAACAACGAATCATGGAACACTACATCAGAAACTAATGATGTAATGTATGGTGATTAACATAACATAATATTAATAAAAAATTGTATCCCTCTGAAGGGGGAAACTAGGAGATGATGGGATAGCATATAGTTGGCATGTCTTTGTTTTTCTGTAATATTTGCTTGTTTTTTATAGCTATGAACATGTACCTATTTGATGCAATTCTTTTAAAAGACAAATCTTTAAAAAAAGATTAAAAATTTAAATATTTAAAGTGCCACTTCATGAAATATAAAGCAAAATAAGAAGTCAGAATAAACAGTTTACTAATGGTAAAATAACTGAAAGTAAGGATTGTTTTAGTTTAAAATTAAAATTAAAACTTAGGCATTATAATTACTAAGTTAACACTAATTTTTTGTAACCTTCAGGCTGTTATAATAAGGATTTAAAAAATGAAAAACCAGTGATAGGGTAAGACTAAGTGGAGTTAGTGTACTGATTTCCATATTTATATTGAGATGATAATAGATTATGTTAACATTTGGAACATAGTTTTTCATGATTGTTACTTAATTTTAGAGGGATACTTTAGAATATACTATTCTTATATAAAAACTTAAGCTTCAGGGGCGCCTGGGTGGCTCAGTTGGTTAAGTGGCTGCCTTCGGCTCAGGTCATGATCTCAGGGTCCTGGAATCAAGCCCCACATCGGGCTCCTTGCTCAGTGGGGAGTCTTTCTCCCTCTCCCTCTGCTGTTTCCCCCACTTGTCGCTCTGTCTCTCTCTCTCTCTCTCTCTTTGTGTCAAATAAATAAATAAAATCTTTAAAAAAAATTTAAGCTTCAGCAATCTTTTATTTTCCCTCATATTTCTTTGATTAAATTTAACTATAATTGCAGTTAATTTTAATTATTAAAAAGAGAAAGATTAAGAATACATTTTCCTAAATAAATTTTTCTCTACATTCATTTAACTTTCAATTTATATATATTCATATAGAGATATCTGGAACAATATCTACCAATTGTGAAAGATGGTTATTTCCCAATATAGGATATTAAGTGATTTTGTTCTTTTCATTTTCACACTTTTATAATATGTGAATCATTCTAAATGGAGCACATGCTTTTCTAAACAAAACAAAACAAAACAAAAACAAAAAAACCTTTTTAAAAAACATTGTAAAAACATTATCTTTTAAAAATTTCTATCAAAGATATTTAAAGATATTTTAGTTGACATGATAAAAAATATGATCTCATACAAATAGTACTTCCTTAAAAAATACTATTGAATTATGTCCCTTAAATTGAAAATAAAAATTTTTACTGGCCACTATTACTTAATATTGATATGAAAATTCTAGCAAACTTAATAATACATGTCAAAGAAATAACAAGTATAGTTTTTAGAAACAGATAATAAGTTAGTTGTTTACAAACTATAATTTTATGCCTAGTAAAATCAACCAAATTAGCCTAAAAAATGGTTGAATAAGAAAAGTAATTTAATAAGATGATAATATATACAAATGTAGGACAATCTATCTTGGATTCACACAGATTTTTGGAAAGTCTCGCTTGAATAAGGTCTGATTTTCTGTCCAAGGCATTTACCAATTTAGGAAATGGCATAGAGTCCTTGGCCAAAGAGCAAAACTGAAAACTGAATCTCTCACAGTTTCAGGGTTCAGAACTTAGAGAACCAGAAGCTTCTCAGTCAATGCAAGCCACACACTGGAGAAAGGTATTTGTAATACCTATATTTTGCAAATATCTCATATTCCATAATGAATAAGGAATCCCTAAAAAAATAAGAAAAAGACATGGAAAAGACAAAATATCCACCTTTTTAAAAAAAGATTTATTTATTTATTGGGGCGTCTGGGTGGCTCAGTCGTTAAGCATCTGCCTTCAGCTCGGGTCATGATCCCAGGGTCCTGGGATCGAGCCCCGCATCGGGCTCCCTGCTTGGCGGGAAGCCTGCTTCTCCCTCTCCCACTCCCCCAGCTTGTGTTCCCTCTCTCTCGCTGTGTGTGTCTCTGTCAAATAAATAAATAAAATCTTTAATAAATAAATAAATAAATAAATAAGATATTTATTTATTATTTGAAAGGAGAAAGAATGAGGGGAGGGGCAGAGGGCGAGGGAGAGAGAAGATCTCCAGCAGACTCCCCGCTGAGCATGGAGCCTGACATGAGGCTTGATCTCATGACCCTGAGATCATGACATGAGCCAAAATTAAGAGTCGGACACAACCGACTGAGCCACCCAGGTGCTCCAAAATATCCACCTTTTAAAGATAGGTAAAAGGCTTTATCAGACAGTTCACAAAGAAGATATCCAAATGGCTTTTGAATATATGAAAGGGTGCTCAATGTGATTTATTATCAGAGAAAAGCAAATTTAAATGGTAATACCACCAGTGTACCATACCAATATGGCAATCAGACAACACAAGCTAGTTAGGAGGACAAGCAATTGGATGCCTCATACGCTGCTGGAGGGATTGTAAACTCTTGGGGTAGCACCTTGGAAAACTGTTTGACAATGTCTTTTATAACTAAACATATGCCTACCTTGTGAATTAGCAACTCCACTTTTGGGCGTTTAAAAACATAAAGGAGGCTTCTGACTATCAAAAGCCTTATAAAAAAATGTTTGTGGCAATTTTATACCTAATAGCCTTAAACTAGAAATAATCCAAATGCCTTAACAGTAGACTGATAAACTAGTGTATGCTCACACAAAGGAATATTACACAGCAGTAAGAGATGAATGAGAAGCTATATGAAATGCTTTAAATAATAAGGGTGAATTTCAAAATCAAAATGTTGAGTGAAAGAAGCTGGATACAAATATTGCATACTGATTTTTCCATGTATAAGTTCAAAATCAGAACCAACTATACATGGTGTTTGAAGTTAGAGAGTTATCTTTTGGTGGGTTATTAATTAAATGAGATACACAGTTTTTCAGTGCTTAAAAAATATATATTTTGATCTGAGAGGTGCTCACATGAGTGTATGCCTATAGGAAGTTATTGAACTATCTGCGTAAATTTGCTTACCTGATTGTATGCAAGTTAGACTTCAATTTAAAAACAATCACATTCTTTGACCTAGTGATTGTCCTCTTAAGAAATCGGTCTTCCAGAAATAGCACAAACTAAAGATACTGATTAAACTAGTAAAGCCTTAAAATCCTTAAGTGCAACAATGTTGTAATTAATGTAAACTAATAAATACATATGACATATACATAGAACAAAATATTTTTCAGCCTTTAAAATACCTATAAATATAGCAAAATACAAATAAAGCTATCACTAGTTGGGAGTAGGAGGTAAGGCGAGGTTATATGTGATTGCGAATTTCTGTCTCTGTCTCTCTCTTTCCCTCTCTATATATTTTCCATATTTTTATAAACTCAAGTATGATTTTAATAATTCAAAAATGTTGTAAAAGAAAAAATAGCTAAGTTAACTTTGAGAGGTTAAAATTATGTGACAATCAAAAAAGAATAAATAAATAAAATCTTAAATAAATAAATAAATAAATAAATAAATAAATAAATAAAATATTTATTTATTATTTGAAAGGAGAAAGAATGAGGGGAGGGGCAGAAGGCGAGGGAGAGAGAAGATCTCCAGCAGACATCATGCAGGTGTGTGTATAGCCTTTTACACTGAACTGGATTCTCCCAGATAATTAGAGATTATTTTGGCAATTTAGATCCACTTATGAGTTGCTTTCTGAACTTTGGTTTACGTAAACAATATTCCATCAACTTTCAAGGAGTAAGTAGGAATTGGGTTGTAAAGTTAATATGAGGGTCAAAAAGGAAGCACATCCTTCTTTACATAAATAGTTTAATTTGTCATGAATAAAAAACAGGCCATTGAAAGATGGTAGGTATATTTCCCAAGCTCTTGATTTTGTTTAAAGCCTCCAACTTAACAGTTAAGGGAAAGCACTACCAATCAATTCATCCTTCTCCCTCCTTCCTTCCCTCCCGCTCCTCTTTCTCCTCCTCCTCCTGCTCCTCCATCTCTTCCATCTCAGAAAGCCTTATAAAAAAAAGTTTGTGGCAATTTTATACCTAATAGCCTTAAACTAGAAATAATCCAAATGTCTTAACAGTAGACTGATAAACTAGTGTATTTTAACTATATATATAAACTACCTCAGAAAGAGATAGTACTGATACTAAATATATATATATATATATATATATATATATATATATATATATAATTTACATAAGCCTGGAAAGATACTACAAGATGGTAAGTATGACTCAAGACTCAAGATAGTAAAATGAACAGTATTGCTTGTGTACATAATTTCTCCTTTTCCCTTAATGCTCTGTTACTTCCTAGCTCCTTTCTTTTCTTTTTCCTGGACCCACCTCCACTTCTCCTTCTAGGCTACCAGCTCACGAATATTCTTCATTCTCTTATTCTTGGTACCACTACCCAGTCAGCTCTCACAGAAGAGTTGTACTATAGGTGAGGTTATCCCTTTCTAAATTCTTTACAAGTATACATAGAATGCCAAACTGATACTGTGTCACTGGCCATTTCTACTCCAAATCCAATGGTTTACAAAGATATAGAAGGTGTTCTCTTTTAAAGAAAACCAGTAATTTAGTATATACATACGCAGCTTCAACACTATGACTACATAAGTGTATTGCCTTTTATTTTTTTTATTTTTTTATTTTTATTTTTATTTTTTTTAAAGATTTTATTTATTTGACAGAGAGAGACACAGCGAGAGAGGGAACACAAGCAGGGGGAGTGGGAGGGGGAGAAGCAGGCTTCCCGCCGAGCAGGGAGCCCGATGCGGGGCTCGATCCCAGGACCCTGGGATCATGACCTGAGCCGAAGGCAGACGCTTAATGACTGAGCCACCCAGGCGCCCCAGTGTATTGCCTTTTAAAGAATTTTGAGTCAGAAAGGCATGAAAGTATCAGAAGAACCCTAGTGCTATAAATATAGTGTAGTAAATGTCATTTAATGGGAAAAGAACCTCAATGAATTTCCCAAAGTGTCTACTAATTCCAAGTAGTAGGTTGATTATAGAAAAACACAACTCAACTAATAAAGAGATGTATCTGGTATATCAGAAAAGGAACATCTTCAGATCCCCATCTTTACTTATTTAACCACTACTTTAATTCAGCATGTCAACCCAAATCCCCTGCTACCCTCTTCCTTTTTTTCTTGGATCATACATGTACTTTGGTGTTGGCATTATTACCAGGAATCAAGAGTTTTAAAATTTGAATTCAGGATTCCCATTATTTGCTTAATATGGGATTATATGATGTGGCAGAGTTATGAAATCAAGTCTACATAGCAGTCTTTCTCATTCAGACTTCAATCAGGAGAAGTGAGAGTTTTGTTGCAAAGCAGCTGACCGCTTCACCCAGGGCAGCATTGACTACATGAAACACCAACTGTGCGGGCTGCTGAATGAAGTGTAATGGTGGTAATGATGTTTTCAGCTCTTTGTAAGCTCATGAGGATTAGCATTTAATAAATGTAAAGTCCATCAGGTGATAAACCAAGAAACCTTTGCAAAGCTAGAGATTGCCTCTTTGATCTGCAAACAGAAAATCCAAATTGAGAATATGAGCAATCCAGATCCTTCAGGTAAATTGCTTCTCAGATAAAAGAACCGTGAGTGGACTTGAGAGAAAATCAAGGGCACACAGGGCAAAGAAAGTGTTCTCTCCTTGCATATATATGCACATTTCTGTAATGGAAAATTAGGTACGCACTAAAAAGAGAAGCAGTTCATTCTTTACCCTCAGAAATGTATTCAGAGCTGTCAAGTCATGTAAACGATCTTACCATTACTATATTACATGATGTTGCGTATGTGACTAAAATGAGCCTCTATTTTGAGATTCGCCTTTCTTCTTTGGTCATTGTCCCAGCCTGTGTTACCTCATTTCCCTGCCTTCCCAGTTCTGCTTTCCCTTCAATTAAAGCCACCTTTTCTTGGAATATCGCTGTACCCACTTCCATCAGAAAGGTATAAAAACCGCATAAAAGCCTTAGTGCTATAATTATACTTTAATGATCATACCTCAGTGCACTTCCCAAAGTGTCTAAAAGTTCCAAGCAATAAGTATGCCTAAAAGCACAGCTAATTAGGAAAATGTCAGCCTGAGGGATTCAAAGGTTCCTGCACTGGGTCTTGTCTTATCATCTAAATGTGATGAATTCTGATTCAATACCTGGATCTCACACATACCTCCTTGTGTTCAAATCTCCACACTGGAAACCTTAAGCTAAGACCCTCGTGACTGAGGCCCTAATTCATACATACCGGGCTCTTTCTGGGAACTGAGTTCTATGTCCCTGTCTACTTCACGAATCCCCTCTTTCCGTATCCCTAATTACCACTTGTTCATTGTTGCTTTATACTTCTTTTATGTATGTTTTGCTAAGCATTCACAATAATTACTTTATTCTTCTTTTACTTACATTTTGCCTGCCTAATGTAATATTTTCCTTTAGGAACCTACTTAAGTCCTTTATATAGAGCGAGTTCTAGGCTCTAGCACGTCCTTCTCACCCAATCTTGCTACCTTGATTTCCAGCTTGTTCAAGATGTAATTGCCTTTAATTCCCTTGAGCACTTTTTTTTTTCTTCAGAGAAAATCACTATGATAAGTTGCTATGTTTTCTGAAAGTTATGTGAGAGAAATATGAAAGCATAATTTTATTCTTCCCAGTTAATAAAGACCAATCTTGAAGAGATAACTAAAATCACTCACTGGTTTAGGGCATGTTTTCAACTGTCTATTTTCAATTTGTTGTTTGCCCTCACACAACAGAATAAAAATCAATTTTAATACATCACAAGTGTACCGATTTGGTAATTCTCTGTTCCTAAGTCTGCAATATGAGATGCATTGGCAAATAGCTACTTACTTTAGGTTATAAAGGCATCTGGCATTTAGAACTTCATGTAAAAAGATTACAGTAAAATAAAGCTTCTAGTGTTTTTCAGTATTTAATCACAGAGAAAGGCATTCATCAGGGAACAATGTTCAAAATGTTCCAGGGGTCTGAGGGTTTCTATTCCAGGCTTCATCCTCTAGTTTTTCTATAGGAAAACAGGCTGGTAGACTCTATCTTAAACAAACACTATGTGGTTGAGGTGGTAGAAAAAATAATCCCCAAATCTCAAAAATCTCCATACACAAGAAGTTCTTTCCTCCAGAATGACCTCAATTTGCTTGCATGTAATGCTTCTTTCTAATGACGAGAGTGATATTACCCTTATTGTGACTGATTAGCAATTAAATTATTTAACTCTTCACTGAATAAATACAGTGACTCCAAAGAACTTTAAGTAAATGTGTTAGCAATGAATTATTAATTGGATCTCATAAATACTAATTTAATGATGTGTAATTGCTTAATTTAGAACATTGACCTGATTGATAAAATGAAACTCTTTACATTTTAAAAAACTTCTACTAACTCCATTCACTTACCTTTTATTTAATAAGAAAGATGTCATGGAACTTGTGCCTAATTCAATTCCACAAATCGAATCTAGGCCACATGTGACAAATGCCTTTTAAATCATGTAATGATTATTATAGTATCAATAATGATAGTATCATTTACCGAGCATTTTGTGGCAGACACTATGGTAAATGAAGAGTACATTGAATTTTCTATTTTAATCCTCACAAAAATTATATGAAGCTACTTTGGATGTGTCCATTTTACAGATGCAAGAATGAGGTCTAGAGAAGCTTAGCTGTATAAAATCACTTGACTAGCGGGTGGCTATACGAGTTTGAACCATTGTGTCTTACTATAATACTTCTTATTAAAAATATTTCTCCTCTACTGCTTACATGATTTTATGGTTTCATTTAATTAAATGTATCATACTTGATTCATCTGAAGTCTATTTTTCAAGGAGTGATAAAACATTAATCTTTGCTCTCAAATGGCAAGCTGACCATCTCATCACAATTGAAAAGCCCCTATCTTTACCCACTGTTTTGAAATGTCAAGTCTATTTTCTCACGTATTTCCTTTGTTTGCTTATATCTACTTCTGGACTCTCTATTCTGGTCCATTCATTTTTCTCCTTATCTGCATTTATATCATACTGTATTATTTGCTAGAAATTTCTGGAGATTAATACTATATTCAAATATGTAGTAAGACTAGTTCAGTCTTTTAAAACTTTTTATTTTAAAATCATCCTCAGTATCCTCTGCAAGTGATTGGATTGAATATCATTGAAGAAGAGATAACATACTTATTTTATTAAGGGTTCCTAAGTCTGTGTGTTTGTGTGTGTGTGTGTGTGTGTATGCAAGTGTATTTCCTTACCATGTTATAGGAGTGTATTTCTGAGCCCACATATATTTGGATAGAGTCATATGGCTTCTTCTGGAAATTCACTTGTGTGTAGAAATGATATGCTTGAAACTCTTAACTCATAATGTAAGACTCTTTAGAACTCTTATTTCCTCTACAAGGGTCATTAGGAAGGTGTGAGATGGCGGTTGCTCCCGTGATCTGAATTGGAGTGAGGAGTTGTGTAGCAGATCACCAGATGAATGATGATGAACACATCATGTGAGAAATATATCTCATTTAAGCCACAAGAATTTATGTGGATTTTTTTCTACAACAGAATTTTTGCGATTTTATTAATATTTGTTCTATTTAAAATTTTCTTTTTAAATCATTTATATTAATATTGGAATATAGTTGTAGAAATTTCTCTCTTAACCTATTTCCCTATAACAATATTTTTACCATTTAATATTTACTTGAAGTTTTGATGAAATCTGCTTGTAAACCTATAGATAGTTAAATACGTTTTTGAAGCCTGATTAAATTTCTTTGATGTTTTTAGATCTTTTTTCAATTTAGTCAATATCTATAATTTTTTTTTAATTATCAGTTTTATTTAAGTTTTAAAACTTATTAGCAAATTAGAAATGTTATGTAACTACCTATATGATATCTCCAGTTTTCTAATTATGTAATGTTCATTCTTACTAATCCTCATTAGCAACTTCTCTTTTTAGTTCTTAGTGGTCAGATATCAAGACCAATTATCTATTGTCTATTTTATTACCACTTTTTTTAAAGTAACTTTTGTTATACTAATTGTATTAATTTTTATATTTCATTAAATTTTGTTCTTAGATTTTGGAGTTTATTTTTTCTATTTTTTTTGTTGAATACGTATTTCTACATCTATATATATTTTAATATATATAATTTTTAGTAGTCTTTCTACACTTTGAATCAAGGTAATATATTATCCATTAAGTACTGATTAACTACTTCCTACAAGATTTGACAGTAACTTCTTTGTCAGAACTACATGTTTTTAAATGTTCAACAATCATTAATTTTGGGTTATCTTTTATCCTAATTCATTGAAGTCACGAGGCATTTATTTTGTGGGTAGAGATAATGAAACAGCAACTTTCCTTTGATAATATCCACATTGTTAATATTTTCTATTTGTAATATTTATTTCAAATATGTTTTTACATACAGTCATGTCCTCTGTCATATTTATTTATTCTTTTATATTTCCATCATATGTAATTATTCATATAGATGAGTTTTTAAAGAATAATAATTATTTTACTAAGAAGAGATTTTTTAATTTATTTATGACCATATTATTTTTCTTTTCAGAAACATACATTGTATACAGTAAATTTTATTAATGATTTCTTAATATTGAATCTTTTGGGGGTTTTTAGTTATTCAAAAGGGCATTATTCTTTTAATGAAAATCTGTATGCTGCTTGTTGTTTTTTTATTTTAATTTTTTTTCATTAGTATTTAGGATTATATATGTCTGTAGTCTTTTCCTTATGTATTCTTTGATAACAGTGTTATACACCTTCTTGAGAACACTAAGTAGCTTGAGAACACTAAGTTTATAAACTAGCTTCCATTTACAGTTTGAGATGAAAGGGACAGAGTCATTACTAGAGAAAAGCGATAACTCACTTTTCATTTTTTATCACTTTTCATTTTGCTATTTATCAGCAAGGGGAACAAAGAGAAAATGATACTTCAACTGACAATAGTTATTCTTTCAACTTTGGCTCAGAGCACCATAGAATGTCATAGAATTCCATCCTTTTACTCAATTTAATAATTAGATTTGGAGTGTGCTATGTTGCACAAGCACATTTATGATAATCACTAAAATACCAAATGGTGCTCTATTCTTTTCTCCCCCAAAATTGCTGTTTGCTGTATCTTGCCATAACATTTGCAAAAGGCCTTGTCACTTTCCAATTTCAAAGACAAAACAGAATTCTAATCAACAAAAGCTGAAGTGTCTAAGCCAGACAACAAAACACAAGAATAAACAAGACGTAGACACAGGCAGATTATTGGAAAAAATGTTTAATATTTTCTTTAAAAAAAAGTCCTTTGATTAGAAGAAAAATCAGATTGACATATTGGAGAAACAAAACAAACAAAAAGCTGTTAAGTTTATCTATATTAAAGTTAATACTTAATTTTAAAAACAGGTATTAATTATGCACTAAAAGGAGAATTTTAGGCTCACATAGCTCTACATATTCAAAAACATGACTGTTTTGAAGTTTAAGAAACTGACTTTTTAAAAGTTGTAGTATCATTTAACGGCATACTTGTTATTTAGTGAGATTGCTAATGCTCACCCAGCATCCTGTCCACTGACATATTTTTACTGGGTGGTTTGCCTCTGAGTTGGGATCGCCACAGCTTTGTTATTAGCAAAAGAAACAAACTTCTAGACATAGCTATATCTGAGAAAGCAGGAGGAATTTCAAATGGTGTCATATAGAGTAGCGTAGGGAAGTATTTTCCAGTGGCACAGTCTTCCTTGAAAGATTATTGAAACTGAAGGACAGGTGATCGCCTTAGATATTTGTTGAATTTATTCACGTGGACTGTAAATTACCTCATATCATTTGTAACAGGTGTAAAATTATACCGATATTTTATTATCTATTAATTTTAAAGGGTCTGTTTATCCATATGGAAGTTAAGATGCAGCCTATATAACTTGCTACTGATTTTTTTGTGTGTTTTAAACCTTAAGGAAAAAAATTGTTACTCGTATGTAGTTTAAATGGTTAGAAAAATCCACATGCTATCTCCATGCCATCATAGAGGATAATGAAACAGTTTTTTGTTTTTTTTTTAAGATTTTATTTATTTATTTGAGAGAGAGAATGAGATAGAGAGAGCACATGAGAGGGGGGAGGGTCAGAGGGAGAAGCAGGCTCCCCGCCGAGCGGGGAGCCCAATGCGGGACTCGATCCAGGGACTCCAGGATCATGACCTGAGCCGAAGGCAGTCGCTTAACCAACTGAGCCGCCCAGGCGCCGGATAATGAAACAGTTTATCAGCAATCCTAATGTATAGAAATGTGAACACAAAAATATGGATATAATCTACCTGCAAAAAAAATAGTGAGGAATGTTTACAATGGTTTTCAGGTCAGAAGATATTAATACCCAGGGGTCTCTACAATCAAAACACATTTTAAAAGTTATTTTCCTGAGGGCGCCTGGGTGGCTCAGTTGGTTGGGCGACTGCCTTCAGCTCAGGTCATGATCCTGGAGACCCGGGATCGAGTCCCGCATCGGGCTCCCTGCTCGGCAGGGAGCCTGCTTCTCCCTCTGACCCTCCCCCCTCTCATGCTCTCTCTCTCATTCTCTCTCTCTCAAATAAATAAATAAAATCTTAAAAAAAAGTTATTTTCCTGATTATAAAATTAATATCTATTACAAAATATGCAAAGGCAAAAATATAAAACAAGGAAATCAAATGTTTCTAAAGAGATATCTACCGTGCATGATATCAAGTTTACATCATTATTTTATGTGTTATATATATGCTAATGGGCATTTATAGACATTTTATGAAGACTGTACATTGAAAATAAATATCCATCCCAAATAGCATTTTTATGGTTTCATAGAATTTCATCAATGAATGTACCTTACTAGCCTCTTATGTTGAGCATTTCAGTTACTCCTCATTTTTCATTAACAGATTTCTACCAGGTAGAAATATTTGATTAATTCATTAGAACAAATTTCTAGAATTGAGATTATTTGTGATGTTCTATATACTTAGCCAAATTTTAGTACAGGAAATTTGTACTTTTCTGTAATGCTATTAGATACAAAAATAGGGTACATTTACTCATATATTCACCATGTTTAAATATTATATTTTTGAGGGGTGCCTGGGTGGCTCAGTCAGTTAAGCATCCAATTCTTGGTTTCAGCTCAGGTCATTATCTCAGGGTGCTGAGATCAAGCCCTGTTTAGGGCTCCATGCTGAGTGCAGAATCTACTCGAGATTCTCTCTTTCTCCTGCCCTCCTTCTCTATCCTCGCCGCCGCCCTGCCAACTCATGCTCTCCCTCTCTCTCTCAAATAAATTCTTTAAAAAAATCGCATTTTTAACAGCAGTCACTTTTATAAGGAGAAAGATGTCTCATTTTTATTTTAATTTTTTTCACTAGAGAGAATAGTATGTATTTTTAAGTTAAAAATTACTGCTGTGAATTGTGTAAGACTGATGAATCACAGACCTGTACTTCTGAAACAAATAATACATTATATGTGGGGTGCCTGGGTGGCTCAGTCGTTAAGCGTCTGCCTTCGGCTCAGGTCATGATCCCAGGGTCATGGGATCGAACCCCGCATTGGGCTCCCTGCTCAGCGGGAAGCCTGCTTCTCCCTCTCCCATTCCCCCTGCTTGTGTTCCCTCTCTCGCTGTCTCTCTGTCAGATAAATAAATAAAATCTTTAAAAAAAAATACATTATATGTTTAAAAAAAAAGATAGTAGGAAGGGAAAAATGAAGAGGGGGAAATCGGGGGGTGGGGGGAGACGAACTATGAGAGACTATGGACTCCGAGAAACAAACTGAGAGTTCTAGAGGGGAGGGGGTGGGGGGGATGGGTTAGCCTGGTGATGGGTATTAAGGAGGGCACAAACTGCATGGAGCATTGGGTGTTATATGCAAACAATGAATCATGGAACACTACATCAAAAACTAATGATGTAATGTATGGTGATTAATATAACATAATAAAATAAAATTCAAAACAAAACAAAACCAAACAAAAAAACAAAAAAAAAAACAACTTTTCATGCAAACATTTGAGAACTTTTATTCCATCAAGGCTGAGACAAAAGCAAAAACCTTTGTTCTTAGTTTCTAGTAGCAAGTAAATATGCATATAGTATTTGGCTTTTTTTTTTTTTACCTTTAACTATGAAAAATTTCAAATATACTCAAAAATAAACTGTATAATTACTCCCCCCCCGAAAAAATTACTATAGGTATCATATTTTTAAGTTATGATTTTTCTTAACTATTATTGGTTTTCAACAAAGTTTTTATTTTTTTTCAATAAAGTTTTTAAATAATTCTTGTTTTATTATAATCTGTAAACTTTATCCTTATTGTAATTCTTGCTCTGTCATTTTAATTCACCCTAGAACTATGCAAATCAAATCTGAAAATAACCACTAGTTTAGATTACCACAAAATATTCTCACAACTTTTTTAGGGTAGACATTCTATTCTATTACCTTACATACATTCTGCAGAAAGCATATGTTACTTAAATTCCTGAAAACTACAATCTTTCACAACCATTTGGATTCATGTGTTAGGAAAAAAAGGAGAAATGTACAGAAAACATTGATTTATTTCTATGAAATTTAGAAATGTATATTTAATATACTGAGTAAATATTGCCCCTGGTTGAAATCTTGAGGACTTGATACCAATTTGGGGTTTCTCAAATGTATAAGATATTCTCTATTTTAGAAGAATCTGTGAGTATTTTTACAACAATGGCAAATCTTTGTAGTTAAACATTGATTTATTACATGCAGGCACTTTCTGATTAATCTACCACATCATTTTAATCATTCTCTTCATTAAAATTATTTCCCTATTATGATTTAAGTCTTTCACCAAAAGATAATGACAAGAAAGGGAACATGAGACTTCCTTCTAATATTCAGAGAGGAAGCTCAGACAAACTATCTGAGTGTCAAATATTTAGGGTAAGGATCCTTCTACCACTGGGGTGGCTTACTGAATATGAATAGAATTATCAGGCCAAAAAGATACTATAAAGATACAGGTAGTCAATGTAGAAGAGAGAACTGCTTACTTAATGCTCAGCAAGGCTATGGAAAGTAACAAGTTAGGGAAGATAGATGGCAATCATTCTACATGAAAACCTGGAGATGGGGAAGTGCGAACACATAGTTGGTTCATCTATTGAAGCATTTTTACTGAGGCACATCTTGGAAAACCAGTACGTGTTGATACCCGATTACTCCTACAGGACATATACATGCCCCATGGTTTGCTTAGTTCTTTTTTTTTTTTTTTTTTTTAAGATTTTATTTATTTGACAGAGAGGGAGAGATGAGGAGAGAGGGAACACAAGCAAGGGGAGTGGGAGAGGGAGAAGCAGGCTTCCCGCTGAGCAGGGAGCCCGATGCGGGGCTCCATCCCAGGACGCCGGGATCACGACCTCAGCCGAAGGCAGACACTTAACGACTGAGCCACCCAGGCGCCCTTGCTTAGTTCTTTATGACTAGGCCTTGACTACCAAGCTAAATAATATTCTCCTGGAAGGTAAAGTGTTCCTGTCTGTTTCTATACTTCTTAAAGGAGCTGGAAGGTTGATCATATGAGCCGCAGAAAAAAGTATAACTGATGTCTATGCTCTCAATACCTTAAAAGCATCTTAATAATGTTTGTCATTCAAGAATAAAACTTAATTATATGTAATGAGGAAAATCCATAGGGCAACTTTTTCAGACTTCACTAAGGCTACACAAAGCACAAAAGGTTTCGGGTTTTTAAGGAGGCTTGCTTCTAAAAACAGTTCACATCTACATGATACGAAAGAAAGATACTCTTGGAGAGTGGGCAGACCCCAGACTCAGATCCTAAATAACTACGATTTATATATACTTTTATCTTGGCTCACTTGTTATTTCCTATGATGTGTGTGGGTTTTTGAAATAAATGTGCATTCCCTTTTTATTATGTATTGATTATAACATCTATTACAGCAGTCTTTTTAAATTACACTGCATGTATTACCGAAAACTTGAGTATCTTAAATTTTTACTGTCAACAAAATTTTACTGTCGACATTGAAAATATGTCAGTTTCCCACAATTACTGTGGATTGTATATTTTTCTCTGTCTGAAATATGTATATATGACATATATACATACATGTGTATATATGTACATATTTGATACACAGTTTCATGACCATTACATTGTCTTAAAGGGTTTTATTTTATTTTATCAATATACTTTACTCTTTTATTTTGGCTATAGTTTGTATTTTTCCTCAAATTCAATTTTTTTTTAATTTGGCTATATTCCCATATATATGTGTATTGAGCTATCTCATCAACTTTTGCATATTATTTAAAACCAAAGTCATGTCATGATATTCTGCTCAGAAACGCTTGACTATTTCCCATTCCACTCAGAGTGAAATCCAAAGTTCTTACTTTGTTTAACAGTGATTGCAGTCCCACAAACACACCTATCTAGGCCCATATTTTTAATGTTTGCCCTTATATCCCTCACACCAGCCATACTGACCTCCTTAATACTTCTTAAATAGACCAAACACACCTACAGAGCTCTTGTATTTCCTCTCCCTCTTTCTTGGAATGTTTTTTTCTGTTAATAAACACATGATTTACCCCTTGCTTCCTTTTGTCCACTATTCAAATATCACATTATAAAAGAGGTCTTCTGTGATAGGCAGAAAAATCGCCCCCAAAGATGTCCATATTTTAATCTTCAGAAAATGTGAATATGTTAAATTATATAGCAAAAGAGAATTAAGGTTACAAACAGAAGTAAGGTTGCTAATCAGCTAACCCTAAAATAGGGAGATTATCCTGGATTGTCAGCATGAACCTAGTGTAATCACAGGGTCCCTTAAAGTGAAAGAAAGAGACAGAAGAGAAGTTCAGAAGGATGCAGTGTAAGAACTCACCCATCATTGCTGACTTTCAAGATGGAGGAAGAGAGCCACCGGCCAAAGAATGAGGGCAGCCTGCAGAAGTTGGAAACTTCAGTGGAACGGATCACCCTCTAGAATATCCAGAAAAGGGAGGCCTGGGTGGCTCAGTCGGTTAAGCATCGGCCTTTGGCTCAGGTCATGGGATCAAGTCCTGCATCGGGCTCCTTGCTCAATGGGGAGCCTGCTTCTCCCTCTGCCTGCCGTTCCCCCAGCTTGTGTGCTCTCTCGCTGTCTCTCTCTTGCTCTCTCTCTCTGACAAATAAATAAATAAAATCTTTTTGTAAAAAATAGAATATCCAAAAAAGAACTCAGCCCTGTTGACACCTTGATTTTTGCCCAGTGAGACCCATGTCAGACTTCTACCTGCAGGACTGTAGGATAATACATTTGTGCTATATTAAACCACCAGTGTAGTAATTTGTTACAGCAACCATAAAAAACTAATATTCTTTCTAAAACCAGCTTTTATAAAATAGCACACCTGAACCATTTTTTGTTTACTCTTCCTTACCCTATGTTATCTCACTCCATGGCATTTATTACCCCTTAATACATAATATAGTAGAATATAATACAATGTAATATATATACTCACGTGTGTGTGTGTGTGTATAATTGTCAATACTAATATATTATTGCACTTTTCTCTAAGACTTTTTTTTCCAGTCTATTTGGCACATTTATACTCACTGTCTAAGACCTAGACTGAAATTTTCTCCTCTGCAAACTAATAGAGTACCTGTAAATTTTTAAGATTTTACTATAAGAATATGTTATCAAATGTATCTGAATTTGACTATGAACTCTTTGCGGAGAAAGACTGCGTTTAGTTCAGCTTATAATCACATTGACTAAAGACATTCATTTCAAATATTTACCCTGTGTCTGCTAAATGACAGGTATGGAGATAGATAAGTATACAAAGAAACAAATATATAAAAGTGATACCTGCTATGAATAAATTAAAAGAAAGTGAAAATAGAGAATGTCTAATGGTGGTGATGATGGGCAGGGCAGGCAGGTCTGAGGTGCACGGTCAGGAAAGGCCTCTCTGAGGAGCAGCCCTTTGAACTGAGATCTGAATGACCAGAAGTAGCTAGTTATGAGGAGATCTGAAAGAAAAGCATTCTGAAAAAGAGAGACAGTTGGTTCAAAGGCTTGGGAAGAAGCTTGGAATGTTGGAATGACAAGAAAGGACAGTATGGAAGGATCATAATAGACAGTTTGGGGAGTGGTATAGAGTGGGGTTCAAGAGGGAGGCAGGGATTGAATTGGCAAGTGAGATATGGGGTTTGGTTATCATAAGTTAATTGAGAGCCACCATGCCATACTCACTTTGAATTTAAATTAAAAAATCTTTTAAATTAAAATTTATTGCTGCTATAAGATGTTTGAATAGTGCCAGGGCAGGGGTGGAAGCAGAGAGACCAGTTAGGGAACGATTGTAGTAGTCCAAGCTGGAGAGGAGGCTGGTAAAAGGGAATGATGAGAAGGTGTAGATCATTTTAGTATTTGTAAGAGGGATTTTTTTTTAAGATTTTATTTATTTATTTATTTGAGAGAGACAGAGAGAGAAGACATGAGAGAGGGGAGGGTCAGAGGGAGAAGCAGAACCCCCGCTAAACAGGGATCCCGATGCAGGACTCCATCCCCAGACTCCAGGATCATGACCTGAGCCTAAGGCAGTGGCTTAACCGACTGAGCCACCAGGCGCCCCTGTGAGAAGGGACTTAACTAAAACGTTAATGAAGCCTGAGCTCCACTTACAAGGCATCTTCTGAGGCCATTTGCTTATTCTATACCAAAAGTTTTATAATGTTTTTCTTAATAAAAATTGATCCGAAGTTGTATAAACCTTGGGCCCCACAAAACCTGGATTCACATTGTGTCTGGCACATAGTAAACAGGAAAAAAAGCTACCTAAATATATTAACATAAACTGTAAGTCTTAGGGGCATTCTTATGTATAAATACACATGCACATATAAATACATATGCATATATGTATGTATGTATACTGATATGTATGTTGGCTTTGGAATCAGTGTGTGTGTAATCAGGGTATGTGTGTGTGTATGTGTGTACTGGGAAATTGGAATGTTGCTTTCTGTGATTCATAGGACTTTGTTTTCCATCAGATTTTTACACGTTTCAAAGTAGGAAACATATGTGTGTGTACATATATATACACATACATATATTGGCAGATATATATTAGTATATAAAGACTACCTCATTATTTATATATTATATAGTATATATATATTTTATACTAGTATATATAAATATATAGTAAATGAGGAATTAGTAAATAAGGAATACCTCATTACTTATATATATATAAAATATAATATGTAGAATAATACATTATGTAATAATATATGTAGCTATAGTTACATGTACATATATATGTTAAATGCTGTGGTATTCCTCATTATTCATTCATATATATATTTAAATATACTTAAATATATATATTTTAAAATCTGGGTGGAAAACAAAACAAAACAAAATCCTATAAATCATAGAAAGTAGCCTTCCAAAGGTGCCCCAGACATTTGGCCTTCAAATCAGTATAACAGATTCCATTGCCTCGAGATTCTACACTGCAAAAAAGCTTCACTTAAATAAAAAACAGAAAACAAAAAGCAAAACATAATTTTCTTAATTATTTCTTACTCTACTCTTTTGCCAAAGATTTTTTGGAAAGATCCTGAAGCTGCCCAGAATTGAGTAACAATTTCAACCAAGGAGTAATTTTATATTTTATCCAAAGGCACTGACTACCACTTAGGAGAACATTTCTATCTATAGCCAGATCCATCTGGATGATGATGTCCATTAGTTAAGAAGTAGATAATGCACATGTTTTCCAACATATAATCACCTAAACTCTAAATAGCCAATCATGCTATTTTAAGTGTCTTAATGTGCTTTTTTAACATATGTGGAAACACCAGGGACTTTAATTGTATATCCTTTCTCTACATACTAAAGATGCATTTGTATATGCTCATAAATCCAGTTTTTTAAAGATTTTTTAAAGGTTTTATTAATTTATTTTGAGAGAGAGAGAGTGCATGAGCGGGGGGTTGGGGGAGAGGCAGAGGGAGAGAAAGAATCTCAAGCAGAACCCATGCTGAGCATGGAGCCCAAGGAGGGACTCCATCTCAGGACCCTGAGATCATGATCTGAGCCAAAACTAAGAGTTGAATGTTCAACTGAGGCACCGAGGTACCCCAGAAGTCCAGTTTTTAGATAACAGATTGAATGGGTCTTAGATTTAAGTATTTCACTGTGCACCCTCTGTACTTCAAAGAGGAAGCTTATAGAGAGAGAAAAGTAGAATAAATGGTTGACAACCAAAGACACATTGTGGTATGATTCCTTCTTTATTTTCTGTATTTTTTATTTTGTTTTTATGACAAATAGCACATATTTATATAAAAAATCATAAAAATGACAGTTGTCTCATTTCCCATTTCCAAGTCCTAGAGATAATCACTGAAAATATTTTAGTAGGTATACTTCTGGGTCACACATCCATGCATGAACACTCATTTGTACACATAAAAACACACAGTAATACATAAACATATATATTTATTTTACACATAGTAACGCATGAACATATATATTTATTTTACAAAGATGAAATAAGATAATTAAATTGTAATTTTTCCACTTGCAATATAGTATGAATATAATCCCATATTAGTATATAAAACCTTTTGTCTCTTTTTCTGATAGATATACAGTATTCCATAATACTACTAATATACATTTAAATTCTCTCTTTCCCTCTCTCTCTCTCCCTCTTTCTCTCCTGTTATTAATTTGTTACCATGAAAATCTTTGTGCATATACTAAAGAAATTTCTGGAATATTTCTTTTTCTTTTTTTTTAAGATTTTATCTATTTATTTGACAGAGACACAGCAAGAGAGGGAACACAAGCAGGGGGAGTGGGAGAAGGAGAAACAGGCTTCCACCTGAGCAGGGAGCCTGATGCGGGGCTCGATCCCAGGACCCTGGGATCATGACCTGAGCCAAAGGCAGAGGCTTAATGACTGAGCCACCCAGGCGCCCCAGGATTATTTCTTGATGTTAGATTCCTTAGAAGAGGAATTGCTAGGACAAAAGCTATTCACATTTTATATTTTGATGATTACTGAATATGGTACACTAATTTATTTATCCTCCAAAAATGCTTGGCAATGTCCTTTTTTCCAGACAGTTGCCAACATATTAACACCACATTTCTTTTTTTATAAAAATACTTGTTTTCGCTGAAGTTACTAATTGCTTCTTTTATTAGCATTTGTTTTTGTTTTTTTCTGTATGTATGTCCATTTCAAAATTTTGATATAATATAATCTCCCAAATATAAATCTCCCTGTCTGGCCAACAAATCAAGTAGTCTGTCAGTTCCTTGATTATTTAATTGTTTCTCTTTTTTTACCAGCCCTTTAGGAGCCCTGTTCTTGTGACCTCCTTAGAACTTCTCAATCTTGGGGTGCCTGGGTGGCTCAGTCGTTAGGCCTCTGCTTTCGGTTCGGGTCATGATCCCAGAGCCCTGGGATCCAGCCCCGCATCAGGATCCCTGCTCCGCGGGAAGCCTGCTTCTCCCTCTCCTACTCCCCCTGCTTGTGTACCTTCTCTCTGTGTGTCTCTCTGTGTCAAATAAATAAATACAATCTTAGGGGAAAAAAAAAAGAACTTCTAGATCTCTAGGTCCTAATTTTGGCTAGCATTCTTGGACTCCCCATCAATACTGTCCTGGGAATCTCTCTCACCTCTTTCTGAAGTTTGAGCTCCTGTTTTGGGATCTTATGTAATTTTAGGATTACGATCTTATTTTAAGAGCAAATATCTTACAGTAGATTATTGAAAAGGCATTTATTGAAAAATAGTTTTCATTTGTGTGCCTGAAATGTCTTTATTTTAACCTTACGTTAGATTCATCATTTGGTTGGATTTAGAATTCTAGACTGAAATTTTTTTTTGATAGTGTTTTTTTTATGGAATCTACACTGAATTTTGAACTTATATGGGAGTCTCACTCTTACCTTTATATAAACTTTTAGGATTGTCTCTTAATTTATGGTATTTTAATTTCATGATAATGTAGTGGTATGGATCTTTTCTTTACACATTATAGTAGAGAATTCATGGTTCTACCAACTTTTATTTTTTCTCAAGAATTTTCTTATGTTATATCTTTAATAATTCCCTTCCCTCCAGTTTTCCTCTGTTTCTTTTTGGGAGCTCTACAAATCTGATGATACATTTGTCAGAATGCTTCTCTACTTTTATTCTCCTTTCTCTCCATTTTTTTTTTCCCTGTGGGATTTCCTCAAATTTAAACTGCAAACTATTAACTTTTAAGTTAATTGATTGTATTAGTTCTCCAAAATCACTAAACTAGATTTCAGGAAATCCTGCAATCTTTGCATGATTAACAAATTCCTTACCTTTTTTGCTTAGGATTTGTATGAATAGATTTTTACAATATCTGAAAACCATGAAAGATATGACATGACAGAGATAAAGCACAGTGCTTAGACTAAATGGAATATTTTTAAAAAAATAATCAGTTCTTCATTGAATATGCTCATGTTATGATCACAGTAGCTGACCTATTAACTATTAGCATTGGAATAAATAGCCTACCTACTTGCAAATTTATTTGTACCTATTCTCAATTGCTATAAACTTTATTTTTGTTTAATGTTTACTATAGTTCTTTGGTCTCCAGAGTTAAAAATTAGTCTTTATGGCGTGTCAGTTCTTGCTGGTGTCAGTGAATCTGACTAGAGTCAACCTTCAACCCACTCTTCCCTACCCTAGCTCTGACACCACACCTCCCACTACAAACACCTTCTCTCAACTTTCCAATTCCTTACAACGACATCTAAAATAGCAAAAGGTTGGCTCTACACAGAGATGATCGGCTATCTTATAAGTTGTATGGCTTTTAGGATGTAGATCTGATAGGGTTTGTGACTTCCCTTTGACTGCTTAAAATTAGTGGAGACTACTATTTCTGTGAGAAGTTACCTATTATACACTCATACATATACCCATTTATACTCCAAAGGTAAATGCTGAAGTTTTTTTCGCTTTGTTTTGTTAGTTGCAAGATATTTTAGAGCCTTTGATATGCTTGTGGGCAAAATAACTTTTCAGTGTGGAGATATGATATGCAGCATACCTCAAATCTACTTGACTTCAAATTCCTTTATTTTTAATAATGTCTTGATGGACATTTCTGCTCAAAAAATATTTATAAAACCTCGCTTGCATATTCTTTTTTCTCACTTATTTCTGAACCTCATTTCATTCCCAACATTTAGGAGTACCACACAGCTCACATTCATAGAATTGAGAATTTTAGCCTTGTCATGGGATTCTATCTACCAAAATTTTACTTAAAGCCCAGTTCAGCTAAAACTTTCAACTCTTTGTTGACATTTTCATTTTTTTTTCTTTTTTTTTTTTCCACCAGAGGTAATGAACCACATTCTCCTTTGGCTTTTCTATAGACCAGTGGTTCTCTATAAGGAATGGGAGATGGGGTTGGTTTTGCTTCCCAGGGGACATTTGATAATGTCTGGATACGTTTTTTGTTTTTTGTTTTTTTTAGTTGTCACTATTTGGGGGGGAAGGCTGCTACTGGCATCTAGTGGGCCAAGGGCAGAGATATTGTAAACGTTCTACAATGTAAAGGACAGCCCCCAAAACAATTATTAGTAGATCTCAGGTTGAGACAAACTGCTAAAGATGTGTTGTGCTTCCCAGAAACCATTTCCCACAATCCTCTGAGGTGATATTGTGGTAAAAATCTGGAAATGCCCAAGTTAAAGGAAAAACCAGAAGATATGTTAATATGGATTTTTTTTCCCTTACAGGTAAAATAAACATTGCCTAGGAAAAGGCAACTTGCTCAAACCCCCAAAGTGCAAGTCTAATTATAAACTCTTAAATAGTCTAAAATAAACACTAACTGAACTTGATAGGTAAATTAACACCATCGGCCAGTCTCACGCAATGTTCATACTTTGACACTTTTCTTAACATTTTCCCTCCTTTCTAGTACTTAGATTGAAAGTGGATATCTAATTTTTATTCCACTCATTACTTAACAGGAACACCGGGGTCACTGCAAATAAAGCAGTATGAGTTAATGAGAACAGCTTTAGCCAAAGAGGAGGTATTTCTCCAAGTACGTGAAGTGCTTCACATATATTAAGAAACCCCAGCTGAATCGATTTAATAATGTTGGGATTTGCACAATTATTACAGATCCTTCATTATTCACCCAGTCTGCACATACCACAGCACAACTGAACATCTCAGTCTGGTGGTATTAACATTGCCATTTTCTCACCCATTCCCAGACCATCTGCTCCGTACTGATCATTCATTGCTTTAACATTTAACAGTTACCCAACTGCAACTTAGCAGATTTGTGTACTTTTGAAAACAGCTGGTTTAATAACTGCTTCAGAGCTTTTGGATAAAGAAATTATTTTGTAGTGCTTTATAATAGTCTTTTTTTATCGGTGCCTCTGAGGAAAGAGTATTACACTTGCTCCATTTTGCATCTGCAATCGCTCCTAATATTTCTTGTCACATTTGGAAACATAGTTTCAGTATTTATAGCACAATAATGTAGAAGTCTTTATTACCTTCCTTGTTTTTGCTGTTTGTTTGCTTTTTTTTAAATGTCTCTGAGGACTAGAGTGAAACCTTTGCATGGAATAATTTAGAGCTCAGAAAGGTATAAATTTGAATTGTCTCCGAGTTTCCACTCACTTGCTGTGTCACGAATTTGTTTCTACTTCAGTGATGTTTCTCTTTTTCTTCTTTGTTAAAAGAAAATACAAGAAAAATATTAACTACGTGTTTCAATATTCCAGGCCTCCAAGTAGAGAGAGTTCCCTGGGGAGTTTATTAGGTAACTTTGTGAATCGGCTGCTCTGTTAATGACTGGAAGTTGCCAAAGGTGTGCTTCTGGGTGCTGACACTCTGGATTTGTTGATCTGTGCGAGGTTACATATGCTAGTTCAGTTTGTGAAATTTTATTGAGGTGCATAGTTTGCATACTCTTTTATATGCACATCACAATAAAACAGCAAAAATTAAGGACGCAAACAGCAGAAATTTACTGGATTTTCCTCATGTGTATAGGCTCAATCCTAAATTCTTCATCATGCCACAGAAGGCCTTTGGTCCTGACCTGACTATGACATCAGTCTAAAATTCCACCATTCCTTACTTTACACATTGTATTCAGAAGTACAGAGCTGTTTGCAGTTTCTAATACAACTTACTAATTCGCTGTCTATAGTTTTGCCATTGATTCCACTCACTCGTAGTGATAAGGGAGAAGAGAGGCTTTCTCTTCAGTGTATCCTCCTGACTCTTGTAAACCTAGTTCTGTGTCAAAAATAAATAAATAAAAACACTAATATTTGACAATTGACCTGCTAGATCACATCAAATTTTTTTAAAAAATCATATGTCTTTATGAGGTTTTATTTTGTCCCTTTTTCCTGGCCCAAGGAATTTTGTACAAATGTCTTTTTAAAAAATATATCATTTTTGGCTTATTTATTTATTTATTTTACTGACATTTCCTAACTTACCTCCCACTGTATTCAATAGCTCAGAACTTTTGTTACATGATATTTTTCTCATCAGCTGGAAGCTAAATCAAAACCTACCTTTTAGATACATTAAAATAGGAGAGACGTCTGCTTTCAATCAAAGTGAAATAAGGGCAAACGGATTGAACTTTTCATGTGAAACAAACACCCAGTAAACAGATGAAATGTGAAGTGATTGTATTCAAGACACCAGACATCAAACAAATAGGAATCCCTGTAAGGCAGAAAATGAAGGGCCAAGGTGGCTAAAATTTCTAAGACAAAGTAAACAGATGGCTGGTAGAAGAGAGCTACATGGAGAGAGAATCCCAAAGATCTGCAGAGTCCAAACGTAACATTCAGCCTAGTAGTGATGAAAGCATGCATGGAAGAAAACTGTCTGAAGCTGTGGAAAGAATCATCTGACAGGATAATAAGAAAGAGCTCTTGGCCACTCACATAGGAACTGGAATAATAATTGTTTCAACCAGCCAGACTAGAACATGTCAAAACTCAGAGAATTGGCAAGAGTACTGAAAAGGAACTTGCTTCAGTAGTGACAAGTAATTAGACCTACATTATATGATGCTCTGGGCCCAGAAATGGACCCTCAACTCTATGGTCAACTAATCTTCAACAAAGCAGGAAAGAATGTCCAATGGAAAAAAAGACAGTCTCTTCAACAAATAGTGTTGGGAAAATTGGACAGCCACATGCAGAAGAATGAACCTGGGCCATTTCCTTACACCACACACAAAAATAAACTCAAAATGGATGAAAGCCCTCAATGTGAGACAGGAATCCATAAAAATCCTTGAGGAGAACACAGGCAGCAACCTCTGTGACCTCAGCTGCAGCAATTTCTTCCTAAACACATTGCCAAAGGCAAGGGAAGCAAGGGCAAAAATGAACTATTGGGACTTCATCAAGATAAAAAGCTTTTGCACAGCAAAGGAAACAGTCAACAAAACCAAAAGACAACTGACAGAATGGGAGAAGATATTTGCAAATGACATATCAGATAAAGGGCTAGTATCCAAAATCTATAAAGAACTCATTAAACTCAACACCCAAAGAACAAATAATCCAACAAGAAATGGGCAGAAGACATGAACAGACATTTCTGCAAAGAATACATACAAATGGCCAACAGACACATGAAAAAGTGTTCAACATCACTCGGCATCAGGGAAATACAAATCAAAACCTCAGTGGGATACCACCTCACACCAGTCAGAATGGCTAAAATTAACAAGTCAGGAAATGACAGATGTTGGCAAGGATGAGGAGAAAGGGGAACCCTCCTACACTGTTGGTGGGAATGCAAGGTGGTGCAGCCACTCTGGAAAACAGTATGGAGGTTCCTCAAAAAGTTGAAAATAAAGCTACCCTACGACCCAGCAATTGTACTACTGGGTATTTACCCCAAAGATACAAATGTAGTGATCCGAAGTGGTATGTGCACCCCAATGTTTATGGCAGCAATGTCTGCAAAAGCCAAACCATGGAAAGGGCCAAGATGTCCATCGACAGATGAATGGATAAAGAAGAGGTGGTATATATATACAATGGAATATTATGCAGCCATCAAAAAAAAAACAACAACAACGAAATCTTGCCATTTGCGATGACGCAGATGGAACTGGAGGGTATTATGCTGAGCGAAATAAGTCAATCAGAGAAAGACAAGTATCATATGATCTCATTGATATGAGGAAGTTGAGAAATGAGAGAGGATCATAGGGGAAGGGAGGGAAAAATGAGACCAGATGAAACCAGAGAGGGAGACAAACCTTAAGAGACTCTTAATCTCAGGAAAAAACTGAGGGTTGCTGGAGTGGTGGAGGGTGGAAGGGATGGGGTGGCTGGGTGATTGACATTGTGGAGGGTATGTACTATGGTGAGCGCTGTGAATTGTGTAAGACTGATGAACTATAGACCTGTACCTTTGAAACAAATAATACATTATATGTTAAAAAAGAAGAAGAAGAAGAAAAAGAAGGAGAAGAAGAAGAAGATAGTAGGAAGGGAAAAATGAAGGGGGGGAAATCGGAGGGGTAGACACACCATGAGAGACTATGGACTCTGAGAAACAAACTGAGGGCTTTAGAGGGGAGGGGGTGTGGGGGGATGGGCTAGCCTGGTAATGGGTGTTAAGGAGGGCACATATTGCATGGAGCACTGGGTATTATATGCAAACAATGAATCATGGAACACTACATCAAAAACTAATGATGTAATGTATGGTAACTAACATAACATAATAAAATAAAATTTAAAAATAAATAAATGATGCTCTGGTCTTGCCTAACAAATCAACTTACTCTTTTTTTTTAAACAAATAAACCAGAACAAAAGGTAATATACATATAGCTAAAATAAAGTATACTATAAACTATACTAAAATATACTCTAAATACATAACTATATATATGTAACTATATATATATATATAATTATATATACATGAAATACATAAGTATCCAGTTTCCAACAAGGTTCAATTTACAATGCTTGGTATCCATGGAAGAGTAGACCAAAGAAATAGGAAAAGAATGAGGAGAAGAAACAATTAGTTGAAACCTACCTAGAACTGACATAGATGTTAGAATTAGCAGAAAAGGACATTAGATAGTCATTGCAACTGTATGCCATATTGTCAAAGAGATATTATGTAAAGACATGGAAGATTGAAAAGAAAAAATACAAATTGAACTTCCAGAATTGAAAACTAAAATAATTGATCTGAAAAGCACATTGGGTGGGATTATTTGCAGATTAGATAGTACGTGAGAAAATGATAGTGAATTGACAACATAGCAATACAAACTATCCAAAATGAAATATATAGAATATCAAACTAAAACAACAACAACAACACTGAATGGGTAACCTAATATGTGTCCAAATGGGAGCCTGAAAGAATATTGCTTTTCTCAAAGGTTGTGTAAGCATGAAAACTTACTCTGGTTCTTAGACAAAAATAATTAGAATATACTATAGATTTATAAAATCAATTATTTTGACAATCAGGTTAAAACATCTCACAAAAAAATGTATGTAAGTAAATAATTTGCTAGAAAAGTAGAAATTCATATTTCTTGAACATGATAGTGTTTAAGAAAGCAGTTGTTTGTTTTTGTTCATATCCTTTGTTCATTCTTCTCTGTCATGTGTAGGCCACCTTTAAAACGTAATTGTTATGCACAAGAAACATTAGTATTCAGTATAGTTCAGTGGAATTCAATCAGTTAAATAGACAAAACCTTGAATTTATGTGCCCACCGAGTGACGATTCATGGTGGTTTTTAAAGACTTCTTCTCTCACACAGCGATCAATCAAAGTGACAGCGTTCTTTAGATTAACTTTGGATTCCCCAGCACAAATTAATTAATCTGTCCACTACTTCCTATCTCAGTGTTTCAATCAGCCAACAAATAAAGCCAATCAAGATTTCAATTCTTTGCTGATTAGCCAATAAACTGTGACAGTGGACTTGTGCAGGACTTCTAGGACTCTCCTAGAAGATTATTTATAGATGTAGCAATGCTGTGATCAGTCTCTAAACCACAAAGAAGAACAGTGTTTTCTTCCCCGTTACTTTCATCAAGGCAAAGAACCTTTTCAGGTAGGAATAAAACCGTTAAACAACCAGTTGCAAGGATACTCTCCTTGAAGTTATATTAATGACATGTTGGTGATACAGTTGCTTTCCTAGCATCAAATTGTGTAAATGCCAGGGAATTTTAGAATTTAAAGAATTGCTTTTGTTCAGATGAAAGGTTGCATGCTAGAGCTGTCACTATTTCTCATTGTCAAGAATCCTTATGGACAAGAATCCTAAGTACTCTTTACACCAAAAGAGAATTACTTCCTGCCTTTCATGTATTTATGAGGGAAATACACTTTACAGTATGTCCTACAATTAATCTAGTACATGTTCCATCTCCTGAAAATCCGTCTGATAGTAGAATAAAACTAGGGGAAAATGTATAACCTAGAGTTAATCCAACCTTTGCTGGTGTTAAAAAGAAACAAGTCCAGATTAGAGGCACTTTTGCTAAACCCCACCAAGATTTAATACCTGACTAATTGCAGTTTCAGCCTCACCCAGGAGGGAATTTTAAGCCAGTCAGTCTGCAATTTCCTGATCAGCACTAGCTATAAAAAGACCCCATTGCCTTCCGCTAAGGAAAGATACTCTTGCCTGAACTAATCAATTCTTTTAACTTCTTTGCCCCACCCCTTCTGGCTATAGAATCCTTCCATTTTTTATAGCTCCTGAGAGCTCCTTTCTCATTGTTAGATGGGATACTGCCCGATTTATGATTAGTTGAATAAAGTCAATTAGATTAAATTTACTTGGTTGAATTTTGTTTTTTAACACCAGTAACAAGTTGTGTAAACTTGAAGATCAGTAAATTTGTACAAAAGCTTTGGTTTTCTCTTGTATGAAATTAAGGATGTAGACTAAACAACCTCAAACATTTGCTGGCTCAGCAAAACCACACGAGTATCTTTTTTTCTTATAAAGACTAGATGGAGACAATTTTTCCTCTCTTTGTTTTTACCACTATTCATTTTTTGAAGTTTGTCCAAATATCAGTGACCTCATGAACTTGACACTGAGCAGTAAGCAAATATAAGATGAAGTTGACGACCTTTTGGTTCTCCATTAGACTTTGCATTCCATTTCTTCACCTCTTTCCAGAGGAGGGAGAGGGGAAGGAAATAAAAGAAATCAATCCTGTTCCTCAAAGTATATGGGTGCCATCTATTCCTCCTGACAGTCTATGACCTTTACCATTCTAATCTTCTAGCCATTCTACTTCATTTCTTAAAGATTTCAGCTCCTGTATAACAATCTTTATTTTAATGCCTACTCCTGACATCCTGGAAGGTGACTCATCAGTTCCCTGACTTCTTCGTTCCTTGGTGTATTTATTTCTAGTGGAATTTTTGCTTACACCACCTTAGTCAGCCATTTCCAATTTTATACCAGAAAGTAAATCACTTCTGAAATCTCTATTTTGAATGTTTTACCCTTTACACCAACCATCTCCTATCTTTCCATCTGACTATTCCACTGCATGTACAACTAAGATTCTTTGAACTTCACAAAAATATTCATTATAATCTATTGTTCATCATTTTAGTCACCCTTGAAAATTTCCTTGCCTCTCTCACCTCTCATTTAGATTGCAAAATCTAAACCGTATGTTACTTGTGTTCAGATTTTTTATGTGTTTCACTTAACACTGTCTGAAAAAACAAGTATTCTCTACTCTTAAGCTTGCTTTCCCACTTTCTATGATGACTCTTCTCCATCATAATCTATTGAGAAAAAGAAGCCAGAAATCTGTAACTCCATTATCTTTCCACTAACAAATCCATGTTTTCACTTGCAAAGCTACCCAACTTCTCTTTCTTCCATTATAATGAAAGAAAAATTCCTACTCTTGCCAAATCCCATTCTCTTCATTTCAGTCCTGGGCCTAATTATCTCTCTTATCTTAATGGATTTTGTATTTTTGATGATTTACCTTATCTCCTGCATCTTTATTAATTTCTTCTCTACTGAGTTAGCCCCATTGATACCCACAAATTCTTTATTATCTCTTATCTCATAAAATAAAAATAAGTTTAAAGTTGAAAATGCCCTTTATTCACCTAATAAACTAGTTTAACTCCTACACAATTTATTTGTTCCCTTTCATACCATGCTATTTCCAGTTTTCTTCAATTCTCATATATTCTTCAGCATATGAGAATTCTAGGCTATCTTAAAAATTCTTAGACACCACTCTTTTTAAATCACTCTTAAATCATCAAATACTTCCATTTTGCCAAATCCAAATGACACTTTTCTGTTTCCATCCTACTCAGCATCTAAGTAGCTCTAAGGCTTTCATATCCAGCTTTTAATTTGTAGCAGTCATGGAAATATGCCACTCAGATCTCTGTTCAAGAAAGAAATTGCCATTTGGCTGCAACGAATGAAATTAGCTGACAGTCTTCAGCTTTAGTGCCTCAGCTTTCAAGCTGAGACAACGTGTTCCCAGGCAACCCCAGACAATGACTATGTGTGGCAAGAGTACCAGAGTCTAGCCATTGATGCCAAATGCAGATCTCCTCAAATAGCCGATTCATTATTCTCTATTATAGGACTAGTTTTCTGTGCTTTGAACACTAAGAAGACATAATCATTTTATTTATGTCATTATATTATTATGACATAATTTTTAAAAATATATAACATTATATATATAATTTTTATTATTTTTTTTAACCTGCTTCCCAACTAGACAACAGGTACCATTGAAGGCAGGACTGTTATAAGGTCCCAAGGAATTCCCGATTCCTAACAGCATTCATAATATACTCCAAACAAATGCTTATTAAATTGATAGTTGAATGAAAAAGCTCATAAATACTTCAACGTTTTATACATTTCTCTTTCAAAAATTGTTCTTTAATTTCCCCAAAATTCTAGTATCTGCTACAGATATGATAAAATCATCTAACCTGAGATATAAATTACAGTCCTCCTGACAATACCTTCTTTGGTTTGTATTCATCTGGTTTTATTTGAAGATATTTTATTTATCTTAAAAATCTACTTCTGTTTTATTTTATTTAATAAGCATAATAGAATCTTATGCAAGTATAAAAATCAATCATGCAGTCAACTTAGTCTACTGACTTTAAATGGTCTCCTCTCATCACATACACACACAGAATGAGTTTGGCCTATATAACACAGCTGTACAAACTCAGAAAACCTGATTTTGAAAATATCACAGTTGAGAAACAGTGGGGAGCAAGAAGAAACATGTCTGTGTATGTGTGTGTATCTGAGTAGCAGTACTTCCTCTAGTTGATCGTGTTACCAATATTATGACCTTGTGTCACTCCTCCAGTTTTTTGCTATGCTTGAATAGATGCACAGAAAAGAAAAATAAATAGATAAAAAACCACTCTAGGTGTAAATAAAGAGAAATAACATAGACTAAATTTCTAATTAAGTATAATAAAAGAAAATCAAACTAATGTTTTGAAGATGTTGTTTTGCTCAAAATGACAGCAAAAACTATTTAATGTTAAATCAGATTACCAGATACAATGGAAAAGCCTAATGGTAAATTGTAGAAGGTCCAGAAAATAAATCTATGCCATCAGTGATATGTAACTAAGAACATATACTTTTGTTTTAAAATTTAATTTCTAAGGATTTTTTATATTATGTTGTTGACTTCCCAAACAAAATTTAAACTTCAAATTATTTTTACTTTCACAATTACATACTCAAAAGCATGCAGCACATTACTAAAATGTTCCCTACATTAAATAGGTTTTTTTTTTTTTTAGTTTTTTCAATAATACGAATTTAGATACATTGGAATTTTTTAGGCATTGGAAAGTAGATTGATGATGAAACATATAATATCTAATATAACCTGAGTTAAGAAATTACATGAAGTATATCACAAGTTAAGTAAACTTTCACATGATTTATTTAAATTCAATGTTTTAATCCTAATCTATTAACCACCATGCCTGTTAATCAGCAATGATATTTACATAGCACAGATAAGAGAAGAAAGGCATTCTATACAAGATAAATTTTTTAGGTAGAAATCCATTTGTTTGATGAAACTTTTTTTTTTATGTTTTATCCAGCTTTATTTTTTGTTTTGTTTTGTGGGGTTTTTTTGTATGTACGGGTGGTTTTGTTTTTTGAGTTGTTTTTTGTTTGTTTTTGTTTGTGTCTATCATGTTAAAAACTGAAAAGATTGGTTCTTCCCTTTTAAAAGTTCCTTAGAAAAATAAAAAAAATAAAAGTTCTTTAGAAATATCTTAAAGGGAAACATAAAGAGAGAATTCGTATGTTTCCTGGAAATTTTAAGTGAATTTCGGGAACTCTGAAAGCATAGGCTGTTGACAATTTTCCCATGAAACCATTTATGATACTCAAATCTGTTTGAAATTTACCTTGCACCAGTCATTCAACTTTGTGTGATCTTAATGATTATAAATGAGCAAACCCCAAAAGATTTGGTTCAGTTTGATTAAGCATCCCAGGAAGAGTAGCAGTTTAATGTGAAGAGTAATTAACTGGCAGATAAAGGCTAATGGATGTCCTCAAACCCCTAAAGAGCTGTGGGTTTTGTTCCTGAAAAAAAAAAAAAAAAAAAAAAAGGCATTCTAGTCCGTCCAAAGCAAACCAAAAGCCAATACATACACATCAATTCATAAAATACCAAACTTATGATAGCCTATTGGAAAAATTATTGGCTCAGACAGAAGTAATCCAAAGTTTAATTTTATCCCAATAAAAAAAAAGATAGACCTAATTTACGTGTGTTAAGTTCTTAAGAAATAAACTTCATTATCCACAAGCATGTATTAGACACTTGCAGTACTGGGTCAGGGGTTAGACCTAGCATAACCCAGAGTCCAAGTGAAAAGACTGATGTGTAGATAAATAACTATGTGTATATTTTGTGATCAATATAGATCAAATTCCACATTGGTTAACATAAAAGTAACAATATTATATAGAAGGGAGTTTTAATGAGCTATTTTTTTTATCTAAAGATTTTTATTTATTTATGTGACAGAGAGAGACACAGCGAGAGAGGGAACACAAGCAGGGGGCGTGGGAGAGGGAGAAGCAGGCTTCCCGTGGAGCAGGGAGCCCTATGTGGGACTCGATCCCAGGACCCTGGGATCATGACCTGAGCTGAAGGCAGATGCTTAACCACTGAGCCACCCAGGCGCCCCTTAATGAGCTATTATATACAATATAAAATGAAGATTTTCTTTTCTGGCTATATAGTAGACCAGGAATCACTTCCACTAAAGGACACCTATAATTCTATAAATAAATAAATATGTATGTGTGTGTGTGTGTGTGCATGTATTCCTTTCCCATTAAAGGAATTATTTAATTCCTTCCAGAAGGTTTTGTGTTATTGACCATAAAGTTATGAGAGATGGATAGGAAGCACATTAAAACAAGGAAGCAAAGATCTGAGACCTCAAGCTTACAAATTACAGCCCAATAAAGTGTTTGCTTATAATTATTCCAACACATATTGACAAAAATAATACAGAGCCCAAGTTTACCAATTTTTTGAAGGAACTTTATTGTCAATGAAATTCCGATCCTGACCCACAGAAGCTTGTCTTGGTGCGGTGCACCTGCTAAAGTTATAATCTACACTCCAGTTCTGATAAGGCAATGGAGGATAACGTGCAAAGGAATGGCATTCTAGAGTGCAAAGCTAGGGAATAAGCAAGTAACTTACATTTATTCTTGGTCAAGAGACAGGGACAACTAAATATTTCCTATTTACCTCATATAGACGGGAGTTTTAATGAGCTATTGTTCCTTGTCCAATATGTCAACGTGAAATGAGTAATTTTGAACCACAGGTGTTCTCATTCAGCTTTTAGGTTACAAGACCATGAGAAGACACAGACGATCCCAATCTGGAAGGTTTCATGAGTCCAGAACAAGGTCTAGTGGTAACTTAAAGGGAGAATTTGGGGTCATTAGAGGTAAGGTGTGGTCTGTTATAGAAAAGAGGGTGTATATGAATTAGAGCAGGCAAAGGGCAAACTGTGGCTGATTCATGATTTTTTACCCCAAATCAACTTTCTTCCATTTGCTTTGGAACAGAGCCCCAATTTTTACCTGGGCACATATCCTAGCCTGTATTTCCCAACCTCCTTTGCAGCTTGGTGTGACCTTGAGACTAAGTTCTGGCCAAGGATTTATAAACAGAAATACTATGTGGAACTTCCAGGAAGGCTGATTAAAATTGCTTGCCACCCTGTTTAAATGCCCTTTTGCTCTTCTTCCTGTCTCCTTCCTTTTTCCTAAAAGAACAGAACATGAAGGCTGTACTAGTTATATTAATCTATGGCATGTGTGACCTTGTGTGGAAGTCAGCCGAGCTGAGAGAAGAGTTAAATGACTTCACGAAGGTTTTGTATTATCCCAGGACTGCTTGTATTTTGTTGTTGTTGTCATTGCCCGCCCCCCCACTTTGGTGGTGTTTGTTTGTTTTGTTTTTATTTTAATGTGAGAGAATAAATCCTAATATGTTAATGCAATTTGTTATTATTATATGCACCTGAACCTAATCCTGATTGATATAAAATGTCCATATATTTTTTTTTAAAGATTTTATTTATTTATTTGACAGAGAGAGAGCGAGAGCAGGAACACAAGCAGGGGGAGTGGGAGAGGGAGAAGCAGGCTTCCCGCTGAGCAGGGAGCCCGATGTGGGACTCGATCCCAGGACCCTGGGATCATGACCTGAGCCGAAGGCAGACGCTTAACGACTGAGCCACCCAGGCGCCCTGTCCATATATTTTTATAAATTCTTAGAATTCTTTTCTTGACGGGGTCTACAGCACAGGTAGAACTAGGAACATTACCAAAATGTTCACCTGATTTTTCAGAGGACCATTACCTACAGTAGGAAATAATTGCAAGCCTTGAGAACATTTCTCTGAAAGGATTGCACATAAGTATACAGAAGAACAAACCATAATTTCTTCAATATTTCCTGAATATCTAAATTATACAGAAATTAAATTAACTATCTATTTAGATGTGTACCTAATTCAGATTTAAGAAATTAATAACTATTATCAGGTAGACTCTTATTTAGATGCTATAATCTTGAAATTTTCTGATTTTAAAGTAAAATCATTCCTGATTGTTTAAAAAAGTCAATCTCAAATATTTTATATATGTTATATCAAATTATTTGCCTTATTATTTTCTCAAGCTTATTGTTACAATGAACTTAAATTAAAATGTACATGACCAGTGTACACTGTATTTTTTAATTGCTTATTTCTTACTAAACTGCTATAAATCTTGATATACTGCAATTAGGTGTGGTTTCCCAAGCTTTAGAGGGAGTAGTGGAGATACAGAGCACAAATGGTTGGGTCAAAAAACGATAAGGGGATCCTGGCTGGCTCAATCTGAAGAGTGTGTGACTCTTGATCTTAGGGTCATGGGTTTGAGCCCCATAATGAGTTTAGAGATTACTAAAAGAAATAATAAATAAACTTAAAAGAAGAAAAAGAAGAAGAAAATCTTTTCCTTCTCTTTATCATAGAGACTATGAAGAATTCTGAAATATCTCACTGTGAGGTGAGAATAACATCTTTTTTGAATCTTTAGGAAATAACCCCAGAATTTGATTGGAATCTCTATATCTTTGTTTCTGTAGTTCAGAGTGACTATCGGGCATCTGGGTGGAAATTGTTGGTATATCTGCTGATATGGCTACATTTTATTTGTTAGTGAAATATTTCCTCAATTTTTCAATATTTTCTTCATATATTTTATAGGAAACCTGTGAAGAAAAACTTAAATCTTAAATCACGTTTTAGACTGTTAATAAGGGCATCTTGGTTTGAAAGATCAAGCCCTATTGAAGTTTGTCTAACGCACAATCAAATGTCTTCCTAAGAGGTAATCAGATATTCTCAGATATCAAATAAAAGCTATTTAACTATAAATAATGAAATTGATGAAGAACTTGTTTCTTTCAGAAACCTTCCCATTTAATTTTATACATAATTGAATATTTGAACAGCAAAAAATAAAGTCTCGTTCTGGGTAAGAGATAGTGTTGGCAGCAAGCCAATGTTCCTGCTAAGAACAACTAAAAACCTATACAATTACAAAAATTATAAATTCAAAGGCATCAGAAAGCTGACAATCTTAATGACTTTGTGCCAAGCAACTGTTTTAAGTAGGATAAAAAGGGAACTGATTATAAAAGGAAACATTGAGAAATTACACTTCATCAAATTTAAGTTTTTCTGAAAAGGAAATCTACAGAATAATAATAATAAACATATATAATAAAAGAGTTACATCCAGAGAATCTAAAATACTGTGAAAGCTCCATTATAAAAACAAAAACAACTTCATAAAAAATGGATCAATGATTTAAATACACATGTCAACAGACAATTTATACAGATGGCAAACATATGAAAAGATACTCGACATTATTATTTGAGAAATGTCAGTTAAAACCACCAATAAGATACTACTGCATATCTACCAGCATCTCTAAAATTAATAAGACTTATAATGCAACATGTCGTTGAAGATTTGGAGCAACTAGAACTGTCATACGCTTTTGAGAACACACATGGCACAATCACTCTGGAAAATATTTTGGCAGATTTTTTGTAGAATTAACATTGACCTAGTGATTCCACTCTAGATGTTACCCAAGAGCAATGAAAAAAACAACAAAGTAAAAGTAGAAAATCCTAAACCAAGAATTAGTAAAGCAAATCCAGTCATGTATAAAAGGACAAATCATCTCCAGATATTTCACAACAAATGTGAATGGTAAAACAATAGAGCTTTGGAAGAAGACATAGGAGAACATCTTCGTGGCTTTGGAATGGAAAAATATTTTTAACAAGTACAAAAAGGACTAACTAAGGAAAACTTTTAAAAATGGATTATTTTAAGGTATGACACCTTTAATAGTGAAAAGGGAGAACTGTGGCTGTGTGTTTTGGAGGGAAGTTATTCTCAATACTTATATCTTACTAAGGACTCTTATTCAGGATAAATCCTACAAATATCCTATAAATCATAAGAAAGAGAGACAACCTAACAATAGTCTGGGAGAAATAACAAACAAGCATTATACACAAAAATAAGTGAATACACAAAAGACCAGTGAACATGCGAAAAGATGTTTTATTTTTATTAGTCATCAGGGAAATACAAATGAAACCACAGTGTGATCCCACTGATTATTCACTAGAATAGCTGAAGTAAGAAAGCAGAAAAAATATCGAGTTGGCAGGGATGTAGCATTAGAACCCTCATATATTGTTGACAGCAGTGTTGGTATGTATGTATATAATATTTGCACACATGTGGAATGCTTTATCTATATTTTATATATGCATACCCAAGGGAAAAGCACATATCTATCAAACAAAAGATATGTATAAAAATATTCATAATAACATTATTTGAAAAAATCCAAATCTGGAAACTGTACATTCCCCCAAAACAGTAGAATGGATAAATTGCTGCATATTCAAAAATGAAATAGGAGCCTACAGCAGTGAGAATGAACACATCACAACTATATGCTACAATATGGATAAATTTCATAAATACAATGTTGGCTGAAAGGCTCCCAACACAAAACAATACGTAATGTAAAATTCAATATTCATAAAGTTCGCAAACAATGCTATTCTGTGGTTTTAAAAGTGATGGTAGATATTTGGGGACTTACCTAGAGAGGGGCATGAGGGAGGTTTCTGAGATGCTCCTATGGTTCTCTTTTTGATCTGAATATTAGGTGTGTTGTACTTTGTGAAAACTTATCCAGCTATGTACTTCTGGTATGTACATCTTCCTATCTGCATGTTATACTTCAATAATGTTTTAATGGAACAGTTACCATAATTTTTTGAAAAAATTAAATATGTAAAAATCTGTGAGGCCATAATAAACAAAAGAGAGAGAGAAAGCCACTTATAATCAAACAAAAAATTTTTTTCACCATGTGAAAAGTTGCTATGATACCACGATTTTACAGAAAAGAAACTCCTGTCAATTAAGAGAAGTGAGAGGAGATACTGTAGGGGCGCCTGGGTGGCTCAGTTGGTTAAGCGACTGCCTTCGGCTCAGGTCATGATCCTGGAGTCTCAGGATCGAGTCCCACATCGGGCTCCCTGCTCGGCAGGGAGCCTGCTTCTCCCTCTGACCCTCCCCCCTCTCATGCTCTCTCTCTCTCATTCTCTCTGTCTCAAATAAATAAATAAATAAAATCTTAAAAAAAAAAAAAAAAGAAAGGAGATACTGTATCACACAGCAACCATACAGCTTTACTTGATGTGGGAAAGCTCGTCTTTATACAAGAGTACAGCACAATAAATGTGAAGGGAAAAAGAAAAAAAAAAAACTTTAGAAAACATCATCATTTTATGGCTACAAGATGAAAAGTTGATGTAAACACATTGTTTTCAGAATATGAAAATATCACACTACCCAGTATTTCTAGTTTCAAGGGAGAAAAAATGTAATTTGACAAGGGATAAATAAAGTGAACTTCGCCCTCACTTGGTGGTTTACTTCAGCAGCACTAGGAATTTGGGAACTTGAATATAAAATGTGTGTTAGATTATATTGATGAATAAAGACTTTGAAGTGGTCATAATTGTTAATTTTCTTAGATGTAATGGGATATTACTCTTAAGGACTAGAATTGCTTATTTATTTGGAAAGCATAAAAGATTTCATAGTGAAGCTTCGTAATGTCAATAATGTATGTAAGCATTTAGCAAAAATAGGAGATACAAATATGGAAAAAATGTGAACAATTATCTAATCAAGTTAATGTGGGTGTGCATTACATAATTTCTCCATATTCATATGGGATACTCTAGTATTTATGTAGAATATGTTTGAGAGATTTAAACAAATTTCTCAGAACCAGTTAACCATCACCATTATATATATATAATCTAGTAAATTATAGATTTCTATACCCTTTCTAATGTTTTGGAGCTTTAATAGAATTTCCCTCAATTTTTTGTGGTGATATATGCATACTAAGATTGTTTTCAACATTTCATTACTTATATTTTGGATGTACAACTTTGAGGTAATTTTGGTATTAGATGGCATTATTTTTTTTTTTTAAAGATTTTATTTATTTATTTGACAGAGAGAGACACAGCGAGAGAGGGAATACAAGCAGGGGGAATAGGAGAGGGAGAAGCAGGCTTCCCGCGGAGCAGGGAGCCCGATGCGGGGCTCAATCCCAGGACCCTGGGATCATGATCTGAGCCAAAGGCAGACGCTTAACGACTGAGCCACCCAGGCGCCCCATTAGATGGCATTATTGATTATAATTCAGATACACTGTCTATAGTAAAAAAAAAAAAAAGCCTCATGACCATCAATAATGTTATTTTTTATTGATTGTACTTTTATCACATCTATGTATGCTTGTTATTTCACAAAGCAACTGAACCTGTGGGAACTGACACCTTTTTTTTCAGTTAGGCTTCTTGTTTGTTTCCATAGTTGTGTGACAGGGCAATTCTATCATCAGTGAGTGGCCTGAATAATTTATTGATAAAATCAATAAATCATGAGTTGGAATAGATAAATGTAAATGTTTCCTAATGGCAGATTACTTTAAGGTTTTTATTTTTGTTTTAATATGTTGGTGGGGGGAGTGAATCTGCCTATCATTCTTTTCACTTATTATCACCAAGACTGACAGATAATACTTTAATCCATACTATCATTATGCCAAAATGAATTTTAAAAGGTAATATTACATTTTATTTTATGTTGAACATTAAGAGAATGATTATGCGCTTTAATATTGCTGTTAATGATAGATTCTGATGGAAAATTTCTTCTTCCTCTTTCAATCTCTAGTGATCCATTGTCTGTGACTTCTCAAGAGTCTCTAATGTCTTTAATTCAAGAAGTTTAACACCATGACTCTCTGGATGAATGAAGAAGGTAGCATGCTTCTGAGGTAGTCGGAAATAAAAGCTCAGAGAGAAAAGAAAGCTACTTATGGTTGTTTGCTAAGGTTGGAAATTTTCCCAGACTGTTGGTTTCTTATTCTAGCACTAAAATCTAGCTAAATTCATAGTCTTAGTCATAGCTTGGATTTATTTCTAAATTTGGTGTGTGGGAGAAATACTGTGCAAAATGTATTTTGTGTTTTGCATCATTTACTGCATATTTAGTGTGAGAAGATAAAGTATTTTCCTTTAGATATGTGAGTGTATGTTTGTGCTTTCATCTTCTATTACTCATTATCTTTCACAGTTTTAGAAGAAAACTAACTAAAAGAAAAAAAATTGATCTGCTACATTAACTTACATTGATTCAGTGGTAGCTACAGCCAAGGCTTTTAAAGTGAATAGGTAATTATCCCATTGTGAGTCTTTCCAAAACAAATGCCTGCACACACAGAATAGGCTGATTGGCCTACAGTGCTGATGTTCTGGTTTTCAGAGGTTTCAGAAATGCTGAGTTCTCTGATTCTGTGCTCAATATAGAAGATTTGGTAGTGTTTAACATTTTTTTTTAGAAAAAATTATCAGTTCGTTTTCTGTTCTATATCATCCAGTCCTTTTGTATTAAGGAGTTTTAGGAATACAACGAAAAACTAGTGGCTGACTACAGAGGCAAAGCACAAGGTAGGTTAGGACTAACTAACATCCAGTAAGTACCTACTGTGTAAGCAGTGTGATAACACTGTTTAAGGACGTTATCAATTGAACAACACTGTGAGGTAAAATATCCCCATGTAGTAAATGAGCTGATAGAGACCAAAGCACTTGAGAAACTTGACCTTCTATTATACAGCCAAGACACTCAAGCCACACCATTTTGACTCCAACCCTCCTGTGTCCATAAATAGCAAATATTAGTGAGTCATTACTTAATTTAAACATTACAAGTAAAGGGCCATACGTTAGCTTTTTATTTTAGTTCATCAGTTTTTGAATATCACCTTTTTTGGCAGTCATTTTGTATCCCAGGTCAACAAGAAGAAATATACACTGCCTGCCTAGAGATGGCTTGCACTGAAGTACAGTGGAACATAAGTAAACAAATAATTATTACTGGACTCCTGCCATAGTAGAAGTAATTTGAATGACTAGAAGGAGAAGGATGTAAATAAATATGTCTAGAGAGTCAGGAAATTATGCAAAGAGTCAGTGATCTCTAAATAAGATTGGTAATGATAAAAAAGAGTCTGCTAGTTAGAAGAGGTACTTAAAGGGGTTCCAGACACTTATAAACCAGAGCACAGAGCATGAAATCACTTGACACAGGCAGAGAACAACTAGAAATATGCTTCTGCTGTCCCCCAATTGATGGGGGCACATGGTAAGAGATTTTATGGAAATGGCTGGCAGGGTTCTGATAACAGACTTACACCCAGTGTTAATGAGACTGAACTCCACCCTGTAGCTTATAAGAACTATTGAAAAATGTCAGCATTGTACGGATATATGAAGATTTTCATTTCAGAAATCTAACTCTAGCAATGATATAGATGAAAGGAAGAGATGTCACTAATGGCAGTGAGATCAATAGGGAGATTATAAAAGGTCAAGTCATTTCTAATTTGCTTTACGTGTCAGCTTCATTCCTTGGTTGCCCTCTCTATGGGTATTGAACAGTGTCGTCAAACAACCTTTATTTTCAGAACAATTATCCTCCTTCTTGTTCCTGTGATCCTTTCCAAAGGAATCTCTAAAATCTATATTTTATTTAAAAAAATTTTTTTGTTGGTACCCTCTATTGTTTGCTTTCAACATGTATTGAATTCTTCCAGTGCATCAGGCAGAAGCTAGGTGATTGGGATGCATCATTTACTTAATACTCACATCAGTATTGTGTGAGGTATTATGCAATCACATCAAGTTATTGTTTAGATTCATATAGTTAATGAGTGATATATCTTGGAGTATTACATTGTTTTGATAATTCTGTGTTATGGGTGACTTTTCTTTTTCAATATGCTGAAATTAGACTTCAACTCTTCATTCTTTTATGTTTTCAGTCAACATATTTCTATTGAGTGCCTATTATGTACCAAGTAGAATGCTAAGGTCTGGTATTTAGTGGTAAGATATTCATAAAATGGTCACGCTGTGAAAGAACAATGATTATGCAATACCTACACTGATTCATGTGTGACATAAGCCAAATGCAAATTCTATGATTGCTGTAGCAGTTGTCATCACAGATTTAGATGTGTTCATAGGGGTGGGCGAAAAAAGTGCAGTGGACATTCTCATTTTTAGGAGTGAGAGTGTGCATTATACCAGTAGAATGAAATTCCCTGGGTTATTTATGAAAAATATGTCAATTTGTAATCATTATAACTTTTCCCCCAAGGCACTTTCAGCAATATGTGACATTCAGGAACTGAGCGTGTTGGTAAAATTGAGGGCAGGGCTCAAATATATATTACTGAACTCTCTGGCAATGGTAAATTGTAGAGAGCCAGTTGCTAGTTTTGTTTCTGACTACATGTTTGTGTCAGCTACAGACAATAGCATGTAAAAAGAAGGGGAGGCAAAAATTATAGGATAGGCACAAACCTACTAGAAATCTTACAAGATAATGGCTTTTATATGGGAAGAGAAAATATCATAGAGGAGTTAACTTCAAGAGTCAGCAGTAATTAAGTACCACTTTGATTAAGGTGTTCCTAAATTAAAACCTCAATGATGGTACCACATCTAGGCTTAAACAGAACTATTTCCTGGGGAGGGGTGGTGGGTTGGGGGGCAAGAGGAAGCCTGACTTAATACAGACTATTTTCAAATGGTGATCTCAACTAAAACTCTCCATTGGAGAAGCTATAAAATAGGCTACGATGTATGGGTGTATAAAAATCAGTTGGTATCATGAAATCTTGGAGAGTTTTTGGTTGAGGATGTAAATGTGGTTACTTTTAGTTTCTACTCTGTATGAGTGATATAGGTGGATTGGATATCAATGATTTTGAAATGAATCAGACATGGTATTCAACCACAAGTTGTATTTTCTAGCATATTATTTAGTACAATACATTTTAATAACATTTAAAATATCTGGAATAGTGATTGCCATAATTAAGAGATGAGATATAATTTTATGCAAACTTTCAATTTTTTAAATCTGACCTGATGTAACCAAAGCTATAGTCTTTCTTTCTTTCTTCCTTCCTTCCTTCCTTTTTCTTTCTTTCTTTCTTTTTCTTTCTTTCTTTCTTTCTTTCTTTCTTTCTTTCTTTCTTTCTTTCTTTCTTTCTTTCTTCCTTCCTTCCTTCCTTCCTTCTTTCTTTCTTTCTTTCTTTTTTTCTTTCTTCCCTCTTTCTTTCTTTCTTTCTTTCTTTCTTTCTTTCTTTCTTTCTTCTTTCTTTCTTTCTTTCTTTCTTTCTTTCTTTCTTTCTTTCTTTCTTTTTCTTTCTTTTTTTAGAAATTGAGTGCACAAGGGGATGGAGCAGAGGGGGAGGGAAGAGAGAGGGGAAAGAATCTTGAGCATACTCCAGACTGAGCAGAGAGCCCCACGTGCGGCTCGATCTCACCATGACCCTGAGATCATGACCTGAGCCAAAACCAGAGTCATATGCTTAACTGACTGAGCCATTCAGTCACCCCAACCAAAACTATATTCTAAAGATCATTCCTTTCATTAAAAAAGTACACTCGGTGTTGGGTGTATATACACACTTAGTGAGCTGAACTATAAAAACTAATATGTACATTCAAAATATAATTACCCATAAAAAAGTTATCTTGCAAATTTATGTACTTGAGTCTTCATAATATCTGTAGTCTATTCTGAAAACACATTATGACAGCAATTCATCTTACTCAGAACTAATTTTCTGGAATATTTTTAAAATGCAAATATTTACATGTAAATATTTTATTTATTGTATAAGCATCTTGCATATTTTTGCCATTTCTTCCCTAAGGATGATTTTTTTTTATAAAGTATAATATTGGAACATGAAGAAACATACGATATGGGTCAATCTATGCAAATATTTTTCATTTATTTGTCCTTTAAAGTGATTGGTTTCACTCTTTGATTTCCTTATCAGGAACACTTAAAAGTGAGTCAATGAGCTCCTCCTAATTCTAAAGAATAATATCTATTTTACAGTATTCCCATACAACCATGCTTCTATATATCATATAAGAAGGGACTCTAACATAGAAATCACAATGCAGGGGTGCATGTGTGAATTCTAAAACTTACTAGTAGAGGACCTTGAGCTTTACTTTATTCAGTTAAATACTCCTTGGGAACAATAGCATCTACCCTCCAAACTTAGAGTTTGAAGAACTAAGTAAAACAATAAAACAGTGTGTAAAATTTGTATATCATAGTTCTTTACGTAGATCTTAAAGGAGTTATGGTACAGAGTGTTAGTTCCCAAATAGTTCATTTGTTCTCCACATTTACCAACATTTTGCAGGTAAAAATGCTTAGCTCTAATCAATTAGCTTTAGGTAGAGAGGAGATGTGTCTTTCAGAGGCAGGAGTATGAAAAGACAGTATTTAACCATTTAGCTATCTATCTACCTTTCATAGCTCCTGATGAAATTTTGTTTTGAGTATGAGATGTGAGAGAAATGGGATGGTTGCAAGATACAACCTTGATCAATTAGAAGAATGGAGTTGCGGGTGCCTGGGTGGCTCAGTCATTAAGCATCTGCCTTCGGCTCAGGTCGTGATCCCAGAGTCCTGGGATCGAGCCCCACATCAGGCTCCCTGCTCCGCGGGAAGCCTGCTTCTCCCTCTCCCTCTCCCACTCCCTCTGCGTGTGTTCCCTCTCTGGCTGTCTTTCTCTCTGTCAAATAAATAAAACCTTAAAAAAAAAACAACTTTAAAAAAAAAAAAAGAAGAATGGAGTTGCTAGCAATTAAGATGAGAAAGGCTATGCATGGGACCGATTTAGAGGCAGTTTTGGTGATTTAAAGTTTGAGATGGCAATTAGATATCCAAGTAGAGGTATCAAGTATTGTCCATTGGATTTATCAGTATAGTTGTGCAGGGAATTCTGGACTGGAGGTATAAACATGAGAGTTGGCATATGGTTGGTATCTAAATCAATGAGATTGAGATTACCAAGGAATGGAATGTAGATATAGAAGATGAATAGGATGGACTATTGGGTCTCTCCAACATTACAGGTAGGTAAAATAGAAAGAATTAACAAAGACCCTGAGAAAAACAAACAGACAGTTAAAAGAAATCTAAAAGTATGTGATGTACTAGAAGTCAAGCAAAGAAAGTAAATCAAGATAAATGAAGTTATCAACTATGTCAAATGATGTTTTACTGTTGCTCAGTAAAAACAAAGAGTAAGAAAATTGACCATTGAGTAAGGAAGATAAAGTTTCCATTATCTATTGTGGTACAATAACCATCTTAAAATTCAGTGCTTAAAACATAAATTTAGTATTTTCTTGATGGTTTTATGTGTTGAGTTGTCTGTTATGTGATTCCCATTTGGGGTCTCTCAGGCAGTTGCAATTAGGTATAAGTCAGAGTTTTAGTCATCTGAAAGCTCTACTGGTCACAATATCCCTGATGGATCAGTCATAAGGCTAGAAGTTGATGCTTACTGTCAGCTGGATGGTGAGCTTAGGCTGTGTGGAAGGCAGACAAGTGACCTCCCAAAGATGTTCATGTTCTAATCCCTATACCCTATGAATAGGCTATGTTATATGGTAAAGGAAAATCAAGGTAGCAGATGGAATTATGGTTGCTAATCACTGACCTAAAGAAAGGGAACATTTCCTGAATTATCCACTGACACCAATGTAATCACAAGGGTCTTTAAATGTAGACAAGGAAGGCAGAAGACACACACACACTTCATGGGATGTGATTTGAAAAAGACTCAGCCATCATTACCGGCTTTGAAAGTTGAGGAAGGGGATCACCAGTTAAGGAAGGCAAGTGACCTCTAGAAACCGAAAGAAACAAGAAAGTTGATTCTCCTTTAAAGTCTCCAGAAAAGGGCGCCTGGGTAGCTCAGTTGGTTAAGCGACTGCCTTCGGCTCAGGTCATGATCCTGGAGTCCCTGGGTCGAGTCCTGCATCAGGCTCCCTGCTCGGCAGGGAGTCTGCTTCTCCCTCTGACCCTCCCCCCTCTCATGTGCTCTCTCTCATTCTCTCTCTCTCAAATAAATAAATAAAATCTTTTAAAAAAAATAAAGTCTCCAGAAAAAAATGTAGCCCTGCCAACATTTGATTTTAGCTCAGTGAAGTACATTTTGGAATTCTCATCTAGAGATTTGAAAGACAACAATTTTTGTTGTCATTTTAAGATTCTAAGTTTGTGATAATTTGTTGCATAACAGGAAGCTAATACAGATGGTCAAAGAATATCACCTATTTGTCACCATCCCATTGGGCATAGGTGCCACTGACCATTGAGGCTGGTTCCAAGGGGCAGCCCCATGAGAAAAGGTGATCCAAGAGAGCCAGGCAGAAGCTGCAAGGCTCATTAAAATATAGTCTTAGAAGTCTCAAAATGTCACTTCTGCTGAATGCTGTTGATCAAATAATTAACTAAGGTGAGCCAAGATTCATGTTAATGCATGCTTGTATAGGAAAGAAGGAATTGGTGGCAGACATCCTGAAAAATATCTATAATGAAAAAGGTGAGCAATATTGGTATAGCAGCGGACTGAAAACTTGATGGGAGTGATTTAAGGGAGAATCGGAGAAAATAAATGGGACATGAAAAACTCAGATAATTACTTTGAGAAAGCTTATGCAAAGAGCAAAAAATAATTGGCAATGGGAAAAGAAATGGCAACAAAGAAAAAATGGACAAGAGAAAGAATCTGTTTGTATGCTAATTGTAGTGATTTATTAAAGAGCCAAATTTCATTTTTTCATTTATATGTATATGCATGTCAAAATATTACAATATTATTATTGCCAGTACAAACAATATGGAAGTGCTCAAATATATTCTGAGAAGGAATTTAAGCTTTGGTTCCAAGGAAGCAGATTCTGAGGCAAAAGTTTCTGTGTTAATATTTATTAAAGTACATGCTGTGGGCTGATTTGTGTCAGTCCAAGTTTCATACGTGGAAGCCTTAACCCCCAGTGTGACCATACTGGAGATAGGGTCTTTAAGGAGGTGATTAAGTTAAATGAGATCATAAGGGTGGAGGCCTGATCTGATGAACTGGTACCTTTATCAGAAGAGGAAGGAACACCAGAACTCTCTCCATCACAGGAAAGCACAACATAAAGGCACTGGTCTACAAGCCAGGGAGGGAGCTCTCACCAGAACTGGGCCATGCTGGCCTCTGATCTCTGACTTGCAGCCACCAGAAATGTTAGAAAATAAATTTGTCATTTAAGTGACCCAATCTATGGTGTTTTGCTCTGGCAGCCTGAGCTGATTAATACAGTATGCAAATTCAGGGAGGCAGGAGTGAAGGAAAGGGAAAACGAGTTAGGGAAAGAGAGAGAATAGGATGGACGGGACATTTCTAAGCTGGCCACTGAATATTTTAAGCATAGCTGATTGCCTACTATATCTTTGAACAATAAATAAATAAAAGATTTTAAAAAGACTTACAGGTACACAGTAAAATAGAAAATTCAGAATTTTCCATACTTTACTTAACCTGGAGAACTAAGACAAATGACTAAATACATTTTCTTTGTTATGTGTATAATGTTCCTAATCTGCCTAATTCTTCAAGTATGTGAAGATGGATTTTAAGATTGAACTTCTTCCAGTGCATAAACTCCCTCATGGAAATAGATTAATACATCTTTAATGTATTGCATTTTTCAGAATAACAAGAAGAGGATTTGCAATTACATTTACAAGCCACCTCACACCTCACTTTGGCATCCCAATGTGTATTTTTGGTTTGATTTTAAGATACTCCTTGAATAATGGTCTTCCCATAAGTTTGTGCAGATGAACAAAGTTAAACAGTCTCAGCAATTACATAAGTAACTTATATGTACATATTTTTGTCTTTAAGATCAAAATTTAATAAACATAAAACATTCAACTGTTCTATTGAACACTCTGACTGCTCATGTAATATCATTACTTATAATGTTAAACATACTTGTAGCCGTCCTCTTCACACCTCTAGGGAAAAAAAATAAGAATGGATTATTCAAATGATTTAAATCCCTTTGAGACATGGGCCTTACAGCAATACTATAAATTTTGTTTTCCCTCCAAGGTTACTTGCAATGTTGGCCTTGATTTAAAACCCAAGATTCTGAAGGAAATGGCAATGATATTGAGCTCTGACAAATTGAATTGGTCTCAAGGTATTGGAGGATGACTAATAAATCTGCAAGCTGATCCAGAAAATATTCTATACAAGCTATTTTTTCTTCTTGAAACACATGTGACACCTTTAAGTGTTAATACCACTAGCTGGTTGGTTTACTTAAATTGTGTGTTTGGGAGTGATTTCATTCTTGTTATGGTCAACACTCACCCATCTATGACAATTGCTTTGGATAAAGATACAAAGGAGTACTATTTTGTTTTGTTCTCCACGCAGTGTAGCATTTTATTTTTAATGTCTCCTTTTTCTAAGAATTGGCAAGGTAATGTTTACTACTATATTTTGTGTAGTTTGTCATGCCATGAAAGGGAATACCATGTTCTCATGAGACTGTTCCAGGAATATGACTTACAATTGCCATTTTACTACGGTACATCAAAGCATATAAGCACTTTTATTGATACCAGAAAGAACAGGATAACATGTCTAAAACATAACGTGAATTTTTAGAAGTTTCATGAAGAGATTCAAAGACAGAATTATACAGTTTGAATGTAACCCTTTTAACCCTATTTTCGACAAGGCTTTTTACAGGTCTTTTTTTTTTTTAAGATTTTATTTATTTATTTGACAGAGCGAGAGAGAGCACAAGCAGGGGAGTGGCAGGTAGAGGCAGAGGGAGAAGCAGGCTCCCCGCAGAGCAGGGGAAGCCTGATGTGGGACTCGATCCCAGGACCCTGGGATCATGACCTGAGCTGAAGGCAGTCGCTTAACCAACTGAGCCACCCAGGTGCCCTTTACAGGTCTATTTTTAAAGTAATACTATTTATCAAGATATTTGCATGAAATATTTTCTTCTTATGTACATTCAGAAGCCATCTCAGAAATGTCATCATTATTTTATTATGTTCAGTTAGCCAGCATATAGTACATTAGTTTTTGATGTAGTGTTTAACGATTCATTAGTTGCGTATAACATCCAGTGCTCATTACAACACGTGCCTTGTAGCTCATTGTGATGGTATAGTGGTTAGTACTCTGCGTTGTGTAACATCATCATTTTTATTTATTAATTTATTGCTGTGTTTGTAGATATGGGAGATATAAATGACTTATGCATCAGATCTGGAAAAGACTTCCTGATCCAGCTCAAATGCCTTCTCTCTCACAAAGGTTCCCCTGTTGCTTCATCCCAATGAATCTTTCCTTTACAGACTCCAGCCTTTAACTGCACAATTACAGTTTTATTACATATATAGAGTCCTAATTTCATTTTGTACCATATAAATACTTACAAAAATAGATAGGAAGTTCCATACAGCATATCTAGTGTCCCTTTACTTTATAACTTTTCTTCTTGAGGAAGCTTTGGCCACACTAACTTGTACTATTTGTTTACTTCCTCGCAACCATGGATTACTTGATATTAATATCATACTTTACATGTCCCATATTATTAACATTGTACTTTTATTTTTCAGGTGTGCATATTTTATTTATGCACTTCTTTTGAAAGTCAGATGAGGGTAGGTACTAAGACTTACATATTGAATAGAAAGAACACGTGGCTTCATGGCATTTGAGATAACTATTAAAGGGATTATATTTGCTATTACATAAACTTTGAGTAAAAATTGTGTTGTGATATAAATTATAACTATGTTGTTGCTTCAAAACATTTTATCTTCTACTAAAAGTATTTTAAAATTAAGCTATTGAATTCATAAAATAAATTAGTCTCTCAAAGGGTAAAATTCTTTGTCATGAATAATGATGATAAAATGTGAAAAAATAACCCACAACTGAATCAAAGATAAAAAGAAAATGTTTTCAAACTTACAAGAAAAAAAATGACAAAAAATAATTGAAATATCTAACGTGAGGTGATTGGTTAAATTGGGTGTGTTATGTGTGCATGTGATGGGGTACTCTGAAATTCCTACAGACTGAGAAGAACATGCAACGAAATTGGAGAATTTTGCTCAAGTCCCATTAAACTAGAAAAATTATTAAAAAAAAAAAAAAGGTAAGAAGTACAGTGATAACAATCCTCTTTGCCTGAGACTGAGAAGTGTTCCAGGACAGGGAACTTTCAATGCTAAAACAAGCTAAGTTCCAGGCAAATTATAATGGGTTCATCACCTTACTGATGATCTGTTTTAAATCTATGTGTTTGTGTATGTGATTTACTGTATATATAGGTACACACACACACAGACACACACACACAGTATATTTCTATAACCTATATATGCCCCTAACCATACATATGTTATATACACACACATACTGACAAAGACAAAGAAACAATGGATGCCTGGAAAAAAATATGCCAGAATGAATGTACAGCTGACCTTTGAACAACATGGGGACTAGGGTGCTGACCACCACATAATTGAAAATTTGCATGTAATTTTGAATCCCCCAAAACTTAACTACAAATAACCTACTGTTAACCAGCAGTTTTACTGATAACATAAAAGTCAATTTGATAAGGAAAATCTGTGTCCTAAGATGGCCGACTGAGCCAGCAAGAGAGTCCCAGTCCTTGCCCTGGGGCTCTTCCATGTTCTTCTCCCTGCTCTGCTTCCCATGTGGACCAATCCGGGTTCTTCTCCCTGCCCCGCTTTGTGCACACACCAAAAGCGCCAGGTATGCAGAAGTAGATGTGTATGAATTGCCCCCCTTTGTTTGTGCTCAGGGTTCAGACCTTTGGAGACCACTCTCCTCTGGGCCCACAGGTATTAAATAAACCTCCTATCCTCCAACATCTCCCAGTGCCGCTTGGTTCTTCCATCAGGAGATCCAGTTCAGGTTCTGTAACATTTGGTTCCCTGACTGGGAAACCCAACTGCGCTGGCCCATTGTTGCCACTGGTTTGGGGCAACGGCGGGGTGGTGATGGAACGAAGGATCATAACAGAGAAGGCGCACCCTGCCTAATTTTCGGCAGTCTCCCTCCCCGGTCTCCTCGGGCTGACCCCCGCTCTGCTGTTCCCACCGGACTCGAGGAGACTTGGCAGGTGAGGACCTGGTCCCGATGTTGGATTCTGGTAAGGCCTGGGGCCCCAGGACTCAGAAAGGCCCACCCCCATTGGGGTGGAAGGGGAGCCTGATCACCTCCCAGAGACCTCTTAGAGTTCTCACAGGTAGGGATTCCCAGGGAGGGAATGTAATAACTTCTGGAGTGTGAATGTGTGAGTGAATGTGCAGTCCAACCCAGCTTGCTCAAGCAGACTGATTCTGTGACTCCATGGGCAAGCACACTTAAGGTCCCCAGAAGCCTATGGAGTCTGAGTGGGCTTGTCTGTGATTCCATGGTGAACAGCATACAGTCTACAGTGGCATCAGAATGGTTTCCAATCATAAGTCACAACAATGAGACCGCTACAGCTAAGCCTCACCTAAGCTCCTTTGGGACACAGCCAGATGGGCATCTGATTGGTCTCCTCATCTCAGGAGGTAATCCCCCCTTTGTCTGTCTTTGCACCACTGCACATGGGTACATCAACATGGGGTCAGGGCAGACAAACTTACGGTTCTAGAAACCATGATCAAAAATTTCAAGAAGGGGTTTTTCGGGAGACTATGGAGTCAGGACAAACCCTGGCAAGTTGTGAACCCTATGTGAATTGGAATGTCCCACCTTTGATGTAGGGTGGCCTTCAGAAGCGACATTGGATGTCCCAGTGATTCATCGAGTATGGCGAGTTGTAACAGGAGAACCAGGACACCCTGACCAGTTTCCGTACATTGACTCCTGTCTAGGAATTGCTTGGACCCTTCCCCCCTGGGTCCAATTCGCTTGCAATAAGCAGGGACAAGCAAGAGTCTTAATTGCCTCATCCAAGTGACCTAAAGAAAATCAGCAAAAGCCCCAGCCTCCACAAACCCTAGCCGGAGATCCCGAGGATGAACTGACCCTGCCCCCACTGTACATATCTCCAAGACTGCCTACACCTGGCCCTTCAGCTCCAGACACTCCACTGCCATTGGTTTCACTGGTACCCCCAGGCCCAGAGGATACACTGGCACCCCCAGGCCCAAAAGATCCACTTTCTCCAGGACCAGCAGCCAGGCTGCACCCCAGGCCGGGTGCAATCGCCCTCCAAATGCTGGTACGAGAGATGCGGGAACCTGAGAGGCATAATGAAGACGGGATGGTCCAACCCAGCCATTCCATGATGTATTATCAGCCCTTCTCCACCACCGACCTCCTCAACTAGAAACATAACACCCCATTCTACTCTGAAAAACCATAGGCCATGGTAGACCTCATAGAATCCCTCTTCCAGACTCATCGGCCAACCTGGGAAGACTGCCAGCAGTTACTCTGCACCCTGTTTAACACAGAGGAAAAGTGGAGAATAATGAAAGGTGCACAGCAGTACCTGGAAGAGCACGCACCAGTGGGAGTCATCAACCCTGCTGCCTGGGCTAATATGGCCACACCCAAAGAGCGCCCAGCATGGGACTTCACCACAACTGAGGGGCAGGCCCACATCCGCTAACACCAGGAGGCCCTCCTCCAGGGAATCCGGGCAGGAGCTAAGAAACCCATGAACCTGACTAAGGTATCCTTGGTCACTCAACAACCAGGGGAGTCCCTTGGGGACTACTGTGAAAGACTGTGTGAAGCCTACAGGATATACACTCCATTTGACCCTGAGGCACAGGAAAGCCAACAGATGGTGAACACCTCCTTCATGGTTCAGGCTGCCCCAGACATCAGAAAAAAACTTCAGAAACTAGAGGGTTTTGCTGCGATGAACATCACCCAACTAATAGAGATTGCCAATAAGGTCTACATAAACAAGGAGGTCACAGCCAAATGGGAAGCCAACAAAAAGATGAAAAAGAAAGTCAGCCTCCTCACCACCTGAAAGAAAAGGGCAACACAAAGACGGGGAGAGACCAACCACTGAAAGGGGGAAAACCCAGAACCCCCTTGGCAAGGGATCAATGTGCCTACTGTAGAGAGAAAGGGCATTAGAAAAATGAATGTCTCTTAGGTGAGGCATAGCTGTAGCAGTCTCATCATTGTGACTTATGCTTGGAAACCATTCTGATGCCGCCATCAGAGGGAACCAGAGAAACACAACCAGGGAAAGGCTCAAAAGCCCAGCCGCTACAAGGAAGAACCCCAAGAGGTGGACCTTAAAGCCTTGCAGCAATGGACTCAGACTAAGGGGGACTGGGCTCTTTCCTCCTTGGCCCCCATGAGCCCACAGTCAGAATGAAGGTGGGGGGGCAACCAGTGACTTTTATGGTTGATACTGGGGCTGAGCACTCTGTTGTTACCTCCCCAGTGGCTCCTGTCAGTAAAAGGACTGCAACCATCCTTGAGGCCACTGGGATGCAGGCGATACAGCAGCCCTTTTGCCAGGCTCACCATTGTGAACTCGGGCCACAAGGTCTGACATGAATTCCTTTATCTGCCTGATTGCCCCATCCCTCTCCTGGGCCAAGACATACTCTCCAAGCTTAGGGCTCAGATAACCTTTGAGCCCACTGGACACACTAGCCTCTGATTGAACCCAAGGCAGAAGGAGACAGGGTCTCTAATACTAGCAATTACCATGCCAAGGGTAGAAGAATGGAGGCTATTCTGTGCCCAGGCCCAACCTAGCAGCCCGCTGGAGTTTAGACTCTCCTTCCCTTCAGAATAGGCTGAAAACAACCCACCTGGACTGCCTAGAATCAGGCCCCTATCATTGTTGAACTGATCCCACAGCCAGCCACTATTTGCCTTTGAATGGTCTGAACCTGATACAGGGCGCCAGATGCAACTGACTTGGACGCGCCTCCCACAGGGTTTAAAATTCACCAACCCTGTTTGGGGAAGGGCTGGCTGCAGACCTTGCCAGCTTCCCAAGAGAGGCCATATGATGCACCCTCCTCCAGCATGTGGATGACCTCCTCCTCGCCAGTGACACACAAGAAGACTGCACAAAAGGCACAAAGGCCCTCCTACAGCTCCTGTCAGACTCGGGATACCAAGCGTCATGGAAGAAGGCACAAATCTGCCAACGACAGGTCCGATACCTTGGTTTCCTCCTCACCCAATGGAAAAGAGAACTAGGGCAGGAGAGGAAAAGGGTCATCATCTCCCTACCACAGCCTCAGACAAAAAGGGGCCTACGAGAATTACTGGGGGCTGCAGGGTTCTGCCGCATCTGGATCTCTGGATTCTCGGCAAAAGCAAGAGCCCTTTATGATCTCTTAGGGGGACCAGATCGAAAACCCCCTGCCTGGACTGAGGAAGCAGAAGCCACTTTCACAGAGTTAAAGACCGCCCTGGGGAAGGCTCCAGCCCTGGGCCTACCAGATGTAGAGAAACCCTTCAATTTCTTTGTCCATGAGAAGGAAAAAATAGTGCCCAGGGTACTCACCCAGACTGTTGGACCCTGGCAACTGCCAGTTGCTTACCTGTCAAAGAAGCTGGACCCCGTGGCAGCAGGATGGCCACTGTGCCTCAGGGCGCTGGCAGCCACAGTCCTACTCTTCAAGGAGGCAGAAAAACTTACCCTGGGGCAAGAACTTAATGTCAAGCTCCCTCCTGCAGCTGTGTCCCTCGTGAACGCACAGGGACACCACTTCCTTTCCAATTCTCAGCTAGCACAATACCAAGGGCTCCTCTGTGAAAACCCGTGGGTCACCCTCAAAACTGTAAGGACATTAAATCCAGCGACCTTCCTCCCCAAGGAAGAGGGGGAACCAGACCATGACTGCTCTGAGGTGACTAATGAAGTCTACTCAAGACATCCAGATCTGTGGGATCAAGCCATAAAGAATCCAGAGCTCACGCTGTTCATCGATGGCAGCAGTTACCTACAAGAGGGTGCCCAAAAAGCAGGTTATGCAGTAACCACAACCACTGAAGTCCTAGAAGCTAAGCATTACTAGCTGGATGGTCAGCTCAACAGGCTGAATTACATGCCTTAGTCCGAGCCCTCACCCTCGGTGAAGGCAAACAAGTCAACATCTATACAGTGCAATCCTGCACTGTAAGGGACACCAGAGAGGAGACGACCCCATAGCATGGGGAAATCATCTGGCAGATGAGGCAGCCAAGACCACAGCCAGTGAGGACGTGGACAGAGCCCCTTCCCTCACCATGGCCCTAACACCCCCGGAAGAAGTCCCTCCACCCAGTTACACTAAAAAGGAAAAGGAATGGGCCATGGCTGAGGGAGTCACCCGGACTGAAAAGGGATGGTGGATGATGCCAGATGGGCACATCTTTGTTCCAACAGCAACTGGAGGGCATCTAGTCAAGGAATACCACCAACTAACTCATCTGGGGAAAACTGCATTAGAGGCCCTTCTCAAGAAGCACTACTGCATCAGTCAGCTGCCAGCATTATGCCGAGCAACAAGTGAACGATAAATAACATGCGCTAAAAATAATGCTTGGTCTGCACAACAGCCCCCGCCAGGTGTCCAGAGGTTGGGAGCAACCCCCTTCGAAGATCTAGGATAGACTTTACAGATGTGCAGCCAAGCAGGGGGTTCAGATATACTCCTACCAGACAGAAGACTCAGTTTGGGTCAAAGATTGGAAGAAAGACCCCCTCAAACCACAGTGGACAGGGCCCCACACTGTTGTTCTAACCACCCCTACTGCCCTCAAGATCTTAGGTGTCACCCCGTGGGTCCACCACTCCAGAGTGAAGAAAGCTCATCATTTGGACGAGGAGCCATGCAAGTGGAGAGTCCAGCCAGATTTCATGAACCCACTCCGGCTTCACCTTCGATGAGACCCCATCAACTGATGGACACCTGCTCACTGTGGTCCCTGGCTCTCATTGGCATGATTTCCCTCATCTTGGGAGTCGGACTCTACACTGTTGCCTCTCCTGACTGGTCTTTCCCCCAGAGACTTACTATTGTAAGATCCCACTTTTACTGGCCCTCTGCTGTCTACTCCTGAGCGCATTTCACCATGGTTTTCCTGGCCCCAGTCAGTCCCAGTCTTCTGCTACCTGGTGTGCTGTTCCTCCTCACTGCCTCTAGCTTGCCCGGCCAGGCAAGGAGGGCAGACTCTTGTATCACCGTTACTGGCAAATGGACTTTCCAGCTTATCCTCCTCAATCCCACACCAGTGCCCCCACTGACTTCTTCCACCTGGGATGGGCACACACCAAAGGTTAACCTTCATTTTAATGGATGCCTGCTTCTTGGTACCTCCTGGTACCCTCATAGACGGTGTTCCTACCATGGCCCTCACTGGTTACTGGCTGGTAGATATCTACATCTGTGGGGGCCCTACGCCTCAACAGCCAAACACCTGCCCTCAGTTCTGCTCACAAGCCTGGGGATTTGAGTCATGGGTGGCGACTTGGCTGGGAATGGAACAATGGTCCACCAGGTGGCACCTCAAACAACACAATGACATCCAGATTTCCTTGTCATGCAACACCACCCCATCCTCTTGCTCTAACAATCACTGTATACCACTCACCCTCTCAGTCTTAGAACCCAATGCCACATCATGGGCTACAGGAATCATTCTCCTGTTGGGCCAATATCACCCTATGGGGACTGACCCTGTGGCCAAATTTATGATTAAGTCCATGTTCACTCCAAGCCTTACAGCCAACCCCCAGAGTCAGACAGAAAATAACTCACCCTGGTGCATCCCTGGGTCCCCCATCCAAATGCAGCAAGCATCTATAGCACAACTGTTAGATATGATTAACGCCTCCCACTAAGCGCTTACCCCCTTGAATCCACCCCTAGCATCTGACTGCTGGATCTGTATGAAGCCCGGTCCCGTCCAATACCTAGGTGTCATCCTCAACCAATCTACCATATCACCTCCCACCTTGGCACCAGGGACTTCACATTATCCCTTTCTGGCTCTGGTACTGCTATATGGCAATTCTTCCTCTCCCATCACAGGCCACAATTGGGTCTGTGCGCCTAACAACACCTTTTTAGCTTGTGATCAAAGTGTATACATCTGCATCACCCCGTGCGATCAATCATGCACACTTGTCAGTCTCTTACCCGATCTTTCAGTCCTTGCCAGGAGCAATGCCCCACTCATATGGAGACCTCCTAGCCGCCCTCGGCACTCTCCCGTGGCCATCCCTCTTATTGTGAGCCTGCCGGCTGCATTAGGTGTTGCCCTCAGCACCACTGGTGTCAGGATGTCTCAGGTTCAGTACCAGGGGTTAACTCAACAACTCACAGCAGATTTTTCTGCCCTCACTCAGTTGGCCCTGGCCCTGCATCGCCAGCTTGATTCACGGGCCTCAGTGGTCCTCCAAAACAGGCATTGGCTCGACTTGCTCATGGCCATGCAAGGGGGGCTCTGCCTCTTCTTACAGGAGGAATGTTGTTTCTATGCTAATGGGTCGGGGGTGGTCCAAGAAACTCTGACCCAATTACAGGAACAAGTACATCGCCGGTGGGAAACACTCCAGTGGACAACTTGGTGGGATACCCTCTCACAACGGTTCCCTTGGTTCGCCCACCTCCTATTGCTTCTCTTCATAGTAGCATTTGGTCCTTGTGTTCTTAATGTCCTTACTAGGTTTATCATTACTCAAATTGCTAAAATCAGACTCCAGTTACTCCTTACTCACTATCGCCCCTTAGAAGATGAAAATGATGCCCTCTAAACTTGGTGTTTAAAGGGACATCAAAGGGGGGAATGATAAGGAAAATTTGTGTCCTAAGATGGCCGACTGAGCCAGGGAGAGAGTCCCAGTCCTTGCCCCAGGGCTCTTCTGGGTTCTTCTCCCTGCCCCGCTTCGAGCACATGCCAAAAGTGCCAGGTATGCGGAAGTAGATGTGTATAAATTGCCCTCTTTGGGGGCGCCTGGTTGGCTCAGTCGTTAAGTGTCTGCCTTCAGCTCAGGTCATGATTCCAGGTCCTGGGATTGAGCCCTGCATTGGGCTCCCTGCTCGGCAGAAGGCCTGCTTCTCCCTCTCCCACTCCCACTGCTTGTATTTCCTCTCTTGCTGTGTCTCTCTCTGTCAAATAAATAAATAAAATCTTTAAAAAAATAAATAAATAATTTGCCCCCTTTGTTTGTGCTCAGGGCTCAGACCACTCTCTTCTGAGCCCACCGGCATTAAATAAACCTCCTATCCTCCAAGATCTCCGGGTGTTGCTTGGTTATTCCATCAGGCCGTCCAGTCCAGGTTCCGTAACAAATTAACACTTATTTTGTGTGTTTGTATTATATACTGTATTCTTGAAAATAAAATAATCTAGAGAAAAGAAAATATTATTGAGAAAATTATAAAAGAAAATACATTTACAGTACCCTTACTGCATTTATCAAAAAAAAAATCCACATATAAGTGGACCTGCACAGGTCAAACCTGTATTGTTCAAGGGTCAACTGTATGCATGTGTGTGTGTGTGCATGCACATACCTATATACATACACAAATAGATAAAATCTCCATTGTAAGGTCGATATATAGGTCAACTTTGCTGTGTAACAGGCAACCTCAAACTCTCAGAGGCTTACAATAAGAAACATTTATTTCAGCTTCAGAAAGGGCCAGCTGGTACTTGGCTAGATCTGACCTGGGTTGGATCCAGACTTCTGTGCAAGTCTGTTTATCACGTCTCTGATTCTGGAACCCTAGCTGAAGGAGCAGGGTTGGCCATGGCAGCCATCTCATTACAAGAGAGTAAGCTTCCGAAAACTTCTGCTCTCAACTGGCATTTCTACTCAATTCAACATGTTACTTCTTCCTACATTCCAGAGGCCACAGGAAATGCATGACCAAGCCCAAACTCAGTGAGTCAGGAGCTATACTCTGCCCTAAGGAGGAGCAGAGTGAATATTTGCTGGGAAGTAATCCAATATGCCAGTGTCAGATTTTGAATAATGTTTATTTTTTATTTTTTAATTATATTTTCTCCAGTTTTTTAAACTAAAGAGGTATTAGTTTAATACTCAGAAAAATATATAACTTAAAACAAAACAAACAAAACTGAAGTCCTTTTAAAAATATCTTACTTTTAAGCAAATGCAAGCAAATAAAAGAGATGACTTTTTATATTAAGTTGAAGGTGTGGGAAACCCACAATAAAAATTAAATGGTATTAGAAACACCATCTGAATTTGGGAAGAAGCTATAATACTTTGTGCAGAGATGGGCATGTGTGTGTCCCAAGGATGTGCCTGTGTGTTAGTTTTAAGTGCCCTAGTTAAGGTAAAAGAGGACAGCCTGGGAAAATTTTCATTCACAGAAGAGATGAAAAGTCATAGGAAGATGCTCTGTTCTCCAAGGACTTGACAGAGACTAGAAAGCAATCATTATTATAACTTTTTTATTTGAGAATTCTCTAGTGAAAGTATCCAGACTAATTCTTATGATATAAACCTCTTTAGTGCCGCAAATATCACTGGCTTAAAGATTCATTCCTGCTCAAAAAAAGATGGGTTATCCTCATCTTTCCCAAGCAACTCAGCCACTGTAAAAAATATATTTGGGGGGGAGGGAGAATCAGTCATAAAAAAACTTTTACAGCACCCAGAATGCCACTTCCACCCACCCACTCATTTATAATTGTTAGGCAAACAATAATAAAGAATTTGGCCCCTGACAGAGCATTTTAGCAATTAAACTTCTAATGTGTCAGACTCCCAGCTGTGGAAATGGGCTTCTTGGCTTCTATTTTTTAGTTGCTTATAACAATTTGTTTAATTACTGAACCATAAGAGACAAAACTAATTAAGAGACTGGGATGCTAGGGTAGGTAATGCAGGTGTACATTAGCCGGGGCCACCACCTGTGGCAAGTCTTTCCAGCTCACTTTAGCAAAAGCACTTGGGAATTGTTCAGAGCAACAGTGAGTCTGAATAGACTGTGTGCAAGCTAGAAATCAGGCTGCATTCACCTCCCAGAGCCCCATCTGCCTTCTTGTGTGGGGTAATGCGTGCAATGCACCGTCACTTTAGGAAATCCCAAAGAAGTTGCCCCTTGTTACCTCCCCAAGAATATGGAGAGATGAGTGAAAAGTGTGGCTATAATATACGGTGGGTCTACTTTGCCATATTTTTACCTATAAAAATGAAAACATTTAAGTTTATTTTCTGGTGTATGCATATATTCATTCATCAAAGTAAAATACCGGCTACAGGTCACATAATAATTTCCACGCTGGAGATGCAATTAAGAAAAGAAACTTTTCAAAACAACAACGTGCAACATTCTACTAGTAAATTTATGCATGTTGGCTCATCTGATTCTAACTGAACCACTGTGAGGTGGGTCAAAGCAGGTATTTAGTATTTAACTTATTTCATCAATGGGGGCACAAAAGCTGTTTTTAAAGGGAAAAAGAAAAACCACATGTTGCAGAAAATAGAAAGTTTTCCTGGGTGGGACTTGATTACTTGTCTTTGGTTTGTGGTTTAATGGAAATACAGTGGTTTAATGTTAAGAGTCCAGGCTTTGGAGCTGGACCTGCCTGAGTTTGAAGCTCGACTCAGTACTTACCAGGTCTGGCACATTGGTGAAATTACCTAACCTTTATGCTACTCAGATTCCTTGTAAGCCCCTTAAGGGTTTAAGACTATTAAATGAAACCAAAGGTCTAGCACACAATGCAGTATCTGGCACCTAAGAGATGGGCTGGAATTGTTAATTTCCTTTATTTTTAGTAAGTTATTTATGCATTCACTTCTTCATTTATCTGTATCATGACTTGTTCTTAGAAATGCAGAATTTATATATTGATTAGGGCCATGTCAATAGTGAAAAGTGAATTTTTTTTTTTATTTCATATCGACAGACACCAGTTTCCCCTTAACACATCTTTTCCCTGTCCAAAGTCTACTGTATGTCCTGACATATTAGTGAATGTAATGTTGTAATGGGAAGCTGGTGTACGTATGTATATGTATACATATATATTTATGTTTATATATAAATATATATACATACATATATATTTAAACTATATAAAAGTTATATATATATAACTTTTATAACATATATACATAGATATATAATTTTATATAGTTTAAATAATGGTAATCAATCATTTATACTTGTACTAACCACTTGATTTCAAAAAAAAGATCCTCAATGTTTTAAAGGCCCTTTTGAGTATCTGCATATTTAGGTCTCCAGTTCCTGAGATAACTGTTATCCTAAATGGTCACTGATCATTTTTTTGCTGTTTTTAAATAACTTTACCATGTGTGTCTTCATCTCTAAAGTATACCTTGTTTTATTTTGCCTGTTTAAAAGAGTTAAAATAGGGGGCGCCTGGGTGGCTCAGTCATTAAGCATCTGCCTTCGGCTCAGGTCATGATCCCAGGGTCCTGGGATCGAGCCCCGCATCGGGCTCCCTGCTCCGCAGAAGCCTGCTTCTCTGTCTCCCACTCCCCCTGCTTGTGTTCCCTCTCTCACTGTGTCTCTCTCGGTCAAATAAATAAATAAAATCTTTAAAAAAATAAATAAATAAAATAAAATAAAAATAAAAAAGTTAAAATAGGATTATGCATACTACTTTGTGATTTACATTTTCTCTTGATCTATTTTTGATATCCAAATATAGCAATGTATGTAGCAATAATTCATTATTTTCACTGCCATGTTTTATACCATATAGGCATACCAAAATATATGTTGGTCATATATTAAGTATATAATCTCTTAAGATTATTATTACCTCTCATGAAGTGGTTTAATGTTACTTAAGGATAAATTGTGATAGGTTAAAGACATATACTAGAAACCCTAAAGCAACTACCAAAAAATTAGAGGGACAGCAAATAAAGCAACAAATGAAATAAAATAAGATCAATTAAAAACTCAATAATAAAATTCAGTAAAGATTGGAAAAGAAGGGGCACCTGGGTGGCTCAGTCAATTAAGTGACTGCCTTCGGCTTGGGTCATGATCTCAGGGTCCTGGGATCGAGTCCCAAATTGGGCTCTCTGCTTGGTGGGGGGGCCTGCTTCTCCCTCTCCCACTCCCCTTGCTTGTGTTCCCTCTCTTGCTGTCTCTCTCTGTGTTAAATAAATAAATAAATAAAATCTTAAAAACAAAAAAGACGGAAAAGAAAAAAAAATTCTTTTTTACTGATAAAATTAGTAGAAAGATGATGAACTTTATATATAACATATAAATAAATACATTAAGTGCAAATGGTCTAAAGAACTTAATTAAAAGGCAGAGATTGTCAAACTGGATAAAGAGCAAGAGTCATTGTACGCTGCCTATAAGAAATATATTTTAAATAAAAAGACAGTAAATGTTAAAAAAAAAAAAAGATAGACAAAGTTTTACCATGCTAACATAAACCTAATGAAAGCTGGAGCAGCTGTATTGACCTCAGAAAATTTTAGAGCATAGGCTATTTCCAAGGATAAGAAAGTCTTTTCATGATGCTAAATTAGCCAGACTATTGAGAAGTCCTAACAATCATAAAAGATTATTCACAAAATAACAAATCCTCAAAATAAAAGAAATAAAAACTAATAAAATGGCAAAGATGAATAAACAAAAACACAATTATATTTTAGCATCTCTTTCTTAATGGCCAATAGAACAGTGCAGAAAATCACCAATAATATAAAAGACGTACAATATCATCAAACAAACTGACCTATTGGACAAGTGTATATCACAATAGAACAAGTGTAGAATATACATATTATTCCAGTGCATGTGGAATATTTAAAAAATAAACCATACATAATATGAGTCATAAAAGGAGTCTCAAATAATTCAACAGGATTCATATCACACAAAATATGATCTTTGAACACAATGGAATTAAATTAGATAATGAGAGAAAGACCTCTGCAAAATATTCATATATTTGGAAACTAACTAAATCACTTCTAAGTAACTGACTAAAAGAAGAAACTAAATGGTAATTAGGATATCATTGGTTTTAAATGAAATTGAAAATGCAGCATGTAAATATTTGTGCAATTCTGTGAAAGAAGTAATTAGAGATGAAATTAAAATAGAACCCTTATATTAAAGATGGAAAGTTTCAAATCAATGACTTTCATTTCCATCTTTAAAAACTATAAATAGAAGGGCAAATTAAACCCAAAGAAAGAAGAAGAATATAAACACTAAATATCAGTATGGAAATCAACAAAATAAAAAACAGGAAAAAAAGAGAAAATCAATAAATTCAAGAGCTAGTTTTTTTAATAGATTTATCAAATTGATAAACTTTAGCAAGAGTGATAAGAACCAATAATAGGAAAGACCCAAAATATCTGTATTGATTATGGGAAAGGTAACTGATTACAGATTTTAAAGGTATAATAATATTATGATCTACTTTATGCAACAATCTGGCAATTTCAATGAAATGAGAAAATCGCTTGAAAGATAAAAACTGGCAAATTTCGCTCAAGAGGAATTAGAATATTAAATAATCAATATTTATTTTAAAAGTTGAATTTGTATTTTAAATCTTTCAGAAAATACAAAAACAAAGCACAAAACAAAACAAAAAAGCAGTTCAAGGTCAAATGGTTTTGTGGGTAAAGTCTTCCAAACATTTAAAGAAAAAATAATACCAAGAAATACAAAGGGAAAAAACAGTCCTGAATTCATTCTTTGAGGTCAGTAAAGTCCTGTTATCAAAGACATCACAAGTAAAGAAATGTAAAGAGCAACATCCCTCATGAATTTCAGAGGCAAAAATTCTAAATGTTTACAAAATTGGGACGCCTGGATGGCTCAGTTTGTTAAACATCTGCCTTTTGGCTCAGGCATGATCCCAGGGTCCTGGGATTGAGTTCCCATATCAGGCTCCCTGCTCTAAGGGGAGCCTCCGTTCCCCCCCGCCTGGCACTCCCCATGCTTGTGCACTCTCTCTCTCTCTCTTTGACAAATAAATAAATAAAAATCTTAAAAAAAAAAGCTTACCAAATGGAATTCCACAACATATAAATATACTAATACTTCATTACTATGTGGAGTTTATTTTAGGAATTCAGAGTTCTCTTAACATTTGAAAATGAATCAATGAAATTGACTATACAAAAACTGAAAGAAAAGCCATATGATCGCCTCATTTGACATAGGAAGAATTCATTCAACAGCATTCGGTATCCAGTTCTGATCTAAAACAAAACAAAACACCTCTTAGCAAATAGGAGAGTTTGTTTTCTTTATTACGTATAACATAATTTCTTACTATTTGATACCATGTGGGAACAGTAGATACTGAGATAATTTGTATTTATGCCTGGAAATGAGCCTGCTTCTTCTTTTGTCAGAATGTTAGTTTGAAGAATTGAGACATCTGGTCAGGAGATGAGCTGAGTTTGGATTTTATTGTTGCCTTTGTCACCTTCAGTGCACAAAAGTATTCAAATTGTTCAAGCGACTCCTGTGCTTATAGTGGGAGCTAAGCTACCTCAATGTTTTTCCTCAATGTTTCTGCTCTGGCTTCACCTTTCAGCTGTCTTAGCACAACTGCAACACAGAGGGTCTCTCCCTAAAGAGAAGCACTCTTGCTCCTTCCCCAGAGAAGAATGTGATTTCTTGTTCTGACTGCTTGCTAGACTGTTGGACAGGTGACAGAAGCAGTTCTCTTTTGCTCTGGACCAGGATCAGTCTTAGTGAGGCCCCATATGCCTGGGCTTCATAGAGGGGGCTTTCTCAGGATTCCTACACCTCCTCCTCCTGAAAGCACAACTCTCCATTATAGCCAGAGTGGAACTTGTACGGGAGAGATTTGCTTTTTATGGTGCTGAGGACTCTGAAGCTATTGATACAGGAAGGCACTGAGGGGAACTCCTTGCGGACATTTCCCCAGAGAAGGAGGTTTCTTTCCATTTCCCTTCCCACAGGAATAATAGGTATCTACCTGTGCCCTGAGAGTGATAGAACTTGCCATTCTTCCCCATACATCTTGAGGTTTTTATTTAATGTAAGAGAAGGATCCGAGCAGGAGAGATGGAGCTTCCTGGCTTTCTGATAGTGATGCACTTCCCTTATGCTTGTACCACCCAGAGGAGGCTTTTCCTGTCTCCTGGACGTTCACAAGCCTTCTCGTGAGAATCAGTGGAGGTCCATGAAAAACAGCCTCCACAGGAGTGAAAATTTCCTTGTGTCCAAGGCACCCAATATGTTATATGTTGAGCTAGCCCACATCCATCCTTCAACAAAGTGATAAAATTCTAATTTCCTCTTACCTGCTGGAGCTACATATTCTTTCCATGTATTCCCTCTCCTGCTTGGACTTCTCTGTTCTGGGATTTAACCTCTGCTCTTGGATGGAATTTAAAAAAATTTGATTTTGTAGTTTATACAGTTTATTCTTCTGTTGTTAGAGTCGAAGTGATGCTCTTTTCCTGCTTTATATGAACTAGGTGAAAGTGTAGTCCCATCATATTACTTGTTTATTTAAATATATCAACAAATATACTGTTAATTTAGTGTATGTTATCTCTATGGATCTCTTTCTACAGGTAGTTTCTTTTATTTTTGCCCCAGATAATTTTTATTCATGGTGGTTTTATTTCTTTAGGGCTTTATTTTTTTAATTGTAAGTTAATTTGGAATAGATTCAGTGGGACTGTTTAAGTGTTTGTGTTTTTGCATTTTAATCGCATTCCTTCTAAGGTAATTTGAATTGCTTCTAACAGGTAACTTTTTAATTAATAAATTATTGATTAAAGGAATATTAATTAAATGTTTTTCTTATTGGCAAATCACAACCTAAAAATCAGCCAGGATTAATATGTAAACTGCAACTTGTGGGGTGCCTGGGTAGCATAGTCGGTTGAGTGCTGGCGTCATGATTTTGGCTCAGGTCATGATCACAGGGTTGCTGGATCGAGCCCCGCATGGGCTCTGCGCAGTCTGCTTGGGATTCTCTCTCTCCTTCCTCTGCCCTCCCTCCTGTGCTCTCTCACTCACTCTCTAAATAAATAAATAAATAAATAAATAAATAAATAAATAAATAAATAAATCTTAAAAAATAAAAAATAAACTGTGACTTGAACTTTTTTCTCCACATGAAAAAAAAACCACCTATCCAAACCTAAACCAAATTTTCATCTTGTGTTTTAGCTTATACCTTCAAATATCAAGCTTGAGGATATTGGGAGAAAAAAATCAAGAATGCTGTGATTAGTGGTGAGTCCCCTCCTTAAGCAAGGTATAAAAATATTATATAAACTTATTCCATAATAAAAATGATTGACAAGCTAAATATCTAGACCTTAAAACAAGACATTTAAGAAACTCTCTGATGAAATTAGTGAATATTACCAAGGGGGAAAACATTAAATGGCATAGGGTTACCTTTGCATGATTTATTTTAGTGTGATGCTGGACATTTGCCATAAGTTGCCTATGATTCCTTGGAGCTTTTCTTTTTTTCTTTTCCCCCAAATTCCCAATTTATAATTAATGAAGAACACTTTCTACTCCTTACTCAGTCATGCATTCATTGGCTAAAATTGGGCTTGACTACTTTTTAATGCATTACATATATACAGGTGCATTTTTGTCCTCAGTTTCTTTGATTTTTTTCATTATATATAGATCCTAGACTGTTCCAGTAATTATTTTAAACTGAAAAGAGAAAAAGAACCTTCTACTTCTTGTTAATGATGTTCTTAGTAAACTGAAAAATGAACTAGTAGTAGGAGTGTTTATATGGCTATTTCACACCTCTTTTACTGTAATGCTTGGTTTATTCTTAGATGAATACTACCATTTGGAATCATTCAAAACATAATTAAGAGCTTTGATGATGCTTGATCTAGTGTTCTAAACTATTCCTGAACGTCTCATTTCATGAGTTAGAATACAGTAATGGAAGAATGGAGCAAGTATATTGAAGAACAGCAGTTGAAAATAAGGACAAAACAAAGAAAAATAACTGATCTTTATTTAGCAAAAATAAGCTGAATTCACCTACCAAAAATTGTATATTAACATGACCCAGAAATATAATTACATTGACTGGTCTACAACCTTAATGTTATGAAATTTTTGAATGAGCAGTGTGGTGGACAGATTCTGTATCTAGTGATATGGCAGGGAATTTAATGACATGATTAGGCAAAAAAACTGATTAATGGAATCTAATGGAGGAGGTTTTACTTAAAATTTTCTCAGATCAAAAATAGTTCCAAAAGGCAGAAGCAAGAAAAGCAAGCTAAGGTTTTGGTATTAAGGGATAGTGTGGTGCCGTCTGCTTAATTTACCCCACATAATTCAAATATATTCCCTGTACATACCATATTTTTAATATTATCTTCATCACCTTTTTACACCACAGGCATTAAGCCACAAATACTAAGCTAGTGACAATGTTTGGGCAGTATAGCTACTTTCTGGTACCTGGATGTAACCCAAAAATCATTTGTCAACCACATTTCTTGATTTGGGGCTTGAGAAGTACAATTATCATAACCATGTGAATTACATGCATTTTCTCTGTTTAAATAAGACAATAAAAATCACTTGACACCAAAATAATTCTGAATATAGTTTGAGCATCATTTTAATTGTACTAAAAAATCTTTGGAGGTCACAGCATCATTCTGAGGAAATCAGCTATCATAATATATATATTTTATATATGCACAATAGGGCTGGCCAGTGGATAGAAAATTCTAATTGACAGAATAACAAATAAACAAAGTGAAACTTTTTTTTTTTTTAAAGATTTTATTTATTCATTTGAGAGAGAGAATGGGAGAGAGAGCATGAGAGGGGGGAGGGTCAGAGGGAGAAGCAGACTCCCTGCTGAGCAGGGAGCCCGATGCGGGACTCGATCCCGGGACTCCAGGATCATGACCTGAGCCGAAGGCAGTCGCCCAACCAACTGAGCCACCCAGGCGCCCCAAAGTGAAACTTTTTTAAAGTGTTTTAAACCATTATCCAAGACATTTAATGGTTGGAGAGTTAAAGGGTGCACATCGAAAACTAATTCATGTTTATTCGGGAAATGGAAAATTGTTTCTTCAGCACAAACCAATACAATTCTCAGTTTTAGAAGAAAGAAGAAGCCACTTATGGAAATTTTGCCAGTGGATCCAATGTATTTATTGAACTTAGTGGAGTGTGAACAAAAAGTAATTTTGTTTGCTCTCACATTTATTCTCTTTGATGCATTCTTTGGGCTTGTTCTTTCCTACTCCTGGATAAAATCTTGGGTAGATCCCATAGCTTTCTTTATGACTTACAGGTATTAACAAGTACTCTCACTTTTTCAGGTATTAAAAAGTCCAATCTCATCTAAGATATACTTTTTCTTGTCATTCAAAACTTCTCCACGCTCTTCACCCCCCTTTACTCCCAACGCCACCATGTCTGCAGTCAGATTCCACTTCAGGACTGAAGCTTGCAGTGGGAGCAGGGAGGTGGAGATCAGTTTGCTCCCTCTTCCCAGCTACACGCATCCTTCACCTGTAACCATTGCAGTTCCTTCAGGACTGAGTCTGAGGAGAAGGACAAGGGAGGGTTAGCTTTGAAAAGTCAAACCTTACATGGCTTAGGAGACTGTAAAGCAGTGTCAGTAACCTCCTTGACAGAATGTCCAGTTACTGGCTCTTTTGCTCACAAAGTGCTCATCCCTGCTTCACTGCCCCCTACCCCTCTTCTTTCCCTCATTCTTAGAAATCACCTACCCTATAACAGGATATCTCATCTGCAGGTTCCTAGTTTCAATGAAGCCTCTTCTAAGTATGGCTTATCACTACCCTGTCAGCTCCTCGCTGGGGGGTTGGGATCCACCTTCATTTAAAATCACTTTCTTGCCCAGAAATGGATCCTCAACTCTATGGTCAACTCATCTTTGATAAAATCACTTTCTTCAGATGCACCACTATCTATTAATACACTATTTTGCAAATTAGAAAGAGACACGAGTTCTCCAAACTGACAAGGCTTTGCTGGCGTTAACAATTACAGGCTGGATTTCAACCCCAATTTGAACCTCTTTGCAGGTCACCAACTGTAGCACCAGAAACCATGGCCATGATTCTGCCTTTCCAAGGTATTTAGAATGATCTGCACTAATACATACTGTAGGGCATCAGCTTTACATCTACTGATTTTAGGATAGACTACTAGCTCTACAGTTTTATAGCACACCACTTACTGTATATACAAAGGAGTGAACAAAATCAGAGCCAAAGTATAATTAGAATGAGGACTTTGGTGTTAGGATCATCTCACAGTAATAAACAAAGTTAAATACATTCTGGAAGCTAAGTGCTAAAATTACAAAAAGCGTTTTACTATTCTTGGTATCTTGACTTTTTAAAGGCATGATATATTATTTTCCAGCCAATCAAAGAGAAATGTATTGAATGCCAACTCTAAGCATCATCCAAAACTAGGCACGAGAGGAACACCACGTTAGAAGTTCAGCCAAGGTTACACAGCAGAGAGGGAAAGCTTCAATATAATTTCACTGAAATGTACATTGTGTGCTGAAATCACAAAAGGAAAAAAAATATTTGAAGTCTTTATCAGCAACCCTAAATTTAATATGCCTGCATGAGGAAATCATCTTTATAATCAAAGACAAGGTGTATTTTCCTGTTCTTCTAATAATTTTATATCGTTTTAATGTGCAGAGTTCCAACTAAATGTGCATTAAGTAGCACACTTTAATTATTTCAATATGCATTCACAAAAGCATGTGCTTGAAGATGCTAGCACATATGAAAGCTCATTCAGTAGAAACTAACTTTCTTTTAAAAATAAAATAACTAATTGAATTTTGTGATGTAGCCCGTAACATGATTATCAGTGTGGTATTTGCAAGCAAGGTGCTTTATTATCTATACCGTTGAGAGAGATCACCTCAAAGAAGACTTAAATCTTCTTCCATCAAAGTACTTTCTTTATAACAGCTAATGGAGAGTAGATATGCTCTAATGCTCTTGATATAAATATCTTGAATGACATTTTTCCTTCTAGCTTTCTCTTTGTACCTAGTATGCAAGTTACTGCTGAATTATAGTGATCAGACCATGCTTGAAGTCACGTTTGGTTGTTTTTATCAGGTGAGAATTGGGAGTGATTAAATAAAAGCCTATACTAGTTCCTGTATGCCATAGTTTAAGAAGTAAACCATAAATTGGATCAGATGAAAAAACTCTTGTTTATGGAGGCAGGAAATGAGGAGGTAAATTTATGACATGCACACATATGTTACATTCAATTGCAAAACATGTATATACGTTCAATACTACCAAGCACTAGCTTTGTGGAACTATTTTTTTATTGCTGTTATTTGAAGTTACAGAAACAAGAAACTCAAATTCAAACTCAAATTCAACTCAGATTAGGTTAAACTAAGCAGAAACTTCAAAGGATGTTATTCTCTTTCTCTCCATCACTGGATTTTTCTCATTCTCTTTGCTGGCTTTATGTCCTCCATATTGGGGTAAGAAGGACACTGAGAACTGATTACCTGCTCCGTGGACTCATTGATCCCAGAGAAAACATGATTCTCTTTCACCCAACATTCAGATTAATCCAAGGATCTTGGAGAGGTTTCCTGTCCAAATCTTTAGCTAGAGAATCAGCATCCCCACAAACACATGTAATTAGAGGGTGGTTCTTTTGCCCATAGAAATATGTAGAAATTTATAGAAATATATAGACATTTCTATATAGGGCGCCTGAGTGGCTCAGTTGGTTAGGCGACTGCCTTTGTCTCAGGTCATGATCCTGGAGTCCTGGGATCGAGTCCCACGTCGGGCTCCCTGCTCCGCCGGGAGTCTGCTTCTCCCTCGGACCCTCCCCCCTCTCATGTGTTATCTCTCTCTCTCATTCTCTCTCTCTCAAATAAATAAATAAATAAAATAAATTTCTATATATAGAAATAGTTATTTCTATAACTATTTCTATTTATAGAAAGTAAAGTTGGGCAAACACTAAAAGAAAACGAACAGCAGCAGCAATAGCAAAACAAAAACCAAAAAATGCAAAAAACAAATCCTCTACAAAATCATTTCCCTTCACATACTTCTGTAAGGGGTTAAAAAAAAAAAAAAAGGAAAAAAATTACCTACACTTCCAAAAAACATATAAGTCAAAAGGTAAAGAAATAAAGGGAAATGACAATCAACATGTGGTTGTACCTACAATTTTTCATAGACTAGTCATTCTATAAATGGTTTTGAAAATAAGCCTGGGTCCCTCAAAGCCACAGAGTTAGAAAGAGATATATATGTCTGAGATTCTGAAGAGAGACAGAAATGACTAAAAGGTTGTAGTACCAATTTCACCACAAAAATTCTCATAGAATATCAGGAGACTGGTCCAAATGTAATGGTAAGGGGATTAAGTCACCTATTCAAAATCACATATTTATATCTGTTTTGAAATCTAGTATCAAACAATATTGTGCAGTCTGGTTTTATCTCCCTGAAAATGGTTGCTGTATGTATAATTATATTTCTTTTAAGATAAACATTCAAAGATGATAATATTAGAAGTTTAGCTATCAGTCAAATTACATGAAATAATGGAATATGCCAGAAAGTATCATAGAGAACACTCATATTTACTAATTTTCACATTCTATATATCAGAGCACATTTAGAAGCACTTACTTGGGATTGGAAATCCCAAACTCTGAACTTTTTTGACAAAAACAATGCTTCTCATTTATTGCTCACATTTCATGATTTTTGTGACAAAAGGGCAAAGTTGGAGAGTTTCAAATAGAAATTAACCTAATTGCAAAATAGATATGAAACTTGCAAAGCTTGGAATAATTTTCCCTACAGGGAAACAACTTTTTAGCATCCACTCATAAATCAAGAACTGCAGTGTTAGCTACATTAAATTCATTTTATAGTCTAGTTTTCAAGAAAATGTGTGCTTAGAATGTATTTGGTAATAATATATCTTCAAAACTGAAATGACATTCAAAGACAAAATTTTTAATATTAAATCTGAGACTACTTCCGGGAGCCTGGGTGGCTCAGTTGGTTAAGCGACTGCCTTCGGCTCAGGTCATGATCCTGGAGTCCCTGGATCGAGTCCCGCATTGGGCTCCCTGCTCAGCAGGGAGCCTGCTTCTCCCTCTGACCCTCCCCCCTCTCATGTGCTCTCTCTCTCTCATTCTCTCTGTCTCAAATAAATAAATAAAATCTTTAAAAAAAAAAATCTGAGACTACTTCCAACTTTTGCAGAGCTTCCTTAGTATAAAAACCCAATATATTTTAATTGAATTTGTTTTATAGTCAGCTTATCTTTCCTACTTTTTATTAACAAATGTTGCCAGTTTTCAAGTATCCCATACTTATTATATCTAACAAAACTGTAACACATGAGCTGTCACATCAAATCTCATTCTATGTATAGAAAAATAGACTGTGAATGACTTCTTTTTCTATGCTATATAGTTAAAAGATCAGTTAGTCTTACTTTTCCATATCAAAATAATCTTTGAAATACAATTCCAATAAGCCATTGCTACCAACTTATTTAATCTTAAAATTCCTTTCTGTAAGAAAAAACAGTCTCTTCCCTCTTCCTTTTGATTTAATGCACAGCTATAGCTGCTTTACCCAGTTTTACTTTTTGAAGATTAATATAGACTCATCCAATTAACAAACATAAATATTTATTTGGAATGAAAATTTAATAACATAATAATCTCTAATAGCCATTGCCATCAAGTTCCTTTCATTGAATAATCTGTAGCATGGACTTAGGTTGTTCTTGCCTTCCTTGCTTTTGTTGATGATGATAATGTTTCTTTTTAAAAATGTGCTTTTCAGGTGCCTGGGTGGCTCAGTTGGTTAAGCGACTGCCTTCAGCTCAGGTCATGATCCTGGAGTCCCAGGATCGAGTCCTGCATCGGGCTCCCTGCTCAGCGGGGAGTCTGCTTCTCCCTCTGACCCTCCTCCCTCTCATGCTCTCTGTCTCTCATTCTCTCTCTCAAATAAATAAATAAAATCTTTAAAAAAAAATAAAAAAAAATGTGCTTTTCATCAAATTGCAGATTCTTGAGTGTTACAATGGTATCTTCTTAATGTGAGTACCACTATAGCTATTACAAGGCCTGATGTATAGAGGGATTTCAAAACTTGCTCAAGAGAGCTTATTAGCAATTTTGAAAAATATTTCATTTAGGTAGCTACCATGTAAATACCCTAGATTAATATCATCAGACTTTTGTTTTATCTTACTTTAACAGACTGCATTTAGAAGCTAATTCCCATTATTATTTTTCATTTCTTAAGTGATTTCTTAAAGTGTAAATATATGAAAACAACACATTTCCAGAAATAGGAGTTTCCTTGTCCTGGAATGCAGAAATTTGTTTACTGGTGTTGTTGGTGTTGTTGAGAATTAGATGTTTGTTTCTAACTTCTTAAGAGAAATGGCGTCAAAATTTAACTGTAAATCAAATCTAATATCCCATAGGTCACCTCTTAATAAAGTATACCACAATGAAACACACAGATTGAATAAATATATATTTAAATTTAAAAATAAGGGATAATAATCTCACAGAGCAGATGGTGGGGTTATGAGAAGACTCCCTGAGGGGCACCTGGGTGGCTCAGTTGGTTAAGCGCCAGACTCTTGATTTCAGCTCAGGTCATGATCTCGGAGTCCTGAGATCGAGCCCCATGTAGGACTCCATGCTGGGTGTGGAGCCTGCTTAAGATTCTCTCTTTCTGTCTCCCTCTGCACCCCCCAATTAAAAAAAAAAAAAAAGATTCGTTGAGATCCAGTAGTGAATGCTCTTACTCACATGGTGGGGAAAGTGAGTAGGATAAGGACCCACATTACTATCTCTTAATGAGACTCAGCAGCAAGAGGTAGATTAAATCAAGCTGCCAGAATAGTGCTTTGGTTGCTTCTCAGTCTTCTCAGGGTAGAAGGAGTAAGACCTATTACCATGACAGTAGTCTGCAAGCTCTACATTCCCATCTGAAAGACAGTATGGCTGTGCCTGCTGAGTCAAGTGGAGTTTAATAATAAAGTAAATGGTATCAGCAACAAAGACCTCTATAATATAGAACATTGGGTAAATCAAAAACATTGGAAATTCATTTGTTTGCAGCCAGTAATGTGATGCTGGAAACCAAAAATAAATTTAAAGCCTTGCTTTCTCTTTTCACACATCTGCTTGTCTTTATTTTTGGTTTGTTTGTTTGTTTATTTTCAGATCCCACATTAAATATGAACTCCATAAAAAAGTAAAAAATAAAAATATAGAAAAAAAAGGGAAGAATTCAGATTTATTCCTATGCTCTAGCTCCTTTTTATACATTATCTCATAGCCTACTATACATAAAAATACAAACTTCTATCTTGCAGTTTAGATGTACCTTACACTTACCTTGCTTCCACTTATTTGAAATCTGGATTTGAATTGTCATCTTTATGTGTCATATATATATCTATCTATATATATATATAGTACATATATATGTCATATATATATATAGTACAATTGTAAAAAAGTATATTTTACCACATAATACTGTTTCCATTTCACTATCACCTGAACTGGTGTGGGGGTGAGACTTAAAATTCATCGTGTTAAGATAATGTAAATGTTGACTTATTAGAAATGCAAACGTAATAATAGGCAATAAAAGTTATAATAATTATTTTTGAACAAATTAGAAAATTGTTGCTAAGGGGATCATAACTCTTTCCCTTACTTTTTCCTTCACTTACAGAGATATTTTAAATGAGAATACTCACACAGAATTTGTAATGTATTTGAAATGAAAAAAAAAAAAACAACTTCTTTTAAGCAAGTTGCTGAATTATTTTTTAATTTTCTCTGGCTTTTGTTACACTTCCTATCAATAGTGTACCAGGCGTGTTTTCATGTAGAGAATAATTTTTTAGCACTTCCTCCTCTATAGAACAAATTTATTTTTAGTTATAATCATACAATGAAATGAACCATACTGGGCAGCAAATAAACGCAATGAAACTTCTTATATTTTACTTTATATATAATCATGTCAATAAAAATAGAATAAATATTACTGTACAAAAAAGGAAAATTAATAGATTAATAATTTTAATACCATAATTCTATTTTCCCCCCAAAAAAGATAACTATACTTAAATTTTGGTCCGCCACAGTATGAGTAGTAACATTCAACATTTAACATTTCTATTTAAGAGCCTTAATTTCTGCCAAATTTTGTCGAGGACTTTGTCAAAATGGAAAGCCTTTGCATATGCCTTTCAATAATCATTTTAACCAGATTTGTCAACCTGTCTTAATTCGTCCTTAATTGAGAATATTTTTATAAACTTGAATTTTAAAATTTTTTTCATGATGCAACAGATATACAAATAGAAAAGTCTTAAACATAAGGATAATTTTGAAAAAAGAATTTCTCAATAAATTCCAAGAAATTTAACACGAACATTTCAAAAGTTCTAGATAATGTGGAATTGAAGCAACTCAAGTCTAGTTCTACACAACCATTAAGCTATCGTTTATTCCAAATCTAATGTCTAAATGTAAGAATATGGAGTATGATAGAGGCCTGAAAACAGAAAATCTGCCCGCCAAAATGCTCAAGCATTTTTGGAACATTATGAACTTCCCCTGAGTGTGATAGTTGACAGTATCACTAGGATTTCTTCAAATTAACTTCCTCATAGGATGTAATGTTTCTTCAATATATGTAATAAAATATGCTAAAGCTTAAAATATGCAGTTTAAAAATACACTATTAAAATTCAACTATAACTCAGCAGCCATTTAGAGGTTATACAAACAAAAGAATGTTTCAAGGAGGAAAGTGTAGCTCTGATTGTTTAGAACCATGTAAAAAATAAAAAGTAAATTGACATTTAGTTAGTTTTATTGTTTTTCAGATCTCAAGAGACCACTTTCCATAGTACAGCCTGTTTCAGACACATTACTAGATCTTAGGGAATTCATAGTGTGATGGTGTTGTCATGCTAACACTCAAGAAGGAACTTAAAATAATAAGAATTCAGTAAGAACTTCAAGGAGTATGATTAAGGAAACTCAAACAAATGTTTTTACCTTTTGTATTAGAGACTAAGAATTTCCAAAATATATAAGGAAGGTTTAAATACATGAAAATAATTTGTGGTATAAAAATCAATTAAACATAATAGTACAACTTTTTCTTACCACTTCTTTTCTCAATTTCAAGCTGATTTAGATGGCTAATGATAAAAATGGAATTCACTTTTGAAACTTAAATTTACTTTGAATGACCTCATTTTTTCCCCTAACAGACGCTAATAGCTGCCATTATTTGTCTAAAACTAAGATCCAAGACTACTCTTGTAGTTGGAATTCCTTGACACAATGCAAGCTGGACCATTTAAAGTTGGTTTTGAAAATGTAAGCAAAGTGAAACATCCTCTGATTGCAAAGGTTGCTAAATTAATTCCAAATACTTTCTATAAGTCAGATAGATTAAAGGAACATTGTCCCTGAGAAGCAGCTGATACAGACTTAGTTTATTTCATTCTGAGTCAGGGAACATGGCCTTTATAAGCACCGTTATCAATGAATTTGAAATGACTCCAAAGTTCGAACATCAGTGAAGCATCACATCGTATGTTCAAATCAGATGACCGTTTGGCTAGGCAAAATGCCATTTATATTTCAGAAGACATCCATGTTATAATCAAAAATGAATTAGCAGACATGGAAACTTTAAGCACCATTTGTCATCTGGAACTCATGTGCATTAATATGCCTCATATCTGTGACTCTGAGAAAAGCTAAGTCAACTCCAAAATTACCATAACATTCAAAACTAAACAGTAATGCATTTTAAAGTGAATGTATTGGAAATTGAATGCCAACGGAAAATAAATGATGATACCATTTAAAATTACATTACAAAAGGCTTTTTCGTTGTCCTTTACCCTATTACCATCCTCAGTTAGCATAGCTATCACATTTCCACCTCTCATATCCTATAACAAAAATGGTTTAGAATATAAAAATGAAACAAAATACACACTTAATTCTACTTAAGTGAACACTTGATAAATAAACTTGGTTTCTTAAGAAGGAAAAATTCAATGTTATTCTATTAGTCGATTTGACTCTTCTACACAGGACCACTTTGGTAACCTATCTGGGCTTTATTTTTTATCATTATTACTTCCAATGTACAATATCCCCTAAGTATATTTGCACTTCAATAAAAAGAAGCAGAAGAAAACTAGCCATTAATGTTTTAAAATATTTAATATACCAAGAGGGAACATACATTTTATGGTAAAAATGAAGTTATGAAGTATTTATTTTTTATCCTTTTTAATGAGCCTGAAAAAATGAACACATAAAACTGAATTATGTTTTAAGCCTAAAAGAAATACAAATCAAACAAAAGACAGCTTCAGTGTGTTTTGCCAATAGATTATTCTCTCTTTGTATACTGATGTGTGTATATGTACTATTACACAGAAAACACTGCGAAAATACATGAATCATTTTAATTATGCTAGGAGGAAAATTGTAAAAGCAAAAACATAAAATCCTAAACAACAAATACTATTGACTAAAACTAATTTACAGAATTCCATAATTTTTTATGAACTAAAGGAATAGTACTCAAACGTCCAAAGATAGTAGCCCTTTTCCCATCTCAAAACATTTTATTATTGTGCTTTGGTCATGGTGCAGTTTTATAGTTACTTAATATGTATACATATGTAATTATATATATTATATTAATAGAATATACAATTATTTCTATTTAATACATGTAACAATATGTATCATAATTAACACATTTAATGTATTTAATACAAATGTAATTATATATTATATATACATACCTATGGAAATGCATGTAATGTAGTTGGAATAGTCATATCATGCTTAATTTTATTTCCACCCTAAAGTAGGCATACTTCCTGAAATAGTGCACATATTCAACATCTGTTTATTGCATGACTGAAATTTTCCAAATGAATTAATCACAGGCTATAAGACATGGCTCTTAAATCATAATAGCTACCATTTAGAGAACACTTTCTCTGTGTCAGGCACTGTACTAGGTATTGTACATATATGATTTTCCATTCTCAAGCAACCTGTCATCAGAGCATCATTATGTCCTGTTTATATAACAATAGCTACAATTATATTTTGAAGATTGTGTTAGGATTTTACATATCTAATTTAATCCTTATAATGACATTATGAACTTCATTAGGGTTATCCATATTTTTGGATAATGAAATAAGCATTCAGAGAGGTTTAGCATCTTTCTCAGAATCATATAGGTCCTGTTAGCTCAAACAGAATCCCAGCTGAACAAACAGAATCCCAGTTTAGTTTGAAATTATGATTAGAGTCTATGTTCTTTCTATTATCAGTGCATCTCTTATGATTATATGGTTAGTACACAAGGCAGAATAAGGTGCCGTATGTACCCAGAATGAGATTTACACTGATTTACGTGTGTGTGTGTGTGTGTGTACAGTGAATGAGACTAACCACTTCTTAAAGTAAGAGAATATCAGGCGCCTGGGTGGCTCAGTTGGTTGAGCGACTGCCTTCGGCTCAGGTCATGATCCTGGAGTCCCTGGATCGAGTCCCGCATTGGGCTCCCTGCTCGGCGGGGAGTCTGCTTCTCCCTCTGACCCTCCCCGCTCTCATTTTTTCTCTCTCATTCTCTCTCTCTCAAATAAGTAAATAAAATCTTAAAAAAGAAACAAAAAACTATAGTATACCATATTTTGAGAAAGTCAGGCAAAAAGCAAAACAAAACACAAGTGATCTGACCAAAATATAAAAATTGAAAGTCTCAAGTTATAAAAATATGTATAAAGGAAAAGTAACCCTGGCTGGTTATCTTGAATATCTGGTTATGGTATAAGCCAGTTTAAAAAGTACAGACTTTTGAGTCAGCTAGAACTGACTGATGTCTAAACTCTGCCACTATTTGGTGAACTTAGCTGGTTATTGAACATGTATAAAACTCAAATTCCTCATCTCTAAAATGTAGAGAATAATACATACCTTACATGGCTGTCCTGAAGATTGAATGTGATTATTCAAAACACCAAAGCTTTATGTTGTTTTGGAAGAGAAGAATAATGGAAGGGAATTTCTCTTCAACTTCCCACTGGAAAGAAAAATATCAAATCTGCAAAAAATGAAAGTTTTTGACTCTCAGAAGTTTTGACATTATTACTGTGAAATCATTGTGTGACAGTATAAAAATAGCAAAATTTTCATCAAGATAGAAAAAATAATTTTCCCAAATGAGCAGTAGTGGAGTTAATTTATTTTTTTAATCTATATGAGTTTCTATGTGGGGGTATGATTATGGAGATGTTAGCTAGCATATGGTGGTAGTCATTTTACAATATATAAGTGTATCCAGTCAACATGTTGTGTATTTTAACCTACACAATGTTATATGTTAATACTTCTCAATAAAGCTGGAGAAATGTTTTTTAAAAAAATTACTAGAGGGGCGCCTGGGTGGCTCAGTTGGTTAAGCGACTGCCTTCAGCTCAGGTCATGATCCTGGAGTCCCTGGATTGAGTCCTGCATCAGGCTCCCTGCTCGGCAGGGAGTATGCTTCTCCCTCTGACCCTCCCCCTCTCATGTGCTCTCTCTCTCAAATAAATAAATAAAATCTTTAAAAAAAATTACTAGAGTTTTAATGAGGTAGGTACAAACTTTCCAGAATTTCTATTGATTACAGTCAGTGTAGGTAGTTCAAAATATAGCATTTGTGGATATAATGGCATTATAAATTTGGTAAAGGACTGATTTCAAAGGTTGCATTATGTTGATAAAATAAAAATTTAATGAATGGGTTTTCATTAAGTTCACATTATGATTTGACAAAAATGTAGCTGATATGTCACATATTTTCATTAATTCTAGCAACTCGAACAAAGTAATTTTTAGACAGTTGTATCTATTGCAAACATTGCAAACATTAATCATTCATTTACTGATGTATTCAATATTTATGACCTGCATACTGTAATATATTTACATATCTACACACATACACATATACACACACATGTGTACTTATAGCTACTTATCACCATAATGGATAGAAAATCCCGTAATAACCTATATTCATATCATACTTGTATAAACTCCAACTAGATTTTTTAAGATTTTAACTCAAACATTACTACAGACAATTTGATTTTTCAGTTAGTTACATTGATCCATATTTCAGATGACAAGGATGTTTGGAGTCTTTTACAAGTCTTTGAATAAAGGAACAGATACTGTCCAAGTATGATGTCATGTCCTTCCACTTGTATTTTTTTTTTTTTAAGATTTTATTTATCTATTTGACAGAGAGAGATAGTGAGAGAGAGAACACAAGCAGGGGGAGTGGAAGAGGGAGAAGCAGGCTTCCCGTGGAGCAGGGAGCCCAATGTGGGGCTCGATCCCAGGACTCTGGGATCATGACCTGAGCCGAAGGCAGACACTTAATGACTGAGCCACCCAGGAGCGCCATAACTTAGCTTTTTAATTTTTATTTATTTATTTATTTTAAAAAGATTTTATTTATTTATTTGACAGAGAGAGAGACAGCGAGAGAGGGAACACAAGCAGGGGGAGTGGGAGAGGGAGAAGCAGGCTTCCCGTGGAGCAGGGAGCCCGATGCGGGGCTGGATCCCAGGACCCTGGGATCATGACCTGAGCCGAAGGCAGACGCTTAATGACTGAGCCACCCAGGCACCCCCTTCCACTTGTATTTTAAGGAGTAAAATTATGTGTTTACTACAGCAAAAAAATCTGAGATGGGTTCCTTTTTTTTTCAATCAATGATGTCACTTACATATAGCAACAGTATTTGTTTCAGGTTGCTTTTTTTTTTTTACACAATTAGTGACATTATTATTTATGATCAGACATTTTACACTTCAGAGTGCATGACATGTCTGAGAGTAATAGGGCTCCCGCTTTGAGGGGATTCTAATTCATCATTCCTTAATTGCCTGCTTGGAGCAAAGTCAAACCAATTCCCTTCTTGCCTGACTAAAGTAGCATTCCTTTGGCCTTGAACACCTGACTCTCACTTCTCTTTATAACAAAACCCATGTCAGTTTGAAAACACTGACCGAAAAAGATGGTGAGGGTATAAAATATGTTGAAATGATTCTTATTCATGTCATTGTTACTACCCCGTTTTCAGGGTTTTAAGGCTTATGAAATAAGACTTCATAGTATCCTCAGACATCTTAAAGTCTTGCCTGCAGTACTCAGATTAGGATTTATTTGGGCCTAGAATCACATTAACTAATGAAAAGTAGAATTAGAACTTGGAAAAATATATTTTTTTAAGATTTTGTTTATTTATTTGACCAAAAGAGAAAGCACAAGCAGGGGGAGCAGCAGAAGAAGAGGGAGAAGCAGGCAGGGAGCCCGATGCAGGGCTTGATCCCAGGACCCTGAGATCATGACCTGAGCCGAAGGCAGACAGTTAACAGACTGAGCCACCCAGGCGCCCCTAAAAAGAATTTTTCTATGATGAAATTTCATAAGTTCCAACTCTATCATCATTGTGGGCATTGATCCAATATCTTTGATTGTTTTGCCTCAAAAGAAGATACAACTTTTTTATTTGTTTGATTTTTGCTTATGGGCTGACTAAAAGGGGGTTTGGGTAGTTTTGAAACATTTCAGTTTTTACCAAAAATCTTAAATTGAGGAGAGCTTGAGGAATAAAATAATTAAAGATGTTTTTTCTAGAAAAATATAAAATAAGTTCAACAAATCGTTTCCATGTCCATCATCAGCAAAGTTGGTTTTCTTGTAACATTTGCCTTCTGTTCTCTCTGCTCAGTTTCTTCCCCCTCTTGTGACTATATTCCTGCTGAAGAAGCAAGGATCTTCATCAATTCTCCAAGGTTCACAGAAGCCCCCAAACTTATAATATGTCAGTTAGATTAGTATTTCTAAGGTTAAAAGGACCTCTCCCCTCGGTGCTCCAAATATGCTTTGGCAAAACATCTCTGTTTTTTAAATTGTATATCCCAAGACTCTTTTCTCCACTTTTTGCCTCATTGGAAGGTGTAAATTAAGCTTACTCAGATTACACTATTTTGGATACCACATCTGGATTATTACATTACACAAAGAGTAAGCCATGCACAAAGGTAATTCATTTATTAATGATTGATAAACTATTACATATTTCTAATGTTGTTTTATACAGGATGGCCACCTGATGTCCCTGAAATCATATGACATGGATAATCATTTGCCATGTCTATATAGACCTGGTTACTTACTTTGAGTTTCAGTCCACAAGATTTGGTATACTGTTGTTCCAATATTAAATGGCAGTATAACAACTAATTCAGAAAAGTGAGCATTTAAAAAGCCAGGGAGCCTGTACGAAAATGCCAGATTGACTGCTCCTGAGGTTTTGCTGCATTCACTGAACCTCTTCACTAGAACAAGGATGGCTCATTAAAATAGAGGTCAGCAGGGCGCCTGGGTGGCTCAGTTGGTTAAGCGACTGCCTTCGGCTCAGGTCATGATCCTGGAGTCCCGGGATCGAGTCCCACGTCGGGCTCCCTGCTCAGCAGGGAGTCTGCTTCTCCCTCTGACCCTCCTCCCTCTCATGCTCTCTGTCTCTCATTCTCTCTCTCTCTCAAATAAATAAATAAAATCTTAAAAAAAAAAAAAGAGGTCAGCAGACCAAATGACAGCCTCTGGGCTGAAAATGGATTGGAGTCTATTTTTATATAACCCATGAGAGAAGAATAATTTCTATACTTAGAAAGGGGAATTAAAAAGAAAAAATACACATAAGACAGTCTTTGGTGGCTAGAAAGACTAAAATATTTACTTTCTGGCCATTTTTTTTTTTTAACAGAAGAAGTATGTATACTTTTGTCTTTTAAAAATGACAGTTTCCCCGTGGTGCCTGGGTGGCTCAGCCGTTAAGTGTCTGCCTTCCGCTCAGGTCATGATCCCAGGGTCCTGGGATCGAGCCCCGAATCGGGCTCCCTGCTCCGCAGAAAGCCTGCTCCTCCTTCTTTCACTACCCCTGCTTGTGTTCCCTCTCTCGCTGTGTCTCTCTCTATCAAATAAATAAACAAAATCTTAAAAAAAAATAAAAATAAAAATGACAGTTTCCCAAACCTAAGACAATGGAAAGAATACCATCATCATACCAGAACATACCAGCTCTTTAACTATACAGAAGACATTTAGCCAGGAAAAATCTTCCTTCTTGATGTTACAAAAATCAACAAGAACTAATCTAATATTATAAACAAACATGCACAAAAACCACTGACAGAAGCATATTATATTTTTGATACTTAATTACAAAATATATTGATTAGAATGTCTTCCTGATACTCATTGATTAAAAAAACCACCAGGGCTGAACATTCTTTATGTTCACCAGAGCTTACTTCATGCCAAATGGATATGGATGAATCATATGTTTATTACCCCTAAATAAATCAATGCATGCTTTAAATATGCTTGCCAAGTTTGCCTAATGATAAATCTCTTGCTAGTAGGAACAGTCCTATTGATACACCACGCAAGTTTATATTTTAATATACAGGTAGGTTATCCATAGTAACAGAATGTCAGGATAATTTTGGTATTAGTCCTGTGAAACAGGTGTAAATTGCAAATTGCAGTAAATCAATGAGATTGACAAAGTCATGTTTAAATAACATAAATTTCAAAGATTAATTAGAATACTGCATTGATACAGTAGCCCAGTAGTTCCCAACTATTAAAAAAGTGTTATCCATTTAGGGGCGCCTGGGTGGCTCAGATGGTTAAGCCTCTGCCTTCGGCTCAGGTCATGATCCCGGGGTCCTGGGATCGAGCCCCACATCGGGCTCCCTGCTCCGCGGGAAGCCTGCTTCTCCCCCTTCTTCCAGCTCGAGCTCTCTCTCACTATCTCTGTCTGTCTCAAATAAATAAATAAAATATTTTTTAAAAAATGTTATCCATTTAAATATAAAATAATGTTTCTAACTCATGACTAATAGAATATATATCATATTGTTATTTTGGAGTAGTTCATGATCTACCAACTCTTGGAAGGGATGATGCAGGAAATGCATCTGTAACATATGGTTAGGGCTCCTGGTCCACAGACAAGACCGAAGATCATTGGGTATCATTGTTTGGGCCTTTTTAGCAGCATCCTCCATTGCATCCCTATTGGTATCAATCTTACTAATAATTGAGTGCCAATGGTGTTTCAGGAGAGCCTGCATTTCTTCACATACCACAGTCTTAGTTCATCATCAGAACAACTCTATAATCTAAGTATTCATGAAAGAGGTTATGTAGATCAGGAATCGACATAGCTTTTTTCTGTAAAAGTTCAGATGGTATTTTCTACTTTGTGCCCCATACTACCTCTATCACTATTATTCAGCTTAACTGCATGTAAACTAATGGGTATTGCTGAATTACAATGAAACTTTATTTACAAAGACAGGCAGCAGGCTGGATTTGGCCCCAAGGCTGTAACATGCCAAATCCTGATATGGATCAAAGAGCTGGGTCTGACTAATTCCAAAGTTTATAACCGTAGATACACAGGAACCACTTAAGATTGATACTCTTATTTTCTTAGTTATCAAATGAAAGTAAATTACCTCCGTAAAATCCCCCACATACACATGTAATTTTTAATTCATGAAATTACATTCACTTCGTTTGTTCCTCACTTCGGCAGAATGGATTAGTACCATCCATTTGGGAATCTGAGAGAAAAGAAAAGATATAAAGATTCTGAGCATCAATTGGAACAAAAGAATAATGAACTTTTTAAAAAAATGTCTTCCTTTATGGGAAAAGAGGTACTTTTATGTTCATTGTTGACAGAGAAAGGGAATTGGCCAAAGAGATTTATAGAAATAAAAGATGGCTTAACAGCAAGTGCTGTGTGAAGGGAAAGTCAATCCAGTAATACTGTTGACAAAGGTTAACCACAAAAGAAACCTCACATCTGTGTTCAATATGAGGGCAATTAGAAGGGAAACCACAATACATCTCTTACCCTAAGGATATGATCAGATTTAATTGACAAGATGTGCTGTAAGTAGGAAAGTTCTACTCATAAGAACTTTTTTGTAGTAACATGTCTTATTACATGGACTAATAGTTTCAACAGGCAACAAGGACTCACATGCGAAACTTAGCCTACACTCTGGAATGAATATTGAATGCTGCAGGTCATATGCTCTGTCTCTCTTGCCTTCCTGGTGAACACTATCTCCTAAAGAAAACAATGATAAAATTAAAGACTTTGTCATTCTTTTCAACTTCTTTTGAAAGAGAGAAGACATATCTTAAAGACACACTGTGATTGGTCAACTTACTTAGTTTGCTTTCCCCAGCAGATACTCACAACTCATATTAAAAATGCATTTGGGGCACCTGGGTGGCTCAGCCGGTTAAGCATCAGACTCTTGATTTCGGCTCAATCGTGATCTCAGGCTCCTGGTATCAGAGCCCCACCTTGGGCTCCACATTCAGTGGGGAGTCTATTTCTCTCACTGCCCCTCCACCTGTTTGTGTGCTCTCTCTCTCTTCCTCTCTCAAATAAATAAAATCTTTTAAAAATGCATTTGATAATATAAAATCAGGTGGTCCCAGTAAATGATCCTATTCTTCATTCTAATTAAATTCTTTATGTCATTGTTATTTAGTAATGTTTTCTCTGAAACTACATCCCACGTATATTTGTATTTGTTTGTGTGTTTATGGGAAGCATTATAACGAGGTGATTAAAAACTCTATTGATACCAAATCTATAATTTCCTTGTTGTATGATCTTGAATAAACAATAATTCCTTTTATGAAAAATGGGAATAGTTGGGCTACTTGCCTTAGCAAGAGAATGGTGGTGACTACTGAATTAAATAGATAATTACTAAAGAAATTCGTATTGTGTCCCTATCACCTCATGCTTGGTGACAGCAACTGTCATCTGATTTTGATGCCACTCTTGTTTCTTATTCAGTCTACTCTCTGAGCAGCAAAGAAACTAATCTTTTACATGTAGATCAAAGTATGACATTCCTTTGCTCAACACAAAAGCTCCAATGGCTTGAGATCATATTTAAAATAAAATCCAAGAAATTTTATTCATGACCCTACCACTTCTCTAAATTTTTTGCCACTGATCCTCTTGCTCATTCTACTAAAGCCACAATGGTTTTCTTGTTTTGCTAAAGTACAATAAGCTTTTGTCCTCATTATGACATTTGTTCTTCCCTTAGTCATTCATCTGATCATCTCTACTCCTTCCAAGTCTCTGCTCAAATATCACTTTTTATGAAGCCTAATTTCCTGCCCCAAATAACTCAACCCCCGTGCATGTTTTGGTCCCTCTCTGTTCTCTTCAGGGTCCCCTTGGTCTTCCTTCCTACCCATTCTAGTCTCATTGAACTTCTTTCAATTATCTTTATTTTTTTTCCAAGTTTTTATTTAAATTCCAGTGAGCTAACAGTGTAATATGTTTCAGGTGTAGAATTTAGTGATTCATCACTTACATACAACATCCAGTGCTCAACACAAGTGCCCTCCTCAATACCTATCACCCATCCAGCCCATTCCCCTGCCCACCTCCCTTCCAGCAACCCTTGTTTGTTCTCTATAGTTAAGAGTCTGTTTTATGGTTAGCCTCCCTTTTTTTTCTCCCTATGTTCATCTGTTTTGTTTCTTAAATTCCACATATGAGTGAAATCATATGGTATTTGTCTTTCTCTGACTGAGTTATTTCACTTAGTGAGAATACTTTTGAGCTCCATCCATGTTGTTGCAAATGGAAAGATTTCATTGTTTTGGTGGCTTATATTTCATGCCACATCTTCTTTATCCATTCATCAGTTGACGGACATTTAGGCTGTTTCCATAATTTGGCTATTGTTGATAATGCTGCTTTAAACATCAGGTGCAGGTATCCCTTCAAATCAATATTTTGTATCCTTTGGGTAAATACCTCGTAGTGCAATTGCTGTGTCATAGGATATCTACATTTAGCTTTTTAAGGAAAACGCTTTTATCTGTTTTCCAGAGTGGCTACACCAATTTGCATTCCCACCAACAATGTAAAAGCATTCCTCTTTCTCTGCATCCTTGCCAACACCTGTTGTTTCCAGTGTTGTTGATTTTGGCCATTCTGACAAGTGTGAGGTGATACCTCATTGGGGTTTTGATTTGTATTTCCCTGATAATGAGTGACATTGAGCATCATTTCATGTGTCTGCTAGCCATCTCTGTGTCTTCTTTGGAAAAATGTTCATGTCTTCTGCACATTTTTTAACTGGATTATTTGGATTTTTGGGTATTGAGTTTTATAAGTTCTTTACAGATTTTGGAGACCCTTTATCAGATATGTCATTTGCAAATATCTTCTTCCATTCTAAAGGTTGCCTTTTAGTTTTGTGGATTTTTTCCATCCCTGTACAGAAGCTTTTTATCTTAATGAAGTTCCAATAGTTTATTTTTGCTTTTGTTTCCCTTGCCTCAGGAGACATATCTAGTAAGAAGTTGCTACAGCCCATGTCAAACAGATTACGGTCTGTGTTCTCCTCTAGGATTTTGATGGTTTCCTGTCTCACATTTAAGTCTTTTATCCATTTTGAATTTATTTTTGTGGATGGTGTAAGAAAGTGGTCCAGTTTCATTCTTCTGCATGTTGTTGTCCAGTTTTCCCAACACCATTTATTGAAGAGACTGCCCCCCCCCCCCAATTGGATCTTCTTTCCTGCTTTGTTGAAGATTAATTGACCATATAGTTATGGGTTCATTTCTGGGTTTTCTGTTCTGTTCCATTAATTTATGTGTCTGTTTTTGTGCCAGTAACATACTGTCTTAATCACTACAGCTTTGTCATATAACTTGAAGTCTGGAATTGTGATGCCTCCAGCTTTGTTTTTCTTTTTCAAGATTGGTTTGGCTATTCAGCACCTTTTGTGATTCTATAAAAATTTTAGATTGTTTGTTTTAGCTCTGTCTGTGAAAAATACTGTTGGTATTTTGATAGGGATTGCATTAAATGTATTGATTGCTTTGGGTAGGATAGACATATTTACAATATTTGTACTTTCAGTCCATGAGAATGGAATGTTTTTCCATTTCTATGTGTCATCTTCAATTTCTTTCATGAGTGTTTTATAGTTTTCAGAGTACAGTTCTTTTACCTCATTGGTTAGGTTTATTCCTAAATATCTTATGGTTTTTAGACCTAAAGATACCTGCAGATTGAAAGTGAGGGATAAAGAAATATTTATCATGCAAATGGATGTTAAAAGAAAGCTGGAGTAGCAATACTTATGTCAGACAAATTAGATTTTAAACCAAAAACTGTAACAAGAGATGAAGAAGGGTACTATATCATAATGAAGGGGACTATCCAAGAAGAAGATCTAACAATTATAAATATTTATCCTCCCAGCTTAGGAGCACTTAAATATATAAAACAATTAATAACAAACAAAAAGAAACTCATTGATAGTAATACAATAACAACACTAGGAGACTTTAACACCCCAATTACATAAATAGAAAGATCATCTAAGCAGAAAATCAACAAGGAAATAATGGCTTTGAATGACACACCTGACCAGATGGACTAAACAGACATATTCAGAACATTTCATCCTAAAGCAGTAGAGTACACATTCTTTTCAAGTGCACATGGGACATTTTCCAGAATAGGTCTTGAATCAGGCCTCAACATAATAGGTCATGAATGAAGCCTCAACAAGTACAAAAAGATTGAGATCATATCATGCATATTTTCTGACTTTAATGCCATGAAGCTTGAAGTCAACCACAAGAAAAAATTTGGAAAGACCACAAATACATGGAAGTTAAAAAACATGCTACTAAAGAATGAATGGGTCAACCAGGAAATTCAAGAAGAAGAAAAAAAAATACATGGAAACAAATGAGAGTAAAAACATGATGGTCCAAAACTTTTGTGATGCAGCAAAAGCAGTCATAAGAGGGAAGTATATAACATTACAGGCCTACCTCAAGAAACAAGAAAAGTCTCAAATAAACAACTTAACCTTATACCTAAAGGATCTAGAAAAAGAACAACAAATGAAGCCTAAAGTCAGAAGAGGAAGGGAAATAATAAAGATTAGACCAGAAATAAATGATACAGAAACAAACAAACAAAAAAAGCAGTAGAACAGATCAATGAAACCAGGAGCTGGTTCTTTGAAGGAATTAATAAAATTGACAAGTCCCTAGCCAGACTTACCAAAAGAAAAGAGAAAGGACCCAAATAAATAAAATTACAAATGAGAGAGGAGAAATAACAGCCAGTACCACAGAAATACAAACAATTATAAGAGAATATTATGAAAAATTAGATGCCTACAAATTGGAAAATCTGGAAGAAATGGATACATTCCTAGAAATTTATAAACTACCAAAACTGAAACAGAGAGAAATAGAAAACATGAATAGACTGATAACCAGCAAAGAAATTGAATTACTAATAAAATATTTCCCAAGAAACAAAAGTACAGTGCCAGATGGCCTCACAGGGGAATTCTACCATACATTTGAAGAAGCATTATTATCTATTCTTCTCAAACTATTCCCATAAAATAGAAATGGAAAGAAAACTTCCACACTCATTCTATGAGGCCAGCATTACCTTGACTCCAAAACCAGACAAAGACTCTGCTAAAAAAGAGAACTACAGGCCAGTATCCCTGATGAACATGGTTGCAAAAATTCTCAACAAGATACTAATGAATTGAATCCAACAGTACATTAAAGAATTATTCACCACAATCAAGTGAGATTTATTCCTGGGCTATAAGGGTGGTTTAATATTTGCAAATCAATCAATGTGATACACCATATTAATAGAAGAAAGGATAAGAACCATATGATCCTCAGAGGAGGAGCAAGATGGCAGAGGAGTAGGAGACCTAAATTTTGTCTGGTCCCAGGAATTCAGCTAGATAGTTATCAAACCATTCAGAACACCTACAAACTCAACAGGAGTTCGAAGAAAAGAATAGCAGCAATTCTATGAACAAAAGCGACCACTTCTGGACAGTAGGACATGTGGAGAAGTGAATCTGAGGTGATATATGGGAAGATAGACCTTGGGGGGAGGGAGTCTCCATCAGCCAGCTACTGGCAAGTGACAGAGCAGCGGAGCACAAAATCGGAACTTTTAGAAGTCCACTCGCTGAGTGACGTGGCTCCAGCGTCTAAGTGGGAGGTGGAACCCTCACTGGGACAGTGTGGTCTCAGGACCCTCAGGATCACAGAAAGACCAGGGGTGCCTGAGTGCAGCAGAAATCCCAGGTATCGGAGCGGGGAAGCCAGCTGCAAAGATGGAGCCAAGGAGTGGGCTCTCAGCTCGGGGTTGCAATAAACCATGATCTGCAGCACAGTCAGGCCACTGCTCTTCCAGCAGGGACCCAAGAAGCAGCAGATCCAGGGAGACTCCCCTTCCTCCCCTGGGAGGAGTGGCTTGGGAGTGCACCACAGGAATCTGCTAGGTTTGGAGACTCTAAACAGGGTCCTGTGCCAAAGATAGAAATTCTTGGTCACAGGCTGGGTGAGCACAGAGTGTGGCTGCAGACCACGGGGACAGGAGTGATTGACTGCTTTTCTCTGATGGCTCACTGAGGAGTGGGGCCCTGAGTTCTCAGCTCCTCTGGGACCAGAGATTGGGAGGCTGCCATTTTCATTCTCGTCCTCCAAAGCTGTATGGAAAGCTTTCAGGGAACAAAAGCTCCCAAGAGCAAACCCAAGCAGATTACTTAGCCTGGCCCCTGGCAAGGGTGGAGCAATTCCGCCTCAGGCAAAGACTGAGAACCACTGCAACAGGCCCCTCTCCCAGAAGATCAGCAAGAATATCCAGCCAAGACCAAGTTTACCGATCAATGAGAATGGCAAAACCCCAGAGCTATGGGAATACAGCACATAGCATTCATGGCTTTTTCCCCATGATTCTTTAGTCTTTCAAAGTTAATTTTTAAAATTTTCATTATTTTTTCTTTTTCTGTTTTTTTAGTCAAATTTTTCTTCTTCCCTTCTTCAACCAACATCTTATCAATTCCTTTTTTAAAATCTTAATTTTCATTTTTACAGTCATATTTTATCCCTTCACTGTATTTAATCTTATTTTTTATATATATAAGTTTTTCTTTCTTTAAATTTTGGGATACACTTTCTTCTAACAGACCAAAATATACCCTAAATCTAGTGTCTGATGTTGTCCTAGTCTCCTGCCTGATCACATTCTCTCTTTTTTAAAAAAAATTTTTCATTCTTTTTTCAACCAACTTCTTATCAATTCCTTTTTTAAAATCTTTTTTAATTTTCATCTTTACAGTCATATCCCATCCCTTCATTGTATTTACTCTTATTTTGTATATATATAAGTTTTTCATTCTTTAAAATTTTGGGAGGCAATTTCTTCTAACAGACCAAAATACACCCAAAATCTAGTGTATGGCTCTGTTCTATTCACCAGCCTGATCATATTCTTTTTTGTTGTTGTTATTTCCCTCTCTTTCCCCCTGATTTTGGTTCTCTTCTGGTTTGTTTAGTGTATATTTTTCTGGAGTCATTGTTACCCTTTTAGCATTGTATTCTCTCATTCATCTATTCTCCTCTGGACAAAATGACAAGATGGAAAAACTCACCTCAAAAAAAAGAACAAGAGGCAGTACCGACTGCAAGGGACCTAATCGATACAGAAATTAGTAAGATGTCAGAACTAGAGTTCAGAATGACGATTATAAAGATACTAGCTGGGCTTGAAAAAAGCATAGAAGATACTAGAGAATCCCTTTCTGGAGAAATAAAAGAACTAAAATCTAGCCAAGTCAAAATCAAAAAGGTTATTAATGAGGTGCAATAAAAAATTGAGGCTCTAACTGCTAGGATAAATGAGGCAGAAGAGAGATTTAGTGACACAGAAGACCAAATGATGGAGAATAAAGAAGCTGAGAAAAAGAGATAAACAACTGCTGGATCACAAGGGGAGAATTTGAGAGATAAGTGATACCATAAAGCAAAACAACTTTAGAATAATTGGGATCCCAGAAGAAGAAGAAAGGGGGGGGGTAGAAGGTATATTGGAGCATATTATAGCAGAGAACTTCCCTAATATGGGAAGGAAACAGGCATCAAAATCCAGGAGGCACAGAGAACCTCCCTCAAAATCAATAAAAATAGGTCAACACCCCAACAGCTAATAGTAAAACTCACAAGTCTCAGAGACAAAGGGAAAATCCTGAAAGCAGCTCAGGGACAAAAGGTCTGTAACCTCCAATGATAGAAACATTAGACTGGCAGCAGATTTATCCAGAGACCTGGCAGGCGAGAAAGGACTGGCATGATAGATTCAGAGCACTAAATGAGAAAAATATGCAGCCAAGAATACTATATCCAGCTAGGCTGTCATTGAAAATAGAAGGAGAGATAAAAAGCTTCCAGAACAAAAACTAAAAGAATTTGCGAACACCAAACCAGCCCTACAAGAAATACTCATCCATATGCTGTCTGCAAGAGACTCATTTTAGACACAAAGACACCTCCAGATTAAAAGTGAGCGGGTGGAACTGTCAAATAAATAAAAATATTTTAAAAATAAAAAAGTGAAGGGGTGGAAAACCATTTAGCATGCTAATGGACATCAAAAGAAAGCTGAGGTGGCAATCCTTTTATCAGACAAATTAGATTTTAAACCAAAGACTGTAATAAGAGATGAGGAAGGACACTACATTATACTTAAAGGGTCTATCCAACAAGAAGATCTAACAATTGTAAATATTTATGTCCCTAACATGGGAGCAGCCAATTATATAAGCCAATTAATAACAAAAGCAAAGAAACACATCAACAACAATACAATAATAGTAGGGGACTTTAACACCCCCCTCACTGACATGGACAGATCATCTAAGCAAAAGATCAACAAGGAGGGGCACCTGGGTGGTTCAGTTGGTTAAGCGACTGCCTTCGGCTCAGGTCATGATCCTGGAGTCCCGGGATCGAGTCCCACATCAGGCTCCCTGCTCAGCAGGGAGTCTGCTTCTCCCTCTGACCCTCCTCCCTCTCATGCTCTCTGTCTCTCTCTCATTGTCTCTCTCGCAAATAAATAAAATCTTAAAAAAAAAAAAAGATCAACAAGGAAATAAAGACATTAAATGACACACTGGACCAGATGGACTTAACAGATATATTCAGAACATTCCATCCTAAAGCAACAGAATACACATTCTTCTCTAGTGTACATGGAACATTCTCCAGAATAGATCACATCCTAGGTCACAAATTAGAAGAATCACAAATTCTTCTAAAGAAGAATTAATACCTATTCTTCTGAAGGTGTTTCAAAGAATAGAAATGGAAGGAAAACTCCCAAACTTATTTTATGAGGACAGCATCACCTTGATGGATAAACGAGGCAGAAGAGAGATTTAGTGATACAGAAGACCAAATGATGGAGAATAAAGAAGCTGAGAAAAAGAGAGATAAACAACTAATGGATCACAAGGGGAGAATTCGAATTCTCGAACAAGGGGAGAATTTGGTTTTTGGAAACCAAAGACAAGGACCTCATCAAAAAGGAGAACAGACCAGTATCCCTGATGAACATGGATGCAAAAATTCTCACCAATATACTAGCCAATAGGATCCACCAGTACATTAAAAGGATTATTCACCACGACCAAGTGGGATTTATTCCTGGGCTGCAAGTTTGGTTCAACATCCACAAATCAATCAGTGTGATACAATACATTAATAAAAGAAAGAACAAGAACCATATGATCTTCTCAACAGATGCAGAAAAAGCATTTGACAAAGTACAGCATCTTTCTTGATCAAAACTCTTCAGAGTGTAGGGATAAAGGGTGAATACCTTAATATCATAAAAGCCATCTATGAAAAACCCACAGCAAATATCATACTCAATGGGGAAAAACTGAGAGCTTCTCCCCTAAGATCAGGAACGCAGCAGGGATGTCCACTCTCACCACCGTTATTTAACATAGTATTGGAAATTCAGCAATCAGACAACAAAAAGAAATAAAAGCATCCAAATCAGGAAGGAAGAAGTCAGACTTCCACTATTTGCAGATGACATGATACTCTATATAGAAAACATAAAAGACTCCACCAAAAAATTGCTAGAACTGATACATGAATTCAGTGAAGTCACAGGATACAAAATCAATGTACAGAAATCAGTTGCAGCAGAAAGAGAAATCAAGGAATCGATCCCATTTATAATTGCACCAATTACCTTCATACTTGCTTCCAATCAGGGGGTGACAAGAGGTCAATCTCAACTTAATTTTAGTAAGTGATGTAAGGTACAGAGCTAATATGGATATGGAAAAATAAATAGTCAAGAAATATATTTTTTAAATATTTTATTTATCGAGAGAGAGAGAAAGAGAGAGCATGAGCAGTGGGGAGGGCCAGAGGGAGAAGGAGAAACAGACTCCCCACTGAGCAGGGAGCCAGACATGGGGCTCAATCCCAGGACCCTGGGATTATGACCTGAGCCGAAGGCAGATGCTTAACTGACTGAGCCACCCAGGGGCCCCTCAAGAAATATTTTTGAAAAGAAATTATTTTCCTCATGAATTTTATCAATGCCTTTGTCAAAGGCAATTTGACTATGTATGTGTGGTTTGATATTTTTGGACATTTACTCTGTTCTGTGATGTATTTGCCTATCCTTTACCAGCACCATGCCATCTTGATTTCTGTTCCTTTATACCAGGAATTGGCAGTTTTTTTTCTGTAAAAGCCAGATAATAAATATTTTATCCTTTAGGGGCCACACTACATAATCTTCTTTGTTTACATCCCTTTGAAGTGTAAAAACCATTTTAGCTCCTAGGTCCTCCAAAAAGAAGCCACAGTAGGAATTGGCCCACAGTCTTTTGATTGCCAGTTGTAGATATTCAATTATTATATGAATAATTAAGTCAGGTAACATAAATTCTCTAATTTTGTTTTCTTTCAAAATTTGTTAATACTTCAACTTTGTACCTAAAATTTAGTATCATGTTATCAATATTTATTTTAAAAAACAGGATTTTGATTGTAATTGCATTGAATTTACAGATTAATTGGAGAATAATTAATATCTTTATTGTTCTAAAATCATATACTTGAATTCCAATTAATTTCATGACTGAAAATGATAAAATAATTGAGTATTCAGCCTAGTGAAACAACTCACTGAGATAATTTTCTCACTTGGTAATGCCACAGTCTTGTTTTAACGTGTGTTTCGTTGGTTGGTTGTTTTGTGTGGTGATAAATGCATTATTCCATAACCCTGTGAGATGAAACTCTGGGCTTTTTCCACTGTTTATCAGCAATTAGAAAGTGGCAAAGGGTCTTCGATCATTTTTACCTAGAAATCAGAAGAAATAATGGATAAACTGTGGTTATGATCCATAGCTTTTCAGACTAGAAAACACCAATCTTCTATTACAACAAATTCAGGAACTTGGTGGCTAATTGTAAACCACAAAAATGACTGGATGGAAGCATAGTCAAATGTTTCCCTTTATTTGTCTTAGTGATAAAATATGAATGAGTGTAAGTTCAAGCTGGACACTGAGATTTACATTTGTCACAGAGACCACAGTTTAATTGAGAGGCTCCTGAATGACAAGACCCCTATGTTCATAACATGAAAGCTGCTTAAAAAAAAAAAAACACTCAAGAGTTTTCATGGATTCTGTGGTTGACCTTTCTGTAGGTGTCTTGTTATGCTATCATACTTGCATTTTATGCTCCTTACATTCATGTTATCTTGTCTTTTCCCCAAAGTGCAAATTCAGGTTAGTTTAGTATAATTCTGAACCATTAAAAAAGGAGTTCTTTTAAAATTTTTCCTCAGCTCATTAGTCTGCATTAAGCTTCCCAGTACTGCATTTGTCATCTATCAGCCTTATTATTGACCACATTGTTCTTAATTATTTACTGATCCTCTTAATTTAGAATCACAAGGAATCATAGTATCAGGAACATTTTCTGATTCAGTTATTGCAAAGATTTGAGAATAACACAGTAGCTAATTGGAAGTTCTCTTCCACTTTGATGCCAAACCTTTCCACTATTATATTTTTATCCTTTAGAAAATATCTAGGGACTCCTGGGTGCCTCAATCATAAGCGTCTGTCTTTGGCTCAGGTCATGATCCCAGTGTCCTGGGATCGAGTTCTGCGTCAGGCTCCTTGCTCAGCAGGGAGTCTGCTTCTACCTCTGCCTGCTTCTGCTCTCTCTCTCTCTCATTCTCTCTCTCTCTCTCTGGCAAATAAATAAATAAAATCTTTAAAAAAAAGAAAATATCTAATAATTATTTTATTTTTTTCAGAAGTTTTAAGATAGCTATTACAAAGCCATCCATGACTTCAATTAGATTCTAAGCTTAATTCAATTAATAAAGGAGGGGAAAGTCTCTCACTTCTACTCCAAAAGAATCTTGGCTAAATGGGAGCTCAAGTATCACATACAGAATATGATTTGTTCACTAAATTTCTGGAAGCAAGTTTTGAAAAGTACTTTGTTTAGCTACCACAGTGGGATAGATTGCATCAGATAATGAGACACATAGCATGATCACATTAGTTGTTTGTAATCAAAGATGGTGTTGGAAAGTTTTTCACAGGAGCAGGAAGACTAAAATATTGGATGCAGTACTTGCTCTTAGAATCTTAGTAGAGATTTCCTAGCTATTTCCCTTTGTTCCTGCTATTCACATTGCAGATCTATGTCTAAGTGTTTATATGTATATAAGGCTTTGAGTTGCAGCCAACTGCTGCAGGTTGAGCTATTCCCCTTGGATGTACAGTTTCAACAATTGTTTGTCAGTATGCCCTTGTAGACCATCAGCTATTTTTCATCCATGAATAATTTCTGCAGTATGTTTCCTATCACCCCTCACCACTGTAAGAATTTTTTTTCTTTTCCACATGTTTATTTTCCTATCAAATTGTCTATACCATATATTGTAGCCAAATATATTTCAATCACATTCTTGAAGTTTAATTCAAAAAAATCTGATTTAAATTTGATGTGATTTAGGAGACACTGGTCCAGAGGTCCTTTTTTCATTGCATTTTCATTTGGTGCCTCACTTTAGGAAAAAAAATATATATATATTGTGACCTCTTATTTCTTAAGGATGGTTCCTAGTTGACAGAAACTCTGTATTTTGTGTATAGCTTGTTAAATATTTATGGTTGTTGACTATTAACTGCTCTGGAGACCACTAAATGACATTGTTAAACTGAATGACTCCTTTCAAACAACAAAAATCAGGGGTGCCTGGGTGGCTCAGTTGGTTAAGCATCTGACTCTTGATCTCAGAGTTGTGGGTTCCAGCCCTGCCCTGGGCTTCATGCTGGGTGTGGAGCCTATTTAAAAACAACAACAACAACAACAACAAAAAACGTATATGATAAACAACAAAAATTTAACTGTGAATAAACTTAAAGATCGAATTGGCTTTAGTCAATGATTCATGAATCAGGCAGGATCCCAACTAGCAAATAGAAAGGACCTCCACTAATCTGTAGAAAAGGAATGGTTTTTAAGGCAGAAGAAGGGCACAAAACAAATTTATTATCAAACAATGCCTTGTTTCAGGCAAGGTCACCTTCCTAAGGGGGACATAAGGGCTCTGTCAGGCAGATTACCTCACTAGTATTGACTGGGTAACTCCAGGTTGAATAATTGAAGGTTATATTGTTGAGAGAGGTTGAAGCTGCAATTAGGTTAGGTAAAAAGTCTTAGTTTACTGATGTGGGGCTTAGCACAAGGAAGTCCATCTTGGACCTCTTGTCTCTAACACTCCTTAATAATCAATGTATCCTTATCATTTCATAGGTGAAGGCACTGAACTCAAAGATGTGAAATGCCCTTCAGTGCATTAATTGTTTCCATATCTCTGACTAGAGCTCAATTTTCTAACCTGAAAACAAGTTTTGTTGATAGCAATTTTTCTTACCTTTATGTGAGTTTATCTTCTGTAAAAGACTCATATATCTTGATTAAGGTTGACCTTATATTTATCATATGTTCTGGAACTTATATGAGTGTAATAGACAGTGATAAAATTTTAAGAACATTAATATATTAAAATATTTATTTAGTGACATAAATATTGGTTTTATCATAATTGTGTTCACATAAAAATGCCTATTCAAATTAAAAAAAAAAATAAAATCAGTTTTGGGGCTCCTGTGTGGCTCCATCAGTTGGGTGTCTCACTTTTGATTTTGACTCAGGTCATGATCTCAGGGTTGTGGGATCAAGCCCCACATTGAGCTCCATGCTCAGCAGAGTCAACTTGAGGTTCTGTCCATCTTCCTCTCCCTCTGCCCCTCCCTGTGCTCATATGCATGCTCTCTCTCTCAGATAAATAAATAATAAATAAATAAATAAATTTTATTTTTTCCTTTTTTTTCCCTTTCAAGTTTAATAAATATCTTTTAAAAATAAATAAAATCAGGGTGCCTGGGTGGCTCAGTTGGTTAAGCGACTGCCTTCGGCTCAGGTCATGATCCTGGAGTCCCGGGATCGAGTCCCGCATCGGGCTCCCTGCTCTGCAGGGACTCTGCTTCTCCCTCTGACCCTCCTCCCTCTCATGCTCTCTGTCTCTCATTCTTTCTCTCTCAAATAAATAAAATAAAATAAATAAAAATAAATAAATAAATAAATAAAATCAATTTCTATAAGGTATCATATATGTGTAAATTAAAACAAGGTTCAGAAGTGTTATGTTGAATACCTGAGCATTTAAAAGAGCTTAAACAAAAATATGTATTTATGCATTTTAATCAATTAGTTATAACTTTATATTTTCCAATATAATATATTTTTTCATATAGACTTTTTATGGAATTGCCTACAAATCTTCCTTAAGGTTGCCTTTTTGGTTAATAAATTAAAAATGTTTACTCGAATTTCAACTGTCTTTTCTATATATTATGATAGATTTAATTGAGGAAGGAATCACTCTACAGGTGCTAAGGAATCTGGCAAACTCAGCAAATCCATTAAATGGATAATATTCACAGTAATATTTTTTTAAATATTGAAATATGTAAATACCAAAAATATTTTAAATAATATTTTATAAGACAAAACTAATCTCATAAATTATCTCTATTAATAATTATTTTGAATATTTTAACAAATATATATATACAAAATCATAGACCTTATTAATTTTATTCAAATATGTATCAGAACATAAATTTACCCAATTAAAAATTAAAGGTTCATTGAAAGAGTCTTCCCATTAGTTGTGATATTACAAAGTGCAGTTAAAGAATTCAAAAGTAGGGCGCCTGGGTGGCTCAGTTGGTTAAGCGACTGCCTTCGGCTCAGGTCATGATCCTGGAGTCCCGGGATCCGAGTCCCACATCGGGCTCCCTGCTCGGTGGGGAGCCTGCTTCTCCCTCTGACCCTCCCCCATCTCGTGCTCTCTCTCTGTGTCTCATTCTCTCTCTCAAATAAATAAATAAAATCTTTAAAAAAAAAAAAAGAATTCAAAAGTAAGTCTTTCATGCCAATTAATTTTTCATTATTTAGTTTCTTCTGTTCCCTTTGCTTTCATAAGGATATATTTTAATATCTTATTTTATATTAAATAAATACAATTCACTAAATGCTGAGTTTTGTAGCACTTCATTGATTAAATATTTTAAATAAATATTTCAAACATATTTTGAATTAAAAGACACTACAATTTATATATTTCACTTACAAAAAAGTTTAATATTATAAGACGTTTTTTGATCTAAGCACAGTAAAGTTTCAAAATTTCTAAAATACTGTAATCAGCAAAGAAACTGTATTACAAGGCTAATTTTAGCCAACATCAGCTATATCACAAAACTTTATTGTTCAGTTACTTTAAATATACATAAAAATATTGTAATTGTTGCCAAATGTAACTTCTATTTCAATAGGTACATTAGTGCAGCTTATTTGGACATAGAAATGAATGGTACATGGCCCACAACCATTTCCCAGTATACTCCTGCTCTGTAGGTTTCTTAATTTGGTTAGATTATTTTACCTATTTTCTCTGTCCCCACAATATTTGTATTCATATTGTCACCTCAAAACCAAATAATTTTATCTTATATTTGAACATTTCAACTGAATTTGCAATAGCACTCACAATAATGTCTGATATTTCTCCTTTGATAATGTGAACTTTTAGCAACTTGACCTGAATTTTATAATGAATTGTCTGTAATTTTCTATTCATTTTCTATCTTCTCTTCTGGTTTTTGTTATTGCCTTCCTCCTTTCCAACCTACTTATTCTATTTTTCTACTCCAATGAATTTTTTGCTAAATCCCTTGATATTATTATTCCCTTTTATAATTTAGAAGATTGGTTTATTCATTTATCACATATATTTGATAATATTTTTTATGTTAACAGAGTTTTAAATATTTACAACTTATGAATTATGTAAGAAACTTAAAATAATATTTTTGGGGTGTTTGGGTGGCTCAGTCGGTTAAGTGACTGCCTTAGGCTCAGGTCATGATCTCAGGGTCCTGGGATTAAGCCCCACATCTGGCTCCCTGCTCAGCAGGGAGCCTTCTTTTCCCTCTTCCTCTGCCAAGCCCCCTGCTTGTGCTCTTTCTCTATGTCTGTCAAATAAATAAATAAAATCTATGTCCAATAAATAAATACAATCTTTATAAATAAATAAATAAATAAATAAATAAATAAATAAATAAGTAAGTAAGTAAAATAATATTGTTCACTTTACCACTCATTTTTATCTCTGGTGTTGTGCTGCTATAGTTGTCATATTTTATTTCTATATATGTAGCTATTTTAGATGTACATATAAATATAGAACATATATAAAATATAAATCTACATAGGATCTAGACATATACATACATATTTTATATAATGGAGATTTCTAAATATATACATATTTTATACATTATTATTTTTTAAATTATTAGTCTTTTAAATAATTTTGGTTAAAAATTGTGTTTTATATTTATTCATATATTTACCATTACTTAGGCTCTTCATTTCTTTCTATATTTATAGTCATTTATGTGGGATCTTTTTTTTGTCAGTCTGGGTACATTTAAAATTTTTCTCTTTAGCTCTGATTTTCAGCCACTGGTCTATCATTTCTGGTGTTGTGTCTTTCCTGGGGTTTTCTGAGATTCCTAAATATGCATGTTGATGCATTTTATCAATTTTGTAAAATTATTTACAATTATATCATCTCCATCTCCTTTCTGGATTAGACCATTTGATATTTTCCCATAGGTCTCCAATATTATATCTAGTTTTCTTTCTTCTTCCTTTTTTTCCTCTGGGTTCAGACTAGATACATTTTATTAATCTGTCTTAAGTTTTTCTTTGTTCTGTTGTGTCCAGTCTGCTGTTTTGTTCATCAATTAATTCTTTATTTCAGATATTATATTAGTCAGTACTAAAATTACCATTTATAGGGTGCCTGGCTGGCTCAGTCAGTAGACCATGTGACTCTTGATCTTGGGATTGTGAGTTTGAGTCCCATGTTGGGTGTAGAGATTGCTTAAAAATAAGAAACTTAAAAAAAATAAAATAAAATTTCCAATTGCTTCTTTTATTGGGATTTTAATTTCTATACTGAAATTCTTCATCCTTACCACTTTAAGTCCAACTGTTCCTCACTAATCACAAAAGTTATTTTAAAGCTTTATTTCTCAATATTTTTCTTTATTATGGATTCTATTTCTTTGTTTCTTTGGATAATTCAAATATTTTTATTCTATCATGGAGAGCATGGAAGAGACTGTGGTAGATAATATTTATTGTCACAGAAGAACTGCCCCTTCTTCTATAGGGCCTCATGTATGAAGATCTTATTTTTACAACTTAATCCAGAATTGAGCTTTAGTTAATGTCAACTCGGCACTGACTTCATATAATTTAAAGGTAGTATCAATTACTTCCCTTCCAAAGGGTTTGGAATATAATCACCACTAGATTCCAGAGAGATCTCTTTGCTTTATAGCCCTGCCCTCTGTACCATCACATCTCCATGAAAAACCAGTGGAGAACAAAAGTGGGAAGGGAAGACTTTTGTTTCTGCTTCTGGGCTTTTCCAGAATTCAATCTGTCATTCTAGTCTGCAGGTTCAGAAATTTGGCAGGTAACTAATACCAACATACCAATATTGGGCCAAAGTGACATAATGTGCCTTCTGATATGATGTATTCTGAAGAATTGTTTAACTTGATCCTAATCATGAGGAAATATCAGACAAAGCCAAGTAGAGAAACATTATGCAAAACAAACAAACAAACAAAAACTTGGTCTGTACTTTTAATAAAATATCAAGCTAAGAAACACAAAGAAAGGCAGAAAGATTATTCTGGATTAGAGAATATAAGGACATGACAACTAAAGGCCATGCATATCATGGACCAGGGATGAAAAGAGCTGTAAAGAACGTTATAGGAACAATTTGACAAGATTTGAATATGGACTGTGGATTAGGTAATAAAATTTATCAAAGCTATTTTTTTTTAATTTTGATGATTTAAGAGAATGTTCATATTATTCACAAATACACGCTAAAACATGTAAGCTAAATGTCTACAACTTGTTCTAAAATAGCTCAGGAAGGGCGCCTGGGTGGCTCAGACGTTAAGCGTCTGCCTTTGGCTCAGGTCATGACCCCAGGGTCCTGAGATCGAGCCCCACATCGGGCTCCCTGCTCCGTGGGAAGCCTGCTTCTCCCTCTCCCACTCCCCCTGCTTGTGTTCTCTCTCTCGCTGTGTCTCTCTCTGTCAAATAAATAAATAAAATCTTTTAATAAATAAAATAAAATAAATAAATTAGTTCAGGAAAATATATGTGTTGCTAGGTCAGTGAATCAATAGGATAGAGAGCGGATGATAAAGCAAATGGGGCAAAGTATAAACAAATAGTTAATTGGAGAAAGAAGGATATAGACTCTCTTTGTACTATTCTTGCAACTTTATTTGAAAAAACATCAAAATAAAAAGATACAAAAATAAACCTTTCTCTGAGATGCCTGGGTGGCTCAGTCAGTTAAGCGGCCAACTCTTGGTTTTGGCTCAGGTCATGATTTCAGTGTCATGGGACTAAGACCACTGTTAGGCTCCGTGCTCAGAGTGGAGTCTGCTTGAGATTCTCTCTCTCTCTCCCTCTGCCTGCCCACCCCCCCCATCTCTCTGTCTCTCAAATAAGTAAAAATAATCTTTAAAAAAAAAAAAATCTTTCTTTGACTGTTTTTCTTACTCCTGTCATATCTCCTGACAGAGTTAATTCTGTTTCCATCATTCCTCCCCAGGGAAAAAAAGAGATCATTGACATTGTCTCTCATAAGGTTTGCACTTGGAATTTAGTTCATTTAGACTCTTTTCAGCTATAACTCTGAATGGATTAAAAATGTTTGCTGGTTATTTTCTCCTGTTTTCGTAGAAGTGATGATCTTTTGCAAGCTCCTTTGCCCTAATCTGAAATGGTTAGGTTTCTACACACAGTCTTCTTATAATAATTATTAACTATTAGAATGGAAGGTAATGTTTTTTGAACAGATTTATGTCTTTGGTACTTTAATGTAAGAAATTTAGACATATGGCCACTTCCATTATTAAAAAATGATAATTTTCTCTATGGCTGGCTTTAAAAATGTGTTCTTCTTTATCATCATTAGAAATATGTTTCCTACTGCTTCACAATGATCTTGAGGTCCATGGTCCAGCATTTTATTCCTTACATGGTTATGCAATTTTATTCTATAGTTCCTAAGCAACTAAGAAAAGATTTATGATTTTTATCCAAGCTTAAAGTTATAGTCAAATTACAAGTTCTAGATTTCTTTTATAAAAACTACTCCAATAACTCTGAAGCTATTCTGTGATCTGATTATGATGTGTGGTGTTATGTGCCATTATCTTAGGTTCCTAGATAACCAAGTTTCTTTAAATTTCTTGGAGCTGTAGCATTCCTATGAATGCCATAAAAAATATTTTAAAAGAAAAAAGCTTTATTTTTTCCTTTCATAAAATTATTATAGAATAAAATACACAAAGTTCAAATAAACTTTTATTCAGTCATTGATTTATTGAGAAGTTACCATGTGCCAGGTATTGCTCGGCTAGGAAAACATATCAGTACTAAAATACATCTCCTCCCTTTGGAGTTTACATTTACATTCTACTATTATATTAGGGTGGAGAAAAACAATAAAAAGTAAATAAAATAAATTAGTCATGTGGTAAAATAGAATGTATTACAGGAAAAATGAGAAAGTAAAGGAGATTCTAGGGGGTCAGGAATATCGACATGTGTGTGTGTTTAAATAGGCTACTCTGGGAAGGCCTACCTGTGAAGGTGGCCCTTGAAGAAGAATTGAATGTAAATATTTGCTGAGAAAAAAAGGAAAGTCAACTCTAAGACGTAACTACTATTAAATTTTATCAGTCTTTTTTCTATAGATATTAATATGTTTATATTTCTTGTAACTTGTGATTTGTTACTTAGCCACATGTTTTTTTAAAAAAAATTGTTAAAACTTACTAAATAGTGTTCTGGAACAGTGGTTCTCCAAGAGTTCCAGGGTGCCTCTAAATTTCATAGAAGTACCTCACAGGATACAATTTATGGTCAGGAGAAACTAAGTAGCATTCTTAGCTGCCTTACTCCTTGATTAGAGAATTGAGCACCATATACATTTCATTTGGGAGAAAAAATGCAAGTACTAAAGGAGTTTGGAAAAAGTATGTTTTCCGTACTTTAATGTTGGTCTATGATGTAATTTTATAACTTTCTGAATTAGTCCCATATGGTTATGTTTTTCGATCGCTTATAATTTTCTTCATATATATATATACATATATATGTATGTGTGTATATATATATATATATATATATATATATATATATATATATATATCTCCTCAATATGATGATGGATAGTTGGAAAGCAGGCAGGCAGGGACCAGCCCCCCCCGCTTAGAGGAAACCACCCTTAAAAGGATTTTATACCACCCTAGAAGGAGCCCTCTACCCTTTCCCATGTGATTGATAGGTGACAAAAACCTGATTGGATGACAGGTGTAGGGAGGGTTAATGAGATTAAAACAGCCCATAAAAACCCCTAGACTTAGAAACTCTGGTGGCAACCCTCTTGGGTCCCCTCCCTCCTCAGGAGCTTTGTACTATCACTTTGCTATGGCTCAATAAAAATTGCTTTGCTGCCCACCGCTCTGTCTGGTCTACCCCTTCATTCTTTGAAAGGTGTGGCCAAGAACCAAGGGCACCGAAGGAGAAAATCCTGTAACAAATAGACTAGACATCTCTGCAGCTCTTATATGTTCAACAATAGAATGGAATTATGTATGCAAATACTACATATAATTGAAGCATGTTTTGTTTGTCAGATTATCCTATAGCAAGACTATTTATATTTCTACAATCATTACTTAAATGTAGCCATTTATCTGAATACTTCTTTATATAGTATTTTATTTTTAATTGTGAGTCTAATTGGAAAGGAATAGTATCATTGGTATTTTTTATATTTTTATATTTCTTGGCCATTTTTTCAAAGGATGTTGATATCTCCATCGTGTAATTAGATGCACAAAATCCAAAGATCTGTAAAAGATACAGTTGCATTTCATTTAGTTGAATACTGGACTTGAAGTTGCTTACTGTGCTTTAGCTCCTCTTCTTTCTAGTCCATCTTTGTAAGCTAATTAATGTTATCTGTCAAGGAGATAGGTGGGTGTCCTAGGTTCTAGGGTGGATGCTGAGATTTGCCTTTGTGCATACACCAGTAGATCTCTATAAGATAAAGATAAAGCTTTTCCTGTAAGTACTTCAATGCTTATTCATGTGCTGTGTAGGCAAGACTAAGAAGTAAGAGGGAAAGTATTGTAGCAAAAATAATATACTACACTTGGAAAATGCTTGTTTTGCCTTATTAACAAAGATAAATCCATGACAAAAAAATCATTTGGCTGATTTAGTTGGTTGGGGAATTCATTTGTTCCCCAAGAAGTTATATTAGGATTCCATCCAGTTCCTCATAATGTATCCAGATGCAAGAAATTTAATTTATGTTTTAAATACAGTAAATGTTCTAGATTAAGGACAGAGTGCCTGCCAAATTTTAAGCTCAGCTGTTTTATTTTTCGCTTAAGATATGAAAAAAAGTATTGAACTATATAAAACCAAATTATTTGCTTCTTAATTTTTTAATTTGCTGACTCGTATCAAACTTTGGAGAGACCTTGCCAGGCTTAGTGCCTATATACTAGGATAGAGCCTGAGGGATGTTTTAAAAAATCAATTTTTATGTGATTAAAACTTAACTAAACATACTGCCATTTGCATCTAACTTTGCTTTGTAAAATGTCTTGGAAAAGTGCCTGTTCTTTAATTTGCTGATAGTTTTGAATGTTAATAATAGAAGTTTAATATAGAAAAAACAAGATGTATGACAAATGTTTGAGAAAACTAAGTGACATTATTTTCTATTCTGTTGTATTTATACAAATGATTAGTCTTTTTAAATACCACAAATCCAATAATAAACTTTCTGTGTCATGGCTATTACCCACCATCACCTTTTCCTTGATCCTAATTGTTCTTACTTGTCTTTTTTTTTTTTAATTAGTTAACATACATTTGTAATATTAGTTTCAGGTGTACAATATACTGATTCAGGTTTCAAGGCCTTAGATTTCAGTGATAACTTGACTGCCATTTCCAAGGTAGACTGGGGTTACGTTAGACAAGAGTGAAATTTTTTAATGTTCCCTGATCCGTGAGGAATTATGGAAACTTGGGATAAAGAGCAGATATGTTTTGAGTGTTATACAGTAAAACTGTATGCTTTTAACTCACAAAAGTACATAGAAAGTCAACTAGGCATTGATTTGTATATATGTACATAAGAAGAGAAAATTCAAGAAAGAAAATGGGTAACTGGACCAAATCCCAATGTGTGTGTGTGTGTGTAGGCTTCCCCACACCAATAAGAATTCAACTCAGTTCTGATATTATCTATCCAGCATCAGACTCCACAGTAGAGGGCTCAGTCCCACAAGACTGCCTTCCACTTCAGATGCTAATCACAAGCCCAGGTTGTTATTTGTGCTTCTGAGCAACCTGCTACAAATTGAAAGTTCCAAAGACCTTTCCCAACTCAGGATACCAATTGCAAGTCCAGGTTGTTACCTGTACTTCTGACCAACTGGCCATAAATCAAAGGTTCCCCAACCCTCTCCTTCGATTAAATGAATTTGCTAGAATAGATCAGAGAACCCAAGAAACCCATTTAGCCACTGGATTACCAATTTATTACAAAGGGATGCAAATCAAAAGCCAGATGAAGAGATACATATGGTGAGGTCCCTAATGAATCAGTTTCTGTCCTATGGAGCTTAGGGCCCAGCATGGTGGCATGTGGAAGCATTTTGGCTCCCCAACTTGGAAGATCTCCTAATCTCCTCCTTTCATCATTTTTTTTGGAGGCTTCATTACATGGGCATGATTGATTAAATTATTGGCCATTGATCATTGGTAATTGATTCAACCTCTAGCCCCATTCTGTCCCTGCCCCCACCTCAATACCCCTGAAATCAGAGAGTGGGACTGAAAGTTCCAATCCTCTATTCATGGTTGGTTCCCCTGGCAACCAGCTGCATCCCTAAGTGCTTTCCAAAAGTTACCTCATTAACATAAGCCAGTTGTGGTGGAAGGGGTCTTGTTATTCATAACAAGACGTTCGTCTCATTTTTATCACTCTGAACATCTTCAGAGATCAAATATAACAAAAGATGCTCCCATTGCTCTTATGATCAGGAAATTCCAAGGGACGTAGGACTTGTGGGCCAGGAACTATGGATGAAGACCAACTATATATGAGAAATATATTTTTGTCATCTGAATGACCAAACATTTATATTTCTCATAAGCCACAATATTGCAGAGGTCAATTTAAAACATGTTGAATTTAATATGTCACATGACATATGTGAGGTTTAAAACATATGCAAAAGTACTCAAAGAGTAGTTATATTTTCATAGCTATGGAGAGAGTTACTAGTTACTATATAGGGGTAAGTTAAACTTGACAATGAGAAGTAATGCTAAAGCACAAAGAATAATAATGGGTGTTGATTTTTCCATGTTCTTGATGTTAATAACAGAGACTGACAATTAGAAATCGATTCAAGTTTTATTGGTAGTAATATAAAGATAACTTTGCATTTAGACTCAGCTGCATTCCAGATTTAAACTAATCTATTATTTCATGTATTGGAACTGATACCTCCAGTCATCTCTACACATAAGAGAAAATCTTTGGGTTTAAACATATCCTTTATGGTTATTTCTGCCAGGAGATGGAGTACACATGCAGTTGTGTTTGGCTTCTTAGCTTATAATTATTACATTATGTCTTCTTTTCCATAAATTCATGTAAAAATATTGTAGCTAGGATGACTCAAGAGGGAAGAGCTGTTCTAGGGATGAAAAACCAACCATCCCATCTGAATGATGGCTCTGTATATAAGTTCTATATTCCTAAAAATCAAACTACCATACAAAATTTAACTTTTCTTAAATATTCTATATTCCTCTATTTTTCAGAATTGCATATTCTGCCTAGTAGGAAAGGGGTGGAGAGCTTAGATGACTAACCAACTACTAGCTAGATAGTTACTCTCTTTAGTATGACTGGGTTTAGAGTTAGAGTGAGGATGCATGTTAAGATGACAGCCGAACAAAACACTTGTGAATGCAATGAGTCATGTGCATCTCCTCTTTCTCTTTATAAGTGTTTTAGATATATAAAACTGAAACATTTTTCTCCATACTTTTCTTGTTACTGGTTTTACTGTTTGCAAATTTTATTTATTAAGAAGAGTCTCCCAAAAGATACAGGAAAGTAGGGAAAATAAGCATTTATTATATTGGAATAACATGCACTCAATCTTCTGACATCAAATCCCTAAGTAAACTTAGTAGGGGAACAATTTAGAGTCCATTGTTATCAGTTAGCTATTGCTACAAATTGCAGCAACACAAACCATGCTCAAACTCAGTAGCTTAAAACAACATTTGGTTTTATTCTTACATTGGCAAAATAGCTGTGATTCAGTTGATCTAGTCTGGGTCTGAATGTGTAGCTCTGTTTTAGGTTGTGGTGGCCGAGATGTCTTGGGCCCGCCTCATTCTCCTCTCATTCTCTTTCTGTGAACAGAAACCTATGCGCTTCCCATGGCAATGCTAGAGATGTAAAAGTGGCTGTAAACACACAAAGCCTTTTGCTTAGCTAGGCTTGTAACCGGCATACCGGTGCTTCCGCCCACGTGCCGTTGGTTAAAGAAGCCCATGCTATTATGGGTTGAATTGCGTCTTCCCAGAATACGTCAATGTCCTAACTCTCAATACCTATAAATATGACCTTAATTAGAAATTGGGTGTTTGCACATGATCAGGTTAAGCTGAAGTCATTAGGATAGGCCTTAATCCAATATAAAGCACTTAATTCTTTTTTTTTTAAGATTTTTTTTTAATTTATTTGCGAGAGAGAGAATGAGAGACAGAGAACATGAGAGGGAGGAGGGTCAGAGGGAGAAGCAGACTCCCTGCTGAGCAGGGAGCCTGATGTGGGACTCGATCCCGGGACTCCAGGATCATGACCTGAGCCGAAGGCAGTCGCTTAACCAACTGAGCCACCTAGGCGCCCAAAGCACTTAATTCTTATAAATCAAGAAACACCTGAAGGTACCAGAAGCTAGGAGAGAGGCATACAACTAATGCTCCCTCAGAAGGAACCAGCTCTCCCAACTCTTTGATTTCAGAATTCTGGAGTCTAGCCTAGTGAGACAGTCATGTTTCTCTGGGATGTAGTAGGACATATTTTTTGTGTGTACATGCTCACGTACAGATAAGTTATTGCTATTTTCCTGCCATTCACTTGAATTCATAGTTTTGTATCCTGAATGAGAAACCCCCAGTGATATTTTTCACTCCTAAGAAAGGTCAGCATCATATAACCTAAACCTTCTTGTATGTTTTTATTCAACTTCATAGATGGCAGTATTTAAAATATAGTATTTCTCTAAAGAGTAGAAACCATTTTCTTCAGCAATTCTTAGCTTTCAAGGAGGTGAAAAAAGGTGGGGGGGATTGATTACCCAAAGAAACAAAAGCTTTTCCAAATCATTAAAAAAAAAATGGAACTGGCATTATTCACAAAGTTCCACAAATAGTTCTGAATATATGCTCTAAATGAATAGCGTGTACACGGGCAAATGGAATCAACGAGTTCAATAAAGCAGAAAATCTATTAAAAACCTGCTACAAACAACAACTTGTTATGGATGTTACAGAAATTTCTTTAGAAAATCTCTTTTCAGTTGCTTTTTCCATTTAGTTACTCTGTCAATATTTATTGCATACTCATTGGATACAAACTGCATAATAACTATGGAATACCACCTTCTAAGTGTGGAAACTAAGTTTGTCTATTTTCCTGTCACACTGCTTGAACAATTATAGTAGCCAACTGAGAGCTGAGAAGGGTATGAAACTGATTAAACTGTTTTCCTTTCAGGTCGACCATGCATATGATCATTGACATTACCATATGTCATTATAAACATGATATTTATGTGTGGAAGGCAACTTTAATCCATACCTTAGGGCAACTCAGCTTTTAAAAAAACTTGAGAATCCACAGTGCAAACATGGTTATGGAAACATTTGAAATATTATTCTTGAGCTGTGTACCAGAGTTTTGGGGAGTGATTTTGTTTTTGTTTTTTGTTAGTATACAGACATCAGAATTAATTTTCCTTAGCAAAACAAGTGTCATCCGGTAGCTATGTTTACTCAGAAATGTGTAGGTGCCACCAACGTTGCATCATCTGATGGCCAGGATCATCCAAACAGCACTTAAATTCTGTTTGGGCCTGTGTATCCCCACTTGGCTCAATGCACTTCATTTTGTGGAGAACTGTTACCCGACCCATGTTGGCTGCTCCTGCCCTCAGATCAAGCACCAATCTTGACGTACACCTCCCTGAGTGTCTGTGGAAAGAGAGTGGGTAAATTAGAAAATTAGTTTATAAATGTGTGTATGCTGCTGATAAATGTTTGGATGTTTGGCAGTATCACCCAGTAGTGAAGCTGTTGCAGGGAGGTGCAAATCCTCCATTTACCTTTAGCTATCTGAGGCTACTGAGATTTACTAGACAACAGCAATAATGAAAATTTCCTTGGTTCAGCTTACACATGACCCACCCATCTGACAATTACTTGAAAGATAGTCAGGAAGAGGTGTGTGTGTCTGTGTGTCTGTGTGTCTGTGTGTGTGTATGAGAGAGAGAGAAAGAGGAAGAGAGGGGGAGACAGAGAAAGGGAGAGGAGAGGCAAAGAGGGGGAAGAGGAGAGACTGACAGAGAAGTGAACTTTGTCTGAAATCTTACAAAGGAGGGGAGGTGAAGGAAGAAGTCTTATTGCCGTCCTGCCTTCTCATTGCGATTTCCATTCCCAAGAACCCTAGTAAATCAAAGCAGTAGTCTCTCTTTTACATTCTTTCTGTATGTTCTCTGATGGTGGGGATGCTTTTATATTAATTTTGTATCTCTACGGCCCAACACAATTCTGGGCACATAATGAGTACTCAATAAATGTCTGGTACATTAAAAAGTGAATGAATAAATCGTTATTTCTCAGTTTTCAAAAAATTTCAATAACATATCTTATTTCTCCATTTTTCTCCAAGTAGCTCCCTATTTTAGCAAGAAACAATAAGTGTGATATGATCATTACATTTTTTAATATTTGTAGACAACCATGCTTAACCTCTGTGCCTCATTCTTTTTCATCTTTAAAACAGAACTAATATTAGTACCTAGCTCACAGGTGTGTTATGCATGGATTCAGTGCATGTGAATTGCATTGAGCTGTGCTTCTCACATAGTAAACACTCAATAAATCTCTGCAATTATTACAATCCCATTTTGTCAATATGGGATATTGCTCAAATGTTAATGGTAAAGGTACAGTTATTAAAGCTGATATATTTTATGTTGTTTTCAATTCTTTCATCTTTTTAAATGCACTGCCAAGTTTTCTGGCATATAAACTATGCCACAAACACAGGAAATATTTAAACCTAATTCAGAAGATCAGAATAACATAATTAATATTATTAATTTAATAGTAATATACTCAAATTTGTGTTCTATAAGCTAAGGATGTTCTTTATTCCCTAGTGTCTATGGAGCATCTACAAAATTATATATATATATTTTAAATTATATTATTTTGCAGGCCACAAAAAATTCTCAACAAATTTTGAAAGTAAAAATAGCAGAGGTCACATTTTATGACCACCAAACTATAAAACTAGATATTAACTTTTAAAATTTAAAACTTGAAAAATAAAGAACATTGCCTTAAATCCTGGGATAAAACGGAAATAGAAGTGTGATGTGATTATAGTCTATTTAGAAAATAATTACAGTACAAACACTATATTTTATTTGATGGTGTTCAGCCAATACTGTAGTTGGCAGAAAATGTGGTGTGTCTTAAATGTTCCCACAGTTTTGCAAGTAAAAGGAAAATAATAAACTGTGTAGTTAAATCAAGAAATAGAAATATAATGTCAAAAAAAAAAAAAAACAAAATAGCAAAGAAAGTAGGAATTAAGACTCTGAATAGCAGAAGCTAAGCAGTTAGGAAACAGGAATTCCTAAGTGCTTACTGATGAAGACATTTAATATTTTCTTTGAAGAGTAATACCATCCACATATACCTAGCAGGTATAATCAAGACAAAAATAAATTGTAAAGAGATAATATTGGAAATAAGGAAGGTCTTTTAAAATAAAAATAATTGAGAAAAATATAAACGTATTTGGAAGATTTTTTAAATATGAAATAAAAATCTGCAGGCCTATATGTTAATACATTAAAAAATCTAGGAAAAAAAAGGATTTTGTATGAAATATGAATCAACAAAATCAGCTTGTGAAGTAGAACACCTGAGTACTCAAATACAGAAGACCTTGAAAATTCTATCAAAGAACTACTTCCAGAACAATGTCAGTTTTCTTTCAAAGGTTAAAGAGCCAACTAACTTCTATTATATTTTAAACATTTGAAAGCATAGAAAATAGAATTTTTTTTTTCAGATTCATGTTTTAAGCCAGCAATACTTAACAAAGTTAGCATAGAATAGTAGAAAGTGGAAAAAAATAGTAGAAAGTGAAAATCATAGCCAATCTCACTTAAAAATAAACATGCAAAAATTTAAAAATTATATTGTTGGGTATTCATAATTATTATGTTCTATTTCCTTCATAAAGAATCCGACAAAATATAATTTTCCTTTTAATTAGATGAGTCATGAGTACACAGGCTTCCTTTTTTTAAATTCTACATTCTTGTGTCTTATATCTTTTATAATATAATACTTTGAAAAAAAAAATCTGTTATGTTGAGAATAGATTCTGAAAGCAGAAAACCAGAGGATAACATGGTGGTCCAGGTACAAGATGATAATGACTTGGACTCTGGCAGGAGTCACCAAGTAAAAAATGATTTGATTGAGAATATTTCTTAATGTTATAGTTAACAAAATTTTCTGATAAGAACTGATGAATGAAAAATATCTCCTATGTTTTTGGCTTGGGTAATACATTTGATGGGGGAATGTTGGAAGAAGATTTTGATCTAGTTAAGAGTGCAACTAAGAGTTAATATTTTTGATATTTCAATACTTTAAGGTATCTATTAGGTCTCCAAGAGAATATTTCAAGTAGTCAGTTCAATATATAAGTTAGAGGTCAAGTGAGTGGTCAGGTCTGGAAATACAAATTGGGAAATACAATGATCCTTAAAGCCATGAGGCTCAATGATACCCTTCAGGAGAGAATGGAGATGGAGAAAAGAGGAGACTCAAGGACTGTTTCCTGTGGCTGTTCAGAATTACAGTGTCTGAAGGAGGTCTGCAGAGAAGAGTAATCAGCCGAGTGCATAAGAAAGAGTGACCATTTCATGAAGAAAAATGCTAGGAGGGAATGAGGTCTAAAAATTAAATTGAGAGATGAAGACCTCTGAGAGTCGGGGACCTGGGGCAGCGGAGGAACTGAGAAAAAGAGATGACAGTATAGCGAGGCACAGGGGACCCCAAGCTAACAGCCCGAGGCCCCGAGGTTTATTTTCCATACTCTTATATACCTTCCACAGCGATATAGATCTATAATGATTTACAGCAGAGGCGTAGTAAGGCACATTCCTCCATGTATACAGGATTAGTCGAGCACATAAGAATCTTTAAAACAGAATAAAGGAACAAAGAGGGGAGTGCACAGCCGTGCTGTTTACAGCTGGCTTCCTATCTACTAAACATCTCTGCTGTGTACTTTAGAACAGACCACACACATCCCAAGGGCATTTCACTCTGATCCTTTCCGGTTATTTTTAACCCTGCAATCCCGAGTTTTCTCAGAGATCTCAGAGTCTGAGCAAACATGCACCAGTGGTTGTTGTGGCGTTCTGTTTCCTACAGAGAGAGGCTTGCATGAAATAAAACAGATGATGCAAATGCTATAGGTAGTTGGTTAATATGAGACCTATGGTTTGAATTAAAGTGATAAAAAATAGGTAAAATGGATGAGAATACTTTTTAAGTTGGAACTTCTTATAGGAAATGTATATTCTAATGGGAACTCCTCAGTAGAGAAGAATATATGGATGCTGAAGATTAGGGGTGGCATGTATATTGGAGCAAAAGCCCTGAATGAAGATGTGAATGGATCAAGAATACAAGTGGAAGAGCTGTCCATGGCATAGTCGCCCATCACAGCAGAAGGAAGAAAGATGTAGGTACAGATGCAGAGAGTTACTAGATTCGGACATGAAAAGATGATTGGGTTCTCATCCACTTGCTTCTGTTTTCTGAAATACGACACAAGACTATCAACTGAGAGTGGAAATGGAGGTGGCAATGGAGGTTTATGAAAAGAAGAACTGAGATAGAGATCTCAGAAAGTGGGATAGTGACTTGGGCAGGAAAATTCACCCTGGTTTGCTATACTATCTAATAAAGAGTGGTGGGGCCAATGGATTGGAGGGAAGTAAAGGAAAGAATTTGAACAAGAACTTGGCAAGTGAGAGTGGAGGTGGTGGTGGGCACAATCGAGGTGGCTGAGCGAGATGGACTAGATGGGCCGAGATGCAGTGGATTACATGTCTGAGTGGGGAGGGTGACTGGAAAGACTTGGAGTTCTGCTCAACACTGAAGAAAGAAATATGTACCTCATATGGCGATATGTACTAATGGTCACTTAGTGGGGGGGTGACTCTCGACCTGAATTATGTATTGCCTATTCTGAGTGAGCTCCTTGACAGTGAGTTCCATTTGGGGGTTTGCACGTGGGAGGGGAACGGTGGTTTTACCCAGTACACATGGCAACTTTAGGACTTCTCTTAAATCCTGTTGTGGGATTAGGGTTCTAAATTCAAACTGATTTAGATACAACTCCTGATCTTTCAGCGCTTATAGTCTAAATCATAGTTCAGATAACAATGTTTATTTAACTTAGAAATAAACATTTTAAACATAGTAACTCTCACAAATATTTTGTAAACATTAATTTATGCCCGGCTAGAGGAGGGTGATTTTCATATCTGCTGGGCTGCTTCCTCCTTAGCTCTTCTATTTTTTTTTCTTAATGACCCACTCCCAACAGGCATTTTGAGACTCATTGTTCATTGAGGTAATTCACTTGCGTATGATTTAAAATGGGTATTAGTTTAGGAAAAATACAAGTTCTTTTCTATTACCTAACAGTAGTCCTGTATCAAATTTCTCCAACTAGAAGTTTATGCAAGTGGATTATTCTGGCTCCTAGGAGAAATGTGTCCAGAAATATGACCACCAACTTCACTATAATCAAAATCACATAAGAAATGGACAGCAAAATCATCTCTGCTTATTTGTCACAGATTCAGTCTAGAAACAGACCATTCTATTTTTCCCTGCTCCCTAATACTTCTATAAAGATATAGAAATACAATATGTCAATTTTGCTTTATATTTCTGTATGCATCTTGGCATTCAGTGCTTAGGGAGGGGTAATCTCTTGTTATTAAGCAATGAAGTCATATTTCCCCTTTTAGCTAAGGTACTAGGAAACTCAAGCTAATTCAAATGTCAAAGTGTGATAATTTATCACGAGCTACTCCTTTGCTTTTGTGCATAACCATTTTTAACTAGCATTGGCTCTTGCTTTTATTCTTTTGGCCTTATTTCAATGGGTCACTTGTACTGATCCTATTTATTATAAGCTTCCCGTGGTCCTTTTGGATGTAGTCGGGGAAAAAATGCTCAGCATTTATTTTTATTTTCACATTATTTAGAGTTTCTTACTATACTAGCTCTACTTCATCTCTTGCCTTATCTGGAAAATGGCAACCTTGAAAAGATCCCCTTACTTACCCATACTCAGCTCTCCTAACTGAGCTCTTATCCATTCAAATCTAAATTCACCTCTCCTTTGTCAGGTCTTTGAATGCGCTGAGCTTGCCTTGGACCTTTCTTTTGTTTTCAACATTCTCTCCACTTCCTCCTCTATTTAATTACCGCTCTTCGCTCAGATGTCCCTTTAAAGATCAGTTATTGACCTGTTGGCCAGTTGCTTCCCTGTTCCCTTGTTCTCCAACCAGATCTGATTAAGTGCTCCCTCCTATGCTCCCAAAGTCCTCCCCATCACAGTCTCCACGAAGCTATATTTTAATTTTTTGTTTATATAACAGTATTCTTCATTATCCCAGCAGTTCCATGAGAATAAGGACTCTGCACATTTTGTTTATAGCTACATCCTCCAAAACTATATATGCTCAATTAATATGTCTTGAATGCATGTATATATATTTCTTCTGACTCAATATATTAGAAATATTTTAATTTAGATCTCAAAATATATACTTTTTATATTTTTATCTGAATATGAATCTCAGTAATTAAATATTCCGTCTAAAATAGCATGGATGTTTATGAAATTATTCATTGAACATTTTCTTTTTCTTTATTATAGAGATAATTTCCTACCTTTCTGTTATATTTTAATTGCATGGATCTGAAGGCCAGCAATATATGGGAAATTTTACTGGTCAGATTACTATGCTGAATTTATTCCATTTTGTTTTACTTAACTGTGATATAAAGAGTTTCAATTAGCACACTGGCAGCAATAAAATCCTTTGTCAATACATTATAGCAATATTCTAAGCATGAATGCATTTTAGTAGGGACACAAATCATTAGTAATGAAGTGGTCCTGTGACAGATTAGAAAAATCTAACTAAGCAGAATGACCTAACATGCATTTTGCTTATCAAGTGGAGATTGAAGATGAGTTGCACCACCAGGCAGGCTCCAGATTATAGAAGTCAGTAGTTGCCCCAAACTTTTCTGAATATAAAAGTCTAATTTCTTCTTTCCTAGCTTATGAATTAACACATCCACATTTTCACTTTTAAAAAGTGACAAATTGACAAAATTATAGAAAAATAAAATATGTACTTTTAGTTTGATGCTCTTGTTTATTAGATAAAATGAGAAAGCTAAAAACTCAGTTGATGAAGCAATTTACCCAGCGTGCTATGGCTTGTAAATAACACAAATGTACCTAGTGTGCAAATGTTCTGACTTACAATGATTTATGTCTACATAGAAGTCCCTGTCTGGATTATTGGCTCCAGAATGTATGTTTCAGACTACTAAATGGAAGTTTACAAAATTATTCTTCTGCTTCTTGCTTGCTGATATATGTCAGCTGAGACCATGTAGGCATCAAAAGCACACCATACTATGCTGCACTGAAACAGAACTGATCATTAAATAAAAACTTCATAATATGAACACTGTTTTCTTGCAGAGAGACAAGAATTATTGCATGTTAATCTCATTGTAGAATATAAAATGCTTGTAATTAAATTTTTCTGAGTGAATAAAAACCTTGGATTACATACTTCCAAGGAGACAGGGTTGTTTGTTTCACTATTACATATACAGATGGATTTAAACAAATAGAGAAACATAAAGAAGTTACAGAGTAGTAGAGATTCTGACATAGCAGCTATCATGACCAGAAAATTCACTCAGCATTATTTTACTTTAAAACATGATATTCAAGTACTGGAAAATAGTTTACTCTATTAAGTTGAGCATTGTGAAATGCTAAAAGCTTATTTGAAAGTTAATTTGCTTAGCAATTCCTGTAATTTAAAAATAAAGGTGAACTTTAATAAAGCCCATATGAAAATCATTAAGAAATCTGGATTATTTTGAATTAATGAGATTTTACTGTAATGAGAATTTAAAGTCCTTGTCTTCCATTGTTATATTTACTTAGCTTAATTCTTTCTTAATTTTCCACTTACCTAAAGAAGCAAATTTATGCTATAATTTTTCTACGCATGTAAACAGCAGATTTGTGGTAGAGATTTCCTCTCTGAACTCCAGAGAGATGAAATATAAATGAGGACTCACTCTTTTCTGATTTGGTTAATGTCATTAACAGTGAATTGTTTAAAGGAGGCAAGGACATAACTATTGGGGATCTGAGGTTAATATGGGGATGGTTAGTTTGATTTTGCTATATCTGTATCCTAGTCCTCCAAAAGTCTTTTTTGAATTAATTAAAATCAATTTAAATTAATTTTATTTGAGATTTGAGAAAGTCTGTCTAACTTAAGGCAATTGTAGATACACTTCCTTGAATCATGCAAAAGATAATATAAAATTGAGGTTAGAATACAATCTAAACAGTAACACCATCAAAGTTCTAAACATAGCTAATCAGTCTGCCAAGTGTGCAATTTCCACTAAATCATCACATCACCTTCACATTTTTGTGGATGTGAAATGAGTATAATGATGCTATTAGAATTGTTAAAGATTAAATGAGATAATGCAGGTAAAACAGTTAATACGGTGACTGGCACACAGCACCGAACAAACCTAGCTATTAACATAACTTTTAACTGTTACTTAATATTTGAGGATACTGGCTGAGATAATATTGCCATTTGAAAAATGAATTAAGGTCCAAAAATGTATCAAATAAAGCCTTAAAATATAAAGACTCTAGCTTTGAATGATAATAGATATTTTTAATCCACTCCCATCCCCCTGAGCCTCATTAAATACAATAAAATAAGAATACAATGAAAAGAATCAAACTCTGTATTCAAAGAGAAAGAAAAGAAATTATCAAAATCTAAACCACTGATCATGAAGAATATCTACCCAGCAGGGAAACTGAGATAAAACAAGAAGCTGACACAGAGCTCCACAAAACTAGGAAGGATATAGATGCAGCTAAAAGAAATGTTCAGCCTTGAACTGCTCTTATAATGAACTTTGTTGACAGTGATAAGATCGAGAAGGATGGGCAGGACATTCCCTGACTGGGAAGTGCCCCTGCACCTCCCCACTGGATCCTGCCATCCAGCAGATGAGGTGGAGCTATAAGGAGGGGTGGTTGGGAGTAGGGGTTGGGGGGAGAGTATAATCACCAGCAATACCTTTAGTTACTACCATAGAGTCTACAAACTGAAGAGATGTGGGAGGAATTGAATTGGTAGTGAAAAACATTCTCACAAATAGAAAGCCAAGCTCATATGGCTTCTTTATTGAGTTCTAGACAATATTTAAGGAAGAGATAGTACAAATTCTATCAAACATCTACAGAATATTGAAGAGGAAGAAATGCTTTCTAGATCAGTTTCTGAGGCAAACATTGCCCTCTAAAAAAAAAAAAAAGACACTATAAGAATAGAATACTATTGAGCTGCTTCTGTTATGAATATAGACATAAAACTTCTAAACAAAATTTAAGCAAATTAAGTATTATATATATATATATAAAGACTAATGCATCATAATCAAATAAGGTGTATCCTAAAATGCAAGGTTGTTTTGACATTTAAAAATCAATATAATAAATGATAAAATAAACAATTCACTATATTAACAAATTAAAAAGAAAATAATATGATTATTTCAAAGACACAGAAAAAGAATTTGACAAAATCCAACATCCATTTTTAATGAATAATCATAATATAGTAAGAATCAGAAGGAACATGCTCAATTTGATAAAGGCCAAATATGAAAAAAAGACAGTTAACATCTACTTAATGGGTGAAAGAGGAAATATTTCCCCTTAAGATCAGAACAAGTTAAAGGTATCCATTCTCACCACTTGTATTTATCATTCTGCTGGAGATTCGAGCTGGTTCAATAAAACAAGAAAAAGGCATGGAAGTCATGCTTGGCAAGGAACATGGAAAGGAACAAAATGCCTTTATTCACAGACAACCCCTGATCATCTATGTAGAGAATACATTGACATTTTTAAAACTCTTGAACTTATGAGCATATTTATCAAGGTTGAACAATACAAGATAAACAGGCAAAATGAATTGCATTTCTAGATACTGGCAATAAATAGCCACAACTTGAATTTAAAAATACCACTTATCATAGCATCAAAAACTTGAAATATTTAGGAATGAAGCTGAAAAAAAACGATGTGCATGATCCATACACTGAAAAGTAAAAGGCATTACTGAGAGTGAGGAATGTCTAACCAAATGGTGAGACAGACTATGGTCATGATTCAGAAGACTGAATACTGGTAAGGTATTAATTTTCCCCAAATTTATCTGTAGACTCAATACATTCCATATCAAAAGCCCAGCAGGGTTGTTCTTGTTGAAAATGACAAGCTGCTTCTAAAACTCATATGGAAATATAATGGGCCTGTAATATCCAAAATTACTTAAAAAAAAAAAAAGAAACTAAGTTGGGCATGTAACACTTCATGACTTTAAGAATAATTTTAAAAACATAATTATCGGGTGCCTGGGTGGCTCAGTCGTTAAGCGTCTGCCTTCAGCTCAGGTCATGATCCCAGGGTCCTGGGATCGAGTCCCACATCGGGCTCCCTGCTCTGCGGGAAGCCTGCTTCTCCCTCTCCCACTCCCCCTGCTTGTGTTCCTGCTCTTGCTGTGTCTCTCTCTGTCAAAAAAATAAATAAAATCTTAAAAAAAAAAAAAAAAACTAAACCATAATTATCAAGACAATGTGACATTGGCATGAACTGATCAGTGAAGCAAAGTATAGAGTTTTCAGAAATAAATGAAAACAGCCAAGATTTTTTCTATACAACACCAACAGCATGAGCTTACATAAAAGGAGGAAAAAAAAAAAGAATTTTAAATTGGTCTTCATCAAAATTAAATTTTTTACTCTAAAGATTAAACACTTAAAAGAGTTAGTTAAGAGAATGAAAAGACAAGCCACATACTGAAATTAAATATTTGCAAATCATATATCTAGCATAGAATTTATATCTATAATAGAACTTATATCTATAATAGAACTTATATCTATAATATAGAGTTCTTTACAAATAAAGTGTTCTCACAACTCAATGATGAGAAATGACCTAATATTTTTTTATAAAAATGAGCAAATTCTGAACAGACATTACATCAAAAGGGGTATATGGGTAGCAAAGCAGTAGATGATAAAATCTTCAACATCATTAGTTATTAGGAAATGCAAATTTATGCCCAATGAGACACTCTACCAGCCTATTAGCATAGACACAATTAAAAAGACTTACCATACTAATTGAGGGTAAGGAAATGGAGCAATTGGACCTCTCCTACCCTGCTGGTGGGAATGTGAAGTGGAATAATCTTTATGAAAACAGGTTAACCATTTCTGAAAAAGTTCCAGGTTAAGCCTGCCACACACCAACCGTTCCACTTCTAAGATATTTGCCTGAGAAGAATGAAACTGTAGGTATACAAAGACACATATTCATAGCAGGTGTGTTTATAACAACCAACAGCTAGAAAGCTATCTAATTGCATTAAGAGGCAGATGGATTAAATTGTGTACTTTTATGCAAGGAAATACCACCCAACAATAAAAGGAAATAAAATATTGATACACGCAACGTGTGTGAATCTGAAAATAATTAAGCTGAGTGAAAGGACACCAAAAAGAATACATGGTATATGATTCTACTTATATAAAATGATAAAATGCAACTTCACCTCCAGTGACAGAAGATCACCAGTTGCCCAGGAACAGAGAAGGAGAGGGAAGTTAGAATGGGAGTGGTTGTAATGAGGCATAAACCTTTGGTGATGACGAAAGTGTTCTTTATCTTGATTATGGTGATGCTTTCCAAGATCATACATATGTAAAACTTTATCAAGTTTTATACTTTATATATGTGCAGTTTAATGTATATCAATTATATTCCAGGGAAGTAACTTTTTTAAACTACTATCTGAAAAATATTTATGTTAATTGGTGGTTTCTCTTAATTAGATCTGAGTGTTCATCTTAAGGTACTAGAACTCTATGTAAAACACCAGAAAGAATAGAGGGAGAGAATTGAAAAATGCAGACTTAAGTTGTGTTGGTAATTAAATTTTAACTTGAGAACTGGAAAACAACAGACGGTAAATAGTCTATGCTAACATATGAAAATTGTTTATGAATACGATGGTGGAGATTTAGAAAAGTACTATGGCTCTCCTAAGACTTTTGTGTTTCTGCCAAAGGCCCTTATGGCTCTAGAGGAGATTTGGGGAAAATAAATCTAGTGAGGGGAATAAATGAAATGGTGTCCCATTCTTCTCAGCTGCTTGATTCTTACCGTCCATTTTCATTGAATCATTGGAAACTGCTGCACAGTGAGCAGAGATGAATCACATTCATCTGATAAGAATCCAAAGCAGAAAATGATAAAGGAATGAAAAGGATATACATATAGGGCTTAACTTTTTTTTTTTCCCCTGATGAAATTCTTTGTTAAAAAATAAGAGAGAGAGAGAGCTGATAAGGTATCCTCACCCCTATATTTTCAGGGCAGTCTCTGTCACTCTACAATTTGAGGCTGAGAGATCCTTTTAGACTCATAATTTGAACCAAGTAGTTTTTGTTTTTCATTTTTATTTGTGCTCATGGAAACTTGACATTAAAAGAAAAATCCCTAGCAATGGTGAACAAGGGCTTTTGTCAATATTATATGATTTGTATTTATAGAAACAGTTGAACTGACTATTTATTTTGTCTCAAAACAGCCCAACACTGTATAAAGTTTTGGAGGAAGAGATACATGATGAAAAATTAAAAACCTGGAACTAGAGGGCAGGAGGGTAACTCAAGAAGTCTTCACTATATCATCAGTTGTCATGTGTCTTTACCAAAGATAGAAGAATACAAAATGGGCCCAAGTAAAACCACACAATGAAGAATATATAATACATACAAAGACAACTTCCTGGTTCTCAGGATTATTACCTTATGAAATGTGTTCCTGAGGCAAGGATAGTTGGGCTAGAATCTTCCTTGTCTGAGCTACTTTTGGTGCAATCTATTCTGAAGACTTGTGAAGATGATTCCTCTTCCTTTGACTGTATGAAAGCCAGTCAAAATATGGGGGGGGGGGGGAATCCATTTATGAAATAGCTTGTTATGTGATAATTTTATGCTTTTCTCTAAGGACAAAATTATATAGATGAGGTTAAGAACGAGAGTTCCAAGCTATGTCTATATGTATTTCTTTTTATTGACTCGCTCTAGAATGTAATGAACCTTTTAAATTTATACATTCAGAATTGTGTTTACCTCAAGAAAATTCTCTTATGTCTTATCTTTATTAGTTTGTATTTTATTCAATTGTTTCCTTTCCTTAGTAATATAAACAGGCCATGTTTTTATTCTTTTTTATTCTTTTTTTTAAAATATTTTATTTATTTATTTGACAGAGAGAGAGAACTCAAGCAGGGGGGCAGCAGAGGGAGATGGAGAAGCAGGCTCCCCACCGAGCAGGAAGCCCAAGGCAGGGCTCAATCCCAGGACCCTGGGATCATGACCTGAGCCGAAGGCAGACACTTAACCAACTGAGCCACCCAGATGTCCCTATTCTTTTTTTTTTTTTTTTTATCATTTTCATTTTTTATTACATTTTTCCTTTGCATCCTGGAAGAAGTCTCTCTGCATTATTCACATTATTCAATTTTTATCATTTAGATCAACTGTTTCTAGGATGATTTTTAATTGTTACTGTGTTTTAAGACTTTTATTCTAAACTTTACAATTGTTGCTAATACTTTTTAAGTTAAAAAGTGATACATGCTTAGTGCAACAAATATAACAATGTTATACAATTATCTATCATCTATCTATCTACTTAGCTATATTTCACCTTTAGTTGTAAGCAATGCTAAAGCTGTTACTCATATAAACACAAATAAGACATATATAAAAATATTTAGGTCTTATAAGAAGACTTTTTTTTCTAATTGCAATAGGTGTAATTAATTCACATATTCGTATGACAGCAGTATTGTGCTCTTCTTTATCTTTTAATTTTCAAAAATCCAAATCCAAAAAGTTTATAAAAAATACATTGAAGAGCCATACACCCTTCATCTAGATGGCAAATTGTTAATATTATTATTTTGTGACCCAGCTGAAATAACTGGCAGGTATCATATACCCTTCATCTCTAAAACTTAGAACAAGGAGGAAAATTGGAGGAGCACACGGAAGAAATATGTTATTGTTATTCTTACCTCGTCAGAATTTACTGAGCCCAAACAATGATCAGATTTAACAGATTTAACATTAATAATATATTATTTAATAAAATCCATATTAACATTTTCACAGATGTTCTTAGGTAACTTAGAGGTTTCTTTTCTTTCTCTTCTTCTTTCTGATCCAGGATCCAATCCAAGACCATAAATTGCATTTATTTTTTATGTCTCTTAAGTCTTCCTTTCTGTAAAAATGTTTCCTTGCCTTTCTTGACTTATTCTTAAGAGAACAGGCCAAATGTTTTGGAAAATATTCCTCAGTTTGTTTTTATCTGATTATTTTATTAGGATTAGACTGAGGTCAAGCATTTTTGGCAGGAATACCACAAAAGTGTCATTATGTCTTTAGAGCATCAGATTGCCCTCATTTTGTCCCATTATTGTTCATTAAAATGTTGATCACTTGATTCATGTGATGTCTACCAAATGCAACACTGTAAAGGCACTTTTTCCTTTTTAATTAACATTTAACCTATGGGGAAATACTTTGAGATTGTCTATCTTTTTACCCAGTAGTTTTAATATACATTGTCTGAATCAATAAATTACTATAGAGATAGTTATCTTTTAAATTTTTTTAAGATTGATTGATTGATTGATTGATTTGAAGGGGGCAGGGGCAGAGGGAGAGAGGGAGAAAATCTCAAGCAGACTCCCTGTTGAGCATGAAGCTCCACCCAAGGCTGGATCTCATGACCTGAGCCAAAACCTAGAGTCTGATGTTTAACCAACTGAACCACCCAAGTGCCCTTAAAAAAAAAGATTTACTTATTCATTAGAGAGAGAGTTATATTTTAATTTAATTTTTTATGTGCTTTCACCTTGCCATGAACTTCTGAAGGAAAGACTGAAATCTCGGGTCTCTTACAAAACCTCTTTCACCTTCCTTTTGATTTCTCCACCTCTCAGATGTGCCTTCAATATCTCCCCTGCTGCTTTCTCTCTAGGGGTGATGTTTATCTGCATTCCCCTACTGCTCAGTAGTGGCTGCCTTCTTCTCTTCTCCACTCAGTTTCTGCTTGATATTTTGCTCTGGCATGGGCTCCAGAGCCGGCTTTAGGGATCTGAGCTCCGCATTTCCCCCTTGCATGTGAACTGAATCTTGCACTCTTGTTTCTTGGTAATCTCATAGGTCTGAGGCATGGATGGTTTTCTTTTCTTCATTATCTGAAGGAGGATGTGTGGACATAATTCCAATTTAGGTAACTGCCATTTTCCTACTAGAACCGGGAAATTTCTTTTGTTTACAATGTAAAATAACCAAGAATAACGTAAAACATCTTAAATGGGATGTCCTAGCTGAAGGACATGGAATACCTCCTGAGGGTGTGAATGAATTTGAATATTTTCCTATGGAAAATGGAGAGGGTGGGAGGAGTCACACAGAGACATAAATTAGGGACAAATACAGAAAATTTGAAAGAATTTGAAAGATCAAGTAACAGATAAAAACAAATCAGAGAAAGGGAGAAGCAGAGAGACACAGTGATTAAGAGATAAACAGAAGATCAGGGGGAAATAAAAGGAGCATATGTAAGATATATATCATTTTTATTTTACTTCCTGCTTAGATCAGAATTTACTGAATACCTGACAATTTTAACAATTTAATTTGGCAAAAATATCACCAAAAACAACAGTGGCTGTTTCTATAAGTCACAGATGATTTTCTTTTCTTTTCTTTTCTTTTTTTTTTTTTGCCATCTTAACACTACAGATCTTTATTTGATAAATTGTACAAAGATCCAGAATTTAAAATTGTTGATGAATGTGAATATAAAAAGGAAAAAAAAAATTACACCAATTAGTTTACATTAATGCACTGCCAGAAATTTGGAATGGACAGGTAAAAAAAAAAACAAATCCTTACTTTGGTTTCAAGGTGTTTCCCAATTGCTATATAAAACTAAAAAACAATGCTGTTTATAGCCAATATATGGAGTTTTAGAGGCTTCTCAAGAGGGGCATTTAGGCTCTGCTGTTCTTTACTCACCCTTACACTCTCACACTTAAGGAATTTTTCTGTATATATTATACTTAATGTTTTATCCAATGCATAGAATCCAACTTGTTTAAATGGTTTGATGACATAAAAATATTAAGACTGTGGGAGTCGATGCTTTTCTCTTAAATATTCTGCAGTAAATGAACTGTGACAATCAAGTTTCCAGATTCCGTTAAGCATAAAATGTAAAGCTTGACTATTTTAACCTAGGCAATAAGTTTAGGCTTTTTTATTTTACAATGGTGAGAGAGTATCAAAATGGCCCAGTTCACTTAATTTGCCATGTGAAAAATACATTTAATATCTCTGATGAAAAGCAGCTCTATTAAACTGAAGGGCCTTTTTCCTATCTTAAAATGTCTTAGGATCTTACACGAACTTCTAAAAATATCCCCATGCTAGTGCATTAAGTGAACATTTCATTTACCATTCTACAGATAAATATACACATAAACCATGTTTTATTTAAGACACTTAGCTGGAGTGTGAAACATGGTCAAATGAGAAATATTTAATGACCCAATTTCAAAAGGTCAGCTTTCTATTTTAATTCTTCAGAATACATAAATTCTTGACATTGCCAGTATTTAATGAAAACTTTATTGAATACTGTGAATAAATTAATGAATGATCTTGTTACTACAGCACATTAAAATATCAATTGTCTCTCAGGCAACCCCTGAAATTAGAGTCTGTATTATGTTAAACAGTGCTAGAGCTCTGGCCCTCAAAGAGATTTTAATCCCTACTTAAATATTTTCTTGCCTGGTCTCTCTGTTTTTAGTCTCCCCTGAGTTCAAAACATTCTCCATGTTTCGGCAAGTTGAATAATTAATCAGATCACTTTGGTCATTTGCAAATGACAGTTTTGTACTTGCTCTAGACTGCCTTCCTTATGATAAGTTTTATTGAGGTACCCAATCATAGAGCTGCCCCCTCTTTCTGATAGCACCCGATCTAGAGTGAACTTTTACTTCCATAAACCCTCAAAATTGCCTAACCAAAGCCCGATCCTATAATAGGCTTTTCCTATCACCTCTTATTGAGATGACCACGGGTCCCCATGCTTCGTGTACCCCCACCCCCATTGCAAGCAACAACACACCTAGCTTGTCAACTACAGATGTATTCCTGGCGTTCTTTGGCTGGAGGGCATTGATGCTCCTTCAGTGATTGTCTTCTGCCTGAGTTCATGCAGTCATTTGAACATGGGTTGTGAGATCCTTCATGAATGGGTCTTTTCCTATGAGACAAGCTCATTTGCTGCTTCTTTCCTCCATAGATAATCTACTCTCCCCATCACCTTCCCTGTTCCCCAAATGGCCATGCTCAATATTGATTTAAAAAGCTAAGTAACAAGAAAGAGTAAAGAATTTGAAAGAGAAAAGAGAGGTTAAAAAGATATACAGGAATCCAGACTCACCATGCAGTCTTGTTTGAAAAATGAGGAGACTGGGACTGAAAGCATCAGGGCTTTGGTATTATTTTTTCATAATGGAATCTGAGAGTCAAGTCAGAGAATCTTACAGTGTTTGTCTATTCCTTACATAAAGCTCTCATGTACTAAAGCTTTATGTGGAAAATGATATTATCCTATAAGTTAGCCACAGAATATGAAGGCTGTAGTCTAAACCAATAAAATCAGAGGCTCTGAGGATGGATCCCAAGCATCATCATTATTTTTAGAGCTCCCCAGGTAATTTCAATGTATAGCCAAGATTCAGTACCACTACTGTAAAGAGAAGCAAAAGAGTAATAAAAAGAATATTCAGTTTAGTGGTTGCTTCTGGTAGGAGGAGAGAGAGAGAGTTGCATCCAAACAAGGACAGTCAGAAGCATTTAATTACCTTGGCAATGCCCCACTGCAAAGGCAGGAAATGACATGTTAGGTTTTATTAATCTTATTATTTTAATTGTCATGATTGTGGTTTATATACCTTCTATTTTTGAATGAGGTGGTGACTTAAAAAAATAAGTGATCAAATTCAAAGAATAAAGATGTGCCTTTTATTTTCAATAATCTACTTGAGAGGAGTTGTCTCAGCCATCATTGATAACATACATATAATCACTTAAATGCCACTAACCTAATATATGCCCTGGATATAAACAGCAAAGTTGTAAAAACAAAACAAAACAAAACAAACAAACAAAAAAAAAACAAAAAAACTCCTCGGTATAACACAAAATGAGTTTTCTTTTTAAGATAATTTGTTCATAGAGATATATAAATTCCCATAATGAATGTGATGGTCTTAAAAAAAGAAAAAAAGCTTTATGCAATAAACAGCATCTTGTCTTTTCTTGAAATGAAAGGAAATTTAGCATTTCAGGAACTTAGAAATTCTACTGTTACTGAGTGACTTTGATTACACCAGGTAAAGGTCATTCCTCAAGCTACTGGAGACCCTGCTAAGGAACAACTGGGATTTCATTCTTTACCCACAGGATACAAATATAAACAAAAGAAACACGAATTCTCTGGCTCTTTTACTGCCTGACAGAGTTTAACAAAGTTAAAAATTTGCAGCTAAACCTTATGTTCCCCCCTGTCATGATCAGGGGAACACTGAGTCCCTTTTTATATCTTGCAGAAAGTACTTCAAATAAAAAAAGGCAGGTTTGTGTCAGGGAAATTTTTGAGGTATTTGCTGATTATGTCAAAACACTGTGAGTAACTGAGATAAATCTAGTGACACTGAAGTGATTATTCTTATTTTGACAGTGATGGCTGGGAAAATTGCTCCTAACGTAGAAGTTACCACTTATTTATTTAAATTGCCGTATTATTCCAATAAAATAAAGCATTTAAAAGATTATATATAATTACCACAAGGATGCTGTTGCTGTTGTTTCGCTGTTCTCTTCTGTTTTTTAATGGGAAAAAAATAAGAAAGAAAGGAAGAAAGAAAGAAGAAAGAAAGAAAGAAAGAAAAAGAAAAAGAAGACAGTAACAAGCACATGAAGGAGAGTAGAATGCTACAGTTGTCACTCCAGGGTTGAACTGATTGATCTGACTTGATATGAGCATGAGAATTGGAGCTCAATATCAAAGAGGATAAGATTCCAAGAGAGAAAAATTCTGTTCTGCATTCAAGGGCTTGGAGCTGCCTGTGTCCCAGCAAAAACATACAGACAGCCTCTCAATAGTAAATAGAAATAAGAAAAAAGTCTGAGGTGAATATGCTTACTGTTGCCTAAATCTTAGTCTAAGGAGGTATCACTAGGCAGTATAGGGTTCCTCACACTGCACTCCATCTGGTTTATGGTGTATGTTTATAAAGTTTTATTGGAACACAGCCATGACCGTTTGTTTATGTAATATCTATGCCAGCTTTCATGCTACAAGGATGGGCAGAATTTGCAACAGAAGAACTTTTTGCAACAGAGTTGCAAACAGTGAACTTTTGCAACAGAGTTGCAAACAGAGTAGTTGCAACAGAGAACTTTTATGCCCTCTAAGCCTAAAATAATTACTATCTAATCCTTTATAGGAAACATTTACCAATCTCTAAAGTAGTAAATGAAAGCCAAGATTTGATCTGAATTCTGGCAGCATTATTTGTAACTGTTTAACTTTGAACAAGCTTATTTCTCCCTGCCTTAGTTCCCTCTTCCTGAACACTCTAAGGCGTATGGTATAGTGCCTGGTACATAGTAAACTCTGTAAGTATTTGATCTTATTACGATTTTTGAAATTTGGGTAGTATGATATATAATAGCCTGAGAAATTTCCCAAGTTTATTTTAAGAATACAAGATGCGAAGTGTCACTTGTTAATGCAATTTTATTAGCCATCATTATTTTTGTAGATTTTCTGGAAATGTGTGTTTTTGAAAAACAAACAAACAAAACAAAACAAAAAGCAGAAGTTTTCCATTCTAATACAGACCACCTAAGTTATGGGTCAGCATATCTAATTTACCAGGAAGATATGTTTTTTAGATCACATTTTATTCTTGTCCTTCTCTTGCCAGATACCTTCTCATGCTTTTCAGCTAATGAGATTCTTCCTTAGCCCACAAAGGTCCAACTGAATCTTTCTTAATATTTTCCCATGTTATATTTTTACTTTATTTGTAAAAAAAAAAAAAAAAAAAAAAAAAAATAGAGTATTGACGTACCAAGGATTATGCTGTTTACTCCTTAGGCTTTTATTATTTTTCACTTTGTCCCTCTCTAGATAGAGAAGAAATATATTCTGTTATGAATTTTACTGTTTAGATGAGGCCACATTTATATGATGGACTGATTCAGCCGGTGGAAGTTAATGGCGCAGGACTGTCCATACACTCCTTTCCACTGGACCCGTTCTCTATGGCCCTCTTTGCTGATAAAAGAACACTTGGCAATGACACAGTAAATGGCAAGGTTTTAACACTGCCAAGGGACTGTGTGAGTGCTTAATGAACCATTTCACTTGGTTAATGTCTTACTTTTTGCTCTGTGGTGTTAGGTCAGTGGGCAAATTGGAACTATAAAGTCCAAGGCTGCCACACACATCTCTGGTAACAGAGTGTGGGGTTTTGTCTCTGTGTCCTTATTTCGGAAAGTGTTTCCCATATCAGTTTTCAGGAGACAGTGTACTATCCTATCAGAATGGTGAACATTGTCTCATGTTAATGGTTTAGCTGACCCACTACTGGGATTTGGGCACTAAATTACTTCCATTTTGTGGCTTTACTTTGTACTCAAATTCCATTTATTCCTCATATCCCTCAGCTCTGTTGTGAATAGCTTGTGGTTTTCATGTCAACTATGTAACAGTATTAGCAAAAATGAGATCCATTTTTGGACTATCTTTTGGCCTACATTAGTAATAGTTTGAACAAAAATAATAAAAAGGAAAGATCCCAGATTTTCAAACCTGATGAAGTCGTAACAAAAATAAGGATCAAACCATATGATCTAATATCAGAATCTAATCATAGTGTTTGCAATTTTTCCATTGTCATCTCACATACACAAAAAGCATCAGTCTATAGTTTCTTCTTGTCTCTTAGCTATTTCATTATCCTCATAAAGTATAATATATTTCATGCTGAGGCAGTATGGTATACCGATTAAGAATAATGGACTTCAGAGTCAGACCTTCTGGTTTGAAATATTGTTTAGACTATTTAGTAGCAGTATAACCTAAGACATGCATGCTCTTAGTTTATATGAACAAGTTTTGTAAAATAAAGATAACACTAACATGTACTTCATAGAATGACATGAATATTAAATGAGATGAAGCATACACATTGCTTATTACAGCACCTTGAACACAAGAAGTAATACCATAATTATCATTTAGAATATAAAGGGAGAGTTTGAACTAAAGTGAATCAACATATTATCCCTCTTTCAACCTACATCTTTTTTCTTCTACACATGGTCAGTCCATAGTAAATAAACAGAAGTCTAGATGGTTGGATGAATGCTTCGCTTGAGAGATCTTCTCATAGTCTCCTTAAAAGTCAAACCCTTCACAAAATATTTATTTAATATCTATCATTAATATCCAGATACATCCTTCCCCAAATAATTAAAACATATTTGAGAGTAATTTCTCTAAAATTAAAAATAGATGAGGGGTTCCTGGGTAACTACTCTTGACTTCAGCTCAGGTCATGATATCAGGGTCAGAAGATCCAGCCCAGAGAAGGGATCCACACTGGGAGTGGAGTCTGCTTGGGATTCTCTCTCTCCCCCTTGCTCTGCCCCTTCCCTCTGCTCCCGCTGCCACCCACCCCCATGCACGCACTCTCTCTCTCTTGCTCTCGAAATTAAAAAAAAAAAAAAAAAAAAGATTCTCAAGGGACGTCTGGGTGGCTCAGTTGGTTAAGCTTCTGCCTTCAGCTCAGGTCATGATCTCAGGGTCCTGGGATCGAGTTCTGCATCAGGCTCCCTGCTTGTCGGGGAATCTGCTTCTTCCTCTCCTCGCTGCTCCTGCTCTCTCTCACTATCTCTGTCTCTCTCAACTAAATAAATAAAATCTTAAAAAAAAAAATTTTAAATAAATAAATAAATAAATAAATAAATTTTTTAAAAGATTCCGTTCCTCCCACCTGCATACACACACTCTCAAAAAAAAAAAAAAAAAACTTTAAAAATAGATGAAAAGTGGAGAAAAACATATTTAATCTGACCATCCAGGAACAGTTATCAGTATAAATTCATTACAGTCCTCTTTTGAATTTTCAGTAAGTCCTGTCATTTTCTACATAAATCCTACTTCTTTCTTAGTCTTCATTTGCTTTGTTGCACCCGTGAATAGAAATCTTATGAGAATTTCAAATTTATAGGAAAGCTATTCATCCTTTCTTCTTTATTTGTTCTAAAACATTATCCTTTTCTCATTAAGATTCTTTTTTGTTGTCTAGACATGTAAACATTAGCAGACATAATGATTTTTTTTCACTTTATTTCTAATATATTTGTTCTTATTTCTGTTTCATATGTAATAGATACTGCTATGAAAATACAGGGAAATGTTAAATAAAAATTGAAAATTGCGTTTATCTACCTCACGTTGCTCAAATTGGACTACATTCAAAGCAATACATTTTGGTCAACAAAAGATGTAACAAGGAGTGAAAAAGCAACTCACCGAATGAGAGAAGATAGTTGGCGCATGTCTATATCCATAAGCTATTAAAAAAATATTGATTTTTAAAGAAAGGAAGGGGGATGGTGAAATACCTCTTAATAAGTAATAGAAAAAGCAACACACCAACAAAATCAGTTAGTATATATGAATATGAGCAAAATCTTTAGCAAAGTTGGCCTAACTAGTATAAACACAACACTATACCCAACAAATGTGGAATGCTTACTTTTCTCAAGTATATAAGAATGATTTACACAAAGTAAGGATGTGCTGAGAGGTCTGCCATGATGATGACAGAGGAGGCTCCTGAATTTCCCTCTTTCCACAGATGCAATGATTGTACAGCTACACATGGAGTAATTTCCTCTGAAAGAAATCCAGAAACTAGCTGAGAAATCCCTACACATCAGTAGAATGAGAAAATACCCATATCAAAATGGGTCAGAAAGACTGAGACACACTTGCCATGAGGCTTACCTCAGGCACAGTGCTTAACAATGGGGAGGGAAATTTTAATTCCCAGCGTCTCCCTGAGGAGAAAACATTTTGGACTGCACGTCTTGTGTGACAAATTTTAAGACTCCCACCTGAGAAATGGAGTCTGAAAACATCTAGTTCTGAGAGCCAGTGTGGCTTATGTCCACGGGACTCAAGGCCATAGCAAACAAAGAAGTGGCACTTGCTCTGACTACTCCCCCAGGGCTCAGCACAGAGAAAGCAGGCAAAAAATGCCCATCTCCCAGGTTTTCCCTGGAATGGAATTAACTGCATCCGTTATAAGGCGAGGCCTGAGGGTCCAGCTTCTAATTTAGCACACATCTAAAGCCTGATTGTAATCCCCCCCAGAGACTAGGGAAGCCGGTAGACATTACCCCTGCCTTCTCCCTCTTGCTCACTACAATAAAACCAGGTTGCCAGTATCTCCCTAAAAGCAGTTTGTGCATACTTCTGGCATTCCAACTTTTGTGGCGGATAGCCAACCCGTTTTGCATCCAAAATCACCTAGCTCTGATAGCCAACAGGGTTTGCATTCACAAGTTCCACAGGACTGTAGTAGACAAAGAAGCAGTTTTTCAATAGGCACCGGGGCGCCTCCCCTCCCCGTGGCTGTTCACCAGGGTTCAGCACAGAGAGAGCAGGTAAAAATGCCCATCTCTGTTGGTCTGGAAGGAACTTAAGCACAGTTTTCCTAGCTGGTGCCTGAGGGTTAGTCTTCTAATCCATCTCCATCTAGGTGCTAATCGCAATCCTCCCCTTTGGGACACTGATGGATCTTGGCACACCCTCAGCTACTGGAAGCCACTAGAACAGAGAAGTCAGACTGGAAGATCACAAAGGTTTGAGAGACAACCAGGAGCTATATATGCTGACATAGAAGATCATTTTCATTTCCATAGCACAGACATTGATTGTTCAAGGAGAGGAAAAACTATCCTGTTCATGAAGGAAAAGTTGCTCAAATTGGACTACATTCAAAGCAATACATTTTGGTCAACAAAAGATGTAACAAGGAGTGAAAAAGCAACTCACCGAATGAGAGAAGATAGTTGGCACATGTCTATATCCATAAGCTATTAAAAAAATATTGATTTTTAAAGAAAGGAAGAAGGAAATTTGACAACAGATTTGAATTGGTCATTCAGCTGTATTGTATAACCAAATGGCTTATACACATATGACCACCTGTTCACCTTATCATTATGAGGGACATGAAGATTGAAAGCACATGACATACCACTTACAGATCCACCAGAATAGCTGATATAAAAAAGGCAAATATCGCTGAAGATATAGAGCAACAGGAGTGTAAACTTTTAAGTTGAGAAAACTATTTGACTTTCAAGTTGAGCATATGCCTTCCTTAATACCTAGCAATCCTATTACGTATGTTATGTATCCATCAGAAATTTGTGCATAAGTGCAGGAAGAGACATATATACAAAAATGTTCCGGGCGCCTGGGTGGCTCAGTTGGTTAAGTGACTGCCTTCGGCTCAGGTCATGATCCTGGAGTCCTGGGATCGAGTCCCACATCGGGCTCCCTGCTCAGCAGGGAGTCTGCTTCTCCCTCTGACCCTCCCCCCTCTCATGCTCTCTCTATCTCATTCTCTCTCACAGATAAAAAAAAAAAAAAAAAAAAAAATGTTCCTAGCAGCATTATCTATAACAGCCAGCAGCTGGAAACAACCGAAATATTTATCACCATTACAAGCTAAATGGTAATTCAATGGAATATAATAAAGCAATGAAAATGAACAAAGTACAGCTACATAACATGAACGATTATCATAAAAAATATTGACTGAAGAACCCAGATGGGTAAGAATATACTTTAGGGTCCCCAGACCCAATTTCTAACATGCTTAGGGTTCCCCCACATACAACACCAAGCAATTCCTGGACAGCAGCAGGATGTCCAAGAATTCAACCAAATTCTGACACTATCTATCTGGAGACAGTATCGGATTTCACCTGTTAGGGGCGCCTGGGTGGCTCAGTTGGTTAAGCATCTGCCTTCAGCTCAGGTCATGATCTCAGGGTCCTGGGATCAAACCCCATGTCAGGCTTCCCTGCTCAGCAGGGAGCCTGCTTCTCCCTCTGCCTCTGCCCCTCCCCCTGCTTGTGCTCACGTGTGCTCTCTCTCTCTGTCTGTCTCAAATAAATAAATAAAATCTTAAAAAAAAAATACACTAAAAAAAAAAAAGATTTTACCTGTTAAGGGTTCAGTCCTACAAGACTGCGCTCCATCCCTCACCTCAGAAACAAGTTGCAAGTCCCAGGCTGTTACCTGTGCTTCTAACCAGCTACAGATCAGGAGTTGCTAACAATGACCTCCTCCTTAGTTTCAATTAATTTGCTAGAGCTGCTTACAGAACTCAGGAGAACACTTATGTTTACCAGTTTATTAAAGGATATGATAAAGTTTATGAATCAAGAGCCAGATGAAGAGATAGATAAAGCAAAGCATGGGGTAAGGGAGAGGAACATCCATGTGTGCACCACCCTCCCAATCTCCAGGTGTTCAACAACCTGGAAGTTCTCTGAACCAAGTCCTTTTGAGTTTTTGTGGAAGCTTCATTGCATAATCATGACTGACTAAGTCATCCTCCATTGGCTGATTCAACCTCCATCCCCTTCCCCCTCCCAGAGGTCAGGGGATAGAATGGAAAGTTCCAGCTCTCTGATCACAGGGTTGGTCCTCCAGGCAACCAGCCTCCACCCCTGGGTGGAGTTCAAAAAATGCCTTCATTAACATAAAAAAGACACCTTTATTGCCCTTATCCCAGGAGATTCCAAGGGTTTAGTTCGGCTGTGAGCCAGGGACTATGGAGGAATACCAAATATATATTCTTATAAATCACAATATTGTAATAACATACTCTGTTATTCCACTTATATGAAGTTCAAGCATAGCCGAGAATCAGCAGTTTTTATAAAGGCAGGTTAACTTTATTTTTTTTTTAAAGATTTTATTTATTTGCCAGAGAGGGAGCGAGCGAGAAAGAGCACAAGCAGGCCAAGGGAGAAGCAGACTCCCTGCCAAGCAAGGAGTCCAATGTGGGACTCCATCACAGGACCCCTGGGATCATGACCTGAGCCGAAGGCAGATGCTTAACCAGCTGAGCCACCCAGGCATCCCAAGGCAGGTTAACTTTTAAAAAAAAGATGTTTTACTTTAAGAGTAAAGAGTAACAAGTGAGTTTGTGTTGTACCAATTTATTGAATATATTTGTGCTTGACTATATTATAGATCAATTGCAATCTGTATTATAGATCAATTTAAAAAAATGTTTTGCTAATTTTTAGTGTGTCATTTTGGATTGCAAGAATGAAAGTGAGAACGAACTGTTTAAGAAATCTTCCATACACTGAGAAAGAGGGTATAATGGAAAACAATGACATATTCTCCCTTATCCTTATTCATATGTAATTCTGCCAGAGGGTACAAACCATGAAGAAAGGAAAAAAAGAAAGAATCTCAGAGAGCTCATACAGAAATAATATCCCAAGGTCAAACCCAGTTGGCCATGTTAAAGCTGAGGTCACATGTGGGCTGGAAGTTAAGTCTGATAAGAAACAAGTGAGTTGTGTTCAGAGGGGGCTAAACTTAGTATCAAAAGTCTCAGCACCAAGAGGTGAATAAAAAATATAAAGTCAGAAAAATAGAACTGATGAGGCAGATATAAAAGTTCAGAGTAGATATTAGGTAACATGTTGCAAGATGACATCTTTGTGAATCGAAGTCATAATTATAAAAAATAAATTTGATTAAAAAGGTGTCAGAAAATCAAGTAGGTAACATAACAGCAGGTTCAAGACAACAAAGTCCTATGTAAGAGCAAGTTTCTAAATATGGGCAAAGTACATAGGAAGAACAAGTTGTATATAAAAGGAAACATAAAGCAAAACAAAAATAAACTTCCAATGAGTGAGGTTCTCTCAAATTCATTAAACATCTTTCTAAAGGAATAGCTCCTCTAAATGTCACTTGGTGGATCATGACTAGAGGAATAAGTATCAGGGAGTAATTTGTTGAGGAGAGGGGTGTGCGGGTGTGCGGGATGTGTGCACCGCCATGAGAACATGCGTGTGCCTGTGTACGTGCAAAAGGAATGAAAAAGATAAAAACTCAATGTCTGGCCCATCAATCCCCAAACAACCTGAGCTCCTGTTTCAGGTATGAGAGTGCGTAATTTTCGAAGTTGGCTAAATACGTAGAAAGTTCCTACTTCCATTCCTTTTCCTTACTACTGCTTGGGGGAAAAAAAAGAGAGAGAGAAAGAAAAGAAAAAGAAAAAAAAGCCCCAAACATGGATCTGAGAATAGTCCTTTCATAACATGAAGACACTGTGCCAGAACTTTTGAGGGTACTTGAGAATTAATTTCCTCTAATCTGGAAAACAGATGGAACATTAATATCATCTAATCTGAAAAGTAGATGAAAGACTCTTTATTTGTCTGTATTACAATTTTCAAAATCCTAAATTGTAACATGACCTCCCTCATGAATGGGGAAGAAGGGAGAAAAAAACAAATAGACAAAAACTCAAAACAAAAAAGTAATTGTCCATGGGGCTTGAGAAAACAATATGAATCCCGTGTTTCTTTAAAAGTTTAATACAGTGCATAATCAGAAACGAATAAAAGAGAAATTCAGTGTGCAAAACAATTAAACTTTTTTTCTAAATGAACATTTTATTAAAGAGCAATTATTGCAGGAACACTGTGAAAAGCTTTGTATTAACTGGAGCCGAATAACAATAAAAGTGTGGTGTGGAGAACGACGTCTCTGCCCTGAGCCCAAACTCTGCTGTGCACAGACTATCTTAAGCCAAAGAGTTTTTCTCACAGAGCGTTTGAAATATTCATAGGTCCCACACTAGAATAAATTTATTGCTACTGTAAGATATATAAAAGGTTGATAAACTGCTTTCCTGACCTTGGAGAACTTTGTTGGCATATTAAGAGACTTTGATACATAGCAGAATGCAGACATGCTTTGTGATTTGTTGGCTGCCCAGTGCTGGGCCTGCGCTATTAGGTGCTTGCAAAACCGAGGGGAATCTGGAGAAGGCAGCCCGAGCGTGCGAATGAGCCTCGCTCTTGCTGGCAGATGCAGCCAGTGAAAACTCAGGGGATCTGAATGTTAAACAACTCCATTTAAACCCCACACAAACCCAAACTTTATGACATATATATTGTTTCCTGCAGCATGTCTCTTTGGTTTTCTGCTGTGTCTTTGCTTTTCTGAGTGGTAACATAGCATTTGACCCCTCAGTACTTTGTTTACAAAGTGTTGCCTCATTCAGCACATTGAGGCTCTAATGAGTGACAGAACAGCCAGGAGAGGCTACGTTGAAAAAAGTAAAACCAAGCAGAGTTTTAATAACAAGAGTGCTGAGCCCTGTTAGCTCCACAAAAATGTCCTTCAAATAGAAAGACTTGAATGACCAACTGGGGGATGAAAAGTGGGAAATGCTGGAATGAAGGAAGCACGGGGAACATAAATTGTTAAAATTCATTTTTGGTTTATAAACCAGAGGACTCTTGTTAAAGCCCAAAGCATTACTACACAATTTATAGGAAAAAGTTGTAAATTGTATTATTTGTTCTCTATTTAACATAGAACTTTCATCTATTTTATTCAAAGGGTGAGTTTAAGGTTAAAAAGTATACTGGCAACAAAAATATAATTAGATTCACAAAAGCTGTAAGACAATTTTTCTGACCCAGTCTAATGTATCATTTATCATCTATCGATTAGATCAGATTTTTCAGTGCTTTCCAGTTTAAACCTATCCTAGCTTAGTGACAGTGGAACATACTACCCAAAAATAATTTTTTACTGGTTCCAAGAGAGGTAATTAGGGGCATTCAAAGAGATCTGTACTGAGGGAAAAGGGCATCACTTCTGGGTGAACTGAGTACCACCAGACCACACTTACAGGTTTCTTAGCCCATAACTAGCAAAATAACAGTGGATAAAATTCCCTCCCTTGTTTCTTGCTTTCACTTCAGCAAGGATTACCCTTCAACTGTGTAGGATCTGCCAACAAATGCATTATATGTTCTCACCGTTTACCAAATAGTGAGCGCTGCCATGGTCTTTATTATCAGTGGATGCCCTAGAAGACACTAGAGCTTTGAGTTTCTCTCCACTCTGGTGCCGTTAGCAGGTGGAATCTTGGTGTAGAGTAGGAAGAGAACACTGGGGACCTCCCCTTCTGATGTCCACAGCAAGGGTGTGGGCATTTATGTTTGCCAGGCCAGTAGTGGACCAGTTCATTATTTGGCTTAAAAAAGAAGTCATCTATAACCCTATTTAGACAAATTTGAGACGTTCTTTCTGAACGTTTGGAGGTTGATAGATTTGCCTTTGTCTAGCAAGCTGAATGTTTTATAGAGACAATACCTCTATACATTTTAAAGTTTAGAGTGTTGGATGGTAGAACTTTTCAATATCGCTTTACATTATCTTAGAAATGATGTACTCAGGGGGCGCCTGGGTGGCTCAGTTGGTTAAGCGACTGCCTTCGGCTCAGGTCATGATCCTGGAGTCCCGGGATCGAGTCCCGCATCCGGCTCCCTGCTCCGCGGGGAGTCTGCTTCTCCCTCTGACCCTCCCCCCTCTCATGCTCTCTGTCTCTCATTCTCTGTCTCGCAAATAAATAAAATCTTAAAAAAAAAAAAAAAGAAATGATGTATTCAGTTGCTATTACATCAACCAAAATAAATCCTCTTACTTCACATGTGAATAAAACCACAAAATTTTAAAAAGTTATTTGTTGTTAAACATATCAATGTGTAATGTTATTTAAAGTAATTACTTCGGAAAATTTCATTGCTTAAATGTGGTCTTGTCTAGAAAGATTTGCATGTGAGCTCATGTGTTCATGTTACCCCAATTCCTTGCTTTTGATACAAAATATGATCTCTACTTTATTACTTCTTTTATTCAGTAGGCTTGGCTCTAAAAATAATTACACTTCTAGAAATCAGACTCTTGAATTTTTATTATATACTGAATATTTTGCATTTGCCTCTTCACATCCACCTTTTACTCTCTACCCTGCTCTGTGGTCCAGGAGGCTGACCTGTATGGACTGATCAACTAGCTCCCTTGCCCTCTAGCTTTCAGCTATGCTGTGCCAATGGGAGGCACCAGTAGGAGATTTGGAGGGTAAAGAAAAAAAACTTTGTTTGCTAAGTCCTTCTACTCAAGACCAAAGCATCTTTTAGTCAGTTCTCTCTATGTAACCGCAACTACACTTTTGTTAACAAAGACCCCTCTGTTTTAGCCTTAGGGTTGTTAATTGCTCACTTGTATTCTGCAAGATTGCTTATCAGTTTCCCTAAACCTTTTTCAAAACATTGTAAGTAATCTTTTTTTTTTTTAAGATTTTATTTATTTATTTGACAGACAGAGACAGTGAGAGAGGGAACACAAGCAGGGGGAGTGGGAGAGGGAGAAGCAGGCTTCCTGCTGAGCAGGGAGCCTGATGTGGGGCTCGATCCCAGGACCCTGGGATCATGACCTGAGCCAAAGGCAGATGCCTAATGACTGAGCCACCCAGGCGCCCCAGTAATCTCTTAATTACACTCTTCAATCACCCACTATGAATGTGCAATTGGTCCTACTGGGTCCCTGACCAATAGGGGTGACTTCTTAAAAATTCTTATTTATTTATTTGAGAGAGAGAGAGCACAAGCAGGGAGAGAAGCAGACTTTCTGCTTCTGACATGGATGTGGGTCCCAGGATCCCAGGATCCCAGGATCCCAGGACCTCAGGATCATGACCTGAGCTGAAGACAGATGTTTAACCAATTGAGCCACCCAGGCGCCCCTAGGTGTAACTTTTTAGAATTCAGCAGAAAACATGTTCTTGTTTGATTGATTTTTATAGTAAAGCCTTCATTTTTAGAACAATTTGAAAAGGAGTGGTTAAAAAAAAGAGTTAAGAAAAATTGACAGTGGTAATATCTTTAGAATCAATTTTTGCAAATCAAATGTGGCTATTTAAAATAAACTGGCTCTCATTTGTACATCAAAGATCCGGCATTTTTTATCAACCACAATAGTTAGTGGTCAAATCTTATATTGGCCTCAGAGTTTATCTGGTAGTGTCTTGATAAAGTCATCCCTTTTTTTTTTTTCTTTGACACAGAGAGTCACAGCGAGAGAGGGAACACAAACAGGGGGAGTGGGAGAAGGGGAAGCAAGCTTCCCTCGGTGCAGGGAGCCCGATGTGGGACTCGATCCCAGGATCCTGGGATCATAACCTGAGCCAAAGGCAGACGCTTAACGACTGAGCCGCCCAGGCACCCCGATAAAGTCACCCCTTAATTGCCCAGAGCATTAGATAATTTTTGGCATTCTTTATAAGTTAACTTAATTACAACTTGTAATTGTGACCACTTTTTTTTGTTCTTCTGGAAACACTCTCTTTTATTTTCTATAACTAAGATGTAAAATTATAGGTTCTGTTCTCAAAACACTTACAATTTTATTCAGTTAAATAAACTATATACATACCGAAAATTTCATTCACTAAGCAAACCTTTACACAGATATTGTATTAAATGGTTGCTGTGGGTATTAAATGATGTGAGTGTTCATGGGAGGAAGACAGGAATATATAGCGGTAGATTAAAATAGTCAAGAAAGTTTATCTCAAAGGAGGGTGTTTATCTTAAATGAGTTGAACCTTATTCAGCAGAATCTGCATAGTTAAACAGTAAGTGTAATACATACCCTGAGATGAACTCAGTGATACTGTCAGGGTCAAGTTAGAAGGTATGGAAACAGCAAAGCACCAGGTAGGTTCTGTATGTTGTATTTGCGGACAATGAGAGAAAAGGTTTCAAGAATAACTTAGAAACCACTGAAATATTTTTAGTAGGGAAATTATTTTTTGAAAGCTGTAATTTAGAAAGATTAATCCAGGGGACTGAACAGTTGTACACCATGAACAGTTGGAATCATAACTGACCCAAAGCTTCTTTACACATAAAACAAATTCTTCCAGGGGCGCCTGGGTGGCTCAGTTGGTTAAGCGACTGCCTTCGGCTCAGGTCATGATCCTGGCGTCCAGGGATCAAGTCCCGCATCGGGCTCCCTGCTCGGCAGGGAGTCTGCTTCTCCCTCTGACCCTCCTCCCTCTCATGCTCTCTGTCTCAAATAAATAAATAAAATCTTTAAAAAAAAAAAATTCTTCCATTAGTTGAAAGCTTTACACTTTAAAGAATGCATTCTTCATTTTAAGTAGTTCATATTCACTGTAAAAAAATTAAAAACATGCACACTTACACAAAAGAGCAAAGAAAACATAAATTCTCCCATAGTTTTGCCACTCATTTTGATATGTACATCTTTCTGGTTTTTTATCAGTGCTTACATACAGAAAGATCTCAAACTAAATGGCTAAAGTTTCTAGGCATAGAACCTTAAAGAGTGTCTAAGGTCAATTATGGCAAGTTGTGGAGTGAAAGCACTATTTACAGGGAAAAACTAATACCTACAGGGAAGATGTGATAATAAAGATCAAGTGTTCATAGATCATCCCAATTTTAAGAGAAACGAAGAATTGAGTTTTCGTGTCTATATACATGGGCAACAAATACCGCTGTTTAAAAAATACGTTGCTTAACGTCCTAGACCAAAAACAACCTATAAACAAAATAGCCCCTTGTTTGTTTGCTATATTTAGCTCAGGAATAGACTATGACCAATAAAACTTTAAGACTCCAAGCTCTGGAGTTAAATCCATCAAGTTCAAGTCCAAGCTCTGTTATTTATTATGTGAATTTGAACATGTTCTATCACCTCTGTAATCCTCAGTTCCCTCATCTGTAATTCAAGGGTAAAATCTTTGCCTCACAGAATCACAAGGGTTAAGTAAGATCACAAATGTGGAGTTAACACACCACAAGGGATATACTAAGTGGTCAGTCAATATTAGGAGCATTTTACATAAGCGGTACCATAAATCCTTAATGTTTTCAATTCCACTTTTTTGTTTTGTAAGAAGTTTTCTGAGCACCTATTTGTTAATGTTTACATAACATTTCATCATATATATGTGGACAAATATTTATATTTAGCCAGTTCCTTACTGATAGACTTTTAGAAATGTTTCCAATTAATGTTTATAAATTTTACCATGATTAATATTACATATATAAAACATGCCTTACTTTCTTCCTAAGAGGAAATGTCTAGAAGTGGAATTGTTTGTTCAATAACACATTTTTGAGGTTATTGATGTTTTGCCAATTAATCCTTTATACAAATTAAAATATTTTATGTTTCCATCAAGTACTTATGGGTGCTTATTTCTATACTTACATTGGGTGCTTCTTAACGTATTTTGAAGTATTTTCTTATGTTACTTGACCCTGTGAACACTAGAGTATAAATAATTTCCTTCATTTTCTCAAGTTTAATTATTATTCTCAAGAATAATTTTCTCAAGTTTACACAGTTAATAAGAAAAGTAGGACAAGACTATAGGTCTGGAGAAGTTCTTTTATTTGCAATATTTTTTTATTTCCTTGTTGCTTATAAAGAATGATTACTTTTGAAATTATTAGGTAGTTAATAGCTCTTTAATAATGTCTCAATTAAATTGCATACTAATGCCATTTTTATTTGCTAAAGACATACACTATCATTTTGACATGCCACTAAAGTTTGGAAAAAATGCTTTAGTTTGTGGAAAGTGACAGGGACCAGGATTAAGGAGACCATTCCAAATTGTTTGTATTATATTTAGCTTTAAAGATAAGTGTGATTCTAATTTTTAAATTTGGTAGTTAATTAACTATTATTAAGTATAAATAATGCATTCATTCATTTATATATTTAACAAATGTTTGTTGAGACCCAACCAGGAGCAAAGTGCTATGGAAAGACATTGAGAATGAGTCAAATACCCTGCTCTCCAGAAATTTACCTCATGTGATATTTGATATTTCTCTGTTACTCATATAAGTCAACATAAAGATAGACACTATATTTTCTATTGAATACATTTTTATTAAAGCAATAGATCTAATAGCAATATATAGTGCATTTTAAAAATTCTTCATGTAAATGGGAACCATATTAAAATAAATGGGACTTGGGGCACCTGGGTGGCTCATTCCATTAAGTGTCTGACTCCTGGTTTCAGCTCAGGTCAGGATCTCAGGGTTGGGATGGAGCCCCACCTCAGGCTCCATGCTCAGTGAGGACTCTGCTTGAGATTCTCCCTCTGTCTCCCTCTCCCTCCGCCCTTCCCTCACTCACACGTGCACGTGTTCTCTCTCTCTAAAATAAATAAATCTTTGAAGAAACAAATAAATAAAATAAATGGAACTTTTCTGAAATGAGAGGCCAGAAATTGCAGAAACATGGGAATCATAGACAGTGCAAAACTTTATAATGTAATCATCATCCTAATTAGGAAATAAGACCTTGCCTGGAAACTTTGGTTACCTGTTTCCTGACAACCGAGTAGGCTATGTGCATAGACATGCAAAAGCTCTGAGATGGCTTTTTGCAACTCCAGGTTGTCCTCCCTTGGCATTCAGTAGTAGCTAAGGACACATCGTTCTCCCAACAATGACTACACTAATTCATACTTTGGAGTCTCAGAATGTCCAGGCCCAGCCCTCTGGTCTCCTGCTCACATCTGTTTGTTCCTTGGTTTGTTTTGTTCTTACCCCTCCACTCTTTATTGAAAGCAAAGGAAGAAAGACCAGAAGCAAGTTATGTCTCATAATTCTCACTTCAGTTAGAGAAGCATTTGCAAAATGTTTGCAAGCAGTTCTTGAAGTGATTACTTTCTAACAAATATGGAAACAGTAATATGAGATGGACTAGAATCAATTTAAATCACTCATTTATATCACTACAATCATCACCAAGTGAAATAACATAAATAGATGAACTGCTATTCCTAAAGTCCTGGGAAAACTTCAGTGGAGATTGTGACAAATATGTTGCTTCTTTAATGGAGGTAGCCATTCTTACTTCATATTCATGGTAACGCGCATTCAAGTGTCTTTCATAGTTTCCTGTCCTCTTTTGAATTCTATTTAAATACAGGAATTCCTTGTGTTATAAGCCCAGTCTATGTGGATTTAAATTTGCAGGCTACTCACCTGAAGCTCAGTTACACATTAAGTTTGTCTCAAGTCTTTTGTTTTTGTTTGTACCCATAAAGACTGATTCCATGGTCACTCTTTTGAAGTTATTTTTTTCTTAAGGACAGCATCTGGGTTATATGTCATCAGGACAGGCAGCCAGAAATGCTCTGGCCCTGTTGCGAGGTTACAGTTCATAGACTGGGTCTCTGTGGAAGATATATGAGAGCTCCCGCCATTGTTCAGTGTTCACTCCGGGAGTTGAACAGAAAAAATCAATGAGGCGCAACTGTGTAAAATAAGGGTCAAATATGTCCAGCTGTGACTCCACATACATCAGAGAGCACTGTTCCATTTTCCTCTAGACAGTATTCATTATCAAAATGGACTTCAGAAGCTTTTTATTAAAAACAAATTGATGTTAATTAATTCAGATTGCAGTGGCCATTAGTCAGCTATCTCATTGCTGGAAACTGGATCAAATCAAGACTGTTCCTTGCAATCTCTGGTGGTTTACTATCTCTAAATCCAATTCTAAATTGAGATTCGAATTTTTTAAGTTAGAGTAAGCTTTTCTACTCTGGTCTTCTCTTGATTATCAGCTGTTTTGATCTTTTATTACTTAACTTTCTTTGGAGGATCTGCATTATCTTATTTCACTATCTGCATATAGTACCTATAATATTATACAATTTGTATTTTCCAATTGATCATATATTTCTGGAATCAAAGAATTATATTTATTTTCAATTAAATTCTAGGGATTTTGAAATCTAAATGCATTTTTTAAAAGGCATAGTTCTTGAGTTTTTGTTTTTTTGTTTTTTTTGCATTTTACAAGAAAAATATCCCCTGAAATTCTAACAAGTTATTTTCCTGATGTTTTAACTACCCACATTCTATAATTCTTTTTACTATATATTATTCTTTTTTCCATGCCTTATCTCTTTCTAACAAACACACACATGCATGGAAAAAAAAAGAAAGAAAAACTAGCTTTCAAAGAACCTTTATTTTTTTCCCTTTTCCTATAATTAGTCTGAATAAGAACCAGTTCAATTGCCCTTTTTCTCATTGTCTTGGCCATTTGTCTCTGGGACCAACGAACAAATTAGATACAGGCAGATATGAAATATGCTTACTTTTTCTCTCACCTTTCTTTAGACAGATGAAGAGTGAAAAGCGAGGCAGAATGTCTAGAAATAGTACATTGGACAGAGAGAAAGGGTGTATATGAAGTGTGTGTGTGGCAGGGAGGGGTATGGGGTCTCAGAGAAGGATTTTTAAACGGTATATAACAGAAAAGGGGATTATGGAAAGATGAAAGCGTGGGGATGGAATTTGCTGAAGGAAGAAATTGGAGATGATACAGAATTTGTAGACAACACTGCTCTTAGATTCCAGCAAGCAGAACCTCTATTCTTCAGGTGGCCCCTACTCTTTGGAATGCCTTCTTCAAAATGTTCTACCTCCTATTCCCCTGTCTCTGAAAAACTGTACTGGGGGCATCCCAATTAATCCAGACTGGGTAGGGTACTCCATGCTCAGACTGGGACCTGCAAAGGTCTTGGTCTCTGTTTTTATCTTACGGGGTATCTCTGACCCTCTATATCCATAAAAACTGGAGTCATCAACATAGCCTGAGGAGCTCTAGAATTTAGAACTATGGGATCATTCCAGGGTGCTCTGGCCAGGCCACCAGGTCCTGGTTCCAGGAAGGCAGCTTGGCATGTGAATTGTTCCCTTTGGCTAGTTATGTATTCCTCTAATGGGATGACTTGAGATTAGGCTGTGACACTGGTACCAACATGCTGATTTGATGTGGCTGTCACTCTCAAAAAGAAAGAGTTCAGGGGGATTAACATAACAATAAAAAATTTAAAAAAAAAAGAAAGAGTTCAGGGGGATTAACATAACAATAAAAAATTTAAAAAAAAAAGAAAGAAAGAGTTCAGGCCTCTGAACTACCACCGTAGAACCTTGGTCGTATGGGTCTATGCACTGGATTAGCCCATGTGCTCTAAGAATAATGCCACCTTGGGCCTTTAGTATCCATGCATGGGAGAAGTGGTCATAGGCACCCTTTACCTGTGCCCTCCCCACCCTCAGACCAACACCGGCTCCCGTCCCTCATCAGACTTTGTGCCATGTTCTGGTCAGTATTCCAGGGGTTGTCACTTCTATTTCTTCCCAATGACTTTCTAGACTATTGTTCCTTAATGCCAATGGAGCCTTTTGATCCAGTTTATATGGTGACTTTGTGCTCTCCTGGGTCATTCTTAAGCTGTGCCAGATAAGGGAAGGGCATTCCTTGTGTGGATAGGACCACTCTCCTCACTCTATCCACCAACCCCTTTCCTATACTCCCTGCTGGTGGTGGTATATGAAAAAATGATCACATTTTAAGAATGACATGATCACATCCTCAAGATTTTATGGTTGGAAGACTTGTTATTCTACTCTTAGGCAATAAAATTCCATACACTGAATTTAACTTGATCAGATAATGAATATATCACACAATTTCCTGCATACTCTGCGTGGGACTTGCATTTTTGGTCATCTTCAAAACGGCACAGTAACACTCCCTGAGAGAGTCATTGGAAGCCAGTTCCATCGTCAGCATGATGGATGGTGTGGCGTTATGAGTAATGATGTAACCAACACTAAATAAATGGTATTAGGGAACTGTGGTAGCAAGAAGACCTATGTTGTTTCAATACAAACAGGTTCTGAAGAGTATGTCATTGTGACTAATAACAGTGTTGCTACCTTTTCCTCACGGTGGGAGATATGAAATTAGCCAGCTATGACACATTTAAAAGGAAGAGAGGGCTCCTGGATCTGTGCACAGAAAGCCTGCACCAGGACCCTCCAAACAATCTTCACATGCACTGATGAAATAATAAGCAGATACCTAGTTTCTCTTCCCAACCCATTATTCTAAGTCTTCACCAGTAAATCACTAAGCCTCACATGGGCCCATGAATATTTTATTACATTTTTAATCAAAATGTTTATACAGATATAAAACTGCAAGAGATATTGTTTCCCAGGATTCCAGATACACTAGGGGCAGCCCACTTCACCAGGTTCTCTCAGATGATCCATTCAGATATCCAAGGTGTCTGGTAATACGGTCGTACTTTGAAAATGGCAAGAGTACTTGAAATTTATACTATTGATGAAAATCATTGTTTTCCCAAAAGAGGAAAGCACTCTTTTCCTGATTATGGAGAAGGATATATAAGAGAGACAAGAGATCACCAAAGAAGAGGAAAATCATGGCAGCACATTTGTTTGGTTATTTCTCTCCTATTTTGAGCATTCATTCAAATATGGTTAGGAAACTAACCATAATTCTTAAGTTTGAATAAATTTCCTTCTTATAGACTGAGTTCCTGTGTTTAAATTGATGGAATTTAATGTATTCATTCAAACTACAGATATTATCGAAGGACCATGTAAAGTACCAGGCATAGAAATAAAATATATATTGAGCTTATTCTCAACTTTGAGCTGCCAGTGGAGGAGAAAGCCATGTAAACAAATAATTACACAATGTGTTTTGAGAACAAACAGAAACGAGAAACTAATCTGTATGGAGAAACAGGAGCAAGCTTTATATGAGGTCTTTCTGAACAGTCTTACAGGATTACTAGGTGTTTCCAGGGACGTAAACAGTGTAAGCCTCACACAGACTGATGGATATGTATGCAAATATTAACATTGACTCTAACTTTCTGTTTCCCTTACTCTGCCACTTAGATTCCTGAGATAGGAAATACTTCTTAGTAACATTTAATTAACCTCTGTAGTTTTGCATCTCTAAAGGAGTGTAAATTGGGTATTTTGAGGGATATTTTTCAAATTTCCTGAGTGTTGCACAGAGTACTATGCACAATGCATATAGCAGCTAGCCCTCTATGTTTTGAGAATTTATTTCTGAGCCCTAATTCCACATGCTATGGGAGTCAAACTTCCTTTGTGAAGTTGATGTGAATTACCAGAAGTTTACGTTTTAGGGTCCCTGACCTCGGTTCCTGCTTCCATGTGTGTGTATCACTTACGTTCTATACTCAGGAGGTTATGAAAGAGCCCTTTCCCAGTGCTTTAAGAGACCTCACCTTCCTACCTGTTCCTGTGGAATTACCGAGAAAGAAAGAAAAGAAGGAAAGAAAAGAAACTTCTATTGTGAAGTCAGCATAATAGTTTTCTTATTTCCTCACTCAAGACAGAGATGATTTGGATTCTCTAAACTGGGAAAGTTTTTTATTGTTGTTGTTTTGTTTTTATGTTTAAATAGGCTACATATTATTGAAGTATGTGTGTATGTGTGTGTGTGTGGGGGGGGTGTATTCTCTAGAAGACTCCCATAGTGAGATCTCAGATCTGTGCGTGTGAACATTTAAGTGACTTCTTTAATAATACAGAAAAAATAATTCCCGAATTAGAATATTTTTAGCACATTGTTCCACTATGTACACTATAAACGTAGAGCAGGCACATTTATGACATGGTACTATTATAAACCCAAAGATTTTATAGTGTTTCATTTTATGGTCTGCTCTGCCTAAAATGACCTAAGGTATAATTTTCCTCCCACTGATAGATGCCATCTACAAAGTGCCACTGCTATTGAAAGGTTGGGCTAAACCAGTAAGGAAATAATTCTCACCTTTATGTCTTTTGCTTCTAAGCCCAGGTGGTAATGAAAGGGTGGTACTTCAGTAAAAGGTTATTCATTAAGTGCCCTTAAGCATGTTTGTAAGTACAGGGAACTAGAAAGACTCTAAGAACAGTTCTGACTGCAACTTTTGGTCATTTGAAGCAATTACCGGAGGTGATCTCTGTGAATGCTCCCAGAACAAGTGAATTGTCTAAGGGAAAAAAAAAAGAAGTGAATTCCTAAGTAGCTTTTATAGCCTATGTGGTCTCTGAACCCATTAAACACATTACCGTGCATGAGGCCAAGTGCCTGCTTATCTCCCCCAAATACACTGCATCTACACTGGGTATGTGGGATTCTCTCAATGTCCTGCTCAAGGTAAAACACATTTCTTAGTAAAGGTCTTTGGTAATATGTATTAAAAGATCCCGAGGGAGAATTCTGATGAATTTTGAAAAATTGACTTATATCTGCTTGAACAAACTAAACTGCTGGTAATACAGTCAGTATATCCCCATTCAATCAGTGTATTTGAATTTCAGTTCAATCTCTATGATAATAGATCAAGACTCATAAATCTTTAGTTAGGCCAGACAATCATTATCAGATGACTCAGCACCACAGATCTGATGTACTTAACCACATGCAAATGTGATATTAATTGGAAGTTAGTCAATCCCACTGCTAGAAAAGAGAAAACAGGGGCACCTGGGTGGCGTTGGTTAAGCGTCTGCCTTTGGCTCAGGTCATGGTTTTGGGGTCCTGGGATCGAGCCCTGAGCCCTGCATCAGGCTCCCTGCTCAGCAGGGAGTCTGCTTTTCCCTCTCCCTCTGTGTGCCTGCTCTCTCTCTCATAAATAAATAAAATCTTAAAAAACAAAACAAAACAAAACAAAAACAGAAAGAAAGAGCAGAGAAAACAGGTCCCAAACGGACTCACCTGCGCTAAGCCCTCGTCACCAAACCAAGACTTAACACCTAACAAAATTACAGTTTCAAACTTTCCCGGGAGTGGAATCTTAAACCAGTCAATCAGGAATTACCTGGTCAGCACTAGTGAACTACTCAGCTTGATAGACCACTGCTGTCCCCCAAAGGAAGGTGACCTTGCCTGAAAAAAATCCACTCTTTGCTAGAAACGTCCTTGCCCTGCCCCCGTCTGCCTATGAAAGATCTTCAGAGCTCCTTTCTGTCTGCTAGGTGGATGCTGCCTGATTATGAATCATTGAACAAAACCAATGAGATCTTTAAAATTTACTCAATTGAACTGTTTTTTAACACCACCCATAAATAAGAACCATTCTTCACACTTCTCACTTCCTTAGTGATTTAGTGTTTCTCTTCGGTTGTACTTGTTTTAATGTTTCCGCTATTTGTCCCTGATTCTATCTCACTTTTTTTTTTTTTAACAGTGATGATACTCATATTGAAAGTATCCCCTTAACTTGTTATGACCTCCTGGATAGGGACTGTGCCTTCCTCTTCGCATAACCTCACTGGGCCTTAGGGAAGAGCTGTGTGCACTCGAGGGGCAAAATTAATATTAAGAAACAGTTGTCTTAAGCCTCATATCAAATAAAAGTCGTACTCACAGAAGTAAAAACTTGAAAATTTTGCCCAAATCACCCACTTAATTTAGTCTCACAAGAAGTTATGGAAAATAAGAAAGAAAGTTTACTTTAAGTGAACAATCGATTTTTTCCCATACGCCACAGGCACTGGAAGGTGTGACTTGACACATGTAATCCACTCTAGTTGGAACATATGTTTACTCCTCGGAGAAGAGGTGAATAGAAACATATTGGTCACTTTATTTGTATGTTACAGAAAAGTGGAGGCCAGCATGGAAAAGCTAGTAGTTCAGGTGTCAGGTGCCAACCAGCAGATATCTGCTGGGTCTGCAGTCAACTGTGAAGAATTTAAGAGAGCTGCCTCTTAAGGAAACAGGCTGACTGATACCTGATCCAAGGGGAATACAGCTTTCATTTTTATTTTGATTGTTTTCTGAGATACGAGTAGGCATTAACCCAAAAGTGAATTCCATATAATAAAACAAAAAATAAGCATTGTAATTTACTCATTGTATGAATAGGAGAGTGAAGCTTAAAAAAACCTATTCTCCCAAGTACCCAGTTGTGCACGCTCAGCCTTTCTGCATCATTTTAACAAGTGCAAGTTTAACCAGATTATTCGGCTCAAATTAAGAGAAACTATTCTGCCAGGAAGTCCTCTCTACCAGTATATTAATTGATAACTGCTTGCTTCTGAGTCACCTCTTCAATTGGATTACCCAAGAAAGAAGCTGGAAATGAGGAGACTTCTTAGCTCTGATAAATCCATATTCTTCTGATAAGCACAGAGGAATGCATCAACATTATTCTGCTCTCACCCATTGGCAGTTCTCAGCTATTCTAGAACAGTAGCAGCAGTAAATGTCTTTAGGTAGTAGTATACCACAGTGATTAAATTCTCAGTCTTTGAAAGGCAAAAATAGCCTTCAAGTACACATTCACCTGTTTGGTTTTTTATAAAAAGAGAAAACTATGTATCTCGCAAAATAATAAAAATTTTAACTGAGATACAAGTGTCTGACATGTAGAGGGCGCTCAGTAAATGTTCATTTTTCCAATTGTATTAACATAGAAAAATATGTGAAAATTCCTATTAGGTTCTGTGCTTTTATATGGGAGAGCGAGTGACATATTTGTTGGTTTCTGGCAAGCTGCTACTCTTCTTCTCAATATCCCTTTCTGTCTTGGTAAGAAGAAACGTGATTTTTTTGTTTGTTTAATATTGAGAGAGAGATGAGAGAGCATGAGAAGGGAGAGATAGAGAGGGAGAAGCAGACTCCCTGCTAAGCAGGGAGTCTGACTCGAGGCTCCATCCCAGGACCCTGGGATCATGACCTGAGCCGAAAGCAGATGCTTAACCAACTGAGCCAACCCAGGCGTCCCAGAACCTGATTTTTAACTGGGTGTATTTTAAACTTGTTTCCATCCGGGTGCCTGGGTGGCTCAGTTGCTAAACCTCTGCCTTCGGCTCAGGTCATGGTCTCAGGGTCCTGGGATCAAGTCCCTCATCGGGCTCCCTGCTCTGCGGGAAGCCTGCTTCTCCCTCTCCCTCTGCCCCTGCTTGTGTTCCCTCTCTCGCTGTGTCTCTGTCAAATAAATAAAATCTTTAAAAATAAATAAATAAATAAATAAATAAATAAATAAATAAATAAATAAATAAACTAGTTTCCAGCCTTTCTCATTGTTAGGGATGGCCAGTGAATTGTATGTGGGAGTGTCATGTGACACCATCAGGAATTATTCTTAGAGGAAAAGAATAATTCTTCTTCATTCTCTTCCCCCATCCCCTTGCTTGAAGCTTTGCCATAATGGCTGGTGCCCTAGCCACTATTTTGGATCATGAGGATGAGTTGTTGTAGATCAGTAAACCACAGAGTCTACGGCAATTTTGTGGAGATGCTGTACAAACCCTGGATTGCTTAATTATAAATTCATTTTATATAATGCAAAAATAAAATTTAATCTTGCCTATTATTTGGTAGAGAAAGGAACATCTGTGTTTTCTAAGTTATTCTTATTTTATTCTTTTTGTTATTCATTATATGCAAACTTAATCCTAAATATTATCCTATACATTCTCAAATAACCCTCTCCTGAGAGTGACTGGTATATACCAGAACCTGGTAGACACTCAATAATAATTTTTAGAGAGAAAAAATATCTGTAAGGATGCCTGGGTGGCTCAGTTGGTTAAGTGTCTGCCTTCAGCTCAGGTCATGGATCCAGGGTCCTGGGATCAAGTCCAGCATTGGGCTTCTTGCTCAGTGAGGAGCCTGCTCCTCCCTCTGCCTGCTGTTCTCCCTGTTTCTGCTCTCTCTCTCTGTCTGACAAATAAATAAATGAAATCTTTAAAAAAAAAAAGAATCTGTAATTGTTAGTGAATTTTGATAATTTTTAAACATTAAAATAATTAAATATATTAAAAGTATAAAGGGAAGTTTTAATGAATATAACATTTCTGCTCTTTTGAAATAGCAATACACATTAACTATAGATTTAAAAACAAAGTAGAAAAAAAAACAGAGAAGGAAAAAGTAGAATCAACCTTAAGCCCATCATCTTTTGATATGTTTATTGATTTTTCTCTGTTTGCTCATCTTTAGAGAAGATGTGAATCTCACCAGGATTAGAAGTTGAGGCATGTTTTATCAGAGATCACAAAGGTACTTGTTCAATTTTTTTCAAGCCCAGATAAAGGGACAAGAAAACATATTAAATTTACTCTAGTTTTGTCGAATTAGATACTCAGGAGTATTTAGAGAATAGAAAAGGGCAATAAGCAGAAGCAATCTTTTGGGAAGTTTTACTTATATTCCTAAAAATTAATTCTCCTTGCTTGCTGTGGCAGCCTGAAGTTAGGTAGGATAGTTACCTCTTCTTCAACTGACTTTTTAAAGAGTTAATTTGCCAAGGTTATTACTGTATGCTTAAGATGCTTTCCATAACAACTGGAAGTCAAAAGTCAGCCATGGAAACCAGGCACCAATTGAGGAGATCAAACTTTCCATTGCCATGCATTTGCCCTGAATTTAGCCTTTACCTCAACTCCAAGTGTTATCCTTGGTTCCCTCCCACTTTTTACCAGAAAAGCTTTCATTTCACACATGGAAAATCACAAGCTCATATTCTATTTGGTAGAAATTCTCCAAAATTTCTGATACATAGTTTAAAATTTTTCCAAGTTATCAGAGGGTGATAAAGATCTTTTCGTACAATTATACCATTTGCTATCAGTCACATAATACCTTTGAAACATTGTAGAAAAGGTCTTCCCTCATTCTTCATCTTGTCAACTCTTACTCATACTTCGTCTGGTTCAAATGTAAAATCCTCAGGAAAGCCTTTCCCAACCTCACAAATTGAGTTATTTTCCTCCATTACACATTTCCACTGTATCTCATAGTTTTCTTTGATATAATGTCACAAATGTAATGAAATTATTGTTTGTTAATTCATTTAATGTGTATCTTTCCAATAGAGTATACTTTGCACGAGGGCAAGGGCCAAATAAGCTGCTTAGTACTGTATCCTGAGTGCAATAACGCTAGTGTTTACTGGGCAGAGTAGCTGGCATTTTAGAAAGTCCTCTCTATTGGGGCACCTGGATGGCTCAGGCGGTTAAGTGCCTTTGGCTCAGGTCGTGATCGCAGGGTCTTGGGATAGAGCCCTGTGTTGGCTCCTTGCTCAGCGGGGAGCCTGCTTCTCCCTCTCCCTCTGCCTGCAGCTCTGCCTACTTGTGCTCTCTCTCTCTGTCAAATAAATAAATAAAATCTTAAAAAAAAAGAAAGTACTCTATAAATATTTTCTCAGAGGCTAATTGAATTAATAGATGTCAATAAGTTTGCAATAGTAAATACGTTGAAAAATGAACTCAGGCTATCTTCAAAGACTAGAAGTTTATAATTTTGTCTTAAAAACATATTTCCATGAAGCATTTGGGAGTAGAAGGGGTGGGCAGGAAGAATAAGCTCTGCAATGTGTAAATTAGTTGGCTGTGTATGTGATATATTTTATATTTAGTAATTATTCATCCTCAACAATTAAATGAATATTTGTTGGTCACATTTCTCACCAGAAATACATCATGTTACTAGAAAACAGAGTGCATAGTACAAGTGAGTTTTTGATAGGGGGAGACTGGTCCTGGGAGATCACCAAGACTGAATGATGTTGTATGCTGGTCTCTGGTTGCCAATATTGCCAATAACCAGTGCTGTAGCTGGACCCGCCCTTGTAGCTCTTACTATGATTGCAAGACACCCTCACCAATAACCATCAGGAAACTTGTAAAAAGTTTTTTATTTACAGGTCCCAGAAATTACTTGGCACACCCGGCTACCCAGTGAGGTCTCAGGTAGAGAAAGAGAGCTGCGGGCCTGGGGTTCTGCTTTTATTGGGGTCCGAGTAGGGGCCTAGGGTTTCATGGGTTCACACTTTTTTAGTAAATTTAAAACCTAAGAGCAGGAATGTAAGGCAGGAAGAGAAAAAACCAAGTGGCTCAAATGATCAGTTTTCAGAATCTACTAAGATCTATAAAGCAAAGGAGCCTGGTGGGTAGTAGGGGAGGGAGCACCCATGCTTTGCCCCATGTGGAGTCTGGCTCTTTATCTAGTCCTGTGGCTGGTCCCCTGTTTATTGCGGATAGCCTCTTTGAAGTGGGTGGCTCAGCAATCAAAGCTTAAGTCAGGCACTTGCATTACAAAAAGAAAAGCCAACTGTCAGGGCTTACACTGTAAGTGGACTTCTGTAATTAAAGGGCAATATCAGTGTTTAGACACATGGATCTTTCCAGATGGGTAAATAGTAATTCTTAATTGCCAATATGCTTAATGCAAATGTATACTAAACACTTTATATGTTTTATCACATTTAAACGTGGCATCAGTTCTCTGAAAATTGTGGTTCTATTCATATGTTGCTGATTTGGAAAAATAGCAGAGACACTAGCAACTTGCCCAAGTCAGACAACTCCTGAGAGTTGGTGTGAGGATTTGAATTAGGGTCTAAATGGAAGATATTTTCCACTCCACTCAAATCATAACAATAATACATATATGCGCTTCTATTCACGTTAAATGTGCATTGCACAACCTTGACACTAGATCAAGATTGGAGAAGTCATATTCTCCACTGATTAAAAGCAAAAGCTCTGGAGCCAAATTATTCATGTTCAAATGCCAGCCGCAACCCTCTATCTCTGCAAACTTATGTAACTTAATCTCTCGGTCCCTCAGGTAATTCATCTGTTAAAAGTAATTCATCTGTTAAAAGGAGATAATAGAAAATACCTAATTCATAGGGTTTCTTGGGATTTGTTCCTTTTTGAGATAAAGCTGACCACCCTTGCAGTGTAAATTCCTGATTAAGGTGTTAAATTCACCTAGAGTAGGACAAACTAAGATGTACAGTTGTCTCTCTGAAATGCATTAGAGTAAATGATGTTGCCAGATGTTTCTGACCTACTGAAGTTCCTTGTCATATCAACATTTGCCACCACTAATCGACATGTCTGAAGTTTTGTATGCCTTCAAGATTAAGTTGCCCATGACCTTCATGACATGGGTTCTTTCACCTCCTTACAACTCAGACTGCAGTGTACCAAATATATAGAAAAATTAGTATAGGGACACCTGGGTGCCTCAGTGGGTTAAGCGTCTGCCTTCAGCTCAGGTCCTGAGATGGAGTCCTGCATGGGCTCCCTGCTCAGTGGGGAGTCTGCTTCTCCCTCTGCCTCTCTCCTCTACTCATGCTCTCTCTCTCTGTCTCTCTCTCTCAAATGAATAAATAAAATCTTAAAAAAAAAATAATTGGTATAAAAACTGTAAACTAGAATGACTATAAAAACTCTGACTAAATGTTTAGAGTCTAGTATCAAATTTAATGAATTTTAATTGCTTTAATTTTTATTATACAGGAAATAAATCATCATCCACAACTCATTTGCTTCAGAAGAAATATAATTTTTAATTGTTGCATCAAAATATTGGAAAAATATTAGTTGAGACACAAAATCTCAGTTCTTTTTTTTTTCTTTTTTTTTTTCTTTAAAGATTTTATTTATTTATTTGAGAGAGAGAGAATGAGAGACAGAGAGCATGAGAGGGAGGAGGGTCAGAGGGAGAAGCAGACTCCCTGCCGAGCAGGGAGCCCGGTGCGGGACTCGATCCTGGGACTCCAGGATCATGACCTGAGCTGAAGGCAGTAGCTCAACCAACTGAGCCACCCAGGTGCCCCAAAATTTCAGTTCTTATGGTAACTTCATTTTAGCAACACGAAAACCACGTATAAAATATGTATGGGTTCAGTTGCTCAGTGATGTACTAGCTTCAACCAGTTCTTAGCCATATATACTTTCTGCTGTCTCTAGAAGAACAAATACAGCCTTTTATATGCCAAAGTCACTCCTTGTAAACATCCTTCCCATGTTTTCTTATTGTATAAGAGGAGTCAAAACATGGCAGATAATATATAATATAAAATATAAGCAATACATAATATATATTAGACATATATGAGGAGTTTTTCTCCTGTTAATGACAGCCTCATTAACTGAACCAACAGAATCAAATTCTTGTACTCATGTTTTGTTTAATTGCTCATCTATCTCTTACACTTTGTCATAAGTCTTGCCAATTATTCTGTGAGGAATCAGTGGTATTTATTCTTTTCTTTGCAGTTTTGCCACTATCAAACTTGCCCAAACCCATATCAACTCATGCCTGGCTATCTGCATTAAACCAGCTAGCCGAGTTCCCAGAATCCAGGTTGAATTGCCATATTGCCCTCTTGCTGCGCTTCCCACCCCAATGATTTTTGCACATCACTGACAAATAAAACTAATGGTCTTTCCCAATATTGAAGTTCTTTCCCTTTTTTAAAACCTTTGCCAAGTTTACTTAATTTTTTAAATGTTCAAGTGCTTTACTCTTTAAATTTCATCCAACTATTTTAAAACTCATGTAACCATTGCTTCTAGATGTGAGAAGATAACACCACCAGTCAAGATGGCATCAGAGAGTGGGTGTCTCTCTGTCCTACTCTCCCACTCCCTCACCCACATGGGGCTCTGTGGAGTGAATTCTGAGTTCTTAGAATTCTTTTCCTGAAGATATCTGTCTACCAGATATCTTGCTCTCATCAAGTCCCCTGCAGTACAGGCCATGTCTCTCTGGGCAATCTTCAAGCTCTGCTATGGAAACAGTTGGCTTGATTTCCTACTGTCCATCTCCATGGGATGAGCAAAGTGAAAGTAACACTTACAGAATTTAACATGTGGGAAATGAACTGACAATACTGATTGACCTCTAGCATTCCTATTAAGGGCTGACACCTTGAAGTATTATTAGCTATTTGTTCCCATCTTGCCGCTTATTTTATGCCACAAAAAACATAATCTCGGGATGAAAGTGTTAGCAATGTTGCATGTCAACTTTCAGTACATCAACGTACTGTTGTGGTTTTGAAAGGCAATTTCTTAAAGTTCATTTGAGACCACGTGTTGGTAGTAACTAGTGGTTAGAATTTATGAAAATTAATATTTATGCCTCAAGTATTTCAAGACAAAATCAAGAGGTTTATTTAGATTATTTTTATATTTCCAGAGTTGAATTTTCTACTGCTTTCAAAACTTACTTATTCAATTTGGCAGTTCAGATTTAAGGATTTAATAGGCAATGTAGTGGGCAGACTCTAAGGAACCCTGTGTGATCCCACCTCCTCGTGTTCAAGTGTTTTGATATTTCTTCTCCTTGAGTGTGGGCAGGACTGTGACTTGCTTCCAGCTAAAAGAATAAGGTAAAGGCAATTGTATGTGTTGCTTCACTCTTAAAAGAGTTGCTCTAGCAGGGTGCCTAGGTGGTTCAGTTGGTTAAGCATCCAACTCTTGATTTTGGCTCAGGTCATGATCTCTGGGTCCTGGGATTGAGCCCTGCAAGTCAGGCTCTGCACTCAGCACGGAGTCTGCCCGTCTCCCTCTCCCTGTGCCCCTCCCCTTGCTCACTCTCTCTGTCTCTCTCTCTCTCGAATAAATAAATCTTAAAAAAAAAAAAAAAAGTGTTGCTCTAGATGTAGCCATGTTGGGAAGTCCTACAAAGATAAGAACTGCAGCTAAGTTGGCTCCCAATGGAAGGCCAGAAGCTGGAGTTTTCACTTCCACAAATACAATGAAATGGATTCTGTCAACAACCTGAGTGAGCTTGGAAGTGGGTTCTTCCCCAGACAAGCATCCAGTTGTGAATGCAGTCTAGGTGATAGCTCACAGAGAACCCAACTAAGCTGTTCCTAAGACTGCTGACCCATGGACTCTGTGAGGTGATAAATAGGTGTTCTTTTGAGCTGCTAAATTAGTGGTAAATATTTACACAGTAATAGAAGACAAAAAGATAACAATTTTAAAAATAGAGAAAATAAGAAAGAGAGACGAGAAGATGTCTTGGTTATTTTCATGTCTTTTACACGTTAGTATTTGACGTCTGCCAACCTTTGAGCTGCCCAAGTCATCCTTTTCCTTACAGTGAACATCTAAGCCATGAGAGGGAATTTTTCAGACCCACCCCTTTCTCACTGTCTTGATTCCTCCTGCCATACTTCTAGCCTAAGCCGCTAGCATCTCCCACCAGGACTATTAACTGATCTTTTAACTGGTCTCCCTTCTTGCACTCTTGCCCCTTTGGAAGCCATTTTCCATAAGCGAGTCAGAATAATGTATTTTAAAAGGGGAGTCAGATTGTGTCACTTCCCAACATAAATTTTCTCAGGGCTTCCTCCCATTGTATTTCGAACAAAATCTTAAAACTAGTATTGTCTACCCATCTTGAATACGGCCTTCAATTGTTACTGTATCTCATACCGCTCCCCACTCATTCATTCAGCTCAGCTACTGGCTATCTTTCTGTTCCTCCAGAAAATCATGTGTGTTGCTGCCTTAGAGCTTTTGCACTTGATTTTCAATCTCTCTAGACTGTTCTGGTGACTGGAGTTTCTTCTCATCCTAGTCTCAGTTCTAAATGTCACTTTCTCAGTGTGGCCTTCCCTTACTGCACAATCTAAGTACCACAGCAATACCCTATTTTATTCTTTTGGCACACATTACTGTCTGAAATTATCTTAATTCTTATTTTGTTTACAAGTTTACTGTCTGCCTCTCTCACCAGAATATAAACTCTCTGTGAGCAGGGAGTTTTCTCACTCTTACTCATCATTGACTATTTACCACCCACTATATTACTGGACATAATAACTACTTAAAAAGTATTTAAGTGTATAAAAATATCATTAATTTTATTAACTTTTTTTGCATAATCTTCAAGATACACCAATGAAACAGATATAAATAAATTAGCTCAGCTTGAAGTTGGCTAGGATCCCAAAGCTCCACCAACCCAAAAGTAAGTTTGGCAATTATTGGTTTAGACAATGTTTAAAATAAATCTAGTTTAGACTAGGTTCCCTAGAAAGTTGTTCCTGAGGCAAGGATTTAAAAAATTGATACTTCATTTAAGAAATGCAAGCCCAGAGCAGCCAGAGTGAGGATTAAAGGAAATAAGAGAGGAAAAAACATGTAAAGTGATATAAAGTGATGCATCACTATGTTCGCCACTGGTTCACGAATAACCATGAAAAACACAGGGGATTCCTCATCATGTGTATCCGTGCAACACGTAAGAATTTCTATCAACAGGCTCTAAGGAGAAATCCTGATTTAGGGCAGTCCTGGAAAAGAAAAGAAGAAAGAACTTAATCTCTCTGATTTCCCTACTTTTTCCTCTTTCTGGTAGTCAAAATTCACCTCATGGGTTTTAATTCCTATTTCATTCTGAATGGCAGAAGTTCTTTTCTGCCTCTTAGCAATGACAGATACCCCACCTTGTGGTTTGGCATTTTATTCCAGCTTGAGAGTGATACCGGAAGTCATAAACCCTGCACCTGCAGCTGGTCAGTCTAGCTAAGCGGCAGTAGCCAACGAGGAGGATCTGACACTTCCAGCGTTGATTCTTCTCAACGCATCATCAGGAATTGATTCCCTGAGCAGAGAGTTTTGCAGTTCAACTTGTTATGAGTACATCTTTGCTCATTACCTCTTTTTCAATTTCACTCTCTCCTATACTGCCGTTCTTGGTTAATCATGCCATTGTAATCACACCATTGTCTTCTCAAAAATCTGATGGAAAATGGATCTCATCCCCTCATCCAGTATATTACTAATTCCTGGTAATTGTGTCATTTAAATATCTCTCAAATTCTTCTCTGCCAATGTCCTCAATTACTTCCATAGCTGGCTCAATTTCTCTTACTTTGATTAGGGCAATGATTTCTTAAGTGCTGTGACTTGAAGTGTGTCCCCAAAATGATATGTGGAAGTCCTAACTCCCAGTATCAGTGAATGTGACCTTATTTGGAAATAGGGTATTTACAGATGTAATCAATTGAAGACTAAATCATATTGGATTAATGTGTCCTTAACCCAATATGATTGGTGTCCTCATAAGAAGAGAAGAGATACGCAGCTGCATAAGGATAATGTCATATGAAGATAGAAGTAGAGATTGGAATAATACAGCTGCTAGCCAAGGAGTGAATGCACAGGATTGATGACCAGCTCCTCTAGAATTTTCAGAAAGAGCACAGCCCTGCTGACACCTAGATTCCAGACTTCCAGCTTCCAGAACTGTGAGAGAATAAATTTCTGTTGTTTTAAGACACCAAGTTTGTGATACTTTGTTATCATAGCCCTGGGAAACTAATGCACTGACTAAACTCTAGACCTTCAGTCTTAAATATCTCATGGTCATTTACCACTCTCCAAATGGCTACTATGTCTCATGGGCTCTTCTGTAATCTGGCTCCTTGCCCACTTCTGAAATCTAACATCCTGCAACGACACTATACATTTTGTAGGTGAGCCATGTGAAATGGAGAAGAGCTTTGACTGAAATTGTTTGTATTCACCAGACAAAATAGTCAAATGAAACAAACACAGTCACTAGCCTTGTTTCTTTCTTTCTTTTTTGTTTTCCTGCTTAGACATTTTTAAAAGAGCTGAAATCAAATGACCACTAGCCACAATCATGAAAATCAGGAACAGGCTCTATTACATAAATAATCATGTAAAATGAAAAAAATATAAGACAATGCAGAAAACCAGAGCATACTATTGTAATCAAATATAATTGATTTTAAAAATCTGACATGTTAATAATATGCATAATTGCTATTTTGCATATTGTAATCAGCAATAAATGGCAAACACTGTTTTTAAATGAATTATAATTAGTAACCAGGAAGTTATGAAATATATGTATGTACGTGATGATATTGTGTGATTCCATCAGTAATTCTGACTCACCTTCTGGGGCATCAATTAGCCACCATCCTTTGAATAATTTACTAAGTGTAAACTCAGATCATTAGAGAAATTTAAGAATATTTTCTGCTCTAAGCAGGCTTCAAAAGCACTTGACAGAACCATGGTAGACAAAGACCATGGCTATTGGGCTCAGTAAGATCTCATCTCAAAGTGTTGGAGTTGGGATAGTGGTGGACTGGTGTCCTAGCAAAAGATCATGCATAACAGAGTGGTAAAGATAAGTACTAATTAATGTTGGAATACCAGAATATGGGGTTCTTGGGATAAAGAGGGTGAAAGAATACTTGAACATGGAAGTGAGAAAGAAAAATAGCCAGTTTAAGAAGACCTAGGCTCAAACATGAAAAGGTGCTCATCTTAGACACAGGAATCTTTATCTTAGAAATAGTCTCTGGCATCCAGTCTGCATGGCAAAACACATAAGAGCATTTAACATGATTAACACAAAATTCTATTTTAATGTGATAGTAAATAAGGGAAAAAGCATGACTACACTGGGAAAATTAGTGGATTTCTTAACTAAGGAATTACAAGGAATTTACCTTTATTTTTAGTTTATTCTTCTCAGGAGTGATACTACCAAACTCTTATCCAAATGTCCACATTCTCTGGCTGCATACACTTTGTTAAATGTTTTATCAAAATGTCAAACGTACAGCTTTTAAGAAGGCTTTTACAAAGCATAAATCTTGTGCCCTTGTCTTCCCCGCTCTAAGTCCCACTAAAAGCAGTCACTTTTAATAATTTCTATTGTTAGGACATTCTGATGGTTTGTCCCCATATCTCCAATATACTTTTAAAAACCAATTTTTCTAATTCTATTACACATTTATAGAATCTTTATAAAACATAGGAATTTTCTTTTTTTTTTTTTTAAGATTTTATTTATTTATTTGACAGAGACACAGCGAGAGAGGGAATACAAGCAGGGGGAGTGGGAGAGGGAGAAGCAGGCTTCCCGCCCAGCAGGGAGCCCGATGCGGGGCTCAATCGCAGGACCCCGGGATCATGACCTGAGCCGAAGGCAGACGCTTAACCATCTGAGCCACCCAGGCACCCCAAAACATAGGAATTTTCAATGAGAGACTAAAATCTGTCTCTATCACACAAAGATAATTATTATAAACGTATAACCATGGTGGTTTGTTATTTTTTTCATTTGAACTGTGTATGTATGAACATCTATTTCATGCCCAAGTACTACATATACACAGTTTATGATGCTCATATTTTAAAATTATTTTAATATTTGCATATTATTCAACCAAATGTAGACATTATATGAAATTTAATTGTCCGTAGTTTCTCTCCTTCACATATATTATGTGGTCATGCATTCTTTTCATTTGATTATCGTTTCCTAGTATCCTTATTGTTATCTTTCCTGCCAATCTTTCAATTTTCCATGATGCCAAATCTATTCTTTTCTGTCTCTATTGTAAGCTGTAAAACTTTGATTGCATTTTATTTACTTTATAGTTTCATATTAGTTTGCCCATCCCTTTCTTCTTCTAGAAATAATTTCTTTGAGCATCTTTTTTTTTATCCTTTAATTCCAGTTTTATTTTTTATGTATCCAGTTTATCTTCTAGGAGGTAATTCTTCTTAAGGCCTATTAGACACATCAAGTAATTTTATAAATTTTACTATGCTTCTCATAATAAATACTTTTCAAGCAGAACTCTTCCCTTTGCGATTTTTCTCTTCTAAAGATATTTCCACAGATGGGTGCTACTGATCTTATTTTTACTTTTGCTGAAGGTGAAATGAAGATATTGATCCAAACTCCATGTTCCCTTTGGACAATCTCATTCCTTTCCCACTTGTCTACATTCCCTCCCTCTTGGATGGCTGTCAAATGACCTTATCACATCATAGTTCACAAATTGGTTACTTCTCAACCCTTTGTTCAGGGTCACTGGGGATTGATCTAGCATGATTCTGCTGGACTGAAGTAAGATTATTTCCTCCTCCCATTACTTGGTTTTATGACACTTTGAGATAATTGAATGCCCAAAACTTATGTCCCTATTATGTAATATCTCCAAAGCTCTTCTTGTCTTCCCACAAAAATGATTCCCACATAGGGCTTAGTGCTCACAGTGTAAAATTTCCACTGACAATCCAACACCACTTAATAGTTACTGTAATTTCCTAGGAAGTACAAAATAAACATTACTCAAACCATTATATAATATGGTATGTCCATAAAAGTCTTTCGGATTTATTGAATTCATTAGAATAAGTAATTATTTTTATGTAATTTTAGTCTAGAGTATTGTCATTTGTGTTGAATATTTTTTGAGCAGCCACTATGTATAGGGTGCTGTCCCATACAAGTTGGACTCGGTTTTAAAGTCAAAATCAGCCATGTAATAATATTCGTTAGATCACATATTTATTTTATGTATTAGGCCTGTGGCTGAATGTATTTTGGAACCACAGTTCAATTGTTCTACTTCCTCACTGACCTAAAGGAAATCTAGAGGTCTGCTTTTCATTAACTGAGCTGCTGTTTGCCTGTCCACTGAGGAAGGATGTGGCATTTATGTAAAGTGCCATAGCTACATGATATTACCATTACACTGCCCAGTGAGCTGTGGCACTAGCCACTGCCCACGAGACAACTAATTACTATATGCATGCGCGGAAGTGCAGAACATTCATTCCAGAGCTTGCTTGGAAAGAAAAATAAATTATAGCACACAGTTTATATTGAAAATCATTTGAGGTAGTTAGAAAATAAATGTAACTGCATTTCAGAGTCATTGGACTTTGAATAAAATATAAGACTGACCCATTATGCCATGTATTTGTTTTAAGTTGTTTAACTAAGCAGCTTTCAGTTGTTTAGATGACAAAAATTAGATTACAAAAAAGTATTTTTTTCTCTTAAATATAACCAAATGTCAACAAATTTGTGATATTGGGAATTAATTATTTTTATCTTTAATAGAACTCATTCTCTCATTAGTGTTCTTAATTCCCTTAAGTGATCCAAATACTTAAAATAGTTTGGAATTCTTGGTAAATCTCTTTTATTGCCTCAAATTTTTTTTATCTATTATTAATTGAAATAAAATCATGAAAATATTAGGAGATAATGGTGTTTAAATTCATCAAGTCTAAAATTAATTAAATGCTTGAAATAATATCCAAATTGTTTCACATTGGTAAAACACTGGTCTCCCATAGAACTTGTCCTTTGAAAAAAGAAACAAACAAACAAAAAAAGAATTCGTTCTTAGATATTCCACTATGACTATATTGAACATTAGCAGAAATTTAACAAAGTGCATTTTATTATTGTCATTGGTTGATGATATCAAATTCAGAAATTTCAAATTCAGATCACAAATTCCCCAAATATCTAGTAACTTATATTTCCCTCAAGCAGTAATTGACTTATATCCAATTTCTCTGAGCCCTTTTGGAAACAGAGATGTTACTCTTGGTGTCAGTAACCTTAATACAATCGATTAATACCATAAATATTCCCATTTTTTAAAACACTAGCAGCTTTTATGAACTCAACAAGACTTTACCAGACCCCTATTATGTGCCACACTCTGTGTTGCATAGAAAATAACTTCATGTCCATGTTACTTTTGATCATCAACAAGTTTTAAATTTTCCAATATCAAAAGGTAAGAGATATGCTTTTTAGAAAATATACTTTTGAATATGAATTAATGTGAGGCTTCATCTCCTTTTGCTTCATTTATATATGACTCCTATTAATAAGATGATGTTGGAAAATTGTGCAAGGTACATGTTAGGGGTTTTTGTTGGTAAGCAACAGGCATTGTCTCTGGCAAAACTAGGAAAGAGGTAATTAATGGGAAGGGCACAGAATAGGATGTTCACAGGCTTGAGGAGAAGCCTAAAGAGTGGGGTTTAGGAAACAGAAAATCAATACTATCATCTCAGTAATAGGAACTGAGTGAGAATCTGGGATGACCCAGTGAGAAGGAACTAATTTCATCTATTTCTTCCATCTTTGCAGCTCCCAGTTTGAAATCCAAAGTTCTAGGTGACAGAATACCAATGGCTAAGCTTAGGTTGCTTAGTCTTGGTTACTGAGCTGCTGAATGGAAAGACATAGTAGAAGGAAACCTCAGATATTCTGGTAAGGTGGTGGATGTCAGAGTTTATAATCCATTTTAATAGCACACAGCGGAGGAGGGTTAATTCATCAGAAGGAAACTGGGATGCTGTTTAGTAAGTGGAAGAATGGGGGCTGAACTGCTAAAAGTAATTATTGCTTGTAAAGATATTTATTTATTTATTTATTTATTTATTTATTTATTTATTTATTTATTTATTTATTTGACAGAAAGAGAGAGAGAGAGCACAAGCAGGGGGAGTGTCAGGCAGAGGGAGAAGCAGACTCCTGGCTGAGCGGGGATCCTGATGCAGGACTCAATCCCAGGACCCTGGGATCACAACCTGAGCAGAAGGCAGACGCTCAATGACTGAGCCACCTAGGTGCCCTGCTAAAATTAATTAAAAACATTTATTATGGTTCCTGAACTTTTCTGTTGTAACTACTCCCATTTAAAACCCATGCCAACCACATACATGTCTGGCATACCCAGATCTCTAATGAATTGCTTAACTATCTTCCGAGAGAACTGAACCTCTGATTTAGAAAGCTCCTGCGTATGCAAGTGGCAATGACAGTATGTGACCATCAGGTAACAAATAAGTAGAGGTGCTAATGTCAATCAAACATTAACTTCACAGCAGCTGACAATTAAAATGACTATTGACACCCTAAAACATTAAAATTGCGCACGTTTTGATATGGTAATGTTAATATATTGAAGTAGCCAATAGGTAATTGTTTATGAATGTAGAATTGCGGAAGTACTGGTACCTGCGTTTTTACAAGGACATTGTATGCAGGGAGCAAGCTCATGCCACCAGAGTAAGGAACAGTTTCTTTGGCTTCTTAAGTGTGCAAGCTACTTGACAGAGATCCTTTGACAAAGTACATCTATCATTGTACATGTAAATGATGACCAGTTGATGCAGAAGGAAAGTTGGGAAGAAACTGGGTTAAAGAGGGAAACAGAGTTGAGACTCTAGGAACAAACACTGGTGTTTTTCTTTGATTTTCTTATTAAAGAAATTCTGGGAACTTTAAGAAACTCATCAAAGAATAAACTAATGTTTAGGAAAGCAAAACTAAAGGGGTAATAAAATGTTCTGAAGACATGTATATAGATCATACCAGAAGTACTCTTTGTCTCTGAATTCAGTAAGTCCTAGCATCAGTCCTGGAGATGAGCTCTTTTGGATGGCAAAGCATCTAATGAATGATAAAGTAGGCACTTGAGTGAGACTAAGTGCTTTTGTCCAAAGCTCCAGGAATCACTGAAGGACAGGTCAGAAAATTATTGCCTGTTTGCATATTTACTTATATGAGTTTGGTTTTTCAAACAAACCCTTGCAGAGATTTAAACTTACTGTTTTTTTTTTTTTTAAGATTTTGTTTATTTATTTGACAGAGAGAGACACAGTGAGAGAGGGAACACAAGCAGGGGGAGAGAGAGAGAGAGAAGCAGGCTTCCTGCGGAGCAGGGAGCCTGATGCAGGGCTCCATCCCAGGACCCCAGGATCATGACCTGAGCCAAAGGCAGACGCTTAACGACTGAGCCACCCAGGTGCCCTGTTTTTGTTTTTTTTTAAAGATTTATTTATTTCAGAGAGAGCACATGCTAGAGTGAGCACGAGTCAGGGGAGGGGCAGAGGGAGAGGGAGAGAGAGAATCCCAAGCAGACTCCCTGCTGAGTGCAGAGCAGACTGGGCCAGATTTCACAACCCTGAGATCACTACCTGAGCTGAAACCAAGAGGCTGACGCACAACCGACTGAGCCACCCAGGCATCCCTAAACTTACTGTTTTAAAGTAGGAAAGACAGATGCACTAACTTTTGAAAATGAATTAGTGATGACATGCTACAATGGAACACAAGTTTTGGAAAACAGTTAATATTATTTTCATGGTTCTGTGTTTCCTCACATCATCTAATGATGATTGATTATGAGATACTAAGCATAATGCAGAATCTAACATGATTAAAGGTTCTTATTTATGAAAGGGATGGCATGTCATTGGCATTTTTACAGAAGCTTTAATGAATAGTCATAAATATTTTTCTTCAAATAAAACACCTATGATTATTTCAGGTAAATAATCTCTCATAGACCAATAAAAGCAGAAATTACTATTCTGGAAAGGCTCTGTTTGAATTTTAAAGATAGTACCTATAAGTGGCTATAGTTTTGACTAAATTATATAATGAAAAATGTTGGGATAGAATCTATCTCACTAGAAAGAGAAAATCAGGAAAACCAGTTTCAAAAAGGCTCAAACATTTTTGACATTCAAGTACATTTTCTTTCTGCAAATACTTCTTCATGCAGCGATTCCATGATTTGGAGGTTCCAGGTGGTTCAATGGCAGGTACCACAGGACTTATTAAAATCAAAAAAGGATGGCTCCTTTGCATTTCTTCTCAGAGAAGAAGAAAGAAAAGAAGACAATGAATACTAAAAGTTGAAAACTGGGAAAGGAGAACTTTAGATATTTTAAATGTTTAGCTCAGTTTGTTAGAGTACCTTCAGAGACTTTTTTTTTTTTTACTATTTCACCAATAAAATAAAATGATTGCAGTGAATAAAAATGGTATCTTAGTGAAAGCCTACTGATACTGTTTTCCTTGGATTTCCTAGGTAGTACAAAATAATTAGGAAATAATGAATCCACGCTCAAAGGATATTAGCATCCTTCTGTTACAAAATTGGGTACAAGAGGCTTTAATTTCCAATCCAGAGACACTTAGGAACCCAAAGTAATGGATGCTTAGGATACTGGACAAATTGTTATTCAAACAGCAGGTTCTCAAATTCCTTGTATAATAATGCATTGCAAATACAGGATAAATTCATCAGAAATATAAAGACCAAAAAAATCTGTAAAAAATAAGTTTCTGTTAGTTAGGTATACTGAGTTGAAAAGATCTTGACAATTCTTCCTTAAAACTCAGTTTTAATTGCCTTAGCCCCAGGGCAGCCATAAACTTGAGAAGTGACAATTTATATGGATTTTATGAGCCTGTTTACTCTGTTATTCATGAAGAAAGTTACTTTAGCAACTGCTGTGCCTCATGTTACTTACGCGACCTATGAATTAACTAGTATATTCTTAAAGAGGCAAAAAGAGCTTGTATTAAGAAAGCAGTATATTAGCAATGTCTGTTTAATATCAATATCACTGCACAATTAAGAGTTAATTTAGATAAAGTACTACTAAAGGACATTTGTGAGAAGGCTGTGGTCCATGGGAAGCTCACCTGCTCTAATTTGATTTGCTCACCCAGTCAACATTTATAGAACATTCAACACAGAACAGAATAGGTGCTGGCTTACAAAAGGTTAAAAGCAGCTCTTCCCACCTGAGATGCTCACATTCTAAAGGAAACCTTTCAAATCATTCGCCAGCTGAGGATGATAGTGACTTTTAATTCCTGGAAATCTACAACTTCTTATTGAATAATTAAAGTCACAAATCAAATTTATATCCCACATTAAAGATGAAATTGAATTTCAATCACAAATACAGAATAAAAAATTCTCTAAATATTAACCATGTGCAATATGTATATATATATATATATATATATATATATTTTAAGATTTTATTTATTTATTTGACAGAGAGAGAGACAACGAGAGAGAACACAAGCAGGGGGAGTGGGAGAGGGAGAAGCAGGCTTCCCGCTGAGCAGGGAGCCTGATGCGGGGCTTGATCCCAGGACCCTGGGACCATGACCTGAGCCGAAGGCAGACGCTTAACGACTGAGCCACCCAGGCGCCCCTAATATATATATTTTTTGATGATTTACCATGTCACAAGCTGGTGATAATTTTTTTAACTGCCAACCTCTTGGATTCTAGTAACATTTGTTGGGCATTGCAAAAACTGCAAAAGATTTTTTTCAGCTTTTGACATGAAAAAGTTTGAGTAAATATACAATGCGGCAGAGAATAATGCAACATGATTTTTGCTTGAGGGAAAAAGCTAGGTTTAAACTCTGGATCTGCTGCCTCCAGCTAGTTGAACTAGAGAGTGGGGTGGGGGAGGGGGCACTTCATTTACGTAAGAGTTAATAAATGAATCTTTGTCTTATAGTCTTGTAGTCATTGTAAGGATTAAATAAAGGTAGCATATGTAATATAATGAAGTAACAATTACAATTTTATTATTATTGATACCTAAAAGTTCACCAGAACGTAAGCGCCTGGAGAACAGGGATGGTAGCCCAATGCTACAGAGTAGCAATATCTACTCTCTGCAGCAACAACTACTCTCCAGAGACCAACAACACCAGTATTACTTGGCCCGAACTCTAGACTCTTTGGAGCAGAATCTCTGTGTGGGACCCAGGAATCTGTGCTTTAACAAGGCTGCCATGTAATTTTATGCATGCTAAATTTTAAAAAGCACTGCTCCAGTCTGTTCTCAAGTTTATTTCCAGTGTCCAGAATTAACAGTAGGCAATAAATGATAGCTCAATTAATATTTGTTTAACCATTCTAATATTTTTTTCCTTTACTTTAAGCCATCTTTTGTGACTGCTTCCCAAATGCTTTTGGGAAGCACCTTCTGATGAAAGCTGGCAAATTTCTTTGTCTTTTTGCAGAAAAAAATAAGGAAACAAAAGTATATTTGCAGATATTTTACATTGTTGGAAATTCCCTTTGGGATGACAATAATTGTGGGGCCCACATTGTAGTGCAGTTGTGAAGAGATTGGGAAATGCATGTAAAACATTTAGCAAAATACCTGCTATTATATTGTATGCACACAAAAATAACATCTCATCATGTTCTGTTGGTCTTTTTTTCCTGAGTTAAAAAAAATAAATTTTATTAGAAACATGAATATATAGAAACTTAACAAAAGGAATTCATTTTGCAAGAGTGAAATAGAATATTGCCTTTCTTTATATTCCTTTGTTTGTCTCAATTCTCCTTTTCAAGTTAACATACAGTATTGTGATTTTAAAAACCTCCTTACTATAGTAAAAGATAGGACAGTTTGAGCTGTGTTTAACTCTTTTATTATACTATAGGAGATGGTTAAAAATAAGGAATAATAAGCAAACTACTACTGCAGATCTCAGCTCAGAGGTTTTGCATGCAATGTACATAGAAATGGTATCTTTGGAAAGGCGAGTCTTGTGGAAGTTTAAATGCAGTAATAATCATGAAAATGAAGAGTAAGTTACCCATTCTATAAACATTTGATTCTCTCAACTAATTATGTCTGTTATGAAATACGTGTTCATTAGCAAAGCATTAGGACTTTGAGTCTGTTTTCTTTCGGTCATCGGTAAGGTGTAGATGCAATGCATTTGATGACTTCCCGCTGAAAGAAGAAATAGGATAATGTGCAGTTATGCCTCTAGTTACAAAAATGGTGAGAAGCTTCTTGTAGCTTAAAAAGGTTTTCCCCTGGGAAATATACTTTTAAAAGCTTCAAAGAATGTTAAAGATTTTCAAATAAACTATAAATGGACATCTGCAGTCTATGCTGTACTTCAATAAGATGAGAATGGTTGTCATGTCAAATCTCTACAGGCTGTCTTTGCTCGTGTTTTCCTGGTTGAGAAATTCCACTCAAGCAGAATGAAACCTAACCTTTAATATTACATTCTGTAGAACAGGCCCCAGTGACACATAAGAGTATCTTATCACTGGATCTCAATGGATTTGGTTTAAAACAGCTTCTTTTCTGCAAGACAGATATCAGATGGGAGTTCTCTTCAAGAGAAAGAGCCCATTTCCTCTTCAAAGTACAATCTGAAAAATGAAAAGTTGTTCAAAATAATCACAAAAAAGCAGACAAGGATATTAGCATCACAAAATGCTTCATGCAATATGCAAGGCTCAAAAACCTTTATTGCTCTGTGAACAAAATATATATTTGAAAGATGTCCTACTCTATTTCAGGTTGTAACTACTGAACTATAAAACTCACAAGCCACCAAAAGTGAATAAATCTAGTGTAAATGCAATGTAAAAATACATATATATGTAAAATTCAATGAGTTGAAAATTAAAATTAAGTATTATAATACAAAATGAAACTAAGGCTGACCTTAAACACAATAAAGTGGATTTAAATTGATAATGAGTTTGATTAATTTATTATTATGATTTCTATTCACTTATTAGTCATTTGATTTCTACTTTATTTCCTCCGGAAATCAAGGTGGAAGTTTTTAAGTCATGAGGGAAAATACAATGTCTTCTTTGATCAGAAGAAAATAGATGTGAACTTGATTTTAAATCTAAGCATTAGAACTTTAACAAAATAGGAGTGCCTGGGTGGCTCAGTCATTATGTGTCTGCCTTTGCCTCAGGTCATGATCTCAGGGTCCTGGGACTGAGCCCCGCATCAGACTCCCTGTTCAGCAGGAGGCCTGCTTCTCCCTCTCCCACTCCCCCTGCTTGTGTTCCCTCTCTCACTGTCTCTCTCTGTCAAAAAATAAATAAAATCTTTAAAACAAAACAAAACAAACAAAAAAAGAACTTTAACAAAATATTTTTGGCTGTGTACATCAGAAATGTCTCACCAAAAAATGTAAATTTGAGCACAAAGTATTTTGGCTATTATTAACATTAATTAAAAATATTATCTTTTTTAAAATGTGCATTTTCGTATCTGGAGGTATTATGTGATAACAATTAAAATAGATCTTTGGGTATAAGATCTCTCTTTTGAGGAGCACCGTATCTCCATAGAGAAATAAAACAGAGATATAATTCAACTGTTATTTCGATGCCCGTAGACTTGAAAAACAAGGAAATTAAATTCTCTAACTTTGATTCTTGAATGCATTGGCAATATTGATTGCATGAATAGGATATTTCAACACTTTTAGGAAGTTTAACAAATACTTACATAACAGTTACTATGTACACAGGTACACAGAACTTTAAGGACTTTGATAATATTAGCTCATTTAATCCAGAAAATAACTCTATGAAATCGATGTTACTCTAATCACCATTTTTGATTAAGCAGCACCGATTGGCCAAGTAACCCGCCCCAAGGTCGCAAAGTCATGGAGCTGGTGTGAATCCACCAGTGTGCTGCCAGAATGTCTCATCATGTTAGCTGCTGCTTCCGTGTGGCCTTAGGCAGCAATTCGTTTGTTAGAACTAAATTTTCTTAAAGGATACACTTTAATTGAATGCATTCAAATTTAGGGATTTTCAGATATATTTGTCTGGTTGACACTTTTTTTTTTTAAACCAAAGTAGCATATCATCTGTCCTAAACTCGGGGGAAATGAACATATTGGTAACAATTCAAAATCAAATTTATAGAAATAGGAAGTAGGAGTTTGATCAATGGAAAAACAGAGGAATACTTTCCACGTACAGAATATAGGCCCCAGTTCTCATGGGTTCCAATTTGAGGTTTGTGACTGAAATATCAATTTTGAAGTAAAATCTATGTGGAGTTTGAACTAGACTGTAATATAAGACCTTAGAGAACATGGATATACTTTTAAAATGTTCTTTTTAAAGACTGGTAACTGATCATAATGGATACTGGGAGAGGCCGAATCATTGTTTGTGTGAGGCAGAAGAATGAGGCTTCTCATGCTGACAAGGAAACCTGAGAAAAGTTTTAATTCAACCCCGCTAAAATAATAAATAAATAAAAAATAAACACCACTATTTGGGGACGGGGCATTTTGTATTTCTTATTTAACTTTTGTGAATCCTCTAAGAAGAAAGGAAAAGCCCAGGTCCTACATCAGGGAGAATGTAGCGGAGGGTTGTTCAACTTAGTTGTTCACTGGGCAGAGCAGTGGGTGAAGTGGGTGATGAGGCAGGCACATGGCCTGGCCACTGTCCAGCTCTGGGTGACCACTGCAGGGCATCAGTGGCATCCCAGAACTGGCAGATCTTCCAAATTTCAAGGGAAGTTGAAAAGCCAACTTGTTTCAAAAATAACGCAAATTTTAAATGGTGGCTATAGACCAGGTTGTGACCTCATGTATAATAAGAACTTTAAAAAGCCTTTGTTGGATATTTGCTGTGTACATATAATTAAGGGCAGGTAGAGGAGGAAAAGCTGGGAGAATAAACATCACTGATGAAAGAAATAAAAGGATAACAAAGAAGAGTAGTGTCTTCTACTCTACTTGACTTGACTCTACTCCGACTCTACAAGAAAAAGGAATATTTCTAAGCAGGACCAGGTTGCTGTGCAAATGCAGTAAAGAGATTTTATAGATCCCTCTGAGAAATGTCAAATCACTGGATTTGAAAATTAGAAAGTTCCCGTAACCATGAATATTCAGTAGAGAAACTAAAACAACAGCCAGATTGTGAAACCAAAATTCTTAAACCTACAGTCTATAAACCACCTGAAATTATATGCAAAGTAGTTACTTTATTCAGTGATAAATAAAGAGTGAAATAATATTCCTAAGAGCAAGGTTGGTGCTTGCTTGAGGAGAAATTTCCTGTGCTTATAAGTAACTTGGAAGGAGCCATAGAAAGAAAGGGACTGGCAATAGAAGAGAAGATTAGTTTATGGAGAAATAGTCAGAAGACACAGAGAGATAAAGATCTTGATCACAGAAAGTGGGTTAGCTTTGGAAAAGCAACCGAGGAACTGATAAGCTTGACACATGATATTCTTTTCTGCTCTATTCCTAAATCCCTGAGGGCAGGGTCCATGTCTATCTTATTTGCTCCACACCGTATTCTGAAGTGGGAGGCACAGAGATAGACCCAGGATGAAATGTTGATGGGAGTGATTACTTGGATTTGTTTAAGGTCACTTACAAGTTTACACTGAAAAGCAAACAAGCAGTGCATGGGTGAGACTATGATGGGATGGATGCTTCTTTCCAAGCCTCCATTACACAAATTCATACAATCAGTCCATTCCCAAAGTTTGGTCATCAATTTGCCTTTTTAGTATAAGAAACTTTCCAGGTCATAATAGCTCCAAACTATGAGATCACTACCTTTGTTTTTGTTTTTGTTTTTTTAACACTGTAGGCTGTAGGAAGGGTAAAGAGTAGGTACACATGTGGCATGATGCGTCAGCAACAATAAGCAGCTCTTATCATGTAAGGAAGTGTTCACTGAACCACGGTTATATATTTTTGAGGGTTTTTCTTGTGTGTTACTGGGTTTATTCTACACTTGGAACTAATGCACTTCTGGAAAAAAAGAGTGTATTAAAGGGTTTGGAAGGTTCAGCTGCGATTAGAAGTCATCTCTATTTAAAATTTTTTTTTTTTTTAAGATTTTATTTTTTATTTGCGAGAGAGACAATGAGAAACAGAGAGCATGAGAGGGAGGAGGGTCACAGGGAGAAGCAGACTCCCTGCTGAGCAGGGAGCCTGATGTGGGACTCGATCCCAGGACTCCAGGATCATGACCTGAGCCAAAGGCAGTCACTTAACCAACTGAGCCACCCAGGCGCCCAGAAGTCATCTCTATTTAAAAGTGCCAATCAGGATGGCATTTATTTTCTTTGCCAATGCTAAGAAACCTGACATTAGGCTTAGGATTTAGCAAAGCAGATGAGAGAATGTAAAATATTGGTGAGAATACAGTTGTAATAGCCAGGCAACTATTGGGAAGAAAGTAAAATTCAGAGCAGGCTGATGGATTTGAAAAATAAGAAGCAGGCAAAGAACTGCATGTTGAGAAAAATAGAAGAACAAGTTCAGTAGGTGACATTGACAGAACGGATATTCCCACTAGACACTAAACTCAGGAAGTAACAGGGCTAATATATCATATCCAGATAGGTGCTAAAGACCATAAGGGCATTGAATTTTCATTGCATTCCATCAATAGTCTAATCAGATAGTTATTGTTCTCATCTTATGGTGGGGGTAATGGAGGATTAGAGAATTTAAATAACTTTTGTAATATAGGACATGATAAGAAAAGTGTCAGAGCATGAATTAAACACTAAACACTAAACCTTTAAATTTAGATTTTTAACTCTTAATCACTTTAATACTATCATCTGAATTAAAATGCTTTTGTTTGACAAGAGGTGCCCACGTAGAGGACCACTAAAGTGGAGTGTAGAAATGGTCTTTGTAGATGAATGAACCGAGGTTAAAATAACCACCCTGAACATGAGTGGTGCCCAGAATGATGGCAAATGATATGACACAGAGGTCAGTGGTGAGTTACATGCCTAGATCCAAATATGAGCAGTGTTGATACAGAAATTTATAAAGACAGATAAAAGAGAATAGAATAATTGGAAAGCAAAACCTTCAGAGAAGAAAGTTTGTTTTAAAATAATGGTTTTAGAGAGTTAAATAGTAAATCAGACTCAATGCTATCATCTCATGCTACTTACCATGTCTGTATTATGAAGGCTTCCAATTGATTAGTTATCTATTGCTGTATAACTACCACAAATCTGTCAGCTTAAAAAAAAGCACACACTTGGGGCGCCTGGGTGGCTCAGTTGGTTAAACGACTGCCTTCGGCTCAGGTCATGATCCTGGAGTCCCGGGATTGAGTCCCACATCAGGCTCCCTGCTCAGTGGGGAGTCTGCTTCTCCCTCTGACCCTCTTCCCTCTCGTGCTCTCTGTCTCTCATTCTCTCTCTCAAATAAATAAAATCTTTAAAAAAAAAAAAGCACACACTTATTAACTCACAATTTTAGGGAGTCATTTATCTGGGCTCAGTTTTTTTTTTTTTTTTTTTTTCTTTAAAGATTTTATTTATTTGACAGAGAGAGACACAGTGAGAGAGGGAACACAAGCAGGGGGAGTGGGAGAGAGAGAAGCAGGCTTCCCGCCGAGCAGGGAGCTCTGGGCTGTTTTGCTGGGTTTTCTGTTCTAGAGTGCCCCACAAGACTGCAATCAAGGTTTTGGCCAGGGCTCAGATCTCATCAGAAATGTCAACTAAAGAAAGATCCATTTCAAAGGTCACATGGCTGTTGGCAGGACTCAGTTATTCACTGGTTGTCACACTAAGAACTTCATGTCTTTGCTGGCTGTCAGCTAGAAGCACTGCTCATATTCTCTGCCACGTGTGCCTCTCCACAGAACTCCCAACATGGCAGCTGGCTTCATAAAAGCCAGCAAGGTAAAGAATTTGCTAGCAAGACAGAAGTCAAAATCTCACATAATCCATTTGTGGAAATAATACCCCATCACCTTTGCTATATTCCATCTGTTAGAATCAGGTCACTGGTCCAGCCGACACTCAAGGAGAGTGGAGTATACTGGGGTATGAATAGCAGATATAGGGTTTGTTGAGGACCATCTACCACGTCTTTCTAATAATAATCCTCTATTTTGAATGACCTATTTTCTGCTCACAGTGGGATGAAAGAGGACAGTAGAGAAAGACTTTATAGGCAAATAAGCCCTATCTTGCAAAAGGAAGTCACAAAATACGATTTCATGGCTCCCAGTTAATTATTGTTGTCTCCCCTCTACACCCACACATTTTAGAAATGAAGGCTATTCTCTCAGGGAAATCTTATTTCTTGCTAACTCGACTCTTGCTCTGGCCTTGTAATTTATTTCCTACTTTATTATTGATAAACTGTTTCATTCTCCCCTTTACTATGAGAAATTTTAATCCCCAATCAAAAACCTACCAGCTCCTTGGGAAATCACTTTTGATTCATAGTTCACATTGCTGATTTCATCGATAATTATAACAACTCCAGCTATAACGACAATTCTCAAAAAGAAATTATCTAGCAAGTGTTCATTATATTAAAATGCCTTAGATAAGGAACATATTTTGTGTTGTATTGGAATAGCCACCAAACAGCAAGAAATATGAGTCCCAGTAGGTATAAGGCTTAATATGCTATGGGTTTAAAAAAGAAAAAAAAGTACAGGTTTTAATACTTGACAGCATTTAAGGCCTCACACAGTTACCAGTAATTTTACTAGAGGAGAATTTTCTGTGAAGATAATGAAGCTTAAATTCCAAGAACCATCACTTGGACAGGCCTCTTCTAAGGCTAGTGTACTCTACTCCAGAGATATGGGGAGTGCAGGGGACAGCAGGGAGCAAAAACCCCAACTCTGTGGCTCTGTGCTGAGGATACAGAATGCTGCCCTATCCGAGGTGTCACCTTCTACACCCTGGGGATGATCTTGAGGCTGCTCTGCAGTACCTCCGTATCCACCTGTCCCTAACAATTACCTGTCTTTGTGGGTCGTGAAGGGACACAGTTGGGATCAAGCACCTGTGATCCAAGGAGAGGGTTAGGATCAAGAGAGACCCTTGCACTAAGGTTCCATGTGAGGTGGCCCGGAAGGATCAATGCTGCAGAGGCAGGAATGGGGCTGTGGTAGGGAATGGGGCAGTAGGGATTGACCAAGATAAAACCTCCTCTGTAAGTACCACTGGAAACCACATCCACAAAGCTTTCCTTGGGGCAAGAATCATTGCTACATAAGTAACTGCAGAGCAAGTTACAGATATGGCATCTCCTATAAAGAGTTGTGAACCTGCAAGAAACTTTTTTAAGCTATCAGTAAGTTTTTTTTTTTTTTTTTCCGTTCAATAAACCACACTTGCTGGAGTTAATTCTATTCTCTCTACAGAAAATATTTAAAAATTGATGCATATGAAGGGACAAAGGGCATGCAGCCGAGAAGTGCAGATGTGTTAGCTAATTAATATTAATAACAATACATTATTTTTTGAATGTTGCAATGTTTGTAATATCGCCAGTTTATATATATTATTTATTTATTTTAAAGATTTCATTTATTTATTTGAGAGAGAGAATGAGATAGAGAGCATGAGAGGGAGGAGGGTCAGAGAGAGAGGCAGACTCCCTGCTGAGCAGGGAGCCCGACATGGGACTCGATCCCGAGACTCCAGGATCATGACCTGAGCCGAAAGCAGTCGCTTAACCAACTGAGCCACCCAGGCGCACCAACCAGTTTATATTTTAATTTGTTGGGATTTATCATCTCAAACAAAATAATGTTCACATTCATATCTTGTTCTCTCTTTGTAAATGTGTCATTTTTTTCCTTAAAGAGTCTCCTAAACCATATAAGCTTCTGCCCACACAAAACCTGGATCTACGCTGAAAACAAGAAGTCTTTCATCACTGTGTTTGCGTGTCTCTGGGTGTGCTGTCTATATATACATGTGTGTGGAAACTGAGCCATTCATTCCTGGTAAAAAATCATTTTAAGGTTTTGCTTCTTTTTCTCCTCTAATAGAATTATCCTTCTGCCCATAGTTTCTGAATGAATATGCCCTCCTGAAGAAACGCCTTCTTATTGGAGTAGATCTTAGATGCCTAGATTAGATTTATTAATTCACAAAGATTTTCAAGATCCTACCTAGTCAGGAGGCTCATTTTTAAAGCCTGTAAATGAGAAAGGAAAAATTGGCTTGTCATCCAAGTTCAGGAAAAAATTAAGAGGTTTTTTTTTTTTCTTAGTAGGGATTTAGAGAGTCTCCGTAATCCCACTGGCATGGTTTGCAAATGTAATCACCAATAAGAAAAAGGTTAAAGGCTCTGAAACGTTGGGCTATGCACTCTACTCTGTTCAGAGAGCAGAATGTGGCTTCTGGGCTTCTATGAAATGGTGGTAAGCAGAGAAGCATTCTTAAACCTGGGTCAGACTAGCATCAGCAGTGTTATAGCCAATAAAATGCAAACTATGATAGATACTGCCTTCAGAGAAGAGAAAAGGCTAAAATCTTCCTTCACATCCCTACTGCATATCTTGCCTTACTTGATTCTGACAGCCACTTCCAGCCAGGCTCAGAGAGGTTTAATTGATATCTAGGGTGTGGATAGAACATAAGATCTCCCTTAGTAAAATATGTTGTTTATAGTGCTCAAGAGAAACACCTTCATAATTCATTAGGCACTTCTGGGAATGGAAGCCATTAAATTAGTCACAAAAGAGGACTCATGCAATCAAATGAGTTTGTTTTCACTATGTTTTTTTCTCCTTCCAAGATTGGGGGCTGAAATTTCTAGAATGCCTGAAATATAAATATGCAACAGGCCAAGAGGTGAATGTAAGATTAGATTAAGAAAATAAGCAAAATAAAATAAATACTACCATTACTACCATAAATTCTGATTTCACTCTGATTTGGAAATGGTGGGTGGTACTTCAAAAGCAAAATCCAATTTCTCCAGTCTGGAGAATTACATGCATTGAGCATTAGATATAATGAGTTTTAGAGTCAATGCTGCACTTCTGTGTTCTTAATAATCTACTTACAAGGCCCATTTGAGTTTCTCGAGAGATGATAGAAATTTCAAATTTTCACTCTTACTGAAAATCCCAGAAGAATGTTGGGCATATCTTCCTCAGATTTAACATTTTTACTTCCACTGTTCGCTTTTATTTAGATTACTTACTTCCTCACCCTCTTAACTTACTTACATAAGAGCCATGATATGAAAACCTCAGGAAAATAAAAATTCAGATGGTAAACAGTAAAAGGTCAGTTTATTATGCATCTTACCTGACATCCTAAAGGTTCAAAAGACTATTAACCACCTCTCAGGGATGATGCCACTCGACAAAGAGACAGTGGCTCACTGAACTGAACAACACACTGGGGACATGCATTCAGGGAGCTGCAATCCAGAGATGGGCAAGTCACTTACTTGCTTGATGACTGCTCCCCCATCTGTAAAATGAGGTCAATATTGCTGCAAACTGAGATGTAAATCTATTCTGTGTGATTGTAAAGCTCCTTGGAAACAGAAAGGTAATATGTAAATGCCGGAACGCACAGGTGGCACAGTAATGAGCGCGTATCATTTCTGAGTAGGAGGGGAAGGTCTTTTAAGGAATTCAGCTCACTGCAGTAGGGTCTCAGCCATTAAACTGAACTTGAAAGACAAGAAAAGCAGGAGTGAAGAGCACAGCCTGAGAAGGAGGAAAGGAGGGAGGGGTGGGGAGTTGGGGGGATACTCAGTGATTACAAAACATATTGAATACACTAATGAGTCAAATTGCTTTATCCCCTTTTCTACTTTCTTACGGTGTTTATTTTTATTGCCCATAATAGAAACCCATGAAGTTCCTCACCTCCAAAATATTGTCTTCTAGAAAGACTCCTATTATTAATTCACCCCTCTGGGATCACTCCACTTAAAAACTCTCCTAAATGACACTGATTCCGACTTTAGTGATTTGTTGCTTGACATTATGCTTAAGGTAAAACGTGCGTATTATATTCTGTGTAAGAAGTAAAGGAAAATAAGAACATGGGTGTGCGTTTGCTTGTGTTTGCTTAGTTTGTTTATAAAAAAAAGGATAAACTGGAAACTAATTAAATGCTGATTTACAAGGGATTAGTGGGAACTAGATGAAGGCATAGGGACATAAAAAAGCCTTTTCTGCATCTATCTTTTAATATAATTTGGTCTTTTGAACCATACCATTAATTAATAAATTAGAAAATGAAAATACATTCAATACAAACAAATGAATGGCTCATCAAACTGAAAAAATAATCCTCCAATGATAAGAACTGATTCAAGGAACTTTTTGAATTCAGTATCCTTACTCTATTACCCTTAATAGTCATAAACACATACATCATACATACACAAAGGAAATCTTATTTATTGCAGCTCCTTGCTCTGCTTAGTAGTGAAATGGGTATGAAATTTTTTGTGTGTATTGATGGGTATATATAAATGCATTGATGGTGCAGAGTACCCGAGTTTTCACTTTGAGAGAAGAGAGATACATATATGGAACGAAGAAGATGAGGAAGAACACTGTGTTACTCATTTTGAATTGGAAGTACTGATGTGGAATCATTTTATATGAGCTGTCCAATGAACGGCATCAGAAGCAATGACACCTCAGTAATAATGAGCATACCAAGTGTGCAATTTTTCTTTTTTTTTTTCCCTTAGTGGTGCTCTCCAGTGGAAGGAACCAGGGCATCTTAACATTGATGGCTGGTTCAAATTCAGAGACCTGGAAAGTTCAGGGTAAACCTGGAAAATCTTGTTCCAGAAAACAAGGAAGTTCTCAAACAATAATGGAGCTATGTCAAAATGATACTAAAACTATTTTAAAGGACTTACATTGGCCAAATGTGGTACAGTATATGTATAATATGTATAAAAATATATAACAATGCTAATGGTTTCAAACATACTGAATTTTACATGTGTAAGTATGTGTGTAACAAAATTTTAGGAGAATGACAGGTTCTAAGGATAATTATGTACAAGGATCCAAGTCTTCTGTCCTGTCAGAACTATTTAAAACATGACCTGGGCGGGGTACCTAAACTAAAAGAAAGAATTTTTTTTTTTTAAAGATTTATTTATTCATTTGAGAGAGCGAGAATGAGAGAGAGCACATGAGAGGGAGGAGGGTCAGAGGGAGAAGCAGGCTCCTCGCTGAGCAGGGAGCCCGATGTGGGACTCGATCCCGGGACTCCAGGATCATGACCTGAGCCGAAGGCAGTTGCCCAACCAACTGAGCCACCCAGGCGCCCCAGAAAGAATTTTTGATGGTGAACTATCTAAAATTATGTTTCTTAGTCTGTATCTTTCCCTATATATGTGACTATAGATTTGGTCTGACTTTTTCATTGTTTTTAAATATATTTTCCCAAGACTACAGTTTTTTAGAACCAAACTTACCTGTCTACCTTTCTAATAAAGTTGATTTTAAAAATATGTACTATACCATGGCTCATATCCTTACATTCTCAGGAAAATTCTTTCTACTGTTTGGAAGTGAGAGGAACTTTGTCTCAGGGCACTTAGAAGGGGCTCTGTTTTAGACCCTAGTTGGGTAAGAATCAATCTGGGTTGAAAAATCATCAGTGGTAATAGTTTAAAGTCATGTCAGTGCTGTAACGATGTATTTTTACAACAGTGTTCCACAATAACTACCCATGGAAAGAAGGGAAAGTCATCTGGCTTAAGTGGGCAGTAGTGAAAAACAAGGTGTTTGCCCATGGTCTATACTGCTTATAATACAAAATACATAGACATGAGGTCTTAGTATATAGTACTAAAATAGTTATATCATGTGCAGACAATAATTTTTAGTGATTGCAAGTTAAAATGGCATTCATCCAGTAAATGGCCTTGTTGGAGGGTTATGTGAAGCAAAAAGCCTATTGTTTTTTGTTTTTGTTTTTAAGCTTAACAATCTTAAATGAAGTATTAATGGGTGAATTCCTTTACTCATTTTGACCATGTTAACGTAAGTATGGCAATACATTTGAAATGCTTACTATAGCTCTTCACACATAGTCAATACTTAATATACGGTGACTTAAGTACATGTTATATACTATATATACTTAGTTGTGTACTATTGTGCTATTATTTAATGTCTATCTTTTCTATAATTTTCACTGGGGTGGATTTCTTCCCCTGACTTTATCTTAAACACTTTGCATGCACCTAGAGCACCACAAAGATTCAATAAAATATTTGTTGGTTGATCAACACCAAAACACTCAGAATTTATATTTATTAATTCCTATTTTACAGAAATTCTGTATTCAAACAAATATTAAGGAAGCCCCTCATCTTTTGAGACTTATAATCTAAAACATAATTTCGACCACATTACCCATATTATTAGGAATAATAACTATGACAACTCCCACTTATTAAGCACTGCCTTTGTACCAGGCACTGTGCTAAGTGGTTTAGTTACATTATCTCATTCAATACTAAACATAGCTACACAATACAGATATTAATATTCCCACTTTGCAAATGAGAAAACTGAGGTTTTAGAAGTCAGGTGAGTGGAAGAGTCCTGCCCTTGTCATGATTTCTGAACCTCAAACTAAATATATGTCCTACATCTCTATTATCAGAATATCTGTGAGGCACTTCCACAATTATATTTAAAAAAAACCCAAACAAACAAATTATAGTTCCCAAACAGATGAATTTGCTGATAGTTTTAAAAAGCTTCTTACAGCATACAACTACATTATGAAAATAGAGCTTGACTGTGCGTGAAAAGCTTGGAAAGGAGTATGGAGATATTATGTGAAAGGACAAACATCTTCAGGAATAGGGCCACTGTGTTTGACAAGTTGCTTTCAATGGTTAAATAACAGAACAGGTAACAGATAAATGCCACCTAGGCAAAACGCTGTAGAGATACTGGAATCACTGATTTATGGGGACTTTGTGCTGCAGCCTTGGAATATGTGGCCACTGAATTATGTGCCCAAATGGATGTGGAAAACTAATTATGTCTAGAAGAAATGGAAAAGCAAAATGGATACCTGAAAAATTTTGGGGATTAAGAAAATTGAACATGACAACAGAGAAACAGACACAAAGATTCAGATATGTTTTAAATGTCATTTCTGCTCACTTCAGTGAAGGCAATACATGAGCAAATCAAACACGTCAACATACGACTCTTTACAATTTGACAATGGAGTTGAGTATTAGTGTATAGTATCTGAATCTGCTTTCCAGATATTCTATAAACCTGATGTTTTCTGTCAGTGATGGAAATACTTTAAAGTGCACAAATCACCATATACTCCAATTAAGAAAAGAAATAGATTCCTTCTGCTTTGCAATCGTACCAAGACATTAAAATTTCATTCTAGTTCTGTTGTTAATACTGCATATGATCTTTACAAAACATTTTTTCAGATGATCTGTTTCATTAATACAATTTGTTTTGGATACTGAGCTGCAAAAATAATTGCAAAAATAACTGGTAGACCAGTATATAAGGTCTATAAAATATTTTATTTTATTTTATTTTATTTATTTATTTTTTAAAGATCTTATTCATTTATTTGAGAGAGGATGAGATAGAGAGAGCATGAGAGGGGGGAGGGTCAGCGGGAGAAGCAGACTCCCTGCCGAGCAGGGAGCCCGATGCGGGACTCGATCCCGGGACTCCAGGATCATGACCTGAGCCGAAGGCAGTCGCTTAACCAACTGAGCCACCCAAGCGCCCTAAAATATTTTATTTTATTTGAAGTTCTTATTTATTGTATTTATCAGCCTTCATTGTAACTGTATATATTTTACTCTCATAAAATAATTTTTGCACAGGATTTGCATAAATATCCCATGTCTACAGAGTTGCTTTTCCTCAGAAAGTAGATAGGAAAAAAAAATTATATGGCTAAGAAGAATTCACTACCACACTAAGCTAATTTTGTATAATCTTTGTCTATACTATATGTAAATGATTTCAGATATCATGAGAAAATTGTCAAGATGTAATGTGGGATAGTATTTATTATAAACACTTTATTGAAACACTTTTAGATATTTGTTTTATGACTTTGGTTGACTTTTTTGAAAAAGTTTAAGTAGAATGATATAGTAATATCACCTTATCATTAATCTGGTACTACTAATAACTGGATAGATTTGACCTCAAAAGAAATTCTCATACTGTACTTGACTTCCTTCAGTTATTGGAGATCTAATATACATATGGAACTATGATAGATGTACAAAATATTATGCTTGGTTGCTAAAATCAAAATACTCAACCTATAAGTCAGATGCAAGCACACTGATAAAATAACCATAAGGGTCTATATATGTAGTGTTTGCAGTGTTTAGGAGAGAGAATGATACAACTGAACCAGTCAGGGAACACTATATAAAGAAGAATGAATTAGGTTAGAATTTAAAGACAGGTAAACTGATGATCAGGGAGCATTCCAGGCAGTTGAAATTGTATGTGCAAGATAAGGGGGTCAGACATTGCAAAATGTAATCAGAGAACACAATATTTAAATAAACAATCTGAATTAATGGAGGCAAGTTAGGCATAACTGGAAAGGAAGGGCTTTACATATGGATCTTAGGCTTATACCCTAAGATCCATAAACCAGCCTTTTCCACAGTGGAACATTACTCCTTGGAGATATAGTAGGTACTTTTGAATGAAGTCTCCTTCAGTCAAATCAAATGGGATAACTGCATAGTTTGTCCTTTTAAAGGTTTTGAGAATTCATGGAGGAAAAATTCCCAGTATTCTAGTTATTTGACCATTGAACCCCACATTTTTTTTTTTTCCTGTTCTCATCCAGTGCCTGCACAAATAGAGTTGTGGGCAGTGAGAAGCCATAAGCCATTGGTTTCAGAGCAGTCAAGTGACTTGATAAAATCGATGAATTCAGAGGAATCATTTAATGAGTGTGCTATGTGGAGAAAATGGTAGAAAAGCTAAAGATGGAGAGCAGAGTCAGAGAGACCAGAGGGAAAATTAGCAAGCTTATCAATGCATTAGACCTAGTGTGATAGCAGGGAGAACAGATAGGAACATTAAGAGCACAGAATAAAATGTCTCTGATAGTAAATTAAATACAGAAGTACAAGCACAAAGCAAAGTTAAGATAATTCAGTGAAGTAAAACGTCAAAAATCAGCTCTCACATATTGAGGCATGCTGAAAAGCTTCCAGAAGAAGAGTTCTATATCTAGCCTGGAACTCCAATATTTTATCAATTCTGCCAGAGAATTGTCTCTGAGTGTTAATCTTAATCACTCCAGCTATATTTCATTCCTTTTGTAGTATTTCAGATTGTTTCAAGTAGATCTGAGCCCTTCAGAATTTCTTGTTAATCTAATTTCTGCTAATTTGTAAAACACAAGATAATTTAGTGCTTATTTTAAATGACTGAAACAAAGACCTTAATTAATATTAGGGGAGCAGCTTGCCTATAATTTGTACATAGGGTTTTCAAGTCATTCAGTACTTAACTAAATTAGGAGCAAAGAGAATACATTGAGAGTCAGATGTATTAGATTTACTTTAAAATACTTCCAACATCTTTGAAAACCTTTTCTTTGATGTCAATAAGTCACTAGAACCCAGAGATGTGAGACCATTTTTTTCTATTGATACCAAAATGTGATATAAAGGAAGTGGATTGAAGAGTCGTTTGACCGTGCTTGCTTCGGCAGCACATATACTAAAATTGGAAGAGTCATTTGACCACCTGATTTAAATCCTGCCTGTACTACTTGCTAGCCATGTGGCTTTAGGCAAGTCATTTCAAGGACCTTCCTAAAGTACCTTCCTTTCCACCCCTTTCTTTTTCTTTCTTTCTTTTCTTTCTTTCTTTCTTTCTTTCTTTCTTTCTTTCTTTCTTTCTTTCTTTCTTTCTTTCTTTCTTTCTTTCTTCTTTCTTTCTTTTTCTTTCTTCTTTCTTTCTCTAAATCACTATGTTGTAGAGGTAATTATGTTCACCTCAATGACTATGAAATATGTTTACGCACGTGGCTAGCATGGTGTCAGGAATATAGTCAGTCATCAGTATATTGAATCCTCTCACTTCTCAAACTTTGAGCCATGTGTTAACTGAATTTTTAAACAGCCTCTCAAGTCTTTGCCATTAATTCTTACTTAAAACATTTTTCTGCTTTTCATCTTTGTCCATTTTATGATAGTGATTCTTTCTCTGTAGCACTTTTTTTTTTCATGCACACAAAAACCAGGGTTTTATAGATTTATCATTCTCCTTTTCTTTATCACTGCCATCATTGCCAAGGTAAAGAAGCATGGTTGTTTCCAAAAGAGCTGATTCAGTTTATACAAAAACTTAGGCCCAGACTTTTGGAAAAGGCTAGTTGAGCTGGAATGTGTGTTTGGGGATATAAATTTAGTTTCATAGTCCTGTAGACAAGATAAACCTGTTCACTTTGTAACAGATGTTTTCCTGAGAACATCAGTCTAAGTGTTCAGCCATAGTACGAGAGAGAGAACAAAAGCTCTTCGCAACCAGCTTCCTTACTAGAACTTACAGCCCCCATACAAAAATTTTTTCTTTTAACACAAAAGAGAGTGGAGACATATAGCTGAAATTCCTGATATATCCCATAGGCTGCCATTATATTTTATATCTTTTTTTTTTTTTTAATGGCCTTATGGCCTCCTAGTCCACTGGAATAGCATCTGCCCACTACTCTCAATGTACCTGGGGATCTGACTGGATACTCAAACTGCCCTGCTAGATAGACCCACCAGTGGCTTTTGCCTGTATTTCTCTCATGCAAAGAGCACACATGATAAAACCTAAAATTGATTCATTAGAAAAGTTCCCCATTTCTCACCTTTCCTACTTCAGCAGGGCACTGGCCTTCGTCCGTTTTCACTTTCTACTCATGCCATATAAGGAATGCCTTTCCAAAAAGTGAACTTCTTAGCCCTGACCTGGCACATCCCAGAGTCTACCACATCTTGCAAGAGGTCTGGGCTACTTTGACTCATTTGCTCATTTGACAAAAGTTACTGCAATGGTCAGGTAACAAATGTGGTTATATTCAGCAGATTGAGAAAGAACCCAGGTCCTGCTTCCACAGGGCTATTGTTTCTTGAGACAATAAACAAGTAGAAACTAGAATGGAGGCTTCCTGAAGGTAGACACTCTGTTTTGTTGTCTTATTTTATCCCAAGGCCCAGGACAGAGCCAAGCGTTAATGAAGTCTCAATGGATATTTGTTGTATAAAATAAGATAGGATATAATGTGGAGAGTAGTGAGTATAATGGAGTAAAATAAAGCAGAGTTAGAGTATCGAATGCAAAAGGCGACACAAGTTATTTCTTATTGACTTTTTTCCACTTCTCATGAATGTTCTGCTCCAGCAAGTTAAGTGGTCCATCTGGCCCATATGGCAGGCTCCACTGCTCCATATCCCTTCGGCATAACTCTCTTTATGTTGCTTGCTCCCCCTAGAAACCAGTCTTTGTCTGTATTTAGGCCAACTATCTCCTTCCAGAGTTAACAGTACAGATTTGTCTTAAGGTTTTGTTTCCTTTGAAGTATTTTCTGCATTTTTAATTTAACTCTAAACACACTTTAAAAGATGAAACATCAGATTATTTCACTCCTTGTAAGCTTGCAAAGAGGAGTGGTTTGCAAAAGGCTGTCTGGACAGGGATTTCACTGTCTCCAGTGAAATAAAAAATACAAGAGCAAAAGTAAGCTTTTTTAAAAACTAAATTTATTGCTTCTAAGAGACCCCATTTGGAACTATGATATTTCCTTCATTTTCAGTTTCAAAATGCCCTTTATTATACCATGATATTCATTTCAAAAAGTAATACTGTTCTTCTGGTTGTATAGTTAGCAAAAATAAAAGTTAGTAATGCTTCATGAATATCTAAATTTGGGGAGGATGGGAATTTTTCTGGTCTATAAAATCAACATCATAAAATTATTGTCACTGACAGTCCAGTGATAAAGAAGAAGAATTACTACACACATACACACACACTCGTTTGTGACCTCATTGGGGATTGAGATGGACTCTGTATTTTCATTTGAATTCTAAGTACTTGATGCTTGAATATAATACATGCTCATTAAATGTTTATTTATTGAATAAAAAACTCTAGGCCACCATTCACAATAAATATAAAGAAGGAATATGGAATTAAGTAACATGTATGGGGTCTACAATATTACTGGAATCCCATCAAAGTGCTGACCAGAACAGTTGGGACAGGAAATAAAGAATAAAAGAAATTGAGATAATGGATCTTTGTGGGTAACAAATAATGGATAAGGGAGAAGAAAGATGAATTTTCTCTTTAGTTAATCCCTATCCACGCCACCCATGACCAGACTGGTAACAAGAGGTGACAGGATAACTGTAAAGATTTGAGAAAACCCATTCATACCTTATACATACTTTCCTACACAGGAATGATGAGTTAAGCAGCTGTATAAGCTAGAGCCTTCTATAGGTTCAAATTGCAACCTGGAAAATCACACAATTGATCCAGCTTTGATTTGATCACACTAATAATTATGAGCTTATGTTGTATTTGCTTTTTGGCTCTGCATACTGTCAGTCTTCCCCTTAATATCCTAGGTTTTTATGGTCTCACACAGTCCAAATCATTGTTTCCATGATTAGGTCCCTGTTGTTGAATGTGAAGAGATGTGAGGATGTGAGTGAATATACCCTGCTGGAATTTTACAGTTTTGAGAGAGAGAGATAAAGGAATTGGGATATCAACTCCTTGTCTGCCTCTCAAGACAGTAAATTTTTAAAATTACTGTCTTTGAGGCTACTCCTATTTAGCAGTCAGCTATACTGTTCATCAAACACTTTAACACAATAAAGTTGAAAAATAGGATAAAGAACCTGAAGACAGAAATAAAGCTGAACAGGCACATCGGCACTAGTGTGTGCAAAATTAAGACAGGGAAAGAAATCACCCTAACTTAAAAGAATCCCAAATGGTTCAGAATGCAACTGAGATAATGATATGCTATTTCATATAAATATCTAATGGCTCCAACACAAGTAGCTTAACTATAATGAACGGTCTTATTAAATAATAAAAATCACTGAGGGAGCATGTAGGAGCAATCCAATCTCGGCAGCACACTTTATGGGCAGTTCTTGGTTTGAAGATCAGTGAAGATGCCAGTGCTTCTTAATTTATGTTAAGCCCGATAATTTGCGGTTCTCTGCAACTTTTTCTCCTAACAAAGCAGAACTCACATATTGAAATGAAATCAAAGTAGCACAATGTTATTTTAAGGTGTTTGTACTGAAATTTAATTAAAACATCAAATCTCATAAAACACTAAAGACTAGTTATAAATAAAGCTCCTAAGCACACATAAATTAGATTTAAATAGCAAATAGGACTTTATACTTTGGCTCAAAGCAGTGTTTGTTTGTTTAATGGTAATTGGGGAAAAACATATTTACACTTTCCATAATTCATACTGATATCACTGAACATACCTTATAATAATAATAAAAATAAAAACTAGAGCCTTCTGGCCAGCATTGACAGATTTAGCAAAGAAAAATATGGGGTGCCCAGGAAAATCTGAATTGAAGATAGGCAATGATTTTTTTTTTTTTTTTTTTGGTCTGACCCATACAATTTTGGGGAATATTTTACTAAAAATTACTTATTGTTTATCTGAAATTCAAATTTAACTGGTCATTCTGTATTTTGTCTGGAAAACCTAAGATCAGCCAATGTGGATGAAGATATATTGTATGTATGGTTGCTTGAATGATTTTTTTTTTTAAAGGCCTGTTCATATATTATTTTATCATTAATTTTCTTTTATCCTTAATCATGTCAAAATAATTATTTGAAATAGATGGGAATTGAGAGAGGCAATGTTACAGCTCAGCAATATATATATTTTATTTCTTCTTCCAGGAAACACCAATGGACCTCACTGTGTAAGCCCCTTGAAGTTAGGTAAAGCCATGTGACTGAGGTCTAGACAAGTGATTGTGGGCAAAAGTGATGTTGACCATTTGCAGTCCTCTCTTTCTTTTCCCTTGCCTGCCAGTTGGAGGCAAAGATGCTAGTGGAAAATGTTGAGCGTCTGATGATACCAGAGCCTCAGTATGAAAGAGGCCTGGTGCCTCATAGACCACAGGGAGCAGAAGACTGACCCCTCAATCCCTCTTACCACCAATGCCCAAGAGATGGTGATGTGAGTGACAAAGAAACAAGCTTCTGAGATTCCGAGGTTGTTTCAACAATTAGTGTGACTTGACCTATCTGATACAGGTATTAGTACCTTGCAGTAGATTGCTTTTGCAACTGAAACGTCTAATACACAATAATTGGCTTGACAGGCTGGATGTGGATGGTGAGGGAAATAAAGCAGGTTGGACAGCTGTACAACAGTATTAGTCAGTGTCAAATATCTGATAAAACAGTAAATGGAAAGTCATGTGTCTACTGGGCTCCACCTTTAGGAAAAGACGTTGGTGAAAAGAATGTTATTGGTATCTGTTGCATATGGTTATTGACTATGCTGGGCAATGCGTCACCCAAAAAAGATAAGTTTAGGAAAGAATAGGCCAACTGGCTGCATTAAATAAAAGGGAATAGAAACAAATCCAGAAATTTGGATCTTTTAAAGTTGGGAAGTCTACTTGTCTAAACCACAAACATTATTTAAAAGTGTGTAGGGGGGGATTTAAAAAGTCTTTCAACTATAAAAACCAAGTGAGATTTCTTAGTTAAACGAAGTAACTCAGTTCTGGGACAGATTTAGATTAAGGGTGTGACTATCACATCTACTGCTTTTGGATAGTTACCAGGTCATTACCCTTAAAGTTGAGAAAGGGGAACTTGGGAATAATAAAGCAAATAAATATGTCTAAGATAGGATGTTGAATACAGTTACTGTTGAGTCACATGGGGACTAAATAAATAGATTAGGAGTCTACTAGTACTTTAAGGAATCTTCTTTCCTTCAATTGCTAACTCTGTACTGGAACTCCAAGTTTGTTTCTCTAAGTAACAGGCTGCAAAAGTTATGTTGGATCAGTATCTGCACTGAAGACATGGACAAAGACAGAGAGTTAAAGACACAAGGAAGAACATTCCAGGGCCAAGTCAAGAACCAAAGAGAACAATGGACAATATGCTCTATTGCCTGGAGATCTCAGACTTTGATGCATTAACTAGTTGTGACTTTGTATTGACTCCCTTGGAGAGGGGTTTTGGGTATTTCATGGATAGGAGCCAATGGAATAAAAGGATATGTAATGAGTAGATGGACAGAAATCCACATCCTTCCTCTTCTTCTTTTAAACAACTAATTTCCCAGTGCCTTTGCCGTAAAGTGAGGTCATGTGACTGAGTTCTCACCAATAGAAAACAGGAGGAGGAATCAATTTCACTTCTGTAAATGGCAGCATGTAACACACACTTTCTGTCCCTTTACCTCACATCTGGAAGCAGAGAAGTCAAGGGAGGATGGCAAGTCACTGATAGATGGAGAAGCCATGGGGATGGAAAGAACTGGATGTGAATGACAGCACAGAGCCACACAGCACTCCTCTGTTTGTGGTTTAGACAAGCAGACTTTCCAAATTTAAAAGATCCAAAATCTGGATTTTTTTCTATTCCCTTTTATTTAATGCTGCCAGTTGGCCTATTCTTTCAAGGCTCCAGATATTCTGATTTAATTGGCATTGAATGCAAACAGGGTATTGGGAATTTTTTAAAGATCTTCAGGTGATTCTAATACTTGACAGAGTTAATTATCAGCAGAGAAATCACCGTTTTAACTATATTTCTGGTTTCTAGATTCACCAGATTTAACTTGGAGGAAATATTTTTATAGTTTTTTTTTGTTAATGTCTTCCATAAAGATGCTTGAGGCAGGTTTTATAACTCCAGTCTACCTTAGACATTTTAGGTAAGGTAAAATTTCCGAGTTATGCTGATAATTGCAGTCAATTTGAAGAACAGCTAAAATTCCTTTAGTTACAAAACACAATGAGAAAAGATGAACCTCAACGTGATCAGTAAATGTTAAATAATTTCAATCTGGTGTTGGTCATCTCCTATGTAATTTCATGTGGACAGGCTTTCTTTTAAAAGGGACCATCTAAAGCATTGATTATGCTTTTCTTTGTGATAGAGGACAGTTAATTAATCATAGCAGAATCAATAAACATGGCTGTTACTAAACGTAGCAAAAATGCAAGTTTGAAATTTTTAGTGAAGGGAATTTCCTTACAATAAAACTTCTATATTATGATGGTCAAGATAATTCTGTTCCCTTGGGAGCAATAATGTATAATAAATGGCTTTCTTACTGATTTTCAATTTTCAAAATATTGGAAAATTTTCCTCATATAAATCTGAACATCCTACCTCCACAATAATTTTAACAAATAAACGTTCAGCAGAATTAAACTTAAGCATGGTTACAAATTTGCTAAGTATCAATTTGTTCTGGCAAGTTCTTAATTTTTGGATGAAAGTTCTAATGAAATGTTGCTAACATTTTCGTTCTTTTGCTGTAGCTTTCTCCTTTCCTAACAACTTCGTACTTATTTCTGCATCTGACCTTCCCTCACAAGAGGCAGTTACAGTAAATCAATCATATTTTCTTGCTGTGCTTGAGTGAAGATCATGTTTTTTCATTTCAGAAATAATTTCCTGATGCTGTATTTAAGTAGCACATTTTATGTCAATGGGAAAAGCAGTGTGAAAGAATGAGAACAGGTCTGAGTTAAGAGAAAACAAAAATGATCTGGCTTGTGACTTTCATATATATTATCTTTTTGACTCTTTACGTTGGAAAGGTTCACAGTGCTTTCTTATGCTTATGTTTATTTTAAATATTTTCATGACAATACCCCAAAATATATTTTTTAAAGATTTTATTTATTTATTTGAGAGAGAGAGAATGAGAGAGCACATGAGAGGGGGGAGGCTCAGAGGGAGAAGCAGACTCCCCGCCAAGCAGGGAGCCCGATGCGGGACTCGATCCAGGGACTCCAGGATCATGATCTGAGCCGAAGGCAGTCGCTTAACCAACTGAGCCACCCAGGCGCTCCGACAATACCCAAAATATTAAAGATATTAAATCAATTAGAGACTTCTACTTATACATATTAGTAATATGATAGCCAAGGTTACTCATATCTTCATCAGAAAGACTATACCAAGAGAACTATTGAATTGAGAAATTACAGAAGCACTGAATATATTAGAACTCAAAAACTAAACTTGATACTTCATAACGATATTCCTGCACAGATTTTCCACTGAAATTTTTCTCATTTTAAAATGAGATAATTTTCTGTGCTTTACCTCTATTGATAGGAAAACAATTATGGAAGTTAAGATCTGTTTACTATTTTATTTTATTTCAGGAAATGCTAATATTATTTTTATTTTTAACATGTACTAATCTTGGGGAAAAAAATGGGAAATAGGAAAAACATTCTCTAGCAGGGCTCACATATTTTCTGGTTAATTTTGGCCACATGATTCATTTGGAAATAGCAATTTATTAGGTTAATGATTGTCTTTTCCGAACAATGCCACACACCAACATGATTGTCAAAAGGTTAGAGTTTATGATTACAACCTGTAAATTAGCGGGAAGATTGCTGATTCACACTCAGGTAAGAAATTTGCCATTTCTTATTGTTAGAAAGAAACTCCAATATTATTTTAAGTTAGAGAAATTATAAATATTCAGAGTTGACCAACATGCCCTCAATGTTCCCTCAGCTTGATTGAACTTTAGACAGGTTTCTTCCTGACTCTAGGTCCCTGGCCTCCCTTTTCTCAGATCATCTGCTTTAGAATACTTGCAATTAAATCTTGTTTCTCTCCTCCTTTAAGGTGTAAACCCTCTCCCTGCCTTTTGCCACCTTACAACTTAGGAATGAATGTCTTTCCCAAAGACCTGGGCTCTATCCCTCTGAAATGTAATCATCAAAAAAGATAAGACCCCTACCTCTCCCCAGCATTCTCCAGTACTTTCCACAAGCTCACCCTAGTGCTAAAAATTCCCACCTTTTGTTTCAAGGGAGTCGACTTCAATCTCCCTCCTCTATTTCAAGAGCCTTGAATAAATTCTTCCTTAACTTCTTTTTTAACTCAATTTCATGCAGTTTTCTTGGACAGAGTCAATGCTGTCTCTCTGACAGTCTTAGAGGGTGTGCAATGTTAGTTCTGTTTTATGATTCCTAAATAATCCTTATTGATTTCTTTTTAAATGATAAATTCTTAAAGGATTTTGCCCACATAACATGAAAGTTGTGTGGCTCTGAGGCTTGACTGACAGAAAATACAGATAGGTGAAAAGTAAATGAAAGCATGGGCTTCATGATTAAGCAAACAGTATATTAATATAAATGACTCAAAGTAACAAATAAAAGTTTTCATTTAGATCTTGAAATTTAAAACATATGTAAATGTGCAAACGTTTTACTTAGGAAAATTATCCTCAGTATCTGAATATTTCAAAAAGAGTTCAAAAACAAGGCATTAAATTATTCAGACACTTGTTTCATTTCTCCACTCTACTTTTCATTAAATACAACCACAGTACCTTTCCACAAGATGATTTTTAATCCTTTTAGACTGGTAATGGGAAGTACAGTGTACTAATTTATAAAATGCTCCAATTGCTGAGATAACTGACTCCTTTTAACATTTTGTCATTAATTATAATAGATTTTTAATTACCATTGGAAGGTTTTGTAATTAGTAACATCTAGCTTATATAATCAGTGACTCTAAGCTCTCTAATTGACATAACACCTAAAAATTATTCAAAGCATGTTGTAATGTTGCTCCATGTCAAGAAATGGGATCTGAATTACACTTGTTTTGGAGAGGATGGACTTGTGAAATCCATCAAAGATGTGCTGTGGCTCAATGCTTTTTGGCACGCCTCCCAGTTGTCCTTGAAGAGGTTAGAAAAGGAAATTCACAAAGAAGAGTTTGGAAAAAATGGATTTATAGATACAATGGACCCATTACTACCTATGATGGACCAAATATCTTTGTTTATCAAGCTGTCTTCATAGAGAATTACAAAGCATCAAATTATAACAATATACTTTTCAAAGGTACAAATAACAAACTTGAATTTAAATTTGAAGAGCAATTTCTTAACAAGATTGATTTTTTCCCCCAATTCTTGTAGCTTTCAAAACAATGATAAATCAGGTTCTAAGAAACAGGAATTAGTGAAAATCTAGAAAAATTTTGGTGAACGCAGTTGCTATATGCAATGATGGTTTATATCCCATCTGCATTTAAGCATAGTACCATTAGAGTTATGTTTGAACTCAAAGATAATGTATTTTAAGTACATTAAAAGAATGGGGCTATTTTAATATACTTAGTTCTTCAGGTAACCATTTCTCACAATGTGTCACACTAAATTCATTTAATGAAAAGAGTTTATACATTAGGCAGCATTTACATTTTACTTTTTACATTTTTACAAGGCAATTTCTAGGATAAAGTTTAAATATCACTAATGGGTGTTTTTAACAGAATGTAATACTCTACAAAATGGTGTTTTTTTAAGTATCTCTATAATAAAATCTTACCAAAAGTGTAGCAATATCTCAGAATATGTTTTCAATCTTACGCAGCTGATTTGGTACTTAAAACATTGCTTTCTTCAAAGTACATAAAATTGGATCAAGTAGACGCTGCCTTTAAATGGAAAGATAAATGACATTGTTCCAAAATTTTCTTATCATCAAAATAACTTTTTAGAATACTTGCAAAATGTATTTATATGTTGATTTTTATGTATGGTTTCATAAAGAATAAGCTGCAAATCCCCAGTGCTTGGAAATATTTTCTTTAATAAGTATTCTAATTTATTCTTTAAATATCCTTTTATAATTTTTTGTATCATCTTACTACCACCTTCCCAGCCCTTGCTTTGGGTTGCTTAATAAGAACATGGTTTTTAAATATTGAAAATTGAACATCACGTTCTATGAAAATTTCAGTGCAGTATAAGTATTGCTGAATATAATCGAAACATAATCTTTGAGATCTTCTCATATCAAGTGTGTTATGTGCTCTTTCTACAGTAATATCTAAAGAATACACAGATGCTGTGGGAAAACCAGTTTATTCATGGGTTGTGTAAAAACAGTGATTATTCAGTAAAAGCGTCTCTATGATCATTTCATTGAGAAACAGAAAGTCAGGATGTTTCTCTCATAGAGTTGATTTTTTGTTAAAGTTAAAATACATTTAACAACTCTCCTTATTATACTTGTAGGATAATTAAAAGTATAAGTAGTATTATGCCTAAGTATATACTGCTTTTTGTGGATAGAGACAAAGACTACATACAAATATTTCCTCAAAGTTTATAAATGGTTTACTAGCTGATATTCTGTTTGAACTTTGTCCGTGGGGATTCTTCCTCACTGAAACTGCAACATCAGAGTTCAGAGAACCTAAGTGCGTTTCAAATATAGAAGAAATAGCTAATAAGACTGATTTCTTTTAGTTCAAAACATATTAAATTGAAATTGCTTAATTTGTTCTTTAGGTCACGGGAGTGGCTCAGACAGTTAAGCATATGACTCTTGGTTTCAGCTCGGGTCAGCTCAGGTTGTGATCTCAGGGTCCTGAGATCGAGCCCGCATCAGGCTCCGTGCTCAGCAAGCAGTATGCTTGGGCTTCTCTCTCTTTCTCCCTTTGCCCCTCCCCCCGCTCTCTCTCTCAAATAAATAAACAAATCTTTTTAAAAAATGTGTTCTTTGTATCTAATATTTGATTCGAAAATCTAAATTCTCTAAAAACTTCATCCCAGGACCATACAGAAAGTGGTTTTATATTAGTAAAACATCTTAAAATGCCTGAGTAATGGTAAATACTGAAAATTGAACATTTATCTAGGAAAATTTTAGCCCCACAGTAGATTATTTTATGTATTTATCTCTGTAAACATATAGACCTAGATATAGACCTATGAAGAAACTAAGTCATTACCAAAATTAGTGAATATACCCATTAATACAGGTAATTTTTTAAAAATCATTAAATTATTTAGCACTAAACATTTAAATCTCATTAAAACCCCAAAGATTGAGACATTTCTACAGAAGAACCTCTCTATCTTTTGTACCCCCCTCCTTAATCTGAATCAAGGTCACACAGCAGAAAGTGGCAGAATCCAAATTTAAACCCCTGCTGAGTTATCCCACTCTCAGCTTGACTTGCCCAATAGTGTTAGCACTAGAAAGAGAATAAATGGGCCTGTCCCAGCAATACATGCTAGACAACATTTCTTAAAAGACTCAGGAGTGAAAGTGCCTATCTCCCAGAGGACCCTATCTGCCTAAGCATAAGTTTCCAGCAGGGACCCATCTCCCCGTTCCAGTCCCTCCTTGATTTCTCTGCCTCAGTAAAGACTAGAATTCCTCATCTGTCTTTTTTTTTTTTTTTTAAGATTTTATTTATTTGACAGAGAGAGACACAGCGAGAGAGGGAACACAAGCAGGGGGAGTGGGAGAGGGAGAAGCAGGCTTCCCGCGGAGCAGGGAGCCCGATGTGGGGCTCGATCCCAGGACCCTGGGATCATGACCTGAGCCGAAGGCAGCTGCTTAACTGACTGAGCCACCCAGGGGCTCCTCCTCATCTGTCTTTTTTTCCAATCTTTATTTTCATTTTGAGAAATTTTGTAAAGACATAAAAGATCAAAAACTAATAAACACCTGTGTAGCGGCCTCATAAATAAAAAAAATGTAAACATTGTTATATTTACTGCAAGTATAATTTTATAAAAACAAATATAGAATTATGAAACAAATTGAAGTACACTTTGTACCTGAATTCCAGTTTTGTTATTTACTGCCAACCATATACAGCATATCATGCATACAGTCCTCCTTCCTTAGTTACCTTTATTTCAACAATCTCCCTTCTCCTTTTTTCTTTCTTTATACATGCCCATGGGCTCACACATAATTTAAATTTTGGGGATGGGGTGGGAGGTGGGGGGAGGAGGGCAGCTTTAGAATAAATAAGCTTACTTTGATATGATATGGCAATTTTGTTTAGGATAAAGGCAGCATTTCACTTTCATGGGAGTAAAGAAGGGCTTTTTAATAAATGAGAATAAAACGATGGAAATATGGGAAAAGCAAAGTTGGATTCATACTTCAAATAAGGATCAAGAAAAATACCAAATGACTCCAAGTTTCACATGTAAAAAAGATATGTCAGCATTCTTAGAAGGAAATACAAACAAATTCCTCCAGCTCCTTAGTGTGAGGAACTCTTGCTCATCATTCAAAATCTAGACGCCATTGACTAGAAGTTCTTCTCACTATAGATGACGTCTAGAAATCAGAAAATTGAACTATATTCTAACAGAAAATTAGTAATATATAAATAGAAAAGAAATCCAAATGTCCTTTAAATTTTTAAAAAAATTTTCAGACTCATACATGAGAATAATACAAAATAGAACCCACTGAAATACCAGTTCACATATGTATGATTAAAAAAATTCGGTTTATCAACATTGACTTCTGTTGGGGCCATTACAATAATTGCTGGTTTGGCTTTGTTTTTGTGTTTTGTTTTGTTTTTGAGAGACAGGGCACGAGCAGGGGGAGGGGCAGTGGGAGAAGGAGAGGGAGAATCCTCAGGCAGACTCCTGGCTGAGCGCAGAGCCCAATGTGGGGCTCAATCTCACAGCCCAGAGATCATGACCTGAGCTGAAAGCAAGAGTCGGTCACTTACCCCACTGAGCCACCCAGGTACCCTACTTTGTTTTGTTTTTAATAAACTTCATCTAGCTAAAGTTCTTTCCATTCCTAATTTCCAAAGAGTTTGTATAAAAGCTCAGAGTAAAATTTTGAAAAAATATTTTTCTGTACCTATTGAGAGGATCATAGTTTTTTTTAACATGTTAATGTAGGCAATTGTGTTTTAATGGATTTTCCCTTAAATTCCTCTGATACTTGGTAAATAGATGTCATATATTTTTTATGTCTAACTAATTTTGACGTGTGCTATTTTCTTTTCTTGCACTGTCTGGTTTTAGAATCAAGGTTATACAGGGCTATTAAAATGAGTTTGGGTAGCTTTCCTTATCTCTATATCTTTGTAAAGAATAATTATTCTTTTCCTTGCACATACTTTGAAATGTGCCTGTAAAAAACATATGACCCACGTATTTTTTTTTTACACATTTTTTAAGGGGGAATAACTTTGTTTACAAAATCAAAAATTTTTTTAAGATTTTATTTATTTGAGGGAGAGAGCACAATGTGGGGAGAGAGGCAGAGGGAGAGGGAGAAGCAGACGCCCCGCTGAGCAGGGAGCCCGATGCAGGGCTCGATCCCAGGACCCTGAGATCATGACCTGAGCCAAAGGCAGATGCTCAACCAACTGAGCCACCCAGGAGCCCCTGCCAAATCAAATTTTTAATGACTATTAGTTAAACTCCTTATTTTCTATTTCTCCTGCAGATGTATTTTCTACTTTTCTCTCTTCCATATCTTTCTGCTTGATACATTTTCAGCCATATTGCCTCCCACAGCTCCAGGTCTCACTGGATTCTGGCCAAACAGTTCCTTTCCTCTGCAGCTGGAGGTGCTAACAGGTTCCCACTGTGGCTACCTGCTGTGGGCTTTTCCAATGAGTTTGGGTGACTTACCTCTGCCCCATCTCTGTGCAGAGACTCTTGAGCAAATTACCTTCCCTTAAACCTTTGCATATGTTACATTTCTGTAGAATCCTGACTAATGGAGGCCATTTTGAATGTTCTATTCCTTTCCTTGAGTCAATTTTAATAATTTATGATTTTATGTGCATGATGCCATCTCTTCATCTAAGGTTTCAAATGGCGTGGAGTACAGTTGTTGGTATTATTGTTTTATAATTCTTATTTTTTACATCCCTAGGTATTTTGTTTCCAAAAATACTAATTCTGCATTTCCTGTTTTCTTTTCTTTTTTCTTTAAGCCTCTACCTCTGGGTTTGTAGTGAAATAACATAGTTGTGAAGAGAATTATCTCTGGAGCTAGGATGTCTGCTTGAATTGTAGCTTCATAATACATTAGATGAATGACTCTTTATGCCTTAATTTCTTCCTGTTTTTTTTTTTTTTTTTTTTTTTTTAATAAAATAGAGATATGACCAGTGCCAGCCTCACGGGGTTTATTCTGTTTATTTTGTCTCTTCGTTTGTTTAAGGAATAACTGAGCTAATTAGTCTGGCAGAGAGCACATGTTTCATAATCTTAACTGTGACCATTATTTGCAAAACTGCATCATTCGATAAATGCAAATTGCTGTTAGTGTTGGGCTGAGGGCAGAAAGTCCTTTTACATTTTGTAAGTTAGGAAATGTATTTTGCCCTCATCCTTGAGTAAAATTTGGTTGAGTATGAAATTCCAAGTCTGCAGATAATTTCCTTCAGCATTTAACACTATTGCTACTTAGTTTTCTGGTATTAGTTGTTACTGATAAATCTGCTGATATCCCAATAACTGTTTCTTAGAGTTCACTGTCATTTAGTCTGAGAGCTTTGAAGATTTTTCTTCTTAATCATAATATTTATTAGTTACTCTGAGTTTATATTCATTTTTACTCATGATTTTTGGAAATTTATGTTTATATTCAATCTGAGGGTGACAAAAGGCTCAGAATCACTTGCTCAAATATTGCTTCTCCACCAATCTTTCCATTCTGGTTTATGGATATTTGAAACTCTCATTTAATCATCTAGTGTACGTACAGCAGTGTTGTGCAAAAGAACTTTTTGTGATGATGGAAATGTTTTATATATGTGTTGTTCAGTTTGGTCACATGTGTCCAGTGACCACTACACTGGATCGTATAGCTGTAGAGTACGTTTTTCTATTATTAATTTTCATTCACCTTTGTCTGTATGTGCCGAATTCTGAATAAAGTCATAAGTATACTCTAAATGAATTCTTTTTTTTTTTTTAAAGATTTTTATTATTTATTTGACTGAGAGATAGAGAGAGCACAAGTAGGCAGAGTGGCAGGCAGAGGGAGAGGGAGAAGCAGACGCCCCGCTGAGCAGGGAGCCCGACACGGGACTCGATCCCAGGACCCTGGGATCATGACCTGAGCCGAAGGCAGATGCCCAACTGACTGAGCCACCCAGGCGCCCCTACTCTAAATGAATTCTTAAGGATATTTTTCCCAGTCACTAATTCTTTCTTTGTACCAAGTACAGAGTTAATCCCATCAATTTCATGTTTTTGGTTGTTAATTTTCCCCCAAGATCTCTAATTAATGTTGCTATACATCTTGCTCTTCTTGTTTCATTTAGGCTTATCTTTATTTTGTTGCACTTTACTAAATGAAAATTTTGAGGAAAAAAATGAAAGTTTGCCCTGAATTGATCTCATTGAGCAATTTAAATGTAAACAGGCTTTGAAGTCTTTATTAGATATTTCCATAAAACTTTTTCCCTGGAGTTTATTCATGTTCTAATTGTTGATTTTATTGACTTTATAAACAACTTGTATGTGCATGTGTTTTTTTATTGTATCTAAAAATTTCAGTAAAAAGATGTTTCGAGGATTGTTTTTCCTTTCACTTTTGTTTGCTTTTATCCCCACCTGTCTGACATTTTTCTAGTTCCCTCTGTCTCCTCCCTGGACTGTCCAATCAAAAATACATTTCACAGTTTAATTTTAGGATTCTTGTGCCAAGATTAAATCAATGATATCTCAGATCCAGGTACCACAGACCCAGACCGCTTCGGTATAGTTTCAGATTGAATAGTTTAATCTGTGTTTTTCTGCTTTTCTGGGTCAGTCCACCTTGATGGTGATAGTTGAAAAACAGTGTTTGTTAGTTAGTTTGTTTGTTTGTTTATCCCTTTCACAAATAAGGAGATCCCCTTGAGTTTCTGATTTCAATCAGGGGATCAGGGACCTATTGTAAAAGCCTTTTAAAATCTTTTTACCTTGGAAGAAACAAAACACCAGTTTCTATTGCCTTTTTCTGACCAAGAACTGGGTGATTCCATGGTTCAATCCCATTCACAATTTCGTAGTTTCATTTTATTTCTGTTTTGTTCTGACCCTATTTTTTTCTTTCTTGTTTCTACTTATGTTTATATACTGGTTTATCTATCATTGAATCTGAAGGGACGTATCATATGTATTCTTATGGAGTCACCCTAATGGAAGTCTAAAATGCATGTTTATAAAATAAGCCCTCTTATCTGTTGTCTATTATTAGAGGACACACTGAAAACCACTGGTTTTAAATCACATTATATCTCATTATATCAAGGATGCCACTTTGAAAGTTAGAAAGTGGTTTCCTCATTATTGTAAACACAGCAAAAAAGGTAATTTAGTTTGCTCTAGAGTTTTAAAAAATATTTTTGAAAGGTTGCTTTTGGCCTGAATTTACTATTTTCCTTGTCATTGTAATGACTAGTGTAAGAGACAATATGGCAGGAAATATGCCAATCTTAGGTGAGTGTGTGACTTACATTAAACCCTTACAGAAATGAAATATGTATTTACCAAGACTTAATTGAGCAAAGGAGGACATTTTTAAATTAATAATGCTTCCAGGAGACTTCTAGGTGGTATAGGGGATGTCGTGTTAATATTTGGCTAAATTTATGTGAAAACTTGATTTATATAGCTTAACATCTTTTCAATACCTTGGGACTTTCTCTTTATAACAATCTTCTTTAAATGATCAATACATTCTGCTTTAAGAAATAACACATTAAATGTGCATGTACATGAGAAAGACATGTGTCATATGATCTCACTGATATGAGGAATTCTTAATCGCAGGAAACAAACTGAGTGTTGTTGGAGTGGGGGGTGGGGTGGGAGGGATGGGGGGACTGGGTGATAGACACTGGGGAGGGTATGTGCTCTGGTAAGCGCTGTGAATTGTGCAAGACTGTTGAATCTCAGATCTGTACCTCTGAAACAAATAATGCAATATATGTTAAGGAAAAAAAAAAAAAGAAGAAGAAGAAGAAGAAGGTAGCGGGAGGGGAAGAATGAAGCGGGGGAAATCGGAGGGGTAGACGAACCATGAGAGACGATGGACTCTGAAAAACAAACAGGGTTCTAGAGGGGAGGGGGGTGGGAGGATGGGTTAGCCTGGTGGTGGGTATTGAGGAGGGCACATTCTGCATGGAGCACTGGGTGTTGTGCACAAACAATGAATCATGGAACACTTCATCTAAAACTAATGTTGTAATGTATGGGGATTAACATAAGAATAAAAAAATTAAAAAAAAATGTGCATGTGCATACCTGAAAAGCCTTATGATTGTTAAAATCAATGCATGTACAAGAATTGCTTAGTCAGTGGATTTAATATAAAAGGTGATGAATACTCTAAGTTTGAAAATTCCATTTTTAAGGCACACGGGGGAAGCTGTAAAAAAATGGCTTCCAGGTGGAAGAACTGCAATTTAAATGTTTACCAGGCTCAGCTTTCAAACCTCTGCAATTTAAAGGACCATTGCTATATTTAATACATTTCTATTTTCCTCAGTGGGAAAGTACATTTCCTAGGAACAATCCCAAAATTTCCTGCAAAATTCCTTCTCTGTGACTACCACAAACCATATATATATATATGTACATATGGTGAGACCATATATATGCAAGAGACCAACTTTTATATATAAAGAGTTGCTCCTTGTACAGAGAAAAATTGTTTGAAAAGTGTATAGGACCTACTGTGCTATACTAAATTGTTTTCTTATCATAGAACTTTGCCCTGCTATTCCTTAATAAAGAAGATAGGCATTAATAATTATCAAGCACCAATGATAGGTCAGGAATTGTCCTAGGTATTTTATACATGTTCTTTCATTTAATCTTCAGAATAGCATTCACATATTCATTTTTACCTCTATATTTGGATAAAGAGAGGGAGGCATAGCCAAACTTGAATCTGAATCTCTCAGGGTGTAAAATGAACTTTCTACCATAGCAATGATTATATGGCTATTGACATGGATAGTTAATTAGCCAACCTTGTATCAGAATCTATTTCTCATATTTAATAATAATTTAAGAGGATAAAATTGTTTCATACATTTATTTTAGGAAGAAATTTTACATCAAAAATTACAGTGAGGTTTGGAGTGAGGGTTCCCACAAGAAAAGATGGAGTCAATGAACAAAAAGAAAGAGGTTAGACTGCTGGGTTTTTTTTTTTAAGATTTTATTTATTTATTTGAGAGAGAGAGAGAGCGAGCGAGCACATGAGCAGGGGGTAGGGGCAGAGGGAGAAGCAGACTTCCCACTGAACAGGGAGACCCACACAGGACTCAATCCCAGGACCCTGAGATCATGACCTGAACCAAAGGCAGATACTTAACCTGCTGAGCCACCCAGGAACTCAAGAGGTTAGGTTGTTTTATTAGTACAAAAACACTTACATTCTGAAATGAAATTGTTCAGTCCTGGAAGAGGGAAGATACTATGAAAGACATTTCATAAAATGTAACAAACTCCAGAAAAGAATAAAGCTACAGGAGAGCTGTGCTGCTGGAGGATTTTTCTGGGGGATTGGATGGAAATGTATTCATTAGAACTTTAGTTTGTTCTATTGATTGACTGCAAGTGGAGATTCCTTATTGTGAGCACAGGTCAATTGTAGTTGTTGTTTTTCCCTTCCTCTAGGCCACTTCCAAGTATTTTCCCTATATTTGTTGCAGGGTGAAGTGTAACAGTGGGTCCAAAATTGGTTTATGTTTAGCTAAGGCTCAGATAAGAAGAGAAGATTGTTCAAGTTCACACCATCAGTAAGTGCTGCCCTCGGAGTCCACATTCTTGTTATACCCTCTTCTCTGGCCTCTCTCTCCTAGGTTTGGTCCTTCCTTCAACCCTTCCTGTCCATCCTTCTCTGCTTTATCAACTTTCTATTTTTTAACATCTTTGAGGGTAAGGAGAATAATAAACATTTTGGAAGGCTTGCTACTTTTCCAAACTGTTCTTTGACTCCTCTGACAATTTCTCCCACAAATACATTTTCTCCCTTTGAAAGTTCTTTTTAGTGACCTGATATCAACTCCATTTCTCTAATTTGCTCTGTGTCCTACTTTTTAAATGTTTTATAAAGTTGAAGGACTGAAGATGACTATCAAATTAGTATAATAAAAGAGGGCATTTTTAAAAATAAATTAAGCAGTTTAACTGCATCTAGTATCCTAAACCTTAGAACTAAAAGAAATTGCCTGCAATTATTACTTTAGAAGAAGAAAAACACAGAAGATAGAGTGACATAGATAAAATGCATGACTAATATTAGCCTAATTTATTTGGTCAAAAATGAAAATAAATTTTATTAAGAAATTAATCAAATTTTACTCTAGTAAACAAAACTGTAGTCTGATGAAGGTATGGTAACTGATTTTTTTTTTTATGTTATGTTAATCACCATACATTACATCATTAGTTTTTGATGTAGTGTTCCATGATTCATTGTTTGAGTATAACACCCAGTGCTCCATGCAGAACGTGCCCTCTTTAATACCCATCACTGGGCTAACCCACCCCCCCACCCCCCTCCACTCTAGAACCCTCAGTTTGTTTCTCAGAGTCCATAGTCTCTCATGGTTCGTCTCCCCCTCCGATTTCCCCCCCTTCATTTTTCCCTTCCTGGTAATTGATGTTTTCACATTTTTGGTGAACTTTAAGTTCAAATGACTGGAGGAACTGAAACTTTGATTAAGACAAAAAATTACTTTGATGAGACAAATTAAATTTTTCCTTGGTGCTATCTAGCTAATTTGCGGTATTAATTTAGACATAAATCAATTAATATAGTATAGTTAAATGTAAAAAATAAGCAAATGTACTAAGCATTTATCTTCCTTTTTCAGCTTCTTTTGTCCAAAAGGAGATTTAATAAAGAGAATATGATTCAACAAATTATGAATTCAACAAATTGTGTTTGAAAATATAACAGCTATGCACATAAAGGTGTTTGAAAAATAAACAAAGGTTACTAGAGATTAGAAAGAGTATAATATATTATGTTGGAAATTTTAAACAAAAAGGAAGCCATTATTTCCTTTTTATCTGAGACATTTTTAAACTAGTGCAGAGAAGGAAATATGTAAGCTAGTAATGATGTATGTTTTAATTAAAATATTTTATTGATAATTTAATACAGACAATTCTAGCAGACAACTGATTATGAATGTGTTTCCTTTAAAACAACTCTCTAGTCCACAAAATATATGAAGTTCATTTTTGGCAAAATATAAAGAGCGTATACTTCATATCCTTATCTGTGAACCACTCTTGTTTCTATCTATTTACTACCACTATTTCCAGAATTTATAGTTTCACATTTATCACCACCTGCACAGGGTAACTGCTGCTTTTGTAAAGACCTATATATCGCTGCAAGTGTACCTGAGCAAGCTTTGTTGTTCCTGTTAGTTGTTGTCTCCTGTGCTTAAGGACCGTGGTTATCTATCTCAGTGTTCACACACAGAAATTGAAATGTATAAAAATGGACATTATTCAAAAGAGACCACACAAGATACCTGCTCTACTTCAGTGAAGACCTCTCCAGGATGCCAATTCAGCTGTAATAACTCAAGTCATATAGTGGTGAAGCCAGAATTACTATAAAAGGGAAGAAAGGTTTGGGAGCTGTGTTCTGGTGGGGGTGGAAAAGGGTGAGTCTCATTCCCAGAGATCTAGTTAGAAAACAAATTCTGATTTGCATTTCTGCATGGAGTCTGGGATTCTCCTTTCTAGAAAGCTCCAAATAGCTCAAAATGCTCAAGAAACACACACTGAGTTGCATGGTCGAGTAAACTAGTTTGAAACTGCATATGAAGCACGTGGTGTTTCCTTAGGTTGCTGCTTTATTTGGTGTGGCTGTGAGAGAGTGAGAATCTTAAGTGTTAATGAGGAATCTTACTTACATTATCCTGAACTCTCAGTCTCTCCAGCTACCTCAAATTCTTGCAACTGAATTCATTAAATCAGAACTCAAACTCAACTTTGACTGAATCAGAACCTATTATGGACTAAATTATCCTTCCAAAGTTCATATGTTGAAACTAAACTCCATTGTGATAGTATTTGGAGAATGTATATGTTTCTAAAGCAAATGTTCTAAGGAAAGGAGGTCAGGAATCAGAATCAGGAAGAACCCTGTCTAAAGTTTAATCAAGCTGAGGGGAACATTATGGCCATCTTGGACATAGATAATGAAAGTGTATTCTCCTAGAACCATGGTTCTCAAACTTCGTTGCACATGGTATTCACCTGGGAGTTTTACAAAAATACAGATGCCTGTGTCTAACCCCAGAGATAACTGATTCAAGTATTGACTTAGGCACTGGTATTATAATATCTTCTCAATAGTTACAAAATACAACCAAACTTGAAAACTACTATCCTGCAAAAGCTGGATTTCCCTGAGAGGGTAGGAAGATGTGAAATACATTCATCTCAGAAATAAATAACTATAGCATAACATTGCTTAATTGTATACCAAATATAAAAATAGTAAATAGAAGAAAGAGAGAGGGGGAGAGAGAGAGGGAGGGAGGGAGAGAGAGGAAAGTATTTTTACTTTATCTAAAGAACAAAAGGAAAGAAAAGAGAAAAAGATTGATTCTGCCATATCAAGGACTAAAAATTAGTGTCAGAATTAAAGAATCATCTATACAAATATTAAATAAATATTTTCATAAGCCAACTGAGAAAAAAAATTAAATAAATTAAATCTCTCTATGTACTGTTTTTCTCTAATTTGTACCTGGTCCATGCTTGGGTGCTTTTGTCTTATTCCTAATCTCATAGACTCTCTTCTTAAATCTCCCTCTTTCCATCATTTAGATTGTAATTGTCCTCTATTTACCCCATATTCCCATATTTTGGTGGCAGAAGTGTTAACTAGCCCAGCTGGGAAGCTTATTTGTGATAATGTGCCAATGGAACCAGGATAGTGCCTTTTCTGTAGGTAACATTCATGCAATTTGGGTTTCCTTAATAGCGGTCCTCCAGGCTTTTCAGTCCAAAGAAGGGATGGTTCTACTGCTGGCACTGTCAGTCCAGGCAAAAAAGGGTAACAGTATCACATTAGGTTGATGAATGACATTAATTGTGTGTGTGTGTGTGTGTGTTTAGACATTTATTCTATTAATTCCACTGATGCACTTACACAAACTCTAGTATTGGTCCCTAACTTTTTTAGGTCACATTCCTCTTTGAGAAACTGAGGAATGCTAGGGAATATCTTCAAATGAATGGGAAAATGCCTATTATCTACAAAACTTTGCAAATAATTTGACAATATTCACATATTCACTGAAACCCATTCATATACTTTAGAATTATGGGGCTCCATTAATAACCCTTTATAAAATGAAAGGGAAATCTATATCAAGGTCCCAGTTAGTAGCATATTTTAAACAAAAAAGATGCTCCAAAGTGAATGATCCAAACAGTAATTTTAAAATAATTATCAAAATAGCTTTTATTTTTACTTCATCTCATACAAGTATAGCTTAAATTCTTACTGTACTAATGTATCTTTTTTTAAAGTTCTGAAATTTAAGAAATGGCAAAATCTCAAACACTCAGCATTTTCAAGCATTGACAAAGCTTAGAAGTAATTGTAAATAAAATGAAGAAAAGAACATCTTTGCTCATATTTATGCATTTGTTTTTGTACCCCTCAATTCATTTTGGTGTTCTCCTTCCATAAGAGGATATTAATTTTTTTTCCAGTTTCTCTCCTCCTTTTGATATTTAGCTTTAGCAACTATGTTTGAGAGGTTAGAAATCTCAGCAACCACGTCGCACTGCTGTTCTGGCTCATGAAGAAGCAGGTGCAGCGTAGTGTATCATGACAGACTGAAATGGAATTCCAGCCATGTGAAGGTAAATTTTCCAGCCGCACTAGCACAGATTGAAATAACTCAGTCTTGACTGCTGCCGCAGAAAGTGTCAGTCTACATCTCAGACTGTAGCTATCAACCACTTTGTACTGTGGCCTTCGACAGACACACACAGATTCCGAATTAACAAGGGGAAGCTCATGCATTTCCCTAAAGTAACTCAGAGTATTTAAACAGTTTCAGAGTCTCCACTTTTTCTACTAAAAATTCTGTCTCAAGGACAAGAACATTTCTATTTTTTATATTGGGTGGTCTGTACCTATTACAAGGTACTGATTTACTAGTTCTTGTTTCTATTAAAACTAGACATGTATTTATAAATTTTCTCCATTTTAACATGGAGGAAGTAAGGAAACAACATGAACGGACAAGGAATGCCTGTCAAATTTCACGATGAAAGTTTTAACAGTTAAAATTTTGTATGGGGCTTTTGTTTCTGAGCTTGTTAAGTTGCAGTGTAACTTTTACTGAATGCTTTTAAGTAAGCAAGAGTTAGCCTTTTCTAAAAATAAAAATTTTGATTCTTTCTAATTGGCTTCCAAGAAAAATGAAGGCATTGAAGAGTGGTGTGTTGGAGCCGGCTCTTATTAGAGTCAGCTCTTCTTACTGGCCCTTGTGAGCCAGTTATACACATATCTTCCCAACTCCCTGATGAGTGGTGTCACTTTCATAGTCTGAAGTAGGCCATGGTGGGAGTACTTAAGGCACAGAAATTGTAAAGACTCCAGATTCCCCTTGCCCTCCCAAGCCATGTGTTAATCATTTGCCAGCATACTATAGACTATCATACTATAGTATAGAATAATATATATTATATTATTTATGGAATAATACTACATATGGTATGCTGCAGATAGCATAGTATATATATATGTATATATTACATATAGTGTCATACTACATAGAGTGTGCTGCCGGTGGCATACTATATATGTATGTATAGCTATACAACATGTGTTAGGTTCTTTAGATACGTCAATAAACTCAGGTGATTAGAGGTGGAGGCTTAATATGCTTTTCTCTTCTACAACTTTGCAGTCAGATGATATGTTACAATAAAAACAAGTCTTAGACCACACTCTGCCAATCGTGTACACATTAATAAGGAAAAAAATAGTAATATAAGCAATTCTTCTAGGATCAATAGATCCCAGTCTGTATCTGCACACTCTGGCAAGAAACTTCTGTGAAATATGTGCTCCCAGGGGAACACATCAAGACAGCAAACCTACTCAAACTTCTTCTTTTTTTTAATTTATTTTTTAATTTAAATTCAATTAGTCAACATATAGTACATCATTAGTTTTTGATGTAGTGTTCAATGACTCATTAGTTGCGTTTAACACCCAATGCTCATCACATCGCGTGCCCTCCTTAATGCTCATCACCCAGTTACCCCATCCCCTCCCACAACCCTCAGTTTGTTTCCCAGAGTGCAGAGTCTCTCATGGTTTGTCTCCCTTTCTGATTTCTTCCCCTTCAGTTTTCCGTCCCTTCCCCTATGTTCCTTTGTGCTATTTCTTATATTCCACATATGAGTGAAACCACATGACAATTGCCTTTCTCTGATTGAATTATTTCACTTAGCATAATCCCCTCCAGTTCCATCCATATCAATGCAAATGGTAGGTATTCATCCTTTCTGATGGCTGAGTAATATTCCATTGTATATATGGACCACATCTTCTTTATCCTTTCATCTGTCGATGGACATCTGGGCTCTTTCCACAGTTTGGCTATTGTGCACATTGTTGCTATAAACATTGGCATGCAGGTGCCCCTTCTTTTCACTACATCTGTATCTTAGGGGTAAATACCCAGTAGTGCAATTGCTGGGTCATAGGGTAGCTCTATTTTTAACATCTTGAGGAAACTCCATGCTGTTTTGCAGAGTGGCTGCACCAGCTTGCATTCCCACCAACAGTGTGGGAGAGTTCCCCTTTCTCCACATCCTTGCCAATATCTGTCATTTTCTGACTTGTTAATCTTAGCCATTCTAACTGTTCAAACTTCTAAGGTGAGTTTACAGAGTCCTTTTTGATAAAGTGGTGAAAACAAACAATTGAAAATTATTCTCTTAAGATCCTGCTCTAAAAACATTAATTCCTTTCTAGCCAATTACATATGTTAAACACTATTCATTTCACCAAAGAAAAATTATTCTAAGACCTCTATGCTCATTAACATTTCTGTGATGTAGATTTTAATAATGATATTTGAAGTACTCATGTAGCTTCCTCTGGAACAGAGATTCCTGATTAGGTTGCCACAAATACTGTACATTCCAATCAGCATAGATACACACATACATAATAGAATGGCATTCATTACCAAATGGGCAATGTGGTATGATGCAAAAAAATCTAGATTAAAAAGAAGTTACTAATTCTGTGTATGAGGAGATTATTCTCCATGGTGTTTCTGCATGCCATATCAACTTTCGCTCTGGAATATCCTGTCAAGGATGTTTATACTATAAACACTCTTGGATGATAAAGATAATATCTCCCCTCTTGGGCTGAGGGCAGATTTGTTTCCTGACTAGGATAGTCAAGATAATGTCTCCCTTAGGAGTAAAGGGTGGGCAGGTTTGCCAGCAGTTTAAAGATTAGGGATTTCCTAAACTCAAGATTCTTTAGCTGTGATAGAGATGCACTACATGTGAAATATCTGACTGGACCTGATTCCACACCACTCCCCACAGGACTTGAAAGGCAAGAAAACTGATGAGAACATGAAGATCATGCTCACTTGTGATAAAGTCCTTTGTCTCTGGGCCGGAGTCTTGTGTCTTCTGCTTGCACCAATAAAACTATTTTAAGCAAATGTATTAACTTGCAAGTAGTATGAAATCTCAGATCTTTAGGGGCGCCTGGGTGGCTCAGTCGTTAAGCGTCTGCCTTCGGCTCAGGTCATGGTCGCAGGGTCCTGGGATCGAACCCCGCGTCAGGCTCCCTGCTCAGCAGGGAGTCTGCTTCTCCCTCTCCCATTCCCCCTGCTTGTATTTCCTCTCTCGCTGTGTCTCTCTCTGTCAAATAAATAAATAAAATCTTTAAAAAAAAAAAGAAATCTCAGATCTTTAACAGGTTTTGATACTGTAGACAGATAAGTACGGAACTTATGATTTTATCAGAAGCCATAAAGCCAATAAAAAATTGAAGATATCACATTTAAAACTAGTTATAAAGTCATTATCTTTGACTATAATTTTAATTTATAGACCTTATATAAAAATCCTAATTAATCATTTCTCTCACTTTTATACATTGGAACAAAGGAAATTTTAGAAAATTTTAATGCTTATGTGTGGGCTCAGCTTTATTATTAGATTCTGCCCTGGCAAACTTAAAACCATTATAAAAATGCAACCAAGTACAGTATCCTTTCTTGATCAAAACTCTTCAGAGTATAGGGATAGAGGGTACATGCCTCAATATCATAAAAGCCATTTATGAAAAACCCACAGCGAATATCATTCTCAATGGGGAAAAACTGAGAGCTTTCCCCCTAAGGTCAGGAACGTGGCAGGGATGTCCACTATCACCACTGCTATTCAACATAGTACTAGAAGTCCTAGCCACAGCAATCAGACAACAAAAAGAAATCAAAGGCATCTGAATCGGCAAAGAAGAAGTCAAACTCTCACTGTTTGCAGATGATATGATACTTTATGTGGAAAACCCAAAAGACTCCACCCCAAAACTGCTAGAACTCCTGCAGGAATTCAGTAAAGTGGCAGGATATAAAATCAATGCACAGAAATCAGTGGCATTCCTATACACCAACAACAAGACAGAAGAAAGAGAAATTAAGGAGTTGATCCAATTTATAATTGCACCCAAAACCATATGAAACCTAGAAATAAATCTAACCAGAGAGGCAAAGGACCTGTACTCAGAAAACTATAAAACACTCATGAAAGAAATTGAGGAAGACCCAAAGAAATGGAAAAACATTCCATGCTCATGGATTGGAAGAACAAATATTGTGAAGATGTCAATGCTACCTAGAGCAATCTACACATTCAATGCAATCCCCATCAAAATACCATCCACTTTTTTCAAAGAAATGGAACAAATAATCCTAAAATTTGTATGGAACCAGAAAAGACCCCTAATAGCCAAAGGAATGTTGAAAAAGAAAAGCAAAGCTGGCGGCATCACAATTCCGGACTTCCAGCTCTATTACAAAGCTGTCATCATCAAGACAGTATGGTACTGGCACAAAAACAGACACATAGATCAATGGAACAGAATAGAGAGCCCAGAAATGGACCCTCAACTCTATGGTCAACTCATCTTTGACAAAGCAGGAAAGAATGTCCAATGGAAAAAAGACAGTCTCTTCAACAAATGGTGTTGGGAAAATTGGACAGCCACATGCAGAAGAATGAAACTGGACCATTTCCTTACACCACACACAAAAGTAGACTCCAAATAGTTGAAAGACCTCAATGTGGGAGACAGGAGTCCATCAAAATCCTAAAGGAGAACACAGGCAGCAACCTCTTCGACCTCAGCCGCAGCAAGTTCTTCCTAGACGCATCTCCAAAGGCAAGGGAAGCAAGGGCAAAAAAACTATTGGGACTTCATCAAGATAAAAAGCTTTTGCACAGCAAAACAAACAGTCAACAAAACTAAAAGACAACCGACAGAATGGGAGAAGATATTTGCAAATGACATATCAGATAAAGGGCTAGTATCCAAAATCTATAAAGAACTTATCAAACTCAACACCCAAAGAACAAAGAATCCAATCAAGAAATGGGCAGAAGACATGAACAGCCATTTCTGCAAAGAAGACATCCAAATGGCCAACAGACACATGAAAAAGTGCTCAACATCGCTCTGCCTCAGGGAATACCAAATCAAAACCTCAATGAGATACCACCTCACACCAGTCAGAATGGCTAAAATTAACAAGTCAGGAAACAACAGATGTTGGCGGGGATGCAGAGAAAGGGGAACCCTCCTACACTGTTGGTGGGAAAGCAAGCTGGTGCAGCCACTGGGGAAAACAGTATGGAGGTTCCTCAAAAAGTTGAAAAATAGAGCTACCATACAATCCAGCAATTGCACTACCAGGTATTTACCCCAAAGATACAGATGTAGGGATCTTGGTGCACCCCGATGTTTATAGCAGCAATGTCCACGATAGCCAAACTGTGGAAAGAGCCAAGATGTCCATCGACAGATGAATGGATAAAGAAGAGGTGGTATATATATACAATGGAATATTATGCAGCCATCAAAAAGAATGAGATCTTGCCATTTGCAATTACGTGGATGGAACTGGAGGGTGTTATGCTGAGCAAAATAAGTCAATTGGAGAAAGACATGTATTATATGATCTCACTGATATGAGGAATTCTTAATCTCAGGAAACAAACTGAGGGTTGCTAGAGTTGGGGGGTGGGAGGGATGGGGTGGCTGGGTGATAGACATTGGGGAGGGTATGTGCTATGGTGAGCACTGTGAATTGTGCAAGACTGTTGAATCACAGATCTGTACCTCTGAAACAAATAATGCAATATATGTTAAGAAAAAAAAAAAAGAAGAAGAAGATAGCAGGAGGGGAAGAGTGAAGGGGGGGGAATCGGAGGGGGAGACGAACCATGAGAGACAATGGACTCTGAGAAACAAACTGAGGGTTCTAGAGGGGAGGGGGTTGGGAGGATGGGTTAGCCTGGTGATGGGTATTAAAGAGGACACATTCTGCATGGAGCACTGGGTGTTATGCACAAACAGTGAATCATGGAACACTACATCAAAAACTAATGATGTAATGTATGGTGATTAACATAACAATAAAAAATTTTAAAAAGTGCAACCAGATATTTTGTTTGAAAATATTCAGATATTTAAGGCAACATTTGTCTTATTGGATAAATTTCACAATTTTTCCATGAATAATTATTAGAACTGACCAAGATGGCCTTAACATTTCCCTCAGTTTGACTAAACTTCAGAGAAGTTTCTTACTATGAGTTCTAATTTCCCTTTTCTTAGAGCATTTACTTTAGGAAACTTGCAATTGTAAATTATTTCTTTGCCCCTTTGAGGTGTAAATCTTCTCCCAGACTCCCAGTTTTATAAGGCAGGACTATCTTTCTCCAGGATCTGGGAGCCATCCCTTTGAAATGTAATCATCAAAGAAGATAGGGCCAATACACAAATAGATGTTCAGCATCACTAATCATCAGGGAAATGCAAATCAAAACCATAATGAGATATCATCTCACCCCTGTCAGAATGGCTATTATCAAAAAAGATAAGAGATAACAAGTATTGGCAAAAGATGTGGAGAAAAGGGAACCCTTGTGCACTATTGGTGGGAATGTAAATTGGTGCATCCACTATGGAAAATAGTATGGAAGTTCCTCAAAAAATTAAAAATAGAACTACTATATGATCCAGCAATTCCACTTCCAGGTATTTATCCAAAGAAAACACAAACACTAACTCAAAAAGTATATGCATCTTAATGTTCATTATTTACAATATCCAAGACAGAGAAACAACCTAAGTGTCCACTGACAGATGAATGGATAAAGAAAATGTAATACACACACACACACACACAGGAATATTATTCAGCCACAAAAAATGTCCTCACTTATATGAGGACAAAGAAACAAAAAAACACAAAAGCAAGTTCATAGATACAGAGAACAGATTGGTGAATGCCAGAGGTGGAGTGTAGGGTGTGGGCAAAATGGGTAAAGGGAGTCAAAAGATACTAACTTCCAGCTACAAAGTAAGTCATGGGGATGTAATGTATAGGATGGCAACTATAGTTAGCAATACTGTATGTATATATGACGGTTGCTAAGAGTAGATCTTAAAAGTTCTCATCATAAGAAAAAAAATTGTAACTATGTATGATGATGGGTACTAAACTAGACTTACTGTGATGATCATTTTATAATATATACAAATATGGAATTATTATGTTGTACCCTTGAAACTAATATATCAATTATACCTAAAAGAATATCAATAGGGAAAAAAAGATAAAAAGTCCTTATTTCCCAATCTCTGGGGAAAGACAGGAGCATAACTTTTGTAAGTGCCAATTAGCAAACACCCATGGCCTAATCACATTGACCAATCCTCCCCACAAAAGTCATCCAGTATTTTCCACTTAGCTCATCCTGAGCTTAAAAACTCTCCCACCTTTTGTTTCAGGAGAGTTGAATTCAATCTCTCTCTCGTATTGTGATAGTCTGTAATAAAGTCTCCTTTGTTTGTTTAATCTGTCCAGGATAATTTTTCTTTATCAGAACCCAATAAAAATTAATATATCTTATAATCATAAGAAATTATATATATGTACACACATATGTATATAATTATTATGGATCACGTTGAAAAAAGGACATTGAAATATTTTTAAATGGCAGAAAACTACTATTAACAGGGATAAATAAGTGAATTTTCAGGTCCAAAATCTGGTTTTTAGTCTTTAAAAATGTAATATGAGTTAGTTTTTTTGACAAGATCACCATAAAAAGAAAAAACAATATAAAAGACAAATTATATATGGAGGAAAAAACAGGTTTAATTTGTTTAAACTTGCAAAGGAGGATTTTGATTTTTTTCATGCAGTTCCATTAATAAAACCAAGGAAATCATAGGGAGAGAAGTTAAATTCTGATTAAAAGATAGAGAACAAAGAAAAGGCATAATTAGGCAATTCTCAGGACACAAAGAATTTGCCAGTGGGGTGCCCAAAGGATCAGCACTACATACTGCAATTCAATATATCTCTAAAACGTCTGTAACTAGGAGGGAAATTTATGCTTTGGTTAGTTGGGACTTTGTGTGATTTCTGGAAAGACTTAAAAAACCTAAATAATTGGTTTTGGGGCAGCAAATGAAATTCAACCCGAGAGTAAAGGATGTCACATTAAAATGATCAGCTTAAACTATTTATAGTGACTTGTAAGTTCTAAATTAGTTGTAACCTCTCAGAAAATTGGCCTCAGTCATCTCAAGAATTCTCAATCAAGACATCTCAAAGTGAAATAGATCTCATTTATATTAACAGTCCAAGCACAAGTGAGTTCATCTTTCACCATGACAGCCATGGTCAAATAACGAGGGACAGACTCAGTCAGACAGATTAATCCTAAGGCTGTTGGCAGTCTCCATTCTACTGCTAACCTATGTTCTAAATTTGGGAAGCCACTCTGACACTCTTTTTTTTAAATTAATTTTTATTTTTTATTTTATTTTATTTTTTAAAGATTTTATTTATTTATTTGACAGAGAGAGGTAGAGACACAGCGAGAGAGGAAACACAAGCAGGGGGAGTGGGAGAGGGAGAAGCAGGCTTCCTGCGGAGCAGGGAGCCTGACATGGGACTTGATCCCAGGACCCTGGGATCACGACCTGAGCCGAAGGCAGACGCTTAAGGACTGAGCCACCCAGGTGCCCCATCCACTCTGACACTCATAAAACTCTGAGAACTAAACCCGACTGCCAAAACATTTCCTAATTAAGAAAATAATAATAGAACTACTCATTGGGCAATTAAGATCCCCTAGACAATTTTTTAATATTAATTAAAACTGAGTACTTCAGCCTTAATAGACGCAAAACGCTCAGACTCCTATCTTGCCTCTTGTCTTATCATTTGATTATCTGTTGACCAGAACAAATTAATTTGCATTACAATGCAAATGAAATGATATAAAAGATTTGAAAAAAAATTTAAATTCCGAAGAAGGATGAAGGTGATGGTTCTGGTAAAAATGAAAAGTCACATTGTTATTTTGGGGTAAAAAAAGTGCTAAAATGTTAAAGCTATTCGAAAGAAGACTAGCAAGATTCCATATTCTAGTATTAAATAATTGAACTGAACAAATGTTACTTTAACTTTGAATTAAAGTTTTCTTACTGGAGAAAGTTATATGAGTTCTGTCTTAGGACATTAATTCTTGGTCAACAAGGAAAAATTACTTTTATATGAAAACTGGGGTGTTGGCTTTTAAATATCTGATATATACATGAGAAAATTGTTTTCATGTTCTTACTAGAAGGGAGTCTTTTAAAAAGGCAATACTCCCAGGCCACACCAATAGCAAAATAACCCTAGTCCTACAGTCTTGTGAGTCCTCTCCCTTCAACCTCTAATGAAATAGCACCTTTGGTTATGGGGTCAGAAATCATCACAATACCTGACTGGCAAAGTAGTACCATGGGAGCTGCTGATTAAGGACACCAAGTGTAGAAGCACAGAAGAATAATAAGCACAATAGCACAGAAAATAATAACAAAAGAAGAAATGATAGGTGTTTTTCAGAGCCTTGCCAGGAAAAAGGCAACAACCTGATACTCCAAAGGTTCTGCAGGGTGGGATTTCAATCCAAATCCAAAAGACAGAGGATGGTTCTATACAACTGGATGTTGCAGGCTGAACAAGTATTCATCACCAACAATGAATTTCTCTAAAATATTGTTTCTGTCACAGAAAAACCTTATCACTAGGTATATTTTTGACCAAAATCTGAGTTGGACTTTCCACTCTGCATATTATGTCTTCAATAATTCAAATTTTGGCTATTTGGTACTCACTTTACGCCAACAAAAACAACTGCTTCTTCAGTTTGATTTGGTGGCATGGCGCTATTATAGTCAACCCAGACATCTCGGTGAGGTTTCAAAAAAATCAAGTTCTTAGCCTGTCTTTCCCACCCCACACCCATGTTATCCCTAACTCCTAAAGAAAAAAGTATCTGGTATTAAACAGAATTCTATGCCTGGAAAAGCCAGCCATTGAGAAAATGATAGGAGATAGTAGAACATTTTGCTACTGAAGTTTGAATAAGAAACCAATGTGAACTGATCCATTTTTATTTTCTGTCTATAAAAGTAGAATCAGTACTAGGATAGTTAGTCTGATATTTGGGATTAAAAATATAATTGATGAAGGATAGTTGGAAGAAAGGCAGGCAGGGAAAAGGGCCGCCCCCCAACCCCGCAAGAGGAAACCACCTTCAGAGGATTTTACACCGCCCTGGAAGGAGCCCTCCACCCTTTACCACCTGAAAGATAGATGACAAAAATCTGATTGGGTGACAGGCACAGGGAAGGTTAATCAGATTAAAACAGCCTGCCAACAAGCCCATAAAAACCCCTGGACTTAGAAACTCCAATGACAACCCTCTCGGGTCCCCTCCCTCTTTGGGAGCTTTGTATTATCACTTTATTATCATTCAATAAACCTTGCTTTGCTGCCCACCACTCTGTCTGGTCTACCTCTCTATTCTTCAAAGCGACGTGACCAAGAACCATGGGTACTGAAGGAGAAGGAAATCCTCTAACACTATGTTTCCTAAAATTTTCACCAACCTGAAGTTTATTTTCCTTGAAAAATTTGGGCAATTTTGTTAGCATAAAGAATGAATCGTGTAAACAAAAGTGTCATGACTGGGATAATTAGGCCAGTCATTGAACAAAAATATTTTCTTCTGGAATAGTTACTAAATAGAAGTTTATTTCAATTTGCTTGAAATATTTAGGCAATTTGTTACCTACAGTTTACTTTGTTAGTATAAATTAGACATGGTATAAATGAGAACTACATCAAGCTAATTAATTTCATTGGAACATAGTTTTCAAAGGTTAGAAAGAAATGAAAAATATCTCTTATAATGAATTCATCTAACATGTCCTTTGCTTCCAACTCCACAACATGGCCTTTAGCTGACATTTCCAGAAGAAGAGGTATTCCAAATCAGTTAATTTTAGTTAGCTAAGTTTCCTCTTTCAAGCAGCCAAATATTTTGACAGAAATATGTCCATCACTGCCATTAACTGAGGTTGGAGAAAACCTGAAGGCAGTGAGCAAAATGAGTTGAGGATAAACAAAACCAGGACATGGATGCAGGGAAAGGAGTAGGGAGAAAGCGAAGTAAAATTGAGAAAAATTTGTTCTTGAATCCATGTTTCCCTGCTTTCTCCACTAGTATATATTTGATATATTTTAATCTGTGCACACTTATTAAGCATCAATCCCATGAAAAACCAAAAGAACTGAACTGTAATAGAGCTATACTTCAGTAGTTTTGCAGTTATGTAAAACATTAAATAATTTTATATCATCCTTTAATTATTTTTTCAGTTTTGCAGTCTGTTTTTATGGGTTTTCTATCACCTCCCTCATCAGCAAATTATCAGCAGTCAGTTCTCTCTGCTGACAGTGTTCCTGCCGACGGCATTCCTATCACCTTCTCATGTTCTGTTTTAAATGTACTCTGAGTTGAGACATTAGATAAGTTATGGTGACACTGCCTGTAGATATCCTTGCAATATACGAACCTTTCACACATATTCTATGTTCCATCATTCTACTGTGAATACACTGAGTTGCATTACTGTTGGCTTGCTGATTATTGCATTCTTAGAAGTCACTTAGAATCATGTCTAAAAGAATATTAACTAGAGAATGGAAGATGCTCTCCTTTGAGTTATCTGCGTGGATTTTAGTGCATGAGCTTTGTGTCATCTTTTAGCTGATCTATGGCATTTTTCTGCTTATTTTTAAATTCTCAGCCATCTTTGGTAGTTGAGGTTATTTCACTATTAATAATGCTAAGGGGTTGGGCGCCTGGGTGGCTCAGTTGGTTAAGTGACTGCCTTCAGTTCAGGTCATGATCCTGGAGTCCCGGGATCAAGTAAGTCCCTTATCGGGCTCCTTGCTCAGCAGGGGGTCTGCTTCTCCCTCTGACCCTCCCCCCTCTCATGTGCTCTCTCTCTCTCATTCTCTCTCTCAAATAAATAAATAAAATCTTTAAAAAAAATAATAATGCTAAGGGGTTGAAGGATGAACACAGTAAAAGGACTTTGAAGATCTGAGTTCTACTTAAATAATTATAAAATTATTAGGTAAATGGGAGAAGGTTAAACACCAGCAGAACTTACTTTGGAATGTTCTATTTTACAATATCAGAAATTTTGCCTTCCCAAACAACTGTACTTATAAACAGCATTTTCTGGAAGCCAAGATTTGGAGTGGAATATGGTTTTCAGTCCACTAGAAAGACAACTCCAAACCAGAGTAGCTTTCGAGAAGACAGAGGAGAGTGAATCCTTAGTGTGCACACCACCAGCAAGGAAGCAGTTCCCAAGTGTGGTGTTTCCCTCACACCATCTCAGGGGTTTATATTTTGGAATATTGAAAGAAATGTGTGTTTTTTCTCTGTCCACTTCATCTCTACCATCATTGTGAAGACTTCAGATTTCAGTTCGTCTGCTGAAACAACTTGGCTCTAATGAAGCCAGTCAGAATCAGTGTGATACTTAGTTACCCAATTTTGCTAAGCCTAATTCTTACAGGCCCTATATACAGTACATAACACTTCATACATCGTGTAACTACATGAACTACGTTACATGTAAATTCAACATATAAAAAAAAAAATGAACTTAACATTTTCCTCCCTAAAAGTGCTGCCTCTCAAATTTCTTTATAAGAAGGATTTGGGATTAGAGTCAGCAACATGCTGGGATCCAGGAATTTATCTTGGAAATACACTTGCCTGACAAGCATATACTGTTACTATGTACTTGTATGGTACGCATGTGGGGAGTAGAGGTGGGGGCATGGGGCTTCAAGGACCGCTGGAACCATGGTGTTATTTTGTTTTAGGAGGGGTGAAGTAGGGATGCAGGATTAAGCGCACTTGTCTTAAACCTGCCGTTGACCTTCTGTTGGCTCTAACCTTGCTGAAATCACAACTCTTTACTTGTTAATGGTGCCATTGATTTTACATCTCCAAGGCTAGAGTCAAAACATTTTTAATTCCTTCTTTATTCCCTTTATCTAAACAGCCACTTTTTCAGTCTTGCATAATCCTGTCACTTGACCCTGAGATCAGAGTAGCCTCGAAGCTGGCATCTAATGCTAAGTTCTTTGTCTCAAATTCCTCTGCATATGACCATCAGCAGTCTTTATTGTGTATTGTCCTTAGGGAAACAAAGAAAAGAGAGAGAGAGAGAGGACCCAGGGAGACAGGGACAGAGATTGTTTATTTCCAAGTTGATCTTAATTTCTCATGTCTTCTTATTGAAATGTAAAGAGTATGAGCTTTAGTGTTAAATAGAATTGGACTTAACTTCTGATTTTAATAGGTAGGTGAACTTGAGAATACCTGACCTAGAGCATTTGAAAATGAAATTAAAATTAATCTTTTCAAAGATGATTTCCCAAATCTCCCCAGGCAGAATTAGTCTCATATTTTTCAACGTTCATCTAAGAATATCTGCACTTGTAATATTTATCACATCACATTCTTAATACAGAATTTTTTTGTAGCTTTGTGTTTCTTCCAGTAGTTTAAATTTATTTAGGCATGGGTTTGTCTTGTTAATTTAATTTAATTTTAAGATTTTATTTATTTATTTTTAGAGAGAAAAGCTAGAGCGCGAGTGGGGGGAGGGGCAGAGGGACCCAGAGAATCTCAAGCGGACTCTGCACAGAACACAGATCCCAACGCAGGGCTTGATCCCAGGACCCTAAGATCATGACCTGAGCCAAAACCAAGAGTTGGACACTTAACCAACTGAACCACCCAGGCGCCCCTGTCTTGTTAATTTTATTTGCTACCCCTCCTCTATAGAAGGCATGTAAAACAATTACCAAATCACATATGCATTGCTCTTTCTGGACTGTCAGCATCAGGCATTACAAAGAAATCAAATGTAGGAGTTGATAGGGATTATACATTCATTTCATCGATAACTTGCTCTCCACTACTGTACAAACCATTTAACTTTTCTCCACCGTACCTATTTAATCTATGAAGTAAAAAAATAATGTCATTACTTTTTAATTTCCTCTTGGAGATATTGTGTGTGTATATGTAGTGATGGGGGAGGGTGTCATTTTGGAAACATTTAGAGGAAAAATACCAAATGAATTTAAGTTAATATTTTCTCAAAATATTGCCATTATTGGCATTTGTTTACTAAACATTTTACCTCATTATACTTTTAAAATGCTGTGTGTTATATCCACTTTGATTATTTCTTTCCAAGGAAAGTTTCAAAAATAATTTAAGATGCTTTGTTATTTTCTACAACAAATGATCATGTTAGAGTGTTTTACAGTTACCAAGTAAATAATATAAAATAAAGAGCTTGCACTCTTTAATTAAAACATTAAGGAGGATTTTTAGAATTTGGTTTGTATATGATAGTTTTAAAAGTAACAAAAAATAGAAAGCTCAATATTCCTTAAAATCTACACATCAGATGGATTTGAACCTTTCTGTAGCCTTTTCCATTTGTTGTTCATTTATTTGGGATGTCAGAATCTTGTATTTTTAGGTGATCCTGTTAAATGTGGTATCACATCCAGAGCTCTCTATTTTAAAGCATTTTTAAAGACTAAGATTAGTTTGAACTTTAAATAATAATTAGAAATGGAGAAGAAAGGGGTGCCTGGGTGGCTCAGTCGTTAAGCGTCTGCCTTTGGCTCAGGTCATGGTCCCGGGGTCCTGGGATCGAGCCCCTCATCGGGCTTCCTGCTCTGTGGGAGGCCTGCTTCTCCCTCTCCCACTCCCTCTGCTTGTGTTCCCTCTCTCCCTGTCTCTCTCTGTCAAATAACTAAATAAAATCTTTAAAAAAAAAAAAGAAATAGAGAAGAAAAAATAAGTTCCTTGAACCTGCTCTATGGAATATTCTCTTTTGAATTACATTTTTCTTCTTCCAAAGTAAAAAGACATTAGTGTAATAACAAGAACACATGACCAAAAAACACCAATTCAATTTGTTTGCATCATCTTCTACTTCAATCCATACAACTCTTTAATTAAACATGCATAAAAATTATATTCACATAAAATTCCTTGCATCATGTTTATTTAAAAATGAACAATCCCCCCTTTTATTTTATGGATCTCAAAAGACTATGTTTTCTATCATCAATCACCGAGATTCTTAGTTGTAGAGAATTTCAATCAGTATTTATTGAACAACTATTATTTGAGCACTATCCATTTCAAAGGTATTCATTACAGATAACTTAAATAATATAATAATATGCAACTAAAGAAAATGGATTATTCCTTCTACTGAAAATATCATAAGTTACATAATAGCACTTTAATTTTTAAAATTACATTAATAGTAATGGTATTTGCTTTCAAAAAATATAAATAATATTATCAACATTGATAATAATAATATTGCTATTAGCTCATTTTGTCTTCAAAACAACCCTATGAATTAGGATTTCGTGGATGAAAATCTCACATCACAGAGAATTTAAGCCACCTGCCCAAATCAAAGCACACTTGTAATGTATCTTTTTATCATCTGGTTTACTTGCCAGAGTCAGAACCTTAATTCAAACTGGCTTAGGGAGACAAATTGGAGTTGATTGGCTTATCTGTAGAAGAACATGGATGTGTGTGGTTTCTTTTTGCAGCTTGAAATTAGATTTCTCACCTTAATGGCATGCCGTGTTTGTCACTTCTGCGATGCTGGGGCACGGCGTGCCTGTGGTAGTTGGCTCAGCACTGGTCAGCATCTGGAAAGTGTTTGTGTGTGGTAGGGGGCATCGGGGGCCATGTTCAGCAAGTGGGGGATATAGCCAGTGGAGAATGCTTTAACTCTTCTTCATTTGGAGACACTTTAGGTGCAATCTGATCACTCCTCAGAAGGTCCTGGAGGCACAGGGCACTAGCTGACCAACTTGATAATGCACTTTCACTTAGCTTTCCATCTTTCCCTATTCATGCTCCTTAGTTCCTCAGCTCTTGAGGATCACTTCCCCATATCAATCACCTGCATATAAACCCACATCTCAGCCTCTGCTTTCAAGTGGAATCAAGATTAAAACACCCATATAGGATATAATGAGAAAATAAAACTATGGAAGTTTGGAAGCATGTTTACTAAAATTCTGTATTCACAAAGCAAATGTTATTTTGAGTTCAGACACAATTGAAATAAATGAGGCAAATACATTCCTTTAGTAAAAGGCAATATACTTAAATAAGTACATTATTTAAATAAGATATTATACTAAGCCTGTTATGAGTTGGTAATAACTACTTTGAAAATTTGGGAAATAAGTAATATTCTTGACTTGATTAAAAAAATACATTTATGTTGGTATATATGTGTACTTTACTTACTTCAAAATACAATATCAGAGAGCTAGTGATATTTAAAAGAGGCAAATATTTTTAATTAAAACAAGAAACACCCAGTTAAAAGAAAAAGAAGGAGGGAGAAGCAAAGCAAGAATAGATTATTCATGAAAAAAGACACACTAATTGTTAATCAGCATATGAAAACTGTATAATTTTAAAGAAATGAGTACAAATTAAAGAAATAGGAGAAAATTATCATCTATAAAACTAACAAAAACTTAGAAGCATACTATATAATACTCAGTGCTGGTGAGGATGTAATAAATCTGTCCCCTCTTACTATTTATGGAACAATACACTTTGACTCAGTTATCATACCTCTAAATTATATCTCAATAAAATAATGCAAAACTCAGGACAAAAAGTTACCTTCCTTCGTAAAAACATTGTCCCCAAAAATACATATAATAGCAGAAAAAGGGGAAACAAACTAAACATTCACCAGTATGGTGATTTACTAGTTTTCTCTTTGTACTGTACAAATTATCAAAACATAATGGCTTAAAACAACACAAATTTATAATCTTACAGTTTTGTAGGCTATTCCAGACTCTTAGTAGTTGAGCAATCCATGATCCTGGATTCCATCCAATCAGGTGAGCATCCCACCCCTTACAGAGAAGTAGGGAGGGAGATGCTGGAAAAAAAGATAAGGCCTCTCCTTAATATATGTTTATGGTATAGACCTAGGAAAGTACAGACCAATATCTCTCATAAACATAAAAGTAAAAATCCTATACAAAGTATTAGCAAATTAAATCCAACAATACATAAAAATAATTATACATCACTACAAAGTGAGATTATCCCAGGTATGCAAGGCTGGATTAACATTCAAAAATCAGCTAATGTAATTCATTACATCAACAGACTATAAAAGAAAAATCACAGGATTACATCAATGGATGCAAAAAAAAAAAAAGGATTTGACAAAATCCAACAGCTATGAATGATAAGAATTCTCAATAAACTTCTAATAGAGGGGGACTTCCTCAAAATGATAAAGAATATCTACATAAAGGGCGCCTGGGTGGCTCAGTCGGTTAAGCGTCTGCCTTCGGCTCAGGTCATGATCCCAGAGTCTTGGGATCGAGTCCCACATCGGGCTCCCTGCTCTGCGGGGAGCCTGCTTCTCCCTCTCCCACTCCCCCTGCTTGTGTTCCCTCTCTTGCTGTATCTCTCTCTGTTAAATAAATAAATAAAATCTTAAAAAAAAAAAAAAAGAATATCTACATAAAACCTACACCTAGCTTCAAATTTAACAGAGAAAATGCAAAGCTTTCCCACTGAGATCAGAAACAAGGCAAGAATATCCTCTCCTACCTACTCCTACCTACCTCTCCTACCTATTCCTTTTCAACATCATCCTGGAAGTTCTAACTAACGCAGAAGACTAGAAAAGGAAATTAAATGTATACACATGAGACAGGAAGAAATAAAACTGTCTGTGTATAAAATCCTAAAGAATTGATTTAAAAAAAAATTCCTGGTACTTATAAAACAATTATAGCAAGGTTGCACAATACACGGTTAATATATGAAAGAAAATCACTTTCTTATATACCAGCAATGAACAAGTAAAATATGAAATTAAACACAACGCTATGCATGTTAGCACCCAAGAAAATTAAATGCTTAGACATAAATAAAATATGTACAATACCTATATTAGTAATACTACATAACCCTCTCGAATAAATTCAAAGAACTGAAAAAAACGGAGAGATCTTCCATGTTAATGGATAGGAAGCCTCAATATTGTCAAAATGTCAGTTCTTCCCAACTTAATCTATAGAATCAGTGCAATAGAAATCAAAATCCCAACAAGTTATTTTGTGGATATCGATAAACTGATTCTAAGGTTTATATGGAGGGGCAAAAACTCAGAATGGCCAGCATCATATTGAAGGAGAAGAACAAGTTGGAAGACTGACACTACCCAACTTCAAGGCTTCCTAAAAAGCTACAATAATCAAGACAGTGTGATATTGGTGCAAGAATCGACAATAGAATGGAATAGAATAGAGAGCCTCAAAATAGACCTCCATGAATACAGTCAACTGATCTTTGACAAAGGAACAAAGTGATGCAATGAAACAAAGATAAAGTCCTCAACAAATGGTGTTGGATCAACTAAACATCAACGTACAAAAAAGAAAAAAGAAAACAAAAGAATCCAGACATAGCTTTACACTCTTCAGAAAAATTAACTCAAAATGAATGGATCATAAACCTTTATGTAAAACACAAACTATCAAATTCCTAGAAGATATCACAGGAAATCTAATTGACCTTGGGTATGACAGTGATTTTTTGGACACAACACCATGAAAGAAATAATGGATAACACGGACTTCATTAAAATTTTTAAAATTCTCTATATAAGGAACAATGTCAAGAGAATAAGAAGATAAGTCACAGACTAGGAGAGAATATTTTCAAAAGACACATGTAAGAAAGACTGTCATCCATAACATACAAAGAACATTTAAAATGCAACAATAAGAAAACAAACAATCTGATTGAAACATGGGCGGGAGTGCCTGAGGGTCTCAGTCGGTTAAGCCTCCGATTCTTTATTTCGGCTCAGGCCATGATCTCAGGGTCATGAGATAGAGTCCCATGTTGGGCTCCATGCCGGGCACGGAGTCTGCTTGGGATTCTCTCTCCTTCTCCCTCTGCCCACCTGCCTCCCCACTCTCTAGGAAAAAAAAAAAAATGAGCCAAACATATTAACAGGAATCTTACCAGAGAAGATATAGAGAAGGTAGATAAGCATATAAAAAGATGCTCCACATCATACGTCATCAGGGAATTACAAACTAAAACAACAGTGAGGTACCACTAACATGCCTATTAGAATAGCCAAAATCCAAAACAGTGAAGAACCGAATGCTGATGAAAATATGAAGCAATAAGAACTCTCACACATTTCTGGTAGGAATGCAAAATGGTACAGCCACTATGGAAGACAGTTTGGCAGTCTCTTACAAAGCTATACAAACTCACCATATGACCTAACAATTGCACTCTTTGGTATTTACCCAAAGGAATTGAAAACATGTTTACAAAAAAACCTACACACACATTTATACCAGCATTATTTGTAATTGCCAAAACCTGGAAGCAACCAAGATACTCTTCAGTAGATGAATTCATAAATACACTCTGGTACATCCAGACAATGGAATATTGTCTTGATATGATAAGATCACAGAGGAAAAGTGCCATTCTCATTACATCATATCAAGCACTAAACAGAAATGAAATATCAAGCTATGAAAAGACATGGAGGAACATTAAATGTTTATTCCTAAGTGAAAGAAGTGAATCTGAAAAGGCTACTCTATGACCAATCTGTGTGATTCTGACTATATGATAACTGGAAAAGGCAAAAACGTGGAGACACTAAAAACTTCAGTGATTGCCAGGGTCAGGGTGAGGGGAGGGATGAATGGGTGGAACATTGAGGATTTTGAGGGCAGCAAATATGTTCTGTATGATATCATCATGGTAGATACATATCATTATAAAATCTGTCCAAACCCATAGAATGTGCAATACTGAGAGTGAACCCTAATGTAAGCTAGGGACATTGGGTGATTATGATGTGTCAACATAGGTTCACTAATTGTAACAAATGCATGTTTATGGGAGATGCTGATAATGGGGAGGTTATGCATGTGTGGGAGCAGGGCACTTGTGGGAAATCTCTGTACCTTCTCAGTTTTGCTGTGAATCTAAAACTTCTCTAAAAAAAATGAAGGCTTAAAAACTACTAAAACAAAAACATGGAAACTTGATTCACTCCAACTGATTCTTAAAGGAAACTTTTGAGAAAATTGGGAGAATCATTGTGGACTGAAGATTATGAAATATTAAGAAAATGTTGTTAATATTATTATGAGGCTTAATGACATTTTTAAATGGCTGTTTATTATATAAATGTATGCTGAAATTTGTGGGGTCATATATATGATATCTTGCTATAATTAGTTATTCAAGATATATATATATACCTAATGCAGCCTAGTAATTGTTCATTCTGAGGAAAAGGCATAGATAAAAATCTCTCAAGTGTATATTTGAAAAGTATAATAAAACTACAAATAAAGTACACAGAGAGAAGAATTAGCCTTCATAGGAGTGGAGGAGGTTTATCTATCCAGGATGTTAAAGTATACTAATTCCCAACTACAGACTCCTTACCATCCTTGTGGCACTTCCAGAGGACATGTTATCTTTCCTAATCCTTCAATTTAGTGAAATTATGACTCTTCAAAGAACTCAGTATTGGCAGATATAAGGTACCATTCCCTTTGGCTTTTTTTTTTTTTTATTGGTGCATTTTGGACTGTCACAACTTCTAGAGGGGGTTAAGTTTGCTACTATCATTTATTAAGACAAGAAATATCTCACCAAAAATGCCAGTAGCACTCCCTTTATTTTTGTTTTAAAGATTTTATTTATTTGACAGAGAGAGAGCACAAGCAGGGGGAGAGGGAGAAGCAGGCTTCCCACTGAGCAGGGAACCCAATGCGGGGCTCGATCCCAGGACCCTGGGATCATGACTTGAGCCGAAGGCAGATGCTTAACCGACTGAGCCACCCAGGCACTCCTAATAGCACTACCTTTAAAAAACACTATCTATAATAAAATATTCTGTAAGATGGTATGATTCTCAAGACATCCTGAATAGAATTCTCAGGTACCTGAAAGTCTTGAACTCTGACCTAAATAAGCATCCCCAACAACACCGTTTTTAAGAACAGCTCTGTTTTCACAGACCCAGATACTCAGTTTTTCAGAAATCCTTCAAAACTTTCTACCATCATTGGCATTTTTAAATTACAGACCTTTTGCTAGAGTCATCAGAGGTAAAACACCACACCCAAGACAGAATCAGGCAGATGGACATAAACTTCTGCTTTATATTTCTGTCTCCAAACTACTAGCCCATGCTGCCATCCTATGGTTTAATTTATTCCCTTCCACTTGATTTTCTGAAAATAAAATTTTGACTTTAGAATTGTGTTAGATTTACAGATAGTACAGAATTCAGTTTCTACATTCAGTTTCCATTTATTAACATCTTACATTAGTGTGGTATTTTGTCCCAATTAATGAGAAAGTATTGATATTACTTATGACATGTGGTCATACTTAATTCATATTTTCTAGTTTTCACCTAATGTCATTTTTTGTTGTTTCACAATCCTGGCAAGGATACCATATTACATTTAGTCATTATGTCTTAGCCTCCACTTGGTGTGACAGTTTTCAGACTCTCCTTGTTTTTGATGACCTTTACAATTTTTGAGAGGTATTGTACAACATGGTACTACATACCACTTTGCAAAATGGCCCTCATTTGGGATTTGTCTTATTTTTCTCATGATTAGATTGGAATTATGGGTTTAGGGGAGGAAGATCACAGAGGAAAAGTGCCATTCTCATTACATCATATCAAGGGTAACTGCTATCAATATGATTAATCACTATTGATATTGATCTTGTCACTTGGATGAAGTAGTGTTGTCAGGATTCCTTACGGGAATTTACTATTCCTCCATTTCTATAGTGTATTCTTTAAATGGAAAACACTTCATACAACATACATTATGGAATGGGAAGTTATTCTCCACATTGTTGAGGGCAGAGTGTCTATGTAAATTAATTGGAATATTTCTGCATAGGTGATTTGTCTATTTCTCCTCTCTATTAATGTATTCGATCACTATTTATATCATTATGAACACATAGATAATAGTTTTATATTTTGGGCTAGAATCTAATAGTACTTTATTTTACTGTTCACATTTTCCCATCATGAGCCATTGGAAACTCTTTCAGTTGGCTTCTGTGTTCCTTGGACATACTGTCATCAGTGTGGGGGGTGTGGGTGTGTGTGTATGTGTGTGTGTGTGTGTGTTAGCACTTCCTCACTTTCTTGATGCTTCAAGAACTTCAGGAAAGTAACTTTCTTACTTTCTTTACAACTCAATGCTCCATGCTCATTTTATATATTTCCTGCACTAGTCCTATATTCAGCCATTTCTCCAAGGAGCCTTGCTTCAGTGTATTGGAGAATGGTTATTACAAACCAAGATCTGAGGTAAACTGGGTGGCTCAGTCAGTTAAGCAGCTGGCTATTGATTTTTGGCTCAGGTCCTGATCTCAGGGTCCTGGGATGGTGCCCTGCATTGGGCTTCGCACTCAGTGAAGAGTCTGCTTGAGGATTCTCTCCCTCTGCCCCACCCTCCCTCTCACAGTCTCTCTCTCTAAAATAAATACATAAATCTGAAAGAAAGAAAGAAAGAAAGAAAGAAAGAAAGAAAGAAAGAAGGAAGGAAGGAAGGAAGGAAGGAAGGAAGGAAGGAAGGAAGGAAGGAAGGAAAGAAAGAAAGAAAGAAAGAAGGAAGGAAGGAAGGAAGGAAGGAAGGAAGGAAGGAAGGAAGGAAGGAAGGAAGGAAGGAAAGAAAAGAAAGAAAGAAAGAAAGAAAGAAAGAAAGAAAGAAAGAAAGAAAGAAAGAAAGAAAGAAAGAAAGAAAGAAAGAAAGAAAAAGAAAGAAACCAAGATCTGGGCCAGGTTTCTTAGTGTTAGAGTGAGATGTTACAAAAGATAAGCAAAAGAAGGAAGCAAAGAATGGTCCATGTGGTAATGGATTAGTGTGGGAGATTACAGTATGAACTCATATGTAGCTTACTATAGCTGTAGATGGTTACATGTGAAATATTTATAGATATGTGTCTATATACAACTTAGTATACATAAATATAGTTCCTGGCTCTCATCATCTGCCACTTATTTACTTATTTCTTCAATCCAGTATATACAAATAATATTTTAAGAACCATCAATGATTACACCTTAGGAAACAACTTTATCAACTAGAGTACAGTGTTTGTGTATGGTTTATTTTGCCTTTAGTCTTAAAACTATACTCATTTCCAAAGTCAGAGCCATTTTCCTTACTCCCCCTTCAGTGGGGACATTTTATTCATTCATTTTTAACACAGTTAGGTTCTTTTATAACACTGAGAACCCTAATTTTGGATTCTCCAGCCTCCTAAATAATTTTGTAAAAATTTGCATATATTCGTTTTACATTGGGAGTTATAAGATTCTAGGCAAAGTGTCATATATTGACCATTATAATACAAATAGTTTCATCACCCTAAAAAATCCCCAGTGCTTTTTCTTATTAAACTTTCCCACACACTCCCACCCATAAAATCCTGGCAATCACTGATCTTTTTGTCATCTCTATAGTTTTACTTTTTTCCAGAATGTTGTATCACTGCAATCATACAGTATACAACCTTTTCAGACTGTTTTTTTTTTTCTTCTTCACTTAAAAATTTCCATGAAAATTTTTCCATATTTTTTCAGGGCTTGACAGCTCATTCCAAAAATTTCTGAATAACATTTTATTGTGTGAATATACTACAGTTTATTTATGCATTCACCTATTGAAAGACATAGTAGTTGATACCAAAATTTGACAGTTATGAGTAAAGCTTCTATGAATATTTGCATGTAGATTTTGTGTGCACATAAGTTTTTAAGTCAGTTAAGTTAGTATCTGGGAGCATGACTGTTGAATCACATGGTTAGACTATGTTTAGATTTGTAAGAAGTTTCCAAATTGTCTTCCAAAGTGACTGTACCATCAGCATGAATGAGAATTCCTGTTGCTCCATATTCCTATCAGTAATTGGTATTGTGAGTTTCTTTGGATTTTAGTCATTCTAATAGTGTGTAGTGGTTATTTCTTTGTTTCAACTTGCATCTCTTAATGACAAATGATGTTAAGCATCTTTTCATTTGCTTATTTTCCATCTGTATATTTTTTCTTTGCTGTTTAGATCTTTTACTCATTATTTATGGGTTGTTTCCTTATTGTTGAGTTTTAAAGGATTTCAAGTCTTTTATCAGATATGCCTATCTCTGAGTTTTGGGGCTAATTTTGGTTCTTTTAACAGTGTATGTTGTAGAAGTTTTAAATTTTAATAAATTTATAATAAATTATAAATAAATTTAAAAATAAATTTTAATAAAGTCCAACTTACCAGTTTTTTCTTTCACTGCTACGATAATGCTTTTGGCATTATATGTAAAAACTCATCACAACAACTATGATTGTGTAGATTTCTCCTGTTATATTCTAGAAGTTTTATACTTTTACATTTTGCAATTAGGACTATAATGCATTTTGAGTTATTTTTTGTGAAAGGAGTAAAATATGTAAGAATGTGTTTAGCTTCTTTTTTTTGTTTGTTTGGTTTTTTTGGTATTGAATCTAATTATTCTAGCACAATTTGTTGAAAATACTATACTTTCTTCATTGAATGCCTTTGTGCTTTTGTCAAAAATCAATTGACTATATATATTTCAGTTTATAAGGTCTCAATTCTGTTCTATAGATCTTTGTCTATTTATTTCTATACCACATTGTCTTGATTACTATAGCTTTATACCATGCCTTAAAACAGAGTAGTGTGAGTCTTCCAATTTTGTTTTTCTTTAGTATTGTGTTGGTTATTCTAGGTCTTTCACATTTCCGTATAAACTTTAGAATCAGTTTGCTAATACCTACAAAATAGCTTGCTGGAGTTTTGATTGGGAATGCTTTGAATACACAGATCAAGTTGGGTCAAACTGACATGAATATTGAATCTTCAAATCTATGAACCATGGTTTATCTCTACATTAGTTTAGATCTTCTCAGATTTCTTTTATCAGCATTTTGTAGTTTTCTGCAGATAGGTAGATAGATAGATAGATTTTATACACATGTTGTTAGACTTATACCTAAAGTATTTTTGGTGTGCTTATTATATATGTTTATATATACATATAATATATAATATATAATATATAATATATAATATATATCTCATATATATATAAAATATAAATATATTTAATTTCAAATTCCAATTGCTCATTGCTGATATACAGGAACACAATTGGCTTTTGTATACTAACCTTGTTATATAAAGATCTCAGTCATTGTAGATCATTATTTTTATACATTATTAGATTTTATTTGCTAATATTTTGTTGAATGTTTTTAGATCTATGTTCATCAGAGTTTTCAGTCTATAGACTTCCTTTCTTGTAATGTCTTTGGTTTTGCTATTAGGGTAATGCTGGCCTCATAAAATGACTTAGGAAGTATTCCTTCTGCTTAGATTTTCTACAAGAGACTATAGAGAGCTGGTATAATTTCTTTTTTTCCCCGACTATATTGAGATATAACTGACATATGACACTGTGGAATTTTAAGGTGTACAATGTGATTATTTGATATGTATCATGTGAATCATTGAAATAATGACCAAAATATGGTTTGTTGACACCTCAGTCACCTCACATAATTAAAATTTTTTTTTTAAAAGCATTTAGGACCTAGTTTCTTAGCAACTTTCAAGTATATAATATGGTATGGCTATCTGTAGCCAGCATGCTGTAGATTAAATCTCCAAAATTTATTCATCTTATAATTGGAAGCTTATATCTTTTAACCAATATATCTCTATTTCCTTTACCCAGAAGCATCTGGCAACCACCATTCCTCTCTGTTTCTATGAGTGCAGCTTTTTAATTTATTTTTTATTTTTTTAAAGGGTTGTATTTATTTATTTGAGAGAGAGAGGGCACACAAGGTGGGGGAGAGGAGGGAAGGAGGGAAGGGGAGAAGCAGACCTCCCGCAAAGTAGGGAGCCCAACATGGGGCTCAATCCCAGGACCCTGAGATCATGACCTGAGCCGAAGGTAGACGTTTAACCGACTGAGCCATTTAGGCACCCCTCTATGAGTGCAGCTTTTTTAGATTGCACATACAAATGAAACCATATAATATTTGCCTTTCTCTGTCTGATCTATTTCACTCAGCATAATGGCCTCCAATTCATCCATGTTGTAAATGTCAGGATTTGCTTTTTTTATGGCTGAATATTTCATTGTATGTATATACCAGATTTTCTTTATCCTTCATCTATCAATGGACACTTCGGTCATTTCAATGCCTTGGCTATTGTGAATATGATGTCATGAACGTGGTGGTGCAGATATCACTTTGAGATAGTGATTTCAGTTCCTTCAGGTATGTATCTAGAAGTGGAAATGCTGTATCACATGGTTGTTCTACTTTTAATTTTTTTGAGGAAACTCCATACTGTTTTCCATAGTGACCGTACCAGTTTACATTTCTATCAACAGGGCACAAGGGTTCCATTTCCCCAAAATCTTGACAATACTTGTTATCTCTTCTCCTTTTGATAATTGCCACTCTAATAGATGTGAAGTAATACCTAATTATGGTTATACCTGAGTTTCCCTCATCTTTAGAGATTTTGAGCATCTTTTCATGTACCTATTGGTCATTTGTGTATCTTTTTTGGAGGAAAAAAGTGTCTATTCAGGTCCTCTGCCCATTTTTAATGAGATTATTTGGGTTTTTTGTTATTGAATTGTATAAGTGCAAGGATGATTCAACATATTCAAATCAATAAAGGTATGCTACATTAATAAAATGATCATTTCAATAAATGCAGAAAAGGCATTTGACAAAATTCTACATCCTTCTATGATAAAAAAAAAAAAAAAACCTCAACAGATGGGTATAGAAGGAACAATAAAGGCCATATATGACAAGCCCACAGCTAATATAAGCAACAGTGGAAGGTTGAAAGCTTTTATTTTAAAGAGTCACACTCCCTTGTTCAGATTTTGGACTTGAACCAATTTTCAGCTCAAAATCCATGGACTGAAAAAGTGACCAGATCCCTAGGAGGAAGGACCCCACAGCATTGTAGCAAGTATGTATTATGACAACTCCCAACTCTCCCCAAAGGGACCTAGAACCATTTACTCAGGTGACTGACACTGAGGAAAGGGAACTACTTGGAGAACAATTGGACACAAGGTCTGAATTGACAATGATATATGCTTAGCCAAAAGATTATCATGCTCCCCCTATTCTTCCATAGATAGAATGCAGGCTTATAGATGTCAGGTAATAAATGGAATACTGAATAAAACAGTGGATCTATGGGGTGTGTGGGTCCATCACATGGTCCTTCCCCTGGTGCCTGAGTCTATAATTTGGATCGACAACCTGGCAATTGGTACAAACTTGGGGTGTGTGGTAAGAGCTATCATAACGTGGAAAACCAAGTAGAAACCTCTGCAGTTACGTTTCTCACTCCCCAGGCCTGCCTTGGAGAACATCATAAATCAAGAACCATATATCCCAGGGAAAATGACAGAGATTGGTGCACCTTTAAAAATCTCAAGAATGCATGTATGGCAGCTCCATTATGCTCCTTTTGATTTGCCAGTCTGTCCCCGTAAAAACCAGATGGAACCTGGACAATGACCATAAACTATAGCAAGCTTAACCAAGCAGCAGCTCTGACTTTAGCTGCTCTACCAGATGTCGTATCCTTGTTAGAGCAATTTAATAAGGTCTTTGATACATGGTATGCTGCCATTGATTTGGCATGAGTTCTTTTCTATTCTGATCAGAAAAGAGGATCAGAAACAGTTTACACTCACATAGAAATGACAATATTTATTTACAGTTTTACCCATGACTCTGTTAGCTTGCCCTCATAATCCAAAGATATCTGGACCATCTGGACATCACACTGATCCATTATATTGATGACATCATGCTTTTTGGAAGTGTGAGCAAAAACTGGCTAGTATATCAGTGATCTTAATAAGATAAATGTGCTCTGGAGGATTAGATATATTCTCTAAAAAGATTTAAGAATTTGATACTTGATTGAATTTATAAGACACTCTACTGAATTACAATCAGGGGTGTAATGGGATATCTGTCCCTCAGTAAAACACAAACTGTTGTGGGACTCCTGGGTGGCTCAGTTGTTAAGCTTCTGCCTTTGGCTCAGGTCATGATCTCAGGGTCCTAGGATCAAGTCCCACATCGGGCTCCCTGCTCCACGGGAAGCCTGCTTCTCCCTCTCCCCCTGCTTGTGTTCCCTCTCTCGCTGTCTCTCTCTGTCAAATAAATAAAATCTTAAAAAAACAAAACAAAACAAAACACAAACTGTTTCATTTGGCGTTCTCTGCCACAAAGAAGGAAGCTCAATGCTTTGTAGGCCTTTCTGGTTTCTGGAGGCAACACATTCTCTACCTATACTATAGCTCTGGCCCAAACACTATGTGACATGTCAGACTGCCAGCATCATGCCCACTGGAAAGCAGTTTCCATGCAATAGGCACTGAACACTAACTAGACAAAATGACTAAACCAGTTGGCATTAGCTAGTTTTCCTCATTGGTCATCCTGAAATTTGCACAATGGGCTCATGAATATAATGAATCCCTAGTTATCTATTGTTACTGTTGAATGCCCAACTTTCCAGCAATGGAAACCAGTGCCAAGCTGGTAAAATGGTAATATTCCTGAGGAGACAAAAACCAGACACTGAGAAATAAGTCAAATACATTGATGTCTTTTCTGATCTATAAAGGCAATCAGTTTTTTCTTACAGGCATAGACACCTATTCTGGGGATGAATTTGCTTTTCTTGCTTTTGGAACCTCAGTCAACGTGACTCTTCAGGCCTCAGAGAATTGCCTGGTTCACAGGAGAATTCCACAAAATATAGCATTTCAGAAGGGGATTCACTTCACAGTGAAGGAGTTGTGGGAATGAGACCACAACCATAGGACCTACTGGTCATATCAAGTGCTGCACTATCCAGAAGCTGCAGAACACTACAACAGCCTGCTGAAAGTACAGCAAAAGTCCCCCCTTGGAGGCAGGCAAGTCACTGCAAGGAATGGGAGTCATACTTCAGGATGTTGTATGTGCATTAAATCAGAGACCTCCATGTCTCCAGGAAGAAGACTACACGGTGCTGGGGATAAAAGGGTGGAAGTAGGAGTGGCTCAATTTACCATCATTCCCAATAATCCACTGAGGTACTTGGTACTTTCCATTCTTGCAAATCTGGGCCCTGCAGTGTTAGAGGTCCTAGTTCCCAAGAAGGCTATACTTTTGTCAGGACCCAGCAAGGGCCCCATTGAACTTCAAATGAAAAAAGCATTTACTGTCTTGACAGGGTTAATGACCCTGGTTAGTAAAATGAGGTGAGGAAACTTTTATATAGATCCATAATTACATAATGGAATAAATCTGAAATTCAAGTGATCAACTTGAGTAAGTTTTTGGATTTCCTTAACCAACTGTCACTTTGAATGGACATGTGAAGCAGCTTGGTCTGAGAAATTATGATTACTATGTGTCCAGATCCCTGAGGAATGATTACCACACATCTGACCCTGGAGGAATGAAGATCTAGGTTACACCACCAGGTAAACCTCCATTACCTGCCAAAGTGATAGCAAAGGTTAACAGGAATATAGACTAGCAGAGGAGGAGGGGGAGGTATAATAACAGTTGCAGCCATGAGACCAACTGCAGTGATAGGTCTGTAGTTCGTTCCACTAATGTCCTTCTTTAAGATGCCCCTCCAAAAGAAGGGTCTGTGAAAACAATGAAGGAGCTGTTTCCCAAATACATATAAAGCAGTGGATCTATATGTAGCAAGTGATGGATCCTGATGACCATGGAGATACACTGCTCAGATATTATTCAAGAGAACCCACTACAGGGAGCATAGTTTTATGAAAGTCCAACTGCCTCCCTTTTGGCCCACCATACTGGTTCTAATGAGTCTACACTGCTCCCGGGCTTCCTCTAGCCAATGACTATGCATGGTAGCAGGTATTAGAGCTGGCTAATTTTTGCCCACCATGGAACTCCTCCAATGGGTAACTTTTGCTAGGTTATTCCCGACCAACATGACTAATTTTCTCAGAATGGTATTGTTGATCCAAGGCTTTTCATACCCAATTCTTCTTTCTTTTCTTTCACAAGTGCCTTAACTGTATCATATTATGAAGGCAGTCTCTGCCCTCTTGATCCACCCCCATTTCCTGCATAGGTGTTTTCCCCAATATATCTTATCTTTTTATATCTAATGTTTTCTTGGTATCTGCTTCTTTCAGGGCCTCAACTTACATAATTACAAATGAATCTTCTTACAAAATGCATAAAAACACACAAGGTAAAAGAACAAAGTGGATGCTTTTAAGAGCTCAAGTACAGACCCAAATAAATGAAAATAAATTAAAACTACTTTGAAGATCGCATATTGCCGGTATTGCCTTCCCAGAAAAGTGGCTGGGCATTCTTAGAGAATATAAGGACAAGTATTAGATCAGGCAAAACTGCTATCAAATCCCTTTGGACTCTTCCACTTATAAACTATGTAATTTGGGGCTAGTTACTTGGCATTTTGGAACCTGAGCTTCCTCAATTTAAAACAAAAAATCATAATAGTTATCAGAGTGAATATTTGCTGGAAACACCAACAGTGCCATAATAGTGATTTAAGGTAAGTTTCAATGTTAAAAAAGTTGTTAAATATTTTTTAAAAAATATTTCCTTGACAAGACTGTGAGGAATATAATATGACAAAACTACAAAGTTTGGATCACAATACCTGAAAAAAAGAATTAAAGACATAGTTAAAAATTAAAGGTGTCAGAATAAAAACTGGTAGATTACATACAGCCACAATTCATTTGACACTCTTTCCATTGAGAGAGGTAAGATTTATTTTCTTTTCCCATGAATCTGGGCTGGACTGTGACTGCTTTGGTCAATAGTGCATGGTGGAAGAGACACTCCGCCAGATCTGAGCATAACTTTAAAAATACTGGAAGCTCATATCTTGATCTACCAGAGGCCACAATGGAAGAAGCATGAGTACCCTAAGACCATTATTTGTGAGAAGTTATTTGGAGGGAAAGAGAAGACAAGAAGCACTGAGGTGCCAGATATGTAAGTGAAAGGTCATTTTGAAAGTGAATCCTCCAACTCCAACTGTTCCAGCTGACGTCACCTGGATCAGAATATAACCACCCAGCTGAGCCCTTCCCAATTTCTTACACAACAAAATCAAGAGAAAAATAGAATGTTTGTTTTAAACCATTAATGTTTGTGGTAGTTAGCTATGTAGCAAGAGACAACTGAAATAGTCAACATTTTCTGATCAAAACTAAAAAAATAAAGGGAGATCAAAGAGTTATGGAGTAAATTTTAAACACCAGTACTATTGAAGGGTGATTCCTTAGACTTTATTTTTGACATCAAGGAGAATAGTATAAGTTTTCACAATATCTGTTACCAAATAAGCCAGACTGAAATGAGTTTAAACCCCAGCTTTTCCACTTGCTGACTGATAGTACATTAAATAAATCTCCAAGGCACAACTTGCTTATTGCTAAAATGAAGATATTAATGACTTCTAAGGTTATTGTAAAGGTTTAAGGGTAAGATGTGTACATTTTGGTGCATTTTCTGGCATATAGCTTATTAGATAGTCTCCATTAGCAACTATAGCTTACTTAGTATCTTACCTCATCTACTTTCGAGATTTCTATTTGAGCTCAGAATCACAATTCTTACTTCATACTGTACCCAATCTGTATTCAGAATCATTCCATATCTTTCCTGAGATATTAAATTAGTAGGCAACATATTACATAGATAGTATGTATCAGATAGATCATTGCCAATGTCCAAGGGGAAAGAAAAAATAGTTTCTGATGATTGCCCTTATAAGTCAACACTGGAGACCTGGTAGACAGTGCTGACTTATAAAACTGAAGAAAACAATGGCTTCCACTTGAAAAGAAGTGTTTTTTTTTTTTATTTGAAACCAGTTTTCAGTAGTTATACCAATGACCTGTATTAAAAGGAAGAATGCACTGTTTTTCAGATTTTAGCACCATTCAAAAATATGATTCTATCAAGTGTTTTTCAAGAAATCTCTCATGACTGCCTCTATCAGATACAGTCCAGCAGGACATAAATGTGTGTTTGGAGTGGTAATTGGAGAAAGTTTAATGGATGGATCACTTATAGGGTTTGAGATGGGGTCAAGAGCCTCACCAAGACACTGGTAAAGCACCCAGAGACTAGCAGCTAGAAGCTACTACCTCGCCAAAAGCTAAAGGGGCAGCAAGATTGAGAGAAGTGTTTCCACCCTCCAACTGCTCCCAGGAATTTCTTTGGCCAAACCTAAATTGAAAAGAGAGCTGGAGGGGTCAGATGATGCAAGATAGTATGTATCATCAACCTTCTGAGGCACAGAGCAAAGCAGAAAAGAGCAAATAATGTACTTCAAGGCCCAAGCAGGGAATAATCAGTGCATTGCCTGACTGTTGAATTCAATAGCATGTGTTTGCTTGGCTGCTCTGAATGACAGAGCTTGGCCTGATGTTGAATAGCTGTCAGACATGCTTGCCCTATTTATATTCTATTGCTTTTTTTCAAGTCATCATTCACCAAAGACAGGGTGAAAGAAAGTCAGAATATATAGATAGCATGCAGATGTATACATGTTTGTTAATAGACATATTATACCCAGTTTCTTTTTCCTTTATCATTTTTCCATGAAAGTCATTTAATTCTCTCATTCATACTCTGAAATTAAAGTTCAAACAATACTGCATGCACAGTAATATAGTCATAACCTTCTAATTCTGCTCTATGTTTCTATTTATATTAAGCTGAAGAGAAGGTAAATTCTCTTTCCATTTTGTGCTTTCAAGCATCCTAGAGAAGGCTTTGTACTAGATTGCTCATGAGGTGATTTAAGGGAGAACACAGGGAGTTTAATATTGAAATTTCATCACATATACATCATGGGGCTCAGTGGATACTACTAAATGATAGAATGAATGAGTTGTTATTAGTTGCCTCTGTTCTAAATCTTGACAAGACCATACTTTTCTACTATACCCATGGTATAAATCAGCGTTTCCCAGCTAGCTTTTTGAAATATACAGATAAGTAGTTTTCATCCCACTTCTCTAATTCCATATGTCAGGGATACAACCCAAGGATATATTATTTTAAAAAATCACCCAAGGGGTTCTAATGTGAATATAGAGAACTATTGGTCTATAATCGTAGTTCTCAACAGTTCATATTTTATTTATGAATTACTAAGTGAACCATTGATAAATCATACTGTAAAGATCTAGGCAAGAGATACAAAATTTAGGAATCATTAGCATGGAAATAAGGGCTGATGATCTTCTAGGTGATAATCCAATTAAAGTTATAGACCCTTTCCTTGAAATTGTTCACAATATTTGGCATGCATGGTTACCAATTGTGTTTATAATCTAATCTAGGGACTTGAAGGTTCATTTCAAGCACATTTATATACCTGGTAAATGCCTTGGATTCTAGGTTAATAACACCAAGATATAGCGGAATACCTAAAACCATGCCCTTCAGACGATCCTCTTTAAATCTTAATTTTCACACTCAGATTTTTGATGATGCTTAGATAAAAAGTATGAGATTGTAAATTCTGGCAAGAAACATGAGAATAAACATTCTGTACTTCCAAAATCAAGGTTATACTCACATACTTTACAAAATATCTGTGAAGAGAATATTATTTAAAAAGCAAGACACCTAATTAAGACTCATGTAAAGATACTTGGCAATACTACTTCTGCCTACAGGTCCCCTGAGGGGCACCTTCAGGCAGATCCTAAAACTTCCTATGATAAAGTTCTGGGTCCAGTCTAACTCATGCAGCAGATCTTGCTTTTCAAAATAGGTGTTACCAAACTGCCAAACTATTGATACAGATATCTCTAACGTATATACTCATAGCTAAGTAAATTTTATTACATTTAAAGGGGATGAAGGGGCGCCTGGATGGCTCAGTCATTAAGTGTCTGCCTTTGGCTCAGGTTATGATCCCAGGGTCCTGGGATCGAGCCCTGCATTGGGCTCCCTGCTCCTGGGAAGCCTGCTTCTCCCTCTCCCTCTGCCCCTGCTTGTGTTGCCTCTCTCGCTGTGTCTCTCTCTGTCAAATAAATAAATAAAATCTTAAAAAAAAAGGGGGGGATAAAAACATATTTGTTGTAAATCTAGTGTGGCTTTAAAACACAAGTGAATTGGGGTGCCTGGGTGGCTCAGTTGTTAAGTGGCTGCCTTTGGCTCAGGTCGTGATCCCAGGGTCCTGGGATCGAGTCCCACATCAGGCTCTATGCTTGGTGGGAAACCTGCTTCTCCCTCTCTCTGCGTGCCATTCCCCCTGCTTGTGTTTGCTCTGTCTCTGTCAAATAAATAAAAAGATAATAAAAAAGAAAAACATTAAAAAAAAAAAAAACACAAGTGAATTAAAATTGGCCTAAAATGTAGCAATGGCCTTTGCAAATTCTAAAGATAGTAACTGAAACTGCTCTAGTTTTATCAAATGTGGTCAATAAGAGATTGCAAGTGTTTTCTGCAGGTATGCATATTAGTTGTAAAAGCATGAAATTTTAGTAACCATTAGGAAGATTCCTTGTCCCCTTGGAAGTAATTCTGAATCTCACCTGTAGCATTTACCTCTTATTTAAAAGCACAGCTAAGAGGGAATCTAATTTTACTAAAATCTCAATTAATTTTTAACTTTTCTACATGCATTTATTAAAAAACAACCATATAATATATAGGAGGAAATTCAATGCAATCTAATAAGCATTTATTAGGATTAGAAAGTGCCAATTTATTTAGTGTTACTGAGAAGGAGGTGGAAGTCTTGTTTTTCTTCTTTAATAAATAATTTCTATTTTTTTCAGATATGCCTGAATAAAAGCAATCTACTCATTTTTTGGCCATTGCTAGATATTATGTATATGCATTATGTAAACTCATTAAGAGGATGCTAAATATGAAACTGAATAGTGAACAACTATATTATATGCTTTGGATTTTCAGTCTAAATAAATGAAAGTTATTTTATAATAAATTGGAAATTAGGCTCTTTGGTACCATATCATTGCTACCAATTACAAGTTACATTGTCATTTAGTGAATATGCCTTATTCTGAATATTAATTTCCTATTATTATAAAATGGCAGGCCAGCACAATGGTGAACCTTGTCCTCTTATAAATTCCATGATGTGACAGAAAGTTGGTCTCTAAAGCAATGGAATTATTAAAGGAATAAAAGAATTTCAACATGTTTTTTTAAAAATTATGAGTATATATATAGCAAATTTACTCAAAGCATTGTGAAAACTCTTCATATTTATACTTATTTCTAAATAACCTAACCAAAAATACAACTAACTTTAGGGATATATACTCAAAATGAAATAAAAACTTAAATATAAGACCTGAAACTGTGAACATTGGTCTTGGCAATGAATTTTGGGGTATAACACCGAAAACATAGGTAAAAAAAGTAAAAATAAGTGGATTATATCAAACTAAAAAGCTTCTACACAGTTAAGGAAACAACATAAAAAGACAACCTATGAAATGAAAGGAAATATTTTGTGTATATATCTGATAAGGAGTTAATATCTAAAATATATAACTCAAGGGGCGCCTGGGTGGCTCAGTCGTTAAGCGTCTGCCTTTCAGCTCAGGTCATGATCCCAGGGTCCTGGGATCGAGCCCCGCATCGGGCTCCCTGCTCCGCGGGGAAGCCTGCTTCTCCCTCTCCCACTCCTCCTGCTTGTGTTCCCTCTCTCGCTGTCTCTCTCTCTGTCAAATAAATAAATAAAATCTTTTAAAAAAAAACTTAAAAAAATAAAATAAAATACATAACTCAATAGCAAAACACCAAATAACCCAATAAAAAATGGGCAAAGGACCTGAACAAACATTTCTCCAAAGAAGACATACAAATGGCTAGTAGGTTTATGAGGAGATGCTCCAAATCACTAACCATCAGGGAAATGCAAACAACTCTATGGTCAACTAATCTTTGACAAAGCAGGAAAGAATGTCCAATGGAAAAAAGATAGTCTCTTCAACAAAGGGTGTTGGGAAAATCGGACAGCCACATGCAGAAGAATGAAACTGGACCATTTCCTTACACCACACACAAAAGTAGACTCCAAATGGTTGAAAGACCTCAATATGAGACAGGAGTCCATCAAAATCCTAAAGGAGAACATAGGCAGCAACCTCTTAGACCTCAGCCGCAGCAACTTCTTCCGAGACACATCACCAAAAGCAAGGGAAGTAAGGGCAAAAATGAACTCTTGGGACTTCATCAAGATAAAAAGCTTTTGGGGGGGGGAAGATGGCGGAGGAGTAGGGGACCCTATTTCAGCTGGTCCCCGGAATTGAGCTAGATATCTACCAGACCACTATGAGCACCCACGAAACCAGCCTGAGATGTAAGAAGATCTGGATCTCTACAAACAGAATACCGCAGGCAGTTGGTTTTCAGGTACGAAGCGGAGAGCCGTGATTCTGGGGGCAGATATCGGAGGATAAATGGCAGTGGGAGGGTGCCTGGCCATGGGGATCCCACACCGCCGGTGAGCGACAGCCTCGCACGCTGCGGACGGGGCACAGACTCGCAGACCGGGAGCGTCAGGAAAGGACTTTAGGGCAGCCCCCAGGGTGGAAAACCAGAGTGGCGGGGTCACGCACACGTGAACTGCAGCCCCCTGAAGGAAACCCGGAGCGGTGGAGTCGCATGGACGCGAACTGCAGACCCCGGGACAGAAACCCAGAGCACCGGGGTCCTGCCAGTGAACTGCAGCCCCCAGGGTGGAAACCCGGAGCGGTAGAGTCATGCGTGCGTGAACTGGGAGCAGCTGGCAGTTTTAGAAGCACAAAGGGCAGGGCCATGCCACGCTGACCTGGAAGCAGGACTGGGAGTGCTGCAGAGGGGTACACAACCCAGGATGCTGCAGTTTATAGCAGGACGGACAGAAACCGAGACGGTGTGGCCTGGAGGGCTCACTGAAGAACAGACTGCAGTCTCTCTGCTCTGAGGCAGAGGGTTGGAAATGGTCTCTTCTGCTCTGACTCGCGGAAGAGACGCGGAAAGCCGCCAGGGAAAGGCGCCAGAGAACAAAAGCCCCAAAGACTGATTCCCACTGAGCCCATCCCCCGCCACAGCGGGGCAGGGCAAGTCCGCCCAAACAGGGTTGCCTGAGTAACAGCGCGGCAGGCTCCTCCCACAGAAGACAGGCTGGGAAAACAAGAGGCCAGCAACCCTAAGGTCCCAAGAAAACAGGTGCATCTTGCTTGGGTTCTGCTCAATAATATGGACTCTATACATTCCCTCAAACACCCATCAACAGAATGACTAGGAGGAGGAGCCCCCAAAACAGAAAAGACTCAGAGATTATGACTTAGGCTGCAGATTTACAAATGGATTCAGATATAACCAAGATGTCGGAGATGGAATTCAGGCTAGCAATTGTGAAGACAATGGCTAGAATGGAGAAATCAATTAATGGCAACATAGAGTCTCTAAGGGCAGAAATAAAAGGTGAATTGGCAGAACTTAAAAATGCTATCAATGAGATCCAATCCAATCTTGATAATCTAACAGCTAGGGTAACTGAGGCAGAAGAACGAATAAGCGACCCAGAAGACAATATAATAGATAAAAAGGGAAAAGAGGAGGCCAGGGAAAAACAACTCAGAATCCATGAAAATAGAATCAGAGAAATAAGTGACACCGTGAAGCATTCCAATGTCAGAATAATTGGAATCCCAGAGAGAGTGGAGAGAGAGAGGACTAGAAGATGTATTTGAGCAAATTGTAGCTGAGAACTTCCCTAATCTGGGGAATGAAACAAACATTCGCATCCTAGAGGCAGAGAGGACCCTTCCCAAGATCAAGGAAAACAGGCAAACATCCTGGCATGTAATAGTAAAACTTGCAAATCTTAGAACCAAGGAAACCATCTTAAGGGCAGTTAGGGGGAAGAGATTCCTTACGTACAGAGGGAGGAACATCAGAATAACGTCAGACCTATCCACAGAGACCTGGCAAGCCAGAAAGGCCTGGCAAGACATATTCAGGGTATTAAATGAGAAGAACATGCAGCCAAGAATACTTTATCCAGCAAGGCTTTCATTTAAAGTGGATGGAGAGTTGCAAATCTTCCACGACTGGCAGAAACTGAAAGAATATGTGACCACTAAGCCGGCCCTGCAAGAAATATTAAGGGGGGTTCTATAAAAGGAGAAATACCCCAGTGTGATCTACAACAGAAATTTACAGGGACAATCTATAAAAACAATGTCTTCACAGGCAACATGATGACAATTAATTCATATCTTTCAATAATCACTCTCAATGTGAATGGCCTAAACGCTCTCATAAAACGGCACAGGGTTGCAGATTGGATAAAAAGACAGGACCCATCCATATGCTGTCTACAAGAGACTCATTTGGAACCTAAAATACATCCAGACTGAAAATGAAGGGATGGAGCTCTATCTTCCATGCCAGTGGACCTCAAAAGAAAGCTGGGGTAGCAATTCTTATATCAGACAAATTAGATTTTAAACTAAAGTCTGTAATAAGAGACACAGGACACTATATCATTCTTAAAGGGTCTATCCAACAAGAAGATCTAACAATTGTAAATATCTATGCCCCCAACATGGGAGCAGCCATCTACATAAGCCAACTGTTAACCAAAATAAAGAGTCATATTGATCACAATATGTTAATTGTAGGAGACCTCAATACTCCACTTTCAGCAATGGACAGATCATCTAAGCAGAAAATCAACAAGGAAACAAGAGCTTTGAATGATACATTGGACCAGATGGACCTCATAGATATTTACAGAACATTCCACCCTAAAACAACAGAATACTCATTCTTCTCGAGCGCACATGGAACCTTCTCCAGAATAGACCATATACTGGGTCACAAATCAGGTCTCAACTGATACCAAAAGACTGAGATTATTCCCTGCATATTCTCAGACCACAATGCTCTAAAACTGGAACTCAATCACAAGAAAAAAATTTGGCAGAAATTCAAACACTTGGAAGCTAAAGACCACTCTGCTCAAGAAAGTTTGGGTCAACCAAGAAATCAAAGAAGAACTTAAAAAATTCATGGAAATCAATGAGAATGAAAACACATCGGTCCAAAACCTATGGTATACTGCAAAGGCGGTCCTAAGGGGGAAATACATAGCCATCCAAGCCTCACTCAAAAAAACAGAAAAATCCCGAATTCACCAACTAACTCTACACCTTAAAGAACTAGAGAAAAAGCAACAAATGACGCCTAAGCCATGCATTAGAAGAGAAATAATTAAAATTAGAGCAGAAATCAATGAATTAGAAACCAGAAACACAATAGATCAGATCAATGAAACTAGAAGTTGGTTCTCTGAAAGAATTAATAGGATCAATAAACCACTGGCCAGATTTATCCAAAAGAAAAGAGAAAGGACCCAAATTAATAAAATTATGAATGAAAGGGGAGAGATCACGACTAACACCAAGGAAATAGAAACAATTATTAGAAATTATTATCAACAACTATATGCCAATAAACTGAGCAATCTGGATGAAATGGAGGCCTTCCTGGAAACCTATAAACTACCAAGAGTGAAACAGGAAGAAACTGACAACCTGAATAAGCCAATAACCAGTAACGAGATTGAAGCAGTGATCAAAAACCTCCCCAAAAACAAGAGTCCAGGGCCTGATGGATTCCCTGGGGAATTCTACCAAACATTCAAAGAAGAAATAATACCTATTCTACTGAAGCTGTTTCAAAAAATAGAAACAGAAGGAAAGCTTCAAGACTCATTCTATGAGGCCAGCATTATCTTACCCCAAACCAGGCAAAGACCCCAACAAAAAGGAGAATTTCAGACCAATATCCCTGATGAATATGGATTCCAAAATGCTCAACAAAATCCTAGCTAATAGGATCCAACAATACATTAAAAGGATCATCCACCATGACCAAGTGGGATTTATCCCCAGGATGCAAGAGTTGTTCAACATTCAGAAATCAATCAATGTGATAGAACACATTAATAAGAGGAGGGAGAAGAACCATATGGTCCTCTCTATTGATGCAGAAAAAGCATTTGACAAGATACAACATCCTTTCCTGATTAAAACTCTCCAGAGTATAGGGATAGAGGGAACATTCCTCAAGTTCATAAAATCCAACTATGAAAAACCCACAGCAAATACCATCCTCACTGGGGAAAAGCTGAGAGCCTTTCCCTTAAGATCAGGAACACGTCAAGGGTGCCCACTCTCACCACTGTTGTTCAACATAGTACTAGAAGTCCTAGCAACAGCAATCAGACAACAAAAAGAAATAAAAGTTATTCAAATTGGCAAAGAAGAAGTCAAACTCTCTCTTTTCACAGACGACATGATACTTTATGTGGAAAACCCAGAAGACTCCACCCCCAAATTACTAGAACTCATCCAGCAATTCAGTAATGTGGCACGATACAAAATCAATGTGCAGAAATCAGTTGCTTTCTTATACACTAACAATGCAACTGTAGAAAGAGAAAGTAGAGAAACGATTCCATTTACAATAGCACCAAAACCCATAAGATACCTCGGAATAAACCTAACCAAAGAGGTAAAGGATCTATACTCTAGGAACTACAAAACACTCATGAAAGAAATTGAAGAAGACACAAAAAGATGGAAAAACATTCCATGCTCATGGGTTGGAAGAATAAACATTGTTAAAATGTCTATGCTACCCAGAGCAATCTATTCCTTCAATGCCATCCTGATCAAAATTCCAATGACATTTTTCAAAGTGCTGGAACAAACAATCCTAAAATTTGTATGGAACCAGAAAAGACCCTGAATCGCCAAGGAAATGTTGAAAAAGAAAAACAAAGCTGGGGGCATCACGTTGCCCAATTTCAAGCTATATTACAAAGCTGTGATCACCAAGACAGCATGGTACTGGCACAAAAACAGACATACAGACCAATGGGACAGAATAGAGAACCCAGATATGGACCCTCAACTCTATGGTCAAATAATCTTTGACAAAGCAGGAAAAAACATGCAATGGAAAAAAGTCTCTTCAATAAATGGTCCTGGGAAAATTGGACAGCCACATGCAGAAGAATGAAACTTGACCATTCTCTAACACCATTCACAAAGATAAACTCAAAGTGGATGAAAGACCTCAATGTGAGACAGGAATCCATCAAAATCCTAGAGGAGAACATAGGCAGTAACCTCTTTGACATCGCCCACAGCAACTTCTTTCAAGATACATCTCCAAAGGCTAGTGAAACAAAAGCAAAAATGAACTTTTGGGACTTCATCAAGATAAAAAGCTTCTGCACAGCAAAGGAAACAGTCAACAAAACAAAGAGGCAACCCACAGAATGGGAGAACATATTTGCAAATGACACTGCAGATAAAGGGCTGGGATCCCAAATCTATAAAGAACTTCTCAAACTCAACACCCAAAAAACAAATAATCAAGTCCAAAAGTGGGCAGAAGATATGAAAAGACACTTCTCTGAAGAAGACATACAAATGGCTAACAGACACATGAAAAAATGTTCATCATCATTAGCCATCAGGGAAATCCAAATCAAAACCACATTGAGATACCACCTACACCAGTTAGAATGGCAAAATGGACAGGGCAAGAAACAGCAAATGTTGGAGAGGTTGTTGAGAAAGGGGAACTCTCTTACACTGTTGGTGGGAATGCAAGTTGGTACAGCCACTTTGGAAAACAGTGTGGAGGTTCCTCAAAAATTTAAAAATAGAGCTACCCTATGACCCAGCAATTGTACTCCTGGGTATTTACCCCAAAGACACAGATGTAGTGAAAAGAAGGGCATATGCACCCCAATGTTCATAGCAGAAATGTCCTCAATAGCCAAACTGTGGAAAGAGCCGAGATGCCCTTCAACAGATGAATGGATAAAGAAGATGTGGTCCATATATACAATGGAATATTACTCCGCCATCAGAAAGGATGAATACCCAACTTTTACATCAACATGGATGGGACTGGAGGAGATTATGCTAAGTGAAATAAGTCAAGCAGAGAAAGTCAATTATCATATGGTTTCACTTATTTGTGGAACATAAGGAATAACATGGAGGACATTAGGAGAAGGAAGGGAAAAATGGGGGGAGGATTGGAGGAAGAGATGAACCATGAGAGACTATGGACCTGAGAAACAAACAGGGTTTTAGAGGGGAGGGGGGAGGGGGGATTGTTTAGCCCGGTGATGGGTATTAAGGAGGGCACGTACTGCATGGAGCACCGGGTGTTATACGAAAACAATGGATCATGGATCACTACATCAAAAACTAATGATGTATTGTATGGTGACTAACATAACATAATAAAATTAAAAAAAAAAAAATAAATAAATAAATAAATTTAAAAAAGGGACAGCATATTTAAAATTTTTGAAACACACTGCTAAATCACCCTTCAGGAAGGATTTACCAATTTCATCTAACAACGGTGTATAGGAATGCCTTTTTCCTCACATTTGCTAACTTCGGTTATTATTTTTTTAATAAAATATTTATCACTATGACTGCAAAAAAAAAAAAAGATAAAAAGCTTTTGCACAGCAAAACAAACAGTCAACAAAACTAAAAGACAACCGACAGAATGGGAGAAGATATTTGCAAATGACATATCAGATAAAGGGCTAGTATCCAAAATCTATAAAGAATTTATCAAACTCAAAACCAAGGAACAAACGATCCAATCAAGAAATGAGCAGAAGACATGAACAGACATTTTTCCAAAGAAGACATCCAAATGGCCAACAGACACATGAAAAAGTGCTCAACATTGCTCGGCATCAGGTAAATACAAATCAAAACCTCAATGAGATACCACCTCATACGAGTCAAAATGGCTAAAATTAACAAGTCAGGAAACCACAGATGTTGGCAAGGATGCAGAGAAAGGGGAACCCTCCTACACTGTTGGTGGGAAAGCAAGCTGGTGCAGCCACTGGGGAAAACAGTATGGAGGTTCCTCAAAAAGTTGAAAATAGAGCTACCATACGACCCAGCAATTGCACTACTGGGTATTTACCCCAAAGATACAAATGTAGGGATCTGAAGGGGTACATGCACTCCGATGTTTATAGCATCAATGTCCACAATAGCCAAACTGTGGAAAGAGCCAAGATGTCCATCGACAGATGAATGGATAAAGAAGATGTGGTATATATATACAATGGAATATTAGGCAGCTCATCAAAAGGAATGAAATCTTGCCATTTGCAACAATGTGGATGGAACTGGAGGGTATTATGCTGAGCTAAATAAGTCAAACAGAGAAAGACATGTATCATATGACCTCACTGATATGAGGAATTCTTAATGTCAGGAAACAAACTGAGGGTTGCTGGAGTGGTGGGGGTGGGAGGGATGGGGTGGCTAGGTGATAGACATTGGGGAGGGCATGTGCTATGGTGAGCGCTATGAATTGTATAAGACTGTTGAATCACAGTCCTGTACCTCTGAAACAAATAATACATTATATGTTAAAAAAAGAAGAAGAAGAAGAAGAAGAAGAAGAAGAAGAAGAAGAAGAAGAAGAAGAAGAAGATAGCAGGAAGGGAAAAACAAAGGGGGGGAAATTGGAGGGGGAGACGACCCATGAGAGACCACTGATTTTGAGAAACAAAGTGAGGGTTCTAGAGGGGAGGGGGGTGGGGGTTGGGTTAGCCTGGTGATGGGTATTAAAGAGGGCACTTACTGAATGGAGCACTGGGTGTTATACACAAACAATGAATCATGGAGCACTACATCAAAAACTAATGATGTAATGTATGGTGATTAACATAACATAATAAAATTAAAAAATAAAAGGCAAACAAAAGGGAAAAAAAACAAGAAGGCATTGTCTCATACCTGTTAGAATGGCTATCGTTTTAAAAAACAAAAGATAGGGGGCGCCTGGGTGGCTCAGTCGTTAAGCGTCTGCCATCGGCTCAGGTCATGATCCCAGGGTCCTGGGATCGAGCCCCACATCAGGCTCCTTGCTCAGGCGGAAGCCTGCTTCTCCCTCTCCCACTCCCCCTGCTTGTGTTCCCTCTCTTGCTGTGTGTCTCTTTGTCAAACAAATAAATAAAATCTTTAAAAAAAAAAACAAAAACAAAAACAAAAGATAAGTGTTGGAGAGAATGTGGAGAAAAAGGAATCTTGTACACTATTGATGGGGATATAATTGTTGCACCCATTATAACAAGCAACTATCATATGGCACAGCAATTCCAGTTCTGGGTATTTATCCAAAAGAATTGAAATCAGTGTTTTAGAGAGATACCTGTGCTCCCATGTTCATTGCAGGATTACTCACAATAGCCAAGATATGGAAGCATCCTAAATACCTATTGATGGATGAATGGATAAATACAATGTAGTATATGCATATAATAAAGTATTATTCAGCCTTAAAAAAGAAGGTAATACTGCCACTTAAAAAAAACATAGATGGACCTGCAGAACATTATGTTAAGTGAAGTAAGTTAGAGAAAAAAAAAATACTGTATGATTTCATTTATATGCTAATCTACATAGTAAACTCATAGAAGCAGAGAGTAGAACGTTGGTTGTCAGAGATTGGTGGGGTAGGGGGAAATAGGGAGGTGATAGGCAAAGAGTACAAAGTTTCAGTTATGTAAGCTAAATAAGTTCTGGAGATCTACTATACCACATAGGGTTTATAGTTAACAATATTGTACTGCATACTTAACTTTTTTTTTTTTTTTTGCTAAGAGTATAGATCTTGTATTAAGTGTTCTTATCACACAAAAGAAAAAAATAATTATAATAAAGGTGCAGGAGGAAACTTTGAGAAGTAATGGATATGTCTATGGCCTTGAAGATGGTGATATTTATTCCCAAACTCATGGAGTTGAATACATTAAATAGTAGAGCTTTTTATATGTCAATTACACTTCAATGAAATTATTTTTTTAAAAGCTAAAATTTTGAAAAAGAAGAAAATCTGACATTGTTTACAAGTATAATTGTATACAATATAGCTATTGTATAACAATAAAAATCTCTTCAAATTAGAGGTAAATGGATACATATTAAATATATGCAAGCTAAATACAGACACTAATAAAATATAATTGAAAAAAATACCACTTATCACAAATAGAAAAAAATAGCAAAAGACTAAAATGATGGGTAAATATAAAGAAAGTTAAAATTTACCCTGGCTCTATATAGAAAAATGACAATTTCAATATTGATGTATGGCGTTAAATAATGCTCCTCCAAAATTCATGTCTACCTAGAACCCCAGAATGTGACCTTATTTTGGAACATAGATTCTTTGAAGATGTTAATGATTTAAGATGAGGTTATAGTGGATAGAGAAGACCCTAAATTCAACAGTTGGTGTCCCTATAAAAAAGTTATATGAGGATGCACAGAGGAAAATAAGTCCCGATGATGGCAGACATAGAGATTGGAAAGATGCAGCTACAAGACGAGGAATGTCAAGGTCGGCTTGAAGCCAACAGAAATTTGAAAGTAGCAAGAAAAGTTTCTCCTCTAGAGATTTTGGAGGGCACATAAACACCTATAGACACCTAAATTTTGGACTTCTAGCATCCAGAAGTGTGAGAGAATTAAATTTCTGAGGCCACCCTGTTGTCATTATTTATTATGGCATCCCTAGGAAAGAATACAATTGAAAATATAAAAAAAAAATTTAAATATCCAACTTCTCATCTTTCTTGAAATAGATATTGATATGTCAGTGTCACATGAATAAGTATACCTCTTAGGTCATGTAAATTTTGATTAAGAAATGTTTGGGAAAACATCTAAGTCTAGAACTTAAAAAAATTACTCTCAGTGTATTCTTTTCATATTATGTCATTTATACCCGGCTTTGAATACACTGCATTAGCCATGGTCATAGAACAAGTGCTTACTGGTTGACAGAGATTGGTTGTAAGTTTCCCCTTCTTCTTACAGCCTCTAAATCTAATCACAAAACATTTTGACTGATAGAATTATTTTAACTCTGAGAGCTTTAAGAAAAAAAAAAAGTAATAATTGCTCCTAGGGGAGCAATCGCTACTTGAAGACTTTCTTAAGTATTCTGTTATTAACTTAATCAGTGTAATGTTGCCAACCCATTACCAAAAATGGAAACTTGACATCCTATTCATTGACTGTCAAGGCCAGCAGTAAAGCTCTTGAGCTGGGAGGGGAGCCCATGCTAAGTTCTTAGTTGTGCTTATACTCACAACCTCAAAGTATAAGCATTGTGTCGCTTCAGTAGAATTCTAGCCTTTCCAGCTGCTTTTAATAAAAGACCTATGCACAATAGTGGTTAAATGCAAATCAATAGGGAAAAAAACATTTTGCTTATTTAAGTACATTCCAAACATAACTGACTTCCAACTTTAAAATTTATCCATGCATATAACTCTTCCCTCAGCTCTGGACATAGAATTAAACACAGCTGATTTTGATGACCAGCATATTGTGACTGAGCTTTGCTCCTGACCCAAATTACTGTTGAAAGAACTAAAATGAGTCAACAAATATTTGTATGGTGTGTCATGCTAAATAATTTGATCCCTTTTTAAAAAGTTTATTCTTCATCCTGCTCTCATTCCTTTTACCACCATTGTTGTCATTGTCATTATCATCATCATCATCATCACCACCACCATCCTCAATCTGCATCTTTTACTTGGTTTAATTGAACTAGGCAATAAGGTTACAACAGAATACTGATCTTACATTTGCTAGGAAAAAACAAAATGGACGTTGCAATAAGTGTGATATATGATAGATTTTACATGGCATTACACTGTGCTAAAAGAAAGTTTACCTCTATTTGGAGGTTCATCATTTAGTCAGGATAATTCCTATTTATACTTCTTATCTCAGGTTAGTTACTCTTCCTTTGAAGTCATATTAGAACTATGACTGTAAGGGAGAGCATAGTGCTTTGCAGAACCAAAGGAAGTTCAATATAAATGCATCAAAGAAAATAATGGAATTCAGTGTAGCTTAAGGACAGAGTTCAAGCTTGGAAGTTGTGAAAACTGAGACAGGAGCTGCATTATGGTGCTACATCATGCCCTGTTTTGTAAACTCTATTATTATATGTAGATTTATTTTCCAATGCTAAGCTGAGCTTCTTTAAGCTTCTTAGATTCTCTGTGGTCATTTTACCTCCAGAATGTGCATATGGTAGTTCCTCAGGCTATGACGAATATACTGTCATTCTGCCTGTAGAACTCTAACCCACTTCTAGGTCTCAGGTTCCATATCACTTTCTTAGAGAAACTTCCCTGTGATATGTAGAATCCAAAGATGATCCACAATGAACCATACTCTGTATAATTTTCACTCCTTCAGTGTGGGTAAGAACTATGAATATGATGGGATACCACTCAATGATTAGGTTACTAATCAGTTGACTTTGAGTTAATCCAAGAGGATACTATCCTGCCCACTGGACTTAACTTATCCAGATGAGCCCTTCAAAAAGATGAAGTGTCAGAGAATTTCCTCTGCTTGGCCTGGAAGAAAGCGGTCATATGAACTCCTTTGCAAGGAGCCACAGGGGATCTCAGTCCTACAACCACAAGGAACTAAATTCTATAAGCAATCTGAGTAAGCTTGGAAAACAAAACAAAACAAAACAAAACAAAAAACAAAAAACAAAATAAAACAACAACAACAAAAAGCGCTGAGCTCTAAATGAGATTACAGAGCTGGCCAACATCTTGACTTCAGTCTTATAAGATCCTGAGCAGAGAAACCGATTAACCTATGCCTAAATGCCTGCCCCATATAAACAGAGATAATAAATATATGTTGCTTTAAGCTACTAAAATTGTGGTAATTCTTATGAAGCAATAGGAAATGAATATACTTCTCAAACCATTACACTAGGAGTTTCCCCTTATAACTATTACGGCACTCAGTTCTTTCCGTTTTCTTCACACCTGCATCAAGTACTGGCACACGATATGCACTCAAAAAATATTTATTAACCAAATGAGACATGGGGAGCCATTGAAAAATTTTAAGCATTGGAATGAAATTGTAAATACCCTGACCATTAATTATAATTACAAGCAATTTTGTCTATCACTTGTTCTCAATGTATTTGTTAACTCCATCTTTCAACATTAGTAGATTGCCTAACCAGCACCACATCTTCAGACATTTGTCTGACATTTCTGTGTCTCTCCAGGCGGTATTTCTCTGATGATACATTGTTTTCTCTCTGTCCTACTCTCACTTGCCTATTTTCCCCATTTTCTTGTGTTTACTTGAAAAACACTCTTAAATCCTGCCCATCCTTCACTGATTCAATATACCAAAAGACCGGAAAACCTTAATTTTTAGCTCTGTTTTCCATGAAAGTCACCTTTAGTTTGCAGAAGAGAGAAATGTTCTCTTAGTGTTCCCAAAGTTAGAAATTATTTACACTGATACCTAGCTCTGGATTTTGGCAGAGTGAAATATCACCTGCTTGTTGCTTTAGGGTTTAGAACTGTCCACCCAATAACCAGAAACATCAATCTTGGAAGCTATTAAGCAACTAATGGCAAAGAAAAAAAAAAAGGAAAAAAGTAAATATTTTCAATTTGAATTCAGGTATCCATCAGATTAGATTCAGAGAAGACACACATTCTGATACACTCTTATGTGACTTTTATAGACTAAACACATATTTCTGTTGCTTTCATATGAATTTCTTTTTTGCTTGTTTTTTTGTTGCTTTTAACATAAGCAGTGTACATTTCAACTTTGCACATTTGTATATTACCATGGAAAAATAAGTTGGTTCTCCCCCCATAGGTGTCCTTTTAAACTTTCTTCCCCCCAAAATGTTTTTTTTGTACAGTGGAAAATATAATTTACACAATTTTGCTGCACCTTATTCCACTTTACTCTCTTCTTCTCTAATCATTTCCCATTTCCCTTCTTTTGTGATGTCCCAAATATGGCTGCAAAAATCATTACATAGCAAGTAACCCTTTAGGTGAGGCTATTACTGGCCTATAATTTCCTAAGAAGTTGTGGGTCATGAGGCTCTTTTAAGCAAGCTGCTTGAAAATGCACACAAATGAGCATATATTATTAGTGAATAGAGTCCTTAGAGAGCCATTGTGGTGGCTAAACTATATTATGGCCCATTCCCTGTAATTCAATTCCAAAGTAGTTATTGGAACTAGGAATCTAAAAATGAGAAATCTTTCCTCTTTCAAACGTCCCTCTCTCTCTCTTTGAGTCTTTCATCAATACAGATGCAAACACAGAAGCTATGAGATGTTAGGAACAAACATGGAGCTTGTGAATCTATGGGCATTCGGGTTTCTGGTGTTCATCCTCTCCAAGAAGGGGGAAGTATGGGTCAGAAGAAATTGAGACAATGTGCTCACTCTGGGGAAAGAGTGCCTGCCATTGTAGGGGTTACACTTGACAGGGCACAAGATGAATATGCAAATGACCAAAGAGTTGAGAATTGTGCACAGTGTAATTGTTACATTAAAGGAATACAATTAATTCAACAAGAAAACATAACAAAACATATTTTTATATATCCCATCATGATAAATTCTTCAAGGAGCTTTGTTCCTAATAATATAATCTTTGTCACAGAAAATTACTAGCAAAAATTTGCATTAAACTTAGTATAAATGCTTGTAGAATACTTACATATGTAAATATAAAAACAATACAGAAGATAATTGATATATCATAATGATTAGTGACATATGAAGTATCACAAATATCTCTACTCAAACTTCTTAAAAATTTTTCTTTTTATAATATTGGATAGCTAAAATTTAAAATGATTGTAGGAATAAATAAAATCTGTAAATACAAATAAGATTAATTAAAGGAATGATTTCAGACATTCAGAAAGAAAGAGCTAATTTCTCCAGGATTGAAAACATTTTCTAGTTCACAGCAATTATAGTCAAGGTTAATAAAAACAATTTTGATTTGCACCAAAGATCGGCTAGCTAATTTATAAGCACAGCAGAACTCTACATCTGCATTTTGCATCAGTCACAGGAAGCCAGGATCAAAATGTGCTAGGTAAATGCCAGAGAGGCCTTCATGTTCTACATGACCGATGGGTACCCAGTGGAAAAGGTGGGTGTCCTGTTCTTTGTGTAATTTAAAAGCCACTAATTGTCATGCCATTGAAACTTAGTAGTGTTTTACTTTGAAAATAAATATAGGACATATATATAGAATCACATTAATGACAGACATGAGGGAATCAAGAGTCATAGCTGTTAAGAGGCTACTGCCATTGTCGATATAAAAGATTGCAAATATCTAAATCAAATGATAGGAAAGAGAAGATAAGGTCAACACCTATTTAGGAAATAAAATGAATCACCAATCAAAATGTTAGCAAGGGATAGGACCCATGATGACCAGCAAGAGACAACCAAAATTAATAAAAATCTAACCATTGACATATAAGAGATCTAACAATAAAACTGGACAATTGAAAAACAAGTGGTTTATGCAATATTGTGAAAAACCAATCAAATGTATACCCCAAGAGTCCTTAGAATTATATAAATGTGTGCTTAAGTGAAAGAAGAACAATATTTTATTTTTTAAAAAAGATTTTATTTATTTATTTGTTTGAGAGCGAGAGAGAGAACATGAGTGGGGGGAGGAGCAGAGGGAGAAGGACAAGAAGGCTCTGCGCTGAGCATGGAGCCTGATGCGGGACTCAATCTTAACGATCCTGAGATCATGACCTGAGCCAAAATCAAGAGTCCAATGCTCAACTGACCGAGCCACCTAGGCACCCTGAAGAACAATATTTTAAAATTGAAATTTAGACATGGAGTAAAAAACAAAACAAAACAAAACCTCTTGGATATCAGATATCTAATAAATGTAAGTTTGTCCTATCCACCTCCATGAATACTGCACAGTCTTCTATTAAAGATAATTAACACAATTAAAGCCTAAGAAAATAATATTCATTTTTATTCTCTTGATTACTAATATTAATGTATTAGTAGTTCGGCTATACTCATTGCTATAAATGTTAAAGATGGCCAAAATGAAGAGAGAGGACAAGCAGACCATAGCATAGTCAAGCATAATCAAGTCTGAAAAAATGTGTTTGGCTTCATTCCATCTTGTAGTCCTAGGAAAAATTTAATATCCAGTCATTACTTAATGTGATAAAGTCTATCTATAAAGTCCCACGGCTAACATTTTACTTAATGATGAAAGACTGAATGCTTTCCTCTGAGATTGGGAAGAAAACAAGAATGTCCAGTCTCACTATTTCTATTCAGGATCTTGCTAGAGGCCAGTGCAATAAGGCATGAAAAAGATACAAAAGGCATACAGATTGGAGAAAAAGAAATAAAATTGTAGACAACACAATTCTTTAAATAGAAAATCTCAAAGAATCTACAAAAGAGTTATTAAAATTGATAAATGTATTTAACAAGTTTTCAGGATATAAAGTCTCTCTCTCTATTAACATGTTTATATGATAAAAAAATACTTGACATTTTAAGGAAAAATGCTATTTACACAGCAATAAAATTTAAAAGTAAAATACAGTGTATCTAGAAGAAAAACATAGGAGAATATCTTTGTGACCTTAAATTCAACCAAGATTTCTTAGGTATGATGCCAGAGGCATGACTTGTTAAAGGAAAAAAAATAAAGATAAATTGGACTTCATGAAAATTAAGGACAACTGCATTTTTTAAAAGACACTGTCAAAAATGAAAAAAGATACAGGAGGAAATATTTGCAAACTATGTACCTGATTAAAAAACTCACATTCAAAATACAAAAATCACTCACAAAATTCAAAAAAAGAAGATAACCAAAAAACTGGCAAAAAATTAGTAACAGATATTTCACAAAAGATACAGGGATGGCAGATAAGTACATGGGAAGATGTTTCACATCATTACTTATTAGGGAAATACAAAAAAAATAAAATGAAATTCCACTGCACATGTATAAGAATGATTTACAAAAGAAATGAAAGGAAAAGCTTGACAATATCAAGCTCTAGGGAAGATGTGGAACAACTGTAAGTCTCATATGTTGCTATTAGAAATGCAAAATAATGCAGCAAAAGATTAAAAGATTAATTTACCATAGGACCCAGCAATCACAATCCTACTTATCTGAAATGCAATTAAAATGAAAAGCTATGCTCCCACAAGCCCATATATAAATTCTGATAACAGCTTTATTAATAATTCCCCAAGCCAGGAAATAACAACTGGGAAATATATAAACAAACTCCAGTACATCCATACAATAAAATACTACCCATCAATAAAAATGAAATAACCTATTCATACATTCATCAACATGAATATATTTCAAATGCACTCCCCTATATTTAAAAATGGTTCAAAAATGCATTATTCCATTTATATGACATTTTTTCAAAGAAAAAAAAACTATAGGGATAAAGACAAAACAAAAACGACCAGTGGTTGCCAAGAGTGAGGTGGAGGGAGGTGTGGACTGAAAAGGGACACAGGGGAATATTTGTTAATGAAGGAGTTGTTACAGAACTTGATTGCAGTGGTGGTTACACAACTCTAAACATTTGCCATAGCTCACAGGACTACACACTAAACAAGTTATACTTTTCTGTAATGAAATTATGTTTTAATAAAAGAATAGGAGAAACTGAAATTTCAGGGTGAAAAAAAAAAACCTGATAATACAAAGGAAACCAATAAAATACTCATCAATAAAACTGTTGGAATTGAGCTCAAATTCAGTTTAAAGAAATTAAAACCAAATCCTAACTCAAGAGTAATTTGGTGAAGGGAGAAAGCTACTAGCTGAGAGCTGTCAGTATGGGTTAGGAGGGGAACATGGTGGGTATATGAGGCAGGTCAGCAGATGGTACATAGAGATGTGACCCAGATTATACACCATTGCCAGGTAATAGATGAATATATGTGAGGCTGTTCCAACTCCAAGAAAGGGTCTCTATTTCCTAATTTGCCATTCCAGAGGGGGCAATATTTTTTTTTCTAATTTACTAATCTTCTATTTACTAATCTTCTATTTACTAAATCTTCTCATGTAGAAGATAGCAATCGGGAGTTTGTAGATCCCTTTGTGACTTCAACCAGAGTAACTTTAGAAAGGCCAAAGATGAAATCTTATTGACCCCCATGGAGCTGTAATTGCAGCCATGACCCAGGTCTCTGATATGTCTTAACCGCAGGTAACTCAAAAGCAGTTACTTCAATCCAGGATAATGTGAGTTAGCTACACTTGGGATACTGGGTACCTTTATATATTATTTCACTCACCTTTTAAATTGTCATTAGTAATTCACCAAAAATATAAAACGACAATTAATTTAAACCTGTGTTGGTAACATCAATATGGTTAATTTAATTAGTACCTATGTGGTAACCATGTTAGCATATGGCTGTAATAAGAATATACTAAATGATCTTCATGCAGTGTTAACATAGGAAGAAGCTTTATTCTAAGCTGCTTATTTTGTCATTGAGGCAATGTGAGTCCAAGCAGGCTCAGAGAGGTAAGATGACTTTTCTAAGGCCAAACAGCTTAATAATCGATCAAATTGGGACTAAAACAGAGTCTTCTACATGTTAAAAGTGGATTTTTTTCACTATTTATATTAAAATAACTCCATTTTCTTCCTTTTTTTAAACATTCATTTTTTATCAGTAAGACAATATATAAGATTATGCCAATTTATTAGTAATTAATAAGGAAAAATACTACTCACCATAAAGTCAAAATCCACCATGATGACTCTTAATATTTTGGCATATTCCTTTCTATGTATATATAATTTTGTATGATAATATGTAGACTTTTGTATTCTGCTTACTTTTGTATTTACTTTTTTTTTTTTTTAAGATTTTATTTATTTGACAGAGAGAGACAGCGAGAGAGGGAACACAAGCAGGGGGAGTGGGAGAGGGAGAAGCAGGCTTCCCGCCGAGCAGGGAGCCTGATGCGGGGCTCGATCCCAGGACCTTGGGATCATGACCTGAGACAGAGGTCATGCTTAACGTCTGAGCCACCCAGGTGCCCCACTTTTGTATATACTTAACACGAACTTATAACATGTCAGAAGTGAGTATTTTCCTATGCGTTTCTGCCTATTTGGTAATTGTTACTACAAAGGGCTGTATAGAATTTCTTCCAATGGATATGTTACAGTTTAATGAGCTCTTTTCCCATTGTTGGAGATTTAGGATATTTAGTGCTTCAGTTGAAAACTGTCACCATATTATCTTCAAAATCCAATAGCACCTGATACACTGCAGTGCTTCCTTTTGTAAAGCAAAACTAGTTGGCTAGAAAAGCCTAAACATAGAAGTCAGGGTAGATAACTTAAGGTTTAAGTAATAAACACAATAAAGCACACAAAACAATTCATAGTCATTGAAGGATGGTTCAAGAAAGTGTCTGAGGCAGGAAAGACATTCTGATTTTTATGCTCATTAATAACTGATGTCTAGCTCATTAATTCTATATTTGTTCTTTTTGCATTCTACATAACTAACTGGAATTTAAATTTTAGCAACGAACATCCTCTTTACATTATGATTTCTTTCTCATGCCAGTATACCTCCTCCCACAACCATTAACCAAATAACATTTTCTCATAGATATTCATACACTTTTGGGGATGAAAAAGGAAATTATATGCTCTCTAGTCCATCTAGGAGACCAAAGTGGTCTGACCTGCTTGAAGTTACACATGTAGTTAGTTATTCTCGAGTTCTTTTCCCTACTCTAAGCTGTGTGGAGTAGTAGTAACAGTAGCAGTTGCAGTTGCAGTAATAAGAGTAGTGGTAGAAGTAGTAGCAGTAGTGGTAGTGGTGGTGGTAGTAGTAGGAGTGGTAGAAGTAGTAGTGGTGGCAGTAGCGGTGGTAGTAGTAGTAGTAGCACTAGTGGTGGTGGTAGTAGTAGTAGTAGCAGTAGTACTGGTGGTGGTGGTGGTAGTAGTAGCACTGGTGGTAGTGGTAGTAGTAGTAGTAGCAGTAGTACTGGTGGTAGTGGTGGTAGTAGTAGCACTGGTGGTAGTGGTAGTAGTAGTAGTAGCAGTAGTAGTGGTGGTGGTGGCAGTATCAGTGGTAGTAGTAGTAGCACTAGTGGTGGTGGTAGTAGTAGTAGTAGCGGTAGTACTGGTGGTGGTGGTGGTAGTAGTAGCACTGGTGGTAGTGGTAGTAGTAGTAGTAGCAGTAGTAGTGGTGGTGGTGGCAGTATCAGTGGTAGTAGTAGTAGCACTAGTGGTGGTGGTAGTAGTAGTAGTAGCAGTAGTACTGGTGGTAGTGGTGGTAGTAGTAGTAGTGGTGGTGGTGGCAATATCAGTCGTAGTAGTAGTAGCACTAGTGGTGGTGGTAGTAGTAGTAGTAGCAGTAGTACTGGTGGTGGTGGCAGTATCAGTGGTCGTAGTAGTAGTAGTATCAGTGGTGGTGGTAGTAGTAATAGTAGCAGTAGTACTGGTGGTGGTGGTGGTAGTAGTAGGAGTGGTAGAAGTAGTAGTGGTGGTGGTAGCGGTGGTAGTAGTAGTAGCACTAGTGGTGGTGGTGGTGGTAGTAGCACTAGTGGTGGTGGTAGTAGTAGTAGCAGTAGTACTGGTGGTGGTGGTGGTAGTAGTAGTGGTGGTGGTGGCAGTATCAGTGGTAGTAGTAGTAGTAGTACTAGTGGTGGTGGTAGTAATAATAGTAGCAGTAGTACTGGTGGTGGTGGTGGTAGTAGTAGGAGTGGTAGAAGTAGTGGTGATGGCAGTGGTAGTAGTAGTAGCACTAGTGGTGGTGGTAGTAGTAGTAGTAGCGGTAGTAGTGGTGGTGGTGGTAGTAGTAGTAGCAGCAGCAGTAGTGATGGTAGTGCTGGTAGTAATGGTAGTAGTGAAGCATTAATTTTTGTTGATCTCTTTCATGTTACGTTCACAATTTTAAGGTCTTAATATAGTTTACCTCATTTGAGTCTTTAAGTAACATCCACAAGGTAAGAATCCATTCTTAACTCCCGATGACAAAATTGAGAATCAGAAGCCACAGAGCTAAGAAGTAGTGAATGTGAGACTCTACTTCAGAATTTTTGAAAATTTTTCCATGATGTTAATAATAAAATATTTAATAATAATGGAATACTGAAATATTTAAAATAATATTTATAAATACTGTTTAATATTAATAGTTGATATTTAATAATGAAAATAGTCACCCAGATAATGATTTTTCGTAATAGTTCCTTCAATTTACCTGAATATCATATTACATGTATTTTGACATGCAACAAAATATATGTGGAAATGATCAATTTTTATATAGAATGTAGACATCTGATGAAATAAATGTTTTATCTCGTAAATTTCAGATTTTGGAAATGTTAAAATGTTCAAATTAGAAATTAAAAACATATTACCATTTATATTAGCTACCCCTCAAAATAAAAGAAGTATAAATCTAACAAAATGCATAAGATCTACATGAGGAATGCTATACGACTCTAATGAAGGATATCAAAAAAGAGCCTAATCAGTGGAAAGATATTCGCTGTTTATGGATAGGAAGACTCAATACTGTCAGCATGTTAGTTCTTCCCAAAATTGATCTATAAAGTCAATATAATTCCCATTAAAATCCCAACAAGGTATTTTGTGACTATTGATAAACTGATTCTATAGTTTAGAGGCGAAACAAAACAAAACAAAACAAAACAAAATAGCCAACTCAATATTGAAGGAGAAGAACAAAGTCTGGGGACTGACACTACCATACTTCAAGACTTGCTATGAAGCTACAGTAATCAAATGGGGTGGTATTGGTGAAATAAACCAATGAAAATATATATTTTTAAATATTTTACATAAATATAATCAACCAATCATTGACAAAGGCAATACAATGGAGCAAAGATCATCTTTTCAACAAATGGTCTTGAAACAACTGGATGTCCACATGCAAAAAAAAATACAGACATCTTCCACCCTTCATAAAAATTAACTCAAAATAGATCATAGACCAAAATGTAAAACACAAAAAAACTATAACTCCTAAAAGATTACGTAGGAGAAAAGCCAGATGACTTTGGGTATGGTAATGTCTTTTTAGACACCACACCAAAGACACAACCCATGAAAGAAAAATTGCTAAACTGGACTTCACTAAAATGAAAACCTTCAGCTCAGCAAAAGACAATGTCAAGAGAATAAAAAGACAAGCCACAAACTGGGAGAAAATGTTTGCAAAAGACATATCTGATAAAAAATTGTTATCCAAAAAAACTCTTAAAATTCAGCAATAAGAAAGCAAACTACCCAGTAATAAAATGAACAAAGACCTGAAAAAGATTGCCTTAAGCAAGAAGATGCACAGATGGTAAATAGCTATATGAAAAGATGCTCCACATCATATGTCATCAGGGAATTACAAATTAAACAATAATGAGACCCACTACACATCTAATAGAATGGCCCAAATCCGAATACTGACAACACCAAACGCTGGTGAGGATGTATAATAACTGAGAGCAGTAGGAACTCTCATTCACTGCTGGTGGGAATATAAAATGGTATATCGACATTGGATAATAGTGAGGGAGTTTTTTACAAAACTAAAGACTCTTGTCACAGGATCAAGCAATCATGTTTCTTGGCATTTACCCAGTTTAACTGAAAACTCATGTCTACACAAAAACTGCATACAGAGCTTATAGAATCTTTGTTAATAACTGCCCAAACTTGGAGGCAATAAGTGAATGAATAAATAAACCATGGTTTCTTGATTTATTTCATTGTCCAGACAATGAATATCATTCTGTACTGAAAAGAATTGAGCTCTCAAGCCATGAAAAAATATGGAGGAACCTTAAATGTTATATTACTAATTGAAAGAAACCAATTTAAAAGGGCTACACATTGTATGATTCCAATTATAAGACATTCAGAAAAGAGAAAACTATGGGTATATTATAAAGATCTATGATTTCCAGGGGCTAGGGCAAAGAGAGGGATAAATAGAATGAGCACAGAGGATTTTTAGGGTACTTTATTCTGTACAATACTACAACAGCAGATACATACTATTATATATTTGTCAATTTATACACATAGAATGCACAACACTAAGAGTGAACCCTAATGTAAACTGTGGACTTTGGGTGATAATGATGGGTCAGTGTAGTTTCCCTGACTGTAAAATATGTGCCACTGTGGTGTGGGAGATGGATAGTAAGGGAGGTGGTGCACCATGGGAAGAGGGGGTATATGGGAACTCAATTTTGCTAAACCTGAAGTTGCCCTGAAAATGAAGTTTATTAATTAAAAAAAAATAAGATTAGAAAGTAGTTTTGGGGCGCCTGGGTGGCTCAGTCATTAAGAGTCTGTCTTTGGCTCAGGTCATGATCCCAGGATCCTGGGATCGAGTCCCGCATCGGACTCTTGGCTCAGCAAGCCTGCTTCTCCCTCTCCCTCTGCCTCCCGCTTCCCCTGCTGTGCTCTCTCTCTCTCTGTCAAATAAATAAATAAAATCTTAAAAAAAAAAGAAAGAAAGTCGTTTTCATAGGACCATTCCCATAGAAAAGCTGTTTCCCCTAAAGTTCATAGAAAAATATTGCCACTGAGCAGTGCAACTAGTAACCACAACGCATGTGCATGCATAAAGACTTGCTACGGCATCACTGCCAAGAATTTTTTTCTTTCAGAAATACCGAGGGGTAACTGTGTAATTGTTCAGTAGCAAGTGCCAAGGCTTGCACACTCAATTCCTGATTGGCTCTTTCCCTCTAGCTGAGCTATCAGTATTTGCTTTCACATAAAGTAGTAACCTAAAAATAGCATATTCATTTTTACTTCTCCTCCAGCAGTATTGTCCACCCCCTCAAATATTAGCTCTTGCCAGGCTTTTCAGAACTTCCTGTGACTCTCAGAAGAGGCTCTTACTTCTTGGTTAATCTTGCCTGTATGACTCACAGGTGCTAGAGCCTCATTTATCTTCTTTCTCTCTGGGGTTGTACAACCAAGAACTGTCACGCCCACCAATAAATCTAGCCATAATTGTGTTAAGAGCTGGATCTCAGCTTCAACCTCCCACAAAGTCCATTTTATTTCACTGTCCCTTGGGGGTCAGATGGAGAGGAATGTAGTCAGGGATTCACCAAACCAGAAGCACGTCCATTTTCTCTCCAAGGCCATAAAATGTGAAATGCAATTTCTAAACCCCTTATGACTATGATTAGAAATTAGAGATTAATAAGGATTGACATTGAAATGTTGCAAAGGATCTGTAATTATACCTGAATAAAGGAACAGGAGGGAAAAAAAGGGGACTGATTTATATGATGCCAGTCAGATTTTTTAAAAAAATTACACAGAAATGTTTCCCATTTCATTTTCCAAAGCTAGTAAAAAGAAAGTGCTCTGCTGGAAAGAAATCGAATGACAGTACATACACAGGTTTCCAATCTACCATTTGTATTGTGACACCTACACATACTCTGCTCTGATCATGTTTCTATATTTTTGATTGGAATGAGCTGCTATTAAATGTGAAAAGGCTGAAATGCATGAATAATAGCTATTCATTATCATAATCTATTAAACGAATAAAGGCAGCTGGGGCCTCAGTTTGTCCCCAATACTGCACAGAGGAAGCTGTAGTTGAGGGTACACATAGAAAGGTCATTTCCAGTTGTTTTATAGTGTTTTGCTTAAATCTCATACTTGTCTTTATAGTGATACTGTGATTGTTTTATCAGAACAGTCCATGTTCAGGAATCTAACCAGTGCCACATGTACAAACCCATATACAAAGCTCAGCTAATCTTCCACGGACACTGTTGCCTGTTGAACACCCTATTTAGGAGGACTTCTATGCTCAGTATGAAAGTACAAGAAAGTTGGACACAGAAACAAAAATAAAACTATACAAATGCCTCATATTTTGACCTTTTAAAAGAGCAGTAATGAGTAAATGCTTGAGGCATTAAATGATGAAAGATGGTGGCTGAAACATTTCAGGGACGAAGAGCATTCTACTCTCTTCTGTTAGCCCTGGTATCTTTGTCTTTATGGCAATGCTCTGCGGTAACTTCATAGCATCTTTGTCACTGCTGTTTCCCTTGAGCTACTAGTCCTCCCTGTAAGTAGAAATTGGCATTCTGACTCTTTTTTTTTTTTAAGATTTTATTTATTTATTTGAGAGAGAGAGAGAGCACACGTGGAGAGGGGGAGTGGGGGAGGGAGAGAAAGGGAGAGAATCCCAAGCTGACTCTGTGCTTGCGGAGTCGGTTGCGGGGCTCAATCTCACAACCCTGAGATCGCTAGCTGAGTGAAACCAAGAGTCAGATGCTTAACTGACTGAGCCACCCAGAAGCCCCTCTAACTTTTATTGTAAACCATCTCATTACATTTCAATGAGCGGACAACTGTTCCGGGTACGTAATAATTTTACATCTTTGTAGACAGGTCTATCTGAATCGTCTGACTTAAAGTTGGAGTGGGTGGGGCACCTGGGTGGCTCAGTCAGCTAAGCCGTCTGCCTCCAGATGGGGTCATGATCCCAGGATCCTGGGATTGAGCTGGTCATGGGGTTTCCTGCTCAGCAGGGGAGTCTGCTTTTCCCTCTCTCTCTGTCCCTCCCAGCGCTCATGCTCTCTCTCTCTTTCTCTCACTCGCTCTCTCTCAAATAAATAAGTAAAATCTTTAAAGAAGAATAAAGTTGGAGTGGGTTTTTCTGAGAATTTTCCTACCATCATTTGTGTAGATGTTGCCTGAAATTAAGTAACTCTCACCTCTGGCTTCTATGATGTCACCATTAATTTACCTACCGCTTCTCAATTCATTTCATAGGAACTCCTTTCCTCACCTTTTCTCTTAAACTTTGTTGTTGCCTAAGATCCTATCTCAGAAAATTCCCCTTTTCCTATCACCTTTCTTTTCATTGTTTTCTTGTCTCTTTTCCTCTTTATACTAAATATATAATAGAAAATTCAGGAAAATAGGGGTAGTTAATAAAAATTGCTGAATTCAGTTATAGGCATTTTCATTTGAGTATCTGTTTTGTTTTTTGTTTGTTTGTTTTTGTTTTTGTTTTTGTTTTTCCCTCTGGGCAGGGGCAGTGGGAGAGAGAGAGAGAGAATCCCAAACAGGCCCCATGCCCAGCATGAAGCCCAACATGGGGCTCATCTCAGGACCCTGAGATCATGACCTGAGCCAAAATCAAGAGTCGGATGCTTAACCAACTGAGCCACCCAGGTACCCTGTGTATTTGTTGTTTTTTTAAGAAGAAAAACTTAAAATTCAGTGGGAGGTGATAGTCTCATTTTTTAGGCTGTGCCACTATGACCAACAGTAAAGGATTAAGTTTTGTTGGTGATGGAAGTTTAACTTGGTCACAGTTACTGTAGCTATCAAACAAGAGAGATGGACATGGTGTAACCAGAGGCTCCAGACCTCAGCAACTGTTATCAAATATTGCTAATGTGTTTATGGGGATCATTGGCACCTGACATTAAGTCAAGCAAAAAAAAAAAATGCTATTTCAAATGCAAAATATGAAGCAAGATTTAATTATCCCTCAACTTGAGGCTCACAGCTAAGGAGAGAAACCAGAAAAGGGAAGCTAAGGGAGATAGATGGGCATAAGAAAGGGAGCAGGAATGTGGAAGATTCTATAAAGAACTAGAATCTGAGTCAGTACAAAGTCAGCGTTGAATTTTCCACTTTTCATCACTTTGAGGTGGCCTTGCAGTCAGTAAATCCACACAAAAGGATTTGAAAGGTGTACATCACTGTTACACCTGACACACAGTAAATGGTGAACAAACGCCTGAAATTACTATTATCATTCCTATTGTACTAAAAATAAAACTTCTTTAAACAAAAGCAAACCTTTGTCAGTATCATTACAAAAACTGTCATTCTACTGTCAAGAGCAGAAGTGGATTACAGTGCTCATTGACTCTTGGAAGAAGTCAGCATCTGTCACCAGTCAACCTGGGGCCTCAGGATGGGGAGATTTTTGAGCATCATGCCACATAGTTCCTGACATTCAGAGACAGAACTCAGAGGCAGATGGTGGGTGAGCCACAATCCCAACCTCCAGATCACTGTTCCACACAAAGACAGTATGCCGACAGGAACATCACCATGCAGCAGGTGAGATGATTCTATTTGCGCTGATATTCAATCACTTCTGTGTTAAAAGTTACCATTTTAATTTTATAAATTATGTATAAACCTCAAACATATGCAAATATGCTTTAAGGTAATTAAGGAATGTAACAAATCTACAGTGAGATACCATTTTTATTAAACTGATTGGGGGAAATCAAAAAGGTTCATAATGTACTATGTGATTGAGGTTACAGGGCATTCTTATAAATTGTAGGTTTATAACTTGATGTAACATTAAAATATTAAGTAGATAAACACTACTACATTTGCCCTGTAATTTCACTTCTAGGAATCTGACCCATTGATATGTTCATGTATGAAAGTCATTATGTATGTACAAGTCAAATCATTAGTTTGTTTTTTTTTTCATAATAGCAAAAGTTAGGAAGAGACAAAAATGTTTTTTAATAGGAAACATTCTATGAAACGTTTACGTAAAGAAATATCACACACAAAAAAATGTCCCTTTAAATTACTGCTTTAGAAAAATCTCCAAATAATATTTTAAGTGAATAAAGCAAGTTGTTGAAGAGTATGTAAAGCATGCTACTAATTTGATGAAGTAGGGAAAAAACACTGACAGATGTTTCCGCATATATGTATTTTGCACATATACACACAACACACACACACACCATGAAGACAAAAAATTGCTAATAGTAGTTGCCTTTGATGTAGGGAATTAAATGTTTAGGAAACAGGGGAAGGAGAAATACTTAATTTTATCCTTTTTGAATTTTGTACAAGGTACTAGGGCTACATATTAAAAATCATTTTAAAAATAAAAATAAAATAAATCATTTACTAACTACTTTGGGTATAGAGGCCAGAACTAGGGATTATAGAAAACAATTTCATATACTATGCTTCCTGCCTTCCTCTTTGCTTTAACTATTAGTATGCCCAAGATAACAGAGAGTGGGGACTTCTGTCAAGCATTTCACATGTACTAGAATCTCTTGGACTCTTCAGTGTAAAAAATTACTTTCAATTCAATTTAGGGCTTTAAAATGCTAGACTTAACAATGAGTGCCATACTTTCTTAAACATTTCTTGCAAGCACTACATTAAAATCTGGGGTGAATGTTGGATAATCAATGCTTCTGGGGATTCTAGGTCCTATTCACATTTTTCTGAAGGAAGTTGCCAACAGCTCACAAACAGAGTATTTGCTGTTTTGTTTAATATTGTGCCAGTGTTTGTTTTCACGTTACATATGTGTATACATACTTTTAAATGACATTGCAGAATTTGGCAGCAAAATGGTTTACTTGTATATAAAAGCAACATTTATATTTTATTGAAAGTCTTTTGGCTGCTACACGTATTGTTTTTAAAAACAGGAAAAAAAAAGCGTTAAGCAACTTATGCTCAACATAGAAGCAGCAGAATGAATTTAAAGAAGTATGGTAAAGAAAAATAAGATGGCAGTGTTAAAGAGGAAATTACCTAGGTTTTTGGGACAAAATAATATTTACTTTCTTATTTATTAGGAAAATCACATCCCTCTGTTCTTTGACCACCTTATTTTCAAACTTTTTTTTAAAAAAAGCAGTCTAGGGGCGCCTGGGTGGCTCAGTCGTTAAACGTCTGCCTTCGGCTCAGGTCATGATCCCAGGGTCCTGGGATCGAGCCCCGCATCGGGCTCCTTGCTCTGCCAGAAGCCTGCTTCTCCCTCTCCCACTCCCCCTGCTTGTGTTCCCTCTCTTGCTGTGTCTCTCTCTGTCAAATAAATAAATAAAATCTTTAAAAAATAAAAAAAATAAATTAAAAAAAGCAGTCTACACCTATAATACATTATTGCTAAATGGACACAAAAATTTCCCTCCAAATCCTTCTAAATTACCATGGATCAAGTTACCACAAGGACACTTACAAAAAACCAAATTTGAGGGTTGGACCTATCACTAGAAACAAAGATATAATTATTTTGACTACTTTGCTAATTTTAAGTATTCACATGAAAGGAAGTAGAAAATTAAGGAAACTATTTAGATGAATACCACACAAAAATGACACGTCCATTCTAAATCTTTTTTTTTTTTGTAAAAACTTTTGATTTGATTTAATTTGATTCAAGATAATTAATCAAATTATTTAGCATGCTTTCTGGTGTCTTTATGGGAGACGAAACAATTGGAAACACCCTGACACCCTTCCACACTGATAATGCAGTGGTTGTTAGATAATTCATATATAATTACATGAAAATGACATGACAATAGTAATACAGAAAATTCACCAAAGAGTAATGTCAGGTTTTGGCTGCATGTATTTATTTTTAGACTTTGCAAATGTTTACATTTTTAACTTTGGCAAACAAAAAATACAACATACAGGTATCTTCAACATCTCAGGGAATCAGTCACTTTCACACTAATTTGTACCTGATAGAGATAGTTAGGATGTCAACTTTATGCTGAAGACTTTGTTTTTCTGACTCTCTGTGGATCAATACTGAGATATTGCTAATAGATTTTACTTATGTGGGGCACCTGGGTGGCTCGGTTGGTTAAGCAATTGCCTTCGGCTCAGGTCATGATCCCAGGATCCTGGGATCAAGCCCCGCGTCGGGCTCCCTGTTCGGCGGGAAGCCTGCTTCTCCGTCTCCCATTCCCCCCATTTGTGTTCCCTCTCTGGCTGTGTCTCTCTCTCTGTCAATTAAATAAATAAATAAAATCTTTAAATAAAAAAGATTTTACTTATGTACTATACATGAATCATACCTTTCTTCTAGTCAAATGTAACTTTTACTGACATTTCTGGGAATAAAAGAGTTAAAAGTATTTCCTACAGAACTACATTGCCTATGACTGCAAAGTCAAGGGCCCTGAGTCAAGGGGATACGGACAGAGTGGCTATTTTAAAGGTAAATAGAGAGAAAATCTATTTGTGTTTTTTAGGAGAACAGTCCTTCAATGGTCATTTTGGGAAAGATTTTTCTCACTAAACAATCCTACTAAAGACACAGGGTTGGGGCGCCTGGGTGGCTCAGTTGTTAAGTGTCTGCCTTCGGCTCAGGTCATGATCCCAGGGTCCTGGGATCCAGCCCTGCATCCGGCTCCTGCTCAGTGGGGAGCCTGCTTCTCCCTCTTCCACTCCCCCTGCTTGTGTTCCCTCTCTCGCTGTGTCTCTCTCTGTGTCAAATAAATAAATAAATAAATAAATAAATAAATAAATAAATTTTAAAAAATAAAAAAAATAAAAAAATAAAGACACGGGGTTATCTGCAAACATCAGATTTATACCTCTACATGGTATTCTTAGGGAGTAAATTTCTGGCCAGAGGCTGCATAGAACATGACAATGACCCCTAAACATAGTGGTCAGGCATCCAGAATGGTCAGGAGTACTTAGTCAATACAGACCCTACAGCCTAGGGGCCGTTTACATCAGGGAACAGCCTGAAAACACCAAGTGGGGCCACAAAGCAGAAGGTTCCCCAAAGTCTCATGTCATGGGCAAGTAACATTCTGAAACTATTTTATTTTGCCACCTAAGAGAATTAAAAAGTAAATAATAAAATCTTAGAATCAGTTGGCGAAATACTGGATAATAAAGAGAGCTGTTGGGATGGTTGCAGCATTTTCCTCCAATTCTGCTAGCTCCCTCATCCTTCTTTCTTTGTTGTCACCCAAACCCTTTCTTTTGGGAATTCCTTCCACACTCAGTGGCACCTGCAGAGCTGTGATCATGTCCACACATCCCACCAATCACAGATCACAGTACATGAAGCACATAAGGCCACCTTGAACTCTTCTTCCAAACTTTCCAAATTAGTGATAGACTCTCTCTCTCTCCATCATAGATTACAAATTCAAAGGGTTTGGAGTTTGGACCTGAGCTTGTCAATGGCTCTGTCTCCTGCTACATGTGAGAATGATAAGTATAAAGAATTAGAGATTAGGAAGAGCTAGAGATAGACTACTGGTGGCCATGGAATACTCTTTGAGGCCCCTATACCCTGATTTCCCTATCTCTTTCATTCTGTGAAGATTCCTTTCAACTAAATAAGCCAATAAAAACCCTTTTAGCTCAAGGCAGATTGAAGACAGCTTGTGTAATTTTCACCCAAAAGAATTCGGATTTATGTAAATACGAGCAACATGTCTGAAAAAAGAAAAAATTTCCATAAAAAAGTTATCAAATTTACAAATACTTTAATATATATGAGAAAATAATATATATAATAATCTATATATAAGAAAATACATACAAAGAATGTAAAGAAACAAAACAAACATGCTGTCATAAAACCATGTCACTTATTAAATTTAAAATAACCCAATAATGTGGCTCCTTGTAATTGTTGTCTTGCAAATTATTTAAGTAGCACACACTCACAATCACATTATACTGCGGAAGAGCCATTGCTATATTTAAATTGAAGTAGGATATGGCTACATTTGCTTCAGTGATTGAGATGTGGGTGATTCCTATATGAAACACAATTTATATAATTTTTAGAGATTAAATTTTCAAAAATTATAGAATTTAATATTGTTGATGCAAATATGCCCCATTATATAATGTAGATTATCTAACCAAGCCATATAAAACTAAGTTAATAATAATGAAGGCAACAAATAGCAGGGCTTAATAAGTAGAAAGAACAAAGCAAATATGATCCACAACATATAAAATCCAAATTTCTGAAGTGCCATTCCTGAAATTGAGACTAACAATACTCAGTAGAAATGTTGCAACACTGCCAAGAATTGCAGATTATAGAGCAGCCTGACTTTTAAGTAGGATATATAGAGTCCTCAACAAAACCTTACAACTTGCTACATTTAATTTACAGATAATTTATTATGACTTTTAATTACTTACTAGATAACTTAAGATTCTTAATAGCTGATCTGGTAAATGACTTTAATGATAAGAGCCTACAAAACCATTTAGTTATATAAACAAAAAAAACATATATTTTATAATAAATTTTCAACTCATTTGGTTAACATCAATTCTGATAGAGATGAAAAATAATTTTAAAATATTATTTTAAAAGATTATCTTAGAGGATAGAAGACCAAGAATCAACTTAACTCAGAATTGAAATCTTCCAGCAAGGGCTTAATGTTTCTATCCTTTGGATAATATGAGCTATTCATTGTTCTAAGAACTGACTCATCTAACCTTTTGACAATCTGGGATGAGTTTCTCAGAATCACAACAAAGCAGACCTGACTAAAGTCTTCAGAAATGCTTTCATTTGTGAAACCCTGCCTGGACAATTTCAATTAGAAGCTTTGAGGCTAATCGTTCTTCAGGTCTATGTCATTCTTGGTCCCCACCCAAAATATAAACCCACAGAACCTAAACCTACTCCATCTCCTAGTCCCTCCTCTTAATGTAAACACCACTATAGCTCCTACCAAAGCACATTTCCCACCATCCTTCTCTCATTTTAATTTTAGTTATATATCTGATTTGTAACAAAGTCACCCTATTCTCTCTCCCTTTTCTCTCATGCCCTCATCTGTAAGCTCTGCTTATCTAAATCTAATTTACTCTTGGATAATCAGATTCTGTATCAACTCTTGCAGAAATCCTTTGATTCTCATCTTTCATTGGCTAGGTTACTCTTTTAATAACTGCCTTAACAGTCTATGTCTACCATTTTTATACTTAGTGAATTGTGGTATAATTGCCTATTAGATTGCATTGTAGACTACAAGTTCAGTGAGGTTAATAACTATAATACCAGAGTTATCACAAAACTCCTATTTTTAACATAGTTTGAATAGAGATGCTTCATAAATATTTGTAAATGGATAAATGGAGGAAGGAAGGAAGGAAAGAAAGAAGGAAGGAAGGAAGGGAAGAAAGAAGGAAAAGAAGGAATTGAAATCTAGCAAAAGTAAAACAATGCACAGAGAGTTAGAAGAAAGGAAATGGAATGTAATTATGGCATTTAATAGTAACACAGCCTCAGTACTAGCTTCCTACTGAAAAAAGTATGGAGAAAATGTGCAACTCTCTACAATCAACCACTGAGAACTTATGAGGGACATTGATCAGGAGAGGAGAAAACGATAAGGAGAGAGAATCAAACCATGATTAGAAAGGCACCAGTCTGGGGCACCTGGGTGGCTCAGTCGTTAAGCGTCTGCCTTCGGCTCAGGTCATGATCCCAGGGTCCTGGGATCGAGCCCCGCATCAGGCTCCCTGCTCAGCGGGAAGCCTGCTTCTCCCTCTCCCACTCCCCCTGCTTGTGTTCCCTCTCTTACTGTATCTCTCTGTCAAATAAATAAATAAAATCTTTAAAAAAAAAAAGAAAGGCACCAGTCTGAGGAAGGTGCCATATGTGCATTATAATTAATTATGTTTCAAAACCAAATTTAACTGAAAATAGATTGAAATGTATTCTTCTCACAGTATTGTTGTAGTAGTTACATATATAAAGTCCCGATCCAAGAGCATGTTTAACCAAAGAACACATTTTGATATTATAAACCAGAAACACCTGAATCAGAAATATCTGAAGTTTCCTTGTAAAATTCACTGAGTGACATTAAACTTGTAGTGCAACACAATTGGTCCCACTTACATGGGTAGCTGAAAAAAATAACTCCAACGGGGGAATGATCTTTACCTTGAATATGCTATGCAAGAAATGTTCATTTGTTCCAGAGACTATTTCCATGATATGATGTGTTATTCATTCAGTGTAACATTTTTTCAAAACTTTTATGTAAATATATATTAAATTTTTGATTTTCTTCCTTCTAATTCTATTAACCATATTTTTTAATGATGTGAATTAAAGACACCACCTTTAGGGTACATGTGCCCTGATGTTTTTAGCAGCATTATCAACAATAGCCAAACTATGGAAAGAGCCCAAATGTCAATCGAGTGATGAATGGATAAAACATCTTCTTTAGTGCCACTGCTGCCACTCAACCATTTACACTACTTACTATGGACTACTCAGGTTAATAATTTAATAGTTTATGGTTTATAAAATACAGTTACTTTAAAGAGGCAAATTAGTGCCAGAACAAGGTAATTTATCTTTCAGACATTAGACATAAGAAGATAGTTGTAAAATAAGGCACAATGAAAAGGTATTCACCTTATAAATACCTTCTTTTTTCAATACATTGTCTTTCCCTAGGACAGTATAAACTATCTTTTTGAGCAACGGCTATGAGTCTTGTTTCAACAGCACAACATACATATTCCTAGAAGCACAATGTTTAAATACATATTTCAAGTATTTAATTCATACTGTTGGGGAGCAAAATTTTTTCTATACAAGGTTCTTCTAGCTAGACTAAGAATTACATTTACATGAGAGATTAACAGAATAAAATCAAATTTAATTCTGTACATAGGGGGAATCCACAGAGACATGAATTTCCAAGACAGACAGGCAAAATGAGATATATATGTCATCCTGAGCTGAGGAGACTGGACTAGGGATTTAAAGGGGAGGTAGGCTATTAGCAGGAAGATGAGAGATGTTTGGAAAACAAAGGTTGCCCTTTCATGCAGTTAAGTTTCTTGGGGAAAAGGGAATCTCTGTTAATACTTCTCTTCCCAAGTATGAGCTCTCCTTTCCAATGTGAATCTAACCATTTGAGGGGACAGTGAAGAACTCTCTCCGAAATTGCTAGATTTTGATGACTTTTAACTCAAAATAATCTTCATGCAAAAGTGTCCCATCTTGGGGCAGGCTGCCCTTGGCCTCTACAATGCCAATTTTATTTTCTCTTAATGTAGATGTTTTCTTAAAGTGTTGTTTTGTTCATAAATGAGAGGCTGTAGATGTAGCTAAATTTTCCCCAAATAAGAACATTTAACCAGAATTATGTTAAAATTATTTTAAACATTTCAATCACACGCCCACTTGCCATTTTTTAGGTTATTCTCTCTCTTTTTTAAAGATTTTATTTTTATTTATTTGAGAGAGAGAGAGAGGGAGAGGACAGAGGGAGAAGCAGACTCTCTGCTGAGCAGAGAACCCAATACGGGGCTCGATCCCACGACCCTGAGATCATGACCTGAGCCGAAGGCAGATGCTTAACCGAATGAGCCACCCAGGCACCCCTTTTAGGTTATTCTCTTATGTCCAAATGATGTCATGTGTCTGCATTCATAATTTCACTGTGTTTTGATAGTTTTGTTTTTTTTTTCTCTAGGCCTTATTTTCTTTTACTTTAATTTAGGTGATGAAATGTGATTCATGTGTTATTTATTATTGTCCTAGTAACATTCATAGGATGTTAGGAATCTAAGCTCCTACTAGTTATCATCATTTAATATACAGTAATACATAATTCTCACAACAGCCATATTGTAATCTGCAATAACAATGAATGCATATGTCTGATAGGAGGAAAAGAATAAAGTATCAAGGCAGAATTTGCTGAAGCAGCAAGAATCATAAATCCAAGAGTACTCGCTTGTTAGTGGCATGGCCTATTAGGTGTCCTGACTGATCCAAACAATTCATCTAAGTATATACAACTAATCATTTGGTTAAACTATATCTGTTTAAAAGTATCAGTGAGCTAGAAAGCAAATTATATTTAAGGCTCCAAAATGAAGAAAAAGCAGAAAACTAGAAATAAAATAGAGCACTAAAACTGATCTTTTCCTTGAGATGAAATTTGACTTTGGTTTCAGGGCCTCACAGGGCATAAAGAATAGGAGATAAAGTCCAGGGCTTGCCCAGGTTAGAAAATCTGCAGGAGACACTCCCTATGAAGTCAACCTCCTCCTGCCAAAACCGGAATTCCAAAGTAGTACACACATGATATACAGGAAGAACTACAGATAAATCCAATCTATTAAGCTACTGCAAGGGAAATTGTCTGGCATATACTTTGGTGCTGAATAGGACAGATAAATGAGATTCAACATCAAAATTTCTAACCACATGATGGTTTAGCAAATTTGCTAGGAAAATTCATCTAGGTGGTAATTAACAAACAAACAAAACCAAAATAAAATAAAACAAACTAAAAAAAAAATCAAAACAAGAATTTAAAGTGATCAAAGGGATCCACTTCCAACATGATCAAGTAAGCTCCTCCCCAACACATCTCTCCTGCATATAAAAAATATTAACTAGAAAAAAATATGCAAAAAAAAAAATGAACTGAGGACCCTGGAGAGCAAAACATAAGGCAAGTGCATTCTGGAGGGGAGTTAATATTCAGTAAAAGAGAATGACATGGGTGAGATATTCATTTTTATGTCCACTAGCCTTTAAGCATTTCAAAGATGATACTGCAAAGAAGCTAAACTTGTGACTGAAAGCCCACAGTCTTTTCAGCTTAAAGAACTAGAGGACAGAGTTCAGGGCAAGCAGAATCAATGGAAAGTGAGGAAAAAATAGCCCCAAATGATTAACACTGCTCAAATCTCTGGCTGACCCCTGAATCATGTATATGTGAGACAGACTCAAGCTAAGAAACAAATAATTTACCTGAGATTTGAGTTGTGGACTAAGAAATGGAGTTTGCAGTTTAAGTCTGCCCAAATTAATTGTCTGCTACAAAAAGATTCACTCTTCTTTAAAAGAATATGAAATAATCCCAAATCTCCACAATGTAACACTTACAATGCCCAGAATTAAATTAAAAACTACACAACATATGAAGAACCAGAAAAAGTGACCTCTTTACAAGAGAAAAAAACAATTAATGGAGACCAACCACAAGATAACTTGGATTTTAGACTTGGTGTACAAAGATCTTACAGAAGTTATTATGGTAGGTTTGGTGACATAAAGGAAAATGCTTATATAAATGAAAAGCTGGGAAATTGTAGAAAAATAGATATTACAAAAACATAATGGATCGACATTCATTTTGCTGGTGAAGACAGTATCTAAGTTAAAAAAAAAATTAAATCCAAGTTTCAGTAATAGGAATACACCTAACACCCAGATCTTGGTTTTAATACCATGTCCAATAAAAGAAACCAGAGCTCCTTGGAGAAATGGCTGATTCTAGGATTTGGAGAATCTTATAGTGTCAGAAAGAAAGTGTTAAACAAAACAAAACAAAAACACTCACCCTTCAGTAATGTGGTATGTTAAGGGACACAGAAGCCAACTGAAAGAGCTCCCAATGCCTAAAGCAAGATCAATTTGAGCAACAAAATAAAACAGTATCAGATTGCAACTCAAAGCATGAAATAAATGAGTTCATATGGATATAAATAAATGACTGGACAAATACGTAAATGGGAACAAAGAGACAAATCTCCCATGCAGAAGAATTTCAAATAATTTTTTAGAACTTCATCCTCAAAGAAGTTGAGCATAACTTCCCACTCCTTAGTGTGGGCTGCATATAGTGTCTTCCTTCCAAAGAATGTAGTATGTGCCTAGGTGAGGAGATTACGAGGTACAAACTTCCAGTTATAAAATAAATAAATCATGGAGATGAAAAATAGAATATGGGCATATAGTCAATAATATTGTAATAACATTGTATAGTGATAGGTGATGACTATACTTATTGTGGTGAGGGTTGAATAATAATATATACAATTGTCAAATCACTATGGTGTACGCCTGAAATTAATATAACATTGTACGACAACTGTACTTATAATGCAAAGGACACTGTGTTTATCAGTAAGGAAAGAAAGATGAACAGAAAATAACTAAAAACTGAGATGATAAAAGTATGTCCATTTTCACTGTATAAAGAAAGAAGAAATTAGATCTTCTCAGATCAGACCAAGTTGAAAAAAAAGGGAGACCCAGAGGCAACATTTTAAAGTACTAAACTAGGTTTAATTCATTTAAGTCATCATTTTTCTAATTTCTTCTCTTGAAATCACCAAATGTAAATATTTTCATAATAATATCTTTTGTATTTCCTTTCCTTTTTACCATTACTACCAACACATCATCTCATGAAGTTGATGTCGGTAACAGTAATAATGATTAAACACTTAACCACAAGTGTGATACGGTGCTACACATTTCACATGCAATATCACTGTTACTCGTCAAGGTATCTTCCTAAATAGATTTGGTTTTATACACATTTTACAGGTATTAATAGCAAATAATTCAAACACCTAAATAACACTTATGTGTTAAGCATAGTTTTAAACACCTTTTAAAATTTTATTTTGTTTAGAGAGACAAAGAGAGAGTGTGAGCAGGGGGAAGGGCAAAGGGAGAGGGAGAGAACCTCAAGCAAACTCTGGGCTGAGGACAGAGCCCAAAGTGGAGCTTGATTTCAGGACCCCGAGATCATGACCTGAGCAGAAACCAAGAGTAGGACTCTTGAGCCACCCAGGCGCCCCTAAACACTTTTAATATATTAACTCACTAAGCCTCACAACAATCCTATGAAATATGTAGGGTCTTTTTGTTTTGTTTTTGTTTGTTTGTTTGTTTTGTCATTTGACAAGCAAGGAAACAGTTACAGTGATGCAAATAACTGAACCAAGGTCATACAGTGGGTAAGTTCTAAGCCAGGTTAGAAGTATTTTATTTTTTTTTACTTTTGTTTTACAAAAAGTTATGTGTCCAAATTTGCTGACCTTTTCTGTGATGGTGAAAGACATCAATAGGATGCAACCTGGCAGATATTTAAAGAAAAAACAAAACAGTTAATCTGTCCTTTCCAGAAAAAAATTCCATTTTAATGATGGTAGAAAGAACAAATGCTTTTGATAGAATAAACTTCTGCTATGGAAATAACATTTTAAAAATATTGGAACTATTTTCATTGATGTGTGATTCTGTTGGGAAAAGGAAGTGTGATTTTTGAAAACAATCATGTCTGCACAGATAAACTTGAAAAACAAGTTTTCTAACTTTCAGTCTTTCAAATGAAGTAGTGGGATTTTGGACTCATCTGTTTTCTAAAAGCTAATTTTAAAAAAGGGTCAAGTCATGATTCTCATACACATATAAAAATGAACCTGTTTTTAAGCTTTTCACACATCAATGAGGAAACTGCTGAGATGTTACAACCAATTCAGAGGAGAATCCAAGAAGCAAACACATTTGTAGATTAGGAACACAGAAAGGAATGTGCAAAAGGAGGGAAAGCTGGTTTTTCCATGGCAGCAGCGGAGATAGGAGGCTTGGCCCCATGCAAGTCAAAATTCATGCAGCATGTCTAGAGACATACATTGTTATTGTATTGCTACCCATTATCTACAACTTAAGGAATTGCAAAATAGCTCCCATCAATCAGAATCAAATAACTTGGAAGCATTTGTTATGGACAATACATATTTTCCAATGAAAGACAAAATCTCCCCTACATTTTAGAGACAAATAAGAAATAACTTTTCAGGGGCACCTGGGTGGCTCAGTCAGTTAAGCGTGTACCTTTGGCTCAGGTCATGATCCCAAGGTCCTGGGAGCCCCACATTTGGCTCCCTGCTCAGGGGGGAGCCTGCTTCTCCTTCTCCCTCTGCTGCTCCCCCTACTTGTGCTTGCGCGCACTCTCTCTCTGTCAGATAAATAAAAAAAATCTTAAAAAAAAAAAAAAAAGAAAGAACTTTTCAAATAGTTTGCCACTGGACATCAAGGTAGATGGAAATATATTCCACACATCTTGTCAATAACTTTTCAATGATTAGGAAGTGGGTATCATGATTTAGTAGGCTGTACTGATATTGAAATTCTTTCATTGTATATGCATTTCTTAGTGAGAAAATATAATTTTTGATGACAGCATTTAAAGCAATGCAATGAACTGCACCTAGTGTCTAAACTATAAATCTCTGCATCACAAAAATCTCAAACCAAATTTAAAAAAAATAGTCACACATGTTTTTGTAAGAACAGGACGTTGTTTCAACTGTTAAAAAAATATATAACACATTATTTCATGTACAAAACACACACACACAAAACCCAAAACATTTTAGCTAAACTGATCCTATCACTCCTGACTTAAAAAATTCAGTAGTTGGGGGACAAGGGGGTGCATGCCTGGGTGGCTCAGTTGGTTAAGTATCTGCCTTTGGCTCAAGTCATGACTGGGGGTCCTGGGATCGAGTTCCACATTGGGGGGGTGGTCCCTGCTCAGTGGGGAGTCTGCTTCTCCCTCTCCTTCTGCCCCTCCCCCTGCTTGGGCTCTCTCTCTCTCTCTTGCTCTCAAATGAATACATAAAATCTTTTAAAAAAATTTCAGTAGTGAGGCACCAGGCCGGCTCAGTCTGTTAAGTGTCCAACTCTTGGTTTGGGCTCGAATAAAATCTTAAAAAATAATTCAGTTGGGCTCCCTGCTTTCTGCCACTTTCATGCTTCTGTCATGGCCCCTCATCTCTCTTTTGTGAAGTCAACACAAGCTTTCCCTCTGTGAAATCTTCCATGACTGCTCCAAGGTCTTTGTGTATCACTCCTCTCTCTGTAATCAGGAGCCCTTCTTGTCATTCAGCAATGAAACAAATATTTGTCATGTTGTATCATCCATGCATCAACTAATTGTTCCTCCTTGCATTTAAATCATTGTTTGCTAGAAACCCATGTGTGCGTTATGTACCTCTTTGGATTTAGGCATAGTTCCTTGATCAAGGAAAAGGTCTTAAATGTTGGTGATGATAATGCATTTGATGTGTAGATTTTTTTTTAAATTAAGGAAACATGTAGTACTGTTATTAGGCCTGATGAAATTAGCTTCAGGATAGTCCTAAAAAATGACCCCTCTTCAACTCATGTTTTATTTAGAAATGTCAGGTAATATTTTTCAGACAAGAACTAATGTTCCGTATTATCTTGTTAGAGTTCACCATTAATTCATAGTCTGCTTCCCTGATAGATTAAAAACTCAGTGATTAGCTGTCTGAAAGTGGATCAGTCCCTGTAAAAAAACTGATGAATCAATGTTAAACAGTGTTAAACAAAAATAACAATGATAGCTAACAATTTACACATGAACATTATTACTCACCCCAAGGCTAAGATATGGGAGAATCTATAAGGAAACACACATTATGAATGAAACAAGAAGTATCTAGAAAAATAGTTGGACTGTATAAAGTAGGTCATAATTATTCATTCTTCTTTATACTTTGATAAGTCATCTTTCTATCACTTCTGTATATATTTATATCTACTTCTGTACATACAACTGAGGCCAAGGATTTAAAATAAGATTAGTTTTCCACCTGGACAGTACTAAGAAACATTTTTCATTCTCTAATTCTACTAATTCTACTTCAGTTCCATTTTTTTTTGCATTTTTCTACATTACTAGATAGAATACATATTTTTTTTTAAATATTTTATTTATTTGTCAGAGAGAGAGAGCACAAGCAGGGGGAGTGGCAGGGAGAGGGAGAAGCAGACTCCTGCTGAGCAAGGAGCCTGACAGGAACTCGATCCCAGGACCTTGGGATCATGACCTGAGCCGAAGGCTGATGCTTAACTGACTGAGTCAAGTAGGTGTCCTATATAGAGTACATATCATTCCTATTGTAATCAGATATGAGTTTCCATTCTTCAGCGTGTTTATAAGAGCAAGACTACCTCTTCCTGCTTTACTCATTAATGGATTCATATTTCCAAAAACAAAATTTCTGAACCCCTTACTTGACTCAGTCACAACTCAATCTTTTTAAAGTGAAGAAACATTTGCACCCAAAGATAGGATCTCAGTTTTTAAATTGTGGCAGAATGCAGAAAGGGTCTCAGAATTCTCATGATTTTCAATTGTCACCGGTGGACATAAAGATTAGTTCCTTCTGTGTTGGGCATTCTTCTAGCCAATACCTCCAGGGTACAATAGAAGAAGTAGCAGAGATATTACTAGAAAACTAAAACGTAATTGGAGAAAATCTAAACTATAGTTGTTTGGGAAATGAGAGGCAGAGAAGAATTCAAAATAACTAAGTGAAGCTTTATAAATCATTTAACTTACAATTTTAATTTCAGGATCATAATAGCCTTATTCATAGTAAAGCAAAAGCTTGATCCAGAGAGCTGAGAAATTGGACTTCATAATGAGGTTTGGTTACTTTTTAGTGGATTGGACCCTGTCTTTCATTAGTTTGTTGAAGATAAATGAGTTAAGCTTCAGTTTGTTTAACATGAAATTAATGTCCTTCTCTATAGTTTGCTGGGGACGGTGAACCAGAGTTAAAAATTTATATTTCTTAAAAATACACAAAGTCCCACAGTTTTTTTAAATGAAAGAATGAATTTGGCAAGACATAAACATATGTAACCTCTTGATATGAAAGTGTTAAGGACATTTTTAAAAATGTCTAACTACATCACAGTAGCTTAGGCTCTGAAATTATCTGACTCATTAAAAAATTAAGTCTTTTTAATGGAAGCCCAAGACCAACCAAATAGTCTTTTTTTGGGTGTATCTTTATTCATTCATCTGGCATAAAACTAAGAACAAAAGAAACTTCTTTGATTAATGACCTCTGCTAACCATTTGAGTAGAACACACGAAGACATTTTTTAAATTTTATTTCAGTAACAAATTAAGTTTGTGTTAATCATAAGTGTCACTCACATGCAAATTATGCATAAATATTCAGGGTGATCTATATTTTATCAGTAGTAACAGAAAGCTTGCCAGTCAGTGTGGTTTTAAACAAGCAATTAGTGCATACGTTATTAAACATTTTAAACAAATGGGCTGAATCAAAGCCAAATTAGGAGAGTTCAAAGAAATTTCACAGCATCTTGATTGCACAGGTGTCTGAACTGCTGAGAATTTCTGCATCCATAAAAGATAAAATATGTTAGTTTTACATATGTTATAATCCTTTTCTCAACCCTAGTCTCTTTGTAATCATTTTTGAAGACTGTTATCGTTACTGAAGTCTTTGCTGTCATCCCTTTTCTGATGTTTGTGGCTTCTGGGAATTCAGGTAAATAAGGAAAGTCCAAGGGGGTTCAACTTCTGAACCAGAAGGTATAAAGCAGGATTCTTCAGACCTTCCAATTAAACCAAGGTTATTTCTCTCAGCTGAACCTGTAGGACTCAAGGGAGGCTGGAGTTTGTTGAATGGTAGTACTGTATCAAAATCTCACAATCTGAGGTTTTATTTATAGTTTCCTTTAAAAAAAAAAACTTGATGGGCGCCTGGGTGGCTCAGGCGTTAAGCGTCTGCCTTCGGCTCAGGTCATGATCCCAGGGTCCTGGGATCGAGCCCCGCATCGGGCTCCCTGCTCTGCCGGAAGCCTGCTTCTCCCTCTCCCACTCCCCCTGCTTGTGTTCCCTCTCTTGCTGTGTCTCTCTCTGTCAAATAAATAAAATCTTAGAAAAAAAAAAAAACTCGATTCAAGACATCAGCTTCTTGTAACTCTTTGGTAACTCTTATTTTTAAGAAGTTGCTCATCTACTAAGATAGGACCACCAAGGATGATGACAAGGGCTGAGAAATAGCTAATTGAATAATTTCCTCTAATAGCTGTGGTAATCATATAATTTATTACTCGAAAATGGGACAGTTTTGAAAAATTACTGACAAAATGCAAGAACTCACTGCAGTATGTGTATTAGTTGGCCAGAGGATGAAACCAAGACAATGTGGACCAGAAGCAAACAAATAATTCAGAATAAACTACAAGAATGATGAGAGGGAAAAGATCTAGGAATAGGACCAAGAAGCTGCACTTATCTTTATTGGCATGTTGCTTTTTTTTTTTTATTTTTTATTTTTTAAAGATTTTATTTATTTATTTGAGACAGAGAGAATGAGATACAGAGAGCATGAGAGGGGGGAGGGTCAGAGGGAGAAGCAGACTCCCTGCCGAGCAGGGAGCCCAATGCGGGACTCGATCGTGGGACTCCAGGATCATGACCTGAGCGGAAGGCGGTCGCTTAACCAACTGAGCCACCCAGGTGCCCTGGCATGTTGCTTTGATAATATTCTGGTGAAGAAGAACTAACAAAAAGCAAAGCAAGTTGCAGCCGTGGCTACATATTGTATGGAATTTGCTCCATTACATTAGTAATCATTCTCATTTATGATATATATGCTTCCAGTTCATAGTTTTCTCACTTTATCATCAACCACCTTATGGGGTAGGTATTAATATCTCTATTTCAGAGCCTACAGGGTTTAATAACTTCCCCAGAATCATATGCAGATATCTGTCCACCTCAAAGCCTATATGGTTATTCTCTGTATTTGTTTTTAATGCAATTGATGTCCTTATCAAATCCCAAGTGAAAGATGTCTAGATATTGATAAAGAGAGGCACCAAAACAAGGTATGTGCAACCTTATCATTGCTTGTCCAGTAACCAAAAATCAAACGAGGCCAAGCAAATGTTCTGTGTGTGTGTGTGTGTGTGTGTGTTTATGGTGGAAACTAACAAGAAGAAAGTAAGCCACATAGGAAGGAAGGTAGGAAAGAAGTACCCAATATGTCAGAAAATGTCAAATGAGTAAAGAAATCTTTGAAAAAGGAAACAATATTGAAAACTTTTGAAAAGAATATTGAAGAAGAGAAAAATAGTTGATGTCTCTTAACATGGCTTATAGCCATAAAGGAAAGAGAAATGTTTTTTAGATAACATTTTTTAGAGTTTGTCCAAGAAAAAAGAAATCACGAAACAGATTAATTTGGGCTAACTTCTGTCTCCTCCCACCAAAGAATCATTTGAAGTTGCTCTCATTTTTTTAAATTTTAATAGGTAGTAATAATTCAATAACCACAGGATTATTGTGAAAATAATATTACATTAATACAATAAAACTTAAAATAGATGCCTGATATATAATGGATATTTAATAGTTAATAATTTGTCAAACCTTAATTCAGAACTCCAAGAGCTATGTGGGAAATGCAAATGACTTCCCACACAGCCACATTTTCCTAGGAAATCTGACTTGACTAAAGCCCTAAAAGAGGAGACCTCAATACTAAATCTGTCTCCATGCCCAGCCAGGGCTCAGCAGCTATGGACACCTGATTTAAATTGAATTAATTAGATTACCTGTTCAAAATTTGAAGCAAGGCCTGAAAATACATCAGTTAACTATGAAGTGTTGAACTGAAAGATTACTGAATCTTGGGGACTCAGCTTACCTCTTTGGGTTGGCTATGATGAAGTATGAGAGAGGAGAAACCTGAATATGAAAACAAAAAAAAAAACAGCAGAGAATATAAAGGAGCAAAGATGTTGGAAGGAAGGAAAAGAGTGAAAGAGAGAGAGCGACCCAGTTGCTATAAAGTCTAGCTGTATTTCCTTCATTTGGATTCCTTACAACTCTGCTATATTTACATAATAACCCCCCGCCCCTTTCTATTGAGTTTCTCTCAGTGGGTTTCAGCTCTTTACAACCAAATTGTCCTTGACAAAGGCAGGTTAGGGCCTTAAAATTAAATAAAACTACCACAACTAACAATAAGTTTCCAGCTGCTACTTTTATTCTTTTTTTTTTTTTTTTTTTTTTTTTTAAGATTTTATTTATTTGCGAGAGAGAGAATGAGAGACAGAGAGTATGAGAGGGAGGAGGGTCAGAGGGAGAAGCAGACTCCCCGCTGAGCAGGGAGCCCGATGCGGGACTCGATCCAGGGACTCCAGGATCATGACCTGAGCCGAAGGCAGTCACTTAACCGACTGAGCCACCCAGGCGCCCTGCTACTTTTATTCTTTCCCAAGAATCAAGCAGCTTCTTTACCTCTGATAGATAAATGGTTTGCCCAAGCCGTGGTATATAAGAAACTGAGTTACATCGTTAGCATCAAATAGAATCATTTCAACTTGGAAAAGGAAAAAACAAACAAACAAACAAACTAGTAAATGAGAAATGGATCCTAAGCCTCTGTATATGTAACTCAAATGTCTGAGTGGTCTTTAATTACAAAGGAGAACATTGATGATAAAATTTCTATCTCATAAGATTTAAAGTTCCAGAGGGTGGAGGTGGTCTGATTAGCCAGTCATGCATCCAGTGTGCGGACCTCTTATATGTTTAAGCTGTAACTTAGAAAACCAAAGCTTGTGTTGTTTGTTTTGGTTTTAGATGAGTGACAGTAGAACACAACATGATCACTTGTGGGTACGGTGTGGACTGAGATGAAGAGAAAGATACTAGGTTTATAACCATATTGATTTATGGCATGTCCAGTAGTAGTTGAAAGCTCATGTGAGAAAATGCCCAGGTATCAGTTTATTTCCAATTGCGGCCACTATGTTTTGAATTACCACAATAGATTCACTGATATTTTGTACCCCTAGGCTATTTTGTAACTCCATTATACTATTCCTTTTTTTTTTTTTTTTTACTAGCACACCTGATGAACCCATTTCTCCTCTCAAAGACCTAGCTTTGACTATCTTAGAAACTTACACACTTCTGTTGAATTCTGCAGGTGCTGTTATTAAAAAAAATTGCATTTCATGAACAAGATTATTTTAGGTGCCATCCAAACTAAATAATGGTATAAATCAAACTATGAAATGTAGAGAGTTCAGAGCAAAATGATTAAATTTTCTGAATCTAGTCATCTATGACTACTGCTTCTTTATGAGCCTTTTACAGAGAACTTTCAACATTGGACAGGAAACAATAGCCCTTGATGTGACCTGACCCTACTCCCAGTCATGGGTAATAGATGACTAGCCAAGGATGGTTTCCTGATCTAAGCTGTAGCCATCATATTTTCCCTCCTGGGAATTAGAATTTAGAATGTAGACTCCAGTTTATTGGTATCGAGCTGGAGGTTAGCAGAGAAGGGTGGACATAAGAAAGAAAGAAAAAATTTTGAACAAACCTTAGAGGTAACAAACCTTAGAAAACAGAAGACAGTTGCATTCATTTTGATGTTTCCAATTTCTGGTTCTAGTCTCTTTTAGGGCCATGTAGTACTTCCTGAATTTAAGTTTCTAAAATTTTGTGAAATTTCTAGTGTATTTTCTTTCTTTCTTTTTTTTTTAAAGATTTTATTTATTTATTTGACAGAGAGAGAGAGAAACCACAAGCAGGGGGAGCAGCAGAGGGAGAGGGAGAAGCAGAGTCCCCGCTGAGCAGGAAGCCTGATGCAGGACTCGACCCAGGACCCTGGGACCATGACCTGAGCCGAAGGTGGACGCTTAACCGACTGAACCACCCAGGCGTCCCTCTAGTGTATTTTCTTATTTAAAACTAGCACAGATAGGATTTTTTTTCTCCATCAAAATCGTTCTCAGTTAGGGTACCCAAGAATTGTGTAGTCTGATACTTTTGTTTCTTCAGTTGTGTAGATAAGTATCCTTAGCACAATCTAAACTGTAGTAGGAATTGAATACATATTAATTAATTGGTATTTGCTTTTCCAATGTCTGTGTTTCAAGGTTTTATTCAAGCTATTTTTCAAAAAAAAAAAAAAAGTGCACATTATCCACCAAGTTAGAATTACTTTTTCCTTTGTCCACAGTTTTTTGTACCACCATTCAGGCACTGATATCAACCATTGTGTTCACCTTTACATTCCTCTGAGGCAAAGCAGAGCGCCTTGTACAGTCCCTCTCAGAGAGAAGATACCATGTGGATATTTAATTTAAAGATGAAAGAAGAAAAGCAAAGGGAATCAATTTATTTAGAATAATAATACCACAACAAAAAATAATTCTCATGAAGTATGTAAAAAACATGTGCCAACTTATAGTGCAGTGGCAACATCATTCTCAACCCAAGTCTACGTAAAATGTAAGAATAACAAAGGACTTACCAGTCAGAAGAGAGAAAGAATTAATTTGCTTAATTCTCAAAATAGGAGCTAGGGCGCCTGGGTGGCTCAGTTGGTTAAGCGACTGCCTTCGGCTCAGGTCATGATCCTGGAGTCCCGCATCGGGCTCCCTGCTCAGCAGGGAGTCTGCTTCTCCCTCTGACCCTCCTCCCTCTCATGCTCTCTGTCTCTCATTCTCTCTCTCTCAAATAAATAAATGGAGTCTTAAAAAAAAAAAAAATAGGAGCTAATTTTGTCTCTCCAAGAAGTATAGTGTCTGTTAATAGCTAAATTGTTTGCATTAGAGATTTAATATGTCTCTGGAATTAAGTACAAAAAAAAGAGGAATAATAGAATTAATTACCTATCAGCAAAAATGGCACATGCTTTGAGACCAATACTATCCCACTAGCTGTATGTACTATGTGTAACCTAATTTTTCTTAACAAATGTAAGAGCTATCACATACAATACTTCGGAGGGGCTACCTAGCACACTGCCTCCTGAACAGAAATCATAACTCAAAAAAATGTTATCGCTCTTCTGATATTTTCTTGTAAAATTATTATTCCTAGGGGCACCTGGGTGGCTCAGCCGGTTAAGCGTCTGCCTTCGCCTCAGGTCGTGATCCCAGAGCCCTGGCATCGAGCCCCAAATCAGGCTCCCTGTGGAGTAGGGAGCCTGCTTCTTCCTCTCCCTCTGTCTGCCACTCCCCCTGCTTGTGCTCTCTCTCTCTGTCAAATAAATAAAATCATAGAAAAATTATTATTCCTAAACAATTTTAAACATAGCATGTTTTGTTAACATTTTTCTCCCCCCCTCAAGTAACCCCCAAGTAACATGTAATTTCTTCTTAGTATTTTTTTCAGTTTATCATTTGGAAGATGGAATTCTAAGGTCATTTGAGAATCTACTGCTCTCATATGTACTCATACCTATGTTGTGAATAATAAAAGTAACTACCACATCACTTCTCTCTCTCTCTCTCTTTCTCATGCATGCATACACACATACACATTCTCACAAAATTAAGAAAACTGCAGTAAGAACAGCGTCAATGAAGTGTCTGGCTTCATGCAGAGTATTGGTTGTATTGGTTGTAGGGGAAGTAAGTTTTGAGAAAGATGCATTTAAGTCTATAATTCTAGAAGCTCACACTCTCTACTCATGGTCACTATACAAGAAAAATTTGACTTAAAAGTTTTTTCAAGATCAACATGGTATCTAATACATGGTAGTGTTTCATCAAGAGAATAAATATTTTTGCATAACTGTATAAGTGATTTTCTGGAAAAATGAATGACATTGAATAAATGAATGACTATATATATGAAGAGATAAGTTAGCTCTACTACCCACTTGATGCTAAATGTACATTCATCAGGAGTACTGGTAGAGTACATACAGCTCATGTTTAGTGGTGTACATGAATGGTCATTAGCAAGAAGATTTTAGTGAGAGCAAATTTAGTCAAATTTAGTCTGAGCAAAATAAGCGAAACATTATATAAAGAAGATTTGTATAAAAGGGCAAATATTTTAATGGGAAAATCAAAATTGGAGTATTTTAAAGAAGAATTTAGACTTCACAAAATGAACTCTGTGGAAGAGTTTATCTAGGTTGCTATTAAGCAAACGTGGTTTACTGAATTTGTTTTCCCTATATGAAATATGTAGCATTTTCATATTCTCAAACATTTAAGAATATTGGCAGGCTTATTTCAAGTTATTAAATGTCAGAAGAGTGTCCATGACCGACATGAGAAAACAGGCTCTTCATGCTTTTCAACACTCAAAACATATTCAAATTTAAAAATCCAATAATTTAATTGCAATAACAAACTCAGTGATGTGTGTTTATCTTGCTTTTACACACAGGGATTTACTAGAAATCACCTTATGGAAAAGTAGTTCTATGTGCTAAAGCCCAAATTCAATGGAGCACTACACATAAAAGTTATTAAAATCAAATGGTTCTTTTAAACTTTAAATTTAAACCTGGAGAGCTAGATAATCCAAAAGGAAATTAAAGGAAATGTCCTTCTGGGAAATAGTCAAACTGCATGCAGTTGGGGAAAAAAATGTTAAGTGATTGGACACCTCCTCCAAACAGAAGGAAATCCCAATTTCAGTATAAGGAATTATATTTATTCATGTGCATTGGAACTGCACAAATAAATTTATTTTTTAAAATTAATTTAAAAGGCTTATATAATGTACTTAACTGAAGGGAGAAATTAATTTTCCTTATGTTCTGTATTTGTACCTTACTAATGTCAACTTTTAGCAGAAAACAATTCTCAGTACTAACAATTCTTAAATGTGATTCCAGTTTCTTACAGTGATAAACAGGAATATTACAAAATGCCTCTATCACACTGAACAATTCCTCAAGAGGTTTGTAGGCTTTAATTTATAGTTTCCATAATTTATTTTCTACAAGCTTATCTCTTCAGCAATTAACAATGAATAGATCACAGAATGTAACTTAACATGTTACTCTTTCATATATTAAAATTGTATTTTTGCCTATCTACCTATTCATCTATGTATGTATACTTACACATACACATTTATGGAGCATTCAACATTTGAAGCAGGCTTGGAATATTTAAAAAATATGATAATATGCTATGCCACTAAGGAAACCACCACCAATTCTTTAAAAAGGCCATTCCCAAACCACAAGTATTAATATTACATATTAAGTAAACAAACAAAATCACAAAAGTTGAATGTTAAATTTTCATGTACCTACATGCATTCTAAAAATACATTAAAACCCTTGAATATGCACTAAACTGGGAGCATCAAAAGTTACAGAATTTATCTAAATGATTAAGACCTTGGTCTTTATTCAACATAATAAATTAGATTATTGAGTATTAAATTTTGAAAAAATGTTTGATTTATATATGTGATATATAAATAGTATGCAATTTATAAGCAAAATACTTATCTTAAAAACTAAGTGTACAATTGAGTAAATTAGAAATAATTATATACAATTATATATTTTACATACTTAATGTATTACATATGAATTATATATAACATGGTCATTTATACATTGATTATGAATAAAATACTAAATATTAACATTAATTAGAAACAAATGCAGCAGAGTAACTCATGGCAGTTAGGTTTGGTAAATGGAAGCATAAACTAATTCTTTTGAAAAAATTCAATAGTATATTCAAAGCCTTCACAAATATAATTAATTTAAAAGAAAATACATTTTAAAATTTTGAAATAAAATTTAGAATGAAGTATGCATGGATAATTTTAGAAAGTACTATATAAAACTTTTCCAAGATAAACTTCAAAATCAGTAAAATGGTTATTTTTCTGCATAAGTTATAGGTTGCCAAAATTACCTAAGTAAGATGAACATTCCAAATATGTAGAAATACTTCAAAAATTTATCAGGAAATCATCTTCTCTTGCCCTGAATAATGAGGATTCATGAAGTTTTAAGAAACTATTTTTCTTAAGCAGGTGATTAATTCTCATGATATATATACTTGTTTGTACATATAAACATTAAAAACTAAGTTCATGTTACGATGTTTATTAACTTTTTAAAACACTTGAGCAAACAAGAGTGGCAAAGAAAATTTGAAAAGCAAGGCTTTTGTTCAGGAGGAAAAGGAGGACAAACTCTACCAGGTATCTAAATATATGTATGAGGAAGAATCATGAAAGTATGATACCAGTGAAAGTGTCTACAGTATTACAATAGCAGAAATGAATGAACAAACAAAAAGCAGAATCAGACCTATAAATACAGAGAACAAACATGGTTGCCAGGAGCACAGGAGGGTGTTTAGGCAAAATGGGTGAAGGGCAGAGGGAGATACATAAGCCTCCAGTTATGGAATGAGTAAGTCACAGGAATAAAAGGCACCTAAGGAATACAGTCAACTGTATTGTAATAGCGATGTAACAGAACAGACAGTAGCTTGTGGTAAGTCAAATCACTAAGTTACTAAAGTAATATTGTGTGTCAACTATACTCAAATTTTTAAAATCAATTAATTAATGGATTAAATTTTAAAAAGAACCACATGCTGAAGTAGACCTCACTAATTTTAATAATTTAGAAAAGGATATATGACCTTACAAACTGTTCTGGGAGCAAGAACTTCTTGGCCTAAGCTCTCATGAAAAAAGTTATCATTTGAGATTTCCACTTTATACCAAAATAAACTCTAGAGAGGTTAAAATGTAAGATTTTTAAAAAACCTGTGAAACTTCCAAATAAAATATAATTGAACATTTTGTCATATCATGGGATAGGTGAGGACTTTCTATACGTCAGATTGATGGAAGAAATCACAGAGGAAACAAATTGTTTTGAACATAGTTCTTTTAAATCTCTTTGCATCAAAGACACCCACTTAAAAAAAAATAAACAGAATCACAAGACAAACTACAAAAATGAAAAATATTTACAAAATTATTGTCAAGAAATAAAAATCCTTAAAAAATGTATAGCTCATATGAGTTAATAAGGATAACAATGAGTCCAAATATAGGCTGAACAGGGCCTCATATTTAATTTATTTAAAGGTCAGATAAATATATAAAATATAAATAAAATATGTGAACATGTAAATATAAGAAACATAAAAAGTCTAATCTCATTAATAATTTAAAAAATTCAAATCTAATCAGCAAAGAAAATCCATTTTCATCTAATAAATGATTGAAGTCTGTTGAAATGCACCATCCAGCACTGACTGAGCATAATTCTTCTTGGCAACAATATAGGCTCTACACTTGCCATAAACTGAATGTGTCTCCCCAAAATTCATATGTTGCAACCTAATCCTCAATGTGATTGCACTTGGAGTCTCTCCTAAAGAAATTAACAAACTATGGTATACTAGCCTAACAAGTATATTGTCACTGATAGAGTCAAGATATAAAATGTCTATCACCACAAAGATCCCTTAATATTGTCCTTTGATAGCCATACCTACTCCTCTCCCATCCTGGCCCCCTTTTAAGCCCCTGCAACCACTAATCTGTTCTCCATTTCTCTTTCTCTCTCTCTATATATATTTCTTTTAAATTAAAAAAATGTTATATAAACAGACTCACACAGTATATATTCGTTTGAGATTGTTTTTTGGTTTTTTTTGTTTGTTTTATATTTTTTATTCCCCATAATTCTCTGGAGATTCATCCAGGTCACACTAGTCTTTTGCTATAGTCCCACAGATCCCTGAGGCTCTGTTCATAATTTTTTAAGTCTATTTTTTCTCTGTTGTTCATACTAGATAATTTCTATTGTTCTATATCTTCCAGTTCACTCATTCTTTCATCTTCTTCATTACACTATTGAGCCTATACATTGAGTTTTTAATTTTAGTTATTCTTCTAAAATTTTTGTTTATTATGTTTTTGTTGTTTTATGTTTTTTATTATTATGTTTATTATTTTATTATTTTTAATTATTGTTTGTTTATTATGGTTTCACTTGTTCCTAATGCTCACTGAAGCATTTTTTTAAAATAATGACTGCTTTAAAATCGTTAAATAATGCTAACATTTCTTGCCATCCCAGTGTTGACATCTATTGATTGTCCTTTTCCATTCACTTTGAGATCTTCCTGGTTCTTTGTATAGCAAGTGGTTTTCTACTGGAACTTAGACTTTTTTCAAGTGTTATGTTATCACACTCTGGGGCTTATTAAACCTGTTTTAGTTGCCTTCCTCTGACTCCTGTCTGCTGGAAGGGGGAAAGGTGCTCTGCCCTGTTGCTGTTAGGCAGCATAGAAGTCCAGGATCTCCACTCAGATTCCATTCACACCCAAGGCAGAGACTCCTATTACTGCTGGACAGAGGTAGAGTTCTGACTCCCCACTAACCTCCTTTTATACTTCCATGGCTGGAGGAGTTGGAGTGCTTCAGTACTACTCCCCAAATGGCCTCTACTGACACCGTAGAAGAGTGGCCTCACTACATCTGGGCAGCGGTGATAGTCCTGACTCTCCACTAGTCTTCTGTGATACCACCCCAGTGAATAGGAGAGAGGTGCTTTGTTACTTTTGGATAGAGGTGGAACTCTAGGCAACCTATATGGTCTCCACTGGCACCACCGGTTGGGGGCTCATGATCACCCAAAGGGAATGAAATTCCTGGCTCCCTTTAACTCAGCAACATTACTATGAGTATGTATCCTAGAAGGAGGGAGATGTACAAAAATGTTTATTGTAATAGTCAATGTTTTAAAGTATTTAAAAAATGAAAAATTAATCATCCATATATTGAGGAAAGGTTTAATCCTACTATAGAATATAATATACTAGTTAAAATGAATGAACTAGGTTTATATATGACAACATGGAGATATTGCAAAATTATAACATTGAGTGAAAATAGCCAATTATAAAAGATACATATACTATAATATTTATGTAACTCTAAAATACACAAAATACTACATGAATATGTGTGTGTAAAATAGAACAATATATGCATAAGAATAATATACACCAACTTCATGATATTCACTGTATCTGGGAAAAGAATGAAGGGCAAAATATGAGGGAGGAATAGGGACTTAGCAGTAGCTGTAACTTTTTTTTCCCTAAAAAATAAAGAAATCTGAGTAACACATCAACATGTGAGTTATAGTCATAAGTTTCTTTGTGAGATGCAAAAGCAATATCAAGCTATTTTTTAAAGAAAAGTTCATTATAGCAGCACCCTGAATCCAATCATGCAATATTTTCCTGTGGCCAGCCACATCTATGAGGTATCTGCCTCTTTGGACTCAGCACGTTTTTCCAAATGTCCAAATGTGTAACCAAATACTGATCTATTTGGAACGTAGCAAGATTTTCCCAAATACCATTTTGTTAAAAATGTCTTACTGTGTTTTAAAGATACAAATAAAAAATTTTCCTCTATAATGACTGACAAACATTATAATGAAAGCAAAGTATATTATATGAAATTCTGCTATTGAAAACCAAGAGATATTCTAACATTAGCTAAAAAGATTTTCCCTGTGGTTTGCCTGCAGTCCCCTATTGTTGGACACTTAGATTGTTCCTATTATTTCATTATTGTCAATAATATTTCTATGCATATATTTGAGGGTAGCTTTTCCTGTATTTTGGATTATTTGTTTAGTATTCCTCATAGAGGAATTATTGTGCCTGTGTGTAAAAGCATTCTTAACCTTTTAAAAAAACTGTCTAAATTTCTTCCCTGAAGCTTGTATAATGAGACATCCTGTGGAGCCTGGCAGGAAAAACTGCCAATTTCAAAGTCATAAGTATTTTCTACCATGTAAAAAGAAGATTGGAATTTACCTTTTCAAGCTAACAGCTTCTTTATATGAGGAGAATCACTTTATCAGGTCATTTAATCAAGCAGATTTAAAGTAAATACCCTCTATTGTCCTTGGAAGAGACTTGAGTGGTTTGAAAGTAAACAAAATGGAGAATTTGTAAATGAATATGTTAAAAGTTCTGCTTAGTAATGAAAACAGGTGAATATTTATCACAGAACTAAGACTCCTTAGATTATATAAAACAAATATTCAATATTATTGTTGTTGCTCTGGATTTGAGCTATCTAGGCCTGAAAATTTTTGCTTATCCTTAAAGGATGAGATATGTCCTGAAAGGAGATGGTGAGACCATCACAGGCAGGCTGGGACAAGCTGACTTCTGCCCTAACAAGGAAGAAGTAACTGCCACACAGCATGGGATCATGATTATGGGTGTTCACGTTAGGTAATTTAACACCCATACTCTTGGATGTACCCTCCGGCTATTGTAATCATCCACAGTAGGTCAAGAGGGAAAATATTTCTTTTTGAGTAGAAGGCAATATTTATCCTGAAAAGAATGGTTATGTTTTCTGCCCACCAGTTTTGGTCAGGAATTAGATGGGAACTGGATTGGGCAGAGTAAGAGTGAGTTTGTTGGAGGAGAAATAAAAAAAAATTCTTCTTTCTTTAGGATCAAAGGGTCAAGTTTTCCCCCTGAAATCCAAGGCATTCAGATGCTTTAGAACAGTGATTAAGGAACCTACACATGCATCAGAATCATCAGAGAGGAGAAATCCACAAAACTTATAAGACATTTCTTTTCACATCAGAGTAAGGCTTTGGCATAAGGTTGTGATTATATCATTTTATATTAATATTAAAAGTGCAAAAGGGTGCTTATTTCATTTGCCACATTGCTCCTTTTTATTTAAAAACAAAACAAAAGCTTGTCTATTCAATTTTAGAGTGCAGACGTGAATCAGTATGAAAAATACGGTACGATATTTCTCTCAAATAGAAAATCAATAGAGTGAATAATAATTAAATATTAAGAGATTGATGAACTCTGGCTCTCAAGCTATATAAGATCCACAGGTCCAGAGAACTTATTTTTAAATTATACTATTTTAAATGCTATGCTTCATGTGGGAGTTATGTGGCTCTGGGTTAATAATGATTGTAGATATGTCTCTTGAGTCACATTATTCTAGTATCACTATTTTAGAGTACGCAAAATGATTATTAATATTGATGATGAAAAACATCTCTGTATTATACAGTCTTACATATTATCACTGAGAGACATAGAAAATTAATATTCAATAAAAGTCCAAAATACCACATCAAGGCATTTCTTGACAAGAAAGAATAATTTTCCCTCAAAACTGTGATATATTTCCTAGAATGTCTGATTTTAGGAACAAATGGTTAGAGTGGAAGTCTTGTAACAAGATATTTAATGATGGATTAAAATTTAGCCAAAAGAGAGTGAATGTTTTTTTAAATGAAGCGCTCTATGCAGCTACTAGAAGTCTTCCTGGATTCTATTCTACACAGCGCCATCTTTGGGGTAATATATCATCTCAGCACTTTTTTCTGATGATGTATTACTCAAATGCATCATCGGCCAGATCGGTGTTTCTAATGATTTATACGTCCACTAAATCATTAGAGTGAGGCCCAGCAATGATACAGTATTCAAAGATGGTTCCAGATGGACAAGAAAGATTCTGGAGCAAATTTTAGAGATCTGCAATACAAAATCAGACAAAACAGGAAAAGAACAAATGTGCTGAATATCAGTCCCCCTATTTTTAAGAAAGCAGATTACTTTTAATTGTTTAGTCAGTAGTCATAACTGACTAATGTACTCTTTGGTTCCATCATTATTTTGTCTGAGTCAGTAAATATAGGATAATTCTTTAAGGATTAATGATTTGAAATAATTAAAAAAATTGAATGATTATGTTATTTAAAAACTATAAAAACAAGAGGAATAGAACCTACAATTTCTAATGCTTCTAACCTTAGAGAATGTACATTATAAGCAGTCTTAGATTTTAGAAATTATATAGTTTTAGTGCAGCGTTGTTTATACATTGGAGGAAAAACCAATTTGATGTGTTTTTTTAAATTTTATTTTATTATGTTATGTTAATCACTATACATTACATCATTAGTTTTTGATGTAGTGTTCCATGATTCATTGTTTGAGTATAACACCCAGTGCTCCATTCAATACGTGCCCTCTTTAATACCCATCATCAGGCTAACCCATCCCCCCACCCCCCTCCCCTCTAGAACCCTCAGTTTGTTTCTCAGAGTCCATAGTCTCTCATGGTTCATCTCTCCCTCTGATTCCCCTCCCCCTCATTTTTCCCTTCCTACTATCTTCTTTTTTTTTTTAACATATAATATATTATTTGTTTCAGAGGTACAGGTCTGTGATTCATCAGTCTTACACAATTCACAGTGCTCACCATAGCACATACCCTCCCCAATGTCTATCACCCAGCTACCCCAACTCTCCCACCCCCCACCACTCCAGCAACCCTCAGTTTGTTTCCTGAGATTAAGAATTCCTCATATCAGTGAGATCATATGATACATGTCTTTCTCTGATTGACTTATTTCGCTTAGCATAATACCCTCTAGTTCCATCCACGTCATTGCAAATGGCAAGATTTTGGGGTTTTTTTGATGGCTGCATAATAATCCATACTTTTGAAAATACAATTTTTCTATTTTGAAGAAATGTATAAAATATATGCTAATAATAAAATCCAAAGAATATGAAAACACACAGATTATAAGTAAAACTGCCCTTTCAACCCTCAGTCTCATTTACATGCTTAAGTAGTAAACAGTTTTGTGTGTGTCTTTATAGATTGATGCATATTGTGTATATATTTATATACACATAGTAGTATGTTATACCTGTATGTATATGACATCTTTTAAACATGAACTATTACTTTGTAGGAGGAGATGATACAACTATAATATGTAAGATATCATGGATTAACTTTATGAAACTAAATGCACCACATAATTGTATAAAATGTTATAACAATAGAAAAAGAGTTCATATGAAATATATCACACCATAGATTTTAGAGAAATTAGGCTGAAATAAACTTTTTCTCCTTCATTCTTCCTCTGTTTTTCTTTCCCTCTTTTACCAAAAATCTCGGGACCTCATCTATGAATAATATGTTTAAGGGAGTTAGGACATTTCCCCTACCTAATTTACAAAAAAATTAAAGTTAGTAGTTCAGGCAGAAGGAGCATGATACCAGACAGAAAATGAAATCTATACAAATACGTGAGCAGTACTGGAAATCCAATAAAGTTAAAATAAGTCATTCATTTTCATTTTCTCTTAGTTTAATTGCTCCAAAAATGAAGTGACTGTTTAAAACAAAATTAGTACTGACACATTATGTGGCTGTAGCTGTTGTAAAAGCAAAATATATGGAAAAAGTAGAACAATGGATAGGAAGAAGAAATGGGGAGTATAGTGTCATGTTTCTTTCACTACAATTGAAATGGAAATTATTATTGATTTAACTGGTTAATTAAAAGTAGATATTGTAAACCCTAGGGCATAATCCCTCAAAAGTGGAAACCAACCACATGTCTTTCAGTAAGTGAGTGGATAAACTGTGGTATATACATATGATGGAGTACTATCAGCAATAAAAAGGAACAAACTATTGATTCACACAATCACATGAGTGAGTTTTAAATGCTCTTACTAATTGAAAGAAGCCAGGCCTGAAAAGTTACATATTGATGATTTAATTTACATTATATTTTGAAAAATACAAAATTACAGGGAAGAAAAACAAATGCATGGTTCCCACGGGTAAGAGGTAGAATGTAGGATTAAGTACAAATGAATGGGATAAGGAAATATTGAGGCTATGGAACACTTATATATTGTATCTGTGTTGGAAGATACTTGACCCTATACATTTATCAATACCCATTTATGTATACTATAAATAGTGAATTTTACTGTATGTGAAATTAATAAAATGTCAACCAAGATGGTAGGTGGAAACTAAAATAAATAATATGTAAATTATAGTAAGTAAATCTAACTAAATAATAATATATAAATAAATAATATAACAACTGAAGGAGGTGGGGAAGAAAATAATGTATATTTCTTTGGAAAACAGTATTTTGACTGGAGGATAAAATACACAAAATACACTATACATAATGATGTACTCTAGTTAGTGAAAGGGTTTCGTACAGAGGTATGGGTTAGAAATTATGACACTAATTTATGTGCATAGTAGAGTTGAACATATAAGTCAGTAGACTATAGACAATGATAGATAGGTTTCTCATTGTTGGAGAAAGAATTTACAAATAAGGAGAAAAGCATGATGGAACGCTGTGCTGTTAGATTAGAACTGGAGAAATCAGTAGGAACTCATTGTTACTGCTATAACAAATAACCACAAATTTAGTGGCCTAAAACAATACAGATTTATTATTTTGTAGTTCTGGAGGATATAAGTCCAAAAGGGGGTGCACTGGACTAAAAGCAAAGTGTTGGGAGTGTTGCATTCACCTCTGGAAGCCCTAGAGGAAAATCCATTTCCTTGCCTTTTCCAGCTTCTAGAGGCTGTTTACATTCCTAGGTTTCTGGCTTCCCTCTCCCACCTTCAAAGCCAAGCATAGCATCTTTAAATTTCTGATTCTGATCTTTCCTGCCCCCTTCTTTCACATCTAAGAATCTTTGTGGTTACGTTGGGACCATCCAGATCATCTCCCCATCTCAAAATCCGTAAATTAAACACACCTGCAAATTCCCCTTTGCCATGTAAGGGTAACAAATTCAGAGGCTCTGGGTATTAGGAGATGGGCATTTTTAGGGGGCCAATATTCCACCTACCACATATAGGGAGGTCAGAAATAAATCTAATATATGTGTCTATGCATGTGTAATATGCATATATGCATTTCCAAGCTCTGACTGCTGAGAGGTCCTTGAAACAGTGACAGCCCAATAGCAATGAATATGCCTTCAGCCCAGATCTTGATTCCTAAATACCATTCTTCATTAAAAGGAATTAGGACTCTGAAAATACAAGATATGCCTAGAGCATTTTGTGATGTCAGACAATAAAAAAGGGATCCAAAAAAATGGGAACTTCATGAAAGGGTATCGAAACCAATATAAAATAACTTCAATGGTCAAAGCTAGAACAATTTGAGCACAAAATAAATAATGACAGTATTAGATTACAACCCACAGAACAGACTACATACTTATGTGTCTATACTGAATAGAGTTGCCAGATAAAATATAGGACACACAATCAAATTTGAACTTAAGATAAACAATGAATATTTTGTATATAAGTATGTTTCAAAATACATGGAACATACTCATACAAGAAAATTTTCATCATTTAGCTGAAATTAAAATTTAACTGGATATTCTGTATTTTTCTTTGTAAAATCTGGCAACCACAATACTGATAATAGATAGATGATAGATAGATAGATAGATAGATAGATAGATAGATAGATAGATAGATGATAGATAGATGATAGAGTGAGCTTTGTTTTTTACATCAGAATACTAATTAATGTATGCAGAAAGAATGAGAAGAGTAGAACATCACTATTAGAACAACAGGCAAGATCAACTAATGGCTGAAAAATTAGTAGGTGGAAAGTTTGTGGAGAAACAAGATAGTTACATAGTCCCAAAATATCTCCCTCAAGATATTTATTTATTAGAAATGAAAGAATGGCAACTTTAGGTGAGATTTGTTCCCCTCTGCCCTTAAAATATACCCAAGTCCTAACCTAACGTACCTGTGAATACGACCTCATTTCAAAATAGGGTTTTACAGATTTAATTAAGTATCTTCAAGATGAGAACCTCCTTGGATTCCTGATGGACTCTAAATTCAATTACTGGTGTCCTTAAAATGACGGGAAGATAAGAGCCATAGACACAGAAGAGGACCATATGAAGACCAACATGGTGAGAGGAGTGATGCAGCTACAAGCCCAGGAACACCAAGGATGGCTGCTATCACCAGAAGCTCTGATTCTCCCTCAGAGCCTCCAGAGGGAATGAATACTGGATTTTGGATTTTTGGCCTCCAGAACTGTGGGACAATCAGTTTCTTTGTTTCAAGCCCCCAAGTTTATGGTAAATTGATATAGCAGCCCTAGAAACCTAATATACCAAATGACCAAGGTTAATACTACCAGTAATGAGGCATATGGATATCATGGACTCCTTGTTATGACAGAATGAAAAGCAAGCATCACTTCTGTAGTATTCCTGCCATAATATATAACCTAATACATAACCTCAGTCTAATAATTAGAAAACAACAGATAAACTTTGAAGGGCATTTTACAAATTATCTCATCCAAAATGTTAGAAATTGTTAAGGATATAAAAGACAAGGAAAGATTGTTATATGGCCCAAGATAAGGAGACATGACTGGATGCAGTGTGGGATCCTGGTGTGCAGCCTGGAACAGAAAGGGACATCAAAACTGGAGAGGGAATGGAAAAACTCATGAAATCTGAAAAAGGCTTATAAGTTAGTTAATAGTATTATGACAGTGTGAAAGTATTATAAGTGTAAAGTTATTTAAAAAAAAAAATTAAATTAAAACCTCATTGATGAGCCCAACCGAGCAGTTTCCTTTGGGTATGACAGACAGAAGAGAAACAGACCAGGGTTTGCTTTTAATTCGGATACAGAGAAGGGGAGTCAGGTTGTTATGGACTGAATTGTGCCCCCCCCCCCAATATTCATATGTTGAAGCCCTAAACTGAGGACCTCAGTATGTATGTGGCAGTATTTGGAGGTAGGGCCTTTAAAGAGGTAACTACATGAACATGAGGTCATTAGGGTGTGTCCTACCCCAATGTCACTGGCGTCCTAGGAGGAGATTAGGACACAGGAGAGACAACTAGGGATAAATGTGCACCCCAAAAAGTCTGCAGGAGGCCACAGGAAGAAAGTGGCTATCTGCAAGCCAAGGAGAGAGGCCTGAGGGGAAACCAAACCTGCCAACACCTTGGTCACAGCCTCCGGAACTGTGAGACATTACATTTCTGTCATCTAACCGCCCATCTGTGGTATTTTATTATGGCAACCCTTCTGAACTAGCCCACAGGGAAGACGAACAGTTGCCCACGGTGGTTGTGGTGGCAGCTATGCAGGCTTTGGATACGTGAAGATCTCCAGTTCTTTTTCTCAATATGAATATTAATACTTATCTTTTAAGCTGTTAGGATTCTTCAGAATCATACAGCTAAAAGCATTGGTTTTCTTTGTTGAGCATGAAAAGAGAGTTGTAGTGGAGGGCTTACAGGGAGGTGAACGTTTAGTAGAGCCTTTATGGGAAACGAGAGATCCAAGTGTAGCAAAGACATAAGGACAATCCCAGTGAACTGTGTGACTAAATAACATCCCTGAGTAGTTCATTTGCTTGCATCAAAACCTAATTACAAATGCCCTTTCTGCAATTTGTAATTCAAGTTTCTTTTTGTCCTTTTATAAAACCAAAATCAAATATGCAATATAGTATTTATGATAGTATGGCCTCTAAAAGTTAGACAAAAAAAGCCTTCAAATATTTGACACTGAGTTATCTAATTAGGTCAGTAAAACTTAAAATATACACAATTCACACTAGATGATATCTGTGAGGAGATAATTTTCAGGGGAAGGCTAAATTATAACTCTCATGTATATAAAAGAACACACATTAAAGATTGTATTTAACTCACAAGGGAACCAGGCAGATGTTATCACGATTTAAAAAGGAATCCAAAAAACAGAAATATTTATAGATCAGGAATATTGAAGGAAATATGCAAATGGAGAGAAAACTAGTTTTTCCACAGGGTGTAAGGAAGACAACTGAACTTCAGCCAGACGGGAGAGAATTTGTATGTCTATCAATTACTTACATCTCTCAAAGATACTAAAAGAGTAGAATCAGATAACCTGAATCTGTGTTCTGCAGACAGTGCATCCACATTTTGTTTTTGAGACACAAGTTTTTTGTCTACATATATAACTAGACAGCCTAATAAGCTTCTCCTTCAATGAAATGTTAGGAGTTTGGGGCGCAGATATTTAGTGTATCCATAGGCTGAAAAAGCTGATAATATCCAGTGTTGCTTATTCCCGTGACTTCCAAAGAAGCCTTACAGGTGGGTGCTAACTTTGTCAGAGTCAATGTCATTTTCCTTCCTGTAAAATGCATAACACTTTGGATCTTGGTGATGCGACTTCTATAAAGCCCTGTTGTTAATTGCATTAACATCTATAAAATAGGCTTACACTGAAACATCTAAGCATAAAACTCTGTATCAAAACATTAATTGTTCAACCAGAGAATCAACATGTATTCTTGCTTTGTGAGTGACTTTCTCAAGGGAGTAAAGAAGACGACTTGGAGAATAAAACCTAATGGGAAGGTTAAAATAATTAGATGTTTTTGAGCAGAAGGGTGCAAAAAAGAGTAGACCTAAGATAAGTCTCTGAAAGATAGCAAAAGGAGCATTGTAATAAATTATTTTCCATAGCCATTAAGAGCAGAAAAAAAAATCAGTTCATTTTCCTTATAAGAAGATTCACATTAGGATACATAGATGTGCCAATGTTAATTTTTAAAATGCTTATTGAAAGGAGTTATTGATATTCGTTCCCTGCCATAGCATCTAAAAGAGAAAAGGTTCTCATTTATCTGAGATGGCCTAAAAGTAAACAGAAAATGGGTTAGAAAATGAGAATCAGTTGGGAAATTGTATAAATATTGCAAAGACCCATCTCAGCATACTCAGACACAAAAGATCAGTAGTAAAGAGTAGGGGTCTAAATTTTTGCAATTCTCAGGTGATTTTATTGTACCTCTACATGTGAAATCTATTTCACAAGGTATCTTCAACCTTTTTTTTTTTCTGATTTGTCATCCTATTAACCTCTTGTATCATTTGATTTAAATAATTCTGTGCAATATAGTTTCCTGGGAACAGTAAGGTAGAAAAGACAGAAATATGTCAGTAATTCCTGGATTTTCAAGTTTCAGAAACCCATTACAACCCGAAATACAATATTTCTGTCTCTGGGATGGAAGATAAGGGTGTCTTTAGCCAGGTATCTTCTCCTGTTTTGGCTATGTATTATCAAAAAAAAAAAAAAATCTATCCTCTAAGATCCCAGCAATTTCTTCGGGATATTTGCAGTCTGGCTCTGTCTTGCTATGGCTCTGTCTTGCTATATTCTATTTTTACAATGTTCTTACTTTATTCATTAGTTTTAGCAGGTCACAATAATTTGTTTTGCTATTCATAGTCCCACAGGATTCATTCACCTACTTTACTGATAATGAAATGGATTGTTTCTGTGTTACCAACAGCTATCTGCCTCCTATATTTGAAATGTTTGTCAATATTTCTCCTTAAGTACTTTTTCCTTTGCTCTTAAAGTGATCTTTTTTTTTTAAATTTATTTAAAAAGGACACATATCCACTGTTATAGTTGCCATTTGATGAAGAAGTCCCTGTGATAGGTAAGTATTTTCCATCTCTGGTTTTACTTGGATAGTATCTTTTTTTTTTTTCTAAAATCTGCACTCAATGAGAAGTAATTCAACATTTCATTTAAGTTTTTGTCATTTTATATCAGCTGAAGTTATAGATTCACAGTTCAACATTTACAAAATAAAGATTAGATAATCTGAAACCACTTTTCTAAGTTTGCCATGCAAACTGAAACACATTGTTATGTTTTGCATTTTCCGAACTTGCCAGTAGTCCTGTGTTCAGAGCATGCCAGAGTGACAGCATAGTTGCAAAGAGCAATCAGTAGGTAGTTATGTAGCTGCTGTGAGATATCTAGTTTATCTGAAGAGAGGTAATCTGGATTGTTCCAGAATAAAGACCAGAGTGTGTAGGAATGTCTTTAGGAGCCCAGACCTAGTACACAAGTGCTTGGCAGGTTAAGTACTACCTGGAGTTCAGGATGGGGAACGTCGAAAGGTAAGTCTAGCAAGGTATACTAAGGCAGGGTTGTTAACCATTTTGAGTACCACAAATGAGGGTTTTTAAAAAATTGTTGTTGTTATGGAAATTTTCAAACATATACAAGGGTAGAGATTAGTGAAATGAGCACTTGTACTGATCATCCAGCTTCATCAATTATCAACACATAAATTTTGCTTCATCTCTCTCCTTCTTACCACCTTCATCTTGGGAATATTTTAAAGTAAATTCATTATTCATGCTTCAGAATGTACATCTGATGGAAAAGAACTTAAACAAAATCTTTACACTTTGTGTATATGTCTAATAAACTTAATGCTAATTCCTTAATATATCGTCTAATACTCAGCCATGTTGCCTCTAAGACATCCATATGGTACATTTGCTGACGTGTCTTCAGTCTATTTTAATCTATAACAGTTTTTCTCTCTTGCTTTTCTAAAATGCTATTTATCTCTTCAAGTAATGTGGTCATTTGTTTTGTAGAATTCTGACTTCGGATCTGGTTGATGCAGCTCTGATGTGTCATTTAACACACTCCTCTTTTGCCACATATCCTGTAAACTAATTAGAGCTAGAGGTTTGAGTAAATTCAGCTTCAGTTGTTTTGGCAAGAAGACTTTGTGTGTTATTTGCGTGAAGTAGTTTATCTTTATTTTGTAGGCAATGAAGAGCCACTGCGTCCTTTTAAACATACCCTTTTAAGGCTCTGACATGATCACATTTTGTTTTAGAAAGCGGACATTAGGAAAAGTGAAAGACAGAATCAAATTAGAAGAAACTAGGGGCAACCATGATGAGATACCACCTCACACCCGTCAGAATGGCTAAAGTTAACAACTCGGGAAACAACAGATGTTGTCAAGAATGTGGAGAAAGGGGAACCCTCTTGCCCTGTTGATGGGAATGCAAACAGTGCAGCAACTCTGAAAAACAGTATGAAGCCCCTTCAAAAAGTTAAAAATAGAACTACCCTACAATCCAGCAATTGCAGTACTAGGTATTTACTCAAAGGATATAAAAATACAGATTTGAAGAGGTACAGCACCCCCACTGTTTATAGCAGCATTATCAACAATAGCCAAATTATGAAAAGAACCCCCATGTCCACCAACTAATGAATGGATAGAGAAGATGTGGTATATATATATACAATGGAATATTCCTCAGCCATCAAACAGAATGAAATCTTGCCATTTACAATGACATGGACGAAGCTAGAGTGTATTATGCTAAGCAAAATAAGTCAGTCAGAGAAAGACAAATACCATATGATTTCACTCATATGTGGAATTTTAAGAAACAAAATAGATGAACATAGGGGAAGGGAAAACAAAAGAGAGAGGAAAGTAAACCATAAGAGACTCCTACTATAGAGAACAAACTGAGGGTTGATGGAGGGAGAAGGGTGGGGGATGGGCTAAATGGGTGATGGGTATTAAGGAGGTCACTTGTGTGATGAGCACTGAGTGTTACATGTAAGTGATGAATCACCAAATTCTACTCCTGAAACAATATTACCCTATATGTTAACTCACCAGAATTTAAATAAAAACTTGAAATTAAAAAAAAAAAAGGAAATGTCATGAAGGTGGGTCAGTGGGAGCAGTAGAAGGAGATAGCTCTTAAGAGATTTTTTTTTTTAAAGATTTTATTTATTTGACAGAGAAAGAGTCAGCGAAAGAGGGAACACAAGCAGGGAGAGTGGGAAAGGGAGAAGCAGGCTCTCTGCCGAGCAGGGAGCCCGATGTGGGGCTCGATCCCAGGACACTGGGATCATGACCTGAGCTGAAGACAGAAGCTTAACGACTGAGCCACCCAGGCACCCCAAGAGATATTTCTGTGGTGGGCTCATCAGAGCTTGAGAACTGGTTTAGTTGAGGAGGTGAAAGAGAAGATGATGATGGTGCCTTAGACAATGTTTTGAACTTGGAAAACTGAATGGCTGTACTAACTTGCATTCCCACCAACAGTGTAAGAGGGTTCCCCTTTCTCCACAACCTTTCCAACATTTGTTGTTTCTTGCCTTGTCAGTTTTAGGCATTCTAACTGATGTAAGGTGGTATCTCAATGTGGTTTTGATTTGGATTTCCCTGATGTCTAATGATGATGAACATTTTTTCATGTGTCTGTTAGCCATTTGTATGTCTTCTTTGGAGAAGTGTCTGGTCATGTCTTCTGCCCAATTTTTGACTTGATTATTTGGTTTTTGGGTGTTGAGTTTGAGAAGTTCCTTATAAATCTGGGATACCAGCCCTTTATCTGCAGTGTCATTTGCAAATATCTTCTCCCATTCTGTGGGTTGCCTCTTTGTTTTTGTTTTTGTTTTTTTAAGATTTTATTTATTTATTTGACAGAGAGAGAGACAGCGAGAGAGGGAACACAAGCAGAGGGAGTGGGAGAGGGAGAAGCAGGCTTCCTGCAGAGCAAGGAGCCCGATGCGGGGCTCGATCCCAGGACCCTGAGATCATGACCTGAGCTGAAGGCAGATACTTAACGACTGAGCCACCCAGGCGCCCCATCCTCTTTGTTTTGTTGACTGTTTCCTTTGCTGTGCAGAAGCTTTTTATCTTGATGAAGTCCCAAAAGTTCATTTTTGCTTTTGTTTCACTAGCCTTCTTGACAGAAGTTGCTGTGGCCGATGTTGAAGAGGATACTGCCTATGTTCACCTCTAGGAGTTTGATGGATTCCTGTCTCACGTTGAGGTCTTTCATCCACTTTGAGTTTATCTTTGTGTATGGTGTAAGAGAATGGTCAAGTTTCATTCTTCTGCATGTGGCTGTCCAATTTTCCCAGCACCATTTATTGAAGAGACTGTCTTTTTTCCATTGCATGTTTTTCCCTGCTTTGTCGAAGATTATTTGACCACAGAGTTGAGCCCATATCTGGGCTCTCTATTCTTTTCCATTGGTCTATATGTCTGTTTTTGTGCCAGTACCATGCTGTCTTGGTGATCACTGCTTTGTAATATAGCTTGAAATCTGGCAACGTGATGCCCCCAGCTTTGTTTTTCTTTTTCAACATTTCCTTGGCAATTCAGGGTCTTTTCTGATTCCATACAAAATTTAGGATTGTTTGTTCCAGCACTTTGAAAAATGTCATTGGAATTTTGATCGGGATGGCATTGAAGGTATAGATTGCTCTGGGTAGCATAGAGATTTTAACAATGTTTATTCTTCCGATCCATGAGCATGGAATGTTTTTCCATCTTTTTGTGTCTTCTTCAATTTCTTTCATGAGTGTTTTGTAGTTCCTAGAGTATAGATCCTTTACCTCTTTGGTTAGGTTTATTCCGAGGTATCTTATGGTTTTTGGTGCTACTGTAAATGGAATCGTTTCTCTACTTTCTCTTTCTACAGTTGCATTGTTAGTGTATAAGAAAGCAACTGATTTCTGTGCATTGATTTTGTATCCTGCCACATTACTGAATTGCTGGATGAGTTCTAGTAATTTGGGGGTGGAGTCTTTTGGGTTTTCCACATAAAGTATCATGTCATCAGCGAAAAGAGAGAGTTTGACTTCTTCTTTGCCAATTTGAATACGTTTTATTTCTTTTTGTTGTCTGATTGCTGTTGCTAGGACTTCTAGCACTATGTTGAATAATAGTGGTGAGAGTGGGCATCCTTGACATGTTCCTGATCTTAAGGGAAAGGCTCTCAGCTTTTCCCCATTGAGGATGATATTCGCTGTGGGTTTTTCATAGTTGGATTTTATGAACTTGAGGAATGTTCCCTCATCCCTATACTCTGAAGAGTTTTAATCAGGAAAGAATGCTGTATTTTGTCAAATGCTTTGTCTGCATCAATTAAGAGGACCATATGTTTTTTTTTTTTTTTTCTCTCTCCTCTTCTTAATGTGTTCTATCACGATTGATTTGCGAATGTTGAACCACCCTTGCATCCCAGGGATAAATCCCACTTGGTCGTGGTGGATGATCCTTTTAATGTATTGTTGGATCCTATTAGCTAGGATTTTGTTGAGCATTTTGGAATCCATATTCATCAGGGATATCAGCCTGAAATTCTCCTTTTTGATGGGGGTCTTTGCCTGGTTTGGGGATTAAAGTAATTCTGTCCTCATAGAATGAGTCTTGAAGCTTTCCTTCTGTTTCTATTTTTTGAAACAGCTTCAGGAAAATAGGTATTATTTCTTCTCTGAATGTTTGGTAGAATTCCCCAGGGAATCCATCAGGCCCTGGACTCTTGTTTTTTGGGAGGTTTTTGATCACTGCTTCAATCTCGTTACTGGTTATTGGCCTATTCAGGTTGTCAGTTTCTTCCTGTTTCACTCTTGGCAGTTTATAGGTTTCCAGGAAGGCATCCATTTCGGCCAGGTTGCTCAGTTTATTGGCATATAGTTGTTGTTAATAATTTCTAGTAATTGTTTCTATTTCCTTGATGTTAGTCGTGATCTCTCCCCTTTCATTCATAATTTTATTAATTTGGGTCCTTTCTCTTTTGGAGAAGTCTGGCCAGTGGTTTATCAGTCCTATTAATTCTTTCAAAGAACCAGCTTCTAGTTTAGTTGATCTGATCTACTGTGTTTCTGGTTTCTAATTCATTGATTTCTGCTCTAATCTTAATTATTTCTCTTCTAGTGCATGGCTTAGGCGTCGTTTGTTGCTTTTTCTCTAGTTCTTTAAGGTGTAGAGTAAGTTGGTGAATTCGGGATTTTTCTATTTTTTGAGTGATGCTTAGATGGCTATGTATTTCCCCCTTAGGACCACCTTTGCAGTATCTCATAGGTTTTGGACCAATGTATTTTCATTCTCATTGGTTTCCATGAATTGTTTAAGTTCTTATTTGATTTCCTCGTTGACCCAAACATTCTTAAGCAGAGTGGTCTTTAGCTTCCAAGTGTTTGAATTTCTTCCAAATTTTTTCTTGTGATTGAGTTCCAGTTTTAAAGCATTATGGTCTGAGAATATGCAGGGAATAAACTCAGTCTTCTGATATCGGTTGAGACCTAATTTGTGACCCTGTATGTGGTCTATTCTGGAGAAAGTTGCATTTGCACTCTAGAAGAATGTGCATTCTGTTGTTTTAGGGTGGAATGTTCTGTATATATCTATGAGGTCCATCTGGCTGAGTGTGTCATTCAAAGCTCTTGTTTCTTTGTTGATTTTCTGCTTAGATGATCTGTCTATTGCTGAGAGTGGAGTATTGAGGTCTCCTACAATTAACATATTGTTATCAATATGGCTCTTTATTTTGGTTAACAGTTGGCTTATGTAGGTGGCTGCTCCCATGTTGGGGGCATAGATATTTACAGTTGTTAGATCTTATTGTTGGATAGACCCTTTAAGAATGATATAGTGTCCTTCTGTGTCTCTAACTACAGTCTTTAGCTTAAAATCCAATTTGTCTGATAAAAGAATTGCTACCCCAGCTTTCTTTTGAGGTCTGTTGGCATGAAAGATGGATCTCCATCCCTTCACTTTCAGTCTGGATGTATCTTTAGGTTCAAAATGAGTCTCTTGTAGACAGTATATGGATGGGTCCTGTCTTTTTATCCAATCTGCAACCCTGTGCCATTTTATGGGAGCATTTAGTCCTTTCATGTTGAGAGAGATTATTGAAAGATATGAATTAATTGTCATCATGTTGCCTGTGAAGACCTTGTGTTTATAGATTATCCCTGTAAATTTCTTTTCTATATCACTCTTGGGGTCTTTCTCCTTTTATAGAACCCCCCTTAATATTTCTTGCAGGGCCGGCTTAGTGGTCACATATTCTTTCAGTTTCTGCTGGTCTTGGAAGCTCTGCATCTCTCCATCCACTCTAAATGACAGCCTTGCCAGATAAAGTATTCTTGGCTGCATGTTCTTCTCGTTTAGTACCCTGAATATGTCTCACCAGGCCTTTCTGGCGTGCCAGGTCTTCTAGGTCACTAATTCATTCTTCTTCCTTGCTTACCCTAGCTGTTAGTTTATCTAGATTGGATTGGATCTCATTGATAGCATTTTTAAGTTCTGCCAATTCACCTTTTATTTCTGCCCTTAGAGACTCTGTTGCCATTAATTGATTTCTCCATTCTAGCCATTGTCTTCACAATTGCTAGCCTGAATTCCATCTCCAACATCTTGGTTATATCTGAATCCATTTGTAAATCTGTGGCATAAGTCATAGTCTCTGAGTTTTTCCTATTTTGGGGTTCCTCCTCCTAGTCATTCTGTTGAGGGTTGGTTGAGGGACTGTATAGAGTCCAAATTATTGACCAAAACCCAAGCAAGATGCACCTGTTTTCTAGGGACCTTAGGGTTGCTGGCCTCTTGTTTTCCCAGTCTGTCCTCCGTAGGAGGGGCCTGCTGTGCTGTTACTCAGGCAACCCTATTGGACAGAGTTGCCCTGTCCCTTGTGGTGGGGGATGGGCTCAGTGAAAACCGGTTTGGGGGGGCTTTTGTTCTCTGATGGCTTTCCCTGGTGGCTTTCCATGTCTCTTCCTAGAGTCAGAGCAGAAGAGACTGTTTTCAACCCTCTGCCTCAGAGCAGAGAGATCGAAGTCTGTTCTTCAGTGAGCTCTTTAGGCCATACTATCTCCGTTTCTGTCTGTGCTGCTATAAACTGCAGTGTCCTGGGTTGTGTGCCCCTCAGCAGCACTCCCAGTCCTCGCCTCCAGGTCGGGGCACATCTCTGCCCTTTGTGCTTCTAAAACCGTCAGCCGCCCCCAGTTCACACCCATGGCCCTGCCACTCCAGATTTCCGTCCAGGGAGGCTGCCCTAAAGTCCTTTCCTGGCCGCTACCGGTCTGCAAGACTGTGCCCACCCCCTAGCGTGGGATGCTTTCACTCACCAGCAGCATAGGATCCCCATGGCTGGGCTACCTCCCCCTTCCATTTATCCTCCAATATCTGCCCGCAGAATCATGGCTCCCCACTTTGTACCTCGAAACCAACTGCCTGCGATATTCTGTTTGCAGAGATCCAGATCTATCTTCTTACATCTCAGGCTGATTTCATGGGTGTTCAGAGTGGTCTGGTAGATATCCAGCTCAATTCTGGGGACTGGTTGGAATAGAGTCCCCTATTCCTCTGCCACCTTTTCTGAGGATCCTTAAATTTATTTTTTATTAAGTTTTTTTTTATTTTAATTCACCCATCCTCCTGACCCCCCCTCACCTCTGGTAACCATTAGTTTGTTTTACTTGAATAGTTATTTAATTTTAAAATATAATGAGTGGATTGCTGACCTGAGAAAGTGAATGTTTTAATTTTAGATTTCTCCTTTTTAATATGTACAAAATTATTAAACAAAACTAATTCTTTTTTTTTACTTAGTGAATTTGGAAGGTGTTTTCTGCCTCATTGTTTGTCAGTCTCCCTTAAAAGATGGAAAATAAAATAGGGCCAGAAAGACAGCAAAATTGAAGGGAATGAGCAGTTCTGGCAATAATAATAGATAAGTGTTTTGTGAAAATAGGTTATAGCCTTATTATTAATATTAAAGCTGCAATTCAAAATAAATAGGCACAATTTACAATAATCATTTACCACAATTACATATACATAAAAAGTTTTTACTGTCTCCAATAATCTCAGACTGGAGGGTATTGGAGTTAACATTAAAATGAGAACAAACTTCAATATAGGGCCACACTGCAATTGGGAATGATCTAGACTTAAATGAGATTTAACAGAGTGGTTGTTACTCCCTCCAGAGCAGTGGCTTCAACTTGAATCCTCCCAGGAAATGCAAGAACTCTTTGGTAAAAACTGAAATCTTAGCAAAGAAAGATAGAACTATTGTACTCAGAATGGCTTTCCTGGCTTTAAATTTAGTACCCTTTAGAACTTGGAAGCAAAACGGATTCCAGAAAGGCTAAGGGCAGATTTGAGTGTGAATATGGACTCTGAAATTGGGCCAGATAATTTATCTAACTAAACCTTAGATTCCTCATATATAAATTAATATTATTAATACCTACCTCAAAGGATACTAGAGGGAAGACATGAGCTAATTCATATAAAGTACTTAGCCCAGGGCTTGGATTACAACAAGCAAATCCTTTCATGGTAGCTATCATTAATATTTATTAATATTCTCCTCCCTTTACTCTGCTAGAAATTTTCCTGGGTAAACAAGCAAACAAACAAAACCTAACTATCCATAGTTTAATGAAGCTAATCTATGGTATCGCTGCTTTGGCACCCATTTTATTTGGCTAAATGTCTCTTGGGGGGGGCCTTATCCCAACACTAGTCCCTCATGCAAGTGCATGTCCGTGATAACAGCCTGCAGACTCACAAGCATGACATGGGTACATAAGTTCCTGATATGACTCTCCAACAGCCCTTGTGATAAACAGTCTCCCCCTCCTCTTATGGCCTTCCTCTTTTTCACCCTTTAGATAAGACCCTTGTGAAATTACCAAAACCCTGCTCTTCTAGGTTTGAATTAACCATTCTGGACTTAGCCCTAGAGCCCCAAAGCACTCTACCTACTGACCCTAATAAAGGCATGTGCTCCAGGGCCTGTCACTGTCTCTGCCTCACTTTAACTTGACCCCATATGACCCCTCAAGACACACTTGCCATGTACTTCCATCAGTGTTGAGTAATAAACCTCTACCTCAACTTCTCTTGTGGTCTTTTATTGAACTGTGATGGATCACTATATGGCACCCAGGGACTTAACAAATGTTAATTTAACAAAATCACAACACTTACAAAACAAAACAAAACAAAACAAAAAATATTTTCCCAGTTGAATCCTCTGGGAAGCCCTACCACTGGGATTGTATTTTCCGTGCACCCACCTTGTATTTCCAGAAAAGCATAGATGATTCACATATATGTATTTTATATTTAAAAATTAGTATCTATCCAAAAATATAAGTAGATTTTAATTGAAAAAATATTTTTAAATGTATGGAAAAAAGTATCCGGACAATGATTGGAAAGAATTATATACATATGCAAAACGAAAATAGTCCTATTAAAGAGTTAATGTATAGATTATTAAATCTTATTTTGTTTTGTTGTTGTTGTTGTTGTACATTTCCTGATGTATTTTTTTATGGTGCCTCATCAAATTACAACACACTAAGTGGCAGCGGAAAAAATTATTATTTTATAATTCTGAAGGCCAAAAATTTGGTAGGTATGGTGTTGTTGGACTAAAATCAAGGTATTGGCAGGGCTACGTGCCTTTTGGAGGTTCTAGGGGAGATTCCCTTTACTGCTTTTATGGGTTGTTGGCAGAATTTAGTTCCTTACTGAGATTACCGTTTTCTTGCTGCCTGTAAACTGGAGGCTGTCCCCACGTTCTAGAGGCTGCTCATATTCCTTGGTTTGTGGATCCCTTCTTCCATCTTCAAAGTCAGCAAAGTAAGAAAGAGAGTTAAGTCCTTCTCATCTTGCATTCTCTCTGGCCACTCTTCTGCCTTCCTCTTCCACTTTTGAGGATTTATGTGATTACATTGGGCCCATGTGGTTAACCCAGGATCAGGATAATCTGCCTATTTTAAGGTCAGCTGTAAGCAATCTAACTTGTATCTACAAATTCCAATTCCTTTATCATGTAACTTAATATATTCACAGATTCTGGGGGGTAGGGAGGTGGACCTCTTTAGGAATCATACTGCTCACCACAACAAACTTTCAGAGAACAAGAACCCAAATTTGGTATGTCTAATATTGGTCCCAATTTTACTGATTCATCTCTCTTCCCTATCACTAAATAAATACCAAAGTCTCAACCTATAAATCACTTTTAATTTCTCACATATCACTAACCACTAAATTCAGTTCAGCAATGAGTCTTATAAATAATATTTTCTCTGTAGTATCCCTTGGACTCATCCCTTACTTTTAATCTTACAGTCATTGCCTTAATACAAACTCATTTTCTTAACATTCTTACTTCAAATTTCTACATAACAGCCATACACTCACTAAAGTGCTAGTGCCATAGTATTGTTTTCCTGGTTAAACTTTTCATTAATTTATCATTTCCATAGGGGAATGTCATGATTTCATACATCCTTAATCATCCACGTTTCCTTTCATTCTACACTTGGCTCTTTCCTATTCAATATCCAAGACTTGGTTCATCTGTCATTTCTTTTGAGTAGGAGTCTCACTCCTCCACTCTGGGTGAGGTGTTTCTGCTTATCCTTTCATACTTATCTCTCTCACAATATTTATCACACAGTTACCATTATCATTTTTCTTGTTCTCTCTTTCTCCCAATAGATTGTAAAACCCTGGGACAAAAGGATTTACCTTTTATCTTGAGCCCTTAAGTTCAGTTTCCATCATGGCACCTAGTATGTACTCATCAAATATGTGCTAGATGAATGATTAATAGTGAAGAAAATAATCTCTGCCCTGTCTGGTCCCCAAATTTCTTAAGGTTCCAAAGAGGCAAGGCATGAAGGAGTTATTTGTAAAATGCATACTACATGCATTCATATTTGTACAGTTTTTTTTTAAGTTACAAAATAAAATATCTTAAAAAAAATAATAATAAAATAAAATAAAAATATCTATAGTAAGTGTTATATATTAGCAATCAATTTTATTGCCCCCCCTTTTTTTTTCAAATCTATACTTCACTAAAAATTAATTATTTTAGAAGCTATTTTTAGAAACTATACTGGCCAATCCATGTACACTACATAACAGTATTAAATTTCAAAAAAGGCAGGAAGGTCTGTCATGGTTAACCTACTTTCACATCTATCCAGAATCACAAGTCTCCTCCAATAATGAAGCAGAGACCACGTAGTAAGAATCCTGACATGCTGACAACTCATCCCTATTAATTTAATAGTTGAATGAACAACAGTTAAGAAATCAATGGATACTTCCTCCCCTGTATTTTAAACAACTGCTCCTCTGTAAGTGTTGGACATGGGGTTAAAATAGAATCTGTGCAGCAATACAAATAGTATAAGGGACCTGTCTTTATTTATGCCTTGGTCACAGCTGAGCAGGAAGTTTAGTTGCTTATAATCTGACAGTATCTGAGTACTCAGTAGGCAGCAGAAAATTACTATTTGAGCTTATGCCTGGATTTCATGAGTGTTTCAATAGGGTCCTATTCAGATTAGAGGAAAGGTGATCTGGAGGACAATCTTTACAAATGTAATGTACTTGTTTACAAAATAAATATATCAAAAAAATAGCTTTCCAAAATACTAATAACTATTAGAAAAAAAACAATAAAAATAAATTCTCATCCTCATTATCAATCAAGATATACATTTCCTAAAAATAAACTTGAGAAAATGACAATACTTAAATAAAATCACCCAATAATATTTGTATAAATGGAAAGATATAACGTGTTGATAGATGAAGATTTTCAATTTTTTTGGATTCCAATTATCCCTAAAATGGTTAACAATATTCATCAACATATCAAAGTAATTTATTAATATTACAAAATAATGTTAAATTTCATTTGGAAAGATAAATAGGCAATGATAGAAAATAAAATATTTAAAAATAATAACAATGAAAATGTGTCTGTACTATAAGATATTAAACTAGAATTAAATATCCCAAAAGTTAAAACAATTGTGGTATTAGGAAAGTACTTACAAGTAATGGAATTGAACATAAAATTCTGAAACTGATGTGATCATGAAAAAATTTAGTATGTCATTAAAATAAAATTTCAAAGCATTGGGGAGGAAAGAATGATTCCGTAAGTGGTGCTAGAAAATTGGGGGAGGGGGGTTACATTTAGATCTTTATCTTGTTGTTTATAAAGAAAGACTAGATGGAATAATGAGTTAAGGAAAGAATGGAAGGGGGGGAAGGAAGGAAGGTAGGGAGGAAGATAGGGAAGAAAGAATGGAAAGATGAGGGAAGGAAAAGTAGTAAATATCTAAAAGCAAATTCACATGAGTACGAATATAATATAAAGTGAAGGAAAGATAGAATCTTTAGCAAATGAGAAAAATTGAATTCCTATTTCTATCAATGGTCAGCTACTACAATACCTAGACCCTATCATGTAATTTCAGGAAGTCCATTCTTCTACAACTGTTATCAACTATATGACTTTTTCACAAACACACAAGTTGCTTACTTAGTTCTAAGCACTTAGTAGGGGTAAATCTGGGGCTAACAATATAAGAAATGAGCCTGAAATGTCTTGTCATACCACAAAGCAAGAAAGTTCTCAAAGACTACCAGCATCAAGGATTGTATCCAAAATATTAAGGAGTCAATTTGAAGTGATTCCTGATGGCCAAAGATGAGACTGATTGAGTATGATCATCAATAAGAATTATAATGATAATCAATTACAATACATCATATATGGTTCAATCCATAATGTCATTATAATAATAAAGAAAATAATACAAAAGTAGTCATAGGGGTTTTTTTGGTTTTGTTTTTTGTTTTGGTTTTTGCTGTTGTTAACTGTTGTTTTGGTCACTAATAGAGAATGTCAGGTAAGCAAGTCATTATTTTAAAAATGGCTATAAATAATAATTAGAATTCATTCCATTTTTTCTATACAAATTCTGCCTCAGGGTAATCAAATAGTTGGTCAGAAGTTTCTCTGTAGAGAAGTATCCTAACAAATAAATAAAGAAGAAATGATTGAATTAGAATATCACCATTTTGCTATGCATACTAAATTAACGAATCTTAACAACCATTACCATTGGCTATTAACATTCCCAAAAAAGATGTGCTTTCTGATAAAATTACATAACACCAGATATGAAGTATTCTTCTCCAATATTCTTGAAACTGTTCACGACAGAGAACATGAACACTATCACATGAGGATGCAATGAACAAAATTTTGATTATGTGAAACTCTATAGAACAAATGACCTGGTTTCTCCCTCCCCCGCAAAAATAAATAAATAAATTGCAAGGAAAAATAAAGAGGTGGAGAGAAAACTTTCAGGCTAAAAGAGTCTTAACTGTAATATATGGAGTTTCTTTAGATCTTAAATTGAATAAACGATATAAATCAAATGAGACAATCATGGGGTTTTGAATACTGAGTGAATATTTGATTATGGGGATTCATTTGTTGGGTAATGGGTATATAAAGGTTTGTTATTCTATTTTCCCATTTTTATATGTTTGAGGTTTTCTATAATAAAAGTTAAAGAAAATGCTGTTTTAAAATAATGATTATTATTCCTTTGTATTAAAACAAAGGAAAAGATAAAATAAAGGAAGCTCTATGATTATTGAAATTTCATATGAATTGTTTTAATCTTTAATTTTGAAACAAATAATAAAAAGACTAATTCTCTAACAGAACTAATATTCACTAAAAAACAGTACCAGTGAATCTGTAAATAAGCACAGCTCCCCAATGGGTTGGCAGACACAAAAATGGAAACATATAACTAATGCAAATATTTAAACAATTTATTATGAAAGTATTGATGAATAAAACATCTATAGAAAATTTTCTTCTCTACAAATAGCCATTTCAAAGGACCATATGAGACATAAGATTAAATCTAATAAAGGAACAATGCATATTTTACAAGTATCTTTAGTATGACAAGAAAGGTGAAGTTGTTACCACTAGACCACTGCTTAAAAATGGTGCTAAATTGTGTGAATATGATGTACTACATGTCTGAACTTCTTGACATGTTACATCTAAAGCTGATTTTTGACTATCTCTTTGACTCTTAATGTAAACATATAGATATATGTTTACATATAAAACATTAAAAATATCCTCATTCCTCTAGATCACTGGTTATCAACCATGGGAGATTTTGTGTCCCTTCTCCCTGGAGAAATTTGGCAATGTCTGGAGACATTTCTGATTCTCATAAATGGGAATGTGCTATTGGCATCAAGTTGGTAGAGGCCAGGGATACTGTTTAACATCCTCTATAACAAAAATTATCCAACTCAAATGTTAATAGCAACCTGGTTTAGAAATCATGCTTTAGGCACACTAGTATTTTTCTGGGTAAATCATGACTTTTTAAAATTATAAATAAATGGAAAGTTTACTTTTTATATATTTATCTATTCATTCACTTACTTCTTCCTACCCTTAGAAATGTATTTTTTTCTCTTTGATTTAAGAATATAAAAGACAAGTTTATCCATATTAGCATTGTTTTCTAAATGTATTTTTCATTAGATTACAGTTACAGTGAACTTATGTATATCAGACTTAAGGTCACGATTGTATTAAATTTGCTCTGATATTTGAAGAGGCAAACAAAAATTGTTTGAAGATGTAAGATACACTGATAGAGATAATAGCACTTCCTTATATCATAACGTTGATTCACTGTGAACATATATGCAAGGCACAGTGTGTAAAGTACAATATGGTAGGAGAATAATACACTTCTTACAAATACATTATCTTAAAAATACCACTATGTAACTAACTCCAATATCAGTACTTGAGAAATAAGATGAAATGATATTTGAGATGTGTATTATTAAACAGATTATATAAGCCTAAAATAGGACAAGTTTTAAAAAAAGATACTTCTATTTAAGGTCAAATAGATGTCCCTAGCCCTAAGTTCACATCAGAGCTAGAATGTAATTTTTTTAAACATTAAACATTTTAAACATAAAAACTATTTTAAATATTAAAAATTAAATTTTTGTTGTTTTATATCAAAAATACTGTTCTCTATTGAAATTATACTCTTACACCAAGAGAAGAAATGCCCTTTGTTATGTTTTATTAACTTTATGCTATGTATTTTCTCAGTACATGCCCCAATTCTAAAATTTTATTACAAACTTTAAAAATGTTTATATTGTTAAATGCTGTTAAATAAAATATGCTGAGTCAAATTTGGAACTAGAATTCCAATATTTAACTTTTAAGAATATTCATAGCAGATTATTTGAATATGACTGTTAAAGAAATAATAATGGAAACACCCTTATGTTTTAATGTGATGAATATATTTTGAAAACAGATGTTTATCAAATAATGTTCTTCAACAAAATGAAAGACTAGGAGACTTATTTTTTGAATATCATTTTTCTAGAGTTCTCAGATTGGTGTTTCTGCTACCAACAAGGAATATAATTAAGTAAATCCTATGCTTTTAAATTTTAATTTGGACCCAGAAATTAACTTTGAGGTTGGGTTGTTAATTTTTATTTATTTATTTATTTATTTATTTATTTATTTATTTATTTTAAAGATTTTATTTATTTATTTATGAGAGACAGAGAGAGAGAGAGAAGCAGAGGGAGAAGCAGGCTCCCAAGGAGCAGGGAGCCCGATGCGGAACTCGATCCCAGGACCCTGGGATCATGACCTGAGCTGAAGGCAGACGCTTAACCGTCTGAGCCACCCAGGTGCCCTGGCTTGTTAATTTTTAATCCTTAACCCGTATTTTAGTAAATCATTTACTGTGTATTTGTGAAGGAAAGCTAATCAGGTGATACAGATTCTATCATTACATCTAAACAAAAATTCATTTTTGTCACATCATATATTTATATAAAAGAGAAAATAAGATTAAGAGAAATCAAGGATTTTAAAGATGGTGTAATTAGATCAGCAGGTAGCTACAAATCCCCAATTGCAGATAAGTGACTAATTAGGCAGTTAAAATTAACAAAAATCTTTTGTGAGATTAATTATAAAGGGTGAGTGACCACTGGAGATGATTTAAGCTATTATGACTTTTAATATCTCTGAATCTAGGTAAAACCAATGGAAAAAATATTCAAACCATTCATAAACTATTTTATACTTTCAGATTTTTATGTTTCTGAAGGTGTTCCTCAGAGTATTAATTATTTTACTCAGAGTCTGGAATTGTCATGTACCAGCTAAAACAAGACATGAATGCGGCTTCTGTTGAGAAAATAATAATTTAATGATTATTAATGACAATACTCATGTAGAACTAAAAACTAAGATATGAATCCAACATGGACATAGAGTTCAACTCATTTAATAATTGCATCAAATAATTGTTGTTTTGGTTGCCAGGATAAGGTACATTATCACTTAGAGATTCATACAGGAGCTAGTGACAGAAGCCAGAAATAACAGCAAGTTAAGAAGGTGGAAACCTATGTAAAAGGAGTTCTGAGGAAGGCACTCCATACTACCTGACAAGCCCAGGATCAATTTTTTCGATTTCATTCTCCTTAGTACCTATTCTCTATCTTCAAGTTAGCCTCATGTTCTAAATGTCTGGACTTCCAAGCATCACACCTGGACTCAAGCGAAGAAACAGGAGGATGAAAAAGAACAGTCTGAAAGAGCTTATGCTAAGTGTGTATCCCAGTCCGGGAGAGCATTCTTGGAAGTTCCTCTCTGTACCTTCTGCTTCCATCCATCTCGTTGGTCAACTGTATCTATGAAGTAGTTTATACAGTCTTTGTTTGCAGAGATATCTTACTATTTTGCTTTGGTTTGGTTTTGGTTTTGGTTTTCAGTGGAGAAAGAAGGTAATGGCTATGGAATAGGAAACTAGCTATATGTTTCTTTACTCTGAAAAGCACATCATTATTAGATATACCTGCTAAACATCCAGAAGTTCAAAGAGTCAAATACCCATTACACTGTCTCAAAAATGTTAATTTTGGCCATTTTATTTAATACAAAATTTTCATACATTTGTGCTCAAGTACTTCGAAAAAACCACTAACATGATACTCAACACTGGGAAGAGTATTTTGGCTTGATTTTTTGTTTGTTTATTTGTTTTTACTCTTTTTACCATTAAGAAGGTGCACAACATAGTAGATTGTATTAAAGCACATTTTTTACATTTTTCCCTTCATTTTTTTTTAAGTTGTAAGGGTCATGCAAATTTCTTTCTTTTTTTTTTTTTTAAGATTTTATTTATTTATTTGACAGAGAGAGAGAGAGAACAGCACACTCTCTGCTGAGCAGGGAGCCCAATGCGGGGCTTGATCCCAGAACCCTTGCATCATGACCTGAGTCAAAGGCAGATGCTTAACCGACTGAGCCACCCAGGTGCCCCGGGTCATGGAAATTTCTTTGGCTAATTATATGTACAATATGTACAATAAATTTGTTAGACTTAGGCTACATATTCTTACTCATAAATGTGTCTGGAATTAAATTTGGCTATGCATCAGGCAAATTTCTCTAGAGAGGTGCCTCTTGGGAAAGTAATCCTCCTATTGCCAAGAATGAATCCTTTATAGGGCAAGTCCAAGGGACTAGTTAAGTAGAAGGGGATTATGTGAAGAGTTAATGTGCCATCTGCATCAGTCCTTACTCATGACAGAGGCTTGGTTCTCTTGTAACCCAATCTAGCTCTACCTCCCAGTCTTTTAGAACAACTCTTTCCCCTCAGGGTCCTTTTCATGCACAATTTTTACATCTGAAATGGTGGCTTGTTTTTCCTCAGCTTATTCACTCTTAATAGCTGTTAAAGAAATAGATACTTAATTACTTTTGATTCAGCTACTATCTTCATCTTCTTAGGGGATAAATCTAATGTTGTTGGGAATCAAAACATTCTTTTGACAAGGTTTGGATATAGCACAAGGTGAGTCTCATAAACTGTAGTCTTCAGAAGAGAATGCTCAGATGGAGATGGGGGTACAAGATGTTTATCAAATATTGCCTGTAAAGTGAAGGCTTTGGAATTGAGAAGAACTTGGACAGTGATGGAGACTTAACATAGCCTTGAGAAAATGAGTGAGAGGCTCTAAAGCAAGAATTGCTCATCAGGCCAAAACAGCTGTACCTTTATATCTCTGTTTCACTTAGTCACTGGATTCAGGATTCCCAGGAAAGGTTTGACCTAGGAAAACGGTTCTCTGCAGCTCAGGCAGATCCCAAAAGAGTTAAGAAATGGAAGCTGCCTTCTGAACACACAATCCACAGCTGGAAGAAAATGCATTTGAAAGGGGATCAGGACAGTGCATCTCTATGTCTATCAAAATCCATTCTGAAGCAGATCCTCCAGGATTCTGGACAGCTTCTTTTCCTAAGGAGAAACTTAAAAAAGAAGCTAGAGGGACAAACTTTAATAACTGTCATCATAGTTGGTATCAGGCTGTTGATACCATCTCTCTCTTCAACTATCCATTCTGTATTCCCTTCACTCTCAACTACCACCTTGGCTTGGCTCAATGGCTTACCCCAGTGGTGCAACAGAGCCTCATCCATGAGGAGCCCGAACCCCTGGTTGCCTTGCCCTTCTTGGGCAGGTTTAACTTTACGTGTGCATTCACAGTCACAACAGAGCAAGAGAGTACAAAGAGGCATCAAACTGGCTCAACTGGGATTCTCACATACTCTTTTTTTTCCTCTTATATAACAACATCTCTACCTCCATCCAGTCATCTGGACTGAGATGCATCACGATATTTCAGCTTTTCCACAGAGAAACATAATGATCACTGTGATCCAGATCCATTAAGGAGGGGATACTCTATGACCCTTTTTTTTTTAAGATTTTATTTATTTATTTGACAGAGAGAGACACAGCGAGAGAGGGAACACAAGAAGGGGGAGTGGGAGAGGGAGAAGCAGGCTTCTGCTGAGCAGGGAGCCCGATGAAGGGCTCTATCCCAGGACCCTGGGATCATGACCTGAGCCAAAGGCAGACACTTAATGACTGAGCCACCCAGGCGCCCTAATACTCTATGACCCTTAAGAATAGAATTTGATTTAAAGAGGGAAGAAAGAAGGATGAGGGAGAATGGGAGAGAGGAAGATATTCATCTTTACAGATGCAAACTCAGGGTGGAGATACAGAATGAGATAATGCTCAAGAAGAGGGCAAACATGACTATTTAAGATATTAAATGCTTTTATTCCAGAGGCAGAGCATAGGTATCAATCAATAAGGGTTTACATAAAGTAGGAAGGGGACACTGGGAAGAAACATGCTATTAGATTGGGAGGACTTGTGTTAAGTTTCATTCACCGTGAATCTTACAGAAAAATTCATGCACAGATAATTTTTTTCAGAGACAAGTTTTCATGTATCTTAACTTCAGTTCCCAGATTGCAGTCCTTATAGCATAGGCCTAGCTACAGTGTTTACAAATATCTGTTTCTTGAACTGGATAGGAATGAACAGGAGACATTCTTGAGTTGAGTTCCCTCACACAAATTATATTTACTTAGACTTGTCCTATAGTAAAGATAATATAATTCCACTTACAGATGTTAGCAAGTGGATATTCTTGAGCAGAGATTGCCAGAGTAGAACAAGCTAAACCAGATCCCAAATGGCAGTCCATGCTGCTGGAGAACTCCATTTCTCTCCTGATAACATTGGGTTGAGTCTCTATAAGAAGGGCATTCCAGGGGTGCCTGGGTGGCTCAGATGGTTAAGCGTCTGCCTTCAGCTCAGATCATGATCCCAGGGTCCTGGGATCGAGCCCTACATTGGGCTCCCTGCTTGGCGGGGAGCCTGCTTCTTCCTCTCCCTCTACTGTTCTCCCTGCTTGTGCTCTCTCTCTCTCTCTCTCTCTCTCTCTCTGTCAAATAAATAAATAAAATCTCTTTTTTTTTTAAAGTGCATTCCAATTTTGTAGATTATTCAAGCAGAATCCAGGTGGGTGAAAATTCCTGCTCTAGGAAACTTGGATAATATTCTGTATTTCCTAGAAGTTACTTTGGGCTCATTCTTTCCAATATGCACAACCTGAAAAGTAATTCATCTTGCCTTGAACTGTTGCTGGACCTATATACCCGAGCATAATCCGCCTCTGTTTCTTTCTCCTAAATACCTCTCTCCATGTTTATCTTTAGCTACAATCCTCTGAATTTCTGCCTTGACCAGAGCAGTCAGCCTAATCATTTCTCCTTGGATTAGGCACTACTGAGCCATGTCCACTCGAGACCACTGGTAATTCTCAGCTTGCTTCTCTCAGCATCATTGAGCAAAGCTGTTCTTACAGGTTGGACAGACTTATCCACCTCAAAGCATGAGGCTTTGGGTGGTAGGATAATCACATTCCTTCTTCTTTTGAGCTTATCAACTGATCTTTGACAGCCCTCACTTTCATTCCAACTTCAGATTTAAAACCTTAAGTGTTACAGTACCATTAACTGCTGTGTATATCCTCCCACGGTGACTCTATCCCTGTTCTTAAACCTCAACTTACATATTAAACTATTTTAAGGGAAACTTTTGCAAGGTAAGTACAAGTAAGTACAAATTGCATAATGATAAATACTGAGAAGTAAATCTAATATAACTTATATATAGATAAGATAAATCTCTAGAGTTTAGCCTTTTATTTTCCCTGTCACAATAGCCCTCAAATTAACCTGAATTGTTCCTGGAAAAGTAATTTAAAGAGCCATCTCATGGTATAGACCATATTGAATTCCTTCACTTGAGTGTTAACACAGAGTGGAGGATTTTCACCAAGAGACAAACTGGCTAATCATTATCATTTGTTGATGGAAAGAATGAATATTGGTCTCTAACCTAGGAGACCTGAATTCTAGTCCTAAGTCTGACTCTAACTAGGTGTAGCACATTATTTAATATTCCTGTTAAATTATTTAATATTTCTGTTAAATTTGTGCTTAATTTATTAAAATAGTTCCCATATAGTTTATTTTTATAAACTATAAAAAATTACTAAGTGGTTCAAATAGAATTACAGGCCAGTCTTAAATAGTGTGGAAGGGTCTACGTGGATGAAGAAAGGGAAAGATGCATTGATATAAACAAAACAAATGCACTTTGGGTATGTTCCGGTATTTTGGGGGTGATAGATGGGTGGGTGTTGGGATGTCACTGTAGATTAGTTCCAGAATGGAGTGTCTGTCTATACCGTATTGATAGGCACATCCAACTCTTCTAAAGGGACAATAGTAGCTGCTGTAGGTCTTGTTTGGAATACCCATGTACAATTCCCAGTTTTTTATGACAGTGTGGAAGACACTTGACTCTTGGATATGTATCTCCTTTTTATGATTGCTGTACTAACCCATGTCTTTTGGGAAAGGGTGAAAAGAGATTTGAGTAAAAACGTTTAGAAATTCTTATTTATTAAATAAAGGGATTTAACAAAATTACTTCAAAAGTCCTTTCTGAATCTAAAATTATAGTTTCTATTCCATGGAACATTCTTATATCAGATCATTAATACTTTATGATAATTTTCACTGGGCAATGATTCCTGCTAAGTAACTATTTGCATACCAGCAGGAGGATGAGGATTCTGTGAAATCAGAACTAATTTTTTTTCCCACAATGCAAAAGCAATTGCTTTTATAATTAGATGGGTTTTATGTTATTGCAAGTAAAGCATTAAGAACTCTAATTTTGAACTGTACTACATTCTTGTTATATGGTAAATAAATTAAATATAAAGCTTTTAAAATTTGTCCTCAGATTTCTTCCTAACTTCTTGAATATATTCTACGTTCACTTGGTAAAACTGATAAATATATCTGGTTGGACAAATAGTAAACATAGGAGAATATTCACATTTGATAGCTACTCAAGGCAAATCAAAAATGGTAAGATAGATTTGAACAATAAATCACCACCAATTAAAAAATGGAAAAAAATCTGTGTACCTTTCTTTTATATAAATCTGATTAAAAAATGCTCAACGTCAAAACTGTTAATTGGTATCTGTATTCTTGATGATAATTTTTTTTAAAGATTTTATTTATTTATTTGACGCAGAGAGAGACAACACAAGCAGGGGGAGTGGAAGAGGGAGAAGCAGGCTTCCCGCTGAGCAGGGCGCCTGATGGGGGGCTCAATCCTAGGATACTGGGATCATGACCTGAGCCAAAGGTAGATGCTTAATGACTGAGCCACCCAGGCACCCCCTTGATGATAATTTAAATTGATTAAGTATTGTGTGAAAAAAGTATACCATCCATTCATTAATCTACTTGGGATATAAAACACCTTTTTAAAATGATCATCTAAAACTAGTATCTTTGGATACTGAGTTTTTCAAGCAGGAGTAGTTCTGTTATAAGTCTAGAAATTAGACGACTATTGACTATGTAATATTGCAAAATAAAAATCTAGCTGATTTTTTCCCTTTGTTAATGTATTTTGTACAATGTATTTTGTAATGTATTTTGTATAATGTATTCAGTAGGAAAAGTTTTATTTAAAATTAGAGTCAAGGGCTTTAGTGAACTGCATCCATTTTAACCTGCTGAGTTTATCACACCTTGGAAGATGACATTTTATAATTGCTGATGAAACCAGGCATGATGTGTTATACTGATAGTGCATAAAGCTTATGATCACTAAAAAGAAATGGTTTACTGAAAATGCATGTAAGGAAACCTTTCTTAAAATTAATATTGCTTTTCTTCAATTGAAACCAGCCATCCATATTTATGTTAGCAAGGAAAATCCAAGGACTGATAAACTATAAGGTATTTTTCACCTTACCCCTACATGCTCAACACTGATAAATGACTTTATTAAAAGACACACATTAGACACACACTCACATACATACTGGATTTTTTTATGCTATTACATTTTTGGTGTTTTTATTTATACATTCTTTATTAAATCCAAAACATGATTCTCTCAAAAGTACTCTACTATAAAGAATATTTTTCAAATCTCCCCCAACAAACATAGTTTAGAGAGAAATTAACATTAGACAAAAATGAAACTGTAGCATAATGTGGTTATTGATATAAAATTTCATAAGTCTTAAGGATTTAGAAATAATTTTTAGTTGTTATTACACAGAATGCTTCTGTCAAACAAGTCAATACTATCATCTTTTGCTAAGGAAAACACTGCTAAAAGAGCTATTAAGGTCCTCTTACTGAATGTCCTGAAAGTTTAATGTGGTATAAACCTCACTTTGTACAAAGAAATTGATTCTTTTAAAAATAAGAATATAACAGTGAACTAGGTATGTAGGTTCGCTCTTAATTCTTCCTGTAAAGTCTGTAATGTCATAGTTTCTTAAGATTAACAGTACAAAATGTTTAACTTGGTTCCCCCGAGAATGACATCCTAGAAAATAGTTATCAAAAGCTGTCAACAGCTCTTACACTTAGCAACTATCCTGTCAATTTTTAACAACCACAATTTGTTATCAGGAATTTAGACTGAAAGAGTAGGAGATTAATTTGTGTGCTTAAAACTTTTTCATATTTTCCAAAATGCATTAATTTGTATTTATTTATATTTAAAACACTCAACAAAAGTTTGGTTAAAGAAGTAACTATTGCATGGAGTTGCGTTTTGGTATATGTGCATGAGTTTCAATACAAAATTCAATTGGCTGAAAGAAATAAAATAATAATTAAAAAAATCCATTGGATAATTTAAATCTTCTAATTTCTGTTATGTAAAAAACTACTGTACCAGGTACTGGGGTAAGGAGAATGCAAAAGAGAGAAGAAATGTTAAAAAAAAAAAAAAAAAGGAAAGAAAGAAAGAAAGAAAAAGTATTTCCTTACTATAGGCTTTAAAGCACATATTTATTTGAGTAAATGGTAGAGTACCTGAGTATTTAATAAGACATTCATGTGAAATAAATAAAAAGAGACAATTTCAGAGTAATGTTCTAATAAATAGAACTTAATGTTATTTAAATATAATTTCTTATAGGTGCTGAGGCATTACTGACAGAGGGATAAACTGAGCCAAATTGCTTAATAATGAAGTGCTTCCTAGATGAGTCGAGTTCTATTTCTTCAGAACTTAATATGAATGAGAAACAAATTCTAAAGTTCTATACTTTGTGAGATTCCCTGCCACACTTTTATCACCTGTTGGAAGAGAAGCCATTCCAAATTAATGTGCCAGCATATACTTAGTTTGGTTCAATATTAGTTTGGTTCAATATAACTGCCCCTTTAAATCACAAAAGGATTTTGTTTCTGCTCAAGGTCCTATCCAATCCATGTTGTTGCCCTTGCAGAAGCAGGTCATCATTTCCCTTCATCTTGTGTCATCGGATTGCTCTTCCTTTCTTGTCATTTTCAAACACCAATACTGTATCATATCTTTTTTTTAAGATTTTATTTATTTACTTGAGAGAGAGCAAGAGCAAGAGCAAGAGAGAGCATGGAGGGAGAGGGAGAAGCAAACTCTCTGCTGAGCAGGGAGCCCAACTCAGAGCTCCATCCCAAATCCCAGGGCCCTGGGATCATGACCTGAGCCAAAGGCAGTCGCTTAAACAACTGAGCCACCCAGGCACTCCTACCCTATCATATCTTAATCAATCCTAGATTTGATCTCTTTCTTTTTCCCAAGACTTATTTGTTCTGCCATTATTGGATGGTAGTCTGCAAAATAAATCACTGTTTTATTTTTTCACAACCCTGCATTTGGACATATTTTCATGCTATAATTAACCATATTTCCCAGGTGATTTTACTTAAGCAAGGGGATGAGAGGAATTATGCAAGCATCTGGGATTCTGCCACACCTGACAAATTTTATTAATGATTAAGATTCTCATCTCAGTTTATTAAAGAGTAATCACTTATCTACATCTACACAGCAATCACTGGTGAAGCTACCAGGATTTCAACATCCATAATACATCTTCATTCTTTCCATTTAAAGGGAAAAAATATTTTAAGTGAGAATAATATCTGCTTTTAAGACCCAAGAAGAGAGAGAAGTGATGGAAAGTTGTCATTTTAGAAATCCACTTTTTGAGTGAAATTAAACATTTAAAAAAACTTTTTCTTCCATGAATTAGAACTTTTTTTTTTTGTAAGTACCTATCAATTTGAAGACTGACAACTTTTCATAAACTTGGAAGGAATCAGTAAAAACATTTCAGAAAATAAGATGACAAAAGATAGGAGAATATTGATTTGCTCCTTTTCTCCTTGCTAACTAACCTAACATTAATATTTATTTAATAATGGAAAATATAGAGACTCTGCACACTCCTACCATCCACCTTCACCAGCCTGAGCCCACTATCATGCTTTATTTTATTCTCTTAATTTATCTTAAGTAATACAAACATTAATTTTCTCAAATTGCAAGAAGCCCAAAGGAACCTAAAGGAACACATGTGAGAAAAGAAGAATGGATGTTGGATAAACAACACACACCTCTTTCACCTGAGCTAAGTAGTTTTGATTAAAATCTCATGGCCGGGGTGCCTGGGTGGCTCAGTTGGTTAAGCCACTGCCTTCGGCTCAGGTCATGATCCTGGAGTCCCAGGATCGAGTCCCTCATCGGGCTCCCTGCTCAGCGGGGAGTCTGCTTCTCCCTCTGACCCTCTGCCCTCTCATGCTCTCTCTCTCATTCTCTCTCTCAAATAAATAAATAAAATCTTTAAAAAAAAAATCTCATGGCCAAACTTGTTGGGGAAAGGCAAAAATGGATAGATGGAGAGGTGATGAAGATGATGTGGGGGGTGAATGGGATGGAATTTTCCAAGGATGTGTTTATGATAGTGCTGGAATCTTTCTCAGAAAAAAATTGTTTGCAGCTTAAATGGTCTTTCAGTCAAAGATTACCCCCCAGGGGAGAATGGCATGTAGGTACCGGCAAGGAGGAGATCTAAAACTATCTTAGAGAGCAGCTATCACACCATTGCCTGCCTGTAGATAAATGGAATCTCAATACTTGTTCAGCACTGGAACTTGCATCCTACTTTGTCAAGCCCTTTCATTAGTCGCAGGTTGAAAGCAGGCTACTTTCCTTAGTCTGACATCATTCACCTGGCCCTGACCACTTAGGAGGTCATCTCCTTTATTACATTCTGTCTTTCACTTTTTTATTGTGGTAAAATATACATAACATATATTTTGTCACTTTAATCATTTTTAAGTGTAAAGTTCAGTGTCCTTAAGTACATTCACATTACTGTGCAACTATCACCACCATTCAGTGCCATAACTATTTTCAACCTGCATAACTAAAACTTAGTACACATTTAACAATAATTCCCAACTCCCTCTCCCTCTAGCCCCTGGCAGCCCATTATTCTACTTTCTATCTCGATGAATTGGACTACCCTAGGTACCTCATAAAAGTGAATTCATACAGTATTTGTCCTTCTGTGACTGGCTTATTTCACTTAGCATGACGTTTTCAGGGTTCATCCGTGGTATAGCATGTGTAAGAATTTCCTTCTTCTTTAAAGCTGAATAATATTCTGTTGTATGTATCACATTTGTTCATCCACTCACCTGTAAATGAACTCTCCTACATTTTGGCTATTGCAAATAATGCTCATATAAATCTGGGTGTACAAATGTCCGTCCAAGTCCTTGCTTTCAATTTCTCGGGTTATATATTCCAAAGTAGTAATCCATTTTTAATTTTTTGAGGAACTGCCATACTGTGATCCATAATGGTGCCACCATTTTACATTCCCACCAGGAGTGCATAAAGGTTCCAATTTCTCCACATCCTCGCCAATGCTTGTCATTTTCTGTTTTTGGTGTTGGTGGTGGTAGTGGTGGCAGATTATTTTTGTTTGTTTGTTTGATAGTAGTCATCCTCATGGCCCTGAACCTGTATGTCTTTGTGCTTTTGATTTGCGTTTCCCTAATGATTAGTCATGTTGAGCAACTCTTCAAATACCACCTGTACCTTTTAAATCACTTTTCTTCATTGTGTTCTATGAATGCTTTAACATAATTTTATCTCTGTTCTCTCTATTTACAATAAAAAATATACCTTGTTTGCCTGGAATAAGATCAAGTTTCAGATCAAATCTATCTTTGTAAAATCTTCATGATTACTGTCATCATGTAAATATGTCTTTTTCTGGACATCTATTGTCCTTTTTAAATGCTGTTATTATAACCTCTACAGGTTGATATTGTTATAGTTTAGATATATATGGGTTTTTTTCTTCTACTCGACAGAACTTTGTTCTTATTCATCTTGTTTTTCCCAGCATTTATAAATTTTGAATTGACTCATTCACAAAGAGGAAATTTTATTTAGAATATTTATTTAATTTTTTGTATATTAATGGGTAGTTTTATGTGTGGTTATATCATAAAGTACAAATTGTATTATTTAATTGGTATATCTAAGCATCAAGGTAGAATATCTAGGTTCATAGATATTCTGAACCTAGATGGCTTGATGAAAAAAAATATAATCCTTTATGAATATATAAAATACATACAGGCATACTTTAGAGATATTGTGGGTTTGGCTCCAGACCAGTGCAATCAAACAAATATCATAAGAAAACTAATCAAATGATTTTTTTGATTTTCCAGTGTAGATAAAAGTAATGCTTACACTATATTGTAGTCTAGTAACTGTAATGGCATTATGCCTAAACAATGTACATACCTTAATTTAAAGATGTTTTATTACTAAAAAATTCTAACCATCATCTGAGGTTTCAGTGAGTCATAATCACTGATTTCAGGTCACTAGAACAATAATAATATTATAATAATAATTATAATTATAATAATGAAAAAGTGTGAAATATTGTGAGAATTACCAAAATGTGACAGAAAGACACAAAGAAAACAAATGCTATTGGGAAATTGACACCAACAGACTTGCTCCGTACAGCGTTATCATAAACCTTCAATGTAAAAAATACAATAAAGTGAAGCACAAAAAATGAGGTATGCCTGTACCCTTTTTGAATAGTTGCCTGGATGTGTAATTGAATAGAAATTTGGTTACTGTTATCCTTTTGATATTGGTAATATTTACATCCTTGTAGCTAAAGTAGATATCCAAAAGTAGAAAGCTTTTCTAAGCTTCATTTGTCCTGACTTTCTAGTAAACATAAATTTAATTAACTGTATTATTTTCTTCTGTCAGACTCAAATAGTACAGACAGGAGATTTGATTATAAAGAACAACTTGTCACTGATATGTTCCTGTGACAACAAGCACCGTGAAATATCGCACACATTTACACCGAACCCTGAACCCAAAAGAAGAGTTACAATATCACACACTTTTGACAGCTATGGTGCATAATTGTGTGCACTCCTCTTGGTAACTTAACTAACTGGCAAGTACTTTCAATAGCAACTTCAAGAAAGGACAGGGTGTTGCTAAAAACAAACAGCATTGTCTTACACTAGGACCAAAAGCATCTGGCAACTATTGAAGGTATATATAGGAAAAAAAAATTGATTTACTGCTTAGAAATCTAAGGCCTTGTTCCCAACCTAATGTCTTGGTCTCTGTAAAGTGTGTAAGAACAGAGTCAAAATCAAGAAATAATATTAGATTCCCCTCATTCCCCCTCTGGAACTAAAGACAAATCCTGCATTAAAGAAACCATTTCCATTTGGTATATATATTAACAAAGACTTTATGATTAACTTACTGTGATACTGAATAATAGTAATTGGAAAAGAATAGATGAGGAATCTGCTCTTCTCCAACTTGATTTGGTTAGTAAATAACAACACACATGTATAAGAGATCCGTTTCTAAGAACTGCTCCCAAGATGTCATGTAAGATCAGACCTTGAAATAGCAAATATCACTTAGCTTAAGTGCAGTAATGTATTTTGTGGCAGAACACATCAAATATATAGACTCTTTAAGTGGAAATGTCTTCAGTTTTAGTTTTATCTGAGACCCAAAGACAGTAGGCATCACCTCCTCCCATATTCCAGAATGGTATGCCAGACCCCCTAGGGTGGACCTGCAAAGGAGTTGATTGAAAACCAATGTTGCGGGGGCGCCTGGGTGGCTCAGTCGTTAAGCATCTGCCTTCAGCTCAGGTCATGATCTCAGGGTCCTGGGATCGAGCCCCACATCGGGCTCCCTGCTCCGCAGGAGGCCTGCTTCTCCCTCTCCCACTCCCCCTGCTTGTGTTCCCTCTCTCTCTGTGTCTCTCTCTGTCAAATAAATAAATAAAATCTTTAAAAAAAAAAAAAAGAAAGAAAAGAAAACCAATGTTGCAATCCATAGATTACAACCCAATTTCAACCCCTAAATGAGATTAGAGAGACCAAGAAAAGAGTGAATGATGTAATTCTTTTGAAAAACCATGACAATTATTTTGAACTTATTTAAAAGACAAGGGTTGGACTAAAGCAACACCAGCCAGCAGATTAGAGAGGCAGTAAGACCACACATGAGAAAGAAACAGTGCATAATTGTTTTATGTTCTTCCAAAGAAAGCCATCTGCAAGAGAAAGGATAACTTTGTAGACAAAGGCTGTGCTGGTCCACTCACTCACTACTGGTTGGCCAGAGGCTATTGGAATCTGATCTGCCAAGAAGGCGATGGTACAGGAGGAAACTACAGAGCCCCCACTTCCCCAAGAAAGAAAGAAAGAGTGACTTTAGTGACAGGCCCAACAAGAAAGTGTCAGATCCAATTTACAGTCAGAAGGGTAAATGAGAATTTCCTGACTGATTGCCTCTTATTCCTCCCGACCATGTTTGATGCTGGATATGTGAGAACTACAATAAGCAGCTAGGAAGAAGGGTATGAGTAGATTTGAAGAGATAGAATGATCTGATCACTTTTCCCTTTCCTATGGCAGTCTTGTTGCCTGAAGCTGGCTCAAACTGGGAAGGGAATTAAAATTAATATAGAAGTTAAAATATTGATAATTACACTGAACTAGACATAATTATTGAACAGACTGATATTTTCTTAAAATGACTAGAGAACTTTTTCTTATCTGAGAGTGATGAGTAAGTTATGCTCTGTACTAAGACTATATCCAGAGCCAGAGAAAGAATTAGACACACAGAATGGGTCCTATTGGACAATGAATATCTGGGCACTTGGGTTTGCTCATTACTACTGGAATGACATTGCTTCTATTGAGTAAAGAAATAAATATGAGTTAATACCGATATTTCCAATTCCATGTTCCAATTCATGCTAATATTTCCATGTTCCAAAATTAGGGATAGGACTTTTTCATGTCTTCCTGATTTTATAATTGTGTCTTTTTTAAACTGAAAGAAGATAGCTCTAGTAACATTAAAATAGCTATTTGATTTTTCCTAGAATTTATGTAAAATAGTTTCAAATAAAAATTCCACAATTACTACAAATAAGCCCTGAAAATGCAGTTATTTTCTTTCCTTTTTTTGTTTTGTTTTGTTTTGTTTTGTTTTGTTTTGTTTTAAGTAATCTCTACACCCAATGTGGGGCTTAAACTCTTGGCCCTGAGATCAGGAGTCGCATGCTCTACTGACCAAGCCAGCCAGGTGTCCCCAAATTGCAGTTATTTTCAAGTTTAGATTATATCCAACTAAGATTGTGGAAAATATTATATACAAAAATCCCCTGAAATAATTTTCTATGCTTATTTTATATATAAATAGACATGTGTTTCCATTCTTTCATAATTTTGAGGTTTTTCTTCCTCTCCATTTTTATTTAACTTTATGTGATGTTATTTTTAATATATAGAAATGTACATTTCAAAAGTCAAAATTATATAAACAGGCATAATATCCTCTTTATCCCATTTTAGTTGTTTGTTCTGGATCATTGACTTTCTGTTCCAAGGTGTTATTCAGATGCAGTTATTTAATTATATTTTGAAAATTGTACTGTGTTCAAACATCTTCTGCTTCATTGTTTTCTTCTGTGTGTGTTCCCTCTGCTAAAAACTTTGATTTTAATTTGCTTTATACAGTAGTCACACTTTCCTTCCTTACATTTGTTTTAAAGCATGTTCCAGTGTTGTCTTGAACACAGTTGCTGTCAAGGTGTTGGATAACAAATTGATTTTTTTTCCCCTGTATAAACGACATTTTCCCCCCTTATCTTAATATCTGGTATTATCCTGGGTCAATTTTCCCAGAAAAGACTCCCAGTGGTGTCTTTCAGAAAACAGGGCCACTTTAATATCACGAAAGTCTCCTTGAATTATAATTGTAAATTTTAGTTGTGATTCTTTGTTGATTTTTTTTTTAAGCCAATTATAACTATTTTGGATCTTCTTTGCCTGTTGTCTCTATCACTTTTTCGCAGATTCTCTCTACATTTTTCTTTATTTTTATTCTTGGTTATTTTAATTTCTATTTGATATTTGAATTCAGGGCTAAGACTAAAAGCAAAATAGGGATATGATTAGAAAAATAAAATAGATATTGTATGCATGGCCTTAAATGCATATATTGATAAAAATTAAATTATAAAAATAATGAATTGGCAATGGCCTTAAAAAAGTACAAAAATAACAAGTAGAAAGAATCAGAGAATGAAGGTAAAGACAGAAAATAATAACAAAAATGAGAAATACAGATCTAATAATAAGTAATCTGATTCTTAAAAACAATAACAAATAAGCCACCACGTAATTTCATTTGAGAAATAGAAAGCACAAATATACATATAACAAGAAATAAAAAATGTAATAACTATTGAAATAAAAAATCTTAAAAGAAATTACATTGTGCAAATCTATGAAAATAAAGTTGAAAATCCAGATGAATACTTTTTTTGAAATACATAAAAATTCCAATGGAGATCAAATGTCTAAAAGAACAATGTCCAAAAAAGAAATAGAGAAAGTTTTTAAGGACTCCCCCTCTCCACAAAATAACTAATCCCTGATCGTTTCTGGGAATTCTTCCAAATATCTAAAAATTTAAATAGTATTGCTGCTATTTAACTATCTCTGTGAAATGCAATATAATAAATATTTATGGAGCAACTATAAATTGATACCCAATAATGGTGGTACAAAAAGAAAAATACTACTTATGAATATTGATGTAAAATATCAAATAAATTATTTGCAAGTCAAATCAAATGTATATTATGAAGATAATACCAAACAACGTTTACTTCAGAATGCAAGGTAGAAATTTAAAAATTCTACATGAGGAAACTGATTAATATTATTCACCATATTAGCAGATTTAAGGGAAAAATTATAACATCATCTTTTTAGATTCCAGAAAATTCTCCACAAATATTATTAAAACACTTAACAAAATGGGTATCAATGTATACATTCTTAATCTTAATATATAACATATATACAGGCACATTTACAAAGCACACACACACATACAGGCAAAAAGCTAGTATCTTACCTACTAGGAAAATACTACATTCCCCATTTAAATCTGAAATTACTATTATGACTTTTTTTTTTTTTTAAGTAATGTCACTATTAGCAAAAGAAGTTAAAGAGAAAGCAATTGGATTGGGGGAACAAAAAGATTAGAAAGGAAAAGTTTATGTTGCAGTTCTTGGTTTTTATGTTGAAGTTCTTGGATTTTCTGGATAAGCAACCCTATCAAATGCAAATAGATGTACTTAGAACCAGCCTCTATCCAGGAGCCATCCAGGAGTCCACTCAGAGTCAACTCATTAGAACAAAAGAATTGAGGAGCTCTATGCTAGAAACTGGGATCAAAGACTAAATATTAGAATAAAACATTCTCCTAGCATTCCTGTTTATAAGGATTTCAGGAGCCCTGTGTCAGAAACCAGGGGCAGAGACCAATATATATTTCTTATTATTTCATAAGAAGTTTCTTGAAATCTCTTTTCCTGGGAGAGGTTGAAGGCAATCACCAGGTTGCATTCCACCTCCTTTCTTACTGCTTGAAGAGCTCTAACCTTTAGTAAACATTTAAATTATAGTCTGGCAGTCTTTCTCACCATACAAACTATATATTTTCTCAGTGTCAGTGAATTTCAGAACTAAATATTGGAATTGTTATATGAATATAGAACTTCATCTTCATTTAAATGCAGTAAAACTAAGCAAAATAACACTTAAAAAAAAGATTTTATTTATTTACTTTAGAGAGAGGGGGGAGACAGAGTGCACACAAGCAGGGAGAGGAGCAGAGGGGAGATAAAGGAGAGGGAGAGAATCTTAAGCAGACTCTGAGTGAGCACAGAGTCTTCTGGGGGGCTCAATCCTAGGACCCTGAGATCATAACCTGAGCCGAAACCAAGAGTCAGATGCCCCAGCAAAATAACACTTTTTTTTTTAAATAACACTTTTTAAAGAGTTTTATTCCTATAAGGAAAAATGTTTTCATGCAATATTTTGATAAATTATTAGAATGATGATATATTGTTTTTATATTTAGTTGAAAATTTTAATATGTTTGGTTTATTGCATTATTTTAATGTTTACTTCCATAGAGGACAATTGATAGTCCTTCTTTTCATTAATGACAAAGGTACTAGGTCTTCTTAATAAAATAAGTGTATGTAGACCAAAAATGTGAATCAATTTAAAGATAAGAATTAAGCAAATTATAGTACAGATGATGAGATTTCACAAGAATTGTGAAGAAATATTGAAATGACTGAAGTGTGAAAATATTGGAATATTTGAATATATATTCTTAGCTGGACCAAATTTTCAACAGATGCATAATAAAGTCATTCTCTTCAACCTCAAGTCTGTTCTTGTTTCCCTATTTCTTAACTTGGTAATTGACAATATTATTACATTATTATTATTATTACATTTATTCTAACAGTGATTCTCCTCTGTCCCTTTTGATTTTATCCCCCATTCATTGTGCTAATAAGTCATAATTTCATCTTTCTATATCTACAATATTGTATTTTATCTCTGTCTGTATTTATAATATTATATCTATCATATCACTGGAACATGGACATATTTTACATATCAATTTCCATTTCTATATCCTCATTCACCCTCATTAATTTGTTTAAAGTAATTATTAAAACCCTTCCATCTCATTGCTTTGTAACTCATGCTGTGCCTCTAAGCCACCCTCACTCCCAGAATTGTCATTCTAAAACATAACTCTGATACTTAACTAGATTTTTTTTCAAGATTTTATTTATTTTGTTTGACAGAGAGAGAGCACACGCAGGGGGAGCAGCAGAGGGAAAGGGAGAAGCAGGCTTCCTGCTGAGCAGAGAACCTGATGTGGGGCTCGAACCCAGGACCTTGGGGTCATGACCTGAGCCAAGGGCAGACACTTAACTGACTGAGCCACCCAGGGGCCCCCATAACTTTCTAGATTTAAAAGTTTTTATCAAGGGGCACCTGGGTGGCTCAGTCATTAAGTGTCTGCCTTCGGCTCAGGTCATGATCGCAGGGTCCTGGGATCGAGCCCCGCATCGGGCTCCCTGCTCTGCAGGAAGCCTGCTTCTCCCTCTTGCACTCCCCCTGCTTGTGTTTCCTCTCTCACTGTGTCTCTCTCTGTCAAATAAATAAATAAAATCTAAAAAATAAATAAATAAATAAAAATAAAAGTCTTTATCAATTTTTCATTGTTTATAAAGCAGAACTCGAACTCTTAGTATGGCACATGATATCTTTTATATTCTAGCCCCAAACTAAATGTCCAACATCATCACTCTCTCCACACAAATCCTAGTTTGGCATTCGGGCACACCAGGCTTTGTAATAACAATTTATCTTTGAAAAAAATTGTTACTTCTGACAGAATTGCCTTTTTCCTGTACTTTACCTGTTAAAATCCTGCTTCTCCTTTAAGAGGTAACTCATTTATCATCCCTTCTATATAACCTTCCCAAATTCTTGAAAGTGCATTTCATTATTCACTGCTCTACAATACCAGTCAGTTCTTTGCCCTATTATAGAATACCCTGCCTTGTATTGTGTGATTCATGTATATTTTCCTTTTTATTATTATAGACCACGTCTTATTCATGAGAGGCAGTATAATATATAGCTTCAGATTTGATGTTCTGTGGTCAAGCAGACCTGGGTTAAAGTCCAAGAGTAAGTGGATTTCTGGTAAATGTCAGATGAATTAATGGATAGATAAATTAAATGAGCTGAGAACCATCCCATGCATCAATGTACTCTTTATCCCAAGAACTTCCTCTCCTTTCATGGAAGTATTGCATTCCTTTAAGGTCTTATTCCCTTTTATTTTTTAAAAAACTAATCTCATTTGGGTTATAGAGATGAAAAATAAGTTTAGAGAGATGCCATGCAAATGCCCATTTTGTACTCATTGGTAAAATACTACTTGTTAAATGACTGGGTTGAGCTTGACAATATATGGTCCCTTCCACTCACTTCCCACAGTCTCTGACCTCAAGGGGCACATCCTGCCATGTGGTAAGCTTATGTTTAGCCATGCCTTATAAAGATTTTATGACATCATTAAAATTATAATTGTGCATCATCTAATTATGTCATTAACACATACAAATTATGTGATTAGAGCTATTTACATTAACATGCAATTAGATCGAATTATGCTAATAGGCAAATACAGGATAATTAACTAAAATCAATTTTAAAAGCAGAGAAATTAACTCAGATAAACTACATTCAAATATCATTACATATTTAGAAATAAGCAAGTAAATATTCCTGTTTTATCTGTACTAGTTCAGACTCTGAACAACATGTCTGCCTGCTTCCTTCTTCCCTCTCCAATCCAAATTCCATACATAACATGATTACTGGTCCATAATACAGATCGAACATGTGACCTCTCTGCTTAAAAATCTTTAATGGCACATTTTCCTTGTTAGAAACAATCCACATTTTTTACTCCTCAAAAGTAGGATTGACCTTAGTTTTCAGTGAGTTTTTGGAGTCTTCCTAGTAAATTATCAAACCTGAGGATGGTTTGGCACACCCCTGAACTCGTAGGTGCCATCAGAAGTGAGGGTGGTCTTAGGTGGACTTTTGCCTCTGTCTTTGTAGTTAGGCCTTAACTCATTTTATTTGGATTCAAAAGTCTTAGGCAGACTTGGCAGTCTGGAAGATTGTGACTTTATCCTCAAATTTGGCTAGCTCTGGGTAGTAGCTTTTCAATATTTGCAATTGTTTCAATTAATTCAATTTATTCCTCAGAATACTACTTTGGCTTCTTCCTGTAGGTTGTAATATTTAGAACTTCTTACTGTAATTCTATTGAAAAAAGTTTGTAATTTCCATTTGATTTCTTGTTTAAACCCAAGAACAGTTTTAAGTGTGCTTTATAATATCTAGGTTAGAGATTTTTTAATTTCCATTTTTATTAGTTTCTCTTTTTTTGTTAAATTTTAGTTAGTTAGGTCTAATGTTTTTTGTCTTTACAAGTAGATTGATTATGCTGTGTCTGGGCATAGCGTTGAGTTTGTATCTGTTAAGGATTTGCTCAGCTTCTTAAATTTGTGAGTGTGTTTCTTTTGCCTAAGTTGAGAAATTTTCTGCAATTATTTTAATGTTTGTCTAGCCATTTACTCTTTCCTCTCTCCTTCTGAGGCTGATGAGACAAATGTTAGGCTTCGTGCTAATGAAACAGGTCCTGAAGCTCTGTTCATTTTAAAATATTTTTTCTTCTGCTATTCAGATTGTATAACTTTTATTGATGTCATTAAGCTCACTAGATCTTTCCATCATCTCCATTCTACTCTTGTGTTCATCCAATAAATTTTAGAATTTTCTTGTTCTAAAATTTCCATTTCCATTTTGTTCTTCCTTATTTCTTTGCTGATACTTTCCAATTTAATTTATTGAAAGTTTGTGATTGCTCATTTGACATTTTTGTAATTACTGCTTTAAAAATATTGTCAGAGGGCGCCTGGATGGCTCAGTCGGTTAAGCATCTGCCTTCGGCTCAGGTCATGATCTCGGAGTCCTGGGATTGAGTCCCACATCAGGCTCCCTGCTCAGTGGGGAATCTGCTTCTCCCTCTGCCTGCTACTCCCCCTGCTTGTGCTGTCTGTCTCTCTCTCTCTGACCAATAAATAAATAAAATCTTTAAAAAAAATAAAAATAAAAACATTGTCAGATAATTCTAACAATTATGCCATTTCATTTTGGGGAAATGTTGACTTTTTTTTTTAAGATTTTATGAATTTATTTGAGAGGGAGACAGCATGAGCAGGACAGGGTGCAGAGGGAGAAGCAGACTCCCCAGTGAGCAGAGAGCCCGACCTGGGGCTGGTTTCCAGGACCCAAAGATCATGATGTGAGCCAAAGGCAGACGCTCAATTGATTGAGCCACCCAGGGGCCCCTTGACTTTCCTTTTCATTGAAAGTTGAGATTCTCATGACTTTTCTCATTCCAAGAAATTTTAGATTGTATCTTGGCCATTCTGAACATTAAGTTTTAAGCCTCTACGTCTTGTATAAGTCCTACAGATAATGTTGATAATTTCTTGTTTTGATGGGTGATCAACCTATAGGTCAGGTTGTTTTGACAGAAAAATCAAGCTACAAGTTCTCACCCCCCTTCTCCATACTATGGCTCCAATGTAGGTTTAGTTTCGTAGATTTTGCAACACTCTTCAGATTCATTCCACGTATGCCCCACTTGATGGTTCATCTGACATCTGCATAAAGCCTGTGCATTAACTCAGTCTTAAAGTCTTTAGTATATAAATTAGGTCCAAGTTCCAGAATATATAAATTAGAGTTTATTAACAACTTTATGGGTCATTTTCCTGAGCACCTCACTTTCTGCAATCATTCTCATAATTTCTGGTTCTCTGAAATTCCTTTTTTCTTTTCCCCTGAAATTCCTCTGGCTAGTAACTATTCACTTCCACAATTGCATCATGGCCAGGGCCAAGTGGCAGGAGAACAGAGAATAACAAACTAACAAACAAAATGCAATGAGGTTCTGCCATGCCCTTTTGGAACTATAGCTTCATCACACAAAGAAGTTCCACACCCTCAGGAATGGGGTCCTGTGGGCTCACAGTGACGCTACTCTTACTGCTGTCAAAGCTACCACCATAAAATTGCTTTGGGATTGGGCGCAAGACAGTAGAGGAAAAAGAATGAAAGAAAAACAAAACAGAGGATTTTCCTCTACTCTCTCTCTCTCTCTGTGCTTAGACGTCCCCTTTCCCACTCCTTAAGCCAGAAATTTTAAAGGGTTTCTCCTGAGGATTTCCCTATCTCTAGCGTGATACGCATTCCCATATATCTGAGTATGTAAGTACAGTATGTTAAGTACAGTCCAGGGGGCACTGTAAGAAAAACATGGATGAACTCAACATTGGCTTAGTGGCACACTGGATTCTGGTGTCCTTCCTCAATTCACCTGTTTCTGATTATTTTCCTGAATCTTCAAATAGCAGTCAACCCATTAATCAATCAACAAACTAGTCGAATTTTAAATGGAATCTAAATAAAGAGAGTGTGGTGATTGAGAAATCCTAATGGAATGATAAATAACTGTATGTAATAAATTATTTCCAGGACAATTTTATGGAAAATAATCTTCCAAAACTGACTAAAGAATACATATAAAACACACAATTATCTATAACTTCTTAAGAATTGTAATCAATAGGTTTTTTTTTTTAAGATTTTATTTATTTGACAGAGAGAGACACAGTGAGAGGGAACACAAGCAGGGGGGAGCAGGAGAGGGAGAAGCAGGCTTCCTGCTGAGCAGGGAGCCAGATGGGGGGCTCAATCCCAGGACCCTGGGATCATGACCTGAGCTGAAGGCAGACGCTTAATGACTGAGCCACCCAGGTGCCCCAGAAATCAATAGTTTTTAAAAATCCTCCCCTAAAAAGCACAAGAACTTGAAGATTTATAGATAAGTATTATCAAAATTTCAGCAAATGGTCCAGAATGTAGGCAGAATCTGAGGACTCCTAAACTTTATCAGGCTTATCTTACTTTAATACTAAAGTAGGACATACAAGGATGCAAAATTAAAAAAAAAAAAATGTAGCCCCAAATTCATACATGTCAGAGTTGTGGAAATCCCAAGTGAATATTAGCAAATCAAATCCAAGGTGGATACATAAAGATACTACAGTCAAGTAAGATTTAATCCTTGAACTGCAAAGATTATTTAGACTTAGAAAATTTAATAATATAATTCATGCTTTTAATAGATTAAAGGAGAGAACTTCTTTAATTCTTTTAAAGGATGCAGAAGAGTATCAATCACTAAAAATGAAATCTCTTAGGAAAAATAAGAATAGAAAGAAACTTTTTTAGCTTGGTAATTGGCATCTACTCAAAACCTAGAGTAAGCAACGTATTTTAGTTCAGTATGCTTGAAACATTTCCTTTAAAGTCAAGAAGAAACGTGTATTAGCCATATTGTGCCAAGCACATCTCATTAATTTATTATGAGTTCACATAATGAAATACTACATATACATAATTTTTAAAAATCTACTTTAAAATAAGAGATTTTCTAGTGCTGTATGGTGACAGATGGTAGCTACACTTGTAAGCACAGCATAACGTATAGAGTTGTAATTATATATATTTTCTAGTATACATATATATATGGTTTTCTATCATGTTTTCAGGTTTCAGACAAATTCCCTGGTTTCTACATAGAAATTTCTCTTTTCTTGAGCTAAGAAATAACTTTTTATAACACCGTCCATGCAGTTTTTATAATACTGCATGGAGCTCTATGTTATTTAATGAGGCATTTCTCTTCACCAATTTGAGAAGTTCTGAAATGTTTTCATGCTGTGCACAAAGATGAGAATTTATAGAATATGCTTGACTATAAAGTTTCCCTATTTTCATCTCTGTATAAATAGATTTGAGAAGTTGATGATATACTTAGTGTTTAGCTCACATCTTGCTCACAAGAATTTAGATGGGCTATTGAGAAAAGTATTCACATACTATATTAATTAAGTTTGAAAAATGATTACATAGATTTCCTTTCTCCTCATGCCCCCCACCCCCCAAAAAGGGAACAAATAAAAAATCCACTATTATGAGTTTGGAGTTTGAACTCTACAGATTTTAGTGGATAATTTCAAATATTTTCCTAATAAGATTTTATCTACATGATGGAAAATATGTTAGCAGGAAAATATGGGGCAGTATAGCTGCATATCCTATTGTCTCAGATCATGAAAAAGAAAAAAGAAAAAACACCCAGGTCTTAAAGATGTACACAATACAACTAAATCAACTGCATAGTGATGACTAGGATACTAAGCTAAATTCCCTATAATGTGGTTCATCCATCCACAAATGGAAACAGTGCTAAAGTAGGAACCAATATTACTTTTGTTTCACTTTGTTTTTACTTGCTGATGAAACTTTATTCCACTATTATTTAATGTATCTATCTATAATACATTATTTAATGTACCTATCTAGTTCCTCATAGCCATGTAATAGACAGGAGAGAGCACAATCTAAGACAAAGCACCATCATTTCAAATGTTGGCCCTTGTATATATGATTCAAAGGATTTCATGAAGCATCTCTGCTAAGAGGTGGGTAGGGGTGCTATTGGGGGCTGGCATCTATAGGTCACTAAATATTTCCTTCTTTTCCTATAGTGGGAGAAGTCAAACAAAGACTTTTTATGCATGACTTAGGTCTATTTCTTATTAAACTATCAAAACACAGGCAAGTTATATTTTGGATCTACAAAAATAGCAAACACACAGTAAATATAACACTGTATGTTAACTAACTGGAATTAAAATAAAAACTTAATAGCAAATAGACAGGAGATTTTTTAATAGCATTCATTTTGTTAAATCTCTATACTGTATCTTAAGCTAAAGCAATGAGGTTACAAACCTTAATATTCAGTTAAGCCAAAAATGCTAGTTGTGGTCAAATGATTCACTCATCATCATTAGAGTACATATGCAGGGAATTTGGTCATTGTGTTCCCAGCTGGCAGCTTTTACTAACATCTGGGTTATTAACATCAGAATCAGCAATCTAGAGAATTGTTCCTTCTAACACATCCAGCTAATCCTGGACCCAAATTAGCTCTCTTCCAAACCCACCTGCAGTAAAATCGAGCAGTCAAGCAGATTACCCTTACATAGAATTGTTTGAGTTAAATATAAGTGTGTATTAGGATTAAATATTCCAAAAGAACCCAGGCCTGACTTTCTGTCTGTAGACAGCTTTCAGGATCATGTTCTTGGAAAGTAAAAATCAGGACGCCAACGTTCATTTATCAGTGAGAAATTTCAACAAAGATTCAGAGATTCTGACTGCTGCTTAACCAAAGCTATTTGAAAGAAGGGATGTTTTCCTCATATTTGAGACAAATAATCACAACTTGAGAAGTATCACATCATAAATATTTGGAATGTTTTGGAAGTGTTTGCTTGTATGGAATATATCATAGCTGGTTTAAATGGCAGTTCTGCTACTGTTTGAGCTTCTTAGTCCTGAAAATGGTTACTGCCTTGTTCTTAACCTGGTTTAAGGAAAGATTTACAATGTAGTGAAAGGAACCTAAAGCCTCTTCTGATTATATATACAAGTTGTCTTACTGTATTTGCAAAGCGTTAAAATAGTTTAATGCCAGAACATTTAACCAGGATGGGTTTTGCTTACAAAGCCTTATAACATGGCTTACCTCATTGCTATTTTCTCTGATTGTGCATCCCCTACATAGAAACTTGTGTACTTTCTCCCTAAATACTGATTTTGATTTAAACACACATTTGACCACACCCAAATATGTTACTTCGATGAATAAGTGAAGTTCCTTAAATCAGTAAAAATTTTTAAAGAAAATATTACATTTCTAAAAGGCTATTTAGCAATACTTAACACTGTTTAAAATACATACCATTTTATTGGTAATTCTTTTTTAAGAAATTTATCTTATGAAAATAATAAACAATGTTCTTAACTTTTTTCTACAAGGTCGCTCATTGCAGTAGGAGAAATTGAAAAGCACCTAAATGTTCCACAAAATAAAATTAGTTAAATAAATTGCAGTACATTTTTTATCATGGGATTCTAGTCATTCATGGAAAATCACCCCAAGTGGATATTTGTTTATATAAAATATGATCAAGAAAAATTAAGCAAGAATGTAAAGTATTAAACACTAAACAGCATAATTGTGTGTGTTGTCATGATCATGTTATCTGAAATGTATATTCAGATGTGAAAATATTCACATATTTTTTTCACTGACAAGAAGGATATTCACCAACATGTTGGCAATAATTGTCCTTGAGTGGTGGAATCGATGTTCAGTTCAATCTTTCAGCTTAATTTAATTTTTAGAATTTTCTCTAATGGAATTAATTGTCAGTACCCAAAAATAAATCATTTAATTTTTCTTAAAACTACCCATCCTACACGTCTTTTGTGTTTTTTTCAGGCAGAATTAAATGCTTTTTTAAAAAAAAAATGCTCTTTCTTCCATTTTCCCAAATTACTTCTCATATCACTATAAATATATACTTCCTTGACTAATTCCACCACCAGATTTTGAGCCTCTGAAGAGTCAGGGCTGTAATAAAATCATCTCTGCATCCCCTGGTATTAGCAAAGTGCTTGACTCATAATGACACTAATCATAGTTTTTAGACTGAATACATGAACAAATCATCAAGCAAAGTTTGACTAAATGTATACAAAAAGAACTGAAATTGATCTGATTAAGTCTAACTATCAGAAACTACTTCAAGTTAAGCTAAATGCCACAGGTATCTAATGCATTTCTACCTTGTGAATTAAAATAGCTCGTCCAGAACCATACACACTGTGAGCCCTCAATTAATATTGATTGAGATAATTCTATAAGAGGCATGCGGTAGGCCAGTAAATACCACAGAGAATCTTAATTCAGATCACGTTTCTAAATGATAACTAAAGCTTTATGTGACTCTGTTAGGTGCCAGTTCTATTTAGAGAGGAGAAGTGGGGCTAGGCTTTTCAGTTATTTATTTTTTACTTACCAGCCTAAATTAAGAAAATCTTCAGGACATTATAATTTGAAATACATTTACATTTCATTCTAGCTTCATCACACAAAACCATAGAACATAATAATATAATGATAAATAAAATAATAATAATGATGGTAATAATAAGAATAACAATAATAAATATGCTACATTAGATCTCCTAGTTATAGTTATCTACACAAACTGAAAGTTGAAGACAGAATGAAACATTTCTTTTTCCATTGTTTATAAAGCCTAGTCCTGGCAAATATAATAATTACAGCAAATTTCTCTCCATCAGTTTGCTTGACAAGGACTATGCTAACTAATTTGCATATCCTTGTGATCATCTTAAAAACTACTTGAGTATTTATTATAATTCTGCCCCTTTTATAGATAAGGAAACTGTGATACAAGAAGTATAATTCCTCCAGTATCATGCCAACAAGTATTTTATAGACCCAAGCCTGCCGGATGTCAGAATCTTTGCTTTTAAGTACAATACCAAAGTGAGAAAAATTATCATGACCAGAAAAAAAAAATCTTCACTTGATGGAAAATATTCAATCTCACATGTTACACATTAACTAGAATTTTTTTTTACATTCTTAAGAAATTAATTCTAATATTATGTGTTGAAATGAATTACATCTAGACTTCTAGAAAATAATTATGATAAATGATGTCTGAAAGATGCTTTTGATTCTTTGTGAAAAAGCAATATATAAAATGTGAAAGATATTGTATTAAAATATTTATTTCAAGAAGGAAACTATAGGTAAATGTTTGACTACTTTTTTCTGGATATCAAAGGTAATGCATACCCTAATTAAAATAAGAAATATATATTAACTTTAGAATTTTAAAAAATCCCCATACTATCAGACTCAGAGAATTTTGGTCCACTATATATAGTCTCTGAAAGAGAAAGACAGTAACTATCACCAGATGTTTATAAAATGAGATAAAATGCATCTTGGGAAAGGAGCCTAAGATCCTACAAAGCCAAGATCAAAGGCACTATTACTACTTTACTGAAAAAGCAAAACAGTCTGCAACCAGGAAACTCTCACATCTTAAAAGAAAGATAAAAAACAAAAACAAAAACAAAAAAATATCAGGAACTAGAAATGGAACTGTTTTCTTCAGGCTCTAATGATAGAACCTTAATGTTGTTCATACTCAGCATCAAAGAATAAACGTTTAAACAATCCCAACTGCTCTCTTCATTAAGTTGTGAGAAATATAACACCTTGTCTAAAATCTTGAAAAGAGCCATGTATTTGTTAGTAATACTTTTAAATACTCCTGTATATCATGGTTTCTAGGTGAATCTCAAAGAGTTGATAATTATCTTGCTTGTTTGAGTGAGTACTAGTCCCCAGTCAGATGGCAAAGGGAATTATGATAGGCAGTGGGGTCTCTTAGAATTTACTTTTAGAACAGCTGTAAGCCAAGTCAAATTTTATTTCATGTACTGCAATATACAACACACCTATAATCTCGTGAACACTTCCAGAAATCTGAAAACAGCTCCTTTTTGCAAATGGAAAGATTTCAGATATTTGAAGAAAATTGTTTGTACCCTAAGGCATTTTTACATTTAAATTTTACATGTAAATACCCTAAGGCCTTATTAAAATATTAAGTATGAGAAATGAGCTAAAGATCCCTAAATTAAATGAAATGTTGAATTAAATATGGTATATCCATATACTGAAAAATTATGCAACCTATAAAAACCTGTCTAAAATAATTTAATGATATGGGAAAATGCTTATAAAATTAATTCCAAATGAAATATTACATGATTTCTTAGACTTTTCCAATTTCATTGCCAATGCTAGCAGTTAGCCTCACCACCATGGCACCAAGTTATCTTCACCAGTTATCTACAAACAATTTAATATATTCCTTACAATAAGAGTTAATCTCCATGGAGGATAACAGAGGTACTGAGATGTGAATTTCAGACATTCAGTCATTTAATTTATAAAATTCCTAAATCTTGTATACAATCTTTCATTCAAATGGGCACAGTTTAAATTCATGCTTCAGCTAAATTACAATTTTTCACCAGTCATGCCACTCAAGTTTGCTAAAAAAATGCATGAAAACGAAAATTTATATTTATGGATGCCTTAACTAACATGAAAAATATCCTTCAAAACCTCCTTCAAGTCTATAGGAGGAAAAAAAGAAAATTTCCTTTTTTCAATTTTTTTCTGTTTGCACAATTTCTGGTGGGAAAGAAATATGTATTAGTATACATCAACACCACCCTGGAAGAGGCCAACTAATAGCAGATAAATTTGGCATATCAAAAGTCTTGCTCTCAGCTTACTTAACAAGACTGACAGCTGATTTGTTAGGGTTTTGGAGTGGATGCTGCCTCAAGTTCACAAAGTTCCTAAGAAACTAGTGTTTAAATCTAGTGTCAATAAGTTCATTACAAAGGTGCCAAATGGACAGAACATTTGTGTTAGTCTGACTAGTGGATTCTTTGTCTCTGAAGACAAGTTAATTAGGAATCCTATCTATTTGGAGGTGGCTTGGTAAGTTTGAAACAAACATCAAAACAAAAAGAGTAGTTCTCTGGTTCATAGGTAGAATACCCCAGTTCCACTGGCTCAGAGAGCCTGGGGCCTCCAGCTCGCTAAGAGGTCTGCAGCTAAGAGGAAGGTTCCAAGAGTTCAAGGCTTTGACGGAATGTCTTTCAGTACTGTTACCTAGAAAGAGTGACATAACCAAAATGGTTTTTCTGGCTTCCTTCTCCTCCCCATATTTTTCCTAACTAATCAATCATCTCTCAACAAACATTCACATACACATTTTTTGAAATCTTTCTTTTGATATGTAAATATCATCAGTCCACTCTATATATTTCTATTTACAGACATTAAGAGTTGTGCTTTGTTTGGTTTTAACTCAATTCTCAGAAGACAAGTTCTTGTTCTGCTTATAAGTTATATTAATATTCTGTGTTTTGTCAGGTTTTTTTTAATGTTTTTATTTATTTATTCATGAAAGTCAGAGAGAGAGAGAGAGAGAGAGGCAGAGGCAGAGGGAGAAGCAGGCTCCCTGCCTAGCAGGGAGCCTGATGCAGGACTCGATCCCAGGACCCCGGGATCATGACCTGAGCCGAAGGCAGACACTTAACCATCTGAGCCACCCAGGCGCCCCTGTGTTTTGTCAGTTTTTATCAGGGAGAATATATTACACTTATTGTCAGAAAAAAAAGGTATTTTAGAAAAAAAAATATTTGCAAAGAATATCTGACCTAAATAAAAAGTAACAATAACATAGTTTCTGAAGTTGATGAAGCTACTTTCTGTAAGTTCTCACCAATTCAGCATTTGGGTTTATTCCTCTGTTGGTGGGTGAATGTTATGCTTCCCGTGATACAGCCCAAATTTTTATTTCATTTTTATCTATACTTTCTGCTTTTTCACTTATTCTCATTAGTAAGATTATATATTCTTCCAGTCTCCACATTTTTTCTGAATTATTTCAAATTAATCTACCATAGGACTCAAATCTGCTTATTATTTCTAGTTCTCCTTTTGGACCTGAATTGCATGTCAATACAATAGGATTTTTAGCTGAGGACTGAAACACCACTGGGCAATGATGTAATTGTTCTATGTTCAAAGCAACCTAACTGTAGAAGCCATTTGAGCCCCATTCATCCTGAAGCCTGATTCTCAATTCTGGCATGCCAGTGGTGCCCCCTTTGCTTACTGCCAGGGTCTGTTGTCAGCTAGTATTTTAGATAGAGATTACAGCTCAATAAAGGGAGGGCGGTGTAACAATTATATTACAATTGGACCACAGAGATATCTAATTACGCTTTTCATCTGAGAATCTCAAAGTAACCTACTAACCGTGGTTAATGTAGCCTCAGAGTTCCCCAGGAAGACCTGAACTTGGACTGTGCCTTGGAAAGCTATTGATGGTCAGAGTCACGATTCACTTTATCTCTTTCACCTTTGTCTAACATTACATCAAGTGTTGGTAAGTCAGCTCTGCAGGAGCGTTTAAGAAAATAAATCATGAAACCCATGTTTGTGTGCAATTAGGGAGATCTGATCATAAGTACTTGGGAGTAAGTACAAAACTGTTAAAATACTACATCAGACCAAATTTGATACTTCTCCCTTCAACAAGAAACTATCTTCCTACAGTGTCCACTGCCACTTTGAGAAGACGAGTGATGATATCAAGTACCAACAAAAGGCCATTTGCTTTTTCCTGTCTAACTCAATTATTAAATGACCCATTACAAGATTGCCTTTTATTCTCTTGCAGCAGGTGTTTCAGACTCAGATAATGAGCCTTATGGTGCAGGCAATTCATCTTTAATTCCAGTTAAAAGCTGGACTTTCACCCAGTTGGGCAGAAGGGTAGCTATGGCAATTGACTAGTGACTCAGATGGAAGGAGGAACATTGGTGAGTCATCCATGATTTAATGCAGAGCTTCTTATAACCAGTAGACTATTTTAGCAATTTCAAGAACACAGTCAATGAAAGTGTTCTCCTGCTGGTGTTGAAACAGCAATTAAAGTAATAAAAGAAAGATTTTGACTATTTGTGACAATTCCAACGTATCTGAGGGGCGAGGGAAACATTCCACCATTCTTGACTTTAGGCCGTCTATGGAAAAAGCATCCAGACAACAAAATGTGTTGCATTCTTCATCTGAGTATTGAGGCATTGTAGGGCAATTCTTTTCTAAACAAGAGGACATTTGTAATCTTATTGGGCTGGCATGTTGACATTTTATGAGAAAAATTTCCTTAAAATATATAAATATTAGATTTTTAAAAATTAATAAAAAAAGAAAGTGATTCTGGTGATTTAAAAATTCCTACAATGTAATGGCAGAAAACTCATCAGGGCTACCTCAATATATCCTTTGGATAATATATGATATATTACAAAGAAGAAGAAAAAGGAGAAGGAAGCAAAGGAGAGGAAGAAGGAAGAGGAGGAGGGGAAGAAGGAGGAGGGAGGGAGAAGGAGGAGAAGAAGGAGGAGGGAGGGAGGAAGAGGAGGAGGGGAAGGAGGAGGAGGAGGGGGAAGAGGACGAGGAGGAGAAGGAGGAGGGGGAGGAAAGGAGAAAGAATTGAAGAAAATTTTCCTTAAGTGACAGAATACAAAATAACCAAATATCCTCTGAGACAAACTTGGAAAGAAAATTTATCCATAAACAATTTATAGCCCAAATGATGATGGCTAAGGGGGAGAAACAAGAAGGCAAGACATAGGAGGGAAGAGTAAGAGTGAAGAACTATATTTTTCATATTCCTTCAGAGAAAATTATCACTTGCCTTCATCCTTAAACCCCCAAAATATTTTCAGGGTGTTTTTATGGAGTTCTGACTTGCCTTAACAAGCTTAACAAGGAAACTAACAAATAACTCCTCTGTTTCAAGAAATGTTGAAATTCTAAAAGACAGATGTATGCCTCTGGAAAAAAGTAGATTGACATATATGAAATCATGAAGAAAATCATAACACTTTATAAAGCTTATGGAGTGTAAAACATCAAAAGTTTGAAAATGTAGACAGTATACCACTCTAATCACAGAAACTTGACTTAATTTAGATAAAGGATATCTCTATGGTGAAAATTCTGAAGTAAATTTCTAGTTTCTCTTAATACAAACTTTTTTTTTTTGGTCTTGGAAAAATCTAAGGATCAAACTGTATCAATATATGCTTCTGACCTTTGTAACTTCGCTCTATTTATTGCATTATTTTCCTCCATAATGCTTCAAATAAAATTACCTTAGTTGTAATCATAACACATTGTATTTTATGGGCATTTTACTACGGAAGCACTGTGACTGATAGTACTGAGTTGTTTTTAAAAATTACTTTGTCATCAGAAAATTAAATATTTATTGAGGGCTAGATTTCAAATAAAAACCAATATTACTCAAGATATACTTATTTTAATATAGATGGTATGGTCAGTTTACTTCTTTTTATTTAATAGATGCATATTTTAAACTTGGATGCCTCCAGAAAAATTCATCAATATCTTTATGATGGAAATTTCAAATAATCTTTATCTTGCATCCAGGCCACAAGAATAATAGCTACATGGCAACAAATTTTAGGCAAAATAGTAGAGACACTGACATCTTTCTATCACATTAGTAAAAGTAATTTTTACCAGCTAATATTTTGATCTATCTGCAGCTATATGCCTAGGAAATAAAATATCAAATAGCATACCATATTATATGACATTAAAAAAATTAGCAAAAATTCTATGATAACCACAACTTCTGTTTTATCCTAAATATTTGTTTGAAAGAAAGAAAATCTTTTTCTTCCTTGTGCTCCAAGCTTGCCATATTGATTTATAATGTTTTCTAAATGAATGAATTATTCCAAACTATTTTATGTATTTTTCTTAATTGTAGAACTACTTCAGAACCACTGAACAATTGCTTTTTGGCTTTGGTGTATCTGAATATATTGATGGGAAAAACTTTAATTAATCATCCTTTTTTAAGAACACTCACTAGTCAAACACTACCCATATAAAGATGTTTAATCACACTAGTCAAATTCTCTGTATCTTGTTCTTGATTAATCCTAAATAGCTACAAGTGGGAAGGAGAAGAAAATTAATATTTACTAAGCATAAGATCTCTGGTAGGCATTAATCCACACAATTGACTTAAAACATAAATATTACTGTCCTCCCTTTATAGGTGAGAAAACAGCTCAGAGAGCTGTAATCCCTGGATTAAGGTTAGAATTTAAGTTTGGACAGTTAGAAAGTTGCTTTGAGAATTTGACTTTAAAATCCATGTTCTTTCCCTTTAAATATCCTGCATCTAACATTTTTCTAATCTAGAAGACTTGGATTTATTAACATACATTGTATAATCTTGTTGCACACTGTATTTTTTAACTCTAATGTAATAATGATGAGGAAGGGGAAGAAGAAGATGGTAACAGCTAGTATTTGGTAAATTCTTACTTGTCTGTGGGACCCAGAATGTCTGGATCTAATTTTGACTGTACTACTCACTAGGCAGGTGATCGTGGGAAAATCTGTAATTTTTGTGTGTGTGTGTGCTTCAGTTTCTTCATCTGTAACATGGGGGTCATATAATCACGCAACTCTCAAATTGTGAGAAATAAATGAGTTTATGTGAAAAAAAAAAAACGGGCCTTTACAGTAATGCAAATCATAAGAGCAAACCCTCAATAAAACTGTTAATCACAGACCTGTACCTCTGAAACGAATAATACATTATATGTTAAAAAAAAAAAAAAGAAGAAGAAGATAGCGGGAAGGGAAGAATGAAGGGGGGGAAATCGGAGAGGGAGATGAACCATGAGAGACTATGGACTCTGAGAAACAAACTTAGGGTTCTAGAGGGGAGGGGGGTGGGAGGATGGGTTAGCCTGGTGATGGGTATTAAAGAGGGCACGTACTGCATGGAGCACTGGGTGTTATACGCAAACAATGAATCATGGAACACTACATCAAAAACTAATGATGTAATGTATGCTGACAAACATAATAAAAAAAAAGTTAATCATTGCTACCAGTTTTTGTATTAAATGTTAAATGTATAACAACACATATGATCCGAGCACACATTCAGGCCCAGGTGTGTCCTCTGGAAAGATATACCAGTGTGGCCTTCTCCAGGTTGCATGAATAGCCAAGTGATTTCTAAGGGATCCTACACTTTCCTCCTCTCTCCTGAATATCATTAAAACCCGTTTTGAAATTTTGATCTTGAAAGATGCCCCAAGAGGCTTCTAAAGAGGCTTGGCAAGTCAGATTAACTTGGGCTGCTTCCTCCAACTGGGTTGTCCTGGTCCCCACAACCAGCAAGGACATTCTCTTAAAACTTCCTCTGCCTCATCTCTTCATACCCACTTTATTCCCAATTACTCCCATTCACCAAGCACTAGTGTAGTGGTGACAGTGGGAGAGAAAAAATGTGGGTGGGTGTCAGAGGTGTATGAGAAGTGAAATACATCGCACTCAATGGAGGATGCAGCCAGTCCAGCTGTATGGAATAGAATTACCACCTCCTTTTGCCTCCTTTCATGGATCTATGTAAATAACTTTTAGGGAGACAAGACTGGTCAGGTGCCCCCTAAAAATATTCCCATCACACTAATTCTCCCTTGTAGCATTTTCCAAACTTCCTGCTGAGTAATAGTAGTAAGTCCACTGTATGTCTTCCCAGTGGATTAAAGATTTCATGAGGAAGGCAGATGAATCCTGCCTCGAGGACACCAATACTTAGCATGGAGCCTTGCATCTACTAGGCACTAAACAAAAGTTGGCTGAATGAAAATTAACTGATACTTAGAATCTAAATATTTCCTCTACTCTCAAATTGATTTAATAAATGTTAACTTGTGGTTTTCTGGAATAATTATGAAGTATTCCCACTCTTTCTTCAAAAAGTGTTCTCCTTCCTTTTGTGTTCTTTGCCAGTTCTCCACATTCTTTTATTGCTTGCTTTGTCATTTTTCTTCTTTCTTGGAGATTGTGTATCATTACCAAATTTATATCAAAACTGGTTGGGGTTTTTTTTTAAGATTTTATTTATTTGAGAGAGAGAGAAATAGTGAGAGAGAGAGAGAGAGAGCATGCATGGGGGGAGAAGGGCAGAGGCAGAAGGAGAAGGAGAAGGAGAAGCAGACTTCCCGCTGAACAGGGAGCCTGATGCAGGGCTCCATCCCAAGACCCTGGGATCATGACCTGAGCGAAGGCAGACGCTTAACCAACTGAGCCACCCAGGTGCCCCTAAAACTGGCTGTTTTGAACATCAGTTATGTAGGACTTCAACCCTCTAGTGTGGTACAACCACCACGGAAGTGACCATTTCGATAAGGGCACAGCCCAGCCTCCCATGCAGCAATGTGACAGCATCGAGATAGCAATGTGTGCCTTTCAATTCTAGCCTTCTCTGGTGAGAAGTAGACATGGGACTCTGAGGATACCTGTTCGCTGAAATGCCAGACACGGTCCATGGGAGCTACCAGTTTTGGTGTTAAAGTGTTAAATGCATTATCCTTTCTCTCCCAGGGTTATGGTCCAGAGACATGTTTCACAAAGCTTCTCAGAAGGTTTCACAGTGTAGAGAAGCCAGTGGCCTACAGTGATGGCCAGATCTGTACTTCATTGATTTGGCCTCCCTTGTTCCCTGCTTTGCTCCACCACTAATAAGATCACATACTCATCTTTTTCCCAGGTTCTGCTCTCCAGGGAACCCAAGCTACAGTGGCGGCTTCGTCAATAAAATCTTCTGTAATGGCACGTTGAAGATAATCAGAATTCCAACGGCTCATACAAATTCCTTAACAATCACAGCATTCCTGTTTTTATAAGTTCCACTAGTAAAGCCTTGCTGTTCTGTAAATTTTCTCTTTCTTCCATTGCAATGAAATCCATAATCTTATTTTGTCATGTATAAGATTCATCTGCCTTAGAAAAATCAGTTACACTGGCTTTTGACAGTTTACTTATGAAGCATAAAACTATAATGTAGATTTGATTTTTTTGTTGTCTGTAGATGCAAATTGATGCAAGCACATTAAGAAAAGATCAGTCCGAATATAAGTTGGCATGGATGAGGACTCTACACTGGTCTGGTTTTCACATTCTAAATTATTTTTCTTTCAAGGTCTCATTAATGAATGTAGGGAGCAAGAGATTTAGAGAAGAAAGAGGAAGAAAGAACAATAGTTATAAGGTGGCGTTGAGATCAAGAATAGGTATGAATTGTTAAAAATGTCTTACTCATATTAATCATGTGTAATAGTGTTTATATAACATATATGTACAGTTTACAGCATGATACAAAGCAACACTTATTAACCCTCCACTCAGCTTAGGATTTAGAACAAACACCACAAATTCTTGAGATTTTTGAGCAGACGCTACATTTAAGCAGGAAGACAAATACCATGGAATCTCCTGGTAGCCCAATAGTAAACATGGGACTTCCAGGGGAAGCAGTTCTATTTGACAACTTTTCTTCTGTTTGGGGGGAGAGGAAGAGGCACAGATAACAGTAGCTAACGCGTCAACTTTAGATAGTTTGGGTTTTGTTTGTTTGTTTGTTTTAGTCTTAAAAGAGATTATATTTGCGAAAGCAACTAAGTTAACATTTTTCTCCTTTTACTATTTCCTTAAACACATAAACAAACTAAATATGCAAAAGATATTTTAAAACAGTCCCAAATTAAAAGAGATCGTGAAAGGTGCTTTCTGACTATACCTCTTTTGAAACAGTAGCACATTTGGTATCCCAGATACAAAAATCAAGCATTTTCAGAATCTTAGGAAATTTAAAGCATTTGATTATCCTCTCCCATTGTTCAAAATTGTCTCTGAAATTGAAATAAAAAGGGAAGCCTAAAAATAATATACAATTTAAAATTTCACATTTACAACTGTGTATTGATAATTCAGAAAATCTACCTCTATCTTAAGAGGCAAACCATTAAAAAAAATTCCTTCTTGATTTTATAAATATATCTGGTTTCTAAAGGAAAAAAAACCCCAAACAGTGAAATTTTATTTGCGATCTCGTTTGTTGTAATACGGCTTTTGTATCTCCAGATTTTGATTCAGTTGCTACTCCTGCCACTTCACGGGCAATTTGCAGGGATAATGCCTGCCTCCACTTCCTCTTGCATTAGCTGAGGCGGTGACTTGGATTCGGACACTCAGAACTTATCTCTCAGTAGGGGGCAAGTTCCTTCTGTCATTCTCCCCGCCTCCCTGCTACCACGTTACTTGTGGTTAGTTTCATGCTGAGCACATTTTCTTTCACGTTAATACTCAGTTATTTTTCAAGTGGCTTTGCAGAACAGATGTTCTTATGTGAGTTCCCATCGTTCTTCTTTCGCCTGACATATTTTTCACAGAAGACTCCCTTCCGATTCCTTGTTTAGTCCAGAAAAGGGGTGGGTTGGGTTGGGGGGCGGGGGGGAGACTCATCCCAAGTGTCATAAAAAAACTGTTTCTTAGATATCTTCCTATATAATTTTTCTCCACCTATTCATCCTGATATATACCTCTGTTAAAAAGAAATTTGCTTCCTAGTTTTTTTAATCTATTCCTACGTATAATTTTCTTTTAAAAATTAGTACACTTCCATCGTAACATTTGATGCCTAGAAAGATTTTATGTAACTTATCTTATTCTGATTTTCATCCAGACTCAAGCCAATGGTCACGTGTTAAAGTTAAGTTAGAAAGTTAAGAACCAACCTCCTTCAGTTGGTCCTCATTTAAAAGTTAAATGTCATATGCCCCTGTCCTTACTCTCCGTTACTTCTCAGAGATGACGTGTGTTCTGTCTATAAGTTTAATCAATGAAAAATGCTCTTAAATTTTTCTGTTTCTGAATTTCATTCACTGGGGGAGGAACACTACAACCTTTGGAAGAAAATAAAAAGTTTTTCTTTTCTTCAAGGGTGAAAATGAAGCTTTTAGATCCATAGATCCAGAAACAATTGGATCTCTTCTCTCCCTGTTGCTAATCTCCTCTGAAAAATTGTGCAATGAAACATGAAGTATATACATGTTGGTCCTCCAGAATATTATTATAGTTGGAGTCGGTCTTGATTTTTCAGGACTAAAAACATTTAAAGCCAAGCTCTAAAAAAAAAAAAAAAAATGCTGAGGATCCATTTATTTCAAACACTTTGTCATTAGTTCATCCTATAGGTACAAATCCTTATTTTCCTAGAATTCTTTGAATCCAATTTGTTCCATATGCCATAAGATAAACTCCTGACAAAGAATTTATAAGCTGCAAGCTGGGTGGAGGAGAAGCCTGATTGTTAAAATCAAAGACCATTAAATTGATCAATATGGTCCAATACACATAGATATTTCTCCCTTTTTCTATACCAGCGCGGAGGATTGGTAAAAGGAGAATAAAAGTCTTCTGAATAGTTCCACATTAGTAGATTGTAAAGTTAATTATTTCTTCTCCAAAACTGTCCAAGAGAAAAAGAAGTGGAAAACTGCCCTAAATATATTATAATTCAAAATCCCTCTTACAAAGGTATTTAAACATTGTTCATTAATAATAGTAATCTGAAATCCTAGAGTTTCCTGTCACTTAAAAAATGCCAGTTTATAAAAAAAGAAATCCCCAATCTCCCATAGTCCACCATTAAAGCCAAAATCATTTCACATCTAAAACGTGCCCTCAGCCACCCCTTCCTGAGAAGGAGGACGGCAAGCTGTTACTGCATAGCTGTCACTCACATACATGGCTGTTAGGCAATTGAGGAGAAGGGAACCATTAGTCTGTAATTCTTAAAATTTACATCCCCTGTAATTTTCAGTGAAGGCTTTGCTTTCTTGGCATCTAAAACAGACTGAACCACAGCTATCACCACTGGTTCATGGCATTTTCCTAGAGTGAAGGTAGACAGCCCAGTAAGCTATTTCAAGACCGGAAAAAAAAAAAGAGAGAGAGAGAGAGAGAGAGGCGATTTTCCTTTCCATCTCAACTTTCCTGTTAACGGTCAAATAACAGAAATTTGTTTATCCCACCTGCCTTCCTTAATGATCACGAACAGTGACAGATCCCAGAGAGAATGAACAACACTTTCTGCTTTCTGGAGCTCAGTGTTACTCTCTGTCAGGAAAAATTTACAAGTTGGCTTTCGTGTTTGTAAAGTTCAGCTCCCAGAATAGTAGGTTATAAATGGTCATTACCATAAAATACCCCTCATTTAGATGTTGTTCTAAGGAAAAAGACCTGATATTTTGGGATCGATTTTTTTCCTATCTTATTTCTGGAAATATACAAATGTGATGTAGTTGCTCCCTACTCTATTCCTTATTTCAAGGAGCCCAAGACCAGGAATGTTATTTTACTTAAGAAATGGAAGAAAATAAAGCTTTGGTTGAATTATCATACAGCAGTCATGACACCAAATAGTTTCTCAGGAACTAATCTCCCTCACCGAGACACTTAAAAATATAGCACAAAGGGCCTGGAGAAATTATTGGGTCCTAAATTCTAGTTTGACCAGGGTACCTATGATAGGTTGCACAGATACCCTGAGCCTAAATTTCTTCATTTCTTAAATAAGAGTGCTAAACCCAATAATCTCTGAGTATAAATGTTAATAACCTTTGGCACATCAGAAATCAGCAAGAAAGACATTGGAGATAGCAGAACTTCAGTTTTCACTTTGGACTTCTTCAAAGTCCTCTGTTCGATCCTGAATAATTCAGAAACACTGGACAAGCTACTTAGGTTCACAAAGCCTTGGAGTCCTCATCTGCCAAACAAAGCGGATAACCTTATCCTCTTGTCCATGTTGGCCTGGGAATCCATGCTAAGGGTACAGCGGGATGCCAAGCACCTATGAGTGCTGCTGACTCTTATTTTTTCAGAAAATCAACAACAGCTCTTAAAACCATTTGTTTTGTGTTCTTTACTCCAGCAATTGTTTTCTAGGAGAAAATATCTTCTCTTATTCTGGTGTAATAGCTTAAAGTATGACTGGTGACTGGACAGCTGTACTTAGGTGACAAGTGCACAGAAAACTCAGAAATATTCATCATTGATGAAAGAAGAGTCACATACATTAATCATAATAATAAAAGGAAATGAGAAGTGTGGTCATTTCTGCTCTAAGGCCACATATATTCCTTAAAATGTGCTAATGCAAAATTGTGAATTAAGAAAACCATGGGGCTTACAGGAAAGTGAGGTAAGGGGGACAACACTCAAAAAACATCATCAGTGACACCTCAGGAGACAAGCAGTGATCTAATAAAGACCCTAGCACAGTTAAGTGATTAAGAAATACATTGATACTACAATGAATATGACACTTTACCTTGAAAATGACAGAAGGTTACAGCGGGAAGGGCTGCATCTTTTTGGTGTGGAGTCACGGAGGGGAGATTATCTGAAATCAGAAGGAGAGTTGTAACATTAGGTATGGAAGGGTGTGGCCCGTGACGTGGGATGAACTGAGGTTGCTGGGGGATGGTTGAGGTGTGTATGTGTGTATGTTTTGTGTATTCCTACCAGACTCTCTTCAGCTGAGCACGGCTTTCTGCCTTCGCTTAGTGTTTCTTATAGACAAAATCAGGCATAAGCGAACACAAAATCTGCATTATGTTCAAATTGTTCTCTAATGTTTCAATCACTTTCGAACAAATCTGCATTTTCAAAACAAGTGTTATAGCAGAAATAACTATATATGGATTCCAGGCAGTATCTATCCTCAAATCTCTTCCTTATGCAGATTATGCATACACTTGTGTATGCATGTGTGTATATATACCATCGAAGATGAGAAAAGGAATAGAATGAATCATGATTTTCTTGTATATATCCATAATAAAATTATTTGTGACTGAGTATTTTTGCATAGTTTTGCATTTTTCCACTACACCAAAAAACAATATTTGTGGTTTTTTTAATTCAAATACCAGTAGTCTTACAAAATCCTTATAAGCACTCTTCTGCTTTGAACCTTTTTTCAAGTTCCATAGTGTCTCAATTTCCAGCTTTAGCGAAAACAAGAGAGAAGGTGGTGAGAAAGGAGAGATACAGAAGAGAAGAGAATAGGGTAATGGAAATTCAGTTTAAAATGCAGACAAATCCGCTGTTTCTGCTTGATAGCCTGTAACATTTCCATGTAGTGCACTTTGCATGGCAGAACAGCTACTAGTAATAGAATTCTCTCACAGTGGAGGTTAATTACTTTTCAGCTACAGCAAAATAAATTTCCTGTCAAGCCCATGGACAGGAATATGCCAGTGTCCCCGTTTTTACCTGCAGTTTTAATTCAGCGTTAATATCTGACACTGCTTGCATTTGGTGGGCTGTTCCTCGGAACAGTGGGAGCCCCAAAGGAATATTGAGGGATTGTCAATTACGTAGTATCAAAACGTGTGTTAAGAAAAGTGGTTTGCTCTCCCAGAGTTCGGCAGAAGGAGGATTAACTGAGCTGCCTCTCACTTCAGAAAACAGAGTTGACCCTCTTGGTGATGTAAAAAAAAAAAAAGGGCAACTTAACATAAGACAAGGAACAGGGGAAGTTCACTGTCCCCAGTCCATAATGGAGTCAACCCTGGCTTTCAGTTGCATCTCAACCCAAAGCAGGGGCACTTTAGGAGTCATTCATTTCAGTCTACCCTCCATTTTAATAAGGCCAGCCCACTGCACAGTGTGCTGAGCTTTATAGAGTAATGTATCAATGGCTTCCTTTAATTATCCTGCTTGGGCACTGATTCTTTCTCCCCAAATGTAATCTCCTGTCTATGACCATACTCATGTTCTATCATTGGGACAGACACTGTCACAGTCACTTAATTAATTAACACCAACTTTAGCAATCCTGAAGGACAGATGGAATAGAGAAATGAGCGTAAATTACCTCCCACTGCATAGAGAGCTGCACAGAGGAATGGGGGCACAGAATAAAGAAGCAGAGTGTAACTCCATCAAAAAGAATAGACTTCATAGCTACAATATCTGTGGGAATATGGGAAGATAGTCTCACGTGTTCTTCTTTCTCTTCATTTTAAAAATCCCCCACCCTGCATTCTCTTCTGATCAAAACCTTTAATTCCATATATCTTAGTCCACCCACAAAACCCTTCCTGATTCAAATAATCCTATGTGATCTTACTGTCCTTTGAAATGCTATGGAATTGTTTTATTCTTGCCTGTGACACTTATTATACTGTCTCATGTAATAACTTTCAGGCAATTTTTAACCACTCTCTTTTCCAATTAGATTGCAAATACCTTATGATTTAATGTTTTATTTTGCTTTTAATTGATTGCATCCCCTAGCAGGATGCCTTGCATCTAATGAATCCTCAATGGGTATTTGTTGAATTGACTTTTCTTGAAGTTTAATCCTCTTCTGATACAGAGGAAACTGGAGGAGGGGATCCTCGGTGCATTGAAAACGCTTAAGGTTTTTTTTTTTCCTTAAGATTTTATTTATTTATTTTGACAGAGAGGGAACACAAGCAGGGGGAGCGGGAGAGGGAGAAGCAGGCTTCCCGCAGAGCAGGGAGCCCAATGCGGGGCTCGATCCCAGGACCCTGGGACCATGACCTGAGCCGAAGGCAGACGCTTAACGACTGAGCCACCCAGCCGCTCCAACTCTTAACGTTTTTATCTTTGACACTTTGTAGTGAATTCATTTGCAATTCAGAATTCCTGTAGAAAATGATATTTAAGTGAGGATTTCTAGTGTAAAATTATTATAAGATGATAAGTCAAATATTCCCTTATATTTTGTTGGAAGTTGGGAAATCAATAACCAATACTTATCTTTTCCCTTCCTGAGGTTGAACCAAATCACAAATAAGATACCTGAGACAGACTGATGGAGATCAAGGGGTCAGTTTTGTTAAGCCCAAATGTGATAGGAGAAGGTGACTGAGATGCCGCGGGTACATCAAGTTCTCTAATACTCCATCCCTAGACAACTCCATGTATTCTTTACAAGGACGAAAGTCACCACCACGCGAATTGTGTAACGGGAGAGTAGACAAGCCAGGGGTTGCTCTAGGCAGGTGATCCCTTAGGGTGAGCCAGGCATATTCAAGTTCTCTAAACTCACCAGTCAGAACAGTTTCTCCCTGCTGCTGAGGCACAGAAAAGAAGCTGGAGAGGGGGAAAAAGGAAGCTTCAGAAAGAAGTTGTAGTATACTCCAAAGGCTTTTCTTTAATAAGAGGTAAGGGAAAATGGAGGAGAGGGAGTGAGGAGAGGTTAGCTTTCCTGTCTAACATGGAATCCTGTTCATTCCTATCATCTGATGATGATAGTCAATATATTTGCCATTAATGTCATGTACAAGTTGGAAACAAACCAGTTCTTAGAGAACAATAATTAATAATAAGTGGGAAACGTGAAAGTGGGGGAGGGCCCTACAGACAGGTGGGAAAGGACCAGATTCTCTAACTGCAAGCACTGAACAATGCTTATTTGAAGAGATAAAATGTTCCAGGAAGCCATGGAAAAAAATGGAACACACTCCCGAATGTTTTCTTAGCTTGGAAATTTTGTGAAAATTGTCCAATCATTAACAGTCGAGAAATTGCTCATTTGAAGCAGGAGAAAGAAGGAATAAAAATTTTTTGAATAAGTTTCAAGTACTGTTGGGATAAAATGGTTTATTATAAAATAAATCAGGTCACAAACTTTTTCTGTAAAGTGCCAGACAATAATTGTTTCAGGCTTTGTGAGTCATATGGTTTCTTCCCAAATACTAACTCTGCTGTTAGTAGTGGTGTGAAAGCATCCATGGACATGTGTAAATGGGTGAGCATGACTGTGTTCCAATAAAACTTTATTTATGGACAGTGATATTTGAACTTCCTATACAGTTGACGCTTGAACAACATGGGAGTTAGGTGTGCCAACCCCTCACACAGCTGAAAATCCACATGTAATTTTTGATTCCTCAAAACGGAACTACTAATAGCCTACTGTTGACTGGGAAATCTTACCAATAACATAAATAATCCATTAACACATATTTTGTAGTATTATGTACTGTATTCTTACAATAAAGTAAGCTAGCGAAAAGAAAATGGTATTAAGAAAATCACAAGGAAGAGAAAATATTTATAGTACTCTACTGTATTTATATTAAAAAAAAATCTCTCCGTAAGTGGACCTGCACAATTTAAACCCACGTTGTTCAAGGGCCAACTTTACTTTTTATGTGTCACAAAATATTATATTTATTTTTTAAACATTCTCAGTTCCCAGATCATACACCGGTTTGATTTGAGTCTGCAGGCCACTGTTTGTAAACTCTTTAAATAAACATTATAGTTCACTGAGATTCTAGCTCATTATTATCAGCTCCCTACCCTGACTAAACCTAGAAGACAGCACTGATAGCATTTGTCTACCCTATAATCCTCTATAGTTTAATTTCTAAGCTTAAGTTCCTCAACTACTGTCAGAGAAGATTTGCAAAAGCTAATATCTATAAGGCTTTTTAAAAATCTACAAAAGGAAAGAAGATGTTGATTATGCATTGTGATTATTGGCAAACCAACATTTCACTGTACCTTCAGACAGACCTTAATGTTAATGGATTTACAACAGAAGCAGAAAAAGTCAGAGGAAGAAGCCTGCTCAATTGCAGGACTTTAAGGATCAGTCTAATTTAGGGCCACAGGACAGGGACTTAGAAGCTCTATCAGGGGTACCCAATTACACAGGAAAATGTTAAGCAAAGGCAAATTGGTGACATTTACCTCCCTGCTTATTTCGTGAAAGGGCAAAAAAGTACAATTTTACTAGACAGCTTCACTGTTTTCTGTGGGAAATAGAACTGAAAGTTTCTGGGGGTGGAACACTAGCTCAGGTTAAATTTATCCGACAGTTCCTCATGGTTACCACCTGAATGGTATTGGCAGGACAGGCACCTCAAGTTCATTCAACAGAAGCACAACGCACATGTTTCTGGCTCTCTTTCCAAGTGGCGAAGCTGCGTCAATGTGCCCTAATTCTTGATTCTTTTCACTCCTCCTTTTCCCTCTTTACCCCATTTTTGTTCTTTGAATTATTTTCACTATGTAGTAAACATAGAACATTTTTTAAAAAGATTTTGTTTATTTATTTGTCAGAGAGAGAGAGAGAGCAAGAGAGAACACAAGCAGGGGAATGACAGAGGCAGAGGGAGAAGCAGGCTTCCCGCCAAGCAGGGAGCCCAATGCGGGTCTCGATCCCAGGACCCTGGGATCATGACCTGAGCCCAAGGCAGACGCTTAACCGAATGAGCCACCCAGGTGCCCCAACATAGAACGTTTTTAAATAAGGAGTAAGGTTTTAGTTTCCTCTCTTGCTTCCATTATCCTTCCCTCAGAATAAAAGCTGCTGTTTGTTTTTCTGCAACTTATAGCAGTTGTCATTTATGAAAATATCATGGACAGCTTTTTAGCTCAGGACAGATTTATTTTTTTTCATTTTTTTCTCCTCTGCATAGATTTTCACGGCTTGGATAAAGGATTACGTATATAGTATGCCTCTAGTGGGTGATCTGTGAAAAGATTTCCATTTTTTCTTTTTCTTTCTCTTTCCCTTTAAAAAACTTAAAAATTTAGGCTACATTTCTCATCATGTATAGTCTATATATTTCTTTTCAGTTCTAAATTTTTTGCTTCCCCGGAACATTTTTATTGCATTTTGCCAGGTGCTCTACCAAGGTAGAGAGAGGCCTTGTACTATAAGGCAGTTAAAAAAATATATAGATAAGGAAAGAAAAAGGAGGAACATGCCTGTGAAACATGATATCGATTATAATAATACAATAATTATCTGTAAAATGTTTTATAATAAATATTTTTTTATGTTCTGGTTATTGAAAATCTAAATAATTACAGAAAAGCAATAAATTAACCAACAATATAGGTTGGCAACATATATTTCATGTTATTCAAACACATTTATAGTTTTTTAAAGGACAATCACTATTTTTAAAATTTACAAGGAACTCAGTCTATCCCTAATTCTTTCTGCTCAGAAGTTTATTGCAAGAAATAGGGAAGGAAAAGTAGCAAAATCAATACATTTAAATAACTTCTAAACTCAATTCTTCTCCAATACATGTGGGCTATAGTGTAGAGAGTATACATGAACCTCTAAACAGCCCAGATTTCACCTCTGGGCAGAAGACCCCCTAGGATAAAAAGCAAAGCAGTTGTTGCAGGAGAAGAATGTTTTGGTTTATGCATTGTTACTCTGCTCATAATTTGTCCAGAGTCTGTAATTTACAGAGGGTCTGTTGTTCACCTCATTCATCACAGAGAGACACTAAGGAGAGGAAAGCTGTACACACAAAAATTAAAAATCTATTTGTTGCCCTTGGCATGCTTTCATTTTTGTTCAACTCAGTTTGTTGTGTTTAACTCTTATTGGTTTATTCTTGGCTCCACAAAAGAAAAATGAGCTTGCTCTGTTGATCTCCTACAGAAACTGCCTCCCAGGGAGTCTCCAGGTTTCTGTTGCCATTTTGCATCATTACTAATGATACTGAAAAGCAGGATTGTTGCAGGCTAAAAAAAAAAAAAAAAAAAATCACAATTCTTCCACCATATTTCCTATTTTGCATTTGTACTGAAAGCAATTACTGCTGTTTTAAAAATTATTTGAAATAAATATAGCAACCAAAATTTTTTCTCTTCCTCTTTCTAATAACTGGCTACAGAGAAGTAGTATGATGTAGTTTAAAAACTTACAACTCCTTTTATCTGAGTGAACTTAAGCAAGTTACATAGACTTCACAGGCCTCAGTTTCCTTAATTATAAAAGGGGATAATAATATTACCCTTACTTTCTAGGGGAATCAAGAGGATTAGGGGAGTTGTTACTTATAAGCACTCATAAAAGTGATGGCAATTATTACAAGTGTCTGGGCATACTTAGTTATTCCATCTATTATGGACTGAATGTCTGTGTCGCCCCAAAATTCTTATATTGAAGCTCTAACCCCCAGGTGGCTATATTTGGATAGAGGGTCTACAGAAGTAATTAAGTTAAAAGAGATTCTAAGGGTGGGGCTCTGATCTTATAGGATTAATGTACTTGAAAAAGAGACGAAGGAGAGCTTGTATTCCCTCTCCTTGCACAACTAAGAAAAGGCCATGGGAGCACAAAGTGCGAAGGCAGCCATCTGCAACCCAAAGGGAGAGCTCTGTGAGACACCAATCCTGCTGACACCTTGATCTTGGACTTTCAGTCTCCAGAACCGTAAGAAAATACATTCCTGTGGTTTAGGCCACCCAGTCTATGGTATTTTGTATGGTAGTCTGAACAAACTAATATACTACCGACTCTCTACCATGACTTATAAAATTAGCTGAAATATTTAGTTTTACTCATTGAGATTTTTTATTTCAGGTTTTTATCATCTCTTTTTTTTTCAGGTTCTTTGTAGATAGAAAAGCTTATTCTAAAATTTATATGGAAAGGCACAAGCTCTAGAAGAGCCAAAACAATCTAAAAATAGTGGTAAGACTCAGTCTACCCCTTTTTGAGGTTTACTTATAGATACAACAGGCAAAATAGTGTGATATTGGTGTGAAATGTGAAATTAGTGTGAAATGTAGACATGTAGATCAATGGAATAGAATAGAGAACCCAGAAATAAAACCACATAAATGTGCCCAACTGATTTTTGACAAAATTACAAAAGATAATCAATGGAGGAAATATAAACTCTTTCAATAAACGGTGCTGGAGTAATTGGACATCCAGAGCCATAAAAGTAAACTTCAAGCTAAACCTCATGCCTTCTAAAAAAAATTAACTTAAAAGTCACAAGGACTTTAAATGTAAAACTATAAAAGTTGTAGAAAAAATTGAGGAAGTCTTCATTATCTGGGGCAAAGCAAAGAATGTTTAACTTGACACTAAAAGCATAATCCATAGGGGCGCCTGGGTGGCTCAGTCGTTAAGCGTCTGCCTTCGGCTCAGATCATGTTTCCAGACTCCTGGGATCGAGCCCCGCATCGGGCTCTCTGCTCGGCGGGAAGCCTGCTTCTCCCTCTCCCACTCCCCCTGCTTGTGTCCCCTCTCTCGCTGTATCTCTCTCTGTCAAATAAATAAAATCTTAAAAAAAAAAAAAAAGCATAATCCATAAATTGATACATCAGATCTCATCAAAATCAAAATCTTTTGCTCTGTGAATTGAAATAGAAACATTTCCCCTATTCAGAGGATAAAAAGACAAGCTACAGATTGGGAGAAAACATTTGTAAACCATATACTTGATAAAGGACTTGTATCTAGACCTAATACCTACAGCTCTAAAACTCAATAATCAATAAAATAAACAATCTAATTAGAAAATAGGGAAAAAAAGAAATTTCACAGATGAATATATACCAGTGGCAAATAAGCATATGAATGGATATTTGACATCCTTAACTATTAAGGAAATGAAAATTTAAACTTCAATGAGCTATCAATGTACACATATCAAAATGGCTAAAATAAGAAAAAATAACAACACCAAATGCTGGAGAAAATGTGGAGAAACTGGATCACTCATACATTGATAATAGGAATGTAAAATGACACAACTACTCTAGAAAACAGTTTGGCAAATTCTTATAAAACTAAATGTGCCATTACCATAAAACCCAGTAATCGCACTCTGGGACACTTATCTAAGACAAATGAAAACTTATGTTCATACAACAACCTGTACATGAATGTTCATAGAAGCTTTATTTGTAATAATCTAAAACTGCAAACAACCCAAATGTCCTTCAATGGGTAAACTGTTAATTAAGCAAACCAGTTTGTCCATATTGTGGAATACTACTTAGCAATAAAAAGGAACTAGCCATTGGTAACTTGCAGTAACTTGGATGAACCTTCAGAAAATTATGAAGAGTGAGAAAAAACAATCCCAAAAAGGTAACACTCTGTATGATTTCATTTGTGTAACATTTCTGAAATTATAGTATTATACAAATGAAGAATAGATTAGTGGTGCCAAGGGTGTTAGATGAGGGTGGTTGGAAGCAGACAGATGTAGTTGTAAAGGAGCTGCACAGGGGATCCATGTGATGATGGGCTGTTATTTGTCTTGACTGTGGTGGTGCTTACACAAAGAAGTGCATGTAAACCAGTGAATCTGAAAAAGATCAAAGGATTGTATCAATGTCAGTATCCTACACTACATACAGTTATGCAAGATTCTACCATTGGGGAGAACTGGGTAAAGGGTATACATGATCCCTTCATCATCTCTCTCTTTTTTTTTTATGTTATGTTAATCACCATACATTACATCATTAGTTTTTGATGTAGTGTTCCATGATTCATTGTTTGCGTATAACACCCAGTGCTCCATTCTTTTGAATGGGGCATTGAACCCATTTACATTCAGGGTAACTATTGAAAGATAGGAATTTAGTGCCATTGTATTGCCTGGAAGGTGACTGTTACTGTATATTGTCTGTATTCCTTTCTGGTTTATGTTGCTTTTCGGCTCTCTCTTTGCTTAGAAGACCCCTTTCAAGATTTCTTGTAGGGCTGGTTTCGTGTTTGCAAATTCCTTTAGTTTTTGTTTGTCCTGGAAGCTTTTTATCTCTCCTTCAATTTTCAATGACAGCCTAGCTGGATAGAGTATTCTTGGCTGCATATTTTTCTCATTTAGTGCTCTGAATATATCCTGCCAGTCCTTTCTGGCCTGCCTGGTCTCTGTAGATAGGTCTGTTGCCAATCTAATGTTTCTACCATTGTAGGTTACATATCTCTTCTCCTGAGCTGCTTTCAGGATTTTCTCTTTGTCTCTGAGACTCATAAGTTTTACTATTAGATGTTGGGGTGTTGACCTATTTTTATTGATTTTGAGGGGGCTTCTCTGTGCCTCCTGGATTTTGATGCCTCTTTCCTTCCCCAAATTAGGGAAGTTCTCTGCTATAATTTGCTCCAATATACATTTTGCCCCTCTCTCTCTTTCTTCTTCTTCTGGGATCCCAATTATTCTAATGTTGTTTCGTCTTATGGTATCGCTTATCTCTCAAATTCTGCCCTCGTGATCCAGTAGTTGTTTATCTCTCTTTTTCTCAGCTTCTTTATTTTCCATCATTTGGTCTTCTATATCACTAATTCTTTCTTCTGCCTCATTTATCCTAGCAGTTAGAGCCTCCATTTTTTATTGCACGTCATTAATACCCTTTTTGATTTTGACTTGGCTAGATTTTAGTTCTTTTATTTCTCCAGAAAGATTTCTCTAATAACTTCCATGCTTTTTTCAAGCCCAGCTAGTATTTTTAAAATCATCATTCTGAACTCTAGTTCTGACATCTTACTAATGTCCATATTGAATAGGTCCCTCACAGTCGGTACTGCCTCTTGTTCTTTTTGTTGAGGTGATTTTTTCCATCTTGTCATTTTGTCCAGGGGAGAATAGATGAATGAGAGAACAAAATACTAACAGGGTAACAATGTCTCCAGAAAATATATACTAAACAAATCAGAAAAGACCTGAAACTCGGGAAAAAGAAAGGGAAAGAAAGAAAAAGATGAAGAAAAAAAGAAAAAGAAAAAGATAAAAACAAACAAAAACAAAACAAAACAAAAAACAATATGATCAAATATGATCAGGCTGGTGCATAGATCAGTGCCACACACTAGATTTTGGGTGTATTTTGGTCTGTTAGGGGAAAGTGCCTCCCAAAATTTTAAAGAAAGAAAAACTTATATATGTACAAAAATAAGGGTTAATACAATGAAGGGATGGAATATGATAGTAAAGGTGAAAATTATAAAAGATTTTATAAAAGGAATTGATAAGATAAGAAGTTGGTTGGAAAAAGAATGAAGAGGATTTAAAAAAAAAAAAGGGAGACAATGTGATCAGGCAGGAGACTAGAACAAAGCCATACACTAGAGATTTAGGGTATATTTTGATCTGTTAGAAGAAAGTGTATCTCAAAATTGTAAAGAGAGAACAACTTATATATATATATATATATATATATATATATATATATATATATATATATATATATACCAAAAATAAGGGTAACTACTATGAAGGGATAGAATATGACTCTAAAAATGAAAAATAAAAAATATTTTTTAAAAAAGGGATTGATAAGATGTTGGTTGAAAAAGGGAAAAAGAAAATTTCAAAAATAAATAAATAAATAAATCAAATTAACTTTGAAAGACTAAGTATCGTGGTAAAAAAGCCATGAATTCTATGTGCAGTATTTCCCTAGCACTGGAGTTCTGCCATTCTCATTGATCGGTAAACTTGGTCTTGGGTGGCTATTCTTGCTGATCTTCTGGGGGCGGGGCCTTTTGCCCAAATGTCTTTGCAGGAGGCGGAATTGCCCCACCCTTGCCCGGTCCGGGCTAAGTAATCTGCTCGGGTTTACTCTTGGGAGCTTTTTGTTCCCTGCAAGCTTTCCATACAGCTTTGGAGGACCAGAGTGAAAATGGCGGCCTCCCAATCTCTGCCCTGAAGGAGCAAAGAACTCGGGGCCCCACTCCTCAGTGAGCCCCCAACGAAAAGCAATCACTCCCATCTCCCTGGCTGTGGCCGCACTCCGTGCTCAACTGGCCTGTGACCAAGTGTTTCTATCTCTAGTACCCGACTCGGTGTGGAGTCTCCAAACCCAGCAGATCCCTGCGGTGCACTCCCATGCCGCTCCTCCTGGGGGACAAAGGGAGTCTCCACGTATCTGCCACTTGTTGGGTCCCTGCTGGAAGAGCAGTGGCCTGACTGTGCCACGGATCATGGTTTAGGCAACCCTGAACTGAGAGCCTGCTCCTCAGCTCTGTCTCTGCAGCTGGCTTCCCTGCTCCGATACCTGGGAGCTCTGCTGCACTCAGGCATCCCCGGTCTTTCTGTGACACCGAGGATCCTGAGACCACACTGTCCAAGAGAGAGTTCTACCCCCCGCTTAGCCACTGGAGCAACGTCCCTCAGCGGAGCCGACTTCTAAATTTCTGATTTTGTGCTCCGCTGCTCTATCACTTGCCAGAAGTGGCGGACGGAGGCCCCCTCCCTCACCATCTATCCTCCCAAATATCGCCTCGGATTCACTTCTCCCTACATCCTACCTTCCAGAAAGTGGTCGCTTTTCTGTTCAGAGAGTTGTTGCTATTCTTTTCTTCAATCTCCTGTTGAGTTCGTAGGTGTTCAGAATGGTTTGATCCCTATCCTGCTGAATTCCTGGGACCAGATGAAATCCAGGTCTCCTACTCCTCCGCCATCTTGGTCCTCTCCCCCTCCCTTCATCATTTCTTAGCTGCATGTGAATCTACAATTATCTCAAAGAAAAATTTAATTCCAAAAGTATCAAAATAAAAAATAAAATAAGAGAGATGGTATTAGTTGATTCCTTAACTCTGTAATTTTACCACCACCAGATGATCCAGGCATTGTGAGTACCCAGCTGCAGGATTCTGTGCAGTATGATGTCTAGAATGTACATAGTTCAGAATTTCGTTGTTCTCCTAATTCGCTCTCCTAATAACGTTCGAGCTTTCTGGTACTTGAAAACTCCACTTTGTAATTGGACTTGATAGAATAATTAAGACTACAGGAATTGCCATGCAGAGCATTAGTCTCAAGTCCTCCAGTTAAAGAAAAGTTGAACTTCTGACATAGATACAAAACAGGCCCAGAAGGCTGTTATTCAGCATAGTTTGATTCTTGGATTCAATTTCGGGACACTTTCAAGTCATTTTATGCCACTTGACTCAAATCATTCATTTCAGTAGAAATTTGTTAGTTAAATGTCGGCTTGTTGGTGTTAGTCTACAGACCTCACAGAGGGAACCAAGGCTGCCTAACAATGTTTAAAAAGACACTTCCAGCTCCATCAGCATGCCCAAGCAACAGAGGAAGACTTCTACTCTAGAAGATCCTGGCCATGGGAGAGCTTTGCTATCAGTAAATATACCAAAAATAAATAAATAGCACGTTTTGGGCGCCTGGGTGGCTCAGATGGTTAAGCGTCTGCCTTCGGCTCAGGTCATGATCCCAGGGTCCTGGGATCGAGTCCCGCATCGGGCTCTCTGCTCCTTGGGAGCCTGCTTCTCCCTCTGCCTCTCTCTCTCCGTCTCTCATGAATAAATAAATAAAATCTTTAAAAATAAATAAATAAATAAATAGCACGTTTCACACACGAAATGAATTGTAGCATGATTCCTGCTGAGAAGAAAATCTTCCTGGTTTTCAAAATATTTTAATACTCTTTCTCTCCCATTTCGACTAATACGGCAGTTCAGAAGTAGCTATTGTAATTTGTAAAAACAAAATAAAACATAACAGGGATTTGTTGCTTTGAGCAGCTCTCAACCTGTGCTCAGGCCGTCCACTCTGAAGATGCTATCTTCTTTTCTCTGGTTCCAGAGACAGACTCTGTGATAAGCATGTCAGCAGAATCAAGCCGAACAACATCCAGGCAGTATTAATTACAGGTGAATCTCAAGAAATGAAATGTTTACAAACTGAGGGTTTTAGAGCAGAGGAGGGTGGGGGACGGTTAGCCCGGTGATGGGTATGAAGGAGGGCATGTATTGAATGGAGCACTGGGTGTTATACGCAAACAATGAATCATGGAACACTACATCAAAAACTAATGATGTAATGTATGGTGACTAACATAACATAATAAAATTAAATTAAATTAAAAAAAAAGAAATGAAATGTTTGTTTTCAGACTTGAGTTAGTTTCAGTTATCAAACAGACACTGACAGATCATAGTCACAGATGAGTTGTATTGAAGAGGACATCAGTAGTATTTTTTTTTATTTTATTTTTTTAATATTTTATTTATTTATTTATTTATTTGAGAGAGAGAATGAGATAGAGCATGAGAGAGGGGAGGGTCAGAGGGAGAAGCAGACTCCCTGCTGAGCAGGGAGCCCGATGCGGGACTCGATCCCGGGACTCCAGGATCATGACCTGAGCCGAAGGCAGTCGCTTAACCAACTGAGCCACCCAGGCGCCCCCGTCAGTAGTATTTTTAAAGAATCACTAATTCACATGCTCTTTTAGGAGCCAAACCTCAAAATCTCTTTCCTTTCAAAAATATAGCAAGTGATTTATATTTAGCCTTGTCCTGAGATCATGTGTAATTGCTAAGATGACATTATTTTCAATCAAAATAATTGCTAGACATCAACATAACCTATGATGAAACAAGATATTTTTATCGCACTATCACTTAGCAGCACAATTAACGTCTGTCATTATTTTCATTTAGTGCCTCCAAGTTTAATTTTTTACAATAAATACATGTTGTTTCCATAAGCAAAGTCTAAGAAATTAGTAAGTCAGTGGATACAGTAGGCAACTGAAAATACAGGTACATGACAGCTAATTTCGGGGGGGGGGGGGTGGAAATAAGAGAGAGCAAATTAACTTTTACATTTCTGGGACAATAATGAAGCCAAAGTTTAAAAAATTAAGTGCAGCTTAGATAATAACTAATAACAGCTCTTTTGTCATTCTCTGCATGCTCATATTCCTTCCATATAATATACAATTATTAACAAGAACCCTATCTTCTAATCTTGGCTGCCTTAAAAACATTAGCAGGGGCCATTTATCATCATATTTCTTACTAAGCTTGGAAGAAACACCACACAGCAGCATATCTTGGAAGTCCGAACTGTGAAGAAAATCCTTCTCTTATTTTCTCAATGATTTAGGCTAATGTTAAAAATAATTGCTATTACAAGATTTGCCTGTCCTTTAATTGCCAATTTTTACAGATCCAGTGATTGAAAATTCCATTCCTATCCTCTAGAATTATTCGTGGTTGCCCTTTCCCTGCCCCTTTATTTGAATGTCTTAGAATTACTCAGGGTAGTATTTTGAATTTTCCTTTTCAGCTGTCCAGACAAAATCAGTTCACTAATGATGCATGTAACAGCCACTGGGCACTGCAACAGTATGTGTAAAAAACAAAAACAAAAACAACCAAAACCCCTAACTCTGATTTGGTTAGGTTGACAACACAGTCAAAAATCTGATGTGTTCTTTCAGTTATTATTAATTCCTCTTTATTGTTTTTGTTCCACTTGCTAAGAATTTCTTAGAAGTATTCATCTTTTTCCTATTTTGCCCTTAAGGTATACTTCTCAGCAAATAATTGATCCACTTGTCTCATTCATAAAGAGCTTGTGCTGGTTTTCAGTTCTAAACATTTGGTGGAACTGAAATCAAACACTTTGCTTTCAGCAGCCAAATCTTTCCAGGGCTTCTTTATCTTATAAAAGCATAAATAGGGGCGCCTGGGTGGCTGAGTTGGTTAAGCCTCTGCCTTCAGCTCAGGTCATGATCTCCGGGTCCTGGGATTGAGTCCTGCATCAGGCTCTCTGCTCAGCAGGAAGTCTGTTTCTCCCTTGCTCTCTGCCCACCCCCCACATCCTGCTCATTTTTTCTCTCTCTCTCTAATAAATGAAATCTTAAAAAAAAAAAAAAAAAACTATTTAAAAGCATAAATAACATAAATATGGATGTTCTTTTCCCATTTTCCAATATCAGGTTAGCATAATATAAACCACTGATCAGCACTGAACTTTTATTGCTTAGTAATATATCTTGGAGATAGTTCTTTAATCAAACATAGAAAGTATCTCCATTCATTTACAGCCACATATGTGTGCATTGTAATTTAACCAGTCCTTACTGATGAACATTATGGTTACTCATTTTCTTTGTTAGGTTTTTGCTATTCTGTACCATGCTTTATTGAAAAACCTGTGTTTATTCTTTCATTGCATTCTTCTGCAACTGGAGGATAAATTTCTGGATGTAAAGACTATATTATGAAGAAATTAAGTAATATTATAAATTTTTCACCTAGGACAAGGATTCTCAACAGCTGTAGTGTTGACCATTTGGGCCAGATAATTCTTTGTTGTGGAAGACTGTTCTGTCATTTGAAGATGCTGTGCGTCATCCCTGGCCTCTATCTACCAGATGCCCATAGCACCTACCCCCATGGCCCCCTGCTCCATTTGTGATCACCACAAATGTCACCAGATATTGCCACATGTTTCTCAGGAAGGCAAAATCACCCTGGTTCAGAACCACTGTTTCAGGTGATTGTATCATTTACCAGCATCACCAGCTGGGTGAGACTCTTTTCCTTAGTGATAGTGTGTGATATCAAACTGCAGAATTTTTGACAATTTGATGGGGAAGAAAATGGAATCTCGGTATCATTTCAGTTTGTATTTCTCTTATTATGAGAGGATGAGTATCTTGTCATTTTTTTGGCCTTTTCTTTGAATTGACTGTTTATATTTTTTAAGCTTTATATTTGACAGACTATTTTCACTTTATATTTGTTTATCTTTTCTTGTACATTTCTAGAAAACTTTATATATTAGAGAGTACATCTTTGCAATATGAGTTGAGATGTTTGTAACGTTGTCATTTGTTTTCTGACTTTTGTTATGGTGCTTTGAGATACAGATAGTTTTAATTTTTTTATGTAGTTGAATTTTCCAATCTTTATGATTTCTGAATTTTGAGTCATAATTAGAAAAGCTCCCCATGTTATTATTTTCAAGGAATTCATCTATATTTTTGTTTAGTACACTTATGGCTTTATTATTTATATGTCTTTTATCATACTTGAAATTTATCCAATATTCATCGTACCAATCTTGTTTCTGCAGATTTCTTTGGTAATGTTTAAATTACTACATTCTTTTATAGATTCTTTTCTTTTAGCTAGCTAAAACACACAATTCATCAAAAGTCTATTGATTGAGAAGCCACTGGTAGGGATAATCTAAACTACCTTGTGGTTCTTACATAATTTTTTACATTCTATAGTCTATGAAAAGGGTCTGTTTAGTAGAATCAATATTCGAATTTTAAATACAAAGTTTTATAACATTTTCTTTTTTGGTAGTAAAATTATATTTTGCTATAGTCATGTGGTTATTTTATTTTTTGCAATAGGGCAGCATTCAAAAACCTCAAATGGAGATTTCTTTTAAGAAAAGTTTACTACTATCCTATTTGAAACCTATGAGAACTCACTGTGGGAGCTTATTGGCTTTTAATATGAGAAGTATAATACGTATCCTGTGAGGTTGTGCCTGTGTCTTTAAAAGAAATTCATTTATAATAAGAATCGGTGAATATAGACAAAAACTTCCTCCTGAGCCAGTTTATTTTTAGGTAAAACCACAGGATCTAATCAGGTTTCCTGTTATAATGTAAAGTGGAAATATAAAGATGCCTGATTATTTTGTGTTAGGACCAACCGTTTCATTCTATCATCTGTCTTTTTCTATCACCTCCAGTGTGATATCCTGGAATGGGGCTCCTGACACATAATAGAAAGCTTCAGAGGAAACATTAATATGTTCCTTAGTTCAAGTGGTTCATGTTATCACAGAAGCAAATGAAAAGTCTCCCGACCTTTTCATTTACTCCTACAACAACATGCTCTGAGAGAAAAGATTTTTGCCAGCCATTTCAGTTTTAAATTACAGTGCCATGATTGGTTTCATTTCTAGGTCACCCATAGCAACCATTATATGCAAGCACAAGATGAGCAAAGGATGCATATAAAATTCTTAAGAATTTAAGTTCAAATGTTCTAATCTATGATTAAGAAGGTTTTGTTAGTTTGGATCTGATGGGATAGGGAAAATGTATATCATTTGTTCACTAACTTCTTTTTGGGGGAGGGTGCTTTTAAAAATCCTTGTCTTTCAAAACTATGAATTCTTATGTATAACCCTCCCAACAGTAGAGAAAATATTCAAAAATTTTGAAGTATGTGCCACTGGCCTTCTAACAGGCTTCCCAGTGAGAGTAAGATTTTTGAAAGAAGGTATAATTAAAAAAATAAAGATTTTATACCTACTGCCACCTCCGCTCTTTAGAACCTCATACTAAAAGCGACAGGTTTTAATTCATGCTATTTTTTTTTTCTAACCCCTTTATTGCTTACTTATTATTTGCTTTATTATTATTTTTCTCCACCTAATTTTTTACTTCCCAGTTCTTCTTAGGAGCCTAGAAGCCCCAGGGAATACAGAACTGGGGCTTCTGACATCTCCCCAAACGTGTCTGCACCTCTGGCTTCCCACTGGTACTTAATAGTGTCTTGGAGGAGGGCTTCCCTTCAATGAGTAAATTTCTTATCTCTAAGGTTTCTTATTTTCCTACTATTCAGTGATACTATGCAATACATTTTGATAATGACTGAAGCAAGGGGTTGGCAAATTTATTTACAAAATGCCAGATAGCAAATATATCAGGCTTTTTGAGTCATATGGTTTCTTTAGAACTACCCAATCCTGTCGTCATAATATGAAAGCAGCCATAGACAATACATAGGCACATTGAGTATGGCTGTGTTCTAAGAAATCTCTGCACACTGAAACTTTAATTTCGTATAATTTATAAATGTCATGGAATATTCTTCTTCTTTTGATTTTTTTCAATTATTATTAAAATAATGTAAATACAATTCTTAGCTTGAAGGCATACCAAAAACATGAGGAAGGTCAGATTTCTTAGCCCACAGGCCATAGTCTACCAACCCCTGCTCTAAGCAGTGATTTTCAAATTTGAATGTGCATTAGAGTCACCTGGAAAACTAGCTATAACAGATTGCTAGGCCCTGCTTCCAAAATTTCTGATTCGGTAGTTCTGGCTGGGGCCCCAGACTTTCTATTTCTTTTCTTTCTTTCTTTTTCTTTTTTTAAAGATTTATTTATTTATTTATTTGACAGAGAGAGAGAGCACAGCAGGGGAGTGGCAGGCAGAGGGAGAAGCAGGCTCCCTGCTAGGCAAGGAGCCCGATGTGGGATTTGATCCCAGGACCCTGGGATCATGACCTGAGCTGAAGGCAGACATATAAGGACTGGGCCACCCAGGCGCCCCAGACTTTCTAAGAAGTTCTCATGCAATGTTAATCTGAGATGGTCTTGGAACCACACTTTTAGAATCACAGATCTATATCAAGGGTTGGCAAACTTTTTCAATAAAGGGCCAGATAATAAATATTTTCAGCTTTGTAAGCTACAGCGTATCTGTAGCAACTACCCAACTCTACCAACTCATCATAGCACAAAAGCATCAATAGACAATACATAAATAAATGTAAGCGCTATGTTATCGTACAGCTTTAGTTACAAAAACAGGCAGTGGGCTGGATTGGATTTATGGATGTGGTTTGCTTACTCATGATCTAGACGACTTCCTCTCATTCAAAAGGAAGATAAGGAACATGTTCATATTATTTTGCTGAATAAAGTTTAAGTCTTTAAATAGCTTTCTGAGCATATTGTGATAAAAATCACAAATTATGGTTTTATAGTTTATCAAGTTCAATTAGCTATATCTATGTCAGACTTCACTGTTGATATTGAGAAATACTCAATAGTAGGAAAAAATCTGAGCTGATGAAATGCATATGCATGCAAAAAAAATAATACTCCTTTTGTTCTTCCTTTATTTCTCTGCTAGCTGCTAAGAAGTATGTTTGATTGTTTTCACTAATGGACATTTTCCAATATTTATCAAGTTAGCCTGAGAGCTGGTATTGCAAAATAACACCCTCTAAATTATAATTTTCCCTCAGATTTTCTGACTCTGTTTCATGTATTCTGAGACATTACCTTGGATTTATCTTCCAAACATTTTACTGAGTTTGCATCAAATGTATTTCCTTAGATGCATTATTTTCTCAGATACCTCAGCAAATGCCAGAGGACATTTGTCTGTGTCCCTGTGAATGAGTGTGTGTGTGTGTATGCACACATGCATGTGTGTGTAAAACTCTTCTCTTTCCTACACTCTTTCAATTTTCTCTGGGTCACTTTCCTGAGTGATAGGCTAGGCTAATTTTTTGCCATACATTTTTCAAATATCTGATGATTTTGACTTTCTATTCAGAGTTTAAAATGAGAGGATAGGCATACTGATAGAGAATTCCATTTTGTGGGTAGATGGCTTTGCTTTAGGATAAGTAGGTGGGTTATGACATGCTGGGAGTCCTTTTAATAGCAGAATTAGAGGGCTTTACTCTGAAGTGAAGTATTAACACCAACTACCCCAATTCTTCCAAGTACCCACACCCGTAGTTCTCTAGAAAAAAAAAATCCTCTAGTATTTTGCTTGGTGTAAATGCCTGTTTGTGTTACCATTCATAGAATTTCAATTAACACCCTTGGTTTTAGACTCCTCTGCCCCCATCATACTAGCTGTCTTTGAGTCTGAATACCTTAAAACTGATATATAACATATTAGTTTTATACATATACAACATCCTCAGATTTGGTTTGCCGGGACTCCAGTGACAATGGCAATAGTACATTCTGGGGGGTAAAAAAGTCCTAAAACTGCAAAGCATTGATTGAAGTAAGTTTGTATCAAAGAAACAATCCTTTAAAATGAGCGTATCAGTAAACACTGCCATCTCTGGTAGATGGAATTTACAACAGAGTGACTAGGTTAGCAAGTTCTGTATTGCTAATGTTTTTGGCAGACGCAAATTGTTTGACTTCTAGAAATTTGGGCTACGTTTTACCAATCCAGCTAGGCCATTGGGCTTTACTCTTTTTCCTCTTCTCATGTGGGAGCCCCATTACTCTCCTAAGACCTCGTAAACCACATTTATTATTTTCTCAACACGTCCCACAGACAGTAGACCACTTTTCAGGAGGAGAAACTTTACCTAACTGCATTATTTCAAACAGTTCTTGAATTTCCTTAAACTCTATTGGTAAATTTTCTAACCAAACTCCACAAGGATCACAAGTGCTGCAAAATGCTTTCGGTTTGATAGGGTGTGACGGCACATGTCAAAGTCAATTGCCTCAAATCTAATTTATTACTTTATTGAAAAGTTGGACATATTGAAGCTCAGCTTAATTGAGATTGCTCATTACAAGCTATCTTCCCTGAATGGAAGTGTAAAGTGAACGGCACTTTAAGTATAGAAGGGAAAAGTTTCAGCAGTAATGTAAAAACAGCATCTGATGAGCAGATAAGAATCCTATGTAAAGCACACTATTATCAGCAACCACAACGGTTCCTACTGTAGCAGTCTTGGAGCGCAAGCGCTGCAAAGCAAGCCAAAGCAATCATAAGCACTTTTATGGCAAGGCTGTTCCTGCTTTATAGTATTCATTGTGTCAGCACTGTAATTATAAATTCTCTTTTGTATAAGTTTAGGGCAAAACTGTAAATCCCACCAAAATTATTTTTTTTTAAAAGCCTCACTTGTATTTAAAATAAAATAACTTACGAATATTTTTAAAATGTAGATCAGAGCTGTCTGTGTATCAGACAACAAACGCGTCAATTAGCATGTGCAATCATAAGGCCCTTGCAAAAAAAAGATGGCCAATAAAAGCAAAATTGAGTAATTCAGAAATATATAGTACTCACAGGTGACATGAATGTGGAAAATTATTAGAAAACATAAAATATTTTGCTTTTCAAATTGTAAACAATGGATTAGAGCCCCCATAATTTTCCCCATTACACGGGGTTGGTAATAATGCTGGGGGGGAGTGAAGAGGTAGGGAACAGCGTTTTCGTTGTCACTAGTGCTAGTATATGAAATTCTATTACAAGTAATATATTTTAGTTTAATTCTTTACTGAAGTTAATTTCCTTACAATTTCAACAAGTAAAGACAATACTGAAAATGTTAAAAACATTTTAACCTAAAGAACAGAACTTGTAAATGTATATGATATCTTTTATATGATGAAATAATGTTAATATTAAAAAAAGCAATCTTAACACATGTCAGAGGTTTAGACCTATTTTTTACAGTGATAAAACCTGATCAAATCCTAACACCTCATATTACATCTGACATAGTTTCCTTCCCTTGTACAACATTGTTTTTATTCCTCTCATTATATTATCAGTTGAGAATGATGCTTGCTTCACTTCCAAAGTCAACGGCTATTGTTAGATTATATCACAACATTACAATTATTTAACTATGAAGTCCTTTTTATAGTAACTTTTCTATAACATTACATACAAAGACATATCTGTAGTTTGCTTGACAGGGTATCTGAAAGATAAATGGTTGCTCAAACTGCTTAAAGAAAGTAAAAAGAAGTTTATGCAAAAGAGCCATTCAAGGTCTCTGAAGTTGGTGAATTTCAAATCACACAGCCTATTGAATCATTATAATGATGGATCGGTTTTACTATCTTCAAGTAACACACAGATCTTGTTTAGAATAGGGAACTTACTATATTACAATTGATAGTATGGAAGAACACTAGTCATGTTAGCTTCAATAAAGAAATGTATACATATTTTGACATGAAGAAATATATGGGATATGGCATAACATTATTATATAACACTTTAAGTTGATATTTTGACTGAATATTATGCTAGATTGTATCATACTCTATGCATTCAGTTGAATCCTATTCCTATGGCTGCTACAATTTTTTTAGGTTTTTCTTGAGAAAGTGTCTATTTAGCCATCAACCATTGTTTAACATTGCTTTCTCCATCTATTTCAAGGTATCATTACTGATGATAATTATTTTCTATATGTGGAAATGTGTCTAAGACTGTTAATTTTGATGCCCTGTGCTCGTAAACACCTCTTTTTAATTCCGTCATTATTTAAAGAAACTAGGGAAGAAATAGATGGCGGAATGTTATTTCTGACTTTTGCTTCTCAGAATTATTAAAGATAATGTATGAGCAGTAAATTTGCAACTTCTTGGAATATCTAAGGAGAAGTAATCCTCTTAGATAGGTTGGACAGCTATTTCTGCTTTGGTAGAAATATATAGACTCAGACACTGTGCCTTAGGATTTTTCTTTCTAACAATTCTGACTTCTTTATACCAGGTTGGCCCACTATGACTATCATTTTCTGGGAAACACATATTGTTTATAATTATGCTACAGCTATTTTAAATCATGTACATTTCTCTTTATTGCTCTTATTTCTCTGTTTAAAACTGTTATGTCACCTGTATTGATAAGTTTTAAATCATGGTGGATAAAATTCCAACAATATTGGTGAAGTCTACATATTAATGCTGAATATTGGATTATTCTCTTAGAAGTATAGCATAAATTCATATGTTATTTGCTTTCATGTTAAATTCAGACATTTGGTATGTTCCTTCTTTTCTTTCCTTTCAGGCATATAGATGAGCTTTGACAACTGTTACAGTAAGAAGGTCATTTGTCTCGTAACTATCATAGGCCTTAGGCATTCAATAAGTCAAAGAAAGTTGGAAGTCATAGGCTATAGTGTGGTTAAAATATTATTTTCTTAAAAAAAGAAAAGAAAAGAAAAACAAGCTGCAGGGGTAGTACAGATTAATGAACTACTTGATTCATCTAGCTATTTCTTCTTAGAAACAGAGTTGTATCTTTCTCTGAGAAAGGAAATTTTTATCCATCTCATATTTAGGTCACATCAACCAAATTAAGAATGAATTGACTGAAACATATTCAATTTAACTGCAAAACACAGCATCTTGTCTTCTTATATCATTGTCACTCAAGACACCAATTAAGGCTATCAAGAAGAGAGAGGCCACTTGCAACTTCAAGGTTTATGAAGGCAGTTGATGACTTCTTATAGGTCTATTCCAATGAATAAAGGATTTGGGCCTAAGCAGAACTATCTTACTCTTCAGGCTCTGTGCACTTGTAGTCTTGAGAGTCACAGTTTCCACATAATCCTATTCTTGACATAGGATCACAGAAACATAAATTCTTGGAATCAGAAAGGAAGTTAAGGATTGAAGATTCCATCTTTTAAAATAATTTCATGTATAGAAAGATAGACTTCCAAATGTATTTTGAATGAGTTGAACAATAGTGGTTTCACTACCTCAGAAGCTGTCTTCCAACAAGGAAACCAAAGAGGAAGAGTGTATATGTATACTTATTCCTAAGCACCTCTGGGGTGTTCCCTGAGGACAGCTAGGTGATTGATTTAGATATTTGTGGAGCTTTGAGGTAGATAGGTAGATATGAGCAATGAGAAATCAGGGCTGTCAATCTGATTTGATTCTTACTGCTGGGCTGGTGAAAGCTAAGCACGTTCTGGTCACCACAGACAGCCATCTGCTGTTGGACTTGCTGTTCTGCAGGTCATCCCATGACAACTTTCTCTGTATTCCCAGTACACGTGTGCCCCGAATGTATATCCGGACTCACTGCTTATCATGGTAAAGCATATGTAAGATCAGGCTTCAGTGTTTTACACAAGTTCAGTATTATATTGGGTATTTTAATCAGTTTATATAACAAAACATTATAAAATTAAGAAACAAACCAATAGACACAAACCCTAAAACTTGACATGAATGTCTCTGGGACAATAAGCCATTGTCCTCCACAAATCTGTGGCATATTCTCCAGCAGTTGCAAGTCGTCAAAGCTAAATGTATACTTTCCTTCTCTTTCTCTCTTGTTATCTAGTAATCACCATAAAGTGACAATATGTTTAACAAAAGCATCTTCCATACTTTGCCCTATCTTCTCCATCACAATGGTGTTGTTAATGTTGAAAAATTCATTTACCAACTTAGATTCTTCCCAATTTTTTTTCTATCATAATAAGAGATAGTCTAGCATAGCTGTTAAGTATACAGGTTCTGAACTTAGACTGTGAGAAGTTCAAATTCACATTGACTGGTTGGGTAGTCTTTGTCAAGTTACTTAATTTCTCTAAGACTTATATACTCACTAATGAAAGTGTAATAATTATAATGGCTTCTATAATGTTTGAATTAAAATAAACCATATCTATATTTGTATATATGTGAATTTTTTTGAAACTGACACAAGCATTAAATAAGTTATTTATTATTATTGTTGCTGTTATTATTTTTACTATTATTTTTCCAAGATTAAGCTCAAATATCTTTTACCAGTTAAGAGTTCAATTATCTCTGGAAAAAAAAATCCATCTTCATCTCTCCTCTTGTGATGTCATCCTGTAATCAAAGCTCTAGTAGAGAAGTTGTCATTATTTACTTCTCTGACTGTCTCCCTGGAGAAAAAATCCTTGAGAGAGAAGTCTGTAACATTAATCATTTACCCTTTATTAACAATAAAGGTGAAATTCATTTTCAGAAAAGCAAAACTGAGATAATACATCTTCAGAAAGTCTGCATAAAGGAAAATCTAAAGGGAATTCTACAAGGAAAGAAAAGTGTACACAAATTGCATCTTGTGAAATGAGATAAAGAACAAGAAAGGAGAAAATATAATTTATTGGTATTTACATGTATTAACAAACCCGACTATAGCATATAACAAAGAAAGTTAAGACAAGTTAAAATTCATGTGATGTGTTCTAGCTTAACCACACAAAATATTATTTTAAGTAAAAAATGAGTGAAAAAAGGAACCTATAACAAGGGTGAAAATAGAAAGACTTCAGTAAAATAAATTTAAATTCAATTATATTTGTAGTTACACTAAAGATAAATGGATAAAACTCTCAATAAAAGCAAAGTTTGCTACACTTGATTTAAAAGATCACAATTCTGTTTACTGTTCACAAAACATTAAAATACAGAAATAATAAAAGTAAAGAATGCAGAAAGTTTTGCCATGTAAAGGTAATTAAAATAAACTGATATAACAGTATTAATATGAGACATTAGGGCAAAAAACATTCCTAGAGAAAGAGGGGGCATGTCACAGTGGTAAAAGATTTAATTAACATAAATTCATAACAATTACAATTTTTTGTAACATAAAAACATAGGCTTGCAATATATGAAGCAAAAGATTATAGAATAAAAGCCAGAAATAAACAAATCTATAACTCTATCAAAAAGTCTTAATAGAATTCTCTCTTTAGCTCTTTAACATAAAACAAGAAACCACAGAATCAGTAATAATTGATCAGTTAACTTAAAAAAACATGTTTAGGAAACTTGATTTAATTGTGTTTCTATAATGTGTGTGTATATGAGTGTCTATGTATGTATTTCACTGTTATGGCATTGCAAACAAAAACTGCAATTTTTTTTTTTTTTAATTTGCAACCACACACCAGGAATTTCAGAATTGAATTGATATTGGTTCTCTAACTGCAATGCAATTGAGCTAGAACCAATACTAAAATGTTAACAAGGAAAAAATAAAATATTGGAAAATTCAGATATATGCATCAGTCAATGGATAAAGAAAATGTAGTGAAAATCCTGCCATTTGTGACAACATGAATAAACCTGGAGGACATTATGCTAAATGAAATAACCAGTCTATGAGACATCCCTAATTTAACAATGCCCCAGCTGAACTTCTCATCTCTTCTCTATTCTATACCCAAACCTGCACCACCCACCATCTTTCTCATCTCAGTTTTTATAAGTCCATCTTTCCAGTTACTCAGTTAAAAACCTTTGAGACATTCTCAATGCCTTTCTTTTTATATATACTGCCTTTAGTCTATCAGAAAATTCTATTGGTCCTGTCTTTAAAATACACGGTGTGACCACTTTTGCTACACTCGTTGCTACTTTTCTGGTAGAAGCACTATGACCCCTCACCTAGATTATACTAGCTCCTTCCATAGTCTTCCTGTATTCACTCTTGTCCCTCTAAAATATACTCTCAGCAGAACACTGAGAATGACCTTTGAAACAATAATTCAGGTCAAATTATTCCTGTCCACAAAATCCTGCTTGTTTCCCATTTCATTCAAAGTTAGAGTCAAACTCCTGACAATGGTCTGTACGGCCAGACTAAATTTCTCCTATTCTTCCAACCTCTTTTTCTCATTGTTGCTCCACCAACTCCTATTGCTTTTCTAACCTCATCTCCTACACTCTTCCCTTCTTTCACTCTATTTCAGCTACACTGGACTTCCACTTTTCCTTAAACAGAGGGCATCTTTTTAAAGCCTTTGCATTAACTCTTTCCCTTGCTTGGAAACTTCTTCAGTTAAATATATGCCCATCTCACTTCTTTACAAATTTCAAGTATTTGTTAAAATTTTATTTTTCAATGAGGGCTACCTGACCATTCCATTTAGAATTATAACTAGGCACTGATACTACTTCTCTATACTTTGATCCCCATACTCTGCTCCATTGTACCTTTTTCTGCAGTACATATCACAATTCTGTCAACTGTTTGTTTTGTTTTATTTTTTAACTCTTAGGCTTTCTAAGCGCCTATAACTTTGCTTCACATATATTCTGTGATCAATAAATATTTGTTGAATAAATTAAAATAGGAAAAGTAAAATTAGACTAATGTCAATTTCAGAAAACAAAATTAGAAGAACATTTGTCCAACATTAGGACATAGAGACTTTCTTAAAAAAGACAAGAGGCATAAAAGCTGCAAAAAAATAGATACTGCTGACAAAAATTTCAAAAATTTATTTAGAAAAAATATGCAAACAAAGTTAAAATATCTATTCTAGATGCCAAGTATGTTATATTATCTGCATTTTGATAAGAAAAACACAAACAATCCAAGAGAAAACAGGTGAAAAGTATAAACAAGGATTTATGATCAAGAACTTGTAAAAGGCAATAAAATGTTTGAATGTTTTTTCAACTTTAAATTGAAGCAATAATGAGACACCATTTCTCCCAAGATATTGACCAAATGTTAAATGATAATTGTTTCCAATAATAGTAAGAATGCAGAGCCAGAAACATGGCTAGTAGGGACGTGATAGATTTAGCCATTCTACTAAGTAATTTGAAAATACCTACCCAAATTTAAAATACAAACATCAATTGATAAAGTAAATCCACTTTCAGAAATCTATTATCTAGAAATAAATACATGAGTACATAAAGATACAAATAAAAATGTATATCTCTATCTATTGAACCATTGCTTATAGTGACAAAACTAAAAATAACATAAATATCCACAAAGGGAATGGACTAAAAATCTCTGATACACATTCTTACAAAGGAAAATTGTACAGCTGTTAAGGATGAACTGGCCTAACAAATATGGATTGGTGTCTATTGAGCTAGAGGGAGGTTTGCAATGTGCTTTGTTGTAAGATGAGGAAAGAAAGTTGCAGAGTAATGTGTATATATACATATATATGTGGTATATTTCATCTATATATGTATTTATGGTATAACTTAGGTAAAATTTTTAAAAAGAACTGTAAGTGTGAAATATATTGAAATGGTTAACATAAGCATAGAAAGAGAATAAAAAGGATAACTTTATTTTTTATCTATCTAGAGGTTTTTTTTTTCCACCTGTTACATTGAGTATGTATAAAATCTACTATTTAAATTAAAAGCAAATGTAATATAAAATAGCACACATTTTGATATAACACAAAACCAGATTCAAATTGAATCTCCATCTCTAAAAACCTGTGACCCTGAGTAAAGTAATTAACCATTCACCAACCTCATCGGCCAAATAGGTGTTGATTTTCAATTTTTTTAGAAGACTTTATTTATTTATTTTAGAGAGAGAGAGAGCTGGGTGAGAAACAAAGTGGGAGGGAAAGGGAGGAGGAAAGAATTTCCAGCAGACTTTGCGCTGAGCTCGGAGTTCAATGCTGGTACAATCCCACCACCCTGAGATCATGACCTGAGCTGAAACCAGGAGTCAGATGCTCAACCGACTGAGCCACCCAGGTGCCCCCAAATAGGTGTTCATTTAAAGAGATTATACAAATGACTTATCAGATATATATGGGCACAATATCATTTGATGAATAATGGGTATCAGTCTCATTATATTGATTCTTAAATTACACACATAATTAGGTGAAAGTACTGTAACTGAGTAGTGAGATAATAAAACCAGGGTGAGGAGAAGGAAGAGGAGGAGGAGGGGAGTAGATAAAAGAAGGAAGAGGAAGAGCTAACAGTTCCTATGAACTTGCTATAAGCCAGGCAACAGGGCAAAGACTTGCATGCACTAAATCTTTACAATATGTGACTGCACATATGAAGTTTTGACAACCAGTAATGAGTTAGGTACTATTTTATTTCCAGTTTCACAAAGTAGGAAACAACTATGAGTTGTAATTTGCCTCACTATACTAAAAAGCAAAATAAGAATTGCCAAAAAAAAATTAGTGACCATTGTGGGGGTGCCTGGGTGGCTCAGTTGGTTAAGTGTCTAACTCCCGATTTCCCCTCAGATCATGATCTCACGGTCCTGGGATGGGGCCCTGTGTCAGGCTCTGCACTTAGCATGTAGTCGGCTTGTCCTTTTCCCTCTACTCCTCCCCCTGCTCGCTCTCACTCTCTCTCTCTCAAATAAATAAATAAATAAATAAATAAATAAATAAATAAAACCTTAAAAAATAATTAGTGGTCATTGTATCTCAAAGATTATGTATCATCCAAAGGCTAAGATATAACCAATAATCTTTATTCTTTGAATCCTTTGAAGAAACAGTTTATTCCCAAGAGATAGCACATTACTAATTAAATGCATTTTATACTTATTCTAGAAGATACTCATTGCTAATGCAGCTATAATTACCATGACCAACTAAATTAATAAAGGTTTTACAAATACAACTTTTTAAAGTAAATGAACAGATGCATGAAATAGCAAAATACATTATTTCAATCTAATCATTTCTAAAGGAAATTCCTTGGGATTCAAAGGGAAAGAACTATAGAAAATAAAATGTCTACTTTTTCAGTAGAAAATGCTAAAATCTTTTTTGATAGGAAGGACAATAATATGAACGCATTAATATTTTTGCAGTTTTACTTCTTTTTGTTAATAGAGGTTAAAAGTGCCAAGAGATATTTAATATTAACACCATTTGCAAAAGCCTGAGACTTTGCCCTTCACCAGCTTCCACCTAGCAAAAATTATACTGCAAGTACATATTTGTGAGCTTGCTATTTTAGTTAATTATATGCTCATTTAGAAACCATGATAGAACTGGCAGCTATTATGACTACAAATAAATGTTTATTTTTGTAGTTCTTATTTTATAACATAATAACTAAACAAAAGCTAAGGAAATTTAACCATTAGCCTTTGTGATTCAGCTAATGCTGCCTATCTTTTAATAGCACTCCTTGTTTGACAGATTTTCTAAACATGTGGTTCAAGTAGTTGAAAAATCCACTACCAGAGCCAGATACTTAGATTTTTTTTTTAATAAAAGTAATTTTGTAGGATTTTGCATTTACATATGACAAATGTAATAAGCCTTATTACCTTAAAATTGCCTTATAAAAATAAAAATGGTTTAGAAAAATAATTTTTAGAACTATCAATAATTTGAAAGAATGTGAAAGATATTTCCCCCCATTCATAGCTAAAAAAACAAAAGAACTACTAAGTGAATATTCATTACAAAGTAAATTATGAGATCTCAATAAGTATAAGAAAAAAGAGTATATATAATAAAAGCTCAAAATTATATTTCTTAAATGTCCAGCACAATTCCTTCATATAGTATGTAACCAATTTTTTTTTCTTTTCAAGCTCATATCCCTTTTCTCAAATTACTATTATTCAATGAAAGAGAAAGGGAACATAGAATGATCTTAAACTACAGTATTATCTTTAATAGAGTTTAGCAAAGTCATTTGCTTTTCTGGTCGCACTGTAAAAAGAGAATGGTTTAATTCTGCCTTTCTTCAAGGACACCCTTATTAAAAAGAAGGCCTTGAGTGAACTCTTATTCCAAGTAACATAAGGATAGTATTCATTCAGAAATTATTCTGGCTGGGAATGTAAGCTGAAAATATTTGCCATTTTTGGAACTATACTATGAGACATTTTAAAGGAAGTTCTTCAGGCTTGAGTGAGCTATAGGATAGAAATTTGGATCTACACAAAAATAAAGATCACTGGAAATAGCTAATATGTGATTTTTAATAATCTGTTTTCTCTCATCTTATTTTCCTTAAAGGACAATTGAGTACTTAAGCAATAATAGCAGCAACAAAAATAATGCATCATGGAGCTTATTGGTATATGCAGAGGCAAATATATGACAAATATAGCATAAGGGATGAAAAGTAATAAATAGAAATATATTGTTAAGGGCGCCTGGGTGGCTCAGTTGGTTAGGCGATTGCCTTCGGCTCAGATCATGATCCTGGAGTCCCGAGATCAAGTCCCACATCAGGCTCCCTGCTTAGCAGGGAGCCTGCTTCTCCCTCTGACCCTCCTCCCTCTCATGCTCTCTGTCTCTCATTCTCTCTCTCGCAAATAAATAAAATCTTAAAAAAAAAATTTTTAAAGAAATATACTGTCAAAAGATTATTGCCTTATATATTGATTTGACTTTATTTACAGGTAGAGAGTGATGTTACAGATACATATTGTAATTCCTAAAGAAAACACTAAAATAAAAACAAATTAATTAACAGACATAACTCAAAAGCTATTAGAGGAGATTAAAAAAACAAAAACAAAAATATTCAATTAATCCAAAAGTCAGGAAAGAAGAAAAATGGAATAAAGAGCAAGAACAAGTAGCAAGATAGTAGACCCACACATAGCAATAATTACATCAAAAAATACTTGAATGGAAAGACAGAAATTTTTATTAGATTTAAAAACTAGAAGTCAAATAGTGTTTATAAGAGAAACATTTTAAAATAGGAATATTTCAGGTAAAGAATATTACTAAGGATATTTCATAATGATAAATGAGTCAATCTAAGAGAAGGCTCTAACAATCTTAAATGTATATGCAATTATAAAAACAGAACTTCAAGATACATTAAACACAACTGACAACTCCATGTGAAAAAAAATGCCACAATCACCAAAAATTTCAGTAGCTTTTCCTTTAAATTGATGGAATGATAGACAAAAACAATCTATCAAGTAAAGTTATATTTTATTTAAATAAAATCAGCAATCAACTTCACTTAATGAATATGTAAATAACGCTATAGCCACATATTACAAAATAAAAATTTTTTCATATGTACTGAAAACAAGTCTCAATAAAGTTCAAAGATTTTATATCACACAGAGTATGTGTTGTGACCACAATAAATACAACTAAATTAGAAATGATTTTAAGAATTTGTGACAAAATCCCCAAGTATTTGGAAATTATCCAATGTTCTACTTTATAAGCCTTAGGTCAACAACCTCAAAGAGGAAATTAGATATTAGTTCAAAGTAAATGAAAGTAAAAGAAAAATAATAAAAATGTGTGGGATGAATCTAAGACAGTGCTTAGTGACAAACATTAACTTTAAATGTTTATATTAGAAAAAATAAAATTTAAACCAATGAGTTATGTTTCCACTTTAAGAAATTACAGAAGACCAAATCAACTGCAAAGTATACGGGAAGAAGGAAATAACAATAAGAGTGAAAATAAATGAAATAGAAACATACAAACATTAGAGAAAAATCTGCAAAACCAAATGTTAATTATTTTCTAAAGAATCAGCATAGTTGATCACTTGCTGACTGGACTGAACAGAAGAAAACATTGCCAAAAACAGATTTAGAATGAAAAATATCACTATAGTTTCCACACACATAAGCTATTTTTTGTCAATAAATTCAACAACTTAGATGAAATGGACTTATTTATAGATATAAGAAAATTAACCAAAACTGACACAAGAAAAAAAAAAAAGAAAAATCCCATATCCAAGAAATCAAATTCATAATTAAATATCTTCTTGCAACAAAAACTTTAGATGGCTTGTCTGGTAAATTCCCTCAAAAAAAAAAAATATATATATTTTAAAGATTTTATTTATTTATTTGTCAGAGAGAGAGAGAGAGTGCACAAGCAGGAGTGGCAGGCAGAGGGAGAAGCAGGCTTCCCGCAGAGCAAGAAGCCCAACGTGAGACTTGATCCCAGGACCCCAGGATCATGACCCGAGCCAAATGCAGATGCTTAACTGACTGAGCCACCCACTCATCCCTCTCTCAAATATTTTAAAAAGAAATATACCAATATTAGACAAATTCTTTCAGAAAGCAGAAGAGGAAGAAACACTTCTCAACTCATTTTATGAAAGCAACCAAATCTTGAATCTAAAATCAGACAAGACCATTGCAAAAATAGACAATTTTACGTCAATAATAGTCATTTATAGGAATGCAAAAATCTTTAACAAAGTATTAACAAAACAAATCCAGAAATGCAAAATTGAACATTGAAGCATCAATGTAACTTAAATTAACAAAATAAAAATAAAAATGATACAATCATTTCAATGTGTGCAGATTTTTTTTATTATGTTATGTTAATCACCATACATTACATCATTAGTTTTTGATGTAGTGTTCCATGATTCATTGTTTGCGTATAATACCCAGTACTCCATTCAATACGTGCCCTCTTTAATATCCATCACCAGGCTAACCCATCCCCCCACACCCCTCCCCTCTAGAACCCCCAGTTTGTTTCTCAAAGTCAATAGTCTCTCATGGTTCGTCTCCCCTTCCGATTTCCCCCGCTTCGTTTTTCCCTTCCTACTATCTTTTTTTTTTAACATATAATGTATTATTTGTTTCAGAGGTACAAGTCTGTCATTCAACAGTCTTACACAATTCACAGCGCTCACCATAGCACATACCCTCCCCAATGTCTATCACCCAGCCACCCCATCCCTCCCACCACCACAGATTTTTAAATGAAAATTTTAATAAAATTTGTGTACACGTTTATAAAATTCAGCAGTCATTCAAAATAAAATTTTAAAAACTCCCAGAAAACTAGAAAGAAAAAATATCTTTATGACCATTGGTAGGTAAAAAATTTCTTAGGACACAGAAGATATACGATTACAAAATTCAAAATTGATCAATTATAATTCATTAAAATAAAAAACTTATGCAAACTAGAAATACTATTAATAGAATCAATACCTAAACCACAGCTTGGGAGAGTATAGTTGCAATACCTATATCTGACATAGGAATTGTATCCAGAGTATAGAAAGAACATTAATACATCAATAAAAAGACAAATGTCCAGTTAAAATTGGGCAAAAAACTGGAAAAAACAATTTGCAGAAGATTTTTAAATGGCCAGTAAACACCTGAGAATTTACTAAGGATTATTAGTTGCAAATGCAAATCAAACAACAATAAAATGCCACTGCAATTCCATTAGGATGACTGAAATTTTAAAATAGTAACACCAAACATAGGCAGGTATGGGAAACAACTGGAGCAGGAGTTCAGTCCTGTGAGAGTGTAAAATGGTACAGCTATGTTGAAAATCTTTTTTGGCAGTTTCTTATGAATTTAAGCCTATGATATGCAGAATTTTTCTCTTATTTGCCTGAGAGAAATAAAGACATGTGTCATCGTTCTTTTTCTGCTTTCGATCTTCCCCCTTTTGCTTGTGTTTCTAACAAAATTTACACTGTGTTTTATCTACTGAAGAACTCATCTCTTCAGTCAAAAACATTATGTAGGCTTTTGTAATATTATTTGCAAAAGCAACAACGATAAATGGAAACTAGTACTCAGTTTTATGGAACTGGTTAAATAAATTATGGTGTACATAAATGATGAGGCATTATGTCAAACATTAAGAAGTTTGTTTTAAAAACATGTTTGAGATAGGAAAATATAACAACTTCTCAGCATTATTTGCTACAGCTGCAGTCTCATCTTGAAAACCATCTCAGTTGGCCTCAGAACACCATAGTCCTACGGTTCTTCTCCATTACAATGTGCTTCTTCTGTGTTCTTTGTTGGATTCTTTCCTCCAAATGTTGAAGAGTATCAGGACTTAAGCCTTCATAGCTCTACATTTCTCTATCAAAACTCACTCTTTAGTAATCTCATGTTTTTCATGATTTTAAATATATCTATACATGGAAGACCACTCAAATTATCTCCAGCCTGAACATGTCCCCTGCACTCCAAATGTTTACCCTCCTAACAATAACATCTTTACTTAGATGCTTATTAGATATCTCACACTTTTCATGCCCAAGGCAAAGTTCAGTTTATCTCCTCCCTAGCATTCTGCATCTCAGTAAACAGCTCCACCATCCATCCATTCGTTCGGGTTTATAGTTTTCATCTTTCTTTCCTGCTTTTTTTTTTTTTAAGATTTTATTTATTTATTTGAGAGAGAGATAGGGAGAGATCGAGCACGAGCATGGCAGAGAGGGAGAAGCAGGCTTCCATTCCCGCTGAGCAGGGAGCCCGATATAGGGCTCTATCCTAGGACCCTGGGATCGTGACCTGAGCCAAAGGCAGACGCTTAACCAACTGAGCCACCCAGGTGCCCCTCTTTCTTGCTTTTATACCTTACCTCCATCCATTAAATCCTCTTGCCTCTATCTTTAAAATACATCTCCCATTTAACCATTTCTCTCCACTTTGGCTGTTACCATCCTGACTTAAGCCTTTTATTCTCTCTCTTATGCTCCTTAGTAGCCTCCTAACTGATGTCTGCTTCTCCTCCTGGCCTCTACATTCTACTTCACATACAGCAGACAGAGTGAATTTATTTAACATTATTTAACATAATATTATGTCACTTCCCTGATCTAATATGCTCCAATGAAAGAAATCCAAAGAAATACATGTCCTTCTTAATAGACTACAATTAATCTGGCCTTAACATTTATTTCTAGAGTTGTATATTTTCTTAATTTTCTACAATAATCATACAATCATTTATTGCTTCTGAAAAAAGAAAAAATATATATAAAGCAGTTTGGCAAGTCGAGATGGTAAAAACAGTTAACAGGTATAAAAAGAAAAGAACATTTAAAGGAGATAAAAGAAATAAGAAACAGTTCCATTGCAATACATGAATATTTTATTTTATTTCTAGAAGAGTGAAATTAATAAGAATGTACAGAAAGAAACTGTCAGGTGAATACCTATTATCTTTTATTGTACATGACTATAATTGCTGTTACCTGGTTTACTTCATAATATCCAAGTGCTTATGAAATTTTTGTGTTTATAGTCATAATATTAAAAAGATAGAAGACATACCTGGGAATAACTTTATTAGGACTGACCACATTGAAAACCTACATTGAAATAAAAGCTAAATTACCATGGCATTAAACCAATCATGTAAAAGTTAAAATTAATGCAGATACTTAGTATTTTTTTTATTTTCCAGTTATTTTAAGTAAATAGAAATTAAGAATACAATTTTGAGATGATAACATTTTGTATGACCTCATAAATTTACCGTAGACTCATAGAATATTAGAGATTTAAGAAAACCTAGACCCCATATAGGACAATTCCTTCCATGTCACATAAGAAAACTGAGACCCAGAGAGTAGAAGCCACTTTTCTAAATTTGCACAGCCAGTTATTAACAAAACTAATGCTCGAAGTTAGTATCCTACAAATTAATCTGTTGTTTATCCCTGAATAATCCATGATGCTCTATTTCATTATATTATCACCATTACCCATACTTTGGACACATTATTCTTACATAAGCATTCTGAACTAGCATCTTAACCCAATGTCCACAGTTGTGACACAAGAAGATGAACAACAGCCATTGGTGCAGGGGTGAGGACATGGCACCAATCACCACTGCCTTTTTGCTTAATTCCCATTCCATTCCCAAACTGGTAGTTGCCAAAAACAGTGCATTGTCTCAACTGTTATGAAGGGGATGTAAAGGGGAGGGGGAATGGGATAAGTAAAAGACAAGTCATCCACTTATTTTCTAGTCAGAGCTGCCATATTATTGTACACTCTCAAATTAGGAAGCGATGCCAAAAACCATTTAGTGTAATTTCATGAGATGCCTGTGAATATCTACAGCATGCTTGCCAAGTGCTTTTCTAGGTGATGATTGAACCCATTTTTGTGAAAATAAAACAATTATCTCTTAAGACATCTCATTATATCTTTGAATAATTCTGTTACAAATTTTAAATTTTAAAATGACTTTAAATGTGTGTTCGAATATGATCATAATTGTTAATTTATTTGTTCTCTTAACAGATATTTGTAAAGTGGGGTGTGTTTGTATGATCAGAGTTGAACAACCCCTTCAGTTGAAATCTGAATAGAACGGAGTCCCAAATTATTATCACCTTCATAATAACAATAATGATAATTTTACTATGTCTAGGAATTAAGACAGTTCACTTTGGTTCAAAGTTTGTAAAAGTTTTAAGCAACAGTATTTCATTTTACTATACAAAAAACTTATGAGGTAATATTATTAATCCCAGTTTCTGAGATTTAGGAAGGTTAAATAACTTGCCCAAGGTCACATGGCTAGTAAAAATAGTGCAACTGGATTTCAGAGTCTTTGCACTTCAGGCACTTCCCAATATTAATTCAATAATTTATTAATGTAAACTGAGATTAAATCTGCTTTTTTGTTAGGCACCTCACACACACTTATATTGAGCTTACTACTGTTTATAAAATAAAAACAAAAGAAAATGAAAATATCTAATGCCTGTAAAACAGAAGAGTCTCACAAAAATGCCACCTCGACATTTTTATTTCTGTTTAAAAAAAAAAAAACAAGCTAACTTAAGATGTATATAATTCTCTACTTCTGCACACTTTCTAGGTCATTGCTGTTTTTGTTGTTACAGAGATATTCTCAATATCACAAGTTGAGATTGTCATAATGAAAACTTCTCAAATGAAAATACTGACAAATGGACTTGAGCTAATTTTTTTTAAAAGATTTTATTTATTTACTTGACAGAGAGAGAGAGATAGTGAGAGCAGGAACACAAGCAGGGGGAGTGGGAGAGGGAGAAACAGGCTTCCTGCCGAGCAGGGAGCCGGACGTGGGACTCGATCACAGGACCCTGGGATCATGACCTGAGCCGAAGGCAGACGCTTAACAACTGAGCCACCCAGGTGCCCTAACTTGAGCTAATCTTTATTCTTGCCTAAAACATCAAAATATTTCTTTATTCAGACATATGATTTGCTTATTTCTTTTGTAAAAGAAAGATTGACCCTTTCCAAAATCATAAATGAATGTTTTGTCGATCTTCAGCCATTTTTTTTCTCCTGAAATCACAGCAAAATGCCAGCTACAAAAGTTTATACCCTACCTAGTTGTGAGTTTTGAATTTCACGCCATGTAATTAATTTCTTGTATAAGTTTTATAATCTTGTTAAGACAATTCATTTGGTAACTTCACCATTGTCTTAAAAATAAGAAAAAGAGTGTTCTAAACATTTTTCAAATATCTAATATTTGAAAGTTAATGGATCTAATTTTAATTGCATGTTACCTTTAAAATTCCAACAAAGATATGCAAATAAAATCTACTTTCAATTATTTCAATGTTTAATGTGTACATGTCAAAGACAGAGTAGAAGAAATGATTTCTCATATAAGTAAAGCTATAAAATTAGAGATAATTTTGTGTATGTGATTGTGTATGCCTAATTTGTGTATGCCTAATTCTTTTCTTTTTTTTTTTTAAGATTTTGTTTATTTATTTGTCAGAGAGAGAGCACAAGCAGGGGGAGCTGCAGGCAGAGGGAGAAGCAGGCTCCCCACTGAGCAACGAGTCCGATGTGGGACTGGATCCCAGAACCCTGGGATCATGACCAGAGCCAAAGGCAGACGCCTAAAAGACTGAGCCACCCAGGCGTCCCCAGCCTAGTTCTTTTCTTAACAAAGATGTTATGATGCCTTAAACTGAAGGTAGGAAAATCTACGTCATCTATATTTCATGTAGACATAATAGGGTGTTTCCCCTTCTAGTCAGATGTCTTAGTCTAACACTACCCTGCAACTGAACTTAGCTCTATGTCACAAATTACTCAAATGTAAGTTACTCTAATGTCCATGTTTCCATTCTAGAGCTAATAGAATCCTCATAGATTTTTAGATTCCAATAAAAAAAAAAAGTGTTTTTTATGAACTCACCTATGCTGGCAACTTTAGTCTATTTGGAACAAAAAATTGCTCTTGCATCAGTCAATTCCACTTAAAAGAATAGGAATGTAGTAATATATCTAAAACATCTAAACTTACTTGAAATTTTTAATTATACTTTTTGTACAGTATGGTATTATACTTAGATGTCTCCAGACATAAGAACCTCAACAGAAAGATAAATCATTTTAACTGCTTAAGTATACAAAATAAGAATTTGAATTTTTCCCCTAGAATTGTAAAAAAAAAAAAATGCACTCTGTTTTCCAATATTTTCTATAGCCTCCAGATTCTAGCTATCCATCCCTTCTCTACCCCACATGTTATCTACTCCATTTGATTATTGTGCCCTAAGTTTTTATCTCATTTGTGATTAAAACCCTTATTATTTTCCACATTGAATAAAAACAAGCTTATTTGAATATAGCAGCAATTTATTTATTTTTCCCCTAAGGGTATGCGATATTTACCTATTTAACTTATGTAACAACAAAACTTTGTAGGAAAAGCAGAGAAGGGATAGAAATTTACAAAGCCACAATATATCTCTTTGAAAAAGGACTGAATAATGGAAGAAGGGTTTCTAATGTTTCCTGAAAGAGATTTATATTTTTTGTAACATTGTTTACCTTTCCCAACCTGATTAAATCCACGAGAACCTTTATTTTACTCTTCCTGAAAGTCTTTCACTCCATTCACACATACATCCTTCCCATTTGAGAACCTATAGTAACAATACATTACATACTCCAGTAGATTACTGAATTTTCTTGTTCTGAGTGAGATATAAATGCTAAGAATTTTGCAAATACTTCACTGGATATGTTAGAAAATGGATATGCAGATTCATATCTTCACATTTCTCTAATTTTCTTTTAATTTTGGAAAAGAATAGTGTTGAATTCTAAGTTAGAATTTATTAAAAGTCTATATAATTTTTTTTTGCCCGGACAGTGTTTTTTAGAATTTCAAATATCTCTAATGACATACCAAATAATTATCATTTCACCCAAATCTTCCAGTGCAGAAGTAACCCTCATTAGGTTTACCTGAAACATTTTCAGTTTCTATAATGGTTAACATTTTAAAGAAGTGAGTGGAGCGAAGAGAGTCAAACCACAAATAAAAAGAATTCTTTTTTTCCTTTTTTTTTTTTTTTGGTTTTATTACGGAGATCTGATTATATGCTGTTCATATGTATTGATTATCACTTGAAAATAATTAACCACAAGCTTTAATGGTGTTAATAAGCCTCCTCAAATCTTTTGTAGGACTAATATAAGAAGCAATAAGTAAAGCTTAATATTGTCTCTCCCAGTGGTTCTCAAACTTGAGCAAACATTGGAGTCATTTGGACGATTTGTTGAAACATAGATCTGGGCTCCACCCCTAGATCTTCTGGGTTAGGACCCAAGAATTTTCATTTCTAATGGTTACTTCTGCCATTTGGGGATCACACTTCGAGAATCACTGATCTACTTTGTTAATCATGGTCATCACAAATCAGTATTTAATTAAGCAGAAGGAACAGAATATATAAATATGTGTATCTATAGATAACACACCCAGGCAATTAAAAATTTCACTTTGGATCTTGATGCCTACTGAACCACACACATATGAGAGAAAGAGAAAAAAAAAAACATGATAGAAATTAAGATAATTAAAAAAAAAAACCCTCAGAAATTTTGAGAGAAGGGAATCACCTTTGGTGAAAGTGCTGCTTTACTATAAAGATAAGTCATTACACATTTACTACAAAACCAGATTCAGTCACTTCTATAGTGAGAGCTGAGGGAACACTTGTTATGTTTGCTAACATGGCACTTCCCTTTGGCAGAGCCAATTATATACCAAGTGATTATTCTGACTGAATAATTTTTCTTTGTTGCCCAGGCAGGTCTGAAGTTGAAATTGAGTAAAGATTTTACTTATTTATTACTGAATTGGATGAATAAAAATAGGAGAGCTTGAAGATAACGTTCAGATAAATAAAGATTTAGAAATTAGAATACAGAAGTAATAAAGTCAGTTCTCAAGGAAGTTATTCCAAAACACAGAATACTGCTTATGGAAAACATACAATTGTGTGGTGTAAAACCAATGTTTATTCTTTTTTTTTTTTAAAGATTTTATTTATTCATTTGAGAGAGGAGATTTATTCATTCACAGAGAGAGAGAGCACGAGCAGCGGGGAGAGGCAGAGGGAGAAGCAGACTCCCCACTGAGCAGGGAGCCCCATATGGGACTCAATCCCATGATCTGGAGATCATGACCTGAGCCAAAGGCAAATGCTTAACCATCTGACCCACCCAGGCACCCCACCAATGTTTATTCTTAAAATTGTTTCTAGAAGAGCAGGAGAAAGCATAATAAGTCCTTCTGAGTACCATTTTCAGATAGAAAATGTTATAAAAGAATAATCTCAAATAAACTAATGGAAGATTCATCACTCAATTCTTAACACTTTTTCCTCTATATTAATAAAAAAGTATATACTTGTCTGTAAAAGTGTCACTTGTTAATTAAAACCATTTATAAAATACCCTAAAGAAAAATATATGAGGCAGTTCTACTAGCTTCCTTGTTAATTGTTAGTGCACCCAGGTACTCTGAAACTTGCAGGCTTTGTACCAGCATTTCTCTGTCAGGAACTTTTTTACTAGAGATTTATACTTGGTTCAGTTTCTCATCCATCTCTTCAGAAAGACCATTCCTAAAGTAGCAGAACCCTGTTACTCTCATCCTATCCTACCCAGCTTGATTTATTCTTTTTTTTTTTTTTTTTTAAGATTTTATTTATTTATTTGACAGAGAGAGACACAGCGAGAGAGGGAACACAAGCAGGGGGAGTGGGAGAGGGAGAGGCAGGCTTCCCACTGAGCAGGGAGCCCGATGCAGGGCTCGATCCCAGGACCCTGGGATCATGACCTGAGCCAAAGGCAGAGGCTTAACAACTGAGCCACCCAGGCGCCCCAGCTTGACTTATTCTTAACATTTATTATATTTCAATAAATCTGTAACATATCATGTATAAGAAGTACCGTTAGTGGGCACCTGGGTGGCTCAGTTGGTTAAGCGACTGCCTTCAGCTCAGGTCATGATCCTGGAGTCCCTGGATCGAGTCCCGCATCGGGCTCTCTGCTCAGCAGGGAGTCTGCCTCTCTCTCTGACCCTCCCCCCCTCATGCTCTCTATCTCATTCTCTCTCTCAAATAAATAAATAAAATCTTTAAAAAAAAAAAGAAGTACCGTTAGTTCGTCGCATTGTGGCTTTAGAATACGTACATAAATTCTCTAACACCCCTCCCTTCTAAGGTAAGCCAGATTCCTGTCCTCTTTAATGAGAGCCAGACTACATGACTATTAATGAATAGAATGTTCAGAAGTGGCAATGAGTCTTAGTCTCTTGAGTGGCCTGCTGCGAGAGAAGTTAGCAACCATGGGTACTCATGAAGCCTGAAAGAGGCCAACTGAGGAAGTGAGGCTTCCTTCTAAAAATCAACACTAACTGCCCAGCCCTGTGAGTGAGTCACCTTGAAACCAAAGTGTTTGGCTCCAATCAAGCTTTCAGATGACCTCAGTCTCAGCTGACATTTTGATTGCAATCTTGTGAGAAAAGATAAGCCAAAGCTGCACAGCAAAGCAACTCTGTAATTCCTGACCTACAGAGACTGTTAAATATTGTTATTTTTAAAAGTATGAAATTTGATAGTATGTTGTTATAAATCAATAGCTAATACAATCACTATTGAAAAAGTACTACCCATTTTACTAACAAAATCCTCTCTTAATGCCGACAATTGCCATTTTATATTTAACAAAAGAGATCTTTGAAACTAATTTAGATCTTTATCTTAATTATGTATCACTCTCTTGCATACTCATAGAAGGAAAATGCAAGTGAAAGAAATTGGTGATGATGTACCTAAAACTTCATTTTAGTATCCAATTTCTCTAGCTATATTTTCAACTTAGTATTATCAACATCTGTGTTTTTCAGCACAATACAATATGTAGTGACATGAGGACTGTTGATAAGGGTGTCCTACACTACTGTCTATAAGATTTTCTTCTCAGCAGTTAACCCTCATTATGCAAGTTTTGTTGGTAGTGTTTTCTCAATCTCACCATGTTGTCAGACAATAAAAATTATATTGATTTCATTTCCTGGTCAATAGTTATTATAAGATACATCTGCATTTAGACATTAAAATATTTTTAAAAGTGTCTTTGAATTAGTGAAATAAAGTATATATGAATATGATTATTGGTTAATTGCCATCATCTCTGCTAGAATGTAAAAAGCAAAGACTTTCTCTTGTGCATCATTATATCCCCAGCCTATCACGGTGCTTGGGACATAACAGGTGCTGAATAAATATTTATCCAATGACTGAATGAATACACATATACATAAAATTAGTGAATAATATGTACTAAATATGAACATTCTCTGGTTTATCTACATGAACTTCAAAAAGTTTTAAGTAAGGATTATAATAAATTGTGTTTCCAAGTTGAAAAAGTTTATGATTTAAAATTATCAACATTGAGAAAAATGGGTGGTGCAGTCACCTAGAGTATTTCTGTTCCCACCAGGGTCAGCCTCAGCCGAGGCAGTGAAGCTCCGGGGGCTGGGGCCTCCCAGCTCCAGGGAGGTGCCCTCACTCAACCATGGCCCGAAATGCAGAAAAGGCCATGAAGGCCTTAGCAAGATTTTGCCAAGCTCAACTGGAAGAGGGAAAAGTGAAGGAACGAAGACCCTTCCTTGCCTCAGAATGTACTGAGCTGCCCAAAGCTGAGAAGTGGAGACGACAAATCATTGGAGAGATCTCTAAAAAAGTGGCTCAAATTCAGAATGCTGGTTTAGGTGAATTCCGAATTCGTGACATGAATGATGAAATTAACAAACTGCTAAGAGAGAAAGGACACTGGGAAGTGCGGATAAAGGAGCTGGGCGGTCCTGATTATGGAAAAGTTGGCCCTAAAATGCTGGATCATGAAGGGAAAGAAGTCTCAGGAATGAGGTGATAAGTACTTCGCAGCAGCAAAAGATTTGCCTGGTGTCAGAGAGCTTTTTGAAAAAGAACCTCTTCCTCCTCCAAGAAAGACACGTGCTGAGCTCATGAAAGCAATCGATTTTGAATACTATGGTTACCTCGATGAAGATGACGGTGTCATCGTGCCTTTGGAACAGAAATACGAATAGAAATTCAGGGCTGGATGGTGGAAAAGTGGAAAGCCGAGCAAGAGGCCCTGCTGGCGAGAGGAGAAAAGGAGGAGGAGGAAGAAGAAGAGGAAGAGATAACATATATGCTGTCACCGAGGAGGAGTCTGATGAGGAAGGCAGCCAGGAGAAAGGAGGTGAGGACTGGCAGCAGAAGTTCATCGCCCACGTCCCAGTGCCATCCCAGCAAGAGATCGAGGAGGCCCTTGTGCGGAGGAAGAAGATGGAACTCCTCCAGAAGTATGCTAGTGAGATCCTGCAGGCCCAGAGCGAAGAGGCCAAAAGACTTCTGGGCTACTAGGGCTGAGCTGGGACGTGCTCAGGGTCTGGAAATCTGCCGGGAGGCCATCATCCCCTGCTGGCTCTTGGTGAGCCCACCGGACTCTGCTGTCCTGGGATTGCAGATGGGCTGGCTCGTGCTGCGAGTCTGCCTGCTACTTCCCCTACCTTTTCTAACCCCCTCTCGTGATCCGAAGGGACGGGCTGCCTGTGCCTCCCCGGCAGGCTGTCTACGTGCTGAACCCTCAGCTGTCACTTTTGTACAAATGTTTTGCTACTGTAGGAACCCATTTATTTTTATCTAGAGTGTGTAAAACAGGCTGCTCATGGGCTGCCTGTGTTTTACTTAGCTTTCTACTGTCAATCACTGGGGAGGGAGGTCAATTTATGACTACCATTAAAAAGATGGCAGTTTTTCCTAAAAAAAAAAAAAAAATCATCAACATTACCTCAGGGTAACTTAACTATTTTATTTGATACTTTATTTACTATTTAACATTTTTATTGCTATCAGTTTTATAGGAAACCGATGCTTCTTTTGCTTATGAAACTTTCAATAGGAGTTCTTTTTAGGCAACCCTAAAACTCTCCATTTGGATTTACCTTAATCTCTATAATCTGGCTTAATATAAATTTACATAAAATAAGTGCTTAAACAGGGTATTATCCCATTTTAAAATTTTCCAAGTTTTGGGTGGAGGATATAGAGGAAGTTTCCACCTCCACTCCATTTTTAAAACAAACAAACAAAAAAGTATACTCCATTTTGCTTTCATATAGTACCAACTTATGTGTGACTATTTTCACCTCTTCATAAGCCAGATCTTTTCCATGTCTACATTCTGAACACCCTATCAAGAAATACTAACTCTCCTTTGTGGCACATTCTTTCCAGGAAATGTGCCCATTTTGCAGAAAAATTGTTTTCATCACCTCAAGGATGACTATGTAGTCAGGATACAAAGGCCAGTTCCCAACAAAAGATGCCTACCAAAGGGCTTTCCTGTGTAGAGTGACCATAATCAATAATAGTTTTCCAGTTCCATAAAGCTCAAGATAAATATGATTAAAATGAAAAGGTTTCCCTGGAAAAGACAAGTAAAAGGTATATTGGTTGAGTGGAAAGTTAATATATTAATGAAAATGATGACATTAGTGATTTATTTCGTTGACAGAATTTAGAATGAGATTCATTTATCATTATCCCATAGTCATTCATCAACAGTACATTGCCCCAAGCATTTAGCCTCCTGTTAGCAGTTTAAGTTTTCTTTGTAGTAATTATACTGGAGAAAGAATACACTGTTTGTGGTCCACTTGATTATAAATAAAATATAAATAAAATATAAACAAAATTAATATTTTATGGAAAATAATCTTTTATATTCTTCAAGTGATAATTCTATTACTTTGTTTTACATATTTTATATTGCTCTATCTTCTATCCTACCAAAATTATCTACTTTAAAAAGACAATTAATTTTAATTCTACAGTAATACTCTTCTATTCAAAAGGAAGCATGATAATAAAGTCCCTGATAAAAATGGATGAATCTTAGGGGAGCCTGGATGGCTCAGTCGTTAAGCGTCTGCCTTCGGCTCAGGTCATGATCCCAGGATCCTGGGATCGAGCCCTGCATCGGGCTCCCTGCTCCACGGGAAGCCTGCTCCTCCCTCTTTCACTACCCCTGCTTGTGTTCCCGCTCTTGCTGTGTCTCTCTCTGTCTCTGTTTTAAATAAATATAATCTTAAAAAAAAATGGATGAATTTTAGATAATGTCCACTTGATTTGTAAGATACTGAAGACATAATCAGATAACATCAATAAATCTACAGCATGTGCACATGCGTGTGCTCGTGCACACACACACACACATACACCTCAGAGATACTATGCAAGTACAACCACAGTTTTGCCTGAAAACTGCTCTGCCTCTCAAAAGTCAAAGCCCCTAGAAGACCCATTTTGGAGTTGGAAAGGTTCAGTGAGACTGTCTCACAGCAGAGGCAGATCAGAATGTAAAAATCAAAGGAAAATAGCCTCCGGACAACAAGCTGGAATTTATGGTATTTAGATCAAGTCCTGAAAACATGGCAACTGAAGATTGTACTATATAGGTTAAATTTAATATTCTTATTTTCTTATTGTCTAATTTGTTCAAGCTGGGAATAAACATGACTATTATTCCTCTTTACCACTCAAGGAAATTTTTCTAAGAAGATTCCTAAGTTGTCTCTCAATGACTTAGCTTTTCTAAATCCCTTTTCTAGCTGTTAGTAATTAACAAATAATACATACAGGATAATTTATTGTAGCAGACATTTTTAAGTAAGTTCTTTTTTAAACTTAGCCATAACAGGATATTAAACATGTTGAAAAAAATCTATAATTCAATTATTTTAAAAATGGAAAGACACTGAAATATGGATATGTATAATATATTGTAGTATCCCAAAACAAAGAGTTAAAATGGGGGAGGGGAATGGCTGTATAGGGTTAGAGATGGATAGAAAATCCAGAAGATGTCAGAAAACCTTCACAGAAGAGATGAATTTTGATTTTTTAAATGAGTAGGAGTACATCAGACAGTAAAGGTTGGGTTGAGGATATTCTAGGCATATGGCATAAAGATTTTGAGATATGGGGAACAGTGAGAAGTTCAATGGGGAGATCCTATATTACACGTGGGAGTGTAATATAGAGCACCTAGTTAGAGGGTACATTAGTGGACTGGTAAGGAATAGAGGGTACATGATGGAGGAGGTCACATGGATGGATGGGAAGAGAATGTAAGGTTCATGGAGGCAAACCTGTGAAGAAAAGTTGTGGCAAAAACATGAAGACCATGTGGATGCTGTTATGGAGTTTTTATTTTGTCCTTTAGGGAATGGAAGTGCCACCAGTCTTATACTAGGAAAGAAATGGTCAAATGTGCAAATTAACAGAAAGTCCATCCTAACAGCTATATGAAGAATGGCTAGGAAACCAGCAGTGGTTAGGCCATCAAAATAGTCCAAACAAAACTTCTAGACTTCTCACAGGCTTCAAGACTCCAAGATATAAATCCCTAATTACAGAATTTTAGGCATTAGGATTTGGAAAAGCATTATGTGACTAAGTTTTTATAAGGTCATTTTAGGTCACAACTTATAAACTTATTACTAGACAGTATATTAACAGAAAGAGACAATGGCAAGGTCAAAACACTCCTAACACAAAACATGTTAGCTTCTCACCTCATGAGCTTGACACTAGAATTGTGAACATATATCTCAACAAAGCCAACATATTTTTTAAATATGCATTTTTAAATGATACTAGATTTAAGGCATTATGTTAGATGCTAAGACATTAAGTTAGATGCCGGGGCAGGGGTAGAAACGGAATAAGGATCATGAAGTAAAAATGGAGGAAAAAAAAGGGCTATTGGCAGACATTATAGCCTTTGCATTTCCATTGTTATTTCCTCAATAGTGTCATGACTTTTCTTACCATTTTAAAACATATTAGTGTAGTTTGCGGGGAGAAATAATTTTAGAACTCACGCACCGATAATCTTAGTGACAAAAGACCTCCATGAGATGAGAATGAAAGGAAACAGGAAACATTTCTGAGCTGATCTACTTGACCTGAATGCTTTATGTCTTACTGACTGATTAAATCAATTCCCAGTGCTCCTGGAGTTTAAAATAATGGCTGAGAAAATGAGAATGAGTCTTAAATTTACTGATAATTTTGGCAAATGTTGAAATCTGGTCCATGTGCAGCTTAGCCCATTATGCTTCAGTGGTTTTTAATGTACAATGTAGTTTTAAAATTTTTTTGCCCCAGATAGAAATTGTCTGCCTTACCTTTAGCGAAATTGTATCCACAATGAAAGATCAGATTAAATGGAATAAGCGCAATGCTTATAAATTTGGATTAAGAGAAGCTGAAAGGATGCTTAAAATGTATCTTTAAACCTAAGTGCAAAATTTCCATACATACCTTGAAATATGTATTGGGGTATTAAATGTGCTCAGTAAGCTAAGCAATGTGTTAGATAATTAATAAACATTTAACAGCATTGATTTTTTACAGCCTGCTTTATTGAACTTCTTATCAGTATTGAGCAGATGGGTCATAACTATGAAAAACTATATATGTGGATTATATTTGAAAAATACTGTTCAGTGAAGCATTTACAAATGTAATTTAATGCACAGAGCAAGACCCCAAAGTTAAGGTATTTTTCCTGCATTAAATACAAAAGTACTTAACTGATGTATAAAGGACATTATGGAATTGTTTAAAAATAATTTGAAGTTAAAAAATAATCTCCTATATGAAATCATAAAGTAGTATGTACAATGTCAGCGAGGAGTAAACAATTAAATTGGTTTTTGTTTTACTTAGTTTTCAATAAATCCATTCTCATTACTCTTTATAATCAACTTTAATATTTATTAACAATTATGTTTGAAATTTTGACCACTTAGTAAAATTTGTATAACTAAGATAAAACTCTTTCTGAATAATAGTCACTGTTTAATAAGTCTTAAATTATAATGATAATACACACACAGACACACACACACGCATGTATGCGTGCACATCCAAATTAATTGAGCCCTGTCACAGGATTGAGAAAATGTGAAAAAAATCTAAAAATTCTGTATTTTCCCTAAATTATTTGTTAATAATATTTACATATTTCACCCAATGGTTTATTATGACACAAATATTTTTAATAAAGAAATAAAGTACAAGTAATGTTTTTTTTTTTTAGAAAGTACACTGAGACCAAAACAAGTTGTAATTGAATCTATCACAATTTTCAAGAGAAACAGGCAGCCTTTAGGATGATTCCAAATTCTCTGTACCTCCTGGAATTCAAATCTTGTGTTGTCCCTGCCCACAGTGTACCAGAGTTGGTCAATGTGACCAATAGCATGTGGCAGAAGCGATAGTACGTCACTTTTGAGATTTGATTATAAAAAGACTGTAGCTTCCATCTTAGAGTCTCTCTCTCTTTCTCTGATCATTCGCTTTCAGAGAATCCAGATTGCACGCCAAGAAATTCCAGAAAAGACCACTGTAGCAAGGAATTGAAGTCCTTGGCTAACACCCAGCAAAAAATTGAGGCCTGTCAATAACCATGAGAGAGAATTTGGAAGTGGATCAAGTCTGCAGATAAAATGGTAACCACATCTTGGAAACTTTGAATCAAAATGACTTAGCTAAGCCTCTCCTAGATTTCTGAGTCACAGAAACTATGAGATAATAAATATTTATTATTTTAGGTTGCTGCCTTTTGAGGTTGTTAGCAATTGATAAATATACCAAATGACATACTTAGCAAGTAGTACCTAAGAGACATAATGCTTGATAGGCATACATAAAAGAATGGGATCGCAATTAAGTGCTTATTGATTTACAATCTAGTTTAAAAAATTAAGATATATACAAATAATATGAGCTACTATAGAAAAAATGTACAAATGTGTACCAAAATAATGATATTAAGGAAATGACATTGAAACACAGGCAATAGGATCATTTTACTGAGGGCCTACATAAAGTCTTCTAGAAAAGCTGCAAGTATATTGCCATGTGAAGGATGACGTGATTTGGACAGGTTAAGGCACTCCAGGTTGAAGACAAAGTTTGTATAAAGACATAAAAGTGAGAAGGACAGAAAGTGTATAGGAAATTACAAAGAAGGTAGTTGGGCTAAATACTTAGTATTTATATGTATATGTATATAATTATATTACATATGTAATGAACTAGAGAAATAACACTTATCTTTGAGACAGAGACTAATATTCTAGATCTAGCATAAATTATATGTTTTAAGGTCTCAGACTATTTTTAAGCTTTGATTTATGCTTTTGTAAAATGAAAATCATTTTACCACAAATCTACTTTTTCTGATTTCTAGTGTAATGCTCTTTATACCAAAACAAAGCTACCTTCTTGGTCTGACTTCAGACTTAATAATGGATTAGCAACAGAACAAATTTTTCTTCACTCACATAGCATCCAACTCTCATCCAAATCTATTGTTCATTGTGAGTTGATTCATTTCAACAAAAGATTTTGATGTGCTAATTTAATAGTTGAAGGAACTGTAACATTGCTAGTTGAACAAAACATTTCTAAGTAAAAAGGGGATGATCAAGGACCCAAGAAAGTATGCTTTTTGCAGGATTACTCAATTATAAAATAAACTTTATTCATATCTTCAGTCCTATTTCTACACTGTTAGTCATTGTGATACATACATGACTTTGCAAAAACATGTGTATTTTAAGTGGGATGACCTTGCAATGTGAGATTGCTGATCTATTAACAAAAATTGAATATATGCAAAAAAAACCCACTGCATCTGAGAAACTAAGATAAAACTGATAAAATCTATATCTCAGTGAGTTATATTTTAGCTCAGTCATGGATATTAAGTCATGTAGCATTCCAATTCTGATAAATTAGTAGTAACCACCTGGATATCTGTGTTGAAGAGGAGCTTAAGGCTATCTCTAGGGTTAGAGGGAAATGTTGCCAAGATCATTTTGGAATTCCTGCCACAAGAACAAGAGAAGAAAGAGGTAGCACTTGAGCACTCCATTATATCTGGACCTGTAGAAGAGGTTAAACACATAGAAAAGAAAACCATAGGTGATGATGCTAGTCCAAACAGTGCTACACTTAATAACTGCTATAGAAATTTTTTTAAAGATTAGATTTGATAACTAGGGAAGGCTAAGGAAGAAAGCTCAAATTTAGCCATAGAGAATAAGTTGTAGAGTGTTAGATAAATCTTTAAAAATGAGAAGTCCTACCTTTCCAATATAAAATATAATGTTACATCATTCAACATTTATTCTCATTCAACTTGGTTTTACCATATTATTTTCTTGAGCTGCCTCAGGATTCTATGAGGATCATAAGTCAACTTATCTGTAAGTGCTATATGTGGTCCATGCTGTTTTGATCTCTATCTAAATATGAGACAAACTAAGCATATCAGTTAGAAATGCATTCCTCCTCAAATAAAGGATAACTGAATAGCAGTAAGTTGAACAAAGTTGGTTTCTTTTTTTCACAAATGAAGAAATTCAGGGACAATTTCTGGCATTCCTTTGGCTGCTCAGTGATGACACATTAGCCCCATTTATTTCTACCTTCCTGATCCACCAAAAGCATGTTAGCATCTCGCCTCACATGTATTGACTTATTATTGCAATGATTTCTATAGATCAGAACACAAAGTCCAAGGTCTGAGAATAGTGGAAGGGAAGGGGAAGGGAAAATCTAGACATGTCTGATTCCTTTCAATAAGATATCAGGTTATACCTTAGGTGTCATTGTCTAGAAGTTCTTTCTAGCTATAAGGGAACCATCATCCAACACTTAAGTCTAGGCACACAGCTTCTTCAAACAAAGTCAGCACATAGTTAGTAAAGAAAAAAGGGGAAAATGGGTAATATATAAACATTTAATAACACTTATTTCACTAATGTTATATAAAATGGTTGCCTTAAGCCTCCAGGATTTATTTTCAAGAAACATTTAATCAATGATGTTACATATAATCATTGTAAAGAGATTTATTGTTCATTCAACAATCATTTACAGTTTACTTATGATGTGACAGGCACTTTCTCAAGTTTTCAGGATACAGAAATTCTGAGGCTTATTTTAGACACAGTTTTTCAAAAACCAAATATATTGGACTTGATATTTTATAAAATCTTTGCAAACAAAAGCACCTCACATCTATAACAATATAATAATAATGTCAATACATAAGAGTTGTATCTTTATATTTTAGAAAAAAAGAAATAGCATTTACAATAGGATCAAAAACACCAAATACCTAAGAAAAAATCTAACAAAAGAGGCCCAAGATCTCTGTAATGAAAATAACAAAACATTAATGAGAGCAATTAAACAAGACAGAGAGTAGCTCTATGCTCCCAAATAGGAAAATTCAGAAATTTAGAGATTTCATTTGTACTCGTTTTGACATATAAGTTTAATCTAATTCCAATGAAAGCCCAAATCATTCTTTTTGGATATTTATCCATTAGTATTAAAATACAAAGTATCTAGGATAGTCATGCCAATGATGAATAAAAAAGTTCAAAACTTACCCTATCTGATCTTAAGACTTATTATAAACATAGAAAAAATAAGAAAGCATGGGATTGGCACAAAAATGTATAAATAGACAAAAGGAGCAGAATGGGAAGGTCAAAAATAGACACACCAGTGGTGGCTGTAAAATTTGCCTACACTATTATTGAACAAAAGAAGCAGATACAAAGAATATACATTGTATGATTCCATCTATATAAAGTTCAAAATCAGGCAAAACTAATCTACAGGTCAGGAATTAACATAGTAGTTATTTTTGGAAGTGGTAAGGATGGTAATTTGGAGAAGACAGAAAAGTACTTTGGAGGTTCTTGAATTGACCTATTCCTTGATTTGGGTGCTGGGGTGTTCACTTTGTGGAAATTCATTATGCTTATAATTTGGACATTTTATTTATGTTTATTATACTTCAATAAAGAATACATAAAAATCAATGGTTATTGTACCAGCTATAGCCAATACAATATTATTTTTAATTTAGAATAATATAATTTAGAATATAATTTAAAAAACTAGAACTGATTCAGTTTACAAAGGAATAAAAAAACTATGGAATACATAAAGATAAATTTAACATATGATGTGCAAAATCATTACAGATTATCAAATACTATAGCAAAGAAGATTTGAATAAATGAGAAGACATGGTATCATTAATGTTGACTAAACCTCAAGTTAATATACAAATTCAATGGAACAAAATTTCAGTATCATTTATCATGTCATTTCCCAAATTGATTCCTACACACAGTAAATTTCAAAATAGCTAAACTAAATGTGAAAAATATAATGAGAGGGTATTTGGCCTAAAATGTATTAATTAACTGTAAAAGTCTTAAATTAGCTCAAAGACAGACAAACAGATCAAAGGAACAGCAGAGAGCATATAAACATATAGATATGGAAACTGTATAAGAAACTAGCAAAAAAAAGTAAACCACTTAGTATCTGATGTGGTAATAACTAACTTTTGATATAATGATGAGATCCTATCTCAAAAAATTTCCAAAAATTAAATTACAGATCTTGTTCTAATAGTAACTCCAATTAAAAATTAAACTTTATAACTATCAGAAGAAAATATAAAATAATATAAGACCTCTATGAAGAAGTATTTCTTAGACAAGTCTCTCAAAGCAGAAGTCAATAAAAGTAATAGATTTAAACATATCAAAATCTAAATATTCTATTTAATAAAAAAATCATAAAGACAAAAAACCTAGAAGAAATTAAGTGACTGAAAAAAGATAAGTAAACAATATATAAAGAACTTCTATAAATATGTAATAAATTATAATATAGAAATAAAAAAGGCCCTATCAGCGTCCAAACTGGCAAAGAAGAAGTCAAACTTTCACTCTTCGCAGATGACACGATACTCTATGTAGAAAACCCAAAAGATTCCACCCCAAAATTGCTGGAACTGATACAAGAATTCAGCAAAGTCACAGGATAAAAAACCAATGCACAGAAGTCAGCTGCGTTTCTATACACTAACAAGGAGGCAGATGAAAGAGCAATCAAGGAATCAATCCCATTTACAATTGCACCAAAAACCATTAGATAACTAGGAATAAGCCTAATCAAAGAGGTAAAGGATCTATACTCTGAAAACTATAGAACACTTATGAAAGACATTTGGAAGACACAAAGACATGGAAAAATATTCCATACTCATGGATTAGAAGAACAAATAGTGTTAAAATATCTATACTACCTGAAGCAATCTACAAATTCAAAGCAATCCCTATCAAAATACCATCAACATTTTTTTTTAAGACTTTATTTATTTATTTGACAGAGAGATAGAGAGAGAACACAAGTAGGCAGAGAGGCAGGCAGAGGGAGAGGGAGAAGCAGGCTCTCCGCTGAGCAGAGAGCCCAATGCAGGGCTCGATCCCAGGACCCTGGGATCATGACCTGAGCCGAAGGCAGCCACTCAACTGACTGAGCCACCCAGGCACCCCACCATCAACATTTTTCACAGAGCTGGAACAAACAATCCTAAAATTGCTATGGAATCAGAAAAGACCCTGAATAGCCAAGGGAACATTAAAAAAGAAAAGCAAAGCTGGTGGCATCACAATTCTGGACTTCAAGCTTTATTACAAAGCTGTAATCATCAACACAGGATTGTACTGGCCCCAAAACAGACATATAGATCAATGGAATGGAATAGAGAACCCAGAAATAGACCCTCAACTCTATGGTCAACTAATCTTTGACAAAGTAGGAAAAAATATTCAATGGGTAAGAGACACTCTCTTCAACAAATGGTATTGGGAAAATTGGACAGCCACATGCAGAAGAATGAAGCTGGACCACTGTTTTACACCATATACAAAAATAAACTCAAAATGAATGAAAGACCTAAATGTGAGACAGGAATCCATCAAAATCCTAGAGGAGAACACAGGCAGCAACGTCTTTGACCTCAGCTGCAGCAACTTCTTCCTAGACATGTCTTCAAAGGCAAGAGAAACAAAAGCAAAAATGAACTATTGGGACTTCATCAAGATAAAAAGCTTTTGCACACTACTGGATATTTACCCCAAAGATACAACTGTAGGGATCTGAAGGGGTACGTGCACCCCGATGTTTATAGCAGCAATGTCCACAATAGCCAAACTATGGAAACAGCCAAGATGTCCATCAACAGATGAATGGATAAAGAAGATGTGGTATATATATATATAGTACATATATACAATGGAATATTATGCATCCATCAAAAGGAATGAAATCTTGCCATTTGCAATGATGTGGATGGAACTGGAGGGTGTTATGCTGAGCAAAATAAGTCAATCAGAGAAAGACATGTATCATATGATCTCACTGATATGAGGAATTCTTAATCTCAGGAAACAAAATGAGGGTTGCTGGAGTGGTTGGGGTGGGAGGGATGGGGTTGCTGGGTGATAGACATTGGGGAGGGTATGTGCTATGGTGAGCGCTGTGAATTGTGTAAGACTGTTGAATCACAGACCTGTACCTCTGAAACAAATAATACAATATATGTTAAAAAAAAAAAAAAAAAAAGAAGAAGAAGAAGAAGAAGAAGACAGAAGGAAGGGAAAAATGAAGGGGGGGAATCGGAGGGGGAGATGAACCATGAGAGACTATGGACTCTGAGAAACAAACTGAGGGTTCTAGAGCGGAGGGGGATGGGGGATGGGTTAGCCTGGTGATGGGTATTAAAGAGGGCATGCTCTGCATGGAGCACTGGGTGTTACGCACAAACAATGAATCATGGAACACTACATCAAAAACTAATGACGTAATGTATGGTGATTAACATAACATAATTAAAAAAAAAAAGCTTTTGCACAGGAAAGGAAACAGTTGACAAAACTAAAAGGCAACTGATAGAATGGGAGAAGATATTTGCAAATGTCTTATAAAATAAAGGGTTAGTATACAAAATCTATAAAGAACTTATCAAACTCAAAACCCAAACAACAAAAAATGCAGTCAAGAAATGGGCAGAAGACAAGAACAGATATTTCTCCAAAGAAGACATCCAAATGGCCAACAGACACATGAAAAAATGCTCAACATCACTTGGCATCAGGGAAATACAAATCAAAACCACAATGAGGCAGCGCCTGGGTGGCTCAGTTTGTTAAGCATCTGCCTTCGGCTCAGGTCATGATCCCAGCATCCTAGGATCGAGCCAGCATCCTGGGATCGAGCCCCGCATCCGGCTCTCTGTTCAGCGGGGAGTCTGCTTCTCGCTCTCCCCCTGCTCATGTTCTCTCTCTATCTGTCTCTCATTTGCTCACTCTCTCAAATAAATAAAATCTTCAAAAAAACTACAATGAGATAACACCTCACACCTGTCAGAATGGCTAAAATTAACAACTCAGGGAACAACAGGTGTTGGTGAGAATGTGGAGAAAGGGGAACTCTCTTACATTGTTGGTGGGAATGCAAAGTGGTGCAGCCACTCTGGAAAATAGTATGGAGGTTCCTCAAAAAGTTAAAAATAGAGCTACCCTATGACCCAGCAATTGCACTACTAGGCATTTATCTAAAGGATACAACATAGTGATTCAATGGGGCACATGTACCTCAATATTTATAACAGCAATGTCCACAATAGCCAAAATATGGAAAGAACCCAGATGTCCATCAATGGATGAATGAATAAAGAAGATGTATATGTGTGTGTGTGTGTGTGTGTGATGGAATATTACTCAGCCATCAAAAAGAATGAATCTTGCCATTTGCAAGACATGGATGGAACTAGAGGGTGTTATGCTAAGCGAAATAAGTCAGTCAGAGAAAGACAAATATCATATTTCACTCATACGTGGAATTTAAGAAACAAATGAACATAAGGGAAGGGAAGGAAAAATAAAATAAGATGAAAACAGAGAGGGCGACAAACCATAAGAGACTCTTAACTATAGGAAACAAACTGCGGGTTGCTGGAAGGGAGGTGGGCGAGGGGATGGGGTAACTGGGTGATGGGCATTAAGGACAGCATTTGATGTAATGAGCACTAGGTGTGATATGTGGCCGATGAATAAAAAATTCTACCCCTGAAACTAATAATACACTATATGTTAATTAAATTTAATTGAAATAAAAGAATTTTTCAAAAGGGTCTATCAGCCTATCAAGACAGTTCACAGAACAGGAAATATACTTCTATTATGAGAAGATCATTTTGGCTGTGTGCATAATAGACTATAGACAAATCAGGCAGAAACTGGGAAAATAAATAGAAGTCTATAGCAATAATCCAGGCAAGAGATGGTGGTACTGATTAGGAGGTTGTGGTGGAAATTGTGATACATAATCAGATTCTGTGTATACTTTGCTGATTGTGTCCATAGGATTTGCTGATGAGTTACATAGAGAGTGTGAAAAATGGAAGTGTCAAGGATAAGTGCAAGGTTGCTAGCCTGAGGAAGTGGAAATACAAGTTGTCATTTCCTGAGGTGGGAAGTCTGTATGAGAAAAGGTTTTGTGAAGAAACATGAGGAATTCAATATTGAATCTGTTAAATTTGAGATACCTATGAAATATCCAGATGGAAAGGTCTACTAGGCAGCGAATGTAGGCATGAATTTCAGGAGTGATTTTAGGATCAATGAATATACAAATTTGCAAGTCTTCAGGGTATAGGTGGTTAAAGCCAAGAGAGGAGCTAAAATCACTGTGAGTGAGTAGAGAGAGAGGAGAAGGCCAAGGATTGAAACCTGAAGCACTCTAAATTTAAAAAGGTGAAGAGAAGATAAGAAAAAGAGTCCAGGAGTGAAGAAGGGTGAAAGGAAGAGAAGTAAATAAAGCATTCTAAGAGGAAGAGTGGGATTGAATATATGTCAAAGGCTGCCATTGGTTCAAGGAAGGCAAGAACTGAGAATTTGCTATTTAGAAGTAGCAAATAGGTCTTTAAAAAAATGTGAAAGAAGATTTGATGGAGTGGTGAAGATTTAAGATAGAACAAGAGGAAAGAAAAGCACAATTCTAGAAAATTCTTTTCAGGAATTTTGTTGGAAATATAGTTGTATCAGGAAAAAGAATTAGGATTAAAATGCTTTGTTGCTTGTTTGTGTGTAGTTTTTCTTTTAATTGTAGTAACAACAGTGTGGGCATATCCCAAGGGATGTTTTCACAGCAGAAGAACAGATTATAAAGATGGTGATGGTAGGACAAATTGGGACAGAAAGAAAATATTTATGAACTAAAATTGAATAAGTGATGATATCTATAAATGAAAAACTTTCATAAATCAATAAGGAAAAGATGAGTATCTCAGTAGAAAAATGAGCAAAGGAAACAAATAGCCAATTCATAAATGCAAAAATGCAAATATTTACTAAAATATTTTCATATTTTGTATTAGAAATTAAAATTAATATTTTAGAGATTAAAATAATAACTATAATATGCAAAGCATCTCATAGCCATCAAATTAAGAGGGAATAAAATTAGCATAACACCATTTGTTAGGCTCATTTGTCAGTATTGTCTACAGTCAAAATACCCAAATCCCACATCTATGAATTTACTCTAAGAGAAATATCAGAAAATTTTGAAAAGATTTATTTTCAGAGAACCTAAAAGAGCTATTATCAGCAATACTGAAAAAACAGAGACAACCCAAATACCATCAATAAAGACTTGGATCACATAAATTATGATATAATTTTACTATGGAATAAAAATCAGTCATTAAAAATTATTGTATTGATATCCATGTAGATAAAGAAATTATCAATAATATATTAAGTAGTTGACAGTAGAGTATTATCTTATTTTTCTAAAATTGAATAAATATGCAGAGAAAAAAGTTAAAGAGATACCCCAAAATGCAACTTTTTATTTCTGAATTACACAATTACAGGTTTTTTCACCATACACATATTCTATATCTATAGATCCTTTAGTTTTTAGATAAAGAATAAAATATTTTAATATTAAAATTATATAAGAAATGAAAAAAATCTCTAACAACTTTCCATTTTAAAAAATCTCTTAAAAGCAAAATATACTTTCAGAGGCTCAACTTTCAAGTTCATTATGATAGAAATCATCAAGAAGAACTGGTGCTTTGGAATTTACTTCAATTCTTTCACTGATAAGAACATATCAACCACCTCCATCTCAGGGAATAAGACCATTACTTTTCTTCAGAAGTCAGTCTATCTCATGAAAAAATCCAATCTCTCTTCATTACTCGCACCTGAACAAGATGTCTATTTAGTCAATTTTCCAGACCAAGAAAAACAAGAGTTCCATAGTTCACTCTAAATCTCAAAAACCCCAAACTATTATATCAAATAGATGAAGTCCAAAATTGAGACTTTTCAGGGAGTTGTAAGAGCCAGTTTGCCTCGAAGGTGCCTCTGCTTTTAGAACTAAATGATGCAAACTTCCATAAAACTCTTTGTCACTGGAGATTTGTGAGAGTCAGTCAGTGTCCCTTGGGGCTGATGATTGCTCAGTGTTTTCTGTATCATGGTGCCAGACTTGACCGTTACACTTTTTGTTATTATTATCTCCTATGACTCAACTGAAGCTTTGAAAATTGAGCCATTCTGTTTTCATTGCCTTAGGATGAGTAACAGTTAATGATTACAGAAAGACAAACTATAGTAGACATCTCTACAGTGAAGTCCTAAAAAAGCCTGAGATGACAAGTGACCATTGATCTTCATTGGGATGCTGGATTCTTGCCTCATATAATAGATATATGTGCCCTCCTTTCTGATCTTTACACAGAAGTCTTAATTATTCCAAGAGTTTAAAAGAGCCATGATTGTCTCTTAAGGACATTTCAAGAATCACTTTAAGGCAAAAACAACTATGTTGCTTAATGCTTAAAATATCTTTGAGTGGTACTACCTTCATAAAGTTTGAATTCCAGTTCTGATTTTTAATTGCTTAAGGAACACATTATTTCATTAATATCGATCTCCTGCATAGTATCAAGTAGAATAACAAATATAAATTTGTTGTAACAGTTATGTTCAAAAATTAAAATAACAAACAACTCTGTTTTTCATTAAACATTTTTTAAAGTCACCCATTTCTTTAAACAAAATTGCAAGAGGAAAGGGAAATACAACCACTATTCATAGGTACCTCAAAAACACTAGCCATTTTGTTTTATAGGTATTATGAGCACATTAGATATATGTTGAGCACAAGAACCATGACATAATCTTGACTCTGATTCCTGTTGCATAAGCCTCTAAATATCCATTCTTATTTTCTCAGACCTGGTCTCTAAATCTTTTCTCAGGTTTTTGTTTTTCTGTTTTTTTTATTTATTTGACAGAGAGAGACACAGCGAGAGAGGGAACACAAGCAGAGGGAGTGGGAAAGGGAGAAGCAGGCTTCCCGCAGAGCAGGGAGCCCGATGTGGGGCTCGATCCCAGGACCCTGGGATCATGACCTGAGCCGAAGGCAGACACTTAACTACTGAGCTACCCAGGCCCCTCTTTTCTCAGTTTTGTGAGAATTTTCCACAAGTTTTTTTCTAAGTAATTCTTTCTTTTTAACTAAACATAACAGAGTACTTTTCTGTTGCTTACCACCCAAAATCTTACTGATATAATTCAATTGAAAACCTTAGTAAAACTAGCATATAGCAAATAATTCAGCAATGGTATCTACTTTATTATATCTATCACTATTTGGAGGGATTTTTCATAAAGGATTTGTAAAGGCTGGAGTCATTTAAATGTAGTCTTCACATATTCCTCAGGAAGAGCATTCCTATGTGCAAATCACATTGCTAAGCACCTAGAATAAAACATGTCTGTCTTGTTTAGCATTTTATTCCAAGTTGTTAGTAATGTGCTTTGTACATAGGGGTGCTCTATGAATTTCTGTGTTTGGATGAATTAATAAATGCCTGGCTGAACTAATGGATAAATCAATGAATGTGTAAGGATGCTTTTATTTTTCATATACTCCTCTCCAGTCTTCCTGAGGATTATGTGCAGAACATTGTACTAAATGCAAACAAAAAGTGAATGAAGTAGATGTTATTTGAGCTCTATTTTCAGTTAAGAAAATTGAGGCACAGAGAGATTAAGAAAATTTCCCTAAATTACACAGTTAATAAATGAGAGAGTTTTCATTAGAACCCAGGCAGCCTTATTCTAATGCCTTCTCTGACAACATACTGTATGTACTTCTCATTGGAGATACTTAGTTGGAGAAAGGAACACAAAGAGGGGGTGCCTGGGTGGCTCAGTCAGTTATGTGGCTGCCTTCAGCTCTGGTCATGATCCCAGGGTCCTGGGATCGAGCACCATGTCAAGCTCCCTGCCCAGCTGGAAGTCTTTTCCTCCCTTTCCCTCTGCCCCCCTCCACTCATGCTCTCTCTCTCTCTCGTTGATGCTCTCTCTCGCTTGTGCTCTCTCTTTCCCTCATGTTCTCTATCAAATAAATAAATAAAATCTTAAAAAAAAAAGAAAGGAACACAAAGAAGGAAGAGGGAAAAAGGGAGGAAAGAATGTAGGGAAGAAGAAATTACTGCATTGCTAGCTAACAGAACCACCTTTTTTTTTTTTTTTTACAAAATCCTATTATTTTAACTCACTTAAAAAAAAGATCTTACTTGGCCCGCACAAAAAAATGTTGTGTTGAAATAATTATACATTTAAGCATAAATTCTGCAAACTAGCATTGCTCTGCCATGTATTGGTAATAAACAATATCAAATCAATGCTCATCTAAAACTAAAAAGAAACTTCCACTTTTACCACGATTGTGTTTTGCTGTATTTTAAACCACATGCAATGCTATAGTTTCTCCCATAAAACTTATGATTTAATAGGAAAATGGTGTCTGCTAATGATTCACTCACTCTCAAAGGCAAGAAACATAATTTACCATGCTTAAAAATATTATTTATGAAAATATAATTTCAACATCTCATCTTTTTAAGGTAGGATCTATAGTAATCCTAACAAGCAAAAAGTTGCAAGACAAAAGTGATTAATCATAAAGTCTATGAGGCCAGCCGATAAACACTGAAACTATGATCACCATGAAACATTTCACTAACAGAGCATCAGCAGTCCAACAAACTATCTTTTGGTTGTGAGCTAAAGAGGGCCAAGCACAGTTGGAATTGCTGAAAAAATTGCTTTAAGGCTCCATTTACTCATGCAGAACTAATGATGCATGAGAAAAAATGAGTCCCAAGTTTAAGTAATTTTGGGTAATGGAGCAAAACACATTCCCCCATTGAAGAGCCACATGACACATTAGCATATTGAAGATTCTGATAAGTCATATAGTAAAGGCATTGATTCAATTGTGTTTATGCCATGACTTTAAATTTATACTTAACCACAAACCTCACGATTTTTATATAAACATTTAAATTTTCAATACACTAATGTTCCTTGGAACACACAATAAAAAATAATGCTTTAAGAATGACTGATATAGGCAGGGAGTCTGCTTCTCCCTCTGACCCTCCTCCCTCTCATGCTCTCTGTCTCTCATTCTCTCTCTCAAATAAATAAATAAAATCTTTAAAAAAATATATTTTTAAGAATGACTGATATACACTGATAATCTGTGTGTTATAGGATACTAAGAAAAAGATGGTAGAAGGAGCAGTTACGTTTTTCGACTTCTTCAAATCTCCCCATAAAACTTACAAAATAAAATAAGCAAAATGAAACAAAAACAATACAATGTTTACTAAAAAACAAAAAGGTATCTCCATGAACTATAATAGGTAAGTAGATGTGTTCTAACCATTGATAGTTTTGGCATGAGTGGTGTCAGCATAAAAATAGATAAAATGGAAAAATGTCTCAGAAGTGTTAGGCCATATTTTGATCACTTCACAAAAACAAAAAAAAGAGAGGGATTTCTAGAGAAACAAAGCTAAAACATGATGCTGATCCACCCTTTCTCCTGAAACTAGAAAATAATTACAGTCAAATCTTACACAATATTATTATAAGGTAAGAAACTACATCTCTACACAAAAGGAAAGCACACTAGAAAGAAATGTCCAAGAAATTAATAATAATAATAATAATGTATTTCAAAATAGACCAAAAGAAATTGAGAAAATGGAAAAGCCTATGAAAGAATCACAGAAATCACCATAAGAAAATTGAAGCAAATATGTAAAATATTTGAAAAGAGGTTATGAAACTGAGGAAAATAATATTTTAAAGTTAAAGAGTTATTTTAGAAATGAAGTGTGAACAAAATTAAGTAAAAGAGCAAATAAATTAAATGGGGAGTTCCTCAGGAAAAGTAAATGGGAAGGATGAAATTTTTCAAAATCTAAAAGCAATAAAAAATGAGATAAAAAACTTCAGAGAAAGTGGTAGAGAACATAGGCAAAAAAGATAAAATATACATATAATTGGAGTTTCTTAAGCAGTGCAACAAGTTAATGGAACAGAACAAGTATAAAAACTATGATTAAAGAAAATTTTACTAAAGAAAAAAGGAACTTTAACCTATATATTGAAAGAACAAATGGTGTACCTGAAAAAAAAATCAAATCTAGATCACCAAAACTGAGAACATTTTAGTAAAATTATTGAACTTTAATGTAAAAAAAAAGAAAAAAAGAACAAAAACTACCAGCCAAAAACAGCAAGTCAAGGGTTATGAAAGAATAAACAGATTATTATTAGAGGTTTTTTGGGTTTTGTTTTGTTTTGTTTTTTAACAGCAACTCTTTATTCCAAAGACATTGGAATAAGGTGTTTAAGTTACCCAAAGAAAGAAAGAGTAAGCAAAAGTATTTATATCCAATTAAGAAACTTTTAAGTATAAAACTGAAGACAATACTGCTTAATATGAAAGAACCCTAGGAATGTTTTGTTAATCTATTTCTGAGTATGAGCTTCATTTAGGAAGATTTCCAAGGCTAAAGAGATACTGGCTTATGGACTTGTGATGATTAATTATATACATATAATTTACCACAGAACTAAGATAAGTGATGAATAAAAGTATAGAATATATGCTCTGATAACATAATTTGAAAAAATGGGACAAAAAGGTGAGAGTATACAAAACTAGGATTAATTCAGTGATTTAACTATAATTACAAGCATGTTATGTCAAATGAGATGAGGAGGAAATAGAGGGGAAGACATGGTTACTATCTAATTTCAATATTGTTCATAGAAGTGAACCTTTTCTTACTAAGAAAAAGTGTGGGACTCAGGCCATTATAAAACATTAGAACAATACTAAATAATATGAAAATAAGATGAACATTATTTTTTTTTAAATGTGCATATAAACTGAACAGGTGAAATCAAGTGGAAGTCACAGGAATAGAAGCTAGATATATTGGAACATATTTTGACTTTAAAGTTTGACCTTGTAACATGCATTTTACATAATTCAAAATTCAAGGCCCTAAAATTATAAATGAAATTAAACAACTAAATTAATCATGTATCCATCCAATTGGTGACATAACCACACAAAAACCATTTACTTCAAATTACCTTAATATACTGTAATTTGATTGTACAACTCTAATGAAATGAAAACCTATGCACACACACAAAAAAATAATCTTATTTTGTAAACTACTTTCAGTAGTAATAATATTGTTACTACCTTTTTATTTTGTTTTATTCTGAGTCTTTTTTGTGAGTATACAGGATAAAGCAAATGAATATTTAAGTTTATGTTTACAACTGGGATTTTCAGCCTGGAAGAAATAAAAGATCTGAGATATGTGACTTTGGGATAAAACTCCATATTACTGAATTTCATTTTGAAATGTCAATATGAACTCATATCTTTTAAAACTATATACACACATTGTTATCTCTCTTCCCAGGGAAGTTCTAAAAACAATATACCAATGTAGCTCTGACTTTTTTTGGCACGAGAAAACAAAGAAAGCATTAGAATTATTATAGTCATAATAAAATCATTCAAGATCAGGAGCCAAACAAAACAGGCTCCTACTATAGGCTGTGCTAAATTGAAACAAATTAAGTATGTTTAACCCCATAAGTTCATAATGATGCTAAAAAGGAAAAGAAAAAACAAAACAAAACAAAACAAAACAAAACATCCTTATAAGTCATCTGGATGGTGCTGGGGAATCAACTTATTATTTTGGAAATTATTAAGTATATTTTATCTTTTTTGTGTGAACTGTCCTTCATGCTTACCAATGAGTAAATAATGAAAAGAAATGTATAGATTAATTCAGTCAATAAATGAATAAGAATGAAAGAATATCGCCATTATAGAACCCTCAATGAATTATTACATCTATGCAATTATCATCAAGAGTTTTTAATGTCATGAAAAAAGATTTAGATAAAACATACCTCCATAAGACATAGTCTCACCAAAAATTTCCTTTTCCTAAATTTTATCAACCCTTAGATCTAATTGCCAATTTACAGGAAATGCATGGAACAAAGAAAAATGTGTAAAAATAACGTGGCTGAAAATATGAAACTTTAACGTGTAGGAAACTGTACAGGAAAAATATCCCAGCGTATTTTACAACAGCAACAAAGAATGTAGGAAGAAAGCTGATGGAGGCATAATTATGGATTGAAAGGGTCTTAGAAAATATAGCAACCTAAAAAAATAAATGAAAAAGAAAATATAGCATACTAACCATATCTTAATTTTTTAAAAATTCTGATTCATATAATCAAATTTTTAAAAAGAGGGAAAGGGAGAGGGAGGCAGATTATAAGGGGAGATATTTGAACACTGAGTAGACATTCCATATTTAAAAATTATAACTAAATTATTTAGGTGTAATAATGATAACATCATCATGTTAAAAATTTCTTGCTTAAACATAAATACAGACGATGAAGTTTTCTTCAAAATATTCTGAGGAGTGTAGTTATATATAAAACAAATAGTTATGAGTAGAGGGTTAGAGATGAAACAAAATTGGTTGGTTAATGGTAGACCATTTATAAAATTATGTGATTTTTACATGGAGATTTGTTATTTTATTAATGCTACTTTTGTATGTTTGAATTTTTTCATGATAAAATATTTAAAAGAAAAATACACATTTACATACATATGTATAGTTTTTAATGTTTAAGCTATGTATAGATAGTTTTTAAAACATGCACAATAATATACTTAAAAAGTTTTTTAGGGGCACCTGGGTGGCTCAGTTGTTAAGCGTCTGCCTTCGGCTCAGGTCATGATCCCAGGGTCCTGGGATTGAGCCCCACATCAGGCTCCCTGCTCTGCAGGAAGCCTGCTTCTCCCTCTCCCACTCCCCCTGCTTGTGTTCCCTCTCTCACTGTGTCTCTCTCTGTCAAATAAATAAATAAAATCTTTAAAAAAATTTTTTTTTAAACATGCACAATAATACACTTAAAAGAAAATTATTTATATGTCTGTATATATATAATGTTTTAAATAAAACTATATATATGATTTTCTTTAAAATATTTTATTAGGGACATTTATGAAATTCAGTTCTATGTGATTTATTTCTAATTTCGCTCTTTCTCTTACAGATTATATATATATATATATATATATATATATAATCTGTAAATATATCTAGGTGGCAGTCCACAGGAAAGATCTCCTGTGTGTATATGAATAAAACACCTTTTTAGAGCAAACTTTCAAAGTCAAACATGAAACTAGGAATTAGAATTACTGATAGAATGAAGAACTAGTTGCACTTTTTTTTAGAGTCACTAATTGTAGGTGAACTTCCATGCTTTCCTGGACTGAAATGTATAACCTTACCTACACACCTAGCTTATAATTTCTATAATAAAAGCAGCATTGGTAAAAAGTTAATAGTTCACAAATAAATATATATTACTTAAAAAAAACACATGAAGTATGATTTTTTAAATAAAGCTATTTTAAAAGAAGTGAGTTTTAAAATAGTTCATATGTGTTTCAACTTGTTTCCTATGAGCATTCCATGAATTAACACACTGACTAGGTAGCATTTCAAACAGTTCTAGGAATGATGAGCTAGACAGAAAAATGCTTGGACTCTTGAGTCAGATAAATGGGTTAAATATTGTCTCTGCCACATACCAGCTGTGCAAACTTAGAAAGGTTATTTAATTTCTCTGAATCTCAATTTCCTCCTCATATAAAGTGAAAAGAATAATATTATATATATTATATATAACACCTGGCACATAGTAAATACTAAGTAGTTAGTAGTAGTCATTATATTGTAATTAGTATATTTCTGAAATAACTCTTCAGTTGCCTGTGGAAGGATCTCAAAATGAATTTTTTTACTATTAAAAAAATAATTTCTACTTACAGTCATTTGAGTGCATGTTATCTCAAAACCATTTATAGAGAGAATGAATTAATTCACTTAATATATGAATAAAAATGGGCTTTCACATTCATTTTTCACCTCTGGAAACTTCCATTCAAGTCCTTGCTTTGGTCTTGAGTGAAAATGAATTTAATGGTCTGCCTCATCAATAGCCCCATTATCACAAAGCTGCCATGCAAGTCAGTATAATATAGTACAATTGCCATTCTGTCAGTCTCTGCTCAAAATTAAGCCAGGGTCAAAAATAGCAAATTGTCTTATAATTTTTCCCAGCACAGTGACGGAACTGTATCCCTAAGTCCTGCTGCCCATATTATTTTAGCTCTAAGTAATGTCATAAAGATATTTTATTAATGACTTATATGTTCCAGAGCTATGGTTTTCAAGTTTGTCTAAACATCATGATCAACTTCAACCTTTTAAGAAATAGTTATGCCCAGACTCAACCCCATCAATTCTGATTGTTGGTCTTGGGTTGGAGTCAGGAATTGGTATTAAAAAATAAATAAGTAAATGCCCAGGGGATTTTCTATGGTATGAAAGCTTAGTCTCTTGCTACTCAAAGTTGGTCCATGGACCAGAAGCTTTGGCATTATCTGGGAACTTGCTAGAAATGCAGAAACACAGATCCTGCACTGGTCCTGAACAGAAGCTGCATTTGACAAGATCCCCACATGAATCACATGCTCATTATAGTTTGCAAAGTACTACCCAAAGTTTACCCTAGAATTTATTGAATTTTCACTTAAGCAATAATTTAGAGCTCTACACAATGTTCAATAATTAAACTTTTGAGTTACATCAGTAGAAAAAGTAAAAAAAGAAGAAAGGTGAAGTAGAAATAGTATTTACATAGTTATAAATTATCTTAAGCCTGGAAAAAAAGAATATGTGGGTGCTTTGAGGTAAGGAGACTCACAGCATTTTTAAACATCATCATCATCATCATCATAAATGGGTATTCCAACTTTCTGCTGGAGTACAAGAAATGTCATCTGGATTTTATCTTAGATTTATAATTGGTCATTTATATTAAGAGCAAGTAAAATTTCAGAACTTTATTACAGATTGAATCAAGAGGCTTATATTCAGTTCCTAAAAGAATATGCATCTATGCCTATATATCTATAAATACATATAGTATTCATTTCATGTTCCTAAGAGGCTGTATAGAAATTTACATAAGTCCATACACTTTCGAATCACCGATTATCTTCCTTGAGAATAACCAACATGGGTTTTTTTAAATCCTGAGTGGATTTATACAATATGAGAATTTAGTTAAAAGCTTTTTCTTTCATTCTTTTCATGCAGCAGAGTAATCTTTTAAAATAGAAATCTGATCACAAAAGTCCCCCTTGTAAAGTTTTCCAAAAGCATTCTTCCCCATTGAAAATAAAACAAACAAAAAAACCTAGCTTCTTAGTCTGGCCTAGAAAGTCCAGGCCATCTCTCTTGTAATAACCCTCCACCTACCCACAGACTGGTCCACCTTCTTTCCTAGGTGCAACCAAGCTCACTTGCTCCTTGGAGCCTATGGATCAATTTCTTCTCTCTGCTGCCAGGCTCAGCCCTCTGGGTTTTACATGCTGGGCTCCTACTTAGTATTGAATTTCCATTAGAGACTCTTAATCATAGAAAACAAACAGGGCTGCTGGAGGGGAGAGGGGTGGGGGAGAGATAATTGGGTGATGGAATTAAGGAGGGCACATGATGTAATGAGCACTGGGTATTATATAAGACTGATGAATCACTGAACTCCACCTCTGAAACTAATAATACAGTATATGTTAATTACTTGAATTTAAATAAGAAAAGAGTAACATAAAATAAGAATAAATAAATAAATAAACAAACAAATAAACAAAAGGGAAGTGACATGATCTGACAGTCAGATCTGGCTGCTCTATAGAAAAATGCCTTCAGGAAAACAAGAGTGGAAACAGGAAGACTACTGCAATAATCCAGACTAGATCTGATGATTGTTTACACTCTCATCGGGCTGTCCAATATTGAAGCCATGAGCCACATGTTGGCTGTGAGTACCTGAAATGTTGGCTAGACTGAACTAACATGCGCTCTAAGTGTAAAATGCATGCTGAAGTTCAAAGGCTTACTACAAAAATAAAATATTGCATTGATAATTTTAAAAAACATTTATCACACGTTGAAATAATATTTTGACCATGTTGGATTACATAAAATATATTAGTAAAATTAAAATAAATAAATAAATAAATAAATAAATAAATAAATATTTCAGAGATGCCTGCTCTAAACACCCAGCCCAAAATAGCTACTTAGCCACCTCATATGGAGCACCCATTACAGGACTTGTTTATTAATTTATTTATTTTTGTTGTCCAAAGGATATAAGAGTCATGAAAGACCTTATGAAAGAAGGGATACTGCTTATTTATCACTGTAATAAGAAATATCTTTAAATGGTATTATAAGATTATAAATCCCATGGAGAAGTGCAGAGGTCAAGCAGAAAGAGTTGGGTGAGTGTGTAAAATTTTAATATTCAATATTAAAATATCCCATTTATTAAGCATCTACTATACCAGGCTCTACAGTGGGGTGTTATATATATTATCTCTAGTCCTGACTGCAGCACTCAAACAGATTTGTCACCATTTTACAATAGATGAATATGCAACTCATGAAGATTATAAAATATATCAATGTTGCCTTGACTAGTAATATTGGAACCAGGATTTAAACAGACAATAATCTATACCCCAAATATCCAACCCCCTAATTCCTCCCATTAGAAAAGTCGATGGTCCATATTAAGCAATCTAACAATTTGGGGATACTTTCTAAGAATCAGGCACTTTTAAATATAATATTGCCTATACCTTGATTCCATTAAGATCAATTCTGTGCTATTATAATTCTATGCTCTAGATCAGAGGACAATATGAGATGCACTAACATGTGTATGAAGCTTAAGATATATAAAATTATTTACTCATGTAGATTAAAGCATAGATATGATACATTAAGTCAGGAATTAAGACTTTCCACCATTAATTACCTCCCTGCAAATTCTTCAAATCATTTTTAAGCGCTCAAATTTTTATGTCTTTTTAAATTCAGTTCTCATTTTAGTACACCTGTAGATTTATGGAAAAATTGTGAAGATGGTATGGAGAATTCATATATACCTCACACCCAGTTTCCACTGTTAATATCTTATATTAGTGCAGTGCATTTGTTACAATTAATGAACCAATATCAATACATTGTTACTAACTCAAGTCAATACATCATTAAAATGTCCTTGGAGTTTACCTTATGATCCTTTCCTATTTCAGGATCCTATCCATGATACGACATTGTATTTGTCATCATGTCTCCTTAGGCTCCTTTTGCTTTTTCTCAGACTTCCCTTGCTTTTCATGACCTCGATAGCTTTGAGGAATAGGGGTACTAAACAGATTATTTCATAGAATATCCCTATGGATATTTGGATTTGTCTGGTATTTTTGGATTGTCTTGGTATTTTTTTCATGATTATACTTGGGTTATGTGTCTTTAAGAGGAAGACATAGAAGTAAAGTGCCATTTTCACTACATTTTATCAAAAGAATATAATTGTCAATATTTTACTTTAGATATCATTATTGATGTTAACCTTCATCACCTGATTGCGATAATGTTTGTCACAATCTCCACTGGAAAGTTAATCTTTTCTAGTCCTTTCCATACTGTATTCTTTGGAAGAAAGTCACTAGGTATAGCCTATGGTCCCCACTTATGGGGTAGGGGATTATATCTTCCCCCACTTTGAGGTAGGATTATCTACATAAATAAACTATTTGGAATTCTTCCAATAGGGAGATATGTTTATTCTCCTTCATATATTTGTATATGTAATCATTTATGCAAATATGGAAACATTTTATTTTACACTTTGAGTTATAATCCAGTATAACTTTATTTATATATTTTTTTAAATTGTTCCAATTTCAGACTTTAGGAGCTCATTCAGTTAGCTCTTGAGACCCTTTGACATATCTCCATAAGAGCTCCATTTGAGCTCTTCCTTACTTTCTGGCACTACAGGATGCCCCAGGCTCATCTTATACGTTTCTTGCCACAGTCTTAGATTCAGCTATTTCTCTAAGAATCCCGGGTTCTTTTATTGGAGAACAGTACCAGAAACCAAAAACTTGGCTCTAGATGTGCTGATCACTACTCTAGTGCTTTTAGGCCCTTTCAGCTGAAGAAAGGAAACAGATGTGCTTATACTTACCTGTGTATATAAACCTATTTACAAATATTTCTAACTGTAACCATCTGTACCTGTATTAAGCTAAACTTGAGTTTATGCCTGTGTTTCTAGCTCTAATCCATGACCAGGTGGATCATTCTAGCCTCTTACTCTTGATTATCTGTAACTTCTCATGCCTATAGTGAAAAACCTGGCTCACAACTTTCATTTATTCAATTGTTCAATTCTAGTATACATGTACAGGAGTATCAGAATTATTAACCTATATCCTCATGGGAAATGACCTCATTAGCTACTGTACCTTGTTTATCTACAGTTTCTTTGCCTTTAGTCTTATATACTTCACTCATTTCCAAGGTTACTTAGTGCAGTACTTTCCCTAACCACATGCTCTTAAATGACAATGTTTTGTATATTTGCAATACAGTTAGATTGCTTTGTCACATTCTGCACTCCATTCTGGCAACCCCCAATCTTCTAAATCTGCATACATTAAAGTTCACTTTCTGTAACTGGAAAGTTCCATGGGTTTTGAAAACACATAGTATTATGTATTGAACACCAGATACTATAATGAATAGTTTCACCACTCCCTACTTAGGAAATAATGAATCAAAAACAAAACAAAAATTTTAAATAATACAAGAAGCAATATTGCATACCTGGAGAGATTGCAGAAATCATGCCACCATCAAGACTTGAAGGATATGGGGTGATGCTTGGCTGGTTCCACCAGATCCAATGGTGTCTGAAGTGTTACTTGCAAATAAGGAGGCTGTTTGGAGTCTTTAGCAGGCTCCTACAGGGGAATCACATTGCAGACTCAGGGTTTTGAAACAAGGCCCTACCATCTTCTGTGGATAACTGTTCACCTTTTGAAAAACAGCTTTTGGCTTGTTCTTAGGCCTTAGTTGAGACTGAATGCTTAACCATCGGCCATCAAGTTACCATGTTACCTGAACCACCCATTATGAGCTGGGGTTGTCTGATCCATTAAGCTATAAATTTGGGCAGGCATAGCAGCAATTCATGGAAGTGATAGATATAAGAGTAGGCTTGGGTAGGCCCTGAAGGCACGAATAAGTTACATGGTGAAATGGTCCAAATGTCTGTGGTCCCCATTCCTGCTACATTACCTTCTGTCTCACATAGCCTACACATATGGCCTCATGGGGAGTTCCCTACAATCAGCTGATAGAAGAAAAGAAAACTTGGGTTTGGTTTACTGGTTTTAGGCAAATAGGTACCACCTGGAAGTGAACAGCCCCAGCACTACAATCCTTCTCTGGGACATCCCTGAAAAACAGTGGTGAAGGGAAATTCTCCCAGTGGGCAGAACGTTGAGCAGTGCACCTGGTTTTTCATTTAATCCTTTTACTGTTTAACAGGCATTACTGAGAACCTGAAATCCATGAATATAATGTTTCTAAAAAGGAAAAGATTAATCATTCTTCAAGAAGTCCTTAAATTTTACTTACTCAGTTATTAGATATGAGAATATTTTGCACTACATTATTAGGTTGAGTTTTTGGAAAAGAAAATCAAACTCAAAAGGTCAAAATGTAATTGTTTTCAAAAATGCTCACGCAGAGATTTGCCATGAGCATAGTCAAGGTAATACCAGTGTAGAATGTATTTTTTGTATTTTTTTTTCCTGATAGCCTGTTCCATTATCCTTAGGGGGCAGGTAATTTTTCCTAATGATAGTAATCACAGTAGAGTTTAAAGTGACTGAAGCCAAGACCATGTCAAAGAAATGGAAAGGTAAAGAAGAGAGAAGGCAGAAGAGGAGGAACGTAGTGAAAAAAGAGAAAATATATGTGGATTCCAATGTTACAAGCATGGAATGAGAATGAAGTAGATACCAAATATAATACTGTTACCATGAAATTTGTATTCTAGCTTTTTCTTTCTTTTTTTAAGTGTGAAGAGTGTTATATGCTCTTGATGTGTTGTGACAGAGTGTAGAGATATTTCATTGCTAATTATCCCTTTTAACATTCTAAACACATTTGACAATAGTATGATGAAAGAATTCAGTGGTCTATACCCATTTTTGCATTTTGCCAATGGTTGGCAAATTTTTTTAAGATTTTATTTATTTATTTGAGAGAGAGCAAGAATGCAAGAGAGAGAGAGCAGTTTTAATCAACTATAATGCAAAAGCTTACACAGCCACAGGGAGAAAACCAATCGCATCCTTGCCCTAGGCCCCAGCAAAGTAACATCCTTTTCAGTATCAGAAAGTCAGCCTTGTATAGAATACAGTGTAATAACAACTGTATTTTATTCTATAGTTTTTAAAGAATAAAACATAAAACATCTCATTTACTATGTATAGTAACTCTTCAAGAGAAATCATTAATATATTAAATAATTTGTCCAATTCACAATTTATATGCAATGGGGCCTTATCAGTGTCCTGAAAGAAAATTATCTTACTGTTGTGTCATCAAGAAATCCTAGATGAAAAGTACACCTGAAATTTAGAGGCCTAGTAAGCCCTTCCTCCCTTTTGTGTGACATAAAAGGTCATTGATCTAATCAGACTAGCAGTCTCCCAGGAAGAAGAGTGACCCAACAAGCAGCAGATCCGGGGAGACTCCCCTTCCTCCCCTGGGAGGAGTGGCATGGGAGTGCACCGCAGGAATCTGCTGGGTTTGGAGACTCCACACAGGATCGGGTGCCAGAGATAGAAACGCACAGTCACAGGCCTGCTGATCATGGAGTGTGGCCGGAGACCGGGGAGACGGGAGTGACTGGCGGCTTTTCTCTGGGGGCACAAGTTCTTGGCTCCTCCAGGGAAGAGATTGGGAGACCACCATTTTCACTCTCTGCCTCCAAAGCTGTCCGGAAAGCTTGCAGGGAACAAAAGCTCCGGAGAGAAAACCCGAGCATATTACTTAGCCCAGACCGGGCAAGGGCGGGGCAATTCCACCTCCGGCAAAGACATTTGGAAACCACGGCAACAGGCCCCTCCCCCAGAAGATCAGCGAGAACAGCCAGCCAAGACCAAGTTTACCGATCAATGAGAACGGCAGAACTCCAGCGCTAGGGGACTACTGCACATAGAATTCACGGCTTTTTTACCATGATTCTTTAGTCTTTCAAGGTTAATTTTTTTTTAACTGTCCTTTTTTCTTTTTTTTTTTTTTTGAATTTTTGTTTTTCCCTTTTTCAACCAACTTCTTATCAATCCCTTTTTTAAAAAACATTTTTATTTTTCATTTTTAGAGTCATATTCTATCCCTTCATAGTAGTTACCCATATTTTTGGCATATATATATATAAGTTGTTCTCTCTTTAAAATTTTGAGATAGTTTCTTCTAACAGATCAAAATATACCCTAAATCTCTAGTGTATGGTTTTTTTCTACTCCCCTGCCTGATCACATTCTCTCCCTTTTTTTTCTTTTTTTTTTAATCCTCTTCTTTCTTTTTTCAAACAACTTCTTATCAATTCCTTTTATAAAATTTTTTATAATTTCCATCTTTACAGTCATATTCCATCCCTTCATCATATCAACCCTTATTTTTGTACATATATAAGTTTTTCTTTCTTTAAAATCTTGGGAGGCACTTTCTCCTAACAGACCAAAATACACCCCAAATCTAGTGTGTGGCACTGATCTATATACCACCCTGATCATATTTGAACACATTCTGGTTTTTGTTTTGTTTTGTTTTGTTCTGTTTTTGTTTGTTTTTATCTTTATCTTTTTCTTCTTTTTTTTTTTCTTCTTTTTCTTTTTTCTCTCTTTCCCTTTCTTTTCCCACTGCTTCAGGTCTTTTCTGATTTGTTTAGAGTATATTTTCTGGGGACGTTGTTACCCTGCTAGCATTTTGTTCTCTCATTAATCTATTCTCCTCTGCACAAAATGACAAGGTGGAAAAAATCACCTCAACAAAAAGAACAAGAGGTAGTACCGACTGCCAGGGACCTACTCAATATGGACATTAGCACAATGTCAGATCTAGAGTTCAGAATCATCACTTTAAAGATACTAGCTGGGTTTGAAAAAAGCATGGAAGTTATTAGAAAAACCCTTTCTGGAGAAGTAAAAGAACTAAAATCTAAACAAGTTGAAATCAAAAAGGCTATTAATGAGGTGCAATCAAATATGGGGGCCCTAACTGCTAGGATAAATGAGGCAGAAGAGAGAATCAGTGATATAGAAGCCCAAATGATGGAAAATGAAGAAGCTGAGAAAAAGAGAGATAAACTCCTACTGGATCACGAGGGCAGAATTCGAGAGATAAGTGATACCATAAGACAAAACAACATTAGAATAATTGGGATCCCAGAAGAAGAAAGAGAGAGAGGGGCAGAAGGTATAATGGAGCAAATTATAGCAGAGAACTTCCCTAATTTGGGGAAGGAAACAGGCATCAAAATCCAGGAAGCACAGAGAACCCCTCTCAAAATAAATAAAAATAGGTCAACTCCCCAACATCTAATAGTAAAACTTATGAGTCTCAGAGACAAAGAGAAAATCCTGAAAGCAGCTCGGGAGAAGAGATATGTAACCTACAAGGGTAGAAACATTAGATTGGCAACAGACCTATCCACAGAGACCTGGCAGGCCAGAAAGGACTGGCAGGATATATTCAGAGCACTAAATGAGAAAAATATGCAGCCAAGAATACTCTATCCAGCTAGGCTGTCATTGAAAATAGAAGGAGAGATAAACAGCTTCCAGGACAAACAAAAACTAAAGGAATTTGCAAACACGAAACCAGCCCTACAAGAAATCTTGAAAGGGGTCCTCTAAGCAAAGAGAGAGCCTAAAAGTAACATAGACCAGAAAGGAACACAGACAATATACAGCAACAGTCACATTACAGGCAATACAATGGCACTAAATTCATATCTTTCAATAGTTACCCTGAATGTAAATGGGCTAAATGCCCCAATCAAAAGACACAAGCTATCAGATTAGATTAAAAAACAGGACTCTTCGATATGCTGTCTGCAAGAGACTCATTTTAGACCCAAAGACACCCCCAGATTGAAAGTGAGAGGGTGGAAAACCATTTACCATGCTAATGGACACCAAAAGAAAGCTGGGGTGGCAATCCTTCTATCAGACAAATTAGATTTTAAACCAAAGACTGTAATAAGAGATGAGGAAAGACACTATATCCTACTTAAAGGGTCTATCCAACAAGAAGATCTAACAATTATAAATATCTATGCCCCTAACATGGGAGCAGCCAATTATATAAGGCAATTAATAACAAAAGCAAAGAAACACATCGACAACAATACAATAATAGTGGGGGACATTAACACCCCCCTCACTGAAATGGACAGATCATCTAAGCAAAAGATCAACAAGGAAATAAAGACTTTAAATGACACACTGGACCAAATGGACTTCACAGACATATTCAGAACATTGCATCCCAAAGCAAGGGAATACACATTCTTCTCTAGTGTCCATGGAACATTCTCCAGAATAGATCACATCCTAGGTCATAAATCAGGTCTCAACTGGTACCAAAAGATTGGGATCATTCCCTGCCTATTTTCAGACCACAATGCTTTGAAACTAGAACTCAATCACAAGAGGGAAGTCGGAAAGAACTGAAATACATGGAGGCTAAAGAGCATCCTACTGAAGAATGAATGGGTCAACCAGGGAATTAAAGAAGAATTAAAAAAATTCATGGAAACCAATGAAAATGAAAACACAACTATTCAAAATCTTTGGGATGCAGCAAAGGCAGTCCTAAGAGGAAAGTATATAGCAATACAAGCCTTTCTCAAGAAACAAGAAAGGTCTCAAGTACACAACCTAACCCTACACCTAAAGGAGCTGGAGAAAGAACAGCAAGTAAAGCCTAAACCCAGCAGGAGAAGAGAAATAATAAAAATCACAGAAGAAATCAATGAAATAGAAACTAAAAGAAGAGTAGAACAGATCAATGAAACTAGGAGCTGGTTCTTTGAAAGAATTAACAAGATTGATAAACCCCTGGCCAGACTTATCAAAAAGAAAAGAGAAATGACCCAAATAAATAAAATCATGAATGAAAGAGGAGAGATCACAACCAACACCAAAGAAATACAAACAATTATAAGAACATATTATGAGCAACTCTACGCCAGCAAATTAGATAACCTGGAAGAAATAGATGCATTCCTAGAGATGTATCAACTACCAAAACTGAACCAGGAGGAAATAGAAAACCTGAACAGACCTATAACCACTAACGAAATTGAAGCAGTCATCAAAAATCTCCCAAAAAACAAAAGCCCAGGGCCAGATGGCTTCCCAGGGGAATTCTACCAAACATTTCAAGAAGAATTAATACATATTCTTCTGAAACTGTTCCAAAAAATAGAAATAGAAGGAAAACTTCCAAACTCATTTTATGAGGCCAGCATTACCTTGATCCCAAAACCAGACAAAGACCCCATTAAAAGGAGGACTACAGACCAATATCCCTGATGAACATGGATGCAAAAATTCTCACCAAAATTCTAGCCAATAGGATCCAACAGTACATTAAAAGGATTATTCACCACGACCAAGTGGGATTTATCCCTGGGCTGCAAGTTTGGTTCAACATCCGCAAATCAATCAACGTGATACAATACATTAACAAAAGAAAGAACAAGAATCATATGATCCTCTCAATAGATGCAGAAAAAGCATTTGACAAAGTACAGCATCCTTTCTTGATCAAAACTCTTCAGAGTATAGGCATAGAGGGTACATACCTCAATATCATAAAAGCCATTTATGAAAAAGCTACAGCGAATATCATTCTCAATGGGGAAAAACTGAGAGCTTTCCCCCTAAGGTCAGGAACGCGGCAGGGATGTCCACTATCACCACTGCTATTCAACATAGTATTGGAAGTCCTAGCCACAGCAATCAGACAACAAAAAGAAATCAAAGGCATCCAAATCGGCAAAGAAGAAGTCACACTCTCACTCTTTGCAGATGATATGATACTTTATTTGGAAAACCCAAAAGACTCCACCCCAAAACTGCTAGAACTCATACAGGAATTCAGTAAAGTGGCAGGATATAAAATCAATGCACAGAAGTCAGTGGCATTCCTATACACGAACAACAAGACAGAAGAAAGAGAAATTAAGGAGTCGATCCCATTTACAATTGCACCTAAAACCATAAGATACCTAGGAATAAATCTAACCAAAGAGGCAAAGAATCTGTACTCAGAAAACTATAAAATACTCATGAAAGAAATTGAGGAAGACACAAAGAAATGGAAAAACGTTCCATGCTCATGGATTGGAAGAACAAATATTGTGAAGATGTCAATGCTACCTAGAGCAATCTACACATTCAATGCAATCCCCATCAAAATACCATCCACTTTTTTCAAAGAAATGGAACAAATAAAATTTGTATGGAACCAGAAAAGACCCCGCATAGCCAGAGGAATGTTGAAAAAGAAAAGCAAAGCCAGCGGCATCACAATTCCGGACTTCCAGCTCTGTTACAAAGCTGTCATCATGGACAGCATGGTACTGGCACAAAAACAGACACATAGATCAATGGAACAGAATAGAGAGCCCAGAAATGGACCCTCAACTCTATGGTCAACTCATCTTTGACAAAGCAGAAAAGAATGTCCAATGGAAAAAAGACAGTCTCTTCAACAAAGGGTGTTGGGAAAATTGGACAGCCACATGCAGAAGAATGAAACTGGACCATTTCCTTACACCACACACAAAAATAGACTCCAAATGGTTAAAAGACCTCAATGTGAGACAGGAGTCCATCAACACCCTAAAGGAGAACACAGGCAGCAACCTCTTTGACCTCAGCCAAAGCAACTTCTTCCTAGAAACCTCACCAAAGGCAAGGGAAGCAAGGGCAAAAATGAACTATTGGGACTTCATCAAAATTAAAAGCTTTGCAAAGCAAAGGAAACAATCAACAAAACCAAAAGACAACCGACAGTATGGAAGAAGATATTTGCAAATGACATATCAGATAAAGGGCTAGTATCCAAAATCTATAAAGAACTCATCAAACTCAACACCCAAAGAACAAAGAATCCAATCAAGAAATGGGCAGAAGACATGAACAGACATTTTTCCAAAGAAGACATCCAAATGGCCAACAGACACATGAAAAAGTGTTCACTATCGCTTGGCATCAGGGAAATCCAAATCAAAACCTCAATGAGATACCACCTCACACCAGTCAGAATGGCTAAAATTAACAAGTCAGGAAATGACAGATGTTGGCGGGGATGCGGAGAAAGGGGAACCCTCCTACACTGTTGGTGGGAATGCAAGCTGGTGCAGCCACTCTGGAAAACAGTATGAAGGTTCCTCAAAAAGTTGAAAATAGAGCTACCATATGATCCAGGAATTGCACTACTGGGTATTTACCACAAAGATACATAAGTAGGGATCTGAAGGGATACGTGCACCCCTGTGTTTATGGCAGCAATGTCCACAATAGCCAAACTGTGGAAAGAGCCAGATGTCCATCGACAGATGAATGGATAAAGAAGAGGTGGTATATATATACAATGGAATATTATGCAGCCATCAAAAGGAATGAGAGCTTGCCATTTGCAATGACGTGGATGGAACTGGAGGGTATTATGCTGAGCGAAATAAGTCAAACAGAGAAAGACATGTATCATATGACCTCACTGATATGAGGAATTCTTAATCACAGGAAACAAACTGAGGGTTGCTGGAGTGGGGGGTGGGGTGGGAGGGAATGGGTGGCTGGGTGATAGACACTGGGGCGGGTATGTGCTCTGGTAAACACTGTGAATTGTGCAAGACTATTGAATCTCAGATCTGTACCTCTGAAACAAATAATGCAATAAATGTTAAGAGAAAAAAAAAAAGAAGAAGGTAGCAGGAGGGGAAGAATGAAGGGGGGAAATCGGAGGGGTAGACGAACCATGAGAGATGATGGATTCTGAAAAACAAACTGAGGGTTCTAGAGGGGAGGGGTGTAGGAGGTTGGGTTAGCCTGGTGATGGGTATTGAGGAGGGCACGTTCTGCATGGTGCACTGGGTGTTATGCACAAACAATGAATCATGGAACACTACATCTAAAACTAATGATGTAATGTATGGGGATTAACATAACAATAATTTTTTTTTTTTAAATGAAAGAAAAGGAAAACTCACACACACACAAAAAAAACCTATATGTTTTTAGTTAGAAGGGCCAGGGTTGTAGTTGAACAAAAAAAAATTAGAGACAGAGGATCCCCTGGGCCAATGTTATATATTTGTTCTATCAGAGAGATACAGGGACAAGGTTGCCTGGCCAATAGCTGTAGCTTACTAAACAGCCATGGGTTTTATTTGTGTATATAAATATATATTATTTCGTGAGTCTTAAATATATCTACTTTCTTCCATCCCATTTTTAACATACCATATTGTGTATTTATACCTAACAAATATGATAAGTTTCATCCATCCCATTTTTTTTCTAAAGCAGAATTGAATATTCAGAAATGATAAAGAAATTCACAGTGCAATAGCTCTAGACTTACCACTTTGGATAACCCCAATAATACATTTCTTTTTGCAACCATTCTCCATTTTTAATTTCCAAAGTTGCCCAACACAATGGCAATGAATTAGCCTATCCTGTAAAAGAAAGATTTTCTCATATCCTATATAATGATTGTGGTATCATTTGGAGAATATATACTATAAAACATGATACTATGAAACATAAAACAGTATTTTACAAAATGTCACAGTTTAGTGATGAATTTGCCTTCCAAGAAAAACTTTATATTCACATTGGTATCTGAGTACATGAATATCAGAGATGCTCTATTTTATGTTAGTAACTTATCCATTACTCATCTTAAAGCATAAGGCAACAAGGCATTTCTGATAGAATTTTATAATATTTCTTCCATTTTGAGAGAATTTATGCAATTAGATACTTAAAAAATAGCACATCTAAAGAAAGAGAAAAGTAAACTACAGTCATGGTAACATACAGTTCATATAATTTTTTGAAGAATAAATGCCTTCTATAATATTCTTACATTCATCATAAAAGATCAAGGGGTTACTTCAGTGAGATATTTGAAAAAAACTGGTCAATTTTAATGATAAGCAGTTACTCTTCAGATTTTATTAGGTATTAACTTCTTAGACTGGTTACGATATATTAACCGTGTGCTGAAGCCTTTAATAAATGGACTTCTCGAACTTTCCTTTTTATCAGTAAATCATTAGACAGTAGGACCAGTTGGCACGAGTATATATTAATGTGCTTGCAACGCTGGCTGGGTGAATGCCATGTGTGTGTGTGCATCTAAACATGTGGATAAATGCTTATATTTAGTAAAGAACATTCTTTCTTGATGCTTCATAAATAATATTTTCCCGTATAGCACAAGTCTTCCATTTCCTGTTCACTCTCACCAGCCAGCCAACAACCTTTAAAATCTGTGTTGTTGTCAACCATGAGCACTGTCAGCTGCACCATCTTGTCTACGTTCGAAGTTCTTGAAGCCTAAAAATACACACTGCCAGAGAACTTGTCTAAAGCTTTATTTGGAATATGCAAAATTAGTTTGGAGAAAAGAGGGAAAATTATATTTGTTCCATCTAAGCAAGAATCACATATGTATTTTATGGCTTAACTTTTATTTGGGGATTTTGATTTGTGTGTGAGTATGTGTCTCAAGGGGACCATATACCAATTTATTTTTATTTTCTTTAATTTTTTTTACAGGATATGTATAATATGGGATTTCTCCTGTGCGCACACCCAGGATCACCGTGTCAGACAGTACTCATCACCCTTAATTTTCATCATTTAATTTCTTATCCTCAATTTCAAAGAAATTTTTGTCCTTTCCAGATTATTATGATTTAAAAAATCATACTGCCAATAGAACTATGTTTAAATATTTACTCTTGTGTAATCTGGTCTCTTAGAAGCCATCCTTTTATAACCAAATTTTATTCTTCAATCTCAGTAGTATTTAGCATCCTTTCTTGGCTATTTTTCTCCCTGCAGCCCAGATGCTCCATATACAATTCACTAAATACAGAGAGCAGATTCATCTTAACAGGAAGCTTTCAACCATAAACTTTAATAGCACTTTAAAGAGCCTCGAAATGAAATTTCTTCTTTAATTAAGAAGATGCTACTTTGTACATCATAATTGAAATACATCAAAAAGTTCCTTGTTAAAGCTGGAGATATATTATAAAGCCATCCTATAGCACGGCTGCAGGGCTTTTTCTAATTGGAAGAATGACAGATCAAATTCTAGAGAAAGTTATATCATTTGGAATGCTAGAGATGGAGCCATTTATTTAAATTACACATTCAAAACAATTAGGAAAACATGTCAAACCACGTTATTTTGTTTTGTTTTGTTTTGTTAAAATGCAACACAAACTAAAATCAAACATCAACAATGCATCATTTTCCTTTATGAGTATGTGTAGATGGGTACATGTCCATAGAGAGAGAAATTTAATTTTTCATATATAATATCATAAGCTTATGTACCTTCAAACTCAGCAATCTGGAAATATTCTTGGAAGAAAAAATAAACTTTTAGAAATGAATCAAATTTTATCCTTGCAATTTGACATGAGGGACTTATTTTTAAATAAGTGTAGAAAATACTGTTTTTATTGGAGTCCAAAATATCAATTGTCTCATTTTCATAGATTTCTCAATTATAAGCTGCCTTATTTTATCAATTAAAAAGTCTTTTCTAAAACCAAAATATGTCTTTATACTTGTATTTAGTACAAGTTGTTTGTGCACATTCCATACTGTCCAGAGCAAACCTAACATATTTCTGTATTCAATTCTCTCTACCACACTCTCAAGCTACTATTTTCAATCTTCTTCTTTTCAAATGTTTCACTTAAAACATCACTAACCCCGGGCACCTTTAGAGTGCCACCTCACAGACATCTTACCTCACTTCTACCACTTGACATTGTAGCTCACCTCCTAAATCCTCCCACATCCTTGAGTCCTCCCCCTCCTCTGAAGACCATTCTCTCCATGTGCCTTCCCCAGAATTTGAGTCTATTAATTACCCCTTCTTTTCTGTCTTCAACTGTTGTTTCTGTTTATTACTGTCTTCTGTGTGTTCAACTGCTCCCTCTCATGCATCTACCTAATGGCATTTTAAACATGTCCAATCTTTTGTCCATTTTCCAAAAAAAAGGGGGAAGTAGGGAGATGAAGAGATTCCTTCTATCCAGTGTTCCCATCTTACCCAATTTTTATCATATTCATTTTTCTCTTTCTCTGTAACCATACTTGTAAAAAAGAGTTGCCTTTTTAGACAACTATTCACTTTCTTTGTTTGCTTGCCTATCACTCACTCCTCAAGTAACTCCAGTTTGGCCACTGCTACAACCACATCAAGTCCAGTTAACACATGTCAATCCTTGATTTATGTACTTGCCCTCTCAGTGGATTTATCACTGTTCATTTAATCACCTATCATTACTTATTAATTTCTAGAGGGTATACTATATGCTAGACATTAAACTAGCTATAGGAGCTACTGCAGTAAACAAAAGTTACAAACACCATAACTCATTGAGGGGTGGGGAGGAGACAGACGATGAAAAAACCTAAATAAGTAGCATATTAGATGGAAATAAAATAAAGCAGAGAAATAAAGAATTGCCTTGAGTGAGTTTGGGTGAGAAATTAAAATTTAATAACATTGTGATAACAAAAGCTTTCAATGGAAATGTGATGAAGTTAGTGATGGAGTAAGCATGTGGGTAAATGAGAGAAGAGCCTTCCACAAGGGAGAGCAGGAATTTTAATTCCCAACTAACATCACGGAGTATTGAACATTCTGTCCTTTTGTATTGACACACATTTCTGGTTCTTCTAACTCTTGCCTTTTTTTTTTTTTTTTGCTTATAGGCTTCTTCTCTTCTACCTAGCCTTTAAATGTTGGAATGCCTTTAAAATTATGCTTGGCATTCTTCTCTTCTTAAATCATTTCATCTGAAACTATGGTGTCAATGATCACCAACATGGATATCTAGTTAAAACCTATCTTTTGAGCTTATGACTTGCATATCAAACTACCAACTTGACATTAAGCTTTGAATGTCCAAGGTATCTTATACTCACTATTTCCAAAAATGTACTAGTGATTTTCTGCAAGAAATACAATCTCCCTTCTACTGTTCCCTAGCTTAGTGAATGACACAACATTTTTTAAGTTTCTTTAGCCAAAAACTTGGCAGTCATCATCAATAACTCATTCCTTTATCATACCATGGCCCATCAATCATCAGGTTCTTTCAATTTAACATACTTAATATGTCTCTATTCAATTTAATTATCTCAATCTATATTTTCTCCTTTCTAGTCCAAGGAACAATAATCTTTCACCTTAGATACTGACATATTCTTCAAACAGTGCCTACGTTTGAAAAGATCACATTGCAGACAGGTTAATCACATATTTCACCCTACTGCTTAAAACCTTCAGTAGCTCCCCATGCTCTTATGACAAAACCCAAGATGCTTAATATGGGGATACAAAGCATCACAGTCTGATCCCAGTAACCTGTCTGGCCTTATTAACCACCATTTCCTTTTCCTTGGTCTGAGTTCCCGGCAAACTGACTTTCTTTTAGTTCCTCAAATATGATGTTCTCCTATTCTAGGGCTTGTGTACCTGCTCTTTGGTTCCTTATATTGGAACTTTATCCTCAACCCCTTTACCAACTTAATCCATTTTTTCCAAGTTTTTATTTAAATTCCAGTTAGTGTATATACAGTGCAATATTAGTTCGGGTATAGAATTTAGTGATTCATCACTTAACATACAACACCAGGTGCCCATCACAAGTGCCCTCCATCACCTATTTAACCCATCCCTGCTCACCTCCCCACCAGTAAGCATCACCAACTTAATCCATTTTTATCCTTCACACTCCATTCCAAAACTGAAATCTCTGCATTAGCCAATACCCATCAGAAACCTTGGATTCCATATTAGATACTTCTGCAGATCATGTACCTTTCTTTTACAAACGTCATCACAGTTGTTATTTTTCATGTTGTGTGCTACTGTTTGATGAGTGTCTATCTTCTCAACTCAACTGTGAATTCACTAAGGACTGAGACTATTTTAATTTTGTTTTATTGCCGTGCCTCTAAAACCTAGACATTACCTAGCACAGAGTACACATTCATACATTTGTTGGATAAATAAATGGATGAAAGAGTAAAGGAGTAAATGCATGCAAAATGTCATTTGCCTTTGCCACAAGATTGTTTTTGTCAGTAGTTGATTGTATTTTTTGTTTTGTCACTTATTAAACATGTTACTTTAGGATAGTTACATAACCTCACTAAATCTTAGTTTGGTCTTCTGTACTTTGAGGATAATTATAGTATCTACCTCATAGGTTAAAATGAAAGTGAGCCCATTCTTATCAAGGACATAGAGTAGTACATTGCACATGGTAAGTGCTCAATAAATAATAGCTTCTGGTATTTTTTTTAATCTTGTCTAAATTGCTTAAAGCAAAAACCTTAACTCCAAAATTCCACTTTTTTCTCAATTAACTCAGTAGTTAATTTTTTATAAAAAGGATAACTCCCTAGAGATTGGGGCAATGTTTGAACTGCAATCATTATATTGAACTGTCATAGGTGTAAGTTTTCACTATAAAGTTTTAATTACTTCTTATACATGGGGGGTGATGAGGTCTCTCCAGTTCCTACAGTTTATCCTTTCCAGAATTTTTTTTTTTTTTTTTTTTTTTGCTCTGGGGGAAGAAATCAATGAATTAATGACTCTCCAACAATGCAATCAGCTTTTAGCAGAACCTTGACTAAGAAACACTCATCTGAAATAAATGAGAAAGAGAAAGGAAATAGGAAATATGGCACCAGTAAAGATAACATTGTCCTCTTCACCAAAGATCTCCCTAATATCAAAGGAAATAAAACAAAGTGAAAACTCTTATCACCTGCAGAACTAGAACACACATATAGTTCTAAATAATGATATAAAAGAGCTGCTAAATTAAACAAGAGTAATGTTGCATGCAGACAGATGTTGAGAAAGAAAACTGGTAGAACAGTGTTCTCTAAATATAGGTGTCATACTTAGGGGCTAAAGCCAATACTTATTTTGAATGATAAGGGATTTTGGCAGTACTTTTTCTCAATCAAGTTTGCCCCAAAGAATAAGCAAAAATAAAGACACAAAGATTCACAAGCAGCTACATACTTCTGTATGGCCTCCAGGAAGCAGTCTCGTAGGAAAAAAGAGAGAAAGACAAATATTCTGCCCTTAAAGTAACACTACAGCTGACAATTTCTGTTGGTTGAGGGAAGTAAAAGTTTAGACAGAGAAATGTATCTTATAAAGAACTTTAATGTAAACCAGGAAGAATTGCTGCTAGCATGAAAATCATCTGTGTCCACAACTTCACAATAGCCTCCTTTAAAGAGCTTGTCTAGTAAGAACTCATCCCATTTCACAGTAAGTGTTAAGCAAACAAGAATTAGTATGAGCTTTATATAAAATACTATAAGAAAAAATGGGGGAGGGGAAGAAAAAATAGGAAAAAAATAGTGGCAGATAAAAAACATTCTTTAGCAAATTTGCCATGGATCAGATAAAAATTACAATCAAAACTAGTTCAGAAGATATCATAGACCTAAGTGTCTCTGGGGACATTGAGAAGCATGCCTCCTTCAAGTTCTCTGGATAGTCAGAACTGCCCCCAAACTATGGCTGAGCAGGGCTGGAGTTGAGTCACAGGCCACTGCAGAGTCCACAGATGAGACAGAGGTCTGTGGGCCTGTTACCTGAGGCACAGACAGGTATAACTCTTCCTAGGTCCCAGTGCAGATGATGCTAGAGGCAGAACCAAGGCTAAACAGACTATAGTTGAGTCCATAAGGAGATAGAACTGTGCAGGTCTGTGGTGGGACCACAGTCAGTGAGCCTGTCACCTGCGCAGAGATCTCTCAAAAAAGGCCCTCTTTAGTCTTGGGCTTCATTGGATTTTACAAGTTCTGGTCTGGATCCCAAAGCTCCCACAAAGTCACTTTTGTCTGTAGATAGCTGCCAAATTATTGTTGCTGTGGGGGAATACAAGCAGGAGACCTCCTATTATGCTATCTTATGGCATCACACTTCATTAAAATAAAAACTTCAGCTCTGCAAGGACACCATTAAGAGAATAAAAAGACAGGCCATAGTCTGGCAGAAAATATTTGCTATCTAAAACATAATATTTGATACCCAGAATATATAAAGTCCTCTTAAAACTTAACAAGGAAATAACCCAATTTAAAAAATGGACAAAAGATCTGAACAGAGGACTCACCAAAGAAGATATATAGAGGCAAATAAGCCTATGAAATGATGTTCAACATCATATATCATCAGGAAATTACAAGTTAAAACAATAAGAAACCACTCCACACTAATTAGAATGATTAAATTCCAAAACACTAACACCACCAAATGTGGGAGAAGATGTATGTCAGTAGGCACTCTTATTCATTGGTGGTGCAAATGCACAATGATATGGCCATTTTGGAAGATAGTTTAGTAGTTTCTTACAAAGCTAAACATAGTCTTAACATACAATTCAACAAGTGCACAACTAGTTATTCACCCAAATTAACTGAAAACTAAAACCTGCATACAGAGGCGCCTGGGTGGCTCAGTCATTTAAGCATCTGACTCCTGATTTGAAGCAACTGGGTGGCTCAGTCAGTTGAGCATTTGCCTTTGGCTCAGGTCATGATCCCAGGGTCCTGGGATCAGGAACCCTGCTTCGGACTCCCTGCTCAGTAGGGAGTCTGCTTCTCCCTCTCCCTCTGCTGTTCCCCCTGCTTGTGCTCTCTTAAATAAACAAATAAATAATCTTAAAAAAATAAAAATAAAACCTGCACACAAATTGTCATAGCTACATTATTAATAATTGCCCCTAATTGGAAGCAACCAAGATATCCTTCAGTAGGTAAATGGATAAACAGAATTTGATACATCCATACAATGGAATATTATTCTGAAAAAAAAAAAAAAGAAAGAAAGAAATGAGCTACCAAACCACAAAAAGATATGGAAGAACTTTAAATGCATAGTGGTAAGTGAAAGAAGCCAGTGAGAAAAGGCTATAGGCTACATGATTTCATGTTTTATGACACTTTGGAAAATGTAAAATTATAGAGAGTAAAAAACTCAGTGTTCATCAGGACATTGGAAGAAGGAGGAAAGGAGAGATGAAGGGGTGGTGCACAAGAATTTTTAAATGCGTGAAACTATGCTCTATGATCACAAATTGGTGTATATGGGACATTTTTCGTTTTTCAAAACTGATACACCTGTACAGTGCAAAAAGTGAGCCCTAACGTAAACTATAGACTTTAATTCATAATAATTAATATTTTTTCATCAGTTTTAACAATGTACCACACTAATGTAATATGTTAATAATAGGGAAAACCATGTGTCAGGAGACATAGTGTATATGAGAACTTTCTGTACTTTCTACCCAATTTTTCTGAAAACATAAAACTTTTCTTTAAAAAAGTCTATTTGAAAAGGAATGATACATTAAGACTAACTGGAATTTATCCTGAATTTAAAGTAGGGGCTTATTAAAAAAAAAAAAAATGTAACTCACCATATTAAACTAAAAAAAAATACATTAAAAAAATCACATGATCATATCAGTAGAAACAGAAAGAGTCATTTCACAAAATTCAACATCCGTTACTCAATTAAAAAAAAAAAGGTTAGCAAACTAGGAACACTTTCTCAATCTGATTAAGGGCATATATGGAAAAAAAAGAGTTAATATTAGACTTTGTATAAGACTGATTAATTTCCTATTAAAATCAGAACTAAGACAACAATGTCTGCTCTTATTACTTCTATTCAACATTGTAGGACAAGTTCTAGACAGGTCAATCAGACAAGAAAGAGAAAGAAAGGTATTCAAATTGAAAAGAAAGATGTCAACTTGCTTTATTCCCAGATGATATGATTGTATGTAGAAAATCAGATGGATTCTACAAAATAACTAGTGGAACTAATAAGTGAGTTTAACAAGTATCAGGATGCAAAATCAATGTAAAGCACAAGTTGTATTTTTATAATAGCAAGAAAAACTAAAAATTAAAATAAAAGATTTATAATATTGAAAAGTATGAAAATTTAGTAATTAATTTGGCAAAAGATGTGCGAGATCTTTACACTGAAAACTACAAAACAATTCAAAGAAAAATTAAAGAAGGCCCAACTAAGTGAAGAATTTGCCATATTCATGGGTCAGAATATTTAATGTTGATTAAGGTGTCAATTCTCAAATGATCTATAGAGTCAATGGAATCTCAATAAAAATCTTAGGAGCCTATTTTATTGAAATTGACAAGTTGGGTCTATAATTCATATGGAACGCAAATAACCTAGAACAAACTTTGAAAAAGAAGAACAGAGTTGGAGGACTAATTATTTCAAGACTTTATAAAGCCACAAGAATCAAAATAGTACAGCATTAACATAAAAATAGACAATTAGACCAATCAAATAGCATAAAGATCCCAGAAATAAATCCTCACATAAGTGAGGATTTCCAACAAAAATGCCAAGGCATTCCAGTGAAGAAAGGAAAATCTTTTTAAAAAATGGTACTGGGGGAAAAAAAAGTATATTTTATTAAAAAAAAGAAATTTGATTCATACCTTATAAGAGAAGAGTTGAAGGGACTTTCCTTTTTCACACAGAAAAAATGAACTATCAGAAATATAAATATTAAGTAAAAATAGATGTTAGACTTATGTATAAAACCTGAAACTAAAATTTCTAGAAGAAAATACAGTAACAAAACTTTGTCAACTTATAGAAAGATTGCATTTAGATAAAACAGAAAAAACACGATATGTCAAAGAAAAATTGGTAAGTTAGACTTCAGTACAACTAGACACATGACCATACCAAGTAAGAAAACAGAGTATTGGGAGCTCTCATACTCTGCTTGTGGGAATAGTAATTTGTATAATCCCTTTGGAAAGCAATCTGACAGCTTCTTAAGAAATTAGGAATAGACCTACCATATAATCCAGTCATTCAAATCCCAGGTATTTACACAAGAGAAATAAAACATATGTCTACACAAATAGTTTTATGCAAATGATCACAGAACTTTATTTGTAAGAACCACAAACTGGAAACAATGGAAATACCTATTAATAAATGAATGGATAAACACATTGTGGCATAACCATATAATGAATATTTAAATGTTCATTTAAAGAATGAAATATTGATATTTGCTATAATATGGATAAGTATCAAAGTAACAATGCTGAGTCAAAGAACACAGACAAAAAATAGATATATTTTGTGATTTGGTGTATATGAAATCCTATAAATTGCATACTAATTCATAGTAACAAAATGCAGAAGAGTGATCGCATAGGGTAAGGGTGAGGTTTTGAGAGATGTGAAAGGAGGGGATAATAAAGGAGCAAGAGAAAATTTTTTTCAGTGATAACAGGTTCACAGATATATGCATACATCAAAATCAAATTGTATACTTTAAGTGTAGTTAATTGACAATTGTACTTTAATAAAGCTTTTTTAGTGATAGATAATTTACATGACAATCAGGATTTAACCAGATATCCCTTCTCCCAGAGCAAAAGGTAAAACTGACAATAAATATAAAGAGATAAATATGAGGTCCTTCCTTTAGGTCTAAAACCAGTTTGCACAAGTGTTGAGTTTTGAAGACTATTTAAAAACAAGTTGGTTTTTTTTTTTTAAAGATTTATTTATTTGACAGAGAGAGAGAGACAGCGAGAGCAGGAACACAAGCAGGGGGAGGGGGAGAGGGAGAAGCAGGCTTCCCGCGGAGCAGGGAGCCCGATGCGGGGCTCGATCCCAGGATCCTGGGATCATGACCTGAGCCGAAGGCAGACGCTCAACGACTGAGCCACCCAGGCGCCCTAAAAACAAGTTTTAAAAAGGTAGTTAATCATTTTCTATTAATTGCCCTTTAGAAAGTTAAGGAAATTCTCTTCAACTCTTCTCTTGCTAATAACATGTTTATGTAAAAAATATATATTGAATGTTAACAAATATCCTTTCAGCATCTTTTAGGATTATCAACTACAATATATTTATTCAGCAAATCATATTAGTGATTTCCAAATGTTAAAAAGATATGATTTTTGAAAGAAAGACAAGAAAGAAAGAACACGTTGTTTAATATGATACCTTAAAGGAGCAAAATTGGGTGAATCTAGGCAAGATAGATTTACTTTCTTCTGTGTTCTCTTCTGAATGTTTTGAATGTGCATGGATAACCAATACAAACCATATAATTTGTAGGGAAAACTGACACAAAAAGCATGAATAGTCCAATTTGGAGTATTCAAAAGGCTAAGGAAAATTTCACTAAACTCTTCTACTTTTATACTCTTTACCAACAAAATAAAGATTAATAATTATATCTACTTTACTGGTGAGTATAGCATTAAATGAATTAATGCATATAAAATATTTGGAATGGTGCCTGGCAGATAGTAATCATCACTAATTCTGCATAGTTAGTACCCACTTCTTAGGTTTTAAGAACATAGCATTTTAGATCCAGTGTTTCTCTGTTTCTCTCTCTTTTTCTCTCTCTCCCCCCACACACATACACACATGCACACACATACACACATACCACAAGCCCCAGCAATAGAGATTTGACCATTACTATTTCACACAGAAAAAATGGGATTATCAGAAATAAAATTTTCCCAAGGTCAATGTGTTAACAAGGGACTGAGTTAAGATTTAAATGAGACCTACAGACTCCAAAGCTTTTATTTTTCAATGACAGTTTTGAAAAATATTGTTCTTATATTTTTATAGGAGAAAAAACTATTATGTTTGAAAAGCATAAGCATTTGTATGAATGCTTTATGTATGAAAAGCATTATGTATGAAAAGACACTATTTATGCATATATGAGTAATTTTAAAGCCTAACCAAAAATCATGACGTATTTTCCATCATAATTAAGTAAAAAAGAATCATATCTGAGTATTTGTAAATTAGTGAAAATGGAAACTCCATACATAAAACTTTGTGTGGTGGTGGAGCTAAGGAAAAAGAGACAAAGAGAGAGACAGAGACAGAGAGATAACACAAAGAGAATAAAAAAATAAGCAGTGAGCTCAGAATGTTAGCAACTGAAGAAACTAGCAATCAGAACGAGCAAATAAACATGAAAAGCCAGATGATGAAATAAAAAAGGTAAAGAGAATACACATTTAAATCTATTAATATTAAAATATAGTCTTGGAGGTACAGGCTTCCAGTTATGGAATGAATAAGTCACAGGGATGAAGGGTGCAGCATAGGAATATAGTCAATGGTATTATAAATGTCTTGTGTGATGACAGATGGTAGCTACACTTTTGGTGAGCACAGCATAATGTATAGAATTGTTGAATCACTATGTTTTACACCTAAAACTAATGTAACATGTGTCAACTATACTGTAATAAAATAAAATAAAATAATTATTATTTTTTTACTTTTAGCAAAAAAAAATCTTAAAATATATTTAAGGTCAATAAAATATAATTGATAAATGATTACAGAATCCAATAAAAAAAACTTAAGAAAATAGAATGGATTTTTTAAAAGAGAGATTTTTTAATTATAAAAGAATATAGCCCATTTTACTAATAATTATTGTAATGATAATAAATCAAACATAATAAAAAATTGCTTATCACAGAAGAATAAAATAAGTAACCCACTAGATAGTTCCAAACCAATTTTTCCTGAAGGAATTTCATTAATAAAAAATGTCTTACAGTTTTAAGTGTGTTGAGCTCCAACTCTTGGTTTCAGCTCAGATTGTGATTTCGTGATGGTGAGATCAAGCCCCACATCAGGCTCCACACTCAGTGCAGAGTCTGCTTGGGATTTTCTCTCCCTCTCCATCAGCCCCTCCCACTAGTGCTCTCTCTCTCTCAAATAAATACATAAATCTTTTAAAAACTAAATAATGAAATGACTGTAAAATTTCCACTGTACTCCAAAAAGTGATACTATTTTATTTATGTTTTTAATTTATTTTCAGTCATTTTAAAGAAACATTTTTGCCGATCAGACATAGCTCATATCCTACTACATAAAAAGACTATTTTATAACCTGTGAAACATACAATAAACCTTTAGAATGATCTATTCTTATGATTGTGTGACTGTACAGTCTAATGGTTGTTTGCTTCCTTTGACAGAAAACTCTATCTCACTGTCCTCTCTCAGTCAGCAACAAATTAAAAGAAAAGATAGGAAGATTGGAGGGAGTAACTGGTGAATATGCAATGTAGCTATTGCCCTCTATAACAACTGGAAAGCTACTTAACTCAAATTTGTCATAGTGCCATTAAACCATGGTGTATTCATTATCCTTCACAACAACAAAATCCCCTTGTAATCAGGTTAGAGTTGAGAGAATGTGGATAAGTTCTAAACGTGAGGCTTTTTTAATGTGGTAGACTTGGCAAGGCTTACTATGCATTCCATCACTAGATGTCATGCATGTAAAAAAAATTTTTTGTCTAATTTATCAGTTCACTCTTTTCTAATTAATTCATATTTAGAGCATCTGACTGATCATAGGAGACAAATTTCTAATTTATTCAGCCTGCTCATAGAGACAGGTATTTTGAATTCTAAGAAAGAAAGAAAGGAGGGAAGGAAGGAAGGAAGGAAGGAAGGAAGGAAGGAAGGAAGGAAGGAAGGAAGGAAGGAAGGAAGGAAGGAAGGAAGGAAGGAAAAAGAAAGAAAAAAAGAAAGAAAGAAAGAAAGAAAGAAAGAAAGAAAGAAAGAAAGAAAGAAAGAAAGAAAGAAAGGAAGAAAGAAAGAAAGAAAGAAAAAGGAAGGAAGGAAGGAAAGGAGTAGGGAGGGGAGGGAAGGAGGGAAGGAGGGAGGGAAGAAAACTTTAGGAATCAAAACGAATGCAGTTCCATCATTTTACCACCACATGAAATTGCCCTCTTCAAGATCATTAATGACCTCAAATGTTGCTAAAGCCAATGTAAGTTCACCAGCCACAATCTTATTTAACTTTTCAGTAGTGTTTTACCCACATCTTCCTTTTTGAACATTCTTTCTTCTTGGTTTCAGTGGACACTATCTTGCCATGGTGTCCTCTTACCTAACTACATATTCCTTCCCCAGATATTTTGAGGTTCCCATTTCTCTTCCCCCTCTCCATTCCTTAAATATTATTTTCCTAATGATTTGCTATCAGCCATCTTCCATTTAAACTCTGGTGAACAGTCTTATCCTCTCCCATGGACTTGTAACTACATATACACAAATGATTCTAAAATCTCTATTTACATGTAAAGGGTAAAAGGCATGCACATCAACCAACCAGAAGAGAAGCCCAACCAATCAGAGTGGACACTCACAGATAAAGCTGAACTATTGAATACTGACAAGCAGCTTTGTCTGAAAGCCAAAACTTTCTTCTGAGCTCTAGTCTCACAATCCAGTTGTGTACATCTCAAAAATAGACCTTCAAAATAAGTATCAGTTACCTACTGTGGTGTAAAAAGCCATGCCAAGATTTAGTGGCTTAAAACAAACATTTATGAATCTATGCACAATCATGTATATCTGGACCAGGCTGAGCTTATCAAAAGTGGACTTTCTCCTGTGTCAGTGACTAGCTATTCAGTCATCTGATATCTGGCTGGTCTGGGATGGCCTCAGATGAAATAAATCACGTTGATTCTACTTGTCTCTCACATCCCTCCAGGAGGCTAGTGCAGGTCTATTGTGATGATGGTAGTGGGAATCCAAGCAAGGAAGCAGAAATGTACAGATGTATTTGAAGCCTCTGTTTTAGTCAGGTTGGCCACTGTTTCGAAGCAAGTCACACCAAGTCCAAAGGCAATATGGGAGGGCCCTCTAAAGGCTATTAATTGGAAAAGCAAAGGCAATCTATTGACCCAACTCCACATGTCAAAATCACTTATTTTCTGCTGCCTACCTCTTCCTCCAATATAGACCTTTTCTGTTATTCTCCAGCTGGCTTACTGTCACCTAGTCATGCCGTTCTTTACTTTTCTGTATGTCCCAACTGCTTACATTTAACAAATCACAAAATTCTTTTGATTCTACCTGATAAATGTCTACTCAGTTTGTCAAGTTTCTTCCATCTACACTGCCACTATTATGAGATACCTACCATCTTTTACCTCAATTACTAAAACAGTCTTCTAAGTGGCCACTTCATCCTCAGATTTGACCCCTGATATCTAGCATCCACACAGAAACCACACGGATCTTTCTGAAATATAAATATGATTAGGAGATGTAAGTGCTTTAAATAAGCAGTTTCTCATTGCCCTTAGCATAAACTTCAACTTCTTAAATTGACTTATAAGATCTTTCATGATCTGGTGCTTACATTCCTAGCTTTGTTTCTAGTGATTTCTCTTCTCAAGTTCTATGATCCAGCTATAATGAATTACTTTCAGTTGCCTGCGTATATCACACACTTATTTGCACATATTACTCTTTTGGGCTAGAACACGTGCTTGCATGACTGATGAGGAAAAGAGAACATTAGTTGTATTTTGTATGTACAGATGAAAAGTCAACCTAGGATTTGAAATTTCCTAAATGTAAACAAGAAGTAAAATAATTTTATATATAGCTATTTAATAGTGTTACACTATTAATTGCTACATAACAACTTAACTAAAAATTAGTTACATAAAACAATTATGATTTACTGTGCTAACAAATTCTTGGGTTCGGGTATTTGGTCAGAGTACCATAGAGATAGTTTATTTCAGCTCTGGTACCTCAGAATATACAAATGCATGGGGGTTAAGTGAATGGAATTTAGAATCACCTAGAGGCTTCTTTTTTTTTTTTTTTTAAGATCTTATTTATTTATTTGACAGAGAGACAACGAGAGCAGCAACACAAGAAGGGGGAGTGGGAGAGGGAGAAACAGGCTTCCCGGCAAGCAGGGAGCCAGATGAGGGGCTCGATCCCAGGACCCTGGGATCATGACCTGAGCTGAAGGCAGACGTTTAAGGACTGAACCACCCAGGCACCTCTCACCTAGAGGCTTCTTCACTCATATAGGCTGGGACTTCACTCATATAAGCTGGGATTTCATAAGGCTGGATTCACCTGTAACTGTTGATCAGAGTACATCTTTATGGATTCTCAACATGGGTTAGGCTTCTCACACCATGGCAGCTAACAAGTTTCCAGAAAGCAATTATTCCCCCCCAAAACAAACAGAAGATGCATGACCATTTCTGACCAAATCTCAGAAGTCACAAAGTGTCACTTCTACGGTATTACATTGTTCTACGAAGTCACAAGCCCACAGATTCACAGGGAGGGCCATATACTCCAAGTCTCACTGGGGGTGAAGTAAAAAAAATTGTTATAATTTTTAAAAACTGTAACAGTTAATTAGAATCCAGAAAATAAGAACTGCAGTTCTTGCCATAGACAACTAATGAGAGTGAGAGAGAAAGAACAAGAAGAAAATAAAATTTACAAAGTCCATTCAAATTTTATTTATTTACTGAGTACTCTGATAGGCCAGGAATTTTGTATTCCCATCACTACTACTCTGTCAAAGCCTCAGCTTTGTATCATCATTTCTCTCAGGAAGCCATCCATCTACATCACCCCCAAAATCTAGCTAAATTGTCTCGCCTCTGTGTTCCCATTAGCATCCTGTTCTAAATCCTAGGTTCTGCAGTGACCAAGTCTATCTCCTCCATAATTCAATTCCCTTAGCTAGTAGAGATGACAATCATTCTATTTGTAGAAAAACCAGGATTAAAACTCAGACCTTGGTGTTATTTCCCCCTTAATTTATTGCTTTCTATAGCTAAAGATCAATAAACATGTTGAGTTTTGACTTTATAGTATTTTAAATCACTTATTACAAATAATTGTTTAGCAAATAAGTATACCAAATGTAATATATATATTTTTTTCTTTTGTTTAACTGTGCTGTCTTGACCCAGTTTAAGGCCCTGGCTAGAGACCAGTCAGTTCCGCTTCTTGATATGGAATATTATTCATTTTTTAAAAAGGAGGGAAATTCTGCCATTTGCAACAACCTGGGTGAACTTGTGGAACATTATACTTAGTGAAATAAACTAGATACAGAAAAACAAACAGTATGATTTCACTTATATGTGAAATCTAAAAAAAAAAAAAAAATCAAAGTCATAAATCAGAGAATAGAATGGTATTTGCCAGAATTTTGGAGGCTGGGAAAATGGGGGAGATATTGGTCAAAGAGTACAAACTTTAAATTATACAAAGAATAAGGGCAGGGAATCTAATGTATAGTTTGGTGATTATAGTTAATAATATTGTACTGTACACTAGAAATTTGCTAGGAGAGTAGGTCTTTTTTTTTTTTTTTATTCATGAGAGACAGAGACAGAGAGAGAGGCAGAGGGAGAAGCAGGCTCCCAAGGAGCAGAGAGCCCGATGCGGGACTCGATCCCAGGACCCTGGGATCATGACCTGAGCTGAAGGCAGACGCTTAACCATCTGAGCCACCCAGGCGCCCGAGAGTAGGTCTTAAGTGTCCTCACCATATGCACAAAAAAGATAACTAAAGGGCACCTGGGTGGCTCAGATGGTTAAGCATCTGCCTTCGGCTCAAGTCATGATCTCAGGGTCCTGGGATCGAGTCCCACATCGGGCTCCCTGCTCCTTGGGAGCCTGCTTCTCCCTCTGCCTCTCTCTCTCTGTCTCTCATGAGTAAATAAATAAAATCTTAAAAAAAAAAAGATAACTAAAAAAAATATATAAAATTTCTTTCTCCTTATGAGCCCAAGAACAAATATACAAATATAGCTGGAAACAACTCTCTTTATTCTAAAAAAGCTACATTTATTGGGTGCCATTTATGTGCCTGTTATCATCAGGGGTATTAGAGAGCAAGATGTGAAGAAAGCATGGCCATGCCACCCACAGCTTACAGACGCCTGAAATTTTTGATTAAATATAGTTGACCCAACCCTTGGTCACCTGATAAATACTCTCCTCATCCATAAGCAAAGAAAATATCATGAGGACCATAAAAATGTTTCTACCGCCGGGATGCCTAAGGAAAGCTGTTAGGAAGAAAAAGCTGAAAATTCAATGTCCAAAACACTAAATTCATGATGAAGAAGGACACTTACAATTTCATTTTCTAATCTCCAGTGGATTAAGCTGTACTTATTTTTCCAACTTGAAAATATTTTTTCTTACTTGTACATTACCAAGTATTCTATTTAAATCTGTTCCTTTTTCCTACAGCATCAAATTACTCAATCTCAAGAGGTGATTCAAAAGAGGCTGAAAACGATTGTTTTAGCAAATGATCAGGATGTCTTTGTTCCTCTCAAGCATAAATGTTAAAATATAATTTATATTTTTTAAAAATGCTCCACTATTTTTTTAAAAATTTTATTTTTTAAAAATTGCTCCACTATTACAAGTGTTATCAATTTTTCTATGAATACCATTTGATTTACTCTAATATGAATTTATATTATTTTCACATAAATGATATATAAATCAACACACAACAGGAGAATCAGCTGGTTTTCTCAAAGCAAAAAAAGAAAGAAAAGAAAAAGAGTAGGGGTGCTCTCATCTTTTCTTTTATGATAAAGAAAATACTTAAAATATTCCACGTGGTATTCAGTTGCCAAGTCATCCATTATGTCATAGCACATTACATCCAATGATTATGACAACAACAACGAAAGTTAGCAGAGAAACATACATAGAAACATGGAACGCTGAGAAAAATGGATTTAAATCTGTTTTGGGGGAAGACATACAGAAAGGAGAGAAAAAAGCATGCTACTTTCACCATTGATTTTAAGCAGCTGCTGCCTGTTTGATTACAGCATAGCCATTTCTTGAGCTGCTGATGAAAATTTCCATATGCAAACTGGGTAGTTGCAAATTCTTTCATTACTTTTACTGTTATTTTGTAACCTCAAGCTCACGTTTTTCTGATTGTCTGCGTTATGAGTTTAGCCAAATGATTAAGTTTCATAGGAGGTAAAGTTCAGAAACAAAGAGGTCAAGGATTTACTGAGTGACTTAATGAAAAGCAAGGCAAGCCCCAGAGCACCCCTTCTTAAATTGGGCTCAAGAGTACTTCAAAGAAACAGAAAGGAGGGAGGAAGATCTGTACCCACAAGCCAGTTAGATCTCAATTAAAATAACTATTAATATCTTGAAAATGTACTGAATTGTGATGCTAATAAACCCCTAATTTGGTTTTATATTTTCCTCAGAAATGCAAAAATCCTTTACTTGAAAGACAGAGCCCTTTAAACTTTATGAAAGAATGAAAATCAACTAAAAAATAAAAAAATTAAGAAAAAAGAATGAAAATCAACTCAATAGGACTTAGGAAAAAACTGAGCCCTTCTCTACTTTACTCCCACTTTCAACCATTATTTCTTGCATTCATTCATTCGTTCAAACTATTTATTTTGGGGAGAACTTGAAGCATGGTAAGCACTCATTAATTAGTTATTAAACTAATACATTAGTGAGAGGTAAATGCTTCAATATAGCTGGAAACAACTCTCTTTATTCTAAAAAAGCTACATTTATTGGGTGCCATTATACACCTCTAGGGGGTCATTTTTTAAGCTTCATTGAAGCCATAAAATAGCTTTAGTAAAATTATTCTGTTAAATCTAATATATGAAAATCCAAATTTTAATAAGAATGAACTAATGATGACTATTTACATTAGAAAGGAATTATTAATTATACAAAGTGATTCACTATAAAAATCATTTAAATGGTGGACTGCTATTCTATGCTAAAATAATAAGAATCTATATAAAATGAAAAGACATATAATCTTTCTTTGTGGTAGAGTTCCTCTAGCCTTTCTCTCAGAAGACCTATTTTGTTAGATTAATGCTTAACTGGGGTGGGCAGCAAATTTCACCCTCTCACGCCAGCCTATTTGAGTAACTGTTTTGAAAATGGTTCATCTTCTGAGGGCTTTGCTTTGTGGCATGAGGTATGTATGATTAGAAGGCAGAGCTGGGGGCGGCTGGGTGGCTCAGTTGGTTAAGTGACTGCCTTCAGCTCAGGTCATGATCCTGGAGTCCCTGGATCAAGTCCCGCATTGGGCTCCCTGCTCAGCAGGGAGTCTACTTCTCCCTCTGACCCTCACCCCTCTCATGCTCTCTCTCTCATTCTCTCTCTCAAATAAATAAATAAAATCTTTAAAAAAAAAAAAAAGAAGGCAGAGCTGGATTATTTCAAACAATAGAAGAGATTAGAGAGGCTTTGGAGATACTATAGAGAATGAAAGAGAGTGAAGAGTCGAGAGGAAATGATGAACAGAGAACCAAATGGGGATTTGATGCAATGAACTAGGTGGTCTGTCAGGACTTCTAGGTCTTGTTTGTGGGGAGGTTGGGAATTCTGAGATCTGAGTCTGCCCTCAAAGTGGATACAGGTGTGAACAGACCACTCCCAAGGAGATTCAATGTAAAATGCAAACATAAAGCATAATTTATACTCTGATCAATTTATGAAGTATTATTAAACACCTACTAATGGCAGATGGAGGAAGGTGTGGTATCTAAATGGGTATCTCTCAATCGGATGGGGGACCTCAAATGTGGGGTTATGATCACGTGGAAGCCAATGGCATGGGAGGTGATAGAATTCACTTGAGGCTGAACAAAGGAGATAGAAGTTTATTGAATACAGCGCATGGAAGCCTCAGGTAGGACTGTGGAGGAGAGGTTGTCTGCAGAGGCAGTGGGTGGGGGCTGTTCTTAAAGGGGTAGGATGAGGAGGTATGGCAAAGCATGGAATCTTCCCTTTTTCAGTAACTGTGCCTATTTGTAAGTAGCACAAAGGTTAGTTAGGACCTGTGGACATTTTGAGGTGCGTTGCCTGATGGGCCTGTCTGTATTCAGTCACGGGGTTGCTGTGGGCCCTTCTTACATTCCATCACTCAAGCCTGTTTGCCTAAAAATGGCCTCTACAGAAGGTTCTAAAAATACACAGGTGAATAAGAATAGAGTCCCTCTCTTTGTAGGAATGATAGAAATAAACATAATCATAGACTGACCTAGTTTTGACAATACACAAATATATCACGCGAAGTTCTAGAAAACTGCTTTGTTAGAAGCAACTCAAATTTTCAAAGGAGATCAGGAAAACATCATGGAAGAGTTAATGTTGGAGGCAGTTAGTCAGGTTCTAGCAAAACATCTGGAGGCCAGCAAGGAGGAAATCATGGCCAGCTATGGGAAAAGTCAAAGGCCTGTCCTGGCAATGTTCCAAAACAAAGCCATAAGAAGCTGGATCAAACCAGACAGGCCCAAGATGGCTGACAAAGCAGACCAAAAACCCCTGACCAAGTAAGGAAGAAAGGTGCAAAACCCAGCTTCCAAAAAAATCCCACCCCAAGTAATGAATATTCCACCCCCTTGTTAAAATAAATGTCAATAAAAGATGGAGACCCAGGGGCACCTGGGTGGTTCAGTCATTAAGCGTCTGCCTTCTGCTCAGGTCACAATCCCGGGGTCCTGGGATCGAGCCCCGCATCAGGCTCCCTGCTCGGCAGGAGGCCTGCTTCTCCCTCTCCCACTCCCCCTGCTTGTGTTCCCTCTCTCACTGTGTCTCTCTCTGTCAAATAAATAAATAAAATCTTCAAAAAAAAAAAAATGGAGACCCAAACCCATGGGCACATGCAACTTTCCCTCATATGTGAGCATGCTCTCATGCTCTCTCTCTCTCTCACACACTCTCACCTGCTCTCACAACTTGAGATTCTACTTTTGCTTTAATAAACTTTCTTGTCTCTCGTCCACTTGTCTGTCCTTGAATTCTTTCTCTTGAGGAGACCAAGAGCCTTTAGCTACATCTTTGGGATGGGCTGTGTTGAGGCCCCAGGGCTGGGGGTCTCCCCAGTTCACCCACCAACAATAACATTAACTTCAGCCTTAGTAAGAGAAGTGTAGAGCAGACATATTTAAGAAACAGAGAAATGGACAAGATACATGTAGGAAGATTTCAAGAAGTCAGAAACGCATATACTAAAGAATGAGGGCATGGGGGACTCCATACAGTTAGAGAATGACAAGTGGTAATGCAAGCTGGAAGCACAGGATACAAGCATCAAATGGGAGGAGATGAGATCAAGTGAAACAGGAATAGAGCAAAGAAGGTTTTATGCAATGTGCTAGGAAATCTGAATTTCAGTTCTTCATGAACAGGCACAGTAACAGAATGGTATGAGTTCTGGGTCATTGGCTAAACCCATGACCACAAGGAAGAGAGTCTGACAAATGCCCCCACACAATAAATAAATGGAGAAGAAAGGAGTGTCTGATTCTTCCCACATTTACAGCTCAGTGGTTTCTATTTAAATTAAGCTTCTTTCTTGGAATTAGAAGAGTTGCTAGTTATTCATCAAACATAATCCACTTAATATCATATCTACATATTCAGAACTTAACATATATGTGTTGTCAGGGAGCAATAATGCCCGTCTCCTTCAAGGTCCTTCCAGCTGGACTAAGAATCAAATTGACATGAGACAGATTAACAGAAAAAAATCAAATTTAATAGCATACATATGGGGAATCCACACCGGCATGGCAATTCCAAAGACAGGCAAAATGAGGTATATATGTTATCTTGAACTAAGGAGAAGAGAGCAGGGGTCTGGGACTTCAGAGGAAAGGAATTCAACTCACAGGAAGATGAAAAAGAATAAATGTTTGACAAATAAATGTTTGATGGGCCATTCAGAAACAATGAGACAAAGAGTAGACCTTGATCAGAGTGGACTTCCTAGGTTCCTCTCTGTCGATATCATAATAGAGTTATGGTGATAGCTCTCTCCCTGGAGCAGGTCCTTTAAATTCTTTTAGGCAGTTGTGGATGAGGTAGAGATGTTTTCCTGAGTCTGCTGGATTTTGATTGCTTTTAACCTCAAAATAATCATCATGCCAATGGGGCCCATCTTGGGATGAACTGCCTTTGGCCCTCAACAGTATCTCCATTCACATTCATAGCATGATGGTTGCATTAGTAAAGGAACAGAGTATGGCAGTTCGGAGTATAAGGTACCGTGTTCTGCTTAACAGAAAGTTAGTCTGAGGGACCTGAAAGCAGCTTATTCATTACTTCTCTTTTGGAAAATCATCTAGTTGGCTTATTTTTATCTTTAAGGACCTAGTTTAGAATGTTTATTTTTAGATTTTTTTCTCTTGCTATCATCTTAATGATCAGGCACAGTTAAACAAAAAATTATTCTGACACTTGTTAAAACAGTAATGATGGCTTTATCAAGACTATTGCAATAGAAGTATTGCATTAGGAGACAGAGAGATCAGGCTCGACTCCAAATACAACAAAGACAAGTGGGAATTTATAGCCAAGGAACAGACTGAGGGGTCAGTCAATGGAAAATTACTAAGAAAAGATGTGAAGAGTACGGATATTCGTGCTAACAAGACTTATCAGGATTCTTGCTAAAGACAGGCCAAAAATTTATATATCAAAAGCAGGGGATAAGGAACTTGACCAGATATCATGGATAATCAGATATCAGTGGTGGAGGAATTTTCTCTAAACTGACTAAAATTCTAGCTAAAACCAGTCTATGCAGACCTGGCAAAGACAGGCTGGACATTGAAGGCCAAGGTAAAGGCCCAGTCAAGAGGATGCAGAGGAGCCTAACTACAGTTTGGGTAAGGAGAGAGTCTTTGTCAGAACACTATGAAAAGAAAAGGGAAGGAAAGGGAAGGGAAGGGAAGAAAAGGGAAAAGGGAAAAGGGAGAAGGAAAGAAAAGAAAAAAGGGATTGGGGTGAGCTAGGGCAAGCTTTGCTCTGTCTGTCTACAGAGCTGGATAAGACACTCCAGAAAAAAATGGGATGGAATTAATAAATCTGCTAAAGTGCATGTGGCCACTAGGGATTTAAAAGCTTCTATACATACATCTTTGCTCTCCTGTGTGTACTGCTCGTGATCAAGCAAAGAAGGCACAGGACACTTCAAACTTTATGCTAACACTATATAAACATTTTTTTTCTTTACTTCTACACAGGTGTTTTTTTTTTTCTTTCTGCTTTTTGGGATTTCTAAATGTCATTTTCCAGTTTACATGAAACAATACTTTATACAAAAATGATAAAAACAATCATTTGAAGAGCCTATTTAGTTTCTTTGCACATTTGGTGATCCAATCAAGTTCAATTTATTCCCTACAGGGAATACACTTTCTTGTCTGGAGTCTGTAGACCACTTTTAAGGAAAAGAAATATTTAATAATTCCTAAAAGCAGAAATTTATCAGGCTACATTCTCTGTTTATAACATAAATTTAAACAAAACCCATAAAATAGGCACTGAGCAGTGAAAAAGTCCATATGCACGTTGGTAGATCTGATTTGTACATTCCTCCATTCTCTGCAAAAATTTTATTTTTTTCCTTAAATTTATCTGTACATCATTTTCCAGATTAGCTCTTAACTGTCTTTAAACCAATCCCAGAGAGCTGTACTGAACAAATAATTAATGGAAAACACAATCAGAGGCATAGGGATTTTTGAGCCATTCTTAATATAAAAATAGTCTTTTAAGTAAATATTAAGTCACAAAAAAACATTTTTACATGTAATGAAGGATTATTTTAATATACTGGAACAAAAATCTTAAATGATCACCAAATACCAAACACAATCAAAATGTTTTATATTTTGCATGTTAGAATTAAGAGGAAAATGAATAATAAACTAGGCATCCAATGTAATAATTTAAATAATTATAATAATCCAAAGAATGGAAGTATGTAATAAGGAATAATAATACAAATATTAAGGAAGTATATAATAAACATAAAAACACACAGGCTTTTGTCAAACTTCCCTGTGATGCCTTCACATTTCATCAAATAGAAGATCTTGCTCTTATGTCATTATTTATCAAAGTAATCCAATTCTGGACAAAATCTGATTATAGCATTCATTGAAAATACCAAATCCCTATTTTTTGAAATATATTCTCTTTCTTTAGTTCCTATGACATAATATTCTCCTCACTTTTCTCCTCTATCTAGAGGATTCTTATCAGTCTCCTTTATCAGATTATCTTCTTTGGTCTTAAATATTGAAATTCCTCAAGTACAGGTACTAGGCCCTTTTAAGACTCAACATTCAGTTCATAGAAAATATCCTCTAAGTCATGCTTCAATATCTTTCTAAAATCCTATGAACTCTTTGCATTCTTCAGGGAGACCTCTTGCACGTGCCCCACTATATTCCCCTGTCTGCTCAATATCTCCACAAGGATATCACATAGTCCTCACCAACCAATGGGGCCAAAATTTACCTTATCTCTTTTCCAACAGGTGTTTGAATATGGTTCCTTATCTCTACAGAGCTTACCAATAATTCCATGCAGGTTCACAGAAGATCCCATGTTACTGACTACCTCCCTTTCATTCAACCTTGTTGGAAAATTCATCATCAAAGCATTTAGCTTTACCTTCTGAATATATTTTGATTTTATCCAATGCCTTTAATTTCCTCAAGCAATTTAGACCAAGTCACTATTATCTTTCACCTGGACTCTGCCATTGCCTTTTGATGGACCTGTCTCCATAGTTTTTCTCTCTTCCATATAATTCTTCATGCCATAACCCAGAGTGAGACCAGTCTCCTCTAACACTGTTACAATATTTGTAGGAGAAATGCCAAAATTCTTAACTTGATCTGCATGGTTCTGTGTGGTCCACCTCCAGCCACCCTCTACTATTTTCTTTTTTTAAGATTTTATTTATTTATTTGAGAGAGAGAGAATGAGAGAGAGAGAGAGCGCACATGAGACAGGGGAGGGTCAGAGGGAGAAGCAGACTCCCCACTGAGCAGGGAACCCCAAGCGGGACTCGATCCCGGGACTCCAGGATCATGACCTGGTGACCTGAGCTGAAGGCAGTCGCTTAACCAACTGAGCCACCCAGGCGCCCCCACCCTCTACTATTTTATCTCAAACTCTATGCCTGAGCTTTCTGTTGTAGCCACTCAGGCCTGTAGTCTGTACTTTGAACAACCCAAATCCTTTCCCACTGCATGGCCATCTCCCCAGGTAGGTTTCTTCCTATGGTATCATCTAGAAGTTCTTACATTTTGGGGTTTTGCATTTTAGTCTATGATCCATATTGAGTTAATTTTTGTAAAGACTAATTTTACCAAAAGAATAGAAGAAAGACCTTCCCAATAGATATTAGCAAAAACATGAACTGAGGGTTAATAAAGAGGAAATAGACCTATCAAACATACTGAAAGATATTCAGTCTAATAAAACAAACAAACAAACATACATACATACGAGCATATAATACTTTTTTACCTATGAGATTACTATTAATGTCAGAAAGATCAGAAAGCGGACATATGGTAAAAGGGTCACTTTACCCTTTAATGTTTATTTCATTTTAGTAATGAAAGATCTAGGGACATGTATCACTATTTATAGATAATAATATTAATAGCTAAAATACGTTGAAGCTATTGTGCTAAGTTCTTTACATACATTTCTTCATTGAATCTGCCTACAACCACAAGAGATAGATACTATTATAATTCCTTCCTTATCAATGAGAATACGATGCCAGAGAGCAATAAGGTAACTCATACAGGGTCACAAAACTGTTTATTGCAATAAATATCTGTGATACATTGAAGGTATCCAGCTTTCAGAACTCCTACGTCTATAAACTTTCTAGTTTATATTTCTTCATAAATGATGTACTAACAGTTATCAACATCCCCTTTAAACAGATGAATATTCGCAGATTTATTCCTGCACTGAGTGTCAAAACTGGGACTGCCAACAGATTTCCTGACTCTTGGTCCCGTACTTTACTCACTATGCTCTGACGAGCTATATAAACTCTCTTGCAGACTAAGATGAATCCTGTTATGTTGCCCAGCTGGTACTCAAAAATGTCACTGTTGATTAGATATTTTTAGTCATTTAATTTTGCTCCATAAGCTAGATTTCAGTTCTTCTTCATGACTGACAATATTGTTCCTGTCTTTTTCTTCTGTCCACATTTTTTTTAGGGCATTCATTATAAGAAACATGACATGTTATTTTTAATAATACATAAACTGCAGAAGGAAAGCAATGAGAATAAAGGTAGAGCCTTATCCATGAAAAATACTGTTTTAGTTTAATTTATCCTAAATTAATTTCATAAAATCCCTGCTACCGGATTAAAACAAAACAAAATCCTAAATCTGAAGACTAAGTAGTAATATAGAATAAAAGCATTATAACTTAATACATCCATATAGGAAAATGTGAAGAAATCCCAAAATCTTACACGGGGATATTCTGTTTTTTTTTCAACAGGTATCTGAGTACTTACTATATGTCAAAATCATAGCTGAGAATTTCAATTGTGGGAATATATGATGCTTTGGGTAAAAAGAGGGCACAATTTGGATTTTTTTTTTTCAGAAAACAGAAATAGGTAATACCATTTTTTTTCACTAATTAGAACTTGCTTTATCATCAAAGTATAGTTTTATATATGTGTATGTAACACTTTGGATATTCTTTTTTTAAAGATTTTACTTATTTATTTGAGAGAGAGCGTGAGCGAGAGAGAACATGAGCAGGGGGAGGGAGAGGGAGAAACAGACTCCCCTGCTGAGCAGGGAACCCTATGCAGGGCTGGATCCCAGGACCCTGAGATCATGACCTGAGCTGAAGACAGATCCTTAACCAACTGAGCCACCCAGGTACCCTAATACTTTGGATTTTCAAACCAATTTTATTAAAAGGAAAAATGTGTAATTTCAATTTCATAATCCTAAATTCAGTAGCATCACACTATAAAATAGGATACTTTTATGTAGATATGACTAAAGAAGTTGAAGTAAACTAAATGAAATTTTTATTATCTTGATTTGAATCTCACTTTTTTATATAGTGTATGTTTCAAAATAATTGTTTGGTAGACAATAATTAACAATAACCTGTGAATTTTCATAAGATATTTATAACTGCCAGAATTACTACTCTTGGCTAATCATTTTCATATATAACCTTAAGTTGTTTTTAAGATTATAAAAAACTATAACTAAGTCAAAAAAATGAAAAACCTTGACTATGAAAACCGTATCTTGGTATCAAAATAAAATGACTTTATATACTATCATATATATGTGTGTTTATTTCCTTTTTTTTAAGATTTTATTTTTAATAATCTCTACACCCAATGTAGGGCTCAAACCCACAACCCTGAGATCAAGGGACGCACACTCGAGCGACTGAGCCACCAGGCGCCCCTATTTCAATAAATAACATATATATATACATAAATATCCATTTTATGGTACATGGCAGACACAAATCTAAAGGTTTACATTCATTACCTATTTTAACTTTCACAATATCACAAAAACCCCATGAGTTAAAAAATACTAATTCCCACATTTTACAAATATGCATATGGATTTATTGATTTTTTAAAAGGGAGGATGAGAGGTCGTTAAAACTGTGGTCCACAGAGCCAGACAGCCTGACTTCAAATGCTGGTTCTGATCATCACTAGCTGTGTGACTTTGGGCAAATTATTTAATTTCTTTAACCCTCACTTTATTCATATATAAAATGGAAATAATAATAGTACCTATCTTACAGGCCTAATATGAGGGTTTAGTAGTTCAATTAATTAAAAATGCTTAAAAGATGACATGTAACATAGTAAGGATTTCATAAATAGCAGTAAATATTATGTTATATATTTGGTTCTGTAATATGACCTCATTCTATGTGAATATATATAAAACTATCACTTTTTTGCAAAAGATGCATAGCGTTCTGTTTTTATTTTGCTGATCCCCTTTTTTTTGTTGTTGTTGCATTGTTTTAAGGTTTTTTTTTTTTAAGATTTTATTTATTTATTTGAGAGAGAGAGAATGAGAGACAGAGAGCACGAGAGGGAAGAGGGTCAGAGGGAGAAGCAGACTCCCTGCCGAGCAGGGAGCCCGATGCGGGACTCGATCCTGGGACTCCAGGATCATGACCTGAGCCGAAGGCAGTCGCTTAACCAACTGAGCCACCCAGGCGCCCCTGTTTTAAGGTTTTGATAACTGAAATCTCAACTTAGAAAGGCCAGGGAATCTACAGATTAGGGTCATCCATCACCTTCCCTTAGTTCAAATCACAAATTACTTGAAATTAAAAATAGAGCTACGCTATGACCCAGTAATTGCACTCCTGGTATTTACCCCAAAGACACAGATGTAGTGAAAAGAAGGGCCATATGCACCCCAATGTTCATAGCAGCAATGTCCACAATAGTCAAACTGGAAAGAGCCAAGATGCCCTTCAACAGATGAATGGATAAAGAAGATATGGTCCATATATACAATGGAATATTACTCAGCCATCAGAAAGGATGAATACCCAACTTTTACATCAACATGGATGGGACTGGAGGAGATTATGCTAAGTGAAATAAGTCAAGCAGAGAAAGTCAATTATCATATGGTTTCACTTATTTGTGGAACATAAGGAATAGCATGGAGGACATTAGGAGAAGGAAGGGAAAAATGAAGGGGGGAATCGGAGGGACAGATGAACCATGAGAGACTATGGACTGTGAGAAACAATCTGAGGGTTTTAGAGGGGTGTGGGGTGTGGGGATGGATTAGCCCGGTGATGGGTATTAAGGAGGGCATGTACTGCATGGAGCACCGGGTATTACACGAAAACAATGAATCATGGATCACTGCATCAAAAACTAATGATGTATGGTGACTAACATAACATAATAAAATTTAAAAAAAAAAGAAATATTTCAACATATTATACTGATATACTGAGTAGGTAAAAATGGACAAAAATGCCTACTATGCTTTATGAAACAAAAGGAAACTTTTTGCATCTTTCTAATTTTTAAAATGTGGTTTGTAATTCTTGATTTTCATTGGATACTTTTATCTTCATGATAATCATAAGCAAAAAGTAAATGGCAGTGCTCATTTCAGTGGCTGGACCTACAGTATGGAGCAGGGGATGGTGCGGGGCTATATGTTGTAATTTTCTCAGTGAAGAGTTTGAATTTTCTTTTAATTTATAATTAGTATGTATCTTTTCACAGAGAGCATTAGCTCTTCTACCTCCCACCCCTACCAAAATTCACCTACATCAAATTAAGTATGTGCAAAGCCTATCCTTTTAAATCACACTGAAACCAAGCTAGACCCCATGGTCATTTCTCTTTAACACAAGTAATTACATACTTCCATTGCCCTCTGACTAGTATGGGCCTGGGGCAGTTTAATGTGAAAATGAGCCTCATTAATCCCATTTTTGCAGTTCAGTCCAAAACCTGTATGATGGCACCATTTTTTTCCCCACTGTTAACCAAAGCAAATGCTACAGAGACTCTGATCTATTTCCATTTAAGAGATCTACTATTGCCAAAATAAATGGATTAGAGACACATTCATCAATTGTATTCAGCACCACCACCTAATCGTGCTACAGACCACAGTCAAATGGATTCCTATTCCCTCTGGCTGGGTAGCAGAACAATCTTCAAAAATTAGGACTGTTGCTACTTAGTCCTTATTTTAGTCTTTTTTTTTAATTTTTTATTGTTATGTTAATCACCATACATTACATCATTAGTTTTTGATATAGTGTTCCATGATTCATTGTGCATAACACCCAGTGCTCCATGCAGAATGTGCCCTCTTTAATACCCATCACCAGGCTAACCCATCCTCCCACCTCCCTCCCCTCTAGAACCCTCAGTTTGTTTTTTAGAGTCCCTCGTCTCTCATGGTTCGTCTCCCCCTCCGATTTCCCCCTTCATTCTTCCCCTCCTGCTATCTTCTTTTTTTTTTTTTCTTAACATATATTGCATTATTTGTTTCAGAGGTACAGATCTGTGATTCAACAGTCTTGCACAATTCACAGCGCTCACCATAGCACAAACCCTCCCCAATGTCTAGCACCCAGCTACCCCAACCCTCCCACCCCACCCCCCACTCCAGCAACCCTCATTTTGTTTCCTGAGATTAAGAATTCCTCATATCAGTGAGGTCTTATGATACATGTCTTTCTCTGATTGACTTATTTCGCTTAGCGTAATACCCTCCAGTTCCATCCACGTCGTTGCAAATGGCAAGATCTCATTCTTTGATGGCTGCATAATATTCCATTGTATATATATACTACATCTTCTTTATCCATTCATCTGTCGATGGACATCTTGGCTCTTTCCACAGTTTGGCTATTGTGGACATTGCTGCTATAAACATTGGGGTGCACATACCCCTTCGGATCCCTACATTTATATCTTTGGGGTAAATACTCAGTCCTTATTTTAGTCTTATTCCACACTACACTGAACATTAAGTGCTTAACAATAAGGTCCTCTGAACTACTCTTGTCAGAGAAATGTTTAATGATAATACACAGGAAGTGTTAAATTTGATTCATTTTATCTCATTGCATTTTATCTATTAGTATTGACCAGTATAAATATATGAGCCACATATGTAATTTTATATTTCTTAGAGGACACATTTAAAAAAAGTAAAAGGAAAGAGGTGAAATTAATTTTAATGATCATTTTTATTTAACCTAATGTATCTAAAATATTAACATTCCAAAATGTAATCAGTAAAAAATGTTAAGGAGATATTTTCATTCTTCTTTTAATACTATGTCTTTGAAATGTGATGCTTATTTTTCACTTATCACACCTCTCAATTCAGATCACATTTCAAATCTTAAAAAGCCACATGTGGCTAGTGGTTGCCATGTTAGTACATATTTCTATATCTAGATCTGTATCTATCTGTATCTATATCTCTACATCTATCTATCTCAACTTAAATCCTCTCTGGAACAGAATAAAACAAATGTTTACAGTAAAAAGAAAAAAATAGCTAACATTTTGGGGGGCACATAATAGTTTGCTAAATACTTTAATATACATATTTGTATTTGACTTGCAAATGAGCACCATTGTTTTTCTGCCTTATCATAGCATGATAGAATGAATGATATATGTGTAAGAGAAAAAGTTTACTTAGAGCTAAAACTGACAGTAGCTATTTCTACAACTGAAGATGGTTAGAATTGGAAGGTAAATAAATTTTTTTTTAAGATTTTATTTATTTGACAGAGAAAGGGAGCACAAGCAGGGCGAGCAGCAGGCAGAGGGAGAGGGAGATGCGGGGCTCGATCCCAGGACCCCGGGATCACGACCTGAGCCGAAGGCAGACGCTTAACCGACTGAGCCACCCAGGCGCCCCAGAAGGTAAATAAATCTTTATACCAGCCTCACCCCTTAGAAAGACTTATGAGGGAGACATAAAAAATGAAATCCAAGTAGATGGTAAGCCCTGTTCAGGAGAGCATAGAAAGGAGTTCTGGATCACGCCCATAGACCCAGCTAACACAGGAGACTGGAGGTGAAGAGGACTGCCTTGGTCTACATCAGAATGCATGGTAGTTTGCTTGCTTACTTAATGAGTGTGAGAAAATTCATTGCTCCGTAGAAGGGGTAGGGGCTATAGACATGGCCAGAGGGCAAAGCTGTTTGGCAAAAACATTTAGAAGGGATTCTCAGAGCCACACCTCTTAGCCTTCCATTCCTTGTCTTGTTAATAAAAATAACTTCTCTATTCACAAGAAATAAGTCCAAATTTGTTTTATTTTTTTTAATCCTCACCTCATATTAGAATGTCTCTATTTACTACTTGCCACATGTCTTTCTACATTTATCCCTTTATCCTCACACATTTTTCTGGTCTTGTTTTTGAAGTTTTGTTTTATTTTGTTTTGTTTGTTTGTTTTTGTTTGTTTTTTTAGTCAAAGAGAGCTGTGGTGTTAATAGGCTTCATCAACATGCCCAGCAAATGATTGCATTGTTAAAATATTAAAATTATAATCTATTGTATGAATTGCTGTAAGTTTTATTTGAAGTTTTGTTTTTTTTTTTTTTAAGGATCTAACCTCAGAGCAATTCTTTATCTAGACACAAATAAAATACCTTCCTAAAAAAAGCAGTAAGAGTACTGTCACCATTACTTTGTAACTTTTTACTAAGGATGAGGCTGGGTTTTAGCAATTGGGAAAGCAGCTCAACATTTTGTCTCATAAAAGCCTCACTGATACCTCTTAATTCATTCCTTCCCCTTATTTATTTTTAATTCTGGGAGGGAAAGAGAAAGAGAGAAAAGGAGGGAAGGAAGGAAAGAAGGAAGGAAGAGAGAGGGAGAAAGGAAAGAAGGAAAGAAGGAAAGAAGGAAAGAAAAGAAAGAAAGAAAGAAAGAAAGAAAGAAAGAAAGAAAGAAAGAAAGAAAGAAAGAAAGAAAGAAAGAAAGAAAGAAAGAAAGAAAGAAAGAAAAGAAAGAAGAAAAAGAACGAAAGAAAAAACAAACCCTGCTATTTGCTATTTCTCCAGGCTGGGTTCCCTGTGATGACCTAGCAATCATAAGACAGGTCTTTAAAAGCTACCATATGATCCAGCAATTGCACTACTGGGTATTTACCCCAAAGATACAAAAGTAGGGATCCGAAAGGGTACATGCACCCCAATGTTTATAGCAGCAATGTCCACAATAGCCAAACTGTGGAAAGAGCCAAGATGTCCATCGACAGATGAATGGATAAAGAAGATGTGGTATATATATACAATGGAATATTATGCAGCCATCAAAGAATGAGATCTTGCCATTTGCAACGACGTGGATGGAACTGGAGGGTATTATGCTGAGCGAAATAAGTCAAACAGAGAAAGACATGTATCATATGACCTCACTGATATGAGGAATTCTTAATCTCAGGAAACAAACTGAGGGTTGCTGGAGTGGTGGGGGTGGGAGGGATGGGGTGGCTGGGTGATAGACAGTAGGGAGGTTATGTGCTATGGTGAGCGCTGTGAATTGTGCAAGACTGTTGAATCACAGATCTGTACCTCTGAAACAAATAATGCAATATATGTTAAGGGAAAAAAAAAAAGCGGGAGGGGAAGAATGAAGGGGGGGAAATCAGAGGGGTGGACGAACCATGAGAGACGATGGACTCTGAGAAACAAACTGAGGGTTCTAGAGGGGAGGGGCGTGGGAGGATGGGTTAGCCTGGTGGTGGGTATTGAGGAGGGCACATTCTGCATGGAGCACTGGGTGTTATGCACAAACAGTGAATCATGGAACACTTCATCTAAAATTAATGATGTAATGTATGGTGATTAACATAACAATAAAAAAGAAAAAAAAAGCAGGCAGGGGTGGCAAATCTATAAAGAAACAGGTAGATTTCACAGTGATCTTGCTGGGTCTTAGAGCACATTTGAGCTGATTGGAATTTGAGATTTCTTGCTAGTATCTTATTTTGGAAGGTATTGTGGCATGCAGGATTCTCTTCGGTTATTGATCCACCTCTTGAGAAAGCATGTTAATTATAGCAAAAACACAGCTGTTGGTAAAGAAACACAAACTGTCTCTGTGGGATTGGAAGATAATTTAGGATAAAACCTAAAGCAGAGGTTTGCACTTTCCGGGAACAGCACACGGCAATCTCTTGGGGTAAATAAAAGAATATTATTAAATCATCCAACAAGGGAAGATTCTCACTAGGTATTGGGTAGTGTGAAGCTTAATTACTAATAGATTTCACTTTAGAATGAACAGGCATGGCATTCTGTCAGGCTGCAAACCCCAGCCTTTATGTGTATGTGTAAGGTGTGTGTGTGTGTGTGTGTGTGTGCGTGTGTGTTTGTGTGTATCCGTGTAGGCAGAGGTGGGACCATAGCATTACTAACTTCTGAAGTTGTCATATATAGATCCATTTCTTACTCTGGGCCTTCACTAAATCAATGGTTCTAAGCCCTGGTCTCTGAAATTCTGCTAGACAAACTGTTTTTGAGTTTTCCAGTCGTTTCCTTAGTAGAGGCCACTACCTCTCCACCTAGATCATCTTCAAGCCATACCAACCACTTGCCACCTCCCAGAAAGTTGCAGATGTCTTTTATTCTTTTGTCATTGTCCTCTTTTGCTCGGCCATGGGTTTATTTACTTTTTTATGCTATCTTTTATTTTGATTTTAGTTTTAACTCAAGGAGGGGGGCACAAAGCAAATGCAGGAGTCAGTCTGGTCTTCCAGCATGAACTATATGACACATGAGTCATGCAGCTTTAGCTTTTCTTTACAAGTCAGTGATTAATTAGTACACAGTTGTGTTAGCTGAAAATGTGGGAAGGGATAAGAAGTAATCTCATAGAGTCATTTATCCATTCAGCAAATACTGAGCATCTTGCAGAAACCTGTCTGAGAAAGAGCAGCCAGAGTAGAAAGAGAACCAGAGGTCATGTCTGGGAGGTGGGCTCCCAGGGAGCCTTCCCAGGGTTGCTAATGGTCAAAGCCATTCATTGCTGTGAAGTACATAAGAGAAGGACCTTAAAATGGCTCTGTCCTAGTGTTTTGATCTCATCAGGTTGTGTGGGTCCATGCTTGTCCGCATTTACATCCTCTTCCTCTTCTCTGTCAACTTGAATTCAAGATTTCTCAATACGACACCACAGCTCTAGTTCTGGTTTAAAAATGGAAAAAAAAAAAAAAGCATACTAAACGTATTCAAATTGCAAGTATTTCCCTACAACTCTGTATCCAAACACTCCAAATCTTCTGAATTCCACGTTGCTAGTTTCACCTCCTTTAAAGTGCTGGAAATACAAAATATCTGACTCTTAAGTTTGATGAGTCAAAAACAAAATGCAGTTTAAACACTGATTTCACTGTACTATAGCACATAGGCATATGAATGAGAGCTAGTCCCTTTTAAATAAGATTTTGTGTTGATACAGTGAAAATGTCTGTGATCCTCATCATTTTTTATACTATTTTGGGGGGCAGTTGCATGCCTTTTGCTGATCTCTGAACCGCATTCCTTTCCAGGTGCAAAATAATGAACTAAAAAGTAGTTACACTAATGCTATTTAAGCTTCCACTGAACTGGACATAATAGAATATAATTTTCTTCCAAGTCTCAATTATAACCCCCCAGAATATCCCCAATAATCAGCTCAAGCTAAGATAAGGAAACGCTAAGAACATTTATCTAATAAATTTGAGCTTCAGAGGGTTATCCTGAACCCTTTCGCTGTCACCGAAGTATCTAAGCAAAGGTGAGGCTCTCATTAAAGCTTATCTGAAGCCAGAGTTATATGTTATGGTTTATTGCCTCAAGTACCAATTAATACAGAATTAAAGAAATGAAAAACCAGTGATTCATACCTTTGCAGGCAAACTTTCATATTTCAGCATAAAGCTAAAATATTAATTGTCATTTTAGTCATGTAGTATTTTATTAGGCACTTAGCTCTGTAGGTTTTATCAAAAGATATAGAACGTTCATTTTTAACAAAATGCAGAGGAGATTTGGGGAACATTTACTCAAAAGCTAATAAAGTAAAATCTGAGAGGTATTTCCTAACCAGTGACTTAAACGTGGTGGACATCAATTATTAATGAGGTTGAAATGCTTAATAATAGGGGACTGGAAGGAGGCTATAAAGAATTGCTGAAATATCACCATGATATCAAGGGCGATTGTCTTCTTAGGAGGCATACAGAAAACAATAAAGAGCGTAACTGCACACTATACCATGAACAAATTTTGCCCGCAAGGCTGTTGTTGATGGTTGGGCAACGTGAAAGAAAGGATGGTTAGAGACCAGAGCAGAGTGTACAGAAGCGTCCTTTCATTACTAGGACTTTATGCAGCCTGGAAGCGTTCTCACCCTTCCTATAGATAAATGCTAACCCAGTATTACTAAAAATCTCCAAATACTCGCAGGCACAATTTACATGTATATCAGCTTCATGATCGGTATATGCTCCATACTCCCGGGCGCCCTGGGCCAGAACCCGCCAGCAGGCTAAACTCCTTATACCTTTGCTCCTGGAGATCCCTATATTCTACCTCCTATGTGCATGACTGTCTGTCACATTAGCAACCTCCAGATAATGGAAGCTGTCCCTCCAAATGCCACTGAGTCTGCAGATGAACTCGAGGGTAAAATAAAAAGAAAAATCCCCCGTAAGCAGCAAGCAAACAAGGTTTTAGGAAGAAAATTATCCTTGATAAATTGAGTCTCCTTGGGATATGCATAGATAAGATGGGTTTTTATGTTATTACTGTCATTTAAGAGACAGCTGAAACCAGTTGTAAGCCTCTTAAGGACTTTTTGTGACTGAGACACTAGTGCCCATTTTTGGAAATCCAGCTTTGTAAAGACCTTCGCACTGGCACTAACTTAAAATCTAGCATACTTTGTTTTAATAAGGGATGCATAGTTAACAGCTGATGTCTTCTGTCTACTGCCTTATACAAAAGAAACATTTTGCCACAATAATTTGCTCTGTGTGACTGCACTGCTCTGCTCCTTCTTACTCTCTAAGTCTTCCCTTTCCATCATCCTTGTCCCAGGCCAGCACAATGAACACACCCAGGGCTAAAGTGAGATAAATAAGGTTACCCAAAATGTATCTAATATCTTTTAGGTAGGGATTAACCAATTCATTTCCTCAGTGTTCAGAGCACATATTTTGTCTGAACACATAGGGGCACACCCTAACTGTTATAGATGTCATGTATTCTATAAAGGTCAAATATTTTACATGCATTTTATATACACACACACACACACATAATCAATCTACCTCTAAATTATCTGAGAATATTAAGTCTCTCAACTTTGAAATAGAAGTTGATTTGTGCCAGCCAACTTCTTCAAATTGCGGATAAGAGAAATGGCACTGTAGCTTAAACAGAAAAGCATGATGTAGATGTAAATAATATAAAGAACACCACACTTCTACCCAAAAGTCTGGGATTCAAGTTCTGCCTTCTACACTTACCAGTTTTAGGTTCGATAATCTTACTTTCTTTTTTTTCCTCACCTGTAGTGTAGGAATAATAGTGCCTGCCAACATAACAAATATTGTTAGAATTAAGTGGAGTCTTTTAAAAAGCTAAGGAATAATATTGATGAAGATGACAATGATGAGGGTGATGCTGAGGTGTTCTATCAAGTCCTTATCTGGACAGATTATTGTCTAAGAATATTTTGTTGCTGTTATTGTTATCATTGTTCTAGTTCCCCACCCCCCTGCCTAATTTCCCTAACAGAAACAATTTTTTTTTCAAGATAAAGACTAATACATTTGATTGGATTAATCTAAAAACTAAAAATACTGCCACCGATGCCTCCTTCCACATTGGGGCTATGCTAACTTCCAGGATTCTATCCTTATATCCCTTCCAATTTCCAGTTTGAAAATTCTTGCTTTCTAACCACAACTTTCTATAATTCGTCCTCATTCACACTTTCACTCCCAAAAACTTACTGTTGGGCATTTAAAAAATCTCCCAGTCTTTGGGTTTCTAAATATGCCATCCGTGGGTGCCTGGGTGGCTCAGTTGGTTAAGCGACTGCCTTCGGCTCAGGTCATGATCCTGGAGTCCCTGGATCGAGTCCCGCATCGGGCTCCCTGCTCAGTAGGGAGTCTGCTTCTCCCTCTGACCCTCCCCCCTCTCATGTGCTCTCTCTCATTCTCTCTCTCTCAAATAAATAAATAAATCTTTAAAAAATAAATAAATAAATATGCCATCCGTGGTACCATTCTTCAGATTCACTTGCACTGGAATCTATTGAAAACACTACCTCACTCCCTTGACCTGACACTATCCCCTCAGCTCCTCTCTCTTCCTACGCCGATCAATTTCCCATTTTTGTCCTATTCATGTTAGCAAGCACTGCTGGAGAAATTGCTCCAAGGTGCTGACTGACTGTTACCAATCTAAGTTCTCTAGACTCATTTGTTTCTTTAATTTGACAGTGGTCTTTTGGCTCCTTTCTACCGGCCACCACATACATTCTGTGTGGAGGTTATTCCAAACTTTTACCATTCTCTTATGCTCTCTTCAATCAACACCAATCCACTTGCCTTGAGCAAATGAACTGGCTTTTTATTACATCACGAACATGGAGGAAACAAATAGAAACATTCTACAATTTCCTTCCTTTCCACCTCAATTAAGGGTCTCAGATTCTTTTCTCCTGCCTTAGAAGCAAAGAAACCACCCTCTTTGAGGTACAAACCTTTCAGCCATGCTCCTTATGACAATTCTCTTTTCACTCTCTAGCTTCTTGGTCTGTTCATTTTCCTGTACATGTGTCTTTCTTTTCATTGTCTCGCTCATCTCAACCAAAAATATGTTCATATAAACGTTAGTTTAATCTCACCTCCCATCAACCTACTAACTTTTTTTTTTTCTTCATTAGCATCCTGAAAGAGAATGTATTGACTGTGTTGTAACTGGAAATTTTGGGGTGTCTGTAGAGATTGTTGCAGTTTTAATGTTGCTCTATTACCTACCCTAGTCTTTTACTTCTCTTAGGGCTTATTCATGCTTTCCCATGGTTTCATGTGTGTTTGTACACACACACACACACACATACACACAATAGCTTTAATTTCTTGATAGTGTTAATATCAATTACAACTTTCTACCTGGTATCTTTATCAGGATTTCTGCAAGCATTTCAAATTCAGAATGTTACAGAGTAAAATTTTGGATGCTCTCCCCTCACACCACCTCTTCAATACCATTTTGTTTGTCACTGTTCTAAATTAGGCTTCCTTCTTTTTCATCTGAACCCTCAAATTGCTGAACTCCTAAAGATACTTCAAGATCTAACTCTAATGTCACTCTTTGATTAATTAATTAATTCATCCATTATTTTACACATTTACTCAACTCATACTAAACTAAGGTAGAACATGAGCAGTTACTAAACACTGGAAACACAGTAATGAATCAAATAGGTACATTTCCGTGGCCTTCTGGAACTTTGTTAAGGTCTACCTTGACCTTCCTATTATGAATAAATCCCTCTCTCTTTAGGGTTTTCATGACGTGTGGTACAGTCCAATATTATAACCAATTATAACATTTTAAAAAATTTACAAGGTTATTTTTATGCATCCCATAGATCAGCTGAATTCCTTGAGGACAAAAACAGGTTTTGTATAGGTGTGTCTGAATAGATGCATGATATTGTTGCTTTTATTTTTACCCCAGTACATGAATCTTACAGTTATTTCTTTAATGTTCATTCTTGCTGAGTAAAGTCAATGTGGAATCCAGGCGGCCAACATATAATTATGGGCCTGAATGTTTAAGAGTACTTGCACTGAAGAATTGTGTTTGCATAGATTGGTTCCCTTGTAAAGAATTATTTTTTTCAGAATTTGATAGACTTGTTTCATCATTCTGTTTCATATATAAGGGCTGATAAAGAAGAAAATAAGAGTCAAGTTTCTTCAAATGAAGGTTACTAAATTACAAGTTTTGGTCAAAATATTGTGGACATCAAATTATACATTGTTCAATTAACCCAGTTTCTTGAAAATTTCTTAACATTTTTACTTGCTCTTGGGCACAATTTGAGAAAAAAAAATTGAAGTACATTTGGCTTAACTCAAGAGTACAGTTAAAAGAATTAGCTTTGGGCTGTGGAGACACAACAACAACCAAGAAATTACCTCAGAACTCAATATTAAAGGGGAAGTTCTTATTGGGGGCATATGGGACATTGTGATTTGGGATGAAGAGGCAGAGACAAAGACAATGAGAAATCTTATCAGTGATAAATACTGAAGAAAATGTCTATAAAATATGCCTAATTTACTGAAAGATTCTGAGCCCATCTGTAACTTAAATTTCCCATCTTTGATACGATAGATGCAGCTCAGCCAATTACCAACAGCATTTTAATATATTACTTAGTGATAGTTAATAAAATATTAATGAAATGTTTTAATGATTTTAATCATTCTCTGCTTTTTACTCTTTCTGTGGGAAGTAAATAAAAGTGAGACTGCTTTGTAATAGTTTTTATAGAAAATTTCTCCAAATTGCTGATACCTAAACCACAATATTTTTCAAATAAAAATATAGTGAAATTCTAGATTATTAAAATATTAAGTGTTTGATTTATATCTGCCACCTCTCATTTGAATAAATATTCATGTTTAATGATCAAATGATTGTATGAAATAGAGAACAGACACAGATGTAACTATATAATCTGTTTATATGACCATGATGGTATATATTTAATGGTCTGTATAGGAGAAAAAAGGAAAACTGAGTGATTTTATTTTTTTTTTTATTTTTTTTTTTTTAAAGATTTTATTTATTTATTTGAGACAGAGAGAATGAGAGAGAGAGAGCACATGAGAGGGGGGAGGGTCAGAGGGAGAAGCAGACCCCCTGCTGAGCAGGGAGCCCGATGCGGGACTCGATCCCGGGACTCTGGGATCATGACCTGAGCCGAAGGCAGTCGCTTAACCAACTGAGCCACCCAGGCGCCCAAAAACTGAGTGATTTTAAAATAGGATGATTAATCTCATTAAAAAATCTTGTATTAGATGTGTGCCCTTTACCTTGTAATATATAATACCCCAAATCACAGCAAGACAGAACTTGAATGGCAGTAAGTTGTAACCCTGGGGCAGAAGCTACTTGTAGCTTAAATAGACTGTAATTATGACTAGTGGATCTGTCTCAGCTTTCTTTGTTGAATCCTAAATTAGAACTGTTTTTTTTTTTTTTCCTGTCCACATAAAAAAAGGAAGAAGAGAAAGATAAAAGAGTAAGAAGGAGAAAGAATGAGAGAGGGAGGAAGAGAAGGCCAAGTGTTTCTTCCATATAGTGGTCCTCCAAGAATTTATAGCATCTGAGTCTTTATATCTCTAATTTTCTTTACTTTCTCTTTACATTCTAAGTCTCCTCATATTCTCTTAAAATTATTCCAACAGTCCATATTCCTCTTAAAGTATGGTGCATATAAATAAACAAAAGATTTGAGGAATGAAGCAATCTCTTTAAACCTTTAAATCTTCTTTATGTGTCTTCCCTTTTTTAATGTTGGGATTCCTCAAGTTACTACTCTTTGTCTCTTCTCTTCTCATAATACTTTCTCTTCCTGGGAAATTACACCCATTTTCAGGATTACATTTGTGCTGATAAGTCCAAAATTTACATCAATTGCGTTGATATCTCCCTTCTGCTGAACACTTTGATTTCAGGTCACCTGGCACTTCAGTCACTAAAAGTAAACTGAACACATCATATGTCTTTCCAAATATTTTCTCTTCCTTTGCTCTGGTTTCTCATGAAGAAAATGTAATCAACATTTGAAGCTCTTCTTACTTTGGATCATCAAGTACAATGGGTCAATAGTTTCCATCTGCTGCCACCTGGCTTTCTTATTTATTTGTCCTCGGTCTATGTTGGGCCCTTCTAACTGGTTTCTATGCCTCCACCACAAATTTCATGCTGCTTCAATCGATATTTTAAAATTGTTTTGATAACATGACAGCCTTCTTCAAAGTAGATTTTCCACTTTACAGTAGTAAGCTTAGCATAACTTTAATTTCTTTCCATAACATTTCCGCAAACTATGGTTCCAACTTTGTCTTACACTACATAATAAGAACACAGGTAAAAACAGTAATAATAATAGCAGCTGCCATTTATTAGATAATGAGGCACAATATGAGTATATTTCATATATAGCATTTCAGTCCAATCTTCATGTTAAATTTGTTATATAGGTTTTACAGTAGATGTAGTTTACAGTTGGGGCTTGGAGAAGCTAACAAATGCTCCCATGGTTGACTGGAAGTGACAGGATATGAAACTGAAATCTATAACTACTTTCTTTTCCTTATGTTATGTTGACTCTCAGAATGCATTTTAACCACTAGGTGTACTACCCTCTAATTCAGATTTCACTGTTCTTCAGTAAACAACTCATGCTCGGTGTTTCATAGCTATCCTGTTATCCTCTCCATGCTTTCTATAATTCAGTTTTTCCAGAGTGTAGTGTAAGCTTTAATAACTCAGTCCCTAGGGGCACCTGAGTGGCTGAGTCGTTAAGCGTCTGCCTTCGGCTCAGGTCATGATCCCAGGGTCCTGGGATCGAGCCCCACATCGGACTCCCTGCTCCGAGGGAAGCCTGCTTCTCCCTCTCCCACTCCCCCTGCTTGTGTTCCCTCTCTCTTGCTGTCTCTTTCTCTGTCAAATAAATAAATAAAATCTTAAAAAAAAATAACTCAGTCCCTATGCTCATGATTTCTCTTGCTTAATGGAAATTCTGACCACCTTTTCAGGCTCAACTCAAATGCCAATTCCTCATAAAGCCATCTAAAATTAAACTAGTTGAAATTAATGGCCTTTTCTGTGGTCATCCATTGCACAGTATTTGTACTCCTATCACTGAACTAAATATGTTTTATTTTTCAACACACTACTCGTTCCAAGCCTAGCAGAGAACATATCTTCTTTATCTTTCTAGCCTCTGGCAGATATTCTTTCATATAGTACATTCTCAACAAGTGCATATAGAACAAATGTTTAAAAATTGTACTTAGAATCAGATAAACTCTAGGAAAAGCATATTTAAGATAGAAACATTAGGTGCCTTTTTATTATTTAACACAGAGTGCAGATTTATGACCCCAAATAGAATACTTTAGCAATCTGAGATTTCTTTTAAGAGCAACCATAATCATATTCTGTGGTCCAAGAGCTTGTCATCTCTATTTACTAATTCATTTCCTTGGGGGTCAAAGGACAGCAAGCTGAATGAAGCATTTGTGCCTTTCTTCCTTTTCCTTTCCGAGGGCTTGATAATTCTAAAGTAACCAAGTGGAAAATAGCTGACCACAAAGGCAGATTTCACTAATTCATTTACTGGGAAACATGTTGCCAATGCCTTGTAGCTCACCTTCCTTTGGAATCCATATATTTAAATAGTCGCAAGAGATGATCAAAACTTTTAAAATATGGGCTACTCAGACCAATTTGGCTACACTATGCATAATATAAACATATTTTAAAACCAATTCCACCAACTTTGGGGAAAAAAATAAGTGCAATAGCTTAAAATGTTAAAATTTGTGGATAAATCAAACCTTATACCATGTTTTTCTTAAATGTCTTCTTTTGCTTCCAAGCGTAAGGTTGCAACAAAGTATACATTTATACAGTTTTCCTAAATGTTAAATGTTTGGAAATTCAAAGTCACACCATAGCAATAAATGAAAGGTCCCTCTCTACCTAAATGACACAATTATGCTGACAGATACTATCATATAAGGAAGCATTCTTTTTTTTTCCACAAAGTTTGACTAATTGTTGTTCATTACTTTATTACCCTCTGAAATAGCCTAAAATCTTTTTCTTTCCATGGGAAGTAAGAGGACAATTTTCAAATGTAATAATGGAGTTCCTGCTATTTCTTTTCCTCCACAGGAAGAAAACCATGCCAAATCCTGCTCTCCTGAAAATGTTGCTGGGGAGGGCTGGCAAATCAGAGCTCTCTCGGAAACAGAAACGCAGCTGCAAGTATTATGTTTGACCAAGCCCTTCTTTCTGTTGCTCTTTCCTACTTTCAGTTTCCTTCTTCTGAATAGTGCGGGTAAATTAGCATGGGGAGACCACGTGCTAGATTTTGGGCATGTGCCTTCAGGGCTTGGAGCCGTAGCCTTCAGGAGTCAGGCTGAGTGGGCCATTAAACAAATGACAAAGAAAGAAGAAAACAGTCCTCCTTAGCATAAATATCCAGTGATTGATGATAGCTTCTTTATTTATTCCTGCCCAGAGTGTTTGCAACTCAAAGAGTCAAATGTTGACTTTAATGCAAATCCCCAGGAAAGCATTTCCTACTTCACACAGTAGAGTTAATTCTCTGAAGTATATGTTCTTCTCTCTTATGCATAAAGCAATAGCATCCTGCCCCATCTCCCAGTATTGCCCTTTTCTTATTTTGATGTTTGTGTTGATTTTAACTATCAACTGCCCCCACCTATATTTCCTAAACAACTTAATAGATTGAATAAGTGACATGATTAAGCAACATAAGTAAGAGATATATCTGTTCAGATTTCTGTGACCGAATTTTAGAGTTTTTTCCTTTTTGATACAAAGCATGGGAATGGCGGCTCAATACACACGGGACATCTTTCTTCCAAATAACAAGGGCCTCTCCAGCAAGCAGTAGTCTACTAGGCGTAGAGGTCTTCCCACCCCCCACCCCACCCCCAGTGTAGGATCGATAGAATTGTGTTCCTGTTCCCCTTCTGTAATTCCCAGCACATTCGGTGGATTACATACTGTTTATGCATCATGCAGCCTCCCTGAGCCCTGTTTCTTTACAGTACTTACTCCTGCTGCTAAAAGGAAAATAGGCTCTGACAATCCTCTTTGGCGGCCAAAGCTGCTGCCTCCCAATGAACACATCCTGCTTCCAGGAGTCAAGCTGATCCCTGTGATCCCTGAATCCAACAGGGTTTCAAAAGAATTCTGTGCGCCTCAAAGGGCAAAAATTGTTATTCGTTTAGGATTTACGGACGAACCAGAGCTTCCTCCCTAAGAGCTGATGCTCTCCTGCCTCCTGATTCTGCTGCTGCTGCTGAACCAGCTCAAACTGCAGGTGAACCGGAAGGCCCCAATCTGCCTGCGACTCTGGATCTCCTCCTGCATGACACAGTTCAGTTCAGACACAATAATGAGACCATTGAATTTCCCTCTGCAGCTGGGAGCTGGCTGGAAATGCTAAAGTTAAGTTGTTGAAATGACTGTGTCAGGGGACTTGCAAATGAATATACTGTCATTCCAACGTAACCCAATTTACCCTGTGGTCATAGTGAATAGTTGTAGACACTTAGTTTAAAGCGCTACTATGTTTGGCAAAAGTATCTTTAGAATATACACTCCCAGAGGAAATTTGACAACCAAGATGACAGCTTAGAAAGGGATAAAAGAATCACAATGCTCTAGTATATTTTATGACACTTTTCATAAAAGGACTTAAAGATGTTAAAAAGTGAATGATTTCACAATATCCACAAGAAAGGTAGTAAATATTCTTCAAGTTAAAAAATAATAAGGAAATAATTATTGCAATGTTTTATTATTCTTTAATTCTCTTATCAAATAGAAACGAAGACGATGTCCCACTCTGAGCAAATGATAAATGAAAACCAGTCCTTATAAAGTTTATAAATCTGTTTGAACGGCACCCTTGCAGGGCCTGACTAAAGTGAATGCAACATATTTGCTATATTCCACATAGAAATATCTTAAATAGATATGAAGTCCCCTTTAAAATTATTTAATATAGGGGCGCCTGGGTGGCTCAGTCGTTAAGCGTCTGCCTTCAGCTCAGGTCATGATCCCAGGGTCCTGGGATCGAGCCCCACATCGGGCTCCCTGCTCCTCGGGAAGCCTGCTTCTCCCTCTGCCCCTCCCCCTGCTTGTGTTCCCTCTCTCACTGTGTCTCTGTCAAATAAATAAATAAAATCTTAAAAAAAAATTATTTAATATATATTCTGATGCATTAAAAATTATCAGGAATTTATATCTTGAGTTTAATATATCTTGAGTTTAATATTCATAAAATAGCTTTTATAAAAATTTTAAATTTTTTTTCTAGAAATAGACCCTCAGTAGCCTTATACGTTTTAATTTTAGCAAAAGTGTATTTGTATTAAAGGTTTATGGAGAGATGATGCAAGTATTGGCAATTGCGTTTTCTTCTAGGTTGTATATGAGATCTAGGTTCTCCAGTAGTATAAATATGTGGTTAGCTTTTACAAACGGGATTATTGACTAGGATTTTGTCACATAGGTAGAAAATTTTAAAGTAGGGATTGATTTTTTTTTCTCCTAAAAATGTGAGGTCTTGGAGACTAGTAAATGCTTATATATTGGGAGGGGCAATATGAAAAAAGGTTAATCACTTGCTTCAATTTGTATAGCCTCCATTTCTTTCCCTTAACCCCTGTATAATTTGAGCAGGGCTTGGTGGACATACAGCTCATCCCTCCTCTATTCTCTGTCAAATGAAGCAGCTTGAAGCCTGGGGGCTAGAATCATCTGAAAGCTTGTTCACTCACGTTTATGTGATTGACGCTGGCTGTTCACTAAGATTTTTTGTGGGTTTTGGCTACTTCCTCATGGTATGGTGGCCAGATTCCAAAGATGAGTCCTGTGAATGTGAGAACAAGTTGGAAGACACATCACCTTTTATGATTTAACTCTGACAGTCACGTAGCATCAATTCCAGCCATTTTATTTGTCAAGGCAGTCACAAAGTCTCAAGTTCAAAGTGATGGTAGACTTTATCTCCTAATGGAGAGTTTCAAACTTCTAGAACAGCATGTGGTAACAAAAAATATATGCCACATATATGTGTGTGTGTGTGTGTGTGTATAATTGATTGGATAGTTTGTTTTGTTTGAAACTTTACCAGCAATTCTTTACCATGTCAACCATGTCAGAAAATCATGTTGTTGAGTGTGATGCTCTTTTTGCCATTGGAGTCACTAAAGCTATGCCCTTGGATCAATCTCAAATCACAGTTTTCATATTCATAGCAAATCTCTTTAGAGGTGTACCTCTGACTACTTTATTACGTCTTTTAATGTAATCATGACCAAACATTTATTTTATACCCCTTTATTTTTCTTCATTAGTATTGAAGGCAGTGTATATTTTCTTATTTGAGTGTATAGGTAGATTACATTATCTTTAAATTTCACTTCACTTTTGGAAAACAGATATTATAAAACATTTGTGATAGGAGAAGGCATTGGATGTAATCAAACTTCAAAACCATTGCAGAACACTGTAGAAAACCACCCTAGACCTATCTAGGAATAGACTCTGGTCCCCTATAGGCCTCACAATAGCCCAACATTTACAGTAGACTTCAAGATTAAGGATTTGGTAAAGCCAGACCTTTTAGGCAAGGTATTCAAACTCAATGCCTAGAGGCCAGGTAGTCAATATAAATGAGTGAAGTTGGTCAGCTACAAAACAGTAAGGAATGGAGGGGATAATGGCAAATTTAATAAAGAAGGCAAATAATTTTTGTAAGGAAGGCAAGAACTACTTGGTCCCAGACAACATTGCTTTGAAGGAATGAGAATCCAGTATTGCCATCTTTTTAAGTAATGTTACTTTTTAAGTAATGCAGAACATCCAGATAAACAGGTAAAATTTACTAAATTTTGATATAATGTGCATTACAAACAAACAACCACAAACTTGTTAATAACTGTTCATGGGAATGCCAGTTTGCAACCTCAGTTGTAAGTTTTAATGGAAAGAAATAACATTTGGATATGAAACCCTGAAGCATGAAATTTGTCCTCTAAATTTCTTTTTGGTCAACCATGTTTTTCACTCAGAGGTAAAGCAAAATGTTCTTTGCACAGCTATTAAAAGATAAGAATAATACTACAGTATCTGTTACATTATAATGCTTTACAGATTATTTGAAATATACCACTGAAAAGCCATGGCAAAACAAGGTGTTTTATAGGTTTTAATGTACTGTGATCTTAAAACTCTTTTCAATTCCTGTCCATGAACTTATCACCAGAGCTTCTGAGACTCAATTGACTTGCATATAGTTTGTATAAAATGAACTATCCCAAACAGTTATTGTCTTATCATTCAAAAAAGTTACTTTATATAATTTCCTTTTTATAATTTGAATATGTGCACTTTATATATCTGAAATATCATTAAAATAAAAATGAACTTATAACAATGTACAGGAGCCTTAATGTAAGGTAAGAGGATATATATTTTCAACTCCTTTGTTCATTTTTTCCACTTTCTTTCTAGAAATTGTTTCTGTCAATTTTAATTTTCATTGAGTTGAGTGGAAAAGGGATGTAAGGAGACAGTTACCTCCAACTGCAAATAGCACTAGATTAGTAATGTTTTCAGCAGTTCCAAGTTTCATTGAACCTGTCTTGAATGGTATGAGGCCAAATAAAATACACATTTCTGGAAAAGCAGTAAGAAACATCATGGTGTTTTAAGTTTAGGAATTGAGAACTAATTCAGAAAAGATGCCAAAATTGTAGTATAAAGGAGATACAAAGGAATTGCCAAAAATAAGAAGAACTTAAGACTCTACCTAGCACAAAGATATGAGGCAAGAGCAGCTTTTATAAAAACAGAAGTGTTAACACAATAAAAGTCAAATATCACAAGCCTATTTTAATGGTGATCTTTGTAATGACACACATTAGCAAGGCCACTGTAACTACTTCTCCAATGCTCCTACATTTTTAGCAGTTTTGAGCAAATCATTAATAACTTTAAAGCTTCTGTTTTTGATTTAGAGATCATTCTCATTATATAATTAAAAGCAGAGCAAAACAAAACAATGATGTTACCAAAGGGTCTTAAACATGTAATTTCTTAAGACAAATGTAGAAATGATGTGGAATAAGATAAGAAGAACCTCTTTGAATAAAGAAATAAGCTTATGTACCCCAAATCCAAAGGAATATATACATTTTAAAGAAAAGTCAAAAGCAGTCTGTCAACTTCTCTTAACTTCCTCAGACCTTAGCGTATCTTGACTTCAAATCTATGAAAGAAACTCTGTGGTAACTGTACACATATTCTCTCTAGAGGAATTGGCAGAACACTGTAGAAAATACCACACATAGCCCATTCACAGCTGAATGAAGGGTTTATTATGGTCAAATGGAATAGCCAGTTTGAGGAAAACTTAGCTAAGTGTTTATATGAAAATACCTTTACCTCAAGCTAGGAATGCCTCCTCGCAGGGTTGAGTGTATAATGATAACCAAGAAGTATTTTGTCTCAGAAATAAATTAACCACCCAGGGTTTAGTTGCTTCTAGACTTTTAGTGTCCTCAAATATGAAAATGTATTTTTAGACAAAACATAATACCTCCCTTCTATAAAAATGTCAGACTAGATAAAATACTTTAGGGTACACTGGTGGGAAAATTAGTAAATGTGGCATTTCTGCCATACAAATGAAAATGAGCTCATGATGCTGTTTTGATGGCCTATAACAAATATCTCCTGTAGAAATACACAAAATGGTGCTTGCAGAGGAAAGTCACAGAGATAGAAAATATGATCTGCATTAATATATTCACAGGTGGGTAGATTTTTTTTAGATAAAATCATTATTGACATCAACAGAATGAGACTACTTTGATAACTGACTATATGGTGGGTTCTCTAATAGGACTGCAAATAAATCCCAAACATAAAAAAAAAAAAAAAAATGACAAAAATAGGTTGGTTGAGCAGAAATAGTTCTTGCAAGAGGCCTAAGTATACGATAACAGCATCTCCGTTCATACTGAAAGCCATTCTTGCTGTGATGTTGTTTTTAGAATGTGTATGTATGTATGAATGCAAATGTATATATGTAAATATACATATATACACTCACTGTAGTAATATATGGAAAATAAGACAAATTATGTTCATAATTTACTTAACAAAGTTGCCACTGACTAGACATAAATTGATATCAAATAAATACTTTAAAAATGTATTCTTTTTACATTTTAAAAAGTGCATAAAAGTGATAAAAATGATACTTCCCAACAATATTGACATAAAAGTAAAATTAATTTAATTAGACTTTTATTTAAAAGGCTTTATTTCATAAATCCTGGTACACTCAAGATATTTAAAAGGCTGCATTGCACTCTTATTCAAACCAATAGATTATGTCTAAAACAATACCAACAGAGCTAGACATAATGTGTGCTTTTTCAAAACATCCTTCCCCTACTTTGATAACAAATGTAATGTTCATATAAGAAAGGCTATATCTATTTCCTAAAAATAAATGCCTTTTTTGTTGCACATAAAACTTCTAAAAGATTTAGACCTCAACTGGAAACTAAACTTCTAACATTAATAGGAAAAAGAATAAAGCCAAATGTTTTCTTAGTTGCAAGCCAAATTAAAATATTTTCATTTGGATTTATCATAAATTACACAAAATCAGTAAAACAAAGGTAGAAAAGGAAGCTTTTTTTTTTTTTAAACTGCAGACATCTGGGAAAACATTTGAGATACTCAATAAACCTAAAATATGGCCAAGTTCATCCATCCCTAAAAGTAATTAAGAGATAGTTTTAATCCCTTTATTTGAATTAATATCCTCTTGAGCTTGAGTTATATTTCCCTTTCCCCCCCAAAAAAATTATAAAGGTCCTCATGACTGCAAATGAAACATATATAATTGTATTTTTTCTTCCTTATTTACCTCTCATCATTAGCAGGGACAATTTTGGATTCCAATTCTGAGGGCATCCTGTTGTTGGTCTAGCAAGCTTTATACTACTGTCAGTCCGCTCAGTCTAGCAGAACATTGATTTTTGAACAGGGAGCCTTGAAGAAAATAATCCAATATTCTATTAGACAATGAATACTGGCAGTCAAATGGGTAGAAGGGAGTCCTTCACTCCATTTTAATGTATATTTATGAAAAAATAGCTTTCTTTTCCCTGTTAGAATGTTTGCCTGTGGATATATTTGATGGGTGAATCATCAGGGGAATCTTCTATTTACTGGGGAAAAGGAAGAGAAGTAGAAAAGAGAAATCAAAGGGGATAAATGGCATAAAAGAAGAAATGGTTAAGTGCATTGGAGTTTGGTTGTATTTAATTTAAAAATTCTCTCAGTTGACTCAGTAACCATCTGTCCTCAACAGTTCAGCTAACCTATGTTTGAAGCTTGTCACAACTCCATGAACACTCTGACTCCTCAAATCAGACAAGTTAGTTCAAAAGAACATGTTTTCCTAACATATCCCTAGATGTGCCTTTAAAAAAAAAGAATCTTAAAGGAATAATGTTCACCTATTCCCCAGAATCTTCACATTATTTCAACTCAGACCCAGGAAATGCAGAAGGAAAGTAACCAGGTGAAAAATGTATCAAAGAATAAAGTAGTTTAGATTTAGAAAAGGAACAGACTGACTTTTTAAATCCAACATATGTAGGCTACTTATGTTGTTAAAAAACAAAATTCAACTGAGTAAGTTTTAAAGATCTTATTAGCTTTATTCAATGATTCATGAATCCAGCAGCCTCCAAAGCAGCAGACAGAAAGTAGCTCCAAGAAGCTGTACAAAATTAAGAGTTTTATAGGCAGAAGGGAACAGGAACAAAGAAGCTATACCAAGCAAAAAAGCAGGTTGGTTACTGCAAGATTTCTTTCCTTTAGAAGATGAGACGTGTCTATCAGGCAGATTACCTCACTAGAACTGATCAAGTGATTTTTTTTTTTCAAAGATCTATTTACTTGAGAGAGAGCATGTGCAAGTGGGGTGTAGGGCAGAAGGAGAGGGAGAGACAGAATCCCAAGCAGATTCCTCACTGAGCACAGAACTTGATGGGGGCTTGATCCCAGGACTCTGAAATCAGGACCTGAGTGAAAAACCAAGAGTGGGAGGCTTAACTGACTGACCCACCCAGGCGTCCCTGATCAGGTGATTCTTGATTGACTATTTTAAGATTCTATTTTAGGGGAAATTTCTGGGAAAGCCAAAACTGTAATTAAGTTAAGTCTCAGTTTGGTGACATGGGGCTGAGCATAACCAACTCCATTTTGGCCTGTTGTCTTGTTTTTAACAATGTAAATGTAGTTGGCAAGCATGAATGGTATGACAAGCAAGGAATGCGCTAAGGCTATGCTATATACAAAATCTATAAAGTCTAGTTTTAAAAGCTGAGGTATTTAGTAACAAAACAAATAATCTATGTATGCAACATTTACCTGGAACCAGAATCTTCTCTCTCTCTCTCTCTCTCTTTTTTTTTTTTAGCTCCTGAAAAACTCAGAGTGGGGAAAGATGTATAAGAGGTCATCTCTTGCTGCCTATTGGTCAGACATCTAGACAACCACTCCTTTTTTAAAAAAAGATTTTATTTATTTATTTGACAGAGAGAAACACAGTCATAGAGGGAACACAAGCAGGGGGAACAGTAGACGCAGAGGGAGAAGCCGGCTCCCCGCTGAGCAGGGAGCCCGATGCGGGAGTCGATCCCAGGACCCTGGGATCATGACCGGGGCGGAAGGCAGACGCTTAACTGACTGAGCCACCCAGGTGCCCAATCTTGGTATTTCTTGATAAATATTTGTTCTTAATAACCTGTAGTAGCAGTAGCAGTATGGACATACTGATTTCTTTACTATTTTATATGTCAGAAGGAGTCAGTAAAGTATTATTTCTGCGCTTTCTTTAGCACCTTCAATTCTGAATATAATTCTAGTATCCTTTACATTGGACAATTATTAAAGTATTGCCAATAGCAATTTTAGAAATTGACCTAACATACTATTTGAAAGAAATTCAAGACTTCTTTTTTTGGATCATTGCTGAAAGAGTGGGGTTTATTATAGGAATCCTAATTCAGGATTTGGCTTAAAATACTATTCATTGTTTCTTACTCTGATAAAACTGGTGAAGTATAGACACATTTCCCCTTTCCAAAAGAAAATTAGAGGACACTAAAGAAAAGTGTTAAAAACAATTAGCACATGAGTGAGGGCTCTTTACATGTGCATAATAAACTATATTAAAAGTGACTTAATATTTTGTCTCAAACTAAGGCTTAAAAACTTGTTGAATTATAAGAAACTCAAAACCTATTACCAAGGGAAAGATAAAGAGCAAAGTAATTATTTATCTGTTGGAATCCTTGGAATATACCCTCAGATCATATTTAGAATTTCCTTTTCAACACCAGGGTGTGACCAGGCGGACACAGGATATCCGTGACAAGGAATTGTGACAGTGCAGATTTTGACCGGCATCCCAAACTGGAGGAGTGACATCATTAAACAAAAATAGTAGGAACTCAGGTTAGACAGACTTTAACCCATGATTACAGATATGCATCAATGGGTAGATATCACTTCAGATCTCCCTTTGCAATTTAATATGTTCTTCCTATTCCAGCCATCTTAGAATTTGCTACCAGGCTGCTTCCAAATGCTGCTCTCCAACAGGTGCTGGTCCTTAGCCCAGAGCGAACTCATTTGCACCTGCTTAGGGTTCTGCATGGAGTACAGTAACTGTGTCCATAGTGCTTTTGCTTATCCAATTTACATTTCAAAGTGGCTAAATTGTTTTGAAAATGTATCCCAGTGTGGAGTCTTTTGCAATCTTGGCTTGATGTTTAAAATGCCTCGTTATCTGTTAAAAAAAAAAAAAAATCCTACATGTTCTTGACATTCAATAAAGCACAAAGGAAACATAAAATTGCTCCCCCAAAGGGCAAATTTACAAGCGTTTCCTTCTGCAGATACATATGGCTTATATCACCATTAATATTAAGAACAAAATGGAGTTAAATGTTAGATGTTGAAGGGTTTTTAGATGACATCGATGTCATTGCATCCTCATTTCCTAAATGAAAGCACTGCATTTCAGAGAGCTTATGACCTTAGTGAAATAATATACTTTGGAGTTGGATATGCTACTGTCGATCCCTGACTCTGTCACTTAAGCTGTGGGAGTGCTAAGCCTCAGTTTCATGATCTGCTAAAGATTAAAGAAAATACCTTAAATGATCAGTTATGAGTAAACTAAGTAAGGAGACCCAGCAGAAAGCAGCTGGGTAACAGCAGTCGGAGCCCACCGAGGAGCTATGGAAGGATAGTGATAGGTCTCACAGAAGGAGGAGCAGGGACGCAACATGAACTATTTTAGTATCTACTACCAGTCTGCAGCCGGACCGTTTACAGACCATGCAAATGGTGCTGGATGTTTCTGTTTGACTCTCCAGTTCATTGCTCTCCCTTCTCCACCCCATGTCCTAGAGCCTGGCTGGCCAGCATGGACTCCATCAACATATTCCTGGGTCTTCTAGTAGCCCGTTGGATCCCCTTATCATCTCAAGCCAACGCTGACAGCAGAGAGGCTCTCCCGTCTGCTGTAGTCCTCCCTTACCCACACCTTTGTATGTAGTCTCTTTGAGTAAATACACCTTCTTTGTACTACCCAATTTCAAGGGTCTGTGTAATTCTGGTTGTGCTGCTGACTGATAACAGTACCTGATGACAGAGCCCCACTGCGGCTCCCTGGAGGTATGACATAGCGCAAATGACATGATTCCAAATTGTCCTTCTGCTTTGTATTCAGACAAATTGCTATGGCATACAGTTACTCTGGTTATACTTTTGAACCCAGTTCTTGGGACAGTTTTGTGACTTGGGCTAGCTATAGGGTCAGAGGGCCATACAAAGTATGTTTCTGGGGTGCAGGGGCAGCCAGAACTTGACCAGGGACACACAGTTTTGGGAGAGCCTGAGAGTGCTTGAAAAAAACTGTAAGTATGAATGAAATAAATGGAGTACTTAGTGCTAATATGATATTCTTAAGAGTTTCTATTAAAAGCCCTAATTTCCTTTATTATGATCTATTGTATTAGAGAATATACATCATCCTGGGTTCAATAAAACACATGTCGGTTTCTAATTATATCCATAAAGACAAGGTCAAAAAATGTGGATTGGATTGAATAGCTGATTCAATATCGATATCCCCAAAATATCAATCAATAGATTGATCTTAACATGGAGAACTGTCACTATGAACATTTCCAGTTCTCCATGCTGTTCAGAGAGATAAAAAAATGATATGGACTTTATGATAAAAAAAGATTTAGAAGACAATATTGAGAGGGATAATTAGTATATGTGAATTAAGACTAAGTTTACCTACAATGTGGAAAGTGCTAAAACTCAGAGGACAAAATTTAGTAAAAATAAAGGCAAACTCCTTAATTTCAGGTTCAGAAAAAAAATGAAATTTTGCAAATACAACATCACTTTAGACTTAGCTTAGCAGTAGTTTATGTGAAACATATTATAGTAGCTTTAGTTGGCCACAAGTTCAAAATGATGACTTGACTAAAAAATACAATGCCTGCCCTACTCAGATCTTCACTGGAATCACATGTTCATTTCTCAGTGGCATATTTTTAGAGGAAGCTTTGAAGACCAGAGAACATCAAGATGGTAAAGTTTGATTTCAGCTTAGTGTACTAAACACAACAATTATAGCTGCTGGACAACATATAAGTTCGACTCACAGAATAGTGACTGCATGATCTCACAACACAGAAGAAGGAATCCACGATCTGGAAGAGAACAGACTAAGTGTCAGAAGTTCTGAGCCTGTTGTGGGCTAGACTTATTAAAGAAGAATACTAAGTCTGTGCTCAATTATAAACTGCATGCTTGTGTTCCAGGGTGAGACTTGAGATATGTATGTATGTACATATTATTTTTTTTCACACCAGGCTAGCTTATTATGAAAATCATATACAATTAAGATCAACATAATCCTATTTACCCATCATTTTTGTGGGAAAATTGCTATAAAAGAATTTCATAAAATGCTTCCTGAAATCAGAATATGTCTTTCATTCGAAAGAATCACACAATGAGTTTGACCCTGAAGACCCCTTGCTCCTAACACATCCAGCCTTTAAAGCCCCTTCACTTTTACCTGTTTTCAGTTATGCTAGCATTTTCTCCTAGATCCTATGATTGGTAGGTTCCAGGCTAGTAAAAGACCTCTGTCTACCTATTCACTTATTCAAACAACAGACAGCTAAGGCAAACAGAAAATTGAGATTAATATTATACTAAGGATATAATTTAAAACAATATTTAAATTCTTCCATGGACTAAATCATCTATATAATTTCACTAATCTTCTTCTTTGCAGAGACAAGCAAGGCTATCGAATTAATTGGAAATAAATATCTGGAAACACAATATACTTTATCTGATTACCTATACATCTCTTTTTAAAAATAATAGTATTTTTAAACCATGAGAGACGATGGACTCTGAAAAACAAACTGAGGGTTCTAGAGGGGAGGGGGGTGGGAGGATGGGTTAGCCTGGTGGTGGGTATTGAGGAGGGCACATTCTGCATGGAGCACTGGGTGTTATGCACAAACAATGAATCATGGAACACTTCATCTAAAACTAATGATGTAATGTATGGGGATTAACATAAGAATAAAAAAAAAAAGAAAAAAATAATAGTATTTTTAACCCATCCCTGCCCCATCCCTGCTAGATTCTAACTAAGGGAAACATTATTAAATAATTGACTAAAGTTGTAAAAGAAAATATGGAGCAGATATTATCATAGTGCATTAGGATTCATTTCAAGTTCATTTTGATAGGATATAGAGGTGGTTTATAACCTTATTAGGGTTTAAAACCTTTGAAAATCTCAAAACCTTTGGATTCTTTTGAAAAACGAACATACTCAGATACAGACAACAGTGAGCAAACCATGCTCACTGTCCAACTGCTCACACTATTTTCCCCTTGGAGTTAGAAAACTAAATCTAATCAAATTTACTTAAACACAGAAAAACACTGGATTAAGTATTTTAAACCACCGGAGAAAGTGTATTTCATCAGAAACTTGTGCAAGACTTAAATCTACTAAATTAGTATAGTAAAAAACACTGATATTTTCCAAAATAATTCCACACATGCCATACAGTTTTATTCTTTCACATATGTAAGATGAAAGAGCAATGTTCCTTTTAGGAAAGGAAAAAGTAAAGTTATACATAGATATGTATACTTTCCTAGCATCCTTCTTACAACACAGCTTATGCAGGCAGGAAGATTTGGCCTTAAGAAGAGTCTTAAACAAAGTCCTTTTCCCCCCAGAAATAATCATGAGTGCGGCAGAATGTCAAGAATCCCACTTTGACTGTGTCTGCTCTGTTCCCTTCACCCTCCCAGGGACAATTCCACCTTTGCCCCTCTGAGGGGAATAAAAATTGGGGAAGGAGGAAACTATTAGTTTAACTATAGAACCAATGATTCTATCTGGTGGCTAACCCCTCAAACATCAAACAGAGTAAGGCAGAATGCAGAGATTAATAAAGATGGGAACAATGACCTCATTGGTCTTCAATCCCCTTACTCTGCTGAATTATAAACCTCTGTCTCAGAGAGTTTTAATTTCTCAAGGTCTAAGGCTGAACCTATGGTTAATGGCTAGGTCAGTTGAGTTCAGCCTTAAATATAATGAAATCGGTGATAAGTTATATTGCTATAGTATATTAGTCTTTCTTATGGAGACCTTCCTCTTTGTATGTTCTCAGTAGAAAGCATATTTTGGATCTTTTTTTGGTAGAAGCAATGTCTTTATGCTGACACATCCAGACGATAACCCAGAATCCATGGGGACTAATAATAACACCCATTTGCAGGATGACTGACTCAGAAAATGAGTCAATTCATTAATAGAACTCAGATAACTGAAATTTTAACCTCATAAGAGTAGCTTCTAGGTACTGTCTTAGCTAATGAGTCACAAATTTTATAAATTTACATGTGGTCTTTCCAAACCCAGTTAATAAGCATTTAAGTTCATCCTAGGGCATTTTATAACCAAGGACCCATTTTGGTGGTAGCAAGAATCTCTTTACGCACTTGCAAATTGAGCAGTTAAAATATTGGCATCTTTTATATAAATAATTGGGAATTCATAAAGAGCAAAGCACAGATATTGAGAATGTTTTGGTGAACAGAGATAAGCAAGCAATGTGCTACATTAATTTTTAAGACTCTACACATTAATTTCTTCAAATAATTGCATCTCTCATGCTTGCCTTAGTTTTGAACACATTTTGATAAATCATATTTATTTAATAATATTTGATCATGCAAAATTAAACACATTTAGCTTTTCCTTATAATAGAATACCCACTTAAGATTTCTTTTTGCCTTAAGACAGTTTCAAAAGCCCATGGGGGCCTAGATTCCTGAACACCTATTTAAAAACTATAAACATGAGAGAAATCTCCTAAATATTGCTGAATCAAGTTACTTTCTCAATTTGAAACTCTATTGATCCATTCTGAGATGCTCTGTTACAGCTTCAGTGATCTGAGCAGAAATAATAGTCACCAAATCACACTCTTGGTCACACAGAACCCATTTAAAAACTGAAAAATGGGGTTTATTTGGGGTGACTTAAGACAGTTGGCAGTCTTTAAAATTAAAAAAATAAATAAAATAAAGCAAAGAAAGAGAAACAAAAGCATAAGCATACATGTTAATATTTATTTTATTGTAATTTGCATAAATTATATAAATTCTTTATGGTTGCTCATTACTTGTCTAGGTCTTTGCCTTTCATTTTCCTATAATCAACTTCCAGACTTAGAAAACTGCTTATCATTTTCCAAAAATGCTATACTATTTTGTTCCTGGATGCTTTTGCATATGCTCTTGCTTCTAAATGCAACATTTTTTTCCCCAGAATTCTTCTGTATAAATCATCCTTCAGGACCATAACCAAGGATTTCTCGTGTAAATATTTTGTGACTCCCCAAAGTCATAAATGTCTTCAGGTTGCTTTTTGTATAACTCTATCAGTATTTAGTGCACTGTGCTGAGATCATGGATTTTATTATTTTTATCTTCTAGTTAGATGTGAGCTCCTCTAGCAAAAAGACTTTGCTTGGTTCACCTAAGATTGACTATCATAGATCCGGAATAGAGGTTGTAGAAATGAGTAAATGAGTGAATGAACAAATGAAGAAATAGAGCCATAAACTTCAGTGATTCTGTATGCATCGCCATATGATTTAGCCAAACTCCAAAAAATACATACATGATAAACTAAATAGGAAATCTCTAAGCAAGAAGTTAAGTCAATCAATTCAATTAGTTATTAATTATTGCCATTACATTACAGGCCGATCATTTCAGTTATTCTAATGGTCCAATCAGTTTCATCATTGCCTGAGTTACTATGTATTCCAGCCCCTATTCTGGAGTCAAAACTGACCAGGAAACTTGGAGTTTCCTCTTGAAAGCTGAAATTACCACTGAATAAGGCACAGATTAACCAAATGATTAAAAAAAAACATTAGAAAGTTGGCACAACAGTTACCTCTTCTCAGCAGTAAGATGTGGTATAAAGACGGAGGTTTTGGAGTCAGACAGTTATGGCTTCAGTTCCTGAAAATTTTACCTTCTAAATGTGGGACCTTGAATAAGACACCTTTCTTAGTCTTCTGTTTATTCATTTATTTTTATTTTAAAAAGTTGAATACTGACATGCACCTCATGCATGGGGGTGGAGGAAGGGCATGAGACTGATGAGATAACATGAAAAATGCCTAGTTTCATGTCTGACCCATAGCAATTAATAAATAGTAGTTTAATCGTTTTACCACCATTTTTTTCTTTACTAACACTCCTCCTTTGCTTGCATTCAAAAACCTACTGAATGCTGGAGCAGTTTGGTGGAGAATCACAGATGCCATCCAAACTTCCTTTACGCTTGAATATAGTAGAAGTTGAACTGGTGTAAGCGTACTGAGCATAATAATTACAGTTGATTCTTCAACAACATGGGGTTTAAAGGTACCAATTCCCCCCCATGCAGTCAAAAATCCATGTATGTAAGTTTTTACTCCCCCCCAAATTAACTGCTAATAGCACACTGTCTACCAGAAGCCTTACCAATAGCATAAACAATTGATTAACACATTTTATAAGTCACATGCATGACATACTGTACTTACAATAAAGTAAGCTAGGGGAAAGGATACATTATTAAGAAAATCATAAGGAAGAGAAAAAACATTTACAGGATTGGACTGTACTTATCGACCAAAATCCATGTATAAGTGGACCTGTGTAGTTCAAATCCATATTGTTCAAAAGTAAACTGTATTTTCTTTCCTCCCTCTATCGCTCCCTCTCCTTCTTCCTTTTTTCTTTCTCTTTCTCCTCTTCCTCCTGCTCTTCCTGCTCACCCCCCTTTTTCCTATGAATCTGAGCAAATCTAAGCAATACAAAGACATCTTAAAATTAAAAGTTCATCTTTATGAAAATGTTAGAGTGTCTGCCCTCATTCCAACTAAAGTAGTTAATCATCTGTAATCTTTATTTCTATATAAAGTATTTTCCAGATTCATAGTAAAGTGCTTAAAGCTCATCACAAGCTGATTAAAATACTTTGTATTCTCCCATCAAAACATACTTAATGAGGGCGCCTGGGTGGCTCAGTTAGTTAAGTGTCTGCCTTCAGCTCAGGTCATGATCTCGGGGTCCTGGGATCGAGCCCCACATTGGACTCCCTGCTCATCGGGGAGTCTGCTTCTCCCTCTCCCTCTGCTCCTCCCTACCTCTCTCTCTCTCTCTCTCTCTGTCTCAAATAAATAAATCTTTAAAAAAAAAAAACCAAAAACGTACTTAATGTGCTTAAACGTACTTTACAAATCTGCTGTTTGTTATTCACCTTAGTCAAAAATATTGTATTAGCTAATTTGTTTAATTTTGTGTAAACAAAACAACCAATTGGTTGATGAATCTTTCACTTTTCAGCTCATTGTTTGAACATTAGGTAGGTAGATACAAATTAAATCATGCCACTGAAGCAGGCACGATAGGGAGGCATTTTCTAGTACTGGCAGGGATTATAGCTGCTGAGATAGACTTTTAAGGTATCAGACAACTGTTTCATAGAGAATGGTTAATAAACACTAATTAAGTCAGCAAAAAAAAAAAAAAAAAAAAAAAAAAACCACCTTGGGGGAAGATCAATATTATTAAGTGTTTAAATGGCTTTTCACATTTACTGAATCTATGTGCAATTGGGCAAGCTGCAATTTCTCTTTTGCTTTCCTACTTTCTCCTCTCCTTTCATTTAAACGGAAAGTTGGCTTGAAGTTTACATTTCTAATCATCTCTTATGAGATAGACAACTTGTTTAAGTTGTCACATATATATTGTGTATTTCATAACCTTGTCCAACTCTGAGTTACTGAATGTGGTCAATACGTAAAGCTGATAAATCTGGTAAGATTAAGAATGAATATTGGGGCACCTGGGTGGCTCAGTCAGTTAAGCTGCTGCCTTCGGCTCAGGTCATGATCTCAGGGTCCTGGGATCGAGCCCCACCTTGGGCTCCCTGCTCAGCTGGGAGTCTGCTTCTCCCTCTGTCCTTACTCCTGCTCATTTTCTCTCTCAAATAAATAAATAAAAATCTTTTTTAAAAAAGAATGTATAATAACAAAACAAAAAAAGATTCCCACTTGCTTCCTCCAACGTAGAGCTCCATGCTCAGTGGGGAGTCTGCTTGTTCCTCTCCCTCTCCTCCTACCCCTTCCTCTGCTCATGTTCTCTCTAACTTATATAAACAAATAAAATCTTTTAAAAATCCCACAAAATGTTTTAACCATTTTAAGTTGCTTTTTCTTGACCCAGCATTCAGTTGGTAGCTGTAAACCTTTCCCAGTGTTCTGACAAGGTTAGTTCTAACAATTTCTGCTTACTTTTGGATGTTTTGTCAGGTGATGGGAGCTTGGAGGTGCTCACTCTGCCATTTTGCTTACATTATTCAATACTATGTTTTGTTTTATTTTAAAAGCATATTAAAGAAATGTTTATTTATAATTCACATACTATACAATTCACCCACCTAAAGTGTACAATCTAATGGTTTTCAATATATGCATAGGGTTGTGCAACTATCTCTGGAAAAGAGCATGGAGCCTGATGCAGGGCTCCATCCCAGGACCCTGAGATCATGACCTGAGCTTAAGTCTGATGTTTAACCAATTGAGCCACCCAGGCACCCCTTGTGGAATTTTTATTTGCCCTTGTCCTACCCCCTCCCTGATAGCCAGTATTCCTAGAGTGGATTCCTGATCCCTAGTTCTGAATGCAGAAGTGATCTTATCTGCAAATAATTGCATAGATCTGTTCTAATCTATCTAGGGCTCCCTAAAGGACTTATGGCACTGTCTCTGTTTTGCCTAAGTTGGAACTCACCCTAGCCAGAAAAGCAGGAGATGGTTGGGGAAAAAGATTAGGATTTACTCATAAAATAGACCACCTATAGCCTGGAAGAAATAAAGAAACAAACACATACAAAGAAACCAGAGGGTATGGCCCATCCAATTTGACAGAAATTGTCCCAGCAGAAGTCTAGACATTAGAATGACAAGATAAAGCTTTAAAACAACTGTCTTAAATATGTTCAAAGAGCTAAGAATTAAAGGAAATCAGGAAAACAATGCATAAACAAAATGATAATATGAACAGAGAGATAAAAATTATAAAAGGAACCAAACAAATTCTGGAGCTGAAAAGTACAACTAAAATGAAGATTTCACTAGAGAAAATGAACAGCAGATATGAGCAGGCAGAAGACAGAATCAGGAAACATGAGGATAAGACAGTTGGTACTTTCCAGTCTGTGGAGTATAAAACAGAATGAGAAAAGTAAATAGAGCCTAAGAGATCTGTGGGACACTATCATGTGGACCAACATCTGCTGTTTGGGAGTTCCAGAAGAAGAGAGAAAGAGGCAGAAAGCATATTTGAGTAGTAACAGCTGAAAGCTTCCCAGCCAAACTGAGATACATATTCATCCTAATTCTAAGTGAATTCAAAGCCCATTAGAATTGCTTACATAAAAATCTACACTTCTAATTCTCTGATTTCATCATCTTCATGACCTTCATTCTTAATCCACCTCAGCTACCTATTCCAACAGCCTCACAACAGCCTTCCACATCAATCAGAATTGCTCTTTCTCTGAAACAAGAAATTCAATAACCCACTTGCACTACACAAGCCCAGCTCTTATGGCTACCTTATTTAGTTACTCTCATTACAATTATTCTTTAGCAGCATCAAGACCTTCAGCCTTGTGATTCTCCCATGTTCTTGACCCCTCAATCCTATCCTGTCTTTCTCTTTCCTAATCCAGTTTTGATGTTATACTCTACCTTTTCAAATCTATTGATTCTTGCCCATAACATCTTCCCATGACATCGTAGTTTGCCAAACCTTTTATGTCTGTACCTTGGCCACTGTTGGCTATACCTATATATAGTCATATATTTATTTACTACATTGAAATCTGGAAATGTGTGGCCTTTCTCTTCAATCAGAGGATCAATTCTTCTATATTTCCCTAGTCAGTTAATCTTCTATTTTTCATAGTACCATGTCTTCCTCAGAATTTCTTCCTTCTTGTGGGCACTGGGGTGGCTCAGTTGGTTAAGCCTTTGGCTCAGGTCATGATTCCAGAGTCCCAGGATCGAGTCACACATCGGGCTCTCTGCTCAGCGGGGAGTCTGCTTCTCCCTCTGACCACCCCCCAGTGCTTTCTCTCTCTCACTCTCACTCTCAAATAAATAAATAAAATCTTTAAAAGAAAAAAGAATTTCTTCCTTCTTTACAAACCTTCAACAAAGCCACCTCTCTCCTCGCTTTTGATAGAGAATCTCAGCTAAACTATTAATTATCCCCTCCATGTTTTTAACCTGTCATTTGATTATGACTCTTTCTTATCAACATTTTAACATACTCAAATATTTTCCAACCTCAATAGATCTCACTAACGCCCATATCCAAGTATCCTTGCCTCAGATAGCAACCCATCCCCCATTTTATAAGTGCATGCTGCTTCAATGGATTATCCCAAACTATCTTTATATCCTAACTTCCTAACATCTTCTTAATGCAGTAAATATAGTTTTCCCTTCTGAACACCCAAAAGCTGACCAATGTGATCACTGAATTACAAATGGCTGAATTCAATGGACAGTCTGCATATATTATGCTACTTAGTCATCTTCAGTATTTGCACTATTTACTAATCCCACTTTGAAATACTCTTTTTTTGGCTTCCATGATACCCAATGCCCTTGGCATTCTCAAAAACATTTCTTGGTTTTTCTTTCCAACTCTTAAATATTGAGAATTTAAGGGATGCTTTTACTATACCTTTCTTTTCTTTCCCTCAGTCAGTGATTCTCAAATATTTTGGGGATTTGGGGTAAAAGTCATGTCTTAGTAGTAGACTTGCAAGAACAACAGATCTCCATCTTCTTCATCAATAAGCATGTCAAAAGACACCTGGTTTCACCATTGGTAGGAGTGCCAACACATAAGACCAACAAAAGATTTATTTCAACAGAGCTATTGGTAGTCAGAGAAATAACAAGTAATAAATACTGGTTTTGAAATCTAGGCTCAACAGGCATAGACGATGTCTTCATTCACTATCAGGTAACAATTTGTGGATATATGGAAGAATCCATGGAAACTAATAGCAATATTTGCAGAAGGAGACTTCTTGTAAATCAGATTTGGATTCTTTTTACAATAATTGGTTAAGGCTAGGACATATTGATGGAATATGGAATTGGGTAAGTATAACATCTAATAAAAAGAAAAGTAGTTTCATGCAGTTGGCATTAAGTAAAGAGAACTTACAGTGTTATATTAGTTTCAAGTGTACAATATAGTGATTCAACAACTCCATACATCACCCAGTGTTCATCATGACAAGTGCACCCCTTAATCCCCATCACCTATTTCACCTCTCTACCTACCCCCTTCTATTTGCTAACTATCAGTTTGTTCTCTATAATTAAGAGTCAATTTATTGGTTTTTCTCTCTTGTTTTTTCCCTTTTCTCACTTGTTTTGTCTCTTGAATTCCACAGATGAGTGAAACCATATGGCATTTGTCTTTCTCTGACTGACTTAATTCACTTAGCATTATATTCTCTAGCTCCATTCATGTCATTGCAAATGGCAAGATTTCATTATTTTTATGGCTGAATAATATTCCATATATATACATATATATATATACTCCACATCTTCTGTATTCATTCATGAATCGATGGACACTTGGGCTGCTTCCATATCTTGGCTATTGTAAACAACGCTGCAATAAACACAGGGGTGCATATATCCCTTTGAATTAGTGTTTTTATATTCTTTGGGTAAATACCTAGTAGTGTGATTATTAGATGATAGGGTAGTTCTATTTTTAACTTTTTGAGGAAACTGCATACTATTTTCCACAGTGGCTGCACCAGTTTGCATTCCCACAAACAGTGCACAAGAGTTCCTTTTTCTCCACATCTTCACCAACACTGGTTTTTTGTTTGTTTTGTTTTGTTTTGTTTTTTGGGGGGAGAGAAGGGTAGAGGGAAGGGGGAGAATCTTAAGCAGGCTCAACACTCAGTGTGGACTCAGATGCAGGACTCCACACAGGGCTCAATCTCACAACCTTGAGATGGTGACCTGAGCCAAGATCAAGAGTCAGATGCTTGGGGCGCCTGGGTGGCTCAGTCAGTTAAGCGTCTGCCTTTGGCTCAGGTGGTGGTCCCAGGGTCCTGGGGTCAAGCCCTGCATTGGGCTCCCTGCTCGGCGGGAAGCCTGCTTTTCCCTCTCCCACCCCCCCTGCTTGTGTTCCCTCTCTCACTGTGTCTCTCTCTGTCAAATAAATAAATAAAATCTTTAAAAAAAAAAGAGTCAGATGCTTAACTGACTGAACCACCCAGGCACCCCATCTTTTTATTTTTTAATTTATTTTTTTAACTTTTAAAATTTTATTGAGGTATAATTTATATAATGTAAAATGCACCCATTTTAAACATACAGTCCACTGAGTTCTGACCAGTGTATATACTTGTATAACCACAATCATAATCAGTATATTGAACATTTCTTTCTTTTTTTTTTTTTTTGATGTTTATGGTTTCTGTTCTCACATTTAAGCCTTTAATCTATTTTGAATTTATTTTTGTGTGTGGTGTTAAAGTGATCCACTTTCTTTCTTTTGCATGTTACTATCCAGTTTCCCAACACAGTGTATTGAAGAGACTGTTCTTTTCCCATTGGATATTATTTCCTACCTTGTCAAAGATTAATTGACCATATAGAATTAGTTATGTTTTTAAAGGAGATACTGAGTATTTATCCTTTCTCAGCTCTATCCTACAAAGAATTACTCATTTTACCTGTTGAAGCCTCTCCTACTGCTCTCAGGGCATAAACTCTGGTTGCAGAGTCTTTTCACATGAATTTCAATTAATTTTTTAAGGTAGCTCTTTTCCTCTAATTTTTTAATTTAGATAAAATTTTCCTCTAACTAAAGGAACAATTATATCAGTAAAGCATCATTTTCAGGTGAAATCTTCATAGACTTAATATTTATGCATTAAGAAGAAAGTCAATTTAATTTTAAAACAAATATAGTTTCTTGAAAAAATCATATTAACATGTAGTCAGAGAATTTATTATAAAAAGATTAATCTTCCTGTAGCATGTCTATTGTCATTTTAAATATCTGCTCAAATCAATTAACTGCATCCACGATAGTTTTTAAACTATAGGTATATATTATATAGGTAGGTATATTATATATACCTACCTATAGGTATGTACCAAGGCTCTCCAAAAAAGTTACCTCAACCTTTACTTCCAGGCTTGTCTCTTAGAAGATTTACTGAATGAACAAACAAAAAGAACCTTGCTTTCCAATATATCTTCTCATATCCAACTCTGTAGTTTTATTTATTGTACTATATATCCCTCTTGGAAGGCCCATCTTACTCTTATTTACCTATTTAAATGCTATTTATACCCAAAACCTTGACTAAGTGTATTTGCTTTAAAAGTTTTTGACTGAGCACTCAGCCCATTGTGATCTATTTCTTCCTAGACTCCCTTGAACAAAATAAGATTATGTTTTAAATAAGATAATATATAGAATGTGCTATACCAAGCATACATGTTTTGCAGGTATTTATATTTGGAGGATATGACCACTGCAATTTATTGCCATTTTGACTATTCTCATAACAGTATACACTGGTCTTTACTGTTATTTAACCTCTCAGGTTGTTCAATGCCCCCCCCCCCCCCCCCCCCCGCCCAACTAGGTTATTATCTAGGGACCATAGCTCTACTTCACATTGAATACAGCTACCAACACACAATGCTCAATGAATCATTTAAAAAGTAAAAATTGAAGAAAAGGAAAGGAAGAAAGGAGAGAGAGAAGGAAGGAAAAGCAGAAGCAAAAAATTATAAAACATGGAACAAGTAAAGTGGTCCTCATTGATCACTAACCTCCAAGTCACTTTATAAACACATTAACACATTTTCAAAATAGCCTAAAGATTTCAGTTGGTGATTTAATGGTTGTAAAATTGCTTAAATATTATACAATACTATACAGATATAGGCATTAAAAACTAATCTAAATCTGATACCATAATAGCTTCTGCACTCAATACTGTTGAATTGAATTGTCTTATGAATTTGTCCCACACCACTCTGTCCCTTAGTAAATTTAGTGAAAATTGTGCAATACTTGTGGGATTTAGAATGGTTCAGAGTGAATTCTAATGAAATTCTGTGAAGAGTCAGTCATCCTATTACTAGGAGATACTTGTCTTTCTTTCCAGAGAGACAACTTAAAAGTCCTTAACTACAGACAAGAGATTTGCTATAGAGCCAGGATGTTAAAAACTCACTTCAAATCTTCTTACCCCTTTAAATATACATTTGAGAAAGCAAGCTATGACTGCGAAAGGGGTTGTTTGATTTTTTAGGTCACCTAAAAGTCCCCATTACAGGTTCCACAATAGGTATTTTACAATAAACATGTATTTACACGGAATGTAAGATCCTTTATGCAAATATGCTTTTAAAATCTAGTATAGGGGCACCTGGGATGCTCAGTCAGTTAAGCATCTGACTTCGGCCCAGGTCATGATCCCAGGGTCCTGGGATTGAGCCCCACATTGGCTCCCTACTCAGTGGGGAGTCTGCTTCTCCCTCTCCCTCTGCCCCTCCCCCCACTCATGCACATGCATGCTCTCTCTCTCTCTCAAATAAATAAGTGAAATCTTAAAAATCTAGTATAAGTTTCTATATATTTGAGCAGGTCTTCTGTTGCCAATTGTGGTTACTATAAAAATAAACAAATCACAGAGTTGCTATTACATCCTTAGAATTGTTTTAAATAACGTATGGGACAAGAAGAAGAAAATGAAAAAAATAATTAAATTTCCAGAGAGATTTAGTTAAAAGGGGATACTTTTAAATAAAAGAAAGTTTACATGTCTGCACGTTTTAAAAATATTAACATAATTTTACATCCATATGTAAAACTTTAAATTCCCTTCTATTACCTTTTGAGTGTCTTTAAAATGCTGTCCAGTTGAAGTACCTCTTGTTTGCATTTCCTAGGTGATAGTTTTTCTATTTGAAATGTTTTAAATTTATTTTTAGAGGTCATTTAAATTTAAATATTGTAGCAAAGGTTCTAATTTGGAACTACTTTTTGCAATAATGATTCTAAAATACAATAGTTTAAAAATACATAGTCAACAGAATAGTTTCAGCAGCGTGTTGGGTAAGATACTCTGAAAAGTCTTCTTGCCACAAAACAAGTAAACTCTCATGAAATGAGATTGTCAGTGCCTGTGTTCAAACTTCCCTTCTTTAAAAAGACACAGTCAGAGGAGGAGCAAGATGGCAGAGGCATAGGAGACCTAGATTTTGTCTGGTCCCAGGAAGTCAGGTAGAGAGGTATCAAACCATTCTGAACACCTACGAACTCAACAGGAGATCGAAGAAAACAGTAGCAGAAACTCTCTGAACAGAAAAGCGATCACTTTCTGGAAGTTTCAGGTCTCTTCTGATTTCTTTAGTGTATATTTTTCTGGGGTCATTGTTACCCTGTTAGCATTTTGTTCTTTCATTCATCTGTTCTCACCTGGACAAAATAACAAGATGGAAAAACTCACCTCATCAAAAAGGAACAATAGGCAGTACTGACTGCCAGGGACCTAATCAATACAGACATTAGTAAGATGTCAGAACAAGAGTTCAGAATGATAATTATAAAGATACTAGCTGGGCTTGAAAAAAGCATGGAAGATACTAGGGAAACCCTTTCTGGAGAAATAAAAGAACTAAAATCTAACCACGTTGAAATCAAAAAGGCTATTAATGAGGTGCAATAAAAAATGAAGGCTCTAAATGCTAAGATCAATGAGGCAGAAGAGAGAATTAGTGATATAGAAGACCAAATGATGGAGAATAAAGAAGCTGAGAAAAAGAGAGATAAACAACTACTGGATCATGAGGGCAGAATTCGAGAGATAAGTGATACCATAAGACAAAACAATATTAGAATAATTGGGATGCCAGAATAAGAAGAAAGAGAGAGAGGGGCAGAAGGTATACTGGAGCAAATTATAGCAGAGAACTTCCCTTATTTGGGGAAGGAAACAGGCATCAAAATCCAGGAGGCACAGAGAACCCCCACTCAAAATCAATAAAAATAGGTCAATACCCCGACACCTAATAGTAAAACTTACGAGTCTCAGAGACAAAGAAAAAATCTTGAAAGTAGCTCAGGACAAGAGGTCTGTAACCTACAATGGTAGAAATATTAGATTGGCAACAGACCTATCTACAGAGACCTGGCAGGCCAGAAATGACTGGCATGATATATTTAGAGCACTAAACAAGAAAAATATGCAGCCAAGAATACTCTATCCAGCTAGGCTGACACTGAAAATAGAAAGAGAGATAAAAAGCTTCCAGGACAAACAAAAACTAAAGGAATTTGTAAACACGAAACCAGCCCTACAAAAAATCTTGAAAGGGGTCCTCTAAGCAAAGAGAAAGCCCAAAAGTAACATAGACCAGAAAGTAAGAGAGACAATATACAGTAACAGTCACCTTACAGGCAATACAATGGCACTAAATTCCTATCTTTCAATAGTTACCCTGAATGTAAATGGGCTAAATGCCCCAATCAAAAGACACAGGCTATCAGATTGGATAAAAAAACAAGACCCGTTGATATGCTGTCTGCAAGAGACTCATTTTAGACCCAAAGACACCTCCAGATTAAAAGTGAGGGGGTGGAAAACTATTTACCATGCTAATGGACAACAAAAGAAAGCTGGGGTGGCAATCCTTACATTAGACAAATTAGATTTTAAACCAAAGACTATAATAAGAGGTGAGGAAGGCACTATATCATACATAAAGGGTCTATCAAACAAGAAGATCTAACAATTGTAAATATCTATGCCCCTAACATGGGAGCAGCCAATTATATAAGGCAATTAATAACAAAAGCAAAGAAACACATTGACAACAATACAGTAATAGTAGGGGACTTTAACATCCCCCTCACTGAAATGGACAGATCGTCTAAGCAAAAGATCAACAAGGAAATAAAGACTTTAAATGACACACTGGACCAAATGGACTTCACAGATATATTCAGAACATTCCATCCCAAAACAACAGAATACACATTCTTCTCTAGTGCTCATGGAACATTCTCCAGAATAGATCACATCCTAGGTCACAAATCAGGTCTCCACCAGTACCAAAAGATTGGGATCATTCCCTGCCTATTTTCAGACCACAATGCTTTGAAACTAGAACTCAATCACAAGAGGAAAGTCGGAAAGAACTCAAATACATGGAGGTTAAAGAGCATCCTACTAAAGAATGAATGGGTCAACCAGGAAATTAAAGAAGATTTAAAAAAATCATGGAAACCAATGAAAATGAAAACACAACTATTCAAAATCTTTGGGATGTAGCAAAGGCGGTCCTAAGAGGAAAGTATATAGTAATACAAACCTTTCTCAAGAAATAAGAAAGGTCTCAAATACACAACCTAACCCTACACCTAAAGGAGATGGAGAAAGAACAGGAAATAAAGCCTAAACCCAGCAGGAGACTCATACAGGAATTCAGTAAAGTGGCAGGATATACAATCAATGCACAGAAATCAGTTGCATTTATATATACCAACCAGAAGACAGAAGAAAAAGAAATTAGGGAGTCGATCCCATTTACAATTGCACCCAAAACCATAAGATACCTAGGAATAAATCTAACCAAAGAGACAAAGGATCTATACTCAGAAAACTATAAAATACTCATGAAAGAAATTGAGGAAGACACAAAGAAATGGAAAAATGTGCCATGCTCATGGATTGGAAAAACAAATATTGTAAAGATGTCAATGCTACCTAGAGCAATCTACACATTCAATGCAATCCCTATCAAAATACCATCCACTTTTTTCAAAGAAATGGAACAAATAATCCTAAAATTTGTATGGAACCAGAAAAGACCCCGCATAGCCAGAGGAATGTTGAAAAAGAAAAGCAAAGCCGGTGGTATCACAATTCCGGACTTCCAGCTCTATTACAAAGCTGTCATCATCAAGACAGTATGGTACTGGCACAAAAACAGACACATAGATTAATGGAACAGAATAGAGAGCACAGAAATGGACCCTCAACTCTATGGTCAACTAATCTTCAACAAAGCAAGAAAGAATGTCCGATGGAGAAAAGACAGTCTCTTCAACAAATGTTGTTGGGAAAATTGGACAGCCACATGAGAAGAATGAAACTGGACCATTTCCTTACACCACACACAAAAATAGACTCCAAATGGTTGAAAGACCTAAATGTGAGACAGGAGTCCATCAAAATCCTAAAGGAGAACACAGGCAGCAACCTCTTTGACCTCAGCTGCAGCAACTTCTTCCTAGAAACATCACCAAAGGCAAGGGAAGCAAGGGCAAAAATGAACTATTGGGACTTCATCAAGATAAAAAGCTTTTGCACAGCAAAGGAAACAGTCAATAAAACCAAAAGACAACCAACAGAATGGGAGATGATATTTGCAAATGACATATCAGATAAAGGCTAGTATCCAAAATCTATAAAGAACTTATCAAACTCAACACATAAAGAACAAAGAATCCAATCAAGAAATGGGCAGAAGACATGAACAGACATTTTTCCAAAGAAGACATCCAAATGGCCAACAGACACATGAAAAAGTCCTCAACATCACTTGGCATCAGGGAAATCCAAATCAAAACCTCAATAAGATACCACCTCACTCAGTCAGAATGGCTAAAATTAACAAGTCAGGAAATGACAGATGTTTATGAGGATGCGGAGAAAGGAGAACCCTCCTACACTGTTGGTGGGAATGGAAGCTGGTGCAGCCACTCTGGAAAATTGTATGGAGGTTCCTCAAAAAGTTGAAAATAGAACTACCGTATGACCCAGCAATTGCACTACTGGGAATTTACCCCAAAGATACAAATGTAGTGATCTGAAGGGGTACGTGCACCCCCATGTTTATAGCAGCAATGTCCACAATAGCCAAACTGTGGAAAGAGCCAAGACATCGACAGATGAATGGATAAAGAAGATGTGGTATATATATATAATGGAATATTATGCAGCCATCAAAAAAAACCCACATGAAATCTTGCCATTTGCAATGATGTGGATGGATCTAGAGGGTATTATGCTAAGTGAAATAAGTCAATCAGAGAAAGACATGTGTCATAGGATCTGATATGAGGAATTCTTAATCTCAGGAAACAAACTGATAGTTGCCAGAGTGGTGGGGGGTGGGAGGGATGGGGTGGCTGGGTGATAGACATTGGGGAGGGTATGTGCTATGGTGAGTGCTGTGAATTGTGTAAGACTGATGAATCACAGATCTGTACCTCTGAAACAAATAATACAGTATATGTTAAAAAAAAAAAAAAGATAGCAGGAAGGGAAAAATGAAGGGGGGGGTATTGGACAGGGAGATGAACCATGAGAGACTATGGACTCTGAGAAACAAACTGAGGGTTCTAGAGAGGAGGTGGGTGGGGCAATGGGTTAGCCTGGTGATGGGTATTAAAGAGGGCACGTATTGAATGGAGCACTGGGTGTTATATGCAAACAATGAATCATGGAACACTACATCAAAAACTAATGATGTAATGTATGGTGGTTAACATAACGTAATAACATAAAATTAAAAAAATAAAAATAAATTACATAAAAAAATTTTAAAAAATAAATAAAAATAAAAATACACAGTCATATTGGATTAGGGCCCACCCTAATGACTTAATCTCAATTTGGTCATCTGAAATGAGTCTTTTTCCAACTAAGGTCATACTCATAGGTACTCGAGGTTAGTACATCAGTATGTCTTTGCAGAGGAGAGAGGATACAATTCAATCCATACCACGATATAAAAATATTAACTTAATGTAATTTTATGGAACAATCTGCCAGAGACTAACTAATTAGAATATCTCACAGATAGACATGTGTATCTATTAAAACTCCCTTCAGATATTTATACATAGTTTATATTTATTAATGTGATAACAGACAATATGCTTCAAGACAGAATTCTGAATGGAAAAACACAAATTAAAATGGAAAAAAATGAATCACATTTTCACTTTGCAAAGCTATGATATGTTTTTTCCTTTTTATCCTTTTTAGTTTGTCATTAAAGTCACATAGATCCACAAGAGATGTCACACTAATTGAGTTATCTCTGAACTTGGTGTAGAAAAAGGTCACACTTAATCAAAGCAGATCAGATCATTGACCAAGTCGGTCTTGGCCATAATGTAGCATCATAGGCTTCATACTGAATTTATATTGTGTACTCATCTGTTAAAATTTAATTAAACTCTATGTATTTAAAGGTAACATAATTTGCAAACACAACATGTTATAAGCTTGAAAGAGGAATACCTTCCATACATACCCACTATATGCTCAAAATCTGAAAAAATAAACACCTTTCGTAGTCTTTAGATAGATGTCTAATATTCAAATTTCAAAAAAATGGTATCTTTATTAGGATTAAAGAGAATGGCCAATTAAAATAGAAAAAATATAAAATTAATATTGGCTAATATACTGTAATAAATCTGTTAACATCTTTATGCAAAAGGACTCAAATCGATTGGCATAGAATTTCCTCAAATATTTCAGTCTAGATAAAATTAGTGAAAATGGCAGGTACAAACCATATATAGGCTCTACCTCTATTAACTCCATGAAAATCTGACCCCTTATTTAAAGTTCCAGAAATTCTTTGGGGATGTCTCCCATGCTCTTTTGAATAGGATTATGTAGCAATTACCTGCTCATTTTCCTCCAGTATTGTTTTCTGTTTGATGTGGGTAACAACTTTATTTATTAAAAGAAACTGAATCAGTCAGAATCATGCCAAGAATATAAATACTCTAAGTGTTCAAAGTAAAATATAATACAAGGAATTGCTTACAGAGTTGATGCATATGATAAGAAGCCAAACAGAAAATGGTGAGATAAGAGAAAGATTTGCCACAGCAGGAAGCTGCTATGAACCCTAGGCTGGATGCACAAAGAAGGGAGGTGGTATTAGCAGATCCCACTGGCCATGAACCCCCAGCTAGAACGACTGTGGATGCCTGGAGCTAGTGCCATGGAGATGACGCACCTGTTGCCAGAGACACCACGTAGGTTTCCCCTTTCTTCATTATTTTCAACATTCTGCTTCCTATTGACTAAAAAGCCAATAGATATGAAGTCAGAGTATATCAACTAAGGTCAAGCCAGGAAAGAAGAAATATTTCAGATTTGTTTAAACAGAAAGATTTTGATACAGAGAATTGATTACACCACGGATAGAACTAAAAATCATCATTCAGGTGTTTAAAAAAAAAAAATCAGGAAGTCTCTACCATTGCTAGACTGGAGAATCTTGGAAAGGAATCAGTGCTACCAGATCCGAGGGTCATCTGGCAGGAGTTAGAACTGCAGGGAGCACTGCCCAATGGTAAGTGGAACAGTGGAGACAATCAGTTTGTTGGTAACTTGGGGAGGGTAAAGTCCTCGCTTTCTCTCCATTTCCTCTGGAACAGATGCTGATATTATGTAGATTGAGGCTGCCTGTGGTTTGCTCCTATCTGCTGAATTTGTAGATTCATGAGAATAACCTGTGACCCACTTTTGTTGTATAGCTTATCCATGGATCTCTGGTTTTGATATTAAGAGCTCTGTTTTTAGGAGGAGACTCATAGAAATTTAATAGCTATAAAAAAACAACTATTCTATTGCCTCCCTCTTTCCAGAATCCTTTCTTATGTGTTTTCATTCCCTTTTTTATATTTCAAATCACTTTAAATGTATTTATTTATAGTCTCTAAATCAGGTTCACTATATGACATATCCCTATTCCAGTTATCTAATTCTTGTATTAGTAGCATCTGCTGACTCCTCTTTATTGTGGAATTTTCTTTGTGATTTTAATCATTTTTGTCTGTGTGCTCATATATTAATGTCTGCAAACTGCAAAACTATTGATAACCCCTGAAGACTAGTCTCTCTAGAGCAGGTTAGTGTTTGCTCAGGTTTATCAGAATTTTGGAACAACCTTTCATGATTATCTTTTGAGTGGTCCCTAACCATATAGCTACTACAAAGTCAACCCTGCCTCCCTTTGTTGAAAGACCATCCTTTTCATAAATTCTCAGATAATTATTTTTCAACTTGTGCTGGGTCCAAAGACAAGAAATTTTCCTTGTTAATTACCTACGTTTATTGACTTATAAACTCGGGCTTCTGTGGTGATACCACTATTAACTCCTTCCTAACTCAAGATCTTGGCCTTATTTTCTTTCCTTCAAATGATACTAAATTCCAACCATTGCTTCAGGGCCTTCCTTTGATTTCTTTTTATGATTCTTTGTGACCAGTAGGAATTTTCTTTATAGCCTTTTGAGCCCAGCTTTGTCTTTCTAAGACTGCTACATTTTTTTAGTATTTCTTAACAGAATTTTCAGGTTGACAGGAACAAGTCTTCAATCTATAGCACTTGCCCAAGTGGGGATACAGAAAGACTTTCCAAAAACAGGGTTTCCATTTCCAGATCCTTATTCTTCACCACTCTCCTAGAACTTAACGACCTGATAGCAACTTTACTGTTCTCAGTTCCTACCACCCTTTTTGAAATTATCTTTTTCCTATTTTAATATGCAAAGGTCTAAGTCCCATTGATCCCCTATCTTGTAAGGTTCATTTCCATGGGTACTGAAACCCCTGGCCTGCCATATAAAGGGCTTATTTGGGTCTTTGGTGAGAAAATCAATGACTCTAAAGATAGGGTAACAAATAATTCAGCAATTTCAATGCTTTCCAATTTTTGCTTAGTTCAAAAAAATTAGAATGGAACCAAATTGACTTTTATTACTTCATGAAAAATAATGTTTGATGGCCAAGTCACAATGTGACTTTTGGCATGAAGTCCACACAATGTTCAAAGAATGAAATAACACTGCTATGAAAATTCCCTTTCTTTTTCTACACCAATTTTTGTGACTATGATTTTTCAATGATTCCATTTACTAACCCCACCCACACAAAAAAATAAACAAACAAAAAACCAGGAAAAGAATTACTGCTAAAACTAGCTTCATTCTGAAATGTCCATCAAAATATGTATCAACTAATTGTGAAAACTACACTTAATCATACCAATAAGAAATGCATTTTATTGGGGCTCCTGGGTGGCTCAGGCATTAAGCGTCTGTGGCTCAGTCATAAAGCATCTGCCTTGGGCTCAGGTCATGATCTCAGGGTCGTGGGATCGAGCCCCACATCAGACTCCCTGCTCCGAGGGAAGCCTGCTTCTCCCTCTCCCACTCCCCCTGCTTGTGTTCCCTCTCTCACTGTGTCTCTCTCTGTCAAATAAATAAATAAAAATCTTTTTTTTTAATTTAATCTGCCACAATGATGGTTATAGAAATTCTCTTATTTAAATTGAATATATCTTTACAGAGATAAAATACTTTCCAAAATTGCACATCAGATAAGTGATTCATCTGGATAGCCTGATATATCCTGTTTTCCTTTTCAGAAGTATCTGACATGAGACCTAATTATAAGACTATAAAACTCTTCCCCTCCTTCCATACCTTACCACCATATTCCTATAGGTTTATTTATAAAAGTTCCTTATACCCAGTGCATTATGTCTGGATGTCCAGAAAAAATTACAAGGTGTACCAAAAAAGCAAAAAGCTCAATTTGAAGAGACAGGGAGCAACCACTGGAAACAGACATGGCAGGGATGTTGGAACTATCAGACTGGGAATTTAGTAAACTACGACTAATATGCTAAGGGCTGCAAGAATGAGTGGGCAGTGTAAGCAGAGAGATGGAAATCCTAAGAAAGAACCAAAAAAAAAATGCTGAAGATAAAAAATATTGCAACATAAATGAAGAATGCCTTTTATAGGTTTATTAGTAGATTGGACATGACTGACTAAAGAATCACTGAGATAAAAGATATAACAAGACAATCCTTAAGAACAGAAAAGCAAAGAAAACAAAGACTGAAGATAACAGAACAGAATATCTAAGGACTGGGACTGTGCAGCAATTAAAAAAGGTAAAGCATATGTGTAATGGGATATCAAAAATAGAAGAAACAGAAAAAATATTTGAAAAATAATAGCTGAGAATTTCCCCCAAATTAATGTCAGAAACCAAGCCACAGATCCAAGCAACTCAGAGAACACCAAGCAGGATAAAATCTAAACAAACAAACAAAAAGCAAAAAAAACTACATCTAAGTGTATAATTTCAAACTACTGAAAATCAAAGATGAAAAATCCTGAAAGAAGCCGGGGTGGGGGCTGGAAATCATGCCTATAGAGGAACAAAGATAAGAACTAAATCTGAGGGGTGCCTGGGTGGCTCAGTCATTAAGCATCTGCCTTCAGCTCAGGTCATGATCCCAGGGTCCTGGGATCGAGCCCTGCATCGGGCTCCCTGCTTGGCGGGAGGCCTGCTTCCTCTCCCACTCTGCCTGCTTGTGTTCCTCTCTCACTGTCTCTCTCTCTGTCAAATAAATAAATAAATAAATAAATAAATAAATAAATAAATAAATCTTTAAAAAAAAAGAAATAAATCTGATTTCTCCTCAGAAACCATACAAAGAAGAAGAGAATAGAGTGAATATGTAAAGTGTTAATGGGGGGGGGACCCACCAACCTAGAATTCTTTACCCTGAGAAATTATCCTTCAAAAATGAAGGGAAGAAATAAAGACTTTCTCAGACTCCTCTCCCCAAAAAAGAGAGAATTTGTTGCAAATGGACATACCTTTCAAGAAATATTAAAAGAAGTTCTACAGAGGGAAGCGAAATAGTGTAAGTCAGAAACTTGATCTGCATGAAGAAAGAAGGAATATTGAAGAAGGAATAAGTGAAGGAAAATATGTGATTTAGAACCTAGAGGATCCAAACAGAAGAAAGTGAAGTGAATTTGCAGGGTGATGAGAACGAAAAGTCCCAGAATGATACTCATAGAATGAATTTTGGAGCAACCAGTCAAGATAAGACCGGGAAGAATGACTCTAAACATAAAAATGGAAGTAATTGATTACTTGAGGTATGTAACTCTAGAAACAAATGTTAGGATTGATGGTGGGAAAAGAGTGACAAGTGCACAGAAAATGTCACAGGCTATTTAAAGTTTCCTGAATGATACCCTGAATCCAACTTATACAAGGTTGTAAAAAGCTTAACAAGCAGAAAATTGTGTGTATTTTGAATGAAATATGTGGCCATGCTTTTGATAATTCAGATAACATGAGATGAAAACTGGGGAAGTAAGTATAATGAGAAAAATGAAGACATCTGTGTGCACACTCTTATGGCATACTTAGTGTTTAATGGTGATGAAATTTTGTGGAAAATGGAAAAAGATCCAAAATTTTCTTGAAATAGTCCATTCTCTGTGTAATACCTTTAAATACATTTATAAAATATTATAAAGTAAGTGAAGGTATAACTTTGGAAAGCAGTCTTCCATGGTCCCTGCTCCCACACATCATGATTAATTGACCAGAATCCAAAGGGGCCATGAGCTCTCTTTCACCAGTGCTACTTCTCAGAATTGTTTAATCAGTTTAATTATTTTTTTCTGAAGAGTGAGATAATGTACCACAAGAATGCATTAAGTAATCATGAACTGTGCCTATGTTACCCAATGGAAAAGAACAGGCTTGCTTACTGCTTGCTAGATAAATGGCAGATTTCCTAAATTCAGAAATCCTCTCCTCTGATTTACCCCTGCATAAGCAGGCTCTACATGGTTCTTCATGTAAGATTTGACTTCTGGGAAAGCAGTGCAATGATGTTACTCTGCCTACTACTGTTACTCTGAGTAATAAATTGTCTTTTGTCTATGACCCAGGAAATGTGACTTCTCTCAGCATCCATGGAACAATATCAACTCATAACTTATTAATCCATATGGTTATTTTAGAGGGCACTCTCATCCTTCTAGTTTTCCTCCATATTGTCAAATTTATTTAAATAGTATTAAACTCCAACAGAAACATGCAGCAAGCTATGGAGTCTGTTAAAAATATGTTGGATTCTTTCACATGATTTGTCATTATTTGTGATTCAGAAATCATTGGAGGTTATTGAAACACTGGGAGTTGGGCCAAAGATTACTCAGATAAACAATTGACAACTGGATTGATTTTAATATTTGACTTACTTTTTAATTTAAAATCTATTCACTGGATGATTGGGGTTAAAGAAATTCTTCCAAAGAGACTTAAAGTAAATTCATATATTATTTTTCTTTATCTTCAAAAACAGATGCAGTTAGTCATTGTATATCACTTAGGATAAACATTCAATATTTTAAAATAATTTAGAATGGATGAGAAAAATTTTTTTCAAAAATAATCTCCAAAGAATTCATGGCCAAAAATATCTTGAGAAAAAGTTCAGAAAAAAACTTCAACAGATAGTCAAGTCTATTTCCCATACCTTATCAAAGGAAGCAAATAAAATTAATATTTATTACTAGAAAACATATGCTATTTTGCTGATTTACCATAATTACAACACAATGAAAAACATTTTAAAATGTTCAACTAAAAGTGAAAAGGACAACGGTTTAGAGGTTTGGATGAAGTGAAAGAGCAGGTGTGGAAGGAATATTCTCTATCACAAGTTTCATAGATGAGCACCTAATGGTTAAGAATGAAAAAAGAGTAAATTTCAGAATTCCCATGGGAATTAAAGAAATCAAGGCACTAGTAGGCTGGATTTTGGACAGGTCATTACATGGACACTTTTGTCATCTTGCACTATTGTAAGATTGCAGACCAGACTCCAAAGCCTTAGTAAATGGAAACAAATAAACAAACAACAACAACAACAAAAACCCTGATAAGCATGGGAGGTAGATGAGGATGGCAGCGCATAAATCAGCAATATGGCATGAATCTCAAATGAGCAGAGATCTTTACTCAAGGGTCAAAAGAAAATGGTCTAGAAAGTCATATCTTCAGGGAAATCCAAATTTTGATCAAAATCATGAGATTGTAACTAGAGTTTTATCAATGGGATAGAGTTATGTAGGTGTTTGTGAGCCATGAAATAAGAGTTCCAGAAAGCACAATGGGAGGGAAGAACCATAGCCAAAGTCAGATTCAAAATCCAGGGGCATATAAAGATGAAAATTAATGAGCAGACTTTAACCTGACAGACCTATATTTTAAATCACAAGGTAAGACAGGATGGGATTAGCAGGTTTAAGATCAATGGAATTGGAGAGAGGGTTCTCTCAGGTCTCTTTTAGGACTATATTTTATATTTTCCTTTGAAAGTGTAGACTTATTAACAAGAACATTTGAGTCTAACTACATTTTCTTCATTCACACTGAATTTTAAAAAGTACATCAATTATAACTGAAAATAATGAAGTTTTTTTCAAACATTTTTTTAAAAGTAGGAATATGGACAGGCTGACAAAGAAGATACTTTTTTTCTTCATCCTATTTTAATGCTTCTCATTTCTCAAAGAGAACCCGCAGGCAGTCTTGTATCAGTTATAAAGACATTTAAAAAACACAAAACTCAGTTCCTATAAGACATTTGCACATTTTAGAAAAGAGTCTTTTCTGAATTTCATTAGTATCATCAATGAAAAGGATGGCAGAAAAGATACAGTGATTAATGCATATTAAATGCATCATATTTTACTTCATCCTATACTTAAAGACAGGAAAATTAAGCTAAACATTTCTACTTTCATTTCTCTTGCTTCGTGTATGATATGATCAGTGAACTTTATGGTTCTAATGTTTTGTTTCAAAGAGACTTTTTCATGTTACTAAACTCATAGGAAATAACACTGATGAAGTTTAAAATATAATTCTAGTTCTTCAACTTTATCATTTACTTCATTTTACATGATTCTTACCTCTATACTTAATAAGTTGGACAAAAAATAATTCATGGGGATTTTTTGCCTATTTTTTTTTTGTGCTTCCTTAAAAAATATTGTGACTGCTTCAGAAATGAATCTTCATGTGCTTACCTATCTTCATTTATCTACCTCTACACAATGCAGCCAGAACAATGAGAACCCTAAGCAAACCAGAGCTGGAATAACCAAATGGTGGGCCATCATGTATCTATCAGAGCTGACTATTTTCACAAAGGTTGTGGGCACTTTGTTTAGAAAGGAATGATTATTTCAACCTCTAAATTAAAGCACAAGCTCAAAATAGAAAGTGAACAGAAATGATTTTCAGGCTTTCTCTCTTATAATAATATACATGGATCATCAGCCCATATCTAAACTAAACATTTAAGAATTTACCAATTACCTTGCTTCACTTCTTGGTCTGCTAGAGGCAACACGTTGTTCGCTTCATTCCTTCTTCTTATTCTATTCCTTCTTCCCCTCCTTTTTTCTTTCCTTTATATATTTTTCTTTTTCTTTAAAGCAGTGTTCCCCAAAGCACCAAGGACAACATTTAGGAGGAGGGTAGAGCCTGTTGTAGGTATGATGGAGAAACTAAAAGATCAAGGGTTTAGGCCTTCCACCCTAATCATGGAAGGCTACCCTCTATATAACTCACATATTATAAAAAATATTTAAAAAATGACTGTGTTGAAGCATGGTCTTTAGATTATTTACATGAAACTTGGTCCTTATTATCTTATTAGCAAAAATTAATTTCATAGGAGAAAACAGGCTTTAAAGAAATAAATCAGTTTAGGAGGTTTTGTTAGACTGAGTGAGGAAATGTACAGTACTAAAGTTGCTAGGGTGGGAAGTCCCAGTATACCATTAAAAATATTGATCAACAGTTATCAGAAGAGCAGCTCTGAGAGGCTGTAATGAAAAAGCTAAAATGATCTTGACCTTCTTTGCAAACAATATGAGGATTTGCACCTAAACACTGAAATTTAATTCAATCAAAAAGGCTCAGTGTCTATTGTACACTATTTTCTATGTCAGAAATGCTATATCTCAATGATAAATAAGATGCAATCCCTGTTTTCAAGAATCTTTTCTGAGTTTTGAGTTATGAGGTTGGTGATCTACTCATTTTATTTTCTCCAGTGGATCTTCCAATGGAGACAATCTCCAGAGTGACTTTTGAGATGTTAGAGAAAAAAATATAAGAGAAACTCTACTTTCGGCTATGATGGATTAACTTGCTGAGAGAATTTAGTAAAACTTGATAATAAGCAAAATGAATTGCTTTGAAGTCTTGGGAGAGCTACTAAGACATCAAAATTTGACATACCAAGATCTCTTAGAATTAGAAATGCATTCAAGTTAACCTAGCAGTTTGGGAACAGTTTTTGCCCTTGTGGCATTTGAAGGTTCATAAGGGGAAGAGAGGCTGAGCACCTGAATGGAAATTTACAGGTAAGTAGAAGAAAAGATAAACCAAGCATACAGCCCTCTCAAATTCAGGAGAGATAAAAAACTAGAGCTTAGGGCTCACCAAAACTGAGACTCTCTAAGAAACTATAGGACTTAGTGTAAATAGATAAGGCTTTAAAAGTTTTGAAACTCATTTTGAATCTTCTCACTTACTGATTAAATTAAGAAGATATGTGTTTTCTCTGTCAGAAATAAATGTTAATCTCTCAATGAAGAACATATTGTCCAGAGATAACTATTTTTCCTAAGTTGTAACTATATTCAATCAAAAAGTGCTGGACATATGAGTAGACAGGATCAAAAGAAAAACATGATAAAAACAGATCTATATTTCCTCCAAATACTGGAGATATAAGAAATCAGTTTAAAAATAATTGCTATTGATAAGTTGAAGAAAAGAGATTAAGAAATGGAAAAATATATCAGAAAACCTAAATTTAGAAAAATAGAATCCAATGGAAATCCAGACCTAAAATACATAGCAACTAAAATTAAGAACAGAATAGATAGATTTAACATACAATTAGACAAAGCAAAAGAGAAAATTAATAAATAGATAAGAACAGTAGAAAATATGAGGGCTGAAGCAAAAACAAAAAGAATTGAAAAAATAAAAAGTATGATAACACAGGTAAGACAGTAATTTATATATATATACATACATATATGTATACATATACACATACATATATATTTACAGTCCTAGAAAAAGGAGATTAGGTGGCAGTGGCAGAAATAATTTTTAAAGAGATAATAGCTAAGAATTTTCTAAATTAGACATCTAGCCATAATTTGAGGAACCATTATCAACCCAAAGCAACTTCAAAACAAACTAAGCCAGGCATATAATAGCAAAATTGTTGAAAATTAAAAACAAAGAGAAAGTCTTAGATGCTGTCAGACAATAAAGAGACACTCCCTCCAAAGAAGCAAAAACAGGATCTAACCTGATTTTTCAACAGAAATGATGGAAGCTAAAAGACAACAGAATGGTATCTTCAGATTGCTGAAAGATAAAAACAGCCAACTGGGAATTTCATTCCTATTGAAGAAACTCTAAAGAGTAAGGTGAAAAGAAACATTTAGAATAACAAAAACAGAAATCTTCACCAGCAGACATTCACTAATTAGACAATACTAAGGAGAGTTCTTAAAATGATTATTGATAGGCATAACAATGTATAAAAGTATAAATGCATAAATGAATAAAAAGTAGAGGGAAGGATAAATATATGGACAATCTAGGTAATAGTTTTAGTAAAAAATGATATATTATGAGGGATACAATATATGTTTAAATAAAATAAATGACAATAATAACAAAAGATTGGAGGGAGTAAATAAAATTAAAGTAGCCTAAGGTACGAGTATTGTCAAAGAGATATTTATTTGTAATTTACTGTAATTGCTAAGAATGTGTATTGAAATCTCTCATGTAACAACCTAAAGAATAATTAAGTGATGAATAAATAATAGAAACCTGACAATTCCAGCATCCCTGCCAGGTCAGATTCTAACACTTGCTGTTTCTTCAAATTGTATTTTTTGCTTTTTGGTATGCCTTGCAATTTTTTTATCATATTCAAACATGACATAATGAGCAAAAAGTAACTGTTGTAAATAACCCTGTAAATGTGGTATGTGGTAATAAGTTGTCGGGGGAGGGGACTTTTCTGTAATCCTAAAATAAGATCTCTCCTTTAGTGAGCCTATGCCTCTGGACTGTGAACTTTACAAATGTTCTCATTTTTTTCTCACCCCTTAGGTGGACAGGAAGGCTAGAGTGGGCTGTCCTTTGGTATTTCCATTCTCTCACTGAAGGTTAGAGCTGACTGGAGTTGGACATTTCCCTTTCTCTAGGTCAGTTAGGTCCCTATCATTCCCCAGCAGATTATGGTCTTGTGAACTTCTTTCTTCTGAGGTCCTGTTAAGAAGAATAGAGTACCCTGGCATATTTCGAAATGGTTTCTTTCCCTCTCTCCCTGCTAGAAGCATGAGAGGATTTTTCTCTGATATTTAGTGTGAAAACCCAGTTGAGCTCCTCAAGGTAAATGTCATAAAATTGCGGGGGCTCCTCTATGTCTGGGTCCCTATGCAGTTTGTAACTCTTCGAGTTGTCCATACTAAGCCCCCAGCAATTCACAAATTACAGTTCAGGTTTTCCTACCAATTACTGGTTCCCTCTGCAGTTTCCACTCCTGAGTCTCTCTTCCAGTTAGCTGTAACTCCCCGGATATGCCTCACTGTCATTCTAATCTTGGGGGCGGTTGTTTTCCTATGCCCTCCCCTTTCTTATGGATCCAGGAAGCATTGTTGATTTTGCAGTCTATTAAACTTTTTACTTGTGAAGAGGAAGTGGTGACTTTTTTTTTTTTAAAGATTTTTTATTTATTTATTTATTTATTTGAGAGAGAGAATGAGATAGAGAGAGCATGAGAGGGGGGAGGGTCAGAGGGAGAAGCAGACTCCCTGCTGAGCAGGGAGCCCGATGCGGGACTCGATCCCGGGACTCCAGGATCATGACCTGAGCCGAAGGCAGTCGCTTAACCAACTGAGCCACCCAGGCGCCCGGAAGTGGTGACTTTTGAGCTCCTTATATAAGGAACTGGAAACAGGAAGTCTGTTGGAAACTTCTTAAATTTTTCTTAAGGTACACATGAACACATGAATTAGTATATTATATTTTTCATTTTGTTTGCCTTAAATATTCCATTTAAAATACTAAAAAAAAAAGAATGTCTGCAATAAAATAAGGACTTGAGAATTATAGAAGAAATTAAAATATTATCTTGCTTTAAGGTTATTTTATCAAAAATTGTTTCAGTGGAAAGGAAATAAATCTCAAGGGGCACGTAGGCTCTACAGTTTCTGAAAACATTCTAAGGGGCATGTTAAAAAGCCCTGTAAGTAAATGTATTGAGTGGTTATAATTTTTATTTCTAGAATTTATTTCAAATTATCAGAAGGTACTATATATGAGAACATTTATAACTTAGGTTAACAACTGAGCAACTGTTCTGCTTTAAGAAACTTTGATTTGTTTTATTTGTACCATCACTGTTGCATCTCTTTCTAATGTACTTGCTTTAGTATTAAAAACCTGTGGTGTTCAATTTGTCTCCCCTAGGAGACCATGACTCGGTTGACTACATGATATTGGCATATCCAATATACATCTTAAGCTGTAGTCTAATGCCCCTTCAACAGACTTGCAGAATGTGACTACAATTTTAATCACTTTAAGAGCTACTGGAAAAATAAAATTAATTTTAATAATAAATTTCCTCATTAGAAAAGACCTGCATGTTCATTATAAAATAATTGAAAAATAAATTAAAAATAGAAAAAAAGGAAAGAGTACTCAAATTGTTTCTACTTAGAACTAGGCAGTGCTAACATTTTAGTGTATCCTTTTTTTCAGTACATAAACTTCTATATAATTGTAGTCTTTTGGTCTTCAAAAACATATTTATCAACTTAATTCTTTTAATAATCATAAAAGTGGTATATATATTGTAGAGCATCAGCAAAATATAAAAGGTTGTGAAGAACAAAATGTAAATCCCCTCTGAGCAGATACTGCTGGCTGCCACACCCATATCCATTCTCCCTTTCTTTACTATGGTTCTGATCAAGTAGTGAGGCTCTTTCCCCCAATTACCTGCCTTTGATATTGTTGTTTGGAGAGGATGTGGAAACTCCATCCATCCATCCATATACCATCCATCCATCCATATACCATCCATCCATATACCATCCATCCATATACCATCCATCTATCTGTCCACCCATCCATCCATCCATCCATCCATCCATCCATATACCATCCATCCACCCATCCATCCATCATCCATCCATTCTTATTTGTTGCCAAAATGTTGAGGTGATTTCTACTAATTTTGATGACAATTAAATGGAACTAAACATATAATTGGTTGGCCATGAATGATTTCTTCCTTGAAAGTAGAGTGAGCCTGCCAGTATCAGAATGTTTATAAGGTATTTCATTTCTCCAATATCACTGAATCCACAAACATAAAAATGACATAAACCAGAAAGAAGGTATACAGGTATGTGTTTATTGTGCTGAAGTTAGACTTTGAAACATATAGAAAGAGAAGGCTAATGCAGGAGAACTCCATTTTCAGGAAGAAAAATTCATATTCTCTGACCCTTCCACTAGCCAGATGCAATTTTAAACATGAAGCTCTTGTTTTTAACTATCTTTCCAATTTTCCTTTCTTATATAAGGAATAAAGTCAGATGGAAGACAGTGCAGGCATTTTCTGATTGCTTTTTGGTTTTCCATTAAGCTTCTTAGCACAGACTAGATATATAAAAGGATATGGAGTGAATTTTTCCTTGTTGCCTCAGAATTATCAGTGCAGCTCAGAGCTAAAAACAACAGTACTTGGCAAACTACTGATTACTGCTAAGAATTGAGACCAGGAATATTTGCCATAGTTTATTAAGAGTTAAGGAAACCCCTTTGCCCCCACTACAAACTTTCTTGACTTTATAGGAGAGGATGCTGAGGGGCGCCTGGATGGCTTAGTCGTTAAGCGTCTGCCTTTGGCTCAGGTCATGATCCTGGGGTCCTGCGATCGAGCCCCGCATCAGGCTCCCTGCTCCGTGGGAAGCCTGCTTCTCCCTCTACCATTCCCTCTGCTTGTGTTCCCTCTCTTGCTGTGTCTCTCTCTGTCAAATAAATAAATAAAATCCTTAAAAAAAAGAGAGAGAGAGAGAGAGAGATGCTGAGAGGGAGAGTCCAGGTTTATGGAGAGAAGCATGCAGCGTTTCCCTAAACAACATATTGGTAAACTCATTACCTTGTTGATGAGATAGAGGGAGAGGAGAGTGCTTCTTTTCCATCTCAAGAGAACAGAGTACAGAGGGAAGAAAATGACCTGTAGAGCAAAGATCTTCAGAGTGCCTGAAGTAAGGGGGATAAACTTTCCACTCCCTACCTGGATGTCTGCTTAAGCAACCAAACTCTACACCTGTCTGAGCAGGGGAGAGAATTTAAGAGAGGTAGTGGAGAGAAAGAAGGGATGGTGGGGGAGCTGCACATGCCCTGTAATGTGGTATGGAAAGGAATGCATGTTTCCCTTCAAAAGTCAAGTAGATACCACAAAAGCATGGACTATCTTGCTGGTGTTCCATCTAAAAGCAGGAGGAGCTCAGCAAGAGCATATGGCCAAAGGGTGGGAGATGAGTAGACCCTTGGAAGGAGTTGAGTCAGAACTGGACCTTCTACAAACAGAGAATTGTTTAGTGGAGAGATTCCACAAGATCTCCAATGGAGTGTTCTTCTGAGAACCATCCTTTGGAAACTTTCCAGAAAAGGGCATCAGTATTTCATCACAGTAAGTCCAAGAAACAGGAGGGAGCAATGTGACTGTGACCAATCCCCCTTTTCCTTCCCAGTTCATCTACATTGGAGAACCCAGGTTCAGTGGAAAGAGGAAAGGACCCATGCCTTTGCTATAGAGAGAGAAACAGATGATTTTGAAAACAAGATTATAATTTAATTTATAAAGTTCACTACATTTTAATGACCAAAGTTTCTGGACTGTTTTTAAAATCTGCCTGAGATTCCATTACAGGATAGGAAAGGAAAATATATCAAAGCTCTGGCGAAAGTGATGATTGTAGAAAAAAATAACTATTTCAGGTTTATATTTCACTGATTTGAGACTCCTTAAAAAGCTGTTACAGATATGAAATAGGGACAAGACCAAGGAAAATGTCTCTTAGCATTTTTTTTCTCTATTAAAACCCCTAGAGCAAAGGATTAAAATATGTACTACTTTTTGCTTTAGCTTAACTAGTCTGAGTACACAGTACATCTAACAACTTCCAATGAAAGTAGCTTGACAGTTATCTGAAAAGTTGGCAGAGAGGAAGGAAACCTAGTAAAAGGGAAAAAAAAAAAACCACCAAAACACAAATGCTATTAAATAAATAAATAAATAAATAAATAAATAAATAATAAAATAAAATAAAAACCAAAGAAAACTCAGCCAACCTGCTTTCCAATCCTTTGCACAGCTACCTTTCTACCAACTCTCATTTCATTAGCAATTTCGTGTTTAGCATGTTGGTTACAGTAGCTAAGTGTTAATTGGCTATTTGGCATGTTATGCCAAGATGAACCTGATTAATTAAAAGAGGAAGCACTATCCTTTGAGCAACATGACTACGGCACTGATGTTGATGCCTCAGGTTGAGTGTATAATGAGACTTGTAGCTTCAGGCAAAGGGATGCTGAATGCTTTCAGTCTCTGGCATAGCGCCGAATTAAGTATTAGCTGTGTAGTGGACCCCTGCTTATCAGCAACCTTGTTATTACTCTCCCGACCCTGATGTGCATAAGCAATATTTTCATCCTCTTCCCAAGAGATTTATCTGGCTGTTGAAGTAGAAAATGAATATTTTACAGTTCACTTGTCTGATCAATTACCTACAAGCTGCTGCAGTATTTTATAGCCAGTGGGAGAGCTGTGTAGGTGATGATAGAGAAATCTGGAGGGAATCTCTTAGCCAACTACACAAAAGGGAGTAAAACCGTGAATGAGCCAACAGTAACAGTTCTTTGTTCATACCGGTCTAGTCAGAAATTAGAGTGTAACCAATTAATGTATTTAAATGATAATCAGCAGAATGTGAATTCTAGAGGTGAGGAAACTTGACTGCTTGATTAGACGATAATGAAGTGCAGAATGGTTCAAAGCCAAGCCTTCTCAAGACAACAACTTCCTTAGTCCTGCCATCTTTGTCTTCAGTAATTGGATGAAAATCTTTTTTCAGTGACACTTTGGAAATTAAAAAAAAAAAAAAGTAAGTAAAATGTGCATACCTGAAAAAATGTTACGTTCCCAATCTTACAAGAAAGTATATTATCATTGTCAACTTTGGAGGAAACTTGAAAAATTTTAAATGACTATCTTGAATCATTCTTATAACTTAATATTATTTCCCATGATATTTATTGAACAGTTTAAAATGACTTTTTCAAAAGAATGACTATCAAAAAAATGACTTCTTTCAGACCCCCAAAAATATTCTAAAAGACTCTCAGGTGCATTAAAGTTAGTTTAATCCTTAATGTTTAGGGTTTTTTTTTCTTTTTTTAATATTTAAAAATCATATTATTGGAATGATATTTATCTTTTAATGTAAATTTGTCTCAAATTTTATAAACACATAGCTGAAATATGATGCAAATTATGAAATGATAGAATGACTGTGATCTACCATCTGTTTAACAAACTCCACTATTCTCTTCAAAATATAAAACTGGCTTTGACAGACAGACTGAAAATTATGTACTGCCCAGTAACTTCCAAAAAAGATAAAAAGATCTGAGATTTCATTTTGTTTAACAGAGATAAATCTGAGTAGATTTAATTTAGTTACAGAGATAATAAAAGACATTTTCAGTGACTAAATGAAAAGATGATCTTAAAGAAACAAGTATTTTCTTAATATACATTAGTTTGAAAATGATGTATTTATATTTGAAAAAAATCATACTTTAAAATCTTCATAATTAAATTTTTCCTTCCCACTCAACAAAATATTTCATTAGGCAATAACTTTAATTTGAAAAATTAAAAAATAAGGTTATATCCAAAAGATTACAGTATATGGTGATATGATATTAATATTATAAAATATTCATGAATTGGCATTCTTTCCTTCATCCTATCAGTCTCCTTTTTGGTTTTGTTTTTTTCTCTCTCATAGCTATTGAATGACAAAACAAATTTATACAAAGGAGTAGATATTTTAACCTCTTTTTGATATATTAAAAGTAACCTTGGACTAAGTATTTAAAATTTAAAATTAATTTAAAATGCTCTGTATTTGTAATTGTACTATAATCTTCTTGCATTATGTAAGACTCAGAATACATTTTATTAGGATATGAAAATTCCCTTACAAAGAACTTTTTTTTTTTTAAAGATTTTATTTATTTATTTGACAGAGAGAGACATAGCGAGAGAGGGAACACAAGCAGGGGGAGTAGGAGAGGGAGAAGCAGGCTTCCCCGCGGTGCAAGGAGCCCGATGTGGGGCTCAATCCCAGGACCCTGGGATCATGACCTGAGCCGAAGGCAGACGCTTAACGACTGAGCCACCCAGGCGCCCTACAAAGAACTTTTAAGTAGTAAGATTAACCCATACCACAGATTGCGGTGTGTTTAAAAATAATCCAAATTGATAAAAGATATGTGAAAAATAAATGTCAGCATCTCCAAAGCCCTTGATATAATGAACCTAATTCAAAAGTATTTGAGCAACTACAAAAATTATGGAGATTTTTATTTCACTATATAATATCAAAATGATTCTATCAGTTAACTGATGTCTTTGGGTCTTATTTCTAATCTACCTATTCACTTAGTGCTTTTGGCAAAAACAGAAAGAGGGTTCATCAATCTTTGTTTTACTGATTTTATAACTAGGTCATTTTACCTCATTAGTTTTAGCTGCCTTTTGAGTTATTTTTTCTGCATATGTTAAGTCCCTCCATTTCCTCTTATTTATTTATTTTTCTGTTTTTTCTCTTCTCAATAACAGAACAATGATGAGCTTATGGTAGAATACCTTATTGCTTCTCCTATAATAGGAGTATATAATGACAACATGAAGCCCTCAAACTTGACTTTCTTAAGGCTGTTTTGGCATTTAGTGAACAATAAGATACATTGTGAAATTAATATCTGGTAGGTTGTTTATGTTACTCAGATTTTAAGTCATATGTTATTAGATATATGTACTTTCTTAAATTAAAATATATTGCTCTCATTAAATGATATTTGAGAGGTGAATTCATGGTTATTAATCCAAGGATAAAAGAGTCAATGCATTAAAAACACTCAGAAAATTGTCTGGTACATAGTAAACATTCACAAGGTTAGCAGTTAAAGAGAAGGTTGAACACATTTTCACTTTCAAAAGGATGCTTCATGGTATACAACTTTTATTTGAAATAATCCCTAATTAATGTTTCTTTGAGAAGACTGACTCTTTGTGATTGGCCACTATAGAGTACATGGAGCCCGTTTTCACCTGTTGATCCTGCTGTCAAAATGGACTTTGCTTGTGGCTCTTCCTCCCATTGATGGCCTCCTTTCATGAGGTCCATTGACAGCCCAAAGCAGAGTCACCCAAGAAGTTTGCTTGTTGGATACAGAGACGTTTAAAACTCAGTCCAACATAATAAAGCAGAACCTTTGAAAATATGATTCAGAAATGTGTGCTTTAAAATAAGAACACAGCTGATTCTTTTAGATGACTCTGGCCACAGAAACATACCTTTTTCTATCTTGTTTACTTTTTTCTCTCACCCCAAAATCACTTTCCTTCTATTAGTTTTCCATCAAAACTTAGTGATACATTGAGGCAATTATTACATTCAATCTAGAAAAAAATTACTTTTATGTGTATTACTTTAATAGTGAAATATAAGTTCCTATTTCCCTATAAAGGAATTTTAGAAATAGGCAAAACATGAGTATCTAAACCATCTCATTACAACCAATTTTCTGATTTGTTAAACCAGTCCAACCACAGGGTCCAATGGCCTAAACAATGATCCTAAACAATACCTACTTTTTCAGCTTCATGGAGTTGAACTGGTTCTCTAAAAGGGAGTAGTGGGAGTCTAGACTATGTCTAATCAATTGGACACAACATCAGAATTGAAAGATCAGGTTCACAATTTTAGCTCTGCTTCTAACATAGGATAGTTCTGAATAAAGCTTTTGCATACATCCCCTGAAATATAAAATAAGAAAATCTCTAGTCCATAGAAAGAATGTTTCTGTAGATTTCATGAAAGGCTTATTGAAAGTAATATTCACACATTCACATCACAAATGCTTCTGTATTACAGCTTTATTTTTACCCTGGTGAACTAGAATAATTCTTTAAGAAATTCATAATGTTTTCCTTTTTGCCTTGGTTGCTAGGATGTATGGAATGATATGTTGTTTTCTATTAACAATCTTATTTCTAAACTATTTTTGGGCAAAATTATTTATCTGATTTTTCTTTCTTATTTTTCCCCTCTAATTGAAAAGTACAATGCTTTTTGTAAATAGAGAATATAGGAATAACAATAAATGGTTAGATAATCAAAGGAAATGTTATTTTTTTCTTCTTCAAAATGGTGGTGAAAAAGCTAATGAATTATCTTTAAAACAACTTCAGAAAATGAAGCACTATATAAATCCAAAATTATTTAGATATGAGAAAGATAATATGAATTTTCCAATGATTTTTGCGTATTGCCAATGAAAATTCACCACACAAAAAGGAGACTTTATACCCTATTACAAATTAAAACATTAAGAAATCATAATTACATTTTAACTCTATGACTGTGGTTTCGCATATAATTTAACTCTTTAGAACAATTTTTAGAAACTAACACCAGCAGAACAACTGATAATAGAACCATCATGTATGGAAAAAATTTGAAATGAGGAACATTTTTTAAAAGAATCTGGTCTCTGTTTAACCAAGAAAGCAAAAAAAAAAAAAAAAAACTTTTTTCTGTTAGTTGTTGTAAATAAGAAAAAATAGTATTTTTAAAGGTAGGCAAAGCAAAGGAAGCCTTAAGGGAAGCAAAGAGCTTTCACTAGGATGTTAACGATTATTGTTTCCACATATTTTCATTGGAAGTCAGATCCCACGTTCAGTGCCCTGATGAACTTGGGTACAAAGAAAGCCTGCAAAGCTCGGTGGGATTTTAAGACTATGGTTTTATTGTTCAAGGGTTTTTGGTAAAGATTTAGTTATTATTTTTAGAGAGAGAGAGAAGGAGGGAGAGCAGAGGTGGGGGACAGAGGGAGAGATAGAAACCCAAGCCAACTCCATACTGAGCACAGAGCGCAACATGGGCTTGATCTCACAACCCTGAGATAGAGCAAGACCTGAGCTGAAACCGAGACTTGGCCCCTTAACTGACTGCACCACCCAGGTGCCCCAAGGATTTTTTTTTTTTTCTTATTTTACAGTAGAGCCCATTGTGTTATGGGGCAACCAGCATTCCTATGAAACAAAGTGCCACTAGGTCTCTACTTCACCTTTGTAACTACAGCAGCTCAAATGAGTTTTGGAAAAGCACAGAAGAATTTCTACAAATGAAAATTGTATATATATACACAGAGAGAGAAGGAGAGAGAGAGAGAGAAGATATAAGAAGTATACACAAACACCTACATAGATAAGATATAAGATGTATACACAGATACCTACAGACATACTGCTATGTATTGGGAATGTGAATGCTCTTTCTTTATAAGGCAGGACCACTGCTGTATCATTTCTCCAGATTTATGTATTCTGCATAGAAAGAAAATTTTGTTCGCTGAGAAGGTGACAATAACCTGAATTGTTCATTACTGGAATTACTCATTTTTTTCCTATAATTTGGAAAGTGAGGAACAATGGTATGGTTGAATGACTTTGTAAGGTCTCCCCTAGCCCCACAGATTTGTGACTAATTCAAATATAACTTGTTTTTATTTGTTCCTAGAAAATATTAAAGATAAAAGTAAATAAGGATGATAGCTTTTATTGGGAAAAAATGTTATTGCCTTTTTTTTGTTATTGCCTTTTTTTATAGATGCAAGTTCCACAAAAAACAATGCTGGTTTTTTTTTAAAGATTTATTTATTTATTCTAGAGAGAGAGAGAGAAAGAGTACATTCATGTATAAGTCAGAGGGGGAGAGAATCTCAGGCAGACCCCACTGAGGGCAGAGCCCGACATGGGGCTCCATCTCACAACCCATGAGATCACGACCTGAGCTAAAATCACAAGCTGGAGGCTCAACCAACTGAGCCACCCAGGCACCACAAGAAATGCTGACATTTGAATTTCCAAGGTGAAAATCTTATTTTATCCAATCAAATGCTAAATAAATAGTTTTTACTGATAGACAAATTCTTGCAGCAAATAATTTGCTAAAATTTCAGGACCTCAGCAATTGAATTCTGGCAGCTAAAACTTAGAGAAATAAAAATAAAAATTGCAATCTATCTCATTGTAATTGTCCTGAACAATGAAAATGATATTTTATTGTTTGTGTGTGGCTGTCAGGCAGACATCAAAGCCATTTTAATGAAATTCAAGTATAAAAATATGTGAGAATAGTCATTTAATAAACATCTTTATTTCACCCTAATTTTTGAATTAAACATTTTATTTTGAGATTATTATAGATTCATATTGCAGTTGTAAGAAATAATAATACAGAATATTATAATAATACAGTGTACTCTTTACCTAGTTTTCCCCCATGGTAACAGCTTACAAAACTAGAATACAATATCATGTCAAGGATGTTAACATTAATAGAATCAATAAAGAACATTTCCATCAAAACAAAGATCCTTCATGGTGCTTTTTTTTTTTATTTTGCAAGTTTTTATTTAAATTCCAGTGAGTTAACATCCAGTGTAATATTAGTTTCAGGTGTAGAATTTAGTGATTCATCACTTATCATGGTGTTCTGTTAAAGACATACCCATTTCCTTTAACCCACACCCCTTCTTTAATTATGGGCACAACTAATCTGTTCTCTATTTTTAGAATTTTGTCATTTCAAAAAAATTGCATAAATAGCTTCATATCAGTATGTATCATTTTGAAGATTGGCTTTTTTCATTCAGCTTAGTTTCCTGAAGATGTATCCAGGTTGTTGCTTTATATTAATAGTTTGCTCCTTTTTACTAATGGTAAGTATTCCATAATATGAATGTACTACAGTTTGTTTAACCATGAATCCACTGAAAGACAATTTTGTTGTGTCTAGATTTTGGCTATTATGAATAAAAATTATATAAACATGTATATACAGGTTGTACAAGCATAACATGTTGTTGTGTTAAATATTTCCTCTACATATATTTATCACATCAGTGTTATAATTTTTGCTTCCACCATGAAACATAATTTATAAAACTTAAGAGAATGAAAGTCTATTATATTTACCCATTTTTTTCTTACAATATTCTTTCTTCTCTCATGAGGTTTCAAGATAACTTCATTTATCCTTTCATTTCTGCTTACAGAATTTCCTTTAGCCATTCTTTTAGAGTAATTCTGCTGGTGAACAATTCTTTTAGTTTTCCTTCATCTGATAATGTCTTGAATTCTCCTTCATTCTGGAAGGATGTTTTTCTGGATATAGGATTCTTGGTTGACAATTCTTTCTTTTTAGCTCCTGAAAAAATAACACTTTCTTCTAGTGTTCATTGTTTCTGATAAGAAATCTGCTGTCATTGGCACCATTCCCCCCTTCCCCCTGCCATAGGTAAGATATTATTTGGTTCTTCACAGTTTCTATTTCTTTGCTTAGACTTTCTATTTCTTTACTGAGGCTTTTTTTCCCCCATTTTCTTCAAGCATATTCATAATTGCTTATTGAAATATTTTTAGGATAGATGCTTTAAAATCATTGTCAGCTTATTCTAGTATTGCTCTCATTTTGGGTGGTATTTGTTGATTGTCCTTCTTCATTCAGTTTGAGATTTTCCTGGTTCCTGATATGATGGGTAATTTTTTAAAAGATTTTATTTATTTACTTATTTGAGAGAGAGAGAAAGAAAGAGTGAGGAGAGGGGCAAAGGGGGGAGGGAGAGGGAAATGGAGAGAATCCCAAGCCAACTAAACACTGACTATGGAGCCCAAAGTGGGGCTCAATCTCAGGACCCTGAGATCATGACCTGAGCCGAAACCAAGAGTTGGACACTCAACCAACTGAGACACCCAGGGGCCCCAGTGAGTAATTTTTTAACTAAAACCTGGCCATTTGGGATGCCATGTTATAAAACTCTGGACCTTATTTAGACCTTTTATTTTCTGACTTCTTTTGACATTGCTTCAGCCCAGTAAGGGAAGGAGAGCTATATCTCATTACTGCCAGGTGGAGGGAGAAGTTGACATTCCCCACTCAGTTTCTGTTGATGCCCAGGCGGGCTCCTCATTACTGCTGGATGGAGTGGGAGTTTCAGATTCTCACTAAAAATCTACTGATATCTCCCTGGCTGTGAGGTGTAGGAGTGTCTCTTTACTGTTTTTCATGAGGCCTCCCCAGACCTCATTACCTCTGGATACCATTGAAAGTCCTGAGTCTCTCCTAGGCATCCTCTGACACCACACAAGTAGGGAGGAGGAGGACTGCCATGTTACTGCTGGGTGAAGGTGGGTGTCCAGGTTCCCCCATTGTCACTGACATTACCAGGGGCCTGGGTGTTAGCATCCAAAGGGGATGAATGTTTCAGCTCCTAACTGAACAATGTCTTAAACAAATTAGAGGAATAATTTTATTCACATGTAACATGAAATCTGGAAGTACAGCATCTCAAGGACCCAGATTCCTTATGTGTTTTTATCCCATTGCTCTTAGCGGATGGGCTTATTTCATAGTCACAGGGGGAAAGGCAAAGGAAAAATGAAGGTACTGGGAATCCCACAAATGAGTTCCACTTATATCTTGCCTATTCTGGGCCACCCCTAATTCTAAGGGATTCTGGGCAATGTCTTTTTTTCTTCTTAAGATACGCATATGGTGATTATAGAAAAAGTGGAGCCCTATAAGTAAGGAAAAAGCAGAGAATAAATGTTATAGGAGGGGGTCAGTTTGTTAATGGAGATAGAGATTGGGGGAACCTTACTTTCCTTACTTTTCCTTTTCCTTATAGTATAATTTCAGTGAGGTGGTAAAGTCTAATTGGAAGTAAAGGTATTTTTGCTAGAGGGAATGACATCTTTTAAGTTTCAAGCAGTTCTTGGGAAATGAGGAGTTTTTCTACACAAACTAAACAACATGTGAGGGAAGAGAGAATGACTATAAATATAGTTAAAACCTTATGCTGGAGTTTGATTGTGGTGGACTCTACATGACATATAGAGAAAGTAGAATTATCTTATAGGGATTAGAAAATCTCTAAAAAGTTTTTAATAGTGAGTGATAATCAGATTTTTGTTTTGGAAAGAGAACTCCAGTGATAGAAAATGAATTAGAGAGAGAAATGAAAGTAAATCAGTCTGTCTTATATATCACTGGAAACTGAAGAAGTCAATCTTTCATTATTTTGTAGAAAGTGCTTTGCTGCTTGATTATTTTGTTAAAGATTTTATTTATTTATTTATTTATTTATTTATTTATTTATTTATTTATTTATTTATTTATTTATTTTAGAGAGAGTGCACCCATGAGCAGGGGGAGAATCAGAGGGGGCAGAGAGGGAGGGGGAAAGAATCTCAAGCAGACTCCCTGTTGAGCACAGAGCTGGACACACGGGGCTCGATCTCACAACCATGAGATCATGACCTGAGCAGAAATCAAGAGTGGGATGCTTAACAGACTAAGCCACACAGGTGCCCCTGCTGCTTGATTATTTAAAAGGCTTCTGCAATTCTGTCACACCCTTTTTAAGAGAAGTCACAATTATATACAATATTCCAAGTCAGGCTTACTATATTTTTTTAAAAGGTACGCTATTGCTTTCTGATTTGGTCCTGATGGTCTTGCTTGTGCTGCTAAGCATTTTCTATGATGTCCTTGGCTCTGAATTTCTGTTGAGCCTGTTGGAATTTGTTGGATCTCTGAAAAATGTAGAGTCGATAAATGTTTTTCTTTCACTCAGTCCATACTATTTTATTTTCTATTTGTTCACAAAATTAATCAGATTGTATAGGCCAGCAGTTCACGTATCATTTTGTTTTTTATTACATTCAGACCATTGTGTGTAATAAAATTTCAAACTTTTGATTGAGCTTCAAATACTCTACAAATGTATGATTGCATTTTTTTAAGAGGGAGGGAGAAAGAAGAGCAAGGGGGTGGGGAGGGACAGAGACAGAGGGAGAGAGAGAGAATCTTAAGCAGGCTCCATGCTTAGCATGGAGCCTGACATAGGGCTTGATCCCACAACCCTGATATCATGATCTGAGCTGAAATCAAGAGTCAGACACTTAACCAACTGAGCCACCCAGGTGCCCCATCACTTTTATGTTAAAAACATATTTAAATATTTGAAAATGTTATGAGTAAACTACACACACAAATGTGGATTTTAGCATCTGTTTACATATTGACTATGGTTAACTTTTGTTGGCAGTTCAATCCATTTTTGTATAACCCAGATAAAATTTTATTGCCATCCCTGAGCATATATTTACTTTTTCTGTGTACCATCAAGTAAGAGGTTTGTAGCTTTGCACATATCATTCTTTTTACTTGGGTCTGCATGATTCCTTTCTGTAAACCAGTGTTCTTTTAAGGCAGAGATGAAATGGACTTAAATGTCAGGCGAATTCCATGCATACTCTGAAGAATTATATAGTAACAAGTGAACATATAATTTACTCTGTCCTAATAATCCTGCATTATGTATTATAAATGGTTTGGGAGTTTACTGTACTTTTAGGATATATAAATTTTACATTTTTGATAAACATTTTGCCTAAATTTATGTTTGCAAATGTTGTTTTCAAGTGTGGTGCACTATTATTCTTAAAAGTAGATTCTATCATCCCTTAAAAGCAAGAAATTTAAAAATAAAATTTCATAGTGACCAATGACTCTGACATGATTAAGCAGACTTGAGATCAAAGGACATTTTTTACTATACTCTCAACGAGCGTTTCTTCTACCAATATCAACCACATCAACAACAGTGATGAATTAAAGGGGTAGCCTCAAAATTTTCATGTGAATTCACTCCAAGGCAAGAAAGTTGTCTTTTGCATTTTACATAAATGCAGATAAATACTGTCCAAGTTCTAAAGAATTTTATGTTATCCATTTTTACACAACAGTTTTGTGGTCACTGCAAAGTTACATATAATTTTGAAACATAAAATAAAGATTGCAAAGTGTGTGCCTGGGTGGCTCAGTTGGTTAAACGTCTCTTGATTTCGGCTCAGGTCATGATCTCAAGGTCATGAGATGGAGCCCCACATCAGGCTCTGCACTGGGCATGGAGCCTGCTTAAGATTTTCTCTCTCCCTGTGCCTCTGCCCCTGTCCCTGCTCATGCACTCTCTCTCTCAAAAAAAAAAAAAGAAAGAAAGAATATAAACAATTAGAGCTTCTGCTTCCTTTATGCCTATAGTGAACAGGTTTAAGTAATAGGTAAGGTGAGTTAAACTCATCACATTTGAAAGAGAGGCAGATACAATCAAGAAAAAAGATATTTAAATCCTGAATAACTAACATTGCAACAAATATGTGCTAGGGATTGGCTGCGAGGGAAATAGAATTAGTACCAGCGTCAGATAACCCAAAGCAGAAAGAATTCCAAGAATGATCATCGAACAAGACTGATGCATTTTTCCAAAGTCTGAAATTATGTAGATCTTTGTTAAGCCAATAACATTTGGGATATTAGTTTATATTCCTTTTCCTTTCTGTTTCTATTTCAGATTTTTTTCTCTTTTCCCATTTTCATCTCTGTGCTGACTATGGAAATGGAAGATGACAGAAAAAGATTAAAAGGCTATTATGTCCATACTGGTTTTATCTTATGACCATTCTTCCCTGCCATTTCCAGCTCCAACTATATTGGCCTTCTTGCTGTTCCTAAAACTACTCAAGTCCAGCCTACACCAAGGCCATTTACACTTAACTAATTTTTTCTTAGCAAATTCTTTATTTCCTTCATGCATTCTGCTCAGTTACTACTTTTTCAAAGAGCTCGTCTCATGTACCCCTTTATATTGCCTTATCTTCAGAGAAATTCACATTATCAGAGAACATGATTAATATGTATTTGTTAAATTGCTTATTTTCCGAGCTTTCTCCACAAGAATGTTAGATCCATTGAGGGAAGAGACTGTCATTTTGCTTACTGCTAAACTGCCAGAGAAGTGTGGTTGGCATTTAATAGGTATGTATGTGCTTACTTTTTTTTTTTATTTTAAAATATTTTATTTATTTATTTGACAGAGAGAGAGAGTACAAGAGCCGGAACACAAGCAGGAGGACCGGGAGAGGGAGAAGCAAGCTTCCCGCCGAGCAGGGAGCCTGATGTTGGACTCGATCCCAGGACACTGGGATCATGACCTGAACCAAAGGCAGATGCTTAAGGACTGAGCCACCCACGCGCCCTAAGTGCTTATTTTTAAAAAGATTTTATTTATTTATTTATTTGAGAGAGAGAGAGAGAACGAGAGAGCACAAGCAGGGGGAGGGGCAGAGGGAGAGGGAGAAGCAGACTCCCTGGGATCATGCCCTCAGCTGAAGGCGGGTGCTTAACCGACTGAGCCACCAAGGCACCCCAGTATGTAAGTGCTTATTAACTAAATGAATAAATATTTCAGAAATCATTGCCTTATAAAACTTGGGAGATTTGAGTTTTGTGGGTTGTTTTTTTCTTAAGAAGCAGACAGAAAAGAAGGCATTCTGTTCCTAGCGTTTAAAAAAAAAAAAAAATGGTCCCAGGCAGTAAGGAAAAAAGAAGAAGAAATGACGGGAGCAGGAGTTAGTGGAGAGAGGAGACCTGAGCCCTAAGACCCGTGGTGAGTGCCAGCGAGGCAGGAGGACCGCTGAGAAGGCAATGACTTTTGAGAACTGTGTCTTAGTGTGCAAGACTGTAGATTCCCATGTGCAAATCCCTGTGCCTTAGCCTTCTAGGCCTGGAGGTAGCGAAAATACTCACAGGATCCCAAAACGGAAGTGGGCTATTTCAGCTTCTAACTAACGGAACTGAAAGATCAAGTACGAGGAATGGCAGACCTAAACTTCCTGAAAAACTTCAGACACTTCTGTGGATAAGAAGAAACACTCAACTAACTGGTTCAGTGACTTCCACCCCAGTAAATGGGGGCTTGGAGTACAAACTGTTAGATTAAATATTTATATTCTTGTGCACTTAAATTTATGGGCTGAGATTCATAACTGCCATATTCATAGTTCAACTGAATAAGAATACAGGTATTTCTGATTTCCACTTTCTTGCTTTATACTATACAGGAAGGTGCAGGTGAGGAGGATGCATTAATTTAAACACCTGACACTTAGACAACAGGGGGATTTTTTGTCTAGTGTCTGCATCAGTTTTTAACACAATGTAAAGGATGTTGGCAAAGATGTAGTGACATCTGTATGGACAGTGGGAAAGCACGGAGGTCAACAACAGCTGGGATGGCAAAGATGAAGCTATTGCCCAAATGTGTTCAAGTCAGCACCACATGTTGCAAAGAAATTACAGAAGCCAGCATCTTTCAAAAACAGCTTTCGGAAATGTCACAGAATTGTCAAATGTATTAACAATCTTATTAAGTAGCAGACTTTTTCAGAAATATTTATAACAGTCAAGGTGGTGGTTTAAATATGTCCTAGGAGACAATCGACAGAATGGGAGAAGATATTTGCAAATGACATATCAGATAAAGGGCTAGTATCCAAAATCTATAAAGAACTCATCAAACTCAACACCCAAAGAACAAAGAATCCAATCAAGAAATGGGCAGAAGACATGAACAGACATTTTTCCAAAGAAGACATCCAAATGGCCAACAGACACATGAAAAAGTGTTCAATACCGCTTGGCATCAGGGAAATCCAAATCAAAACCTCAATGAGATACCACCTCACACCAGTCAGAATGGCTAAAATTAACAAGTCAGGAAAAGACAGATGTTGGCGGGGATGCGGAGAAAGGGGAACCCTCCTACACTGTTGGTGGGAATGCAAGCTGGTGCAGCCACTCTGGAAAACTGTATGGAGGTTCCTCAAAAAGTTGAAAATAGAGCTACCATATGACCCAGCAATTGCACTACTGGGTATTTACCCCAAAGATACAAAAGTAGGGATCCGAAGGGGTACGTGCACCCCGATGTTTATAGCAGCAATGTCCACAATAGCCAAACTGTGGAAAGAGCCAAGATGTCCATCGACAGATGACTGGATAAAGAAGATGTGGTATATATATACAATGGAATATTATGCAGCCATCAAAAGGAATGAGATCTTGCCATTTGCAATGACGTGGATGGAACTGGAGGGTATTATGTTGAGTGAAATAAGTCAAACAGAGAAAGACATGTATCATATGATCTCACTGATATGAGGAATTCTTAATCGCAGGAAACAAACTGAGGGTTGCTGGAGTGGGGGGTGGGGTGGGAGGGATGGGGTAACTGGGTGATAGACACTGGGGAGGGTATGTGCTCTGGTAAGCGCTGTGAATTGTGCAAGACTGTTGAATCTCAGATCTGTACCCCTGAAACAAATAATGCAATATATGTTAGGAAAAAAAAAAAAGAAGAAGAAGGTAGCGGGAGGGGAAGAATGAAGCGGGGAAAATCGGAGGGGTAGACGAACCATGAGAGACGATGGACTCTGAAAAACAAACAGGGTTCTAGAGGGGAGGGGGGTGGGAGGATGGGTTAGCCTGGTGGTGGGTATTGAGGAGGGCACATTCTGCATGGAGCACTGGGTGTTATGCACAAACAATGAATCATGGAACACTTCATCTAAAATTAATGATGTAATGTATGGGGATTAACATAAGAATTAAAAAAATAAATAAATATGTCCTAGGAGACAGACTCATTATTTCTGTTGATGAAAACAACCCATTTGCTTAATAGCTCAAACATACCATCTCTCCCAAACCCGTTTGTACAATACTTTTGGAATAGGTTAGATATTTTTATTTTTTCATAAGCTCTTTTTGGCAGTGGGGGATTGGAATGTTGAAGTACATTGTTGCAGAGAAAATGTTAGTGAATGGATTCTGGATTCAGCTTGACAAATAGAATAAATGTTGTGTGCCTTGATTTCAGAGAACATCTGAGACAAATGCCACTGACCTGAGATTTAATTTTAAAAACCACTCAACTTATAATATTTTAAGATATATTTGAAAAATTATTTTTCACCAAAAAAAAAGTTATAACCTAGCTGAGGAGACTATTCTTCTGCTCATTCTAAATGTTTCACCTATCAGAAGATGTAAGGAGTTACTAGAGGTTGCTATTGATTGAGCTGTGAAAAAAAAATCTGCTATCCAGGATTCTGCTGCATTTTAAATGAAAAGCATCCTATGAATAGAATGCTAGCTGTTATTCCTGCAGCTGTCTATCTAGATATATTTGGATTTTTCTTTGTTCAATTAACCAAAACAAAATTGCAAGATAAAATGGATGTTAAGACTCATTTGTGCTTGATTTTTTTTAAAATACAACATCTCCTAATCCAAATTTTTGGTTACTTCCCAAGATATTTTGTGATTTCCCAAATATCTACATTTTTGATGACTTCATTTTACCTAAATGCTATAAAACCATAGTGTATACTATGAGTATGTCACTTTCATTTCCTTTATTTTCTAGGATTTTCTGTGAGATTTTAATGACATATTCCTACCGCTAAAATAGTTTGGAGATCACTGTATATTTTTCATTTTGTCAGCTCACTTTTAGAATTTTATTCTTTAGATATTTTGATTGGCTTTGAGCACTAGTGGTGAGAAAAAATGAGGATATGGACACTGGCCTTTCTGGAGCCTACAGTCTCACAAGGGGAGACTATACCATACATATTAGTGTGAAATTACAACTGTCATAAATGCTATAAAGGAATGGCACATGTCACATAAGAGTCTGTAACAGCAATTTTTAAAACAAGTCAGAAAGTCAAGGAAGGCTTGCTGTAGGAAGCTTTGCCCCAGTGGAGGTCTAAGGGAGTAACTTAGACTGGGGCAGGGAAAACCTTGTAGAGTGAAGAGCATGTGCAGAAGGAAGGTGTGTCTGCAAAACCTTGACCAATTCAGCGGGATGGGAGGCAAAATTTGAGATGAGAAGCACCGAGGGCTCAAGTTAGAGAGTTCGTTCTTTATCCCAAGACCAATGGGAAGCCACTGAAATCATTTCAGTAGGAAATGATCTGATCATATATGAACTTCAAAGAAGTCACTCTGGTTTATGAAGAGACTAAATTAGAGGGTGAGGAGAAAGTATGATGGACGACAAAAGTAATAGGCTATTGGAGTATTCCAAATGAGAGAAAATGGTAGCTTAGGCTATGAAGTTTTGAGAGAAGATAGTAGACAGACTTGAGAATTTTTTCAAGTGGCAAATTGCCAACAAACTGCTTTTAAGTTTATAAAGAATTCTTTGGTTTTGTTTGTTGTTTGGGTTTTTAATTTGATTAACAGCATGGATGGTAATGCCATCCACACATCATTCTAGGCCTCTGTTTCTTCTGGTGTAAAATGCAGGGGTTGATTGCTGATGTCTCCAGGTCTAACATTATATGGTAGGCTTAACCAATTTGTGAAGGACTCAATAAAATCAGCTTACCAATAATGTCCTATCAAATCATCTTTCCTTAGTCTCTCTTTAAGTGATACATCATGACCGATCTGATTTATATGAAAGGAACTAAAATAAAATATGAGTTCTAGTTAATAATGTAAAGGTTAAAGTTAAAATGGATTTCTACTGAGTTTATTTATTATCAGAAAAATGAAATAATTTTTAGCTCTCATTTTAAAGTCTCTGAGCTGTTGCCTTGTACCATTTTCAGCTATTTAATGTACTGCCTTCTCTGAGAAGTATGGAATCACTCAGTTCCAGAAACCCACCTGAGGCAAAAACCACCTCTAAAAAGCTCCTAAACTTATTCATTTTGCTCCAGCAACCCTTTGAAGAGCTTAAAACTCTTAATCAATATTTACTTGAGGTTTTGAGAATGATGGCATTTGCATAGTTACAGTACAGACCTTATACTGTATGCTTTACCTGTTGAATATACCTATACTCAGCCATGTTTGCCTTTACAGTAATTATCATGTTGACCATGGAAAATGAGAAAGTAAGCCTTGGTGATAGGCATATTATAGCTTCCCTACTGGAGATTGCAGACACAGCATGAAAATAAAGCTGGCCATAGTTATAATCTCTTTAGTATCTTCTAAAAATGTACTTTCATTCTAATTTGTAAACTCATATCTCTCCTTAGATGATATTTAGAAATATAAAAACACTGCTAAAAATGAACACTTGTGGCAAATATTTTAATTTTGTTTTTCATTCTTTCTATTTAGCTGTCCATACATTTAAGATTATATTTAATTACTTCTGAAAATATTTATTTATGGTCTCATTACATAAATCTTTGTGTTCCATGTTAAACTGCACACTCCATGTTAAGTAATAAATTCAGATTTTCTGACCAATTGTTTCTTGTGTGGAGAGGACCTGGCATTTACCAATCAGTAAGCTGCTATTCAACGTGAATTTAAGATAGAAGGTTTTCTCTTTGTGATGGATTTTCTATTTTCCTAGTTAAGGGGAGGCAATTGCCTGCCCTTAAATAAATGTGGTCTATATAACTTGTTACACATCTTTTTCCGAGTTCTTTCTAAAGAAGCAGGACTGTATAGGCAGGAAACACTAGGCAAGGAGTCAAAGAACATCTTTTTACTGCAAGTTGTGTAAGCTCCCCAAGTTTCAGTGTCCTCATAAATAAAATAGGTATAATATCTTTCCCACTTACCTTATAGAATGATTTTGAGAATCAAATGAGATAATAACTTAAAACCACCAAAAACTGTAAAGTGCCACACTAGTGAAATACATCACTGTTTTTTATAGGGAAGCCTATTATTATATAAATGATGCATGCTTATTAGTTTTATTATTACATGATTATGAAAATATTACATTAGCTTCTTATGGCTTCTCTAACAAACCACCACAAACTTGGCAGCTTAAAACAGCACAAATTGATTCTCTAACAGTTCCGGAGGCTGAAACTAGCTTCACCGGGCTGGTTCCTTCTGAAGGCTCTAGGAGAAGTTCCCTTCCCTTGCCTATTCTGCTTTTGGAGGCCATCTGTGCTCTAGTTAGTGACCCCTTCCTTGCATCATTGCAACCTCTTATTCTGTCATCAAGTTCCCTCTCTTCTTCTCTAGTCAAATCTTCTTGTTTCCCGCTTCTAGGGACCCTTCTGATTATGTTTAGGGTCCACTATGATAATCTAGAATAATTTCCTCATCTCAAGAGCCTTAATTTAATCACATCTGAAAAGTCCCTTTTGACTGTAACATAACATCTTTCCGGGGAATGTGGATGTATTGGGGGCCATTATTCAGTGTACTCCAATTATTAAAAGATTATCATGGTATCCAAGCACCTGCAAGGATAGGGAATCAGATGAATGCAGCTAGTTACTGTTCATGGGAGTATTTGCCTGCAGTGCATTGCCCTAGGATGGTAAGAGGTTTTCCAAACTGAAGACAGGAAAATCCCTGGAACATATTCAGTATAAAAATTCATTGGTCCATTCATCAGTAGACATTAAAATTATCACCACTGCAATGTGGGCAGTCCTAAAATGTTTTCACATGTAAATGATCCTCATCTTGGAAAGCCTAAGCCAAGAGTAACAGAACCAGAACAGGGGTGGCTTGGGCCAAATGACTGGAGGCATCAGTAGAACCAGGCTCTGCACTCCCAGCCTCACTTTATAGCTGCAAGAGTGTTGTATGCTTTAAGTATTGGACTTCCAAATATGCTTTTGGTTTAATAAAGGGCAGTAGAAATAAAATAATAATAATAATAGTAATTATTTGAAAACAGCTATTCCAAAAACACAATGATTCTGTTCAGCAATACCTTGACAAGCTATAAGAGTGAGGAACTTCTTTTCATATATAAACATTAATAGTTATAGGACTCCCTTAAAGGGACTAGTACACTGACCCATATATAATCATTCTAATACTTCTTTTCTCTAAAAGCACTGTCTAGTCAGAGAGATTGGGGTTTTGTTTTGGTTTTTTTTTTTTAAGATTTATTTATTTCAGAGAGAGAGAGAGCACATGGACAAGAGGGGAAGGGCAAAGGAAGAGGGAGAAAGAATCTCAAGCAGACTCCGCACAGAGTGCAGAACCCCATACGGGACTCAATCCCATCACCCTGAGAGCATGACCTGAGCCGAAATCAATAGTTGGTCGCTTAACTAAGCCACCCAGGCACACCACCCCCCTTTTTTAAACTTTGCTGTCCCTTAGTAAGTAATCAGTTATGATAATGGGTCTTATTAGAATTCAAGAGAAAATAGAAGTGTTGAACAAATTATAGTTCTTTGCAATGGCTTAATTTCTAAATGAATTCTTACATGTTTAGGCCTATTCTGGCAAAGCAGTATTAATTTTAATATAAGTGGCTTAAAAGTAAATTAGCACCCTTTCCCATCCTGCCCACCATTCACTCAAATTCTTAACCACCATCCAAATTCGACTGAGTTATAGGTAAACAATAATCATACGGCAGTTTTTTAATTTGTATACAAATTACCTTATTTTTAGATTTTAACTCAGAAGTCCATGAAATCCTAACCACATGAATTAAAAATAGCTAGGTCAAGTAAATAAAATTTGCTAGCCTTTTATTTTTATCTATATTAGCTACATAAATGTGTGATTATTCACTAGAAAAAAAAATCGACAATTGCTCATAGAATCAGAAATCTAACCTTCACAATTTATGTTTGGAAAATATATAAACTCCGGGCTATGCCTGACTAATAGGTCAAAAGCCAAGAAATAATTAAATATAATATAGAATATCCACCCTTTAAACTTCCTGGTTTTTTGTCTCTTCTTTACAAATGAATCCCATTTCTGACTTCCATCTGCTCATTGCTACTGAGTCTTCTTAACATTATTTCAACCTGAGCCTGTTCCCCCTCAGCTTCTACGTTTTCCTGTGGTTATTGACGGTATCATAATTCTCCCAGGCTTCAAAGCTAAGACTATGAGTCATTTCTAACTTTTGCCTGTTCTTCATGCCAAGGTGCTGGTAGACAGCAAACACCCTTTTTTTCTCTTAAATATACTTGGATTTTTATTTTATTTCCAATTAGTGACGCCATCACCCTAGACAGAAGCCTTATCACTACTCATTTTGGCCTTTTCAATGCTCAGTTAATATAAGTGCTCAGGCTTAACTCACCTTTCCAGCCAATTATCATACAAATTCTCTTTAAATATTGATTTTGTCATTTTACTCTTAAAAATGCTTGATGGTTCTTCCTCAACTCTTTCACCATGTTTTTGAGTCCTTTTGGTTTTGAACCTTATTTTACTGATGCAGTGTTAGTCCCATAGCTCATGCCTCCTCGGCCATGATAGAAATTTTAATTTTCCACTGCCCCAAATCCTGGCTTCCATTTATGCTGCTTTATTTGTTGTGATGGCATTCTCCTATTAAAATTCCACAGGAATTCAGATTATTCTATACAGTTTTCCTTAATGTTTGAAGTATTTTACACAGCATAAAACACCCCTCTGGCTGTCAAGGCTTGCTTAGGGTACTCTACGTGACAGGTGGCTGATCTTCGCCACTAGCCAGGCTTTGCATAGAAATCAGATAAGTTATTAGATGATGTCATTGTGCTAATTTTGCTGATGATAATCATCCAATTTCAGAATGAGATTTTTGCCTGAGCTTTGGAACTATATATATATTTCTTCATTTTCATTACTAAAAATAAATGTAGTCAACAGATTTAGGCCAACCCTTGTTTTCACAGCATTGGTAAGTCATCATTTGACAAGATCAAGTCCACTTATATTTTTAACATTTTTATAAGTTAAATAAATTTATAAAATGTATTTGACTAATAAAAACATCTGTTGCAAAATTTTACTGATTTCACGAAAATGCTTAAACGTTAGAGTGGATGCATCAACTTGCTTTAAAATTTCAGAACTATCAATAAAAGATTATAAACGTGAGACTATTGGAATCTAGGGAGTGAGTTTTAAGGTGTGAGATGTTTAGCTGTAAAGATCATAGGTTTTAATATTTCAAATGTTCCTCCAATAATTTCCTAAAGGAATCAGGTTGACCTCTTCTTGAGGACACCTTATACAAATATAGGCACTACATTTATGAAATGAGCATTTTATCCCCTCTATAACCAATGCCCTACCATTAAAGTCAGTAAAACTGAGATTGTTTTGAAGAATGCAAGTAGTTATGCTTGGAATTTACAAAATTGCTTTCGAGCTGCACTCCTTCTTTCTCTAAATTAACTCCTCTGATGGATTTTTTTTTCTGGCAGTCTTTTTCTGCTTCCTCAAGCTATAATTAGTCATTGAAAATTGTCTTAGTGCATGCCTGGAGACATTATAAACTCCAGTCATAGTTCTTCCTCCTTGTTAAGAAAAGTCTCTTTCTGAATGATATAATCTCAGTAACCTAATGACCAGAAAGCAATTTTGGAACATCATGACCACTATTCCTCTTTACAAGGCTGTAGCAGTAACACAGATACAAAATTATTCGTGCTCTGTCCTTTTAAAGATACTGGTGAAGCGAAAGCACAGCTAGAAAATCCAGAACAAAAACTTGCCTAATTTTGTACATTTTGGTGAACAGAAAAAACAACCCTATTTTAGTAAGTATTTTGTGTCTGCCTCCAATTATAAAACTAATAAACTATAAATCGAAACCACTAATTTGAAATGTATTTGCAGTTACATTGACACTCATTTCCAGCTTCAGGCTAAAGCAACATTTAAATGCTAGATATTTTATATCTGCAGTTTTGAGAGGAAATGCTGAATCGGTTTAAAACAGCTTCAAAGATGCAGATATTCATGTGGGAATTAATTGGCATGAACAAGAAGGAAAATTGCTGAAATGATTTACATTTACCTGTTTTAAAACCTCCTGGGTTTCACACTAAACATTATCCAGTGCTTAGTGTAACTTTGAGCATTTTTTCCATTAATCACAACTAAAACACAGAAGTTCTGACAATAACAAATATGGAATGTATCCCACTTTCTCTGCGTAGTTGTGATGAGGAAAGCAATATAAAGGAAAGCAAGTAAAGCCAGCAAGTCACAACATAAAGAGAACAAATCAGTAAGCCCAGAAGTAGGACAACTTTCTTCAGCAGTCCAAACCCATAAGACCAGATTTTCTGTGTCCTAATTTGGGAAACAGCTTTTACTAAAGCTGAATGCTTCAGTTTTTGCTCTCAAACATAATACCCTTTAGTCTGTAATTGCTGAGTATTCTGCAATTGCTAATTCTTGTTGAGCCTCCCTCCAGACCACACCTAATGCGAATTGATTAACATGTGATATATAATATATATTCTCCACTAGAAGTCAAACTTTTCATTTGATTTTGTGTCCTCACCGTGGTGTGTATCAGAGTACTTTGCAATAAATTATTACTAAACAAAGTCATAATAAACAAAAATTCTAGTCTTCCCAAATAATCTTTCCAAAATTTTCAAACTGATCTTAGTCTTTCTCTTTTAGCAAACCATCAATGTATAATGCATAGTATTTTAAGTTTTAAAGAAAATGAACTAAACAATAACCAGGACATGTGTTCCTATAGATGCATAGCTAAAGGAACAATAAGAGGAGACCTTTAATAAAAATGACATAGAACATGTAGGAGATAAATCACAAATAAATGGCAACTAACAAGGATAAATAATAAAGCAAATAAATTATGCCTTATGAATTTAAAAATGAATGCAAGAATAAAAAAACATAATTAGAACTTTAGAAGATGAGATGAAAGCAGTATTTCACAATTTAGAGTAAAAACGAATTTTAGCTCAAGAATTTAAAAAAAGAGAATTTGGGAGCAGATCCAGGAAACAAAATATTTGATTAAAGCAGTTATCAGAAAGAGAAATATTAACTTGTGGAGGAAAGCAGTAACTGAAGAAATAATTGAAAAAAATGTCTTCGTTTAGATTGAAAAGAATCACTGAGGACCAGACAGGATTCAGTCCTTCAATTGTGCAATCTTTCAATAGATATTTATTCAGCAAATACTCTATGCCAGACACTGTTGCAAGTTGTAAGGATATAGAAGGGAGTATACAATGTCAGTAGGGGAAGACAGGTAATAAATATATTAATAATTACTATATTATGGAAAGATAGTGCATGGCAAGGGTTTAGAGAGTGCTGGAGAGATGCAATTTTTTTTCTATAACTTTTCCTTTCCACTTGATCTGACTTATACATAGAGTGATGTATAAAAACCTCCTTTAAGCAGAACAACAAAAATATTACAAATAAAAGAAAACCTGAATTCTATACTGAAAGGGCCTACTGTGTTTCTGGAAAAACTGATTTGCAATGATCTTTGCATGTCCTTGTAGTTACTGTTTGTTCCTTTCTATGTAAACTTTATCTACTGTAGTTTCTCTTTTATAGAGGTGGTTGTTATGCTTCATGAGGATGATGATATAGATAGATAGACGATAAACTTAACTGCTATATACACATAATTGATATATCTTTATTGTGAGTTATGGCTCTTAGCACTTAAAAGGTCCTCATTTTTAGGTTTAATCATTTTTGGATTGAATTTTACTTTGGATGACTCCAAGATCAAAATCTATGATTTTTTGTTACTTTTACATGTGTTTGGTATAATTGGTATTCCTTTATTTTTAGAATTTCTGAATCATTTGTTTTAGGGGTGTCTCTTGTATGTAGCATATCATTGTGGTTTGCTTTTTGAGTCAATTTGAAAATTATTTTATTTTATGAGGTGAACTAAGCCTACTCACATTTATTGATATGGCTATGATGGTTGGCCTATTATATTATTTTATGTTAAATTACTATGTGTATTATATGGTATTTGCTTTCTGTAGTTGAATGATTTTCTTTGCTTTCTAATAGTTAAAATTTCTTTTGAAATTTGGAAGGTTTGCATTTTTGTCCTAGCGGTCACCTTCCTATTTATACCTTTGTAAAAATGTCCTTAATTCTGTCATCTTTTACTACCTGTTTTGTCAGTGTTTAATGCTATCTCTGACTTCCACCTATTTAGTGCTCTTTCCATACCCTTTCTCCTCTCTCATTTCATTTGTATTATATCTACTTTGTCAGAATATAAAATGTGTATATTTTATTCTTTCCTATAGTATTTATGTGCTATTTTTCTCTCTTCTGCTCAGTTTTGTGTGAGTCCTAGATCTGCAAGTGCTTGTCACCAATATTCATTTTGCCAGTCTCCCTACTCATGTCATAGTTTGATGAAGTTCATTTTCTAGTAGATTGCCGAGTAAGGGTTCACGGTTAAAGAATTTTCTGAGTTTTTAAATGACTAAAATGATTTCTTGTAGCCTTGGTATTTGAAAGACAGCTTAGCTAGTGAGAGCCTTTTTTTTCACAATTTCTGTCCTTGAGTTTTTCCTTGCTTTGCATGCTGCTTTTGCCAGAGTTATGCCAATTTAATTCTCTTACCCTTGTATGTTATTTGATCTCATTTGTCTGAAAACTTTGAGGATTTTCTAAATCTTTAAGCTCCATAGTTTAATAGGATATGTCTCAGAGTTGATCTTTTCAGTTCTTCTATTTCTAAAAATGTGTTCTGTGTGTATATTCATAAGGATGAACAGAACTTTTCATACAGAGCTATTCTTGTAAGCAATGCTTGTGCTAGCAAAAGATTGGAAACAACATAAATGTCAACCAATACTTGACTGATTAAATAAATTATTATACATCCATAGAGTAGAATAATCTATACCTATTTAAAAAAGTGACAGTCTTTTATGTTCTGAGGCAAAACTGTATCCACAATTCATCCTATTCACCTATTCCAATCTGGCTTCTATTCTCATAGCTCCACTGAAACTGCTCTTGTCAAAGTTACCAAAGGTTCTCATGTTGCCAGAATCAATGGATCCGTTTTTGTCTTTATCTTACCCCACTATAAATGATTTATCTCTCAATTAGCCACTGCTGCTTTCTTGAACACTTTTCTCCTTGAGATTTTGTGATATATTCTGATGTTTCTTTTCTCTATACCTTATCATTTCTCCTCATCCTCCTTTATGTTTCTCCTCCACTCAACTTGTAAATGTTGGCGTACCTCAGGACTCAGTCCTGGTTCCCCTAATTGTCCCTATCAGCACCCCTCCCCAGAGATCACAATCATTAAACAGAATTGAAATCACAAATAGACATGTCACTCTCAAGCCCAGAATTCTTCCTTAACATTCCATTGCACTTATTATAAAATACAAATGCCTTACAAAACCTATAGGATATAAATGCTTTGGAGCCTGCCTGTCTCTCCATCCTCATCTCCTCTATTCCTTCCTGACCCCACCATCCACAATGATTCAGCAACATTGTTTTGTGACATTTCCTGAGACACATCATACTCTTTCTAACATTAGGAATTTATACCTGTTATTACCTATTCCTGGAATGCTCTTTCCATGGTCTCCCAGTGGCACTTTTTATACTTCAGAACTGAGCTTAAATGTCACTGCATGAGAAAAGACTTTCCTACCACATACTAAAGTATTACTTTAGCCTCCAATGTGGGATATGTATACATTACAGGGAGGACAAAATAGATGAGCCATTAGGATACAGGACGAAAATACCACACTGTTGATTTGTATTTATTTTTACTACATCCTTTCAATTATCTGCAGTGTGTATATTTTATATAATTTATAATATAAAATAAATGTATACACTCACATATGTACATGCATATATATATATTTAAACAAATATGCTTCTACAAAGGTTGTACAAAAATTTTAGTTACTATGTGTATTTAATAATGTATGTTTAAAAACCATTCTTGTGGCCCCTGTGACTCTTGATCTTGGGGTAGTGAGTCCAAGCCCCACATTGGGTGTAGAGATTACTTAAATAAATAAACCTTAAAAAAATTCTAATAAAAACCCCCAAATGCTACTCTTCATTACTCTATTTATATCCTTTGTGACTTGATTATGAGCTATAATTATTTTGAGTGCATTTATTATGTTTTGTTTCCCAACTAGAAAACTCCATTAAGAGCAGAAATCA